>NC_080704.1:155025169-156344850 GCF_030445035.2 Dasypus novemcinctus | reverse complement strand
TAAGAACAAAGTGACAAAGAGAAGACATAACATGCTCACAAAATCAACAACTAATTAAATCCCAAGACTAGACAAAGAAGCTAAGCAACTGAATAAACCCATCAAGATAAAATGATGATCTGACAGCAACAAAAAACTACGAACCAAACCAATAATCAGGAAAACATGGCCCAATCCAATGAACAAACTAAAAACCAGGAAGAGGAGCAGAACATTGAACAAGTAATTGAAGCTCTCAAAACATGTATTAGGTACCAGTTTGATGAAGTGAAGGAAAAGTTTAAGAATATGAAGAAAACACTAGGAGAGAATACAGAAGAAATTGCAATCATACACAAAAAGATTACAGATAAGATGGTGATGAACAACACAATTCAAGAAAACAAAAATAAACTCCCAGCAAATAACAGCAGATTTGAAGAGGCAGAGGAAAGAATTAGTGGTGTGGATGACAGTACATCTGAAATCAAACAGATAATATAACTGATTGATAAAAAGATAGAAAAAAATCTAGCAGGGACTTAGGGACCTGAATGACAATGCAAAATGCACAAACGTACTCATTATAGGCATCCCAGAAGGAGAAGAGAAGGGAAAGGAGACAGAAGGGGTATTGGAGGAAATAAAGGCTGAAAACTTCCCAAACCTATTGAGGGAGATGGATGTACATGTCCAGGAAGCACAACACATCCCAAACAGCATAAATCCCAGCAGGCCTAACCCAAGACATATACTTGTTAAATTATCTGATGCCCAAGACAAAGAGAAAATACTAAAAGCAGCAAGAGAAAAGAGAACCATTGCATACAAAGGAGGCTCCATAAGATTAAATGCTGATTTCTCATCTGAAACCATGGAGGCAAGAAGACAGTGATATGACACAGTCAAGGTACTAAAAGAAAAAATTTCCAACCAAGAATACTCTTTCCAGCTAAGCTAGCGTTCAAAAATGATGGAGAGTTCAAAATATTCGTAGATAAACAGAAATTGAAAGAGTATACCAACAAGAAACCTCCGCTTCAAGAAATTCTAAAGGGAGTTCTGCAAAAAGAAAGGAAAAAAACAGGAGAGGCAGAGTTGGAGGAGAGTGTAAGAGCAACTAAAAAGACAAAAAGAGAAAAAAAAATATGACAAACACAAACCCAAAGAAAATATGGCTAATATAAGTAATTCCTTGAACGTTAAATGTGTGGAACCAAAGTAAAAGGGGGGCAAGAGAGGAGTTTTTTGAGAGTACACAAGGATGGATATAAAACATGTAATATTACACCATAACATATAGGAGATGACAGACTGATAATGTAAACCATAATGTAAAACATAGGATAACTAAAAATATAAAGAACTGTGTATCCTAAAGTATGCACCATAATGTAAGCACAGATATTACCTTGTTAGAAAGCTAATATCTCAGACTCTGTACATCACCTTAAGTAAATATGATGTGAATAGGGTGTAAGAGTATCGCTGTGGAAGGAAAAAGGTTTTGTGGTGGATGTATGGGAGTGCTGTATATTATATATATGCATTGCTGTGGTCTAGGACTCCTGTGAAGAAATGCTGAATAATTAGGGGGGGGGAAAAAAAAAAAAGGATAGGATGTGGAATTTTTTCAAGTCAACATTCTTTATCTAAGTTCTTTATCTAACTTTATCCAAGTTCTTTATCTATCCTTTAAACTCATCGCTATATGCCATTCCCTAGTAAGGGACCATGACATTATATTGGGCTTCAAATTTCGGGGAGCTCTGGACCACAGAGTGTCTCAACAATGGCAATGGAGGGATACTGGTATGGGATACCAATGACAGGTGATATATGGCTGACAGGAGCTGTACAGAACATATATCCAGGGGGCATCGTAATGATTGGATATACTCATAGTGGCAACAATTAAAAACCACAGCAGGGGGGGGTACTGGGTTCCTGGCCAGTGGTGCTCTGTCGCGGTCCCTAGGGGAGCAGCGACAGTCTCCCAGGTACAGCGGCGGGGACCGGGAGGGAGTGAGGGTTCAACAGTGAGCCCCTGATGCTAATGACTATGCTTGTGAGCTGATAAACCTAAAATAAGAACAAGGCCTAGAGCAACATTGTGCCTGGGAACTTCCTCCTGTCAGCCTTCATGTTACTCAAATGTGGCCAGTCTCGAAGCCAAACTCAGCATGTAAATGCAATGCCTTCCCTCCAGCATGGTTCATGACACCCGGGGACGAGCCTCCCTGGCAACGAGGGACCACTATCAAATACTAACTGATGATGCAACTGGAAAAGGACCTTATATGGAAGGTTCAATGCGGATCAGCAGAATATCCATGTCTACATAAAATAACATGACTTTAAAATGCTGTTTGACCTAAAGTAAGGGGGAAATGGAAAGGAGAAATGAGTTTATATGGCTACGAGTTTCTAAAAAAGAGTCTGGAGGCTGGCAGAAGGATTGCCCTCATGCACAACTGAGCAGAGTCAGAGAGACAGATAAAGCAGATACAACCCCCAGATATTGGTTCCTTTGAAGGCTAAAGAGACCCATGAGAGTTATGGCCATGGCCGATGGGGTTAACTACCAGGGCAGATGGCCCCTCATTGGAAATGGTGTTTATGTGTGATGAATCTGGACTCAGATGGAATCTCCCTTCATAAGACTTTCATGCTAATGTGCTGGAGGTGCAGTTAACGTTGGGATTTAAGATATATTTAGGGGATTTGAATCTCTGGACTGACAATGTGATAGCCAGGTCCTGAGCCTCAACAGACTCCAGCACCTACAATCTGATCTATTGGACTTACCACACTCAGCTAAGATGGAGTTGAAGAAGGACAATCACCACACCATGGAGCCTAGAGTGATTACAACTGAAAATGGGAGGATTGCATCCAGCATCCATGTGGAATTTGAGCCTTCTCTTGACATAGAGGTGCAATGGACACAACCAATCCAATGTCCACATAGAAGAGGTGGTATTGGATTGAGAAAAGTGGACATGGTGGACGATGTGTATGGGGAAAGGCAGGAAGAGATGAGAGGTGGAGGTGTCTTTGGGACATGGAGCTGCCCTGGATGGTGCTTCAGAGGCAATCACCGGACATTGTAAATTCTCACAGGGCCCACTGGATGGAATGGAGGAGAGTATGGGCCATGATGTGGACCATTGACTATGAGGTGCAGAGGTGCCCAAAGATGTACTTACCAAATCCAATGGATGTGTCATGATGATGGGAACGAGTGTTTTGGGGGGGAGAGGGGGGGGTGGGGGAGTGGGGTTGAATGGGACCTCACATATATATTTTTGATGTAATATTATTACAAAGTCAATAAAAAAAAATAAGTAATTCCTTGAAAGTAGTAACACTGAACTTCAATGGATTAAACTCACCTGTTAAGAGACTCAGACTGGAAGATAGGATAAGAAAATATGACACATCTGTATGCTGTCTACAAGAAATACAGCTTAGAACCAGGGATTCAAGGAGGTTGAAAGTGAATGGCTGGAAAACAATCTTACAAGCAAACAATAACCAAAAATGGGCAAGAGTAGCTATATTAATATCAGTCAAAATGGACTTTAAATGCAAAACAATCATGGGAGACAAAGATGGACACTACACGTTAGTGAAAGGGATAATCTTTTCAGAAGAAAGAACAATCATAAACATTTATGCCCCTAACAAGGGCACCTCCAAATGTGCAAGGCAAACACTGGAAAAACTAAGTGAAGCAAGAGATACCTCTAAAATTATAGTGGGGGACTTTAATACACCACTACCAACTTTGGACAGGACATCTCAAAAGAGAACCAATAAAGAAACAAAGACTTTGAACAATGTATTAGACGAGCTGGACTTAACAGATATATACAGAACATTATACCCAAATATAGCAGGATACACATTCTTCTCAAGTGCACATGGATCATTCTCCAAAATAGACCACATGCTAGACTACTGAGAAAATCTCAATGAATTCAGAAAGATTGAAATCATACAAAATAATTTTTCTGACCACAGTGGAATGAAGCTGGAATCTGAAAGGACCAGAGTCCCAGATTTGGCATCAAGATATGGAAGTTAAACAAGACACTCTTAGAAAAAAGGTGGGTCAAGGAGGAAATCTCAAAAGAAATTAATAACTACCTTGAAACTAATGAAAATGATAGCACAACATATCAAAATTGATGGGATGCAGCAAAAGCAGTACTGAGAGTGAAATTTATAGCTACAAATTCATACATCAAAAAAGAAGAAAGAGCTAAAATTAAAGAGCTAACTGCACCCTTGGAGGAATTAGTAAATAAATAACAAACTAAACCAAAAAGAAGAAGAAAGAAAGAAATAGCAAAGATCAGAGCAGAACTAAATGAAATAGAAAATAAGAAAGCTCTTGAAAAAATAAACAAAACAAAGAGCTGGTTCTTTGAGAAGATCAATAAAATTGACAAACCCTTAGCTAGACTAACAAAGAAAAAAAGAGAGAAGCTGCAAATACACAAAATAAGAAGTGAGAAAGGGGATATCACCACTGACCCCACAGTAATAAAGACTATCATAAGAGGATACTTTGAAAAACTATATTCCAACAAGAAGGACAATTTTAGGAAATGAACAAATTCCTAGAAACACATAAGCAACCTACATTGATGAAAGAAGAAATTGATGGTCTCAACTAACCAATCACAAGTAAAGAGATAGAATCAGTCATTAAAAACCTCCCAACTAAAATGGACGTTAAATGTGTGGAACCAAAGTAAATGGGGGGTAAGAGAGGAGTTTCTTGAGAGTACACAAGGATGGATATAAAACATGTAATATTACACCATAACATATAGGAGATGACAGACTGATAATGTAAACCATAATGTAAAACATAGGATAACTAAAAATGTAAAGAACTGTGTATCCTAAAGTATGCACCATAATGTAAGCACAGATGTCACCTTGTTAGAAAGCTAATGTCTCAGACTCTGTACATCACTTCAAGTAAATATGATATGAATAGGGCGTAAGAGTATCACTGTGGAAGGGAAAAGGTTTTCTGGTGGATGTGTGGGAGTGCTGTATATTATATATATGCATTGCTGTGGTCTAGGACTCCTGTGAAGAAAAGCTGAATAATTAGGGGGGGGAAAAAAAAAAAAAAGAAAAAGATAGGATGTGGAATTTTTTCAAGTCAACATTCTTTATCTAAGTTCTTTATCTAACTTTATCCAAGTTCTTTAGCTATCCTTTAAACCCATCGCTATATGCCATTCCCTAGTAAGGGACCATGACATTATATTGGGCTTCAAATTTCGGGGAGTTCTGGATCACAGAGTGTTTCAACAGTGGCAATGGAGGGATACTGGTATGGGATACCAATGACAGGTGATATATGGCTGACAGGGAGCTGTACAGAACATATGTCCAGGGTGCATGGTAATGTTTGGATATACTCATAGTGGCAACAATTAAAAACCACAGCAGGGGGGGTACTGGGTTCCTGGCCAGTGGTGCTCTGTCGTGGTCCCTAGGGGAGCAGCGACAGTCTCCCAGGTACAGCGGCGGGGACCGGGAGGGAGTGAGGGTTCAACAGTGAGCCCCTGATGCTAATGACTATGCTTGTGAGCTGATAAACCTAAAAAAAAAAGAACAAGGCCTAGAGCAACATTGTGCCTGGGAATTTCCTCCTGTCAGCCTTCATGTTACTCAAATGTGGCCAGTCTCGAAGCCAAACTCAGCATGTAAATGCAATGCCTTCCCTCCAGCGTGGGACATGACACCCGGGGATGAGCCTCCCTGGCAACGAGGGACCACTATCAACTACCAACTGATGATGCAACTGGAAAATGACCTTATACGGAAGGTTCAATGCGGATCAGCAGAATATCCATGTCTACATAAAATAACATGACTTTAAAATGCTGTTTGACCTAAAGTAAGGGGGAAATGGAAAGGAGAAATGAGTTTATATGGCTACGAGTTTCTAAAAAAGAGTCTGGAGGCTGGCAGAAGGATTGCCCTCATGCACAACTGAGCAGAGTCAGAGAGACAGATAAAGCAGATACAACCCCCAGATATTGGTTCCTTTGAGGGCTAAAGAGACCCATGAGAGTTATGGTCATGGCCGATGGGGTTAACTACCAGGGCAGATGGCCCCTCTTTGGAAATGGTGTTTATGTGTGATGAATCTGGACTCAGATGGGATCTCCCTTCATAAGACTTTCATGCTAATGTGCTGGAGGTGCAGTTAATGTTGGGGTTTAAGATATATTTAGGGGATTTGAATCTCTGGACTGACAATGTGATAGCCAGGTCCTGAGCCTCAACAGACTCCAGCACCTACAATCTGATCTATTGGACTTACCACACTCAGCTAAGATAGAATTGAAGAAGGACAACCACCACACCATGGAGCCTAGAGTGATTACAACTGAAAATGGGAGGATTGCATCCAGCATCCGTGTGGAATCTGAGCCTTCTCTTGACATAGAGGTGCAATGGACACAACCAATCCAATGTCCACATAGAAGAGGTGGCATTGGATTGGGAAAAGTGGACATGGTGGCTGATGGGTATGGGGAAAGGCAGGAAGAGATGAGAGGTGGAGGCGTCTCTGGGACATGGAGCTGCCCTGGATGGTGCTTCAGAGGTAATCACCAGACATTGTAAATCCTCACAGGGCCCACTGGATGGAATGGAGGAGAGTATGGGCCATGATGTGGACCATTGTCTATGAGGTGCAGAGGTGCCCAAAGATGTACTTACCAAATCCAATGGATGTGTCATGATGATGGGAACGAGTGTTGTTGGGGGGGGGGGGGGGAGGAGGGGGGGGTGGGGGTGGTTGAATGGGACCTCACATATATATTTTTAATGTAATATTATTACAAAGTCAATTAAAAAAATACCACTTTAAACACACACACACACAAAAAAAAAACCTCCCAACTAAAAAGAGCCCTGGACCAGATGGCTTCACAGGTGAATTCTACCAAACATTCCGGGAAGAAATAACACCAGTCTTGCTTAAACTCTTCCAAAAAATTGAAACAGAAGGACTATTGCCTAACTCCTTCTATGATGCCAATATTACCCTAGTACCAAAGCCAAACAAAGACACCACAAGAAAGGAAAATTAGAGACCAATTTCTCTAATGAACCTAGATGCAAAAATCCTCAACAAAATACTTGCTAACCGTGTTCAATAACACATTATACAAATTATACACCACGACCGAGTGGGATTCATTGCAGGTATGCAAGGATGGTTCAACATAGGAAAATCAATCAATAAAATACACCATATAAACAGATTGAAGGGAAAAATCACGATTATATCTATAGATGTAGAAAAAGCATTTGACAAAATACAGCACCCTTTCTTGATAAAAGCACTGCAAAAGATTGGAATACAAGGAAATTTTTTGAACATGATAAAGGGTATATGAAAAACCCACAGCCAATATCAGTTACAATGGTGAAATCCTAAAATCTTTCCCTCTAAGATCAGGAACAAGACAAGGATGCCCACTATCACCCCTTCTATTTAACATTGTGTTAGAAGTTATTGCTCGACTGCAGGGTGCCTAAGAGTTACCTCATGTGAGTCTCCATTTGCTCAAATGTGGCCAGTCTTGAAGCCAAACTCAATATGTAAATGCATATGTAAATGCATGACTTCTGGGGATGAGCCTCCCTGGTGCCGAGGGATTACTACCAAACACCAGCTGATGATGTAACTAGAAAAAGACCTTGAATAAAAGGGTCAACTCACATGGGAGTTATGGTCATGGCCGATGGGGTTAACTACCAGGTCAGATGGCCCCTCTTTGGAAATGGTGTTTATGTGTGATGAATCTGGACTCAGATGGGATCTCCCTTCATAAGACTTTCATGCTAATGTGCTGGAGGTGCAGTTAATGTTGGGGTTTAAGATATATTTAGGGGATTTGAATTTCTGGACTGACAATGTGATAGCCAGGTCCTGAGCCTCAGCAGACTCCAGCACCTACAATCTGATTTATTGGACTTACCACACTCAGCTAAGATGGAGTTGAAGAAGGACAACCACCACACCATGGAGCCTAGAGTGATTACAACTGAAAGTGGGAGGATTGCATCCAGCATCCAGGTGGAATCTGAGCCTCCTCTTGACATAAAGGTGCAATGGACACAACCAATCCAATGTCCACATAGAAGAGGTGGCATTGGATTGGGAAAAGTGGACATGGTGGCTGATGGGTATGGGGAAAGGCAGGAAGAGATGAGAGGTGGAGGCATCTCTGGGACATGGAGCTGCCCTGGATGGTGCTTCAGAGGCAATCACCGGACATTGTAAATCCTCACAGGGCCCACTGGATGGAATGGAGGAGAGTATGGGCCATGATGTGGACCATTGACTATGAGGTGCAGAGGTGCCCAAAGATGTACTTACCAAATCCAATGGATGTGTCATGATGATGGGAACGAGTGTTGCTGGGGGGGGGGGAAGAGGTGGGGTGGGGGGGTGGGGTTGAATGGGACCTCACATATATATTTTTAATGTAATATTATTACAAAGTCAATAAAAAATAAAAAGGGTCAACTCAGACCAGCAGAATACCTCAGCCTACATGTAATATCAGGTGTTAAAAATTGCTTTTTGACCTTGAATTAAAAGGGGAAATGGAAAGGACAAATGAGTTTATATGGTTATGCGTCTCCAAAAAAGAGTCGGGAGGTCATCAGAGGGGTTGTGCTTCTGCATGCCTCAGCAGGGTCCCAGAGACAGCCAAAGTAGATACTACCCGAGGTACTGGTTCTCCTGAGGGCTACAGAGATCCACAGGTCTCTGGTAGATGGCTCTGTAGTTCAGTGCCATGTCAGTTGGCCCTACTTTTGGAGTTTGTGTTCCTGAGTGTGATGGAATTTGGCTTAGATGTGACCTTTCTACACATGCCTCTTCTGTCACTTTTACTGGACCTGTGGTTGGTGCTGGGGTTGGTGTATACTCAGGAGAGCAGAGTCTCTGGACTATCCATGTGACAACTAGGCCCTGAGCCTCAGCAAACTTGCAACTCCTCTGGTTTATTGGACTTACCCTGGCCAGCTAACGGCGAGGTGAAGAAGGTCAACCACCACACCAGGAAGCCAAGAGTGCCTATAACTGAAAGCAGGACTACTGCACCCATCATCCATGTGGAATCTAAGCCCTCTCTTGATATACAGGTGAAGTGGACATAACCATCCCAGGGTCCACAGGATGGAGGAATAGAGTATGAACTAGAGTGGACTTACTGATATTCTACTATGGAACTACTGTGATTAGTAATGGAAGAAATTGTAGCATTGATGTGGAGAAAGTGGCCACAGGAGCTATTGAGTGTAGGGAGAGGGAAAAAGAGATATGATGTGGGGGCATATTCAGGACTTGGAGTTGTCCTGGGTGGTACTGCAGGGACAGATGCTGGACATGGTACATCATGCCATGGCCCACAGGTTGGACTGGGGGAGAGTGTAAACTACAATATAAACCACTATCCATGTGGTGCAGCAGTGCTCCAAAATGTATTCACCAAATGCAATGACTGTCCCACAATGATGAAAGAGGTTGTTGATGTGGGAGGAGTGGGTGAAGAGGGTGGAAGGTACATGGGGACATCTTACATTTTTTGAATGTAACATTTAAAAAAAAAGAGAGAGAGAAAAAATTCATCCATGTTATTATTTGTGTCCCAATCTCATTTCTTCTTACTGTAGCATAGTATTCCATCATATGCATATACCATGTTTTGCTTATCCATTCATTTGCTGATGAACACTTAGGTTGTTTCCATCTTTTGGCAATTTTGAATAATGTCGTTATAAACATCAGTGTGCAGATGTCTGTTCATGTCACAGTTTTCAGTTCTTCTGGATATATTCCTAGTAGAGGAATTTCTGGATCATATGGTAGTGCTATATTTAGCTTCCCAAGAAATGACCAAGCTGTCTTCCACAGAGATTGCTCCATTTTACATTCCTACCAATAGCGAAGGAAAGTTCTTGTTTCTCCACATTCTCTCCAGCACTTACTGTTTTCTGTATTTATTTTAATAATGGCCATTTTATGTGATGTGAGATGATATCTCATTGTTTTGATTTACATTTCCCTAATAGCTAGTGATATGGAATTTAATTTTGCCCATTTTCTAATTGGATTGATCTTTCTTATAATTATTTTTTATTTTTAAAGAAGCTTTTGATCACATATATGTTACATAAATATATATGGGATTCCCATATGCCCCCCTCTCTTCCCCTCCCACAGTTTCTCACATTAAGAACATCCTTCATTAGTGTAGTACATTTGTTACAATTGATGAACCCATATTGAAGCATTGGTACTAACCATGGATTACAGTTTACATTATAGTTTACACTTTGTCTCACACAATTTTGTAAGTTACGGCAAAATATACAATGGCCTGTATCAATCACAATGTCATGCAGGACAAATCCAGTGTCCTGAAAATGCCCCCATATTACACCTATTCTTCCCTCTCCCATCCCTCAGAACCTCTGGTAGCTACTGCCTTTACAATGATAAGAGTTCTTCCATTGCTAGAATAATAATAAGTCTATAGTAGAGTAATAATAAATCTACTTTTATCCATTATTCATTCCCCAATCTTGAGGTTTTGGGGATGGCAATGCCCATTCTCCTTCCAATTGAAAGGGGGCTTAAATACCATGGGGAAGATGGGTGGAGCTATCTTGCAATTGCAGATATTCTCTATTCCTTGGGATGGTGTCCATCATCATCTCTTTGTTAGCTGTCCTGGATGAGTCCAACGAACTGGAGAGTAGGTGTTGCAACTCTGCTGAAATTCAGGGTTCAACTGGCACATGGACGGACAAAATATTTCAGTCTCTGGGGCATATATTTATCAAGTAGAGAGTTAATTACAGGTTCAAATAAAAGGGGCAGAAGAGCCATGTGTAGAGAACCTATAAATGAGTCTAACTCTGTTACATTGGGGAACATATGTTCCCAAGTAAGGTCCACTGACAGGGTGCCAAATTCCTCAGCTATCTGTCATGCTTATAGTTTCTGGATATCTCTAGAGCCCTCAGGAACCTAGGTTTTTGAGGCACTGTTTACTGTGGCAGTCAATGAGATCCTGATTAGACTTGCGTAAGTGTAACCTCTGGAATAACTTCCTGACTCACTGGAACTCTTAGCTATAATAACGTATTTGTATTTAATATTTTCCCCTTTCAGTTAAGGTCTTTTTCCAAATGCATTGCTAGTTGGCACTTGATAATAATCCCTTGGTCCCAGGGATGCTCATCACCAGGAGTCATGTCCTATGTCAGGGTGGGGAAGGTAGTGAATTTTTATTGCTGAATTTTGCTTAGAGAAATGCTACATTTGAGCGACAGGTTTTCAGTTGGTAACTTTTGGGCAATACAGATTACCAGGCTAAGTTACAATTTCACAAGACCAAGGTTCATAAGTACAAGCATTGATAACAAAGCCTTGGTGTATTGGTCTGTCCTTCATCAGGCATTGCCCATGTACTCTAGAGATTCATTCTACTCTATGAGAGAATGTAGCGGGACTCAAGGCCATCAATCCCACTCAAGTGAGAGATAATGACCTCTTCAGTAAATGGTGCTTGGAGAACTGGATATCCATATCCAAATGAATGAGAGAGGTCCTCCATCTCATACCCTATACAAAAATTTACTCAGGATGGATTAAAGGTCTAAATATAAGAGCCAAGCCCATAAAGCTCCTAGAGATTATGTAGGGAAGCATCTATGAGATCTTGTAGAAGGTAATGGTTTCATAAACTTTGCACCCAAAGCATGAGCAATGAAGGAAAAAATAGATAAATGGGACCTCCTGAAATTTAAAAACTTATGTGCTTCAAAGGAGTTTGTCAAGAAAGTGAAAAGGTAGCCTACTCAATGGGATAATATATTTGGTAACCAACTGTAGCAGTTTGGTATTATTTATGAATTCCAAAAATAGATACTGGATTATGTTTGTAAATTGGTCTATTCCTCTGGGTATATTAGATTTTATTGGCCTCAGAGGTTTCACTTTTACTTGATTGAGTTGTGATTTAGGGCTTTGATTATGCCAGGTCAGTGGGACGTCAAGTCCCCACCCCCTTGGTGGGCGGGGACTCACAAAGCAAACTACATGGCAGAAGAGAAAATTGCAGTTTTGATCTTGGAAGTGGGAAGTAAACACACAAAGAAGCAGATATGTGAGGAAAGAGAGAAGGCTCCATTAGACACGCAGAGGCCCCGGGAAGAGAGACAAGCCATTCACCTGATAGTCTACAGCTGGCTTTGTGCCTAGAACAGAGTAGTTGAGCCTGGGAGAGAAAGAGTCTTGGGAACAGAGGAACCCCCGAAGCCTGAACCCTTGCAGATGTCAGCAGCCATCTTGCTCCAACATGTGGCAACAGACTTTGGTGAGGGAGGTAACTTATGTCTTATGGCCTGGTAACTGTAAGCTTCTACCACAAATAAATATTGTTTATGGAAGCCAACAGATTTCTGGTATTTTGTATCAGCACCCCTTTTGCTGACTAATACACCAACTATCCAATAGGGACTTAATATCCAGCATATGTAAAGTAACCCTACATCTCAAAAATAAAAAGACAAACAACCCATTTAAAAAATGGACAAGAGGTTTGAATAGAAACCTCTCCAAAGAAGAAATACAAATGACTAAAAACACATGAAAAGATGCATACTCTTTTGTTTATTTTATTAATTTCTATTTTTAATTTTAAAGAAGCTTTAGATTACATAAATATTATATAAAATATAGGGGATTCCCATATACCCCACTCCTTCCCTCCCATACTTTCCCACATTAACAACATCCTTCATTAGCATGGTACATTTGTTAAAATTGATGACCACATATTGAAGCATTGTTACTAACCGTGGACTATAGTTTACATTACAGTTTGCACTCTGTCCTGAACAATTTTGTAGGTTATGACAAAATGTATAATGACCTGTTTCCATCACTGCAATGTCATGCAGGACAATTCCAATGTCCCCAAATGCCCCATGTTACACCTATTCTTCCCTCTCCCTCCCCTCACAACCTCTGGTGTCCTCTGCCTTTATATCAATGAAAAAGGTTTCCCATTGCTAGAATAATAATAAGTCTATAATATTATAGACTATGAAGTCTACTTTAGTCCATTATTCATTCCCCAACCTTGAGGATTTGGGGATGGTGTTGCCCACTCTGTTTCTAATTGAGAGGGGCCTTAAATCCCGTGTGGCAGATGGATGGAACTATCTTGCTTGCAGTTGCTGACACCCTTTGTTCAGGAGTTGGGTTAGAACATCAAAATAGGGCCAGGGCCTCACTGATGGGGCGCAGATCCTCTCCCAGGAGTTTGGGACAAGAGATGCCTAAAAGCAGTTTTCTCCTTGCAGTTCCCCAATTGGCCAGCAGATGGTGCTTGTTGGCGAATCTTTCCACTGAGGTGATTCTTGCAACCTCCACTTGCTGGTGATTCTGGTCTGGCTGAAGCTGAGATTCAAAGCGGGCTCTGCTGGCCAAATTCACTGAAGAGAAACTACTCTCCACCCTTCCCACACCTTCCCTCTTCCCAAGGAGGAAGACTTCTGTTCCCCTCTCATTTGGCTGCAGTGGACCACAGGTTTTATCCAGGCTCTTTGCCTTGTCAGTTGTGGATGGGTGGCATTTCCAGCCATGGGGGTTAATAACTCATGGTTTTTTCATTTCAACTTCTTCCTCTCTCTGTCCCTTGCCCTCCTGGGGGGTTTGCAGCACTGTCCTGTCTGTAGAGCCCAAAACGGGTCCCTTGGGCAGCTTTTTGCTCTTTCTCTGTTGTTTTTGTGAGAGAGGTGAGACTTGCCTACCTAAACTGACTCCATCTTCCTGGAAGTCCTTCTTGTCACCATGGTTTCTGATGTGCATTTTATACTATGATCAATATATAACGTTATATTTTTCTTCATGTTTATCATGTTTGTTGTTCTCTGGGCTTCTTGGATGTGCATATTCTCATCTTTTGTTAACTTTGGAGAGTTTTCTTCATTATTTCTTTTAATATTTCTTCTGCCCCTTTCTTTGCTTCTTCTTCTGGGACTCGCATAATACATGTTTTGGTATCCTTAATGGTGTTCCGCAGGTCTAGGTTTCTTGGGCTATTTTCAGTTTTATAATTCTTTTTTCTTTCTGCTCCTCAGCCTGACTCATTTCAAGTACCTTGTTTTCAATTCACTGATTCTTCCTTTTCTCAATTCCAAACTGCTGTTGAAACCCTTCTGGTAGTTTTTTATTTCTGTTTTTTGTGGTCTTCAACTCGAGTATTTCTGATTGCTTCCTTTTAAAAATCTCTATCTCTTTACTAAGATTCTCATATTGTTCATTCATTGTTTTTCTGATATCCTTTAGTTCTTTCTCTGTCTTTTCCTTCATCCTCCAACCATATTGAAGATACTTTTGAAGTCTTTTTCTGGTATGTCCACAATCTGATCTTCATTGATACACTGGATTTTTATCCTCTTCCTTTGGGTGGAGCATCATTTTCTATTTATTTGTCTTGAATTCTTGTTGCACACTGTACGTTTTTTTTGTATTAAAATTCAGTGTTTAATAAAAAACACACAAAAGCTAGAGATTTGGTATGAAATGGTTCCTATCAGTGTAACTATAGGCAGAAGTTGCTTAGTCAGATGTCGCTAGAAAGGCAATTGTGAAAGGGTAAAGAGAAATGAAGATCCTGAGCTGCATGGCCGACCCTTATAATACCAAACACAAATTTATAGACTTATTCCATCCTAGATACTGTTATATATTGTGCTTTTCATGCTGCCACTGTTCAGACAGAATGCCATTACCTTATTATCCTGATCAATTCCCCCTCCACCCATTCCCCCCAAAATTAATTTGCCAAGAATTACTCACAGAAGGTTTTAAAAAAATATCTCAAAACATTTATTTTATTTAAAAATTTTTTTAAAAAATATGTATTTTATTTTTCTGTGAGTCCCTGCCCACCAAGGGGGTGGGGACTCAATGTCCTACTGATGTGGCCCAATCAAAGCCTTAATCATAATTTAATCAAGTAAGAGTGAAACCTCTGAATCCAATACAATCTAATGTACACAGAGGAACAGAACAATTTACAAACATAATCCAATATCTATTTTTGGAATATATAAATAATACCAAACTGATACAGTCAATTTCATCTAAGTTTTCAAATTTGTGGGCATAAGATTGTTTGTGTTATTTGTTTGTTTATTTATTTATTTTGAGGTACTGGGGCTGGGGATTGAACCCGGGACCATGTATGTGGAAATCTGGTGCTCAACCACTGAGCCACATCAGCTCCCTGAGTTGGTTTTCTCATATTTTTTTTTAGGAGGCACCCAGAACCAAACCTGGGACATCCCATGTGGGAAGCAGGTGATCAACCGCTGGGCCACACCCACTCCACATACTATTCTTTTAGTGTCATTTTAAGGTGATGACCACTCTTTCATTTTTTAAAATATATTTTTTATTCTTTAAAATATATTTAGATTACAGAAAATGTTACACACACACACAAATAATGGATTCCCCTAAGCCCCACTGCCCACACCTCCCACCCTTCTCCAAATGAACAACTTCTTTCCTTAGTGTGGTGTATTCATTGCAATTGATGAACAAATTTGGAACATTGCCACTAAGCATTGATTATAGTTAACATTGTAGTTTACACTCTCTCCCACTCAATTCTATGGGTTATGGCAGGGTTATGGCAGGATATATAATGGACCGTATCTTTTTTTTTTTAAGATTTATTTATTTATTTATTTTTCTCCCCTCCCACCCCACCCTGGTTATCTGTTCTCTGTGCCTATTTGCTGCGTCTTCTTTCTTTGTCTGCTTCTGTTGCTGTCAGCGGCACAGGAATCTGTGTTTCTTTTTGGTGCGCCATCTTGTTGTGTCAGCTCTCCTTGTGGGCGGCGCCATTCCTGGGCAGGCTGCACTTTCTTTCCCTCTGGGTAGCTCTCCTTCCGGGGTGCACTCCTTGTGCGTGGGGCTCCCCTCACGGGGGACACCCCTGTGTGGCAGGGCACTCCTTGCGCTCATCAGCACTGCGCATGGGCCAGCTCCACAGGGGTCAAGGAGGCCTGGGGTTTGAACCGTGGACCTCCCATGTGGTAGACGGATGCCCTAACCACTGGGCCAAGTCCACCGCCCTGTGTCTTTACTTTTAGGATGATATTGACCTCATAGACTGAATTAGGAAGTGTTTCCTCCTCTTCAATTTTTGGAAGTGTTTGAGCAGGATTGGTGTTAATTCTCCTGGGAATATTTAGGAAATTTCACAGGTGAAGCTGTTGGTTTCTGGGCTTTTCTTTGTTGGGAGATTTTGATTGTGGGTTCAATCTTTTCACTTGTTATTGATATGTTGAGATCTCCTATATCTCTTGAGTCAGTAAGTAATTTGTCTGTTTCTAGGAATTTGCCAATTTCATCTAGATTATCTAATTTTTGAAGTACAGTTTTTCATAGTATCATCATACTTTTTCTTTCTGTGGGGTCTAAAGTAATGTTCCCCCTTTTGCATCTGATTTTAGTTTTTTGCATCTTCTATCTTTTTTTCTTTGTCAGTCCATTTAAAGATTTGTTGATTTTACTGATATTTTCAAAGAACAAGTTCTGGTTTCATTGTAGCTCTCTATTGTTTATTTTTTAATTCTGTGTTTCATTTGTCCCTGCTCTAGTCATTGCTATATCCTTCCTCTGCTCATTTTGGGTTTAGTTTGCTCTTCTATTTCTAGATCCTCCGGTTTTGACATTAAGTCTCTGATCTAGTCTTTCTTCTTTTTTAATGTAAGCATTTAGAGCTATAAATTTTCCTCTCAGCACTGCCTTTGCTCCATCTCTTAAGTTTTGCTGTGTTGTGTCTTTTTTTACGTATTCACCTCAGACATTTCCTCATTTCTCTTGGGATTTCCTCTTTGCCCTATTGGTTGCTTAAGCATGTGTGGTTTATTTCCTCATATTAGTGAGTTTTCGAGTTCTCACCCTCTTATTGATTTCTAGATTCACTCCAGTTTAGTTGGAGAAGTTGCTTTGCATAATTTAATCTTTTAAACCTTATTGAGACTTGCTTTGTGGCCTAACATGTGGTCTATCCTAGAGTAATGCCTAGGCGCACTAGAAAAGAATATGTATATGCTGCTGTTGGTTAAAGTGTTCTGTATATATCTGTTAGGTCTAGTTGTTTTATAGTATTGTTCATGTCTTCTATTTCTTTATTGAACTTCTGTCTAGACGTTCTATCCGTTATTGGAAGTCTTGTATTGAAGTCTCCTACTATTAATGTAGAACTGTCTATTTCTACCTTCAAATCTGTCAATGATTGCTTCATATAGTTTGGGGTTCTGCCAGTAGGTGCATATAGATTTATAATTATTATGGCTTCTTGTTGAATTAACCCCTATTACAATATATAATGATCTTCTTTGTCCATTATAACAGTTTTTGTCTTAAAGTCCATTTTATCTGATACTAGTATAGCTACTGCAATTCTTTTTTGGTTACTATTTTCACAGTATATATTTTTACCATCCTTTGAGTTTCAATCTACTTGTGTGTTTTAATTGAAGAAGAGTTTCTCTTAAACAGCCCCTACTTGGGTCATGGTTCTTAAAAAAATACATTTCTACCAATTTATGCCTTTTGACAGGAGAATTTAATCCATTTAAATTTGAACTACTATTTTAGGATTTTTTCATCATTTTCCTTCTTGGTCTTTGTAAATCTTATGCATTTCTTGTCTGTCTCTCATGTCTTCTGTAAATGTCTTTTATGTTTATTTGATTTTTTGGTATTGTATCATTTCATATCCCTTGTCATTTCTTTTTTAATTTTTAATTTTGTCATTTCTTTCTATATGCATTTTTAATGTATTTTCATTTGTTGCATAAATGTAACATCCTCAATCTATAATAATTCCATTAAATTTGATACCAACTTAACTTCAATGTCATACATATACACTGTTCCTATACACATTCATTCCCCCATCTTTCTGTTGTACTTGTTACTAATTATATCTTTATATATTGTATGTCCTAAACCATAGATTTATCATTGCTTTTTATGTATTTGTGTTTTAGAAACTATAAGAAATAAGAAGTGGAGTTATATACCAAAAAATACAATAAAATAATATGCTCATATATAGTTACCCATATGCCTACTTTTGCCAGAGATCTTTTTTTCTTTTTGTTGCTTCAATCTACTGAGTAGTGTCCATTCTTATCAGTAGAAGTGCTCCCCTTTTCATTACTTGCAGGACAAGTCTAATGGTGACAAACTTATTTAGCTTTTGTTTATCTAGTAATGTCCTGCTCTCTCCCTCGTTTTCGAAAGACAGTCTTGTCGGATATAAGATTCTTGGTTGGCAATTGTTTTCTTTCAGCACTTTAAATATTTCATCCCTTTTCCTTCTTACCTCTATAGTTGCTGGTGAGAAATTGACACTTAGTCTTTTTTTAATTTTTTTTAAATTTTTTTTATTGACTTTGTAATAATATTACATTAAAAATATATATGCGAGGTCCCATTCAACCCCACCCCCCCACCCCACCTCTCCCCCCCCAGCAACACTCGTTCCCATCATCATGACACATCCATTGGATTTGGTAAGTACATCTTTGGGCACCTCTGCACCTCATAGACAATGGTCCACATCATGGCCCATACTCTCCTCCATTCCATCCAGTGGGCCCTGTGAGGATTTACAATGTCCGGTGATTGCCTCTGAAGCACTATCCAGGGCAGCTCCATGTCCCAGAGACGCCTCCACCTCTCATCTCTTCCTGCCTTACCCCATACCCATCAGCCACCATGTCCACTTTTCCCAATCCAATGCCACCTCTTCTATGTGGACATTGGATTGGTTGTGCAACTGAAAGTGGGAGGATTGCATCCAGCATCCATGTGGAATGTGAGCCTCCTCTTGACATAGAGGTGCAATGGACACTTAGTCTTTTTGTGACTACCTTAAATGTAACAGCTTTCAGAACTGTCTCCTTGTCTTTGGCATTCAATATTTTGACTGCTATGTGTCTGGGTATGGTTCTCTTTGAGTTTATCCTGTTTGGGATTCATTGGCCTTGAATATGCATATTCATGTGTTTCCTTAAATTTGGGAAGTTTTCTGTCATTATTTCTTTGAATAGTCCTTCTGCCCCTTTCTTTCTTCTGGGAATTCCCTGATGTGTATATTGATATTGTTGATGGGGTTCCACAAGTTTCTTCTGTTCCGTTTGATTTTTTATATTCTTTTTTCTTTCTACTTCTCAGGCTGAATCATTTCAATAATCTTACTTTTAAGTTCACTGATTCTTCTGCCAGCACCAGTGTGTTGTTGAAATCCTTTAGGGAATTTTCCATTTCAGTAATTGTGGTCTTCAATTCCTGTATTTCTGTTTGGTTCTTCTAAAAAATTTCTATCTCTTTACTGAAATTCTAGTATTGTTCATTCGTTGTTTTCCTGATGTCCTTTAGTTCTTTCTCTGTATATTCCTTTATTTCCTCGATGGTATTGAAGATAATATTTTTGCCATCTTTTTTTTTTTTTGGTATGTCAAAAGGCTGGTCATCTTGGTTGATGTTTTCTGGATTTTTATCTTTTTCTTTTGGATGGGCCATCATTTCCTATTTCCTTGTTTGTCTTGTAATCTTTTGTTGCACATTTCACACTTTAGGATTTTAAAATGTTAATTCTGGGATTTAATCCCTGAGGTGTCTGTTCCTTAAATTTTATACAGCTAGTGCTATGACAGAGATTTCTTTGAGTGCCTGGAGCTAACATAAACAAACAAACCAATGCAAAAAGCACCTTTCAAATTGCAAATTCGCTCTGCCTTGGCGGTGTTCTTCTTCAGAGTTTAACCCTCTTATCAGTGCCTTGCCAGTGGGCCCTACTTTGGAATTTATGCTCCCCAGAGTGACAGAGTTGGACTCAGTTGTGGTTTCCCTACACATGACTCTTTTGTCCTTCTATTTGAACGAATAATTAGTACTAGCATTGGTAGGTGTACATACAAGTGACTTAAATCTTTAGGCAGTCCATGTGCCAACTGGGCCCTGAATCTCAATGGAGTTGCAACACCTACTCTCCAGTTCATTGGTCACACCCACGACAACTAACAAGGAGTTGATGATGGACAACTACCATACCAAGGAAAAGACAGAGTCTACAACTGCAAGCAAGAGAGTCCCATCCATTGGCCCTTGAGAGTGGATCAAAGTCCACTCTCAGGTAGAGGTGGAGTGGGCATCACCATCCCAGAATCCTCAGAATTGGGGAATGAAGTATGGACTAAAGTAGACTTACTGGGATTCTACTACAGACTTGCGATTCTAGAAATGGAAGAAATTGTATCATAGATGTGGAGGCAGTGGCCACTTGAGGTTCTGAGGGCAGGGAGAGGGGAAAACAGGTGTAATATAGGGGCATTGTTGGGACTTGGGAATTGTCCTGAAAATGACTTTGCAAATGACAGATACATGCCATTATATATCTTCCCATAGCCTACAGAATTGTGTGGGAGAGAGTGTAAACTACAATGTAAACTTTAATCCACACTTAGTGGCAATGCTCCAAAATATGTTCATCAACTGCAATGAATGTACCTCACTAATGATGTTGTTACTGTGGGAAAACGTGGGAGGTGCGGGGAGCCGGGCATAGGGGAATCCCCTATATTTTTTATGTGACATTTGTATGATCTAGGTATCTTAAAAAATGAAGAAAAAAGAAGTGCAGCCCAAGGTGAACATGAAGTGCAGAGTCCTCTCCATCTTTTCTGAGCCTGCATATTGTCCTGGGCTTTTACTTGCTTGTGTGTTTATGAATTACCCTATTTACAGGGATTTATTGATTTCTTTTTTCTTCTTTATTTTCTTTTAAATGTTGCATTAAAAAAATATGAGGTCCCCATATACACCCCACCCCGCCCACCCCACCCCTCCCACATCAACAACATCTTCCATCATCGGGGCACCTCCACTGCACCTGGCGAATACATTTATTTACAGGAATTTAAGTGTCCTCCACATGAAATAGACTTTCTCCCTCTTCTGAGTGTTCTATTGTTATAATTAAAGAAGGTAATTCTTTGCCCCAGGTCACTTTGACTTAATTGTTTCTTAGGCTGTTTTAGTTTCCCAGAAGCTTCTTCTGCTTTCCAGGCAGGTTCTCAAGAAGAAGTTTGAGAAAAGTTTTCTGGTCGAGACTCTCAACCTGCCATCTAATAGATTGGCACCAGCATACAAGCACTCCAGATTTCCTTTAGTTCTTTCTCTGTATATGTACATAGGGGTTACTCTGCTCCCTCGAGAACAGGGCCAGGGACTCACAATGGGAGTACAGACTGATTCCACACTATGTCAGCGTGGGGAGGGGCCAGTAAGGATGCTGTGAGCTTCTCCTACTGTTTGTAAAGATGGCTTTTCTAATTTGGCCTCTGCCCAGTTACTGCACCCCTTTAACTATTTTCTAGAGTTTTGAGGAAGATGGATTTGCCAGTTTTTTGCTAGTTGTTTAAAGATTCTGTGCGTGAATGGCACCCTGAAGTGTCTGTCACTGCCATCTTGGTTGACCAGAACTATATCTTTCTTGGCTGCTATTACTTCAGATATTTATTCTGCTTCATTGTCTCTTCCTTCTCCTTTGTTTTTTTATTATGCATATGTTACACCTTTTGAAATGGTCCCAATATCTTTTCTTCCCATTCTTTTTTTTTCTCTTTGCATTTCATTTTGGCAAGTTTCTTAAACCACACTGATTCTTTCCACAGCCATGTCCAGTCTACTGATGAGCCAATCAAACCATCAAAGGCATTCTTCGTTTGTGTTGGTGAGTATATAAACACATAGGGCTGTGTTTATTGTTTGCTGTAGCTATACATGCCAAAGGTTTCCAATTCTTCTAGTGTCCTTGTTTTTTTCTTCCCTGTTGGCTTTATGCTTCCTTAAGAACTCCTCTGTAGATAGAGTCTGAGCCTTGTGACCCTTTCAGCTATAATCCAGTTACACTAAAACTCTGCTGGTATAGTGGTAAAGTGTGTATGTATGGGGAGGATTTTATAATCTTATAAATCTTAATTCTCAGTCTTTCAGTGGAACCCAAATGACATTCATTGAGGTTGAATAAGTGTTTTCCCCAGAAGATTAGGCCTAAGTTATAGAGAATTCTCTGAGCATATTCCACATTTTTTACTTTTCCCCTTCCACTGCCAGAGCTAAGAGGGAGACCTTTCTTGCTTCTTTACCTTGAGAAATTGGTGGGGATACTGGAGATAAAACCCACAAAAGTATGGGAGTCCCCCTAATAGAAAGTTTCTCACTTTTAAGCTGGTACCACTCACCTTCCAGGATTCATCAAAATGACCATGAGATGTTGTATACTTACTGCATCACATTAGGGGCACATAATGTCAGTTTACTCCACTATTGGTGGCAATAAATTTGATCATTATATTGGTATTTTAATTGGGACATGGTTCTGGTGTTTCACAATTAAGCATAATGTATACTTTCGGTTTGAGATATACATATTTTAAAAATGCTGTTGAGGTAACCATGTACTTCTATTTTGCTAAGTGCTGATTATTTTTAAAATGCAGGAATGGATCTTGAATTTTTTCAAATGTATTTTGGTATCTATTTAGATAATTATGTTTTTTTCTTCTTTGAATTATTAAAATTGTGAATTATATATTGACCCATCTTTGCATTCATCGGTTGAACCAAGTATTCATTAAAAATATCAGATTCTTAGGATTTTTGTTTTTTAAAGATTTTCTTTAATGTTAACCCTGATTTTATAATAATTTCTTTAGCCACATGTTCACCACTAAGAGTAGAATCCTGCTGAAAGGAGGGCTCTTTTATTCCATGATTTTTAAGGACACAGACCTCTTTTCCTACCATAATATGTATGTCTTTATTTTTGTAATTAACATGTTGTAAGGTAATATTTGGTTCATACAAAATTATTTGGAATATATATGTATAATGAAACTTAATAAAAGGGATATGCATAAACCTAACATCAAACTTAAAAATGAGATTATTACTAATAATATTGCATCAAAGTATTTTTTTATGATTAATGCATTTGTGTCTTAAGAAGTCTTAAAGATATTCTCTTATAATTTCTTCTAAGGTCTTGATTTTTTTCTTTCATATTTAAACCCAATTAATCTGAGATTTTTTTTTTAAAGATTTATTTTTGTTTTATTTATACCGCCCCACCCCTTGCGGCTTACTTGCTGTCTGTTCTCTGTGTCCATTTGCTGTGTGTTCTTCTGCTTCTCTGCTTGTCTCCCTTTGTTGTGTCATCTTGCTGCCCCAGCTCTCCATGGGTGTGGGCCATCAGCTCTCTGCGGGCATGGGTCATCAGTTCTCTGGAGGTGCAGGCTGTCAGCTCTCCATGGGCATGGGCCAGCTTGCCTTCACAAGAAGGCCTTGGGACATGAACCCAGGGCCTCCCACATGTAGATGGGAGTTCAATCAGTTGAGCCACAGCTGCTTCCCCTGAGATAGGTTTTTAAATATCATGTAAAGAAGAAGTCCAATGGTGTTATTTTCCACCTAGTTAGCTAATTGTCTCAGCACCATATATTACATAGTCCATTTTTTCCCCAGTGATTTCCAATAGCACTTCTGAAATGTATCAAATTTCCATATATGCATGGGACTATTTCTAGGCTCTGTTTTTCTATTTCATTGTCCAGTTTGTGAATCCCTCCATTTATATCACACCGTCTTGTTTATTATAGCTTAATAGTAAGTCTTTTTAAAAAATAAATATTTTTTTGAGGTACTGGGGCCAGGGATTCAACCTGGGACCTTGTACGTGGGAAACCAGTGCTCAACCACTGAGCCATATCCACTCCGGTAAAATATATTTTTATTAGAGAGGTTGTGAACTTACAAAACAGTCATGCACATGTGTGGAATTTCCATACAATATCCCTCCACCAAAACAGCACACTGTTGTGGAACATTTGCTACGGATCACTAAATAACACCATGAGACTGTTACTACCAACCATGGTCCACAGAGTACATTTAGTATATCCCTTCTATATGTCCCCACTATTAACAAAGTACATCTTTGGCATTGATGCAAAGATGTTACAGTGTTGCTGTTAACTGTGGTCCATAGGTCACATTAATTGTATTTTTCCCATGCTTCTCCACAGTCTTACAAACCTTGCAATAGTGATGAACATTTGTTCCAGTCCATAGAAGGACATTCCTGTATTTGTACTATTGACCACAATTCTCATCCACCTCCCGGTTTACTATATTATTCAGCCCCTAGGTTATTCTCTATTTACATCCCTAGACATTTACATCCCTAGACTACCCTTTCAGCCACAATCCCATTTATATCCAGCTGCACTATTTATACTCACTTTAATGGGTTACCATCAAATCTATCCATTTCCACACTTTTACAGTCAAGTTAATTAAAATTTCTACATACATTAAGCAACAGTACACCTTCTCAGCCCTCCTCTTATCTCCTAAAAATTTATACTCTAGGTTTTAACTCCATGTATTTATTCTTTATATTTATTTCATATTAGTGAGACAATGCAATATTTGCCCTTTTGTGTCTGGCTTATTTCACTTAACATATTGTCTTCAAGGTTCGTGCATGTTATCATATGTATCCCAACTTAATTTCTTCTTACTGCAGCATAGTATTCCATCATATGCATATACCACATTTTGTTTATCCATTAATGGACACTTGTGTTGTTTCCATCTTTTGGCAATTGTAAATAATGCTGCTCTGAACATCAGTGTGCAAATATCTGTTCATGTCACAGTTTTCAGTTCTTCTGGATAGATTCCTAGTAGAGGAATTTTTGGATTATATGGCAAGTCTATGTTTAGCTTTCTGAGGAACTGCCAAACTGTCTTCTACAGAGGCTGCACCATTTTACATCCCCACCAACAGTGAAAGAGTGTTCCTATTTCTCCATATTCTTTCCAGCACTTATTTTTTCTGTTTTTTAAATAATGGTCATTCTATGAGTTGTGAGATGATATCTCTTTGTCGTTTTAATTTGCATTTCTCTAATAGCTAGTGATATTGAGCATTTTTTTCATGTACTTTTTGGCCATTTGTATTTCCTCTTTGGAGAAGTATTTATTTAAGTCTTTTGCTCATTTTAAAATTGGATTGCTTGGTCTTCTATTGTTGAGTTGTGTGATCTTTTTATATGGAATGGAAATCAAACCCTTATTGGATATGAGGTTTCCCAATATTTTCTCCTATTGAGCAGGCTGCGTTTTCACATTTTTGGCAATGTCCTTTGAATCACAAAATATTAGGAATTCCCAATTATCCATGTTTTCTTTTATTGCTTGTGCCTTTGATGTAAGGTTTAAGAATCCACCACCTACCAACAGATCTTGAAGAGTTTTCCCTACATATTCTTGTAGGCGCTTTAAGGTTGTAGATTTTATAGTGACATCTTTGATGCATTTTGAGTTAATTTTTGCATAAGGTGTGAGGTAGGGGTCCTTGTTTTTCTTTTGGTTATGTATATCCGGTTGTCCTAGCACCATTTGTTGAATAGACTCTTCTGCCCCAGCCGGGTGGGTTTGACAGCATTGTTAGAGATCACTTGACCATAGATGTGTGGGTCTGCTTCTGAACCATCAATTTGGTTCCATTTGTCTATGTGTTTATCTTTACACCAGTATCATGCTGTTTTTACCACTGTAGCTAGATAATATGATTTAAAATCCAGAAATGAGATTCCTCCAAGTTTTCTCCTCCTTTTGATGGTTTTAGCTCCCTAAGTCTTCCTTTTTAAAAAAAAAAGATTTATTTTTTATTTATTTCTCTCCCCCCCCCCCAGTTGTCTGCTCTGTGTTCATTCGCTGTGTGTTCTTCTGTGTCTGCTTGCATTCTTGTCAGTAGCACCAAGAATCTGTGTCTCTTTTCTTTGTGTCATCTTGCTATGTCAGCTCTCCGTGTGTGTGGCACCATTCCTGGGCAGGCTGAGCTTTTTTCACATGAGGTGGCTTTCCTTGTAGGGGCATACTTCTTGTGCGTGGGGCTCCCCTATGCAGGGGACACCCCTGCATGGCATGGAACTCTTTGCGCGCATCAGCACTGCCTGTCAGCCAGCTCACCACACGGGTCATGAGGCCCTCCGTTGGAATCCTGGACCTCCCAAGTGGTAGGTGGATGCTCTGTTAGTTGAGCCAAATCTGTTTCCCCACTCTTCCTTTTTAAGATATTTGGGGACCATTTACCCTTCCAAATGATTTGATAATTGTGATTTCCATTTCTTTAAAAAATGCTGGTGGAATTTTTCTCAAGATTGCATTGAATCTGTATATCAATTTGGGTAGAATGGAATTCTTAATGATGTTTAGTCTTCCCATCGATGAACACAGAATGTTCTTCCATTTATTTAGGCCTTTTAACATTTTATTTTGCAATGCCTTGTAGTTTTCTGAATTCAAGTGCTTTACATCCTTGATTAAGTTTATTCCTAAATATTGATTGCAAATGGAATTTTTCCTGACTTCCTCCTGAGATTGCACATTACCAGTGTATAGTAACAGTACTGATTTTTGCCTGTTAATCTTTTATCTTGTCACTGCTGAAATCGTGTATTAGCTCTAGCAGCTTTGTTGTAGATTTCTCAGGACTTCCTAGGTATAGGGTCATATCATCTGTGAATAGCAAAAGTTTTACTTCTTCCTTTCCAAGTTGTATGAATTTTATTTCTTTTTTCTTGCCTGATTGTTCTAGCTAGAACCTCTAGCAGTATATTGAACAACAGTGGTGACAGTGTGCATTCTTATCTTGTTCCTGATCTCAATGTGAAATCATTCAGTCTTTCACCATTGAGTACCATGTTAGCTGTGGGATTTTCGTATATGGCCTTTATCATGTTGTGAAAGTTTCCTTCAATTCCTATCTTTTGTAGTATTTTTATCAAGAAAGGTTGTTGTTATTTTGTCAAATGCCTCTTCTGCATCAATCGAGAAAATCATGTGACTTTTCTTCTTTTATTTATTAATGTGGTGTATTACACTGATTGATTTTCTTGTGTTGAACCTTCCTGGTATGCCTGATATAAAACCCACCGGTCATGAGGGATAATTCTTTTAATGTGTTGTTGTATTCAATTAGCACGTATTTTGTTGAGGATTTTTGCATCCCCATTCATATTCATTAGGAAAATGTGTCTGTAATTTTCTTTTTTCATCATATTTTTATCTGGCTTTCATATTAGGGTGATATCAACTTCATTGAATGAGTTTGATAGCATTCCTTCTAGTCCAATTTTTTGGAAGAGTTTGAGTAAGATTTCTATTGAATCTTCTTTGCTTGGTAAAACTTGCCTATGAAACCAACTGTCTTGGGCTTTTCATTTTGGGGACTTGTTTGATGACTGTTTCAATTTCTTTGCCTGTGATGTGTTTATTGATGTCTTATATTTCTTCTAGCATCAGTGTTGTTTGTACATTCCTAGGAATTTTTCCATTGTTCTAGTGTTTTTTTCATGTGCAGTTGTTCATAGTGTCCTCTTATGATCTCTTTTATTTCTGTGGGGTCAGTAGTAATGTCCCTGTTTTCATTTTTTGTTTTATTTATTTGCATCTTCTCTCTTTTTGTGTTAGTCTAGCTAAAGGTTTCTAAATATTGTTAATATTCTTGAGAAACCACATTTCGGTTTTGTTAATTCTCTTTATTGTTTCTTTTTGTCCTTAGTTTCATTTATTTCTTGTTTTGTAATGAGGTTCCTGAAAAGGAAAAAAAAAATGTCCTGGGAAGAAATGATGGCTTTGGCATGAATGTTAACCCCATCATCAATGCAAGTCCACACGAAAGTTTTCCTCAATTGGTGTTCAGTATATCATTTTCCTATCTGAGTTTATTAATTTGTTCAATTATTTTGGCTTTTGTCATTTAGCCAAATAAAGGCAAAGTGGCTTGACGAGCCCCCCAAAATTAATTTATTTCTGCTTTGATCTTTGTTATTTCATTCCTCCTACTTGCTCTCAGAATAGTTTGCTGTTCTTTTTCCAGTTCCTACAACTGTGTAGTTAGGTCATTGATTTTAGCTCTTTATTTCTTTTAATGTAAGCACTGAGGGTATACACTTCCCCTCATCACTGCCTTTGCTACATCCCATAGGTTCTGATATGTTGTGTTCTCATTTTAATCAGTCTCAAGATATTTATTGATTTCTCTCATAATTTCTTTTTTGACCAACTTATATTTAAGAGCTTGTTGAGTCTCAATATACATGTGTGGTTTTTATCTTTTTTTTAAGATTTATTTATTTATTTCTCTCCCCTTCTCCTCTCCCCCCGCCCCCCATCCCCTCTGTGTCTCTTTGCTGCGTCTTCTTTGTCCTTTTCTGTTGTTGCCAGAGGCACAGGAATCTGTGTTTCTTTTTGTTGCGTCACCTTGTTGTGTCAGCTCTCCGTGTGTATGGTGCCATTCCTGGGCAGGCTGAATTTTCTTTCGCATTGGGCGGCTCTCCTTATGGGATGCACTCCTTGCGCATGGGGCTCCCCTGCGCGGGGACACCCCTTCATGGCACGGCACTCCTTGGGTGCATTAGCTCTGCGCATGGGCCAGCGGTGCACGGGTCAAGGAGGCCCGGGGTTTGAACTGTGGACCCCCCATATGGTAAACGGATGCCCTAATCACTGGGCCAAGTCTGCTTCCCCCTTATCTTTTTTTGATTGTTGATGATTTCCAGCTTTATTCCATTATGATCAGAGAAAGTTCTTTGTATAATTTCAGTCTTGTTGAATTTATTGAGATCTGCTTTGTGATCCAACATATGGTCTATTCTGGAGAAACATCCACAAGCAGTTGAGGAGAATGTATATCCTGCTCTTTTGGGGTGCAATGTTCTGTATATGTCTATTAGGTTTAGTCCATTTATCATATTATTCAAGCTCCTTCTTTAGTGATCCTCTGCCCAGATGTACTATCCAATGCTGAGAGTGGTGTATTGAAGTCTCCAACTATTATTATAGAGACATCTATTTCATCCTTCAGTTTTGCTAGTGTTTGTCTCATGTAATTTGGGGCATTCTGGTTAGGTGCATAAACATTTATTATTGTTATTTCTTCCTGGTGAATTGTTTCTTTTATTAATATATAATGTTCTTCCTTGTTTCTAATAACAGTTTTGCTTTTAAAGCCTATCTAATCCTATATAAGTATCTTTTTCCAGCTTTTCAATGTATTTGTATCCTTGGGTCTAAGGTGAATCTCTTGTAGACAGCATATAGATGGCTCATATTTTCTTGTCCATTCTACCAGTCTGTCTTTTGATTCAATGTTATTACTGTAAAGGCAGTTCTTACTTCACCCATTTTGACCTTTGGGTTTTATCTATCATATTTTATTTTCATCCCTCTTTTTACATTTTTAGTTACTTTTACTGATATAATCTTCATTTCTAGACTCTCTTCCAAGCCTCTCCTGTCTTTTCTTTTCCAGCTGTAGCTTTCTTTGGTATTTCCTGCAAAGTAGGTCTCTTGGTTACAAACACTCACCATTTCTGTTTGTCTGTGAATACCCTAAACTCGCCCTCACTTTTCAAAGACAATTTTTCTGGATGTAAGATTCTTGGCTGGCAGTTTTTTCATGCAGTATCTTAAATATATCATACCACTGCCTTCTTGCCTCCATGGTTTCCAATGGAAAATCAACACTTAATCTTATAGGGTGTCCCTTGTATGTGATACATCACTTTTCTCTTGTTGCTCTCAGAATTATCTCTTTGTCTTTTGCATTTGACATATGGATTAATAAGTGCTTCAGAGTAGGTCTCTTTGGATTATTTCCAGTGAGGATACATTGTGCTTCTTGGACACAGATATCTGTGTCTCTCAATAGGGTTGGGAAATTTTCAACCATTATTTCTTCAGATATTCCTTCTGCCCCTTTCCCTTCTCTTCTCCTTCTGGGACACCCATGACACATATGTTTGCACATGTCTTGTCATCATTTATTTCCCTGGCACCCATTTTACTTTCTTCCATTCTTTATCTGTTCTTTTGTATGTTCACTTTCAGAGGCCATGTCTTCAAACTCACTGATCCTTCCTTCTGCCTCCTCAAATCTGCTGTTATATGCCTCCAGTGTATTTTTAATTTCTTTTATTGTGCCTTTCATTCCCATAAGGCCTGCTATTTTTTCTATGTAGGCTTTCACATTCTTTGTGCTCACCCAGTGTCTTCTTAATATCCTTTTATTAAAAAGATTTATTTATTTATTTATTTTCCCCCTTCCCCTCCTCCCACCCTGCTGTTTTTTGCTGTCTGTGTTTTCATCTTTTCTCATTTTCACTCCTCTAGCATTCACTGGGATTCAATCCTGGAGACCTCTGATGGGGCAAGAGGTTACTTGAGCTACATCTGCTTCCCTTCTTAATATCCTTAATATCTTTAGCCGTCTCTTTGAATTTCTTAAGGGGATTTGTTTGAACATCTATGATTAGTTTTCTCAACTCCTTTATGTCAGCTGGAGATTTTTGTTACTTTTAGTAATATCTCCTGTTTATTGCTATGTTTTGTAATATTTTGTTGGTGTCTTGGCATCTGGCTTACTAGATGTATTTATTCTGGGCATAGTTTCTCTCTTTAGTTTATGGCTTTCTTGCCCTTTCTCCCTGCTGGTTGTATAGTAGGAGTTGAGGATGTAGTTGATACAGTAAACTGTGGAGGCTGATGCTGTCCACATTGCCCCAGGAATTGATGAAGCTTCTTCCAACTTTCTCCTCTGCCAGGTGTAGGGAAGGAGCTGCAGTCATGTGTAGCAATGCAAGGATGCTGGCCAAGACCACCTGTAGCTGCCCAGAGAGACTAATGAAGATTCACTCCCCTTCCTACTTCACCTGGCATGGGATGGAGCTGCTGGTGTGGGCAGCAAACAAAGCCTTGTAGGTAAAAACTGATCACAGTTGTCCAGGTAGGCTGATGTAGCACCAATCCCCCTCTTCCTCTGCCAGGGGTGGTGATGGACCTTCTGGAGTGTCCAACAGTCTAATCTGTTTGCTCCAAAAGCACCTGCAGTTGCCCTGAGGGGCTGAGGGAATATTGCCCCTTCTGCCCTTTAAGGGGTGGGTATGGAACCACAGGTGCCAACAAACTGGACTAGTCCATGTGGACTGAAAGCACCTGAAGTTCCCCATAAGGCTGAGGAAACACAGCTCCCCTTCTATCCTATTAGAGGGTAGGGGTGGAGACACAGGCACCCAATGGTTCTCTCTGTGCAGGCTGCAGTTGCCTGCTATTGAAACACCAGCCCCCTCCTATCCTATTGGGAGAAAGGGATGGATCCTTAGGTGTCCGACTATCCAGTCTGTGCCAACCAAAAGCATGTGCAGTTGAGGTGCTTGTGCAGGTCTCCTCAGCTTACTCCCTATAGGAGATGGGGCTGGAGCTTAGGCTACAACTGCAATCTGATTTGGGCAGAAAGAAGCTGGTCCCTACTGTCACTATGATTTTCAATCAGCCTCACTTCCCTTCATGCTGGGGGGTAGAGTTAAAATGGTGACTCTTGCCATCTTTCTGACTTGGACAGGTGCAAAGTTCAGTTGTTTTTAGGATTAATCTGCTGAATTTACTAATCAACAGCTGAAGCCTGTGCCCATTTTTGGGAAATGGAGCTTTCAACTCCAGCAACAGAAAAGCTCCTGAGGTGGCTTGTGCCACCAGTGGAGGATGGGCACTGACCTCCATGGTATGGAGTGCCCTACTCATGAATTTTCACTGCAGACGGGCAGTTTCCTCTTTTTTCTTTTCTTTTCTTTTATTTATTCATTAAAAAAATATTACATTCAAAAAATATGAGGTCCCCATTCACCCCCACTGCCCCCAACCCACCACTCCTCCCACAATAACACTCTCCGCCATCATCGTGACACATCCACTGCATCTGGTGAGTACATCTCTGGGCATTGCTGCACCCCATGGCCAGTGGTCTACACCATAGCCCACACTCTCCCACGTTCCATCCAGTGGGCCATGGGAGGACATAGAATGTCCGGCAATTGTCCCTGCAGCACCACCCAGGACAACTCCAAGTCCCGATAATGCCTCCACATCTCATATCTTCCTCCCTTTTCCCGCACCCAGCAGCTACCATGGCCACTTTTTCCACACAAATGCCACATTTTCTCGATTATTAACCACAATAGTTCATGAATAGAATATCATTAAGTCCCCTCTAATCCTTACTGTATTCCTCCTTCCTGTGGGCCTTGGCTTGGTTGTGTCCATTCCACATCTATGTCAAGAGGGGACTTAGGTTCCACATGGATACTGGATGCAATCCTCCTGCTTTCAATTGTAGGCACTCTAGGCTCCGTGGTATGGTGGTTGACATTCCTGCACTCCATGTTAGCTGAGTGGGGTAAGTCCAATAAATCAGAGTGTAGGAGCTGAAGTCTGTTGAGGCTCAGGGCCTGGCTATCATATTGTCAGTCCAGAGATTCAAATCCCCTAAATATATCTTAAACCCCAGCACCAACTACAATTCCAGTAAAGTAGCATGAGAGGTTTGTGAAAAGAGATCACATCTGAGTCCAGCTCCATCATGCAGAAACACTAACTCCAAAGAAGGGCCAACCGACATGGCAGTGAACTCCATCTGCCATGACCATAGAACCTGTGGGTCTCTTTAGCCCTCAAGAGAACCAATACCTGGGGTTGTATCTACTTTATCTGTCTCTGGGACTCTTCCCAGGTGTGCATAAGGGCAATCCTTCTGACAACCTCCAGACTCTTTTTAGAGACTCATAGCCATATAAACTCATTTGTCCTTTCCATTTCCCCCTTACTTTAGGTCAAACAGCATTTTTAACTCCTGTTATCATATGTAGTCAGGGATATTCTGCTGGTCCACGTTGAATCTTTAATTCAAGGTCATTTTCTAGTTACATCATCAGCTGGTATTTGGTAGTGATCCCTCAGTGCCAGGGAGGCTCATCCCCGGGTGTCATGTCCCACGCATGGGGGAAGGCATTTCATTTACATGCTGAGTTTGGCTTCGAGACTGGCCACATTTGAGTAACACGGAGGATGTCAGGAGGGAACTCCTAGGCACAGTGCTGCTCTAGGCCTTGTTCTTATTTCAGGTGTATAGGCTCACAAGCATAGTCATTAGTATCAGGGGCTCACTGTTGGACCCTCATTCCTTCCTGGTCCTTGCCGTTGCACCTGGGGGACTGCCACTGCTCCCCTAGGGACCAAGACAGAGCCCCCCCGCCCCGGCCAGGAACCCAGTACCCCCCCAGCCGTTGTTTTTAATTGTTTCCGCTATGAGTATATCCAAACATTTCCATGCACCCTGGACACATGCCCTGTATAACTCCCTGTCAACCATATGTGCCCTGTCAATAACATCCCATACCAGTATTCCTCCACTGCCATTGTTGAACCACTCTGTGATCCAAAACTTCCTGAAAAGTGAAGCCCAATGTAATGCCAGGTTCCCTTAATAGTAAAATGGAATATAGCGATGAGTTTAAAGGTTAGATATAGAATACATATTGATTTGGAGAAATTCTACATCCTATCTTTTTCTTTTCTTTTTTCCTAATTATTGAGCTTTTCTTCACAAGAGCCATAGCTCACAGTAATTCATATATACAATACACAGTTGTCCCACATATCCATTATAAAACCTTTTCCCTTCCACAGAGATAATCTTTTAACTTATTCATATCATATTTACTGAAACTGATGTACAGATATTGAGACAATAACTTTCAAACAAGGTAACATTTGTGTTTACATTGTGGTTTATACTCTAGGCTATACAGTTTTCTAAATTTTTTAGTTATCCTATGTTTTACATTATGGTTTACATTATTAGTCTGTTGTCCCCTAGATGTTTTTGGTGTAATATTACATGTTTTATATCCATCCTTGTGTACTCTTGTGAAACACTTCTTTTGCCCTCACAGTTACTTTGGTTCCATCTGTTCAATATCTATTTCCCCCTCCCCCTGGGGCTGACAGTGACAGTCAATCTTCATTTCTTGAGGAGCCATGTTCAGAGACACTTGCAACAGTGTTGAGGGCTTGACTTGCTCAACTGCCCTAATGCCCTGGGAGCCACCATTTCTCTTGAGAGATACAGTTCCCTCTATTTGATGGCATTAGTCCTCCCCAGGATGTGGGTCTACCTTCATTCTCATTATATGGTCTCTACCCAATGGTATAATCCACTCTGGCAAAATGAGCATTCAGATATTCCCTAGGAGTTTGTCCTGCGTCAGATTATCCCCTTTGAGTATCTTAAACAGGTAGCTTTCCTAATTATATTTTGAAAAGGTTTTCTCAACATTAAACTCTCAACCAACACCTGACAATCTCCTATGTTCGTATGTTGCCGCACCCTCCTCCCGATTTCTTAAGCAATATTACCCATCCGCCCATCCCTAGCCCCCCTCAAACCCGCAAAGCCCCACCCAAAGGTAACCCTATGCCCCCATTTTATCCCTTCCTTGTACTCATACTTACCTCCAGCTTATCATAGATTTCACCCATGTAGATGTCAGCTTACATCCTTCCTCTACCTCCCGATTTCCTGTAAGCCTATCTTCCAGTCTCTAGCTCTCTGAGGCAACTTGCTTATTTCATATCATTGAGATCATGTAGTATTTGTCCTTCAATGCCAGGGTTGCTTCACTCAACATAAGGTTCTCAAGATTCATCCATATTATCACGTGTGTTTGTAGTGTATTTGTACTTAAAGCCGAGTAGTATTGCATTGTATGTATATACCACATTTTATTGATCCACTCATCTGTTGATGGGCATTTAGGTTGATTCCAACTTTTGGCGATAGTGAACAATGCTGCCATGAACATTGGTGTACATATATCAGTTTGTGTCCTTGTTTTCAGTTCTGCTGGGTATATACCCAGCAGTGGTATTGCTGGGTCAAATGGCAAATCTATGGTTAGTTTTTTGAGAAACCACCAAACTGTCCTCCAGAATAGTTGGAGCCTTCTGCATTCCCACCAGCAGTGGATGAGTGTTCCCCTTTCTTCACATCCTTTCCAACATTTGTATTCTTCTGTTTTTTTCATAGCTGCCAATCTTATGGGAGTAAGATGGTATCTCATTGTAGTTTTGATTTACATTTCCCTGATAAGTAGAGATTTAGAGCATTTTTTCATGTGCATTTTAGCCATTTGTATTTCTTCTTTGGAGAAGTGTCTGTTTAAATCTTTTTCCCATTTTTTAAATGGGTTGTTTATCTTTTTATTTTCAAGATATAGGTGTTCTTTATATATGCAAGTTATAAGCCTCTTATCGGATATATGGTTGCTAAATATTTTCTCCCATTGTGTGGGTTCTCTTTTAGTTTCTTGACAAACTCCTTTGAGGTGCAGAAGGCTTTAATTTTGAGGAAGTCCCATTTATCTATTTGTTCTTTTGCTGCCCGTGCTTTTGGTGTGATGTTCATGAAGCCATTTCCTATTACAAGGTCTTGTAGATGTTTCCCTACACTTCTTTCCAAGGTCTTTATGGTCTTGGCTCTTATATTTAGGTCTTTGATCCATCTTGAGTTGATCTTTGTAGAAGGTGTGAGATGGTAATCCTCTTTCATTCTTCTACATATGGATATCCAGTTCTCCAGGCACCATTTGTTGAATAGGCCATTCTCTCCCAGTTGAGAAGGTTGGGTGGCTTTATCGAATATTATATGGCTATATATATGAGGTTCCATATCAGAAATTTCAATTCCATTCCATTGTTCTGTGTGTCTCTCCTCATGCCAATACCATGCTGTTTCCACTACTGTAGCTTTGTAGTATGTTTTGAAGTCTGGTAGTGTGATTCCTCCAATTTTGTTTTTCTTTTTCAATATGTCTTTGGGTATTCAGGGCCTCTTTCTTTTCCAAATAAATTTCATAGTTAGTTTTTCTAGTTCCTTAAAGAAGGCTGTGTTGATTTTTATTGGGATTGCATTGAATGTGTAGATCAGTTTTAGTAGGATAGACATCTTAATAATATTTAGTCTTCCTATCCATGAACAGGGAATATTCTTCCATTTATTTAGGTCTTCTTTGGTTTCCTTGAACAGTCTTGTATAGTTCTCAGTGTATAAGTTTTTTACATGTTTAGTTAAATTTATTCCTAAATATTTGCTTTTTTTATTTACTATTGTGAATGGTATTCGTTTCTTGATTTCCTCCTGATCTTGTTCATTATTGGTGTACAGAAATGCTACTGATTTTTGCGCATTGATCTTATAACCTGCGACTTTACTAATCCCATTTATGAGTTTTAGAAGCTTTGTTGTAGACCTCTCAGGGTTTTCTATGTATAGGATCATGTCATCAGCTAATAATGAAATTTTCACTTCTTCCTTTCCAATTTGAATGCCTTTTATATCTGGTTCTTACCTCAGTGCTCGAGCAAGTACTTCCAAGACAATGTTAAATAGAAGGGGAGAGAGTGGGTATCCTTGTCTTGTTCCTGACTTTAGAGGGAAGGATTTTAGGATTTCTCCATTGTAAATGATGTTTGCTGCGTGTTTTTCATATATACTCTTCATCATGTTCAAAAAATTTCCTTGTATTCCGATCTTTTGGAGTGTTTTTACCAAGAAAGGGTGCTGTGTTTTGTCAAATGCTTTTTCTGCATCTATAGGTATAATCATGTGATTTTTTTCCTTCAATCTCTTTATATGGTGTATTATATTGATTGAGTTTCTTATGTTGAACCATCCTTGCATACCTGGAATGAAGTTCACTTGGTCGTGGTGTATAATTCATTTAATGTGTTGTTGAATACGATTAGCAAGTATTTTGTTAATTATATTTGCATCTAGATTCATTAGAGAAATTGGTCTGTAATTTTCCTTTCTTGTGGTGTCTTTGTTTGGCTTTGGTAATAGGGTAATGTTGGCATCATAGAATGAGCTAGGCAATGCTCCTTCTGTTTCGATTTTTTGGAAGAGTTTCAGCAGGATTGGTGTTAGTTCTTTCTGGAATGTTTTCTAGAATTCACCTTTGAAGCTGTATGGCCCTGGGCTCTTCTTAGTTGGGAGGTTTTGAATGACTGATTCTATCTCTTTACTTGTGATGGGTTTGTTGAGATCATCAATTACTTTTTTCATCAATGTAGGCTGCTTATGTGTTTCTAGGAATTTGTCCATTTCCTCTGAACTGTCATTTTTGTTGGAATATAGTTTTTCAAAGTATCCTCTTATGATAGTCTTTATTTCTGTGGGGTCAGTGGTGATATCTCCTTTCTCATTTCTTATTTTGTGTATTTGCATCTTCTTTCTTTTTTTCTTTGTTAGTCTCACTAAATGTTTGTCAATTTTATTGATCTTTTCAAAAAACCAGCTCTTGGTCTTGTTTATCTTTTCAAGTGCTTTCTTATTTTCTATTTCATTTAGTTCTGCTCTTATCTTTGTTATTACCTTCCTTCTTCTTCCTGTTGGATTACTTTGTTGTTTTTTTTCCTAATTCCTCCAAATGTGCAGTTAGTTCTTCAATTTTTGCTCTTTCTTCTTTTTTGATGTATGAAGTTATGGCTATAAATTTCCCTCTCAGTACTGCTTTTGCTGCATCCCATAAATTTTGGTATGTTGTGTTAGCATTATCATTTGTTTCAAGGTAGTTATTGATTTCTTTTGAGATTTCCTCTTTTACCCACTGTTTTTCTAAGAGTGTGCTGTTTAATTTCCATATCTTGGTGTGGAATCTGGGCCTCTGGCCCTTGCAGATTTCCAGCTTCACTCCATTGTGGGCAGAGAAATTATTTTGTATGATTTCGATCTTTCTGAATTCATTAAGCCTTTCTTTGTGGCCTAGCATATGGTCTATCTTGGAGAATGATCCATGTGAATTTGAGAAAAATGTATATCCTGCTGTGTTTGGGTGTAATGATCTGCATATGTCTTTTAGATCCAGTTCCTCTAATGTAATGTTCAAATATTTCTTTCTTTAGTGATTCTCTTTTGAGATGTTCTGTTCAGAGTTGATAGTGGTATATTGAAATCCCCCACTATAATTGTAGATGCATCTATTCTTTCACTTAGTTTTTCCAGCGTTTGCCTCATGTATTTAGAGGTGCCCTTGTTAGGAGCATAAATATTTATGATTGTTCGTTCTTCTTGACAGATTGTCCCTTTCACTAATATGTAGTATCCTTCTTTGTCTTTCACAATCGTTTCGCATTTAAAGTCGATTTTGTCTGATATTAATATAGCTACTCCTGCCTTTTTTTGGTTATTGTTTGCTTGTAAGATTGTTTTCCAATCATTCACTTTTAGCCTCCATGAATCTCTGGGTCTAAGATGTGTCTCCTGTAGACAGCATATAGATGGGTCATATTTCCTTATCCAATGTCCCAGTCTGAATCTTTTGATAGGTGAGTTTAATCCATTGACATTCATTGTTATTAACTTCAGGGAATTATTTATGTTACCCATATTTTAATTGGACTTATGTTTGTCATATTTTGTTTGTTTGTTTTCTTCTCTTTTTGTCTTTTTTGTTGCTCTTACACTCTCCTCCAACTCTGCCTGTCCTGTTTTTTCCTTTCTTCCTGCAGAACTCTCTTTCAAATTTCTTGAAGGGGAGATTTCTTGTTGGCATACTCTTTCAATTTCTGTTTTTCTGCAAATATTTTGAACTCTCCATCATTTTTGAATGCTACTTTAGTTGGATAGAGTATTCTTGGTTGGCAATTTTTTTCTTTTAGTACCTTGACTATATCATACCACGGCCTTCTTGCTTCCATGGTTTCAGATGAGAAATCAGCACTTAATCTTATGGAGCTTCCCTTGTATGTGATGGTTTTCTTTTCTCTTGCTGCTTTTAGAATTTTCTCTTTGTCTTCAGTGTTGGATAATTTGACAAGTATATGTCTTGGGGTGGACGTGTTGGGGTTTATGATATTTGGGGTGCGGTATGCTTCTTGGATATGTACATCTGTCTCTTTCAGTAGATTTGGGGAGTTTTCAGCCATTATTTCCTGCAACACTCCTTCTGATCCCTTTCCCTTCTCTTCTTCTGGGATGTCTATATGTATGTTTGTGCGTTTTGCATTGTCATTCAGGTCCCTAAGTCCTAGCTAGATTTTTTCTATCTTTTTATCAATGAATTCTACTATCTCTTTGATTTCCCATGTACTGTCTTCCCCATCACTAATTCTCTGCTCTGCCTCTTCTAATCTGCTGCTATTTGCTGCGAGTGTATTTTTGATTTCTTAATCTGTGGTGTTCATTCCCATCATATCTGTTATCTTTTTGCGTATGTCTGCAATTTCCCCCCAAGTGTTGTCTTTATATTGTTAACCGCTTCCTTTACTTCATTAAATTTGTTGGTGATATATGTTCTGAGATCTTTAATTACTTGTGTAAAGTTCTGCTCTCCTTCCTGGTTTTTAGTTTGTTCATTGGATTCAGCCTTGTTTTCCTGATTACTTGTTTGGTTTGTAGATTTTTGTTGCTGTCTGGCCATCATTTTATCTTGACGGGTTTAATCAGTTCCTTAGCTTCTTTGTCTAGTCTTGGGGATTAATTAGCTGTTGTTTTTGCCTAAGTGTTATATCTTCTCTTTGTCACCTTGTTCTTCTTATTCTAATTTCTTATTGCTGGCTGAGTTCACTTTGAAGGAAAGTATTAGGGCCAGGGAAAGGCAATTGTGTAAGAAAGGAAACTGTGTAAAGTAGTATTGGTAATAAATGTTAACAGAGCAACAATATGAGATCTGGGAGGATGGATATTAGATTCATGAAAGTTGTGTAGTGTTATAGCAGTAAGTAGAGTACCTATAGTGAGGTAGTTGACTGAATATGGGAGGAATATGGTATGAATTATAAAGCTAGTGTTTTCGTGAGAGAGGGAAAGAGAAAAGAAAGGCAATAATTTCAAGAGTAGATAAAAGACAGAAAACAAAACAAAGGTATTAGAAATTAAGAGTTAGACATTTTGCGGATTAAAGAAAGGAGGTGGACTATAGGAGAGACAGTAGATGATGGAGGATATCAAGATGTGCGGGAAAGGGTATAGTGTAGGTAGCCAAAATCAATTCACACAGAAATGAGGCAGTGGAGGATGAGGAAACCCAGCAAATGTGAGATGTTCTCTGCAGCACCTATTGTATAATTAAGATAAAATAAAATAAGAAGAAAATGAGGGACAAGAGAGGAAAAAAAAAGAAGAAAGAAAAAAAGAAAAAGGGGATGGGTAAAGGGAGGGGAACAAGTAAGGAAAAGAAAAAAAAGATACAGAACAACCACAACAGCAACAACAAAAAACCCCCCTAAATAACTGAAAAAAAAAGACTTTGGGGGATACGCTGGGAGAAAATACTAGGAGGTAATGCAATGTTAGCAATCAGGACAATAAAAAATTTAAAAAAATAAAAATAAAAACAAAACAAGAGAAAACAAAAAAGAATAAACGCAAACTTCGAGGGCTAGGACATTCAAGGACCTCAAATGGACCTCAGGGCGTGATGGATTCTGGGATGGAAAATCTGTGATTTTGAAGACTCAAGAGGTGTGAGTCTCTGGGGTGTGGGCCACCAGGGTTTAGGGGACTCAGACCTGGCAACCTCACATCTGGTTAACAGGGAGCCTGGGAGCACTGCAGTGCAACACAGCCTTCAGGGATCCCCGCAGCTGGGTGCCAGCCCTATGGGAGAGGTCACATCTGCAAACTCTGACCTATGTGTCTGAACCCCGCCATTCACCCACTCCCTCGGGTCTCTTCTGTGGCTGTATCACCAATTCTACTTCAGGACACCTCCCACCCTGTAAGTCCCCGGAATGGCCACCTGGGGGCGCCTCTACACTGCAGCCAATTTAATGACGCAGATCAGTAGCCAGGCCAGAGGGTGGGGCTCCAGCCGGAAATGCCAATAACAGAGTCCAAAACCAAAATTCCCACGCTTCGCAAAATATTCCCCTAATCGGCTTCCAGACGTCTCCCACCCTGCCAGTCCCTGAAACAGTCTCCTGGTGATGTCTCTTTATTGTGAAAAATTTAAGGCTGCTGCAGATCGGCAGCTGGCCTTGGGGGGCGGGGCTCTAGCCGGAAGTGCTATTATTTGTGTCTGCAATCAAAAATTCCCCGCCTCACAATAAAACTCCCGTTTGTCTCCCCAAATCGGTCTGCGAAGGCCTCCTGCCCTGTTAGCCCCCCAATAGCCCGCTCAGGGCTTATGAATGCCCCAGTACCACAGAGCCTCCAGGAATCACAGCCGCTGCTCCGATGCTGCGGCTCCGCCCACCCCAGGAGAGAGTGTCCTGCACGCAGCTCCCACCTCCATGTAATAGAGCCTCAATTTTATCTTATACACGAGTTTTCTCTGTTACCTCCCCACCAAATCAATGTCCAGACACCTCCTGCCCTGCAAAATCCTGAAACAGCCTGGTCCCGAAGAATTTCCAATGCTGCCCAGCCGCTTCTTTGCAGGAGAGATTATCAGATATGCTCACTCAGTCACCATCTTGCCCTGCCCCCCCCCCCACATTCACTTCTGCTGGTAATGTAGAATGCTGCAGCCACTGAGGAGGCCAGTTTGGCATTCATCAGAAAAGGAACTACAGAAATGCCATGTGACCCAGCAATTCCACTGCCAGGCATATACCCAGAAGAATTGAAAGCAAGGACACAAACAGGTATACGCACACTAGTGTTCATAATGACATTATCACTATTGCCTAAAGTTGGAATCAACCCAAATGCCTCAACAGATGAATGGATAAACAAATTTTGGTATTACATACAATGGAATATTACTCAGTTGTAAGAAGAAATACAGTATTTTTTTTAAAGATTTATTTATTTGTATTTATTTCTCCCCCCGCCCCCCCCCACCCCATTTGTCTGTTCTCTGCATCAATTTTGCTGTGTCTTCTTCTTTGTCTGCTTCTGTTGTTGTCAGTGGCACAGGAATCTGTGTTTCTTTTTGTTGTGTCATCTTGTTGTGTCAGCTCTCCGTATGTGCAGCACCATTCCTGGGCAGGCTGCATTTTCTTTCACGCTGGGTGGCTCTCCTTATGGGGCACACTCCTTGTGCGTGGAGCTCCCCTATACGGGGGACACCCCTGCATGGCAGGGCACTCCTTGCATGCATCAGCACTGTGTGTGGACCAGCTCCACACGGGTCAAGGAGGCCCGGGGTTTGAACTGCGGACCTCCCATGTGGTAGACAGATGCCCTAACCACTGGGCCAAGTCCGCTTCCCCAGAACATTTCTTGGTATGTGAGATTCTTTTCCAAACGTTATCTAACTCCTCTTTCACACTTAATTATAACTTATTTTTGTCATTTTTATGCTGTAAATCTGTAAGTGATTAAATTTTTCCTTGACTTTGAAAAGAAAAAATCCCTCCCAAATATGAAGAGCCCAGGAGTAGATAGTTTCGCAGGTGAAATCTACTAGTCATTCAAAGATTATCGAATACCAATATTGCTCAAGTTCTTTCAAAATATTGAAGGAAAGAATGCTACCAAACTCATTCTATGAAGCCAACATGACCCTAGTACCAAAACCAGATAAAAAGACTGCAAAAAAAATTTACAGACCAATATCTCTAATGAATGTAGATGCAAAAATACCAAAATACTTGCAAACTGAATCTAAAAGCACATTTAAAAATTATAGGCCACAATCAAGTGGATTTTATCCCAGGTGTGCAAGGGTGTTTCAACACAAGAAATTTAATTAGTGTAATAAACCATATTGATAAATTGAAGAAGAAAAACCACATGATCCTCTCGTTTGATGCAGAAAAGGCATTTCACAAAATACAGCACCTTTTCATGATTAAAAAAAACTTCAAAAGATAGAAATAAAATGGAGTTTTTCAACATCATAAAGTCATGTATGGAAAACCTTCCACTAGCATTGTACTCAACGGTGAGAGACTGAAAGCTTACCCACTGAAAGCCAGAAAAAGAAAAGGATGCTCATTGTCACCATTATTATTCAATATTGTGCTAGAAGTTCTAAGTGGAGCAATTAAGCTAGATAAAGAAATAAAAGGCACCCAAATAGGAAAGGAAGAAGTAAAAGTTTCACTATTCACTGAAGATATGATCCTATATCTAGAAAATCATGAAAAATCCACAACAAAGATCCCAGAACTAATAAGTTAAACAAAGTGGTGGGATATAAGATTGATACCCAAAAATAAATAGCATTTCTATACACTACTGATGTGTAATCTGAGGAGGAAACTAGAAAAAAATCAGTTTATAATAGTAATTAAGTCAATCAAATATTGCTAAAAGAAACTGAAGAAGACTTAAATAAATTGAAGGACATTCCATGTTCATGAATTGGAAGTTCGAATGTACTTAAGATGTCAATTCTATTCAAACTGATCTACAAATTCAATGTAAACCCAATAAAAATCCCAACAGCCTTTCTTGTGGAAATTGAAAAGCCAATAATCTTATTTTGAAGGGTAATGAGCCTGAAAGCCAAAAATGTTTTCAAAAAGAACAACAAAGTTGCAGGACTCTCACTTCCTGACTTTAAAATATATTACTTAGCTACAGTGGTAAAAACAGCATGGTACTGGCATAAAAACAGACAGATTATCCAAAGGAACTGAATCAAGAACTGAGAAATAGACCCTTACATCTACAGTCAATTGATTTTTTAACAAGAATGTTTAGCCCACCCTGCTGGGCCAGAAGAGTCTATTCAACAAATGGTGCCGGGAGAACTGGATAGCCATATCCAAAAGAGGACCCTTAATCTCACACTTTATACAAAAATTAACTCAAAATGGGTCAAGGACCTAAATATAAAAGCAACAACCATAAAACTCTTAGAAGAAAATGTAGGAAAATATCTTTAAGATCTTGTGTTAGGGGGAAACGGACTTTGGCCCAGTGTTTAGGGCATCCGTCTACCACATGGGAGGCCCGCGGTTCAAGCCCCGGGCCTCCTTGACTCGTGTGGAGCTGGCCATGCGCAGTGCTGATGCGTGCAAGGAGTGCCCTGCCACACAGGGGTGTCCCTGCGTAGGGGAGCCCCACGCGCAAGGAGTGCACCCATAAGGAGAGCCGCCCAGCATGAAAGAAAGTGCAGCCTGCCGCGGAATGGTGCCGCCCACACTTCCCGTGCCGCTGACTACAACAGAAGCGGACAAAGAAACAAGACGCAGCAAAAAGACACAGAAAACAGACAACCGGGGGAGGGGAGGGGAATTAAAAAATAAAAATAAATCTTTAAAAAAATAAAAAAAGATCTTGTGTTAGATGGTAGTTTCTTACACCTTAAACCCAAAGCAAGAGCAACAATAAGAACAATAGAGAAATGGGACCTTCACAAACTTAAACACTTTTGCACCTCAAAGGAATTTGGCAAAAGAGTGAAAATGCAGCTGACTTAATGGGAAAAAATATTTGGCAATCACATATATGATAATGGTTTAATATCCATGATATATGAAGAGATCATACAATTCAACAATAAAAAGACAAACCACCAGATTTAAAAATGGGCAAAAACCCTACCCCTGGCAAAGGAGAAAGTTGGGAGAAGCTTCATTGTTCCCTGGCACAATGAGGGCATCTTGAGCTCCACAGCTTATTGCACCTATTACAACCTTGGCTCCTACTGCACAACCAGCAAGGGAGAAAGGGCAGGAAGCCCTAAACTAAAGAGAAAAACTGCACTGAGAATAAATACTCTAGTAAGCCAGTTGCCAAGACACCAACAAAAAATTACAACCCATACCAAGTGACGGGAAGCTATGACCCAGTTAAAGGAAAAAGGTAAGCCTCCAGATCACATAAAGGAGTTTAGACAACTAATCAGATGTTCAAACAAATCTCCTTAATAAATTCAATGAGATGGCTAAAGAGATTAAGGATATTAAGAAGACACAGGTTGAACACAAAGAAGAATTTGAAAGCACACGTAGAAAAATAGCAGATCTTAAGGGAATGAAAGGTGCAATAAATGAAATTTTAAAAATGTTGCAATCATATAATAGATCTGAGGAGGCAGAAGAAAGGATTGGTGAGCTTGAAGAAATGGCCTCTAAAGTGAACATACAAAAGAACAAATGAAAAGAATGGAAAAAATTGAATAAGGTCTCAGGGAATTAAATGACAGCAAAAAGCATGCAAGCATAAATGTCATGGGTGCCCCAGGAGAAGAGAAGGGAAAAGCAGCAGAAGGAATATTTGAAGAAATAATGGTAGAAAATTTTCCAACCCTATTGAAGGACATAGATATACATGTCCAATAAGCACAACATACTCCCGTCCCAAAAAATCTGAATAGACCAACTCTGAGACACATACTAATCAGAATGTCAAATGCCAAAGACAGAGAATTCTGAGAACAGCAAGAGAAAAGCAATGCATAACATATAAGGGATACCCAATATGATTAAGTGCTGATTTCTCACCAAAAACATGGAGGCAAGAAGGCAGTGGTCTGATATATTTAAGATATTATGAGAGAAAAATATCCAGCCAAGAATTTTATATCCAGCAAGACTGTCTTTCAAAAATGAGGACAAGATTAGAATATTTACCGATAAACAGAAACTGAGAGAATTTCTAAGCAAGAAACCAGATTTTCAGGAAATACTAAAGAACCTGAAATGGAAAGACAGGAGAGAAGCCTGGAAGAGAGTCTAGAAATGAAGATTATATCAATAAAAGTAACTAAAAGTGTTAAAGGAGTGGTGAAAATAAAATATGACAAATAAAACTCAAATAGTCAGGAATGAACTTAACCAATGATGTAAAGCACTTATATTCAGAAAATTGCAACTCAATGAAAATTGCAACTCAAAAGAAATTTTAAAAAAGGCCTGAAAAACTGGAAGAATGTTCCATTCTCATGGATTGGAAGACTAAACATCATTAAAATGTCAATTCCACTCAAATTGATAAACAGATTCAATGCAGTCCTGATAAAAATTCCACCAGCACTTAAAAAAAAATGAAAACATGATCATCAAATTTATTTGGAAGGGTAAGGGGTCCTGAAGAGTCAGAAACATCATAAAAAGGAAAAGTGAACCCTCATCTACAGGTTTTAAATCATATTATGTATCTATAGTGGTAAAAACAGCATGGTACTGGCATAAAGTCAAAGACATAGGCCAAATGGAACCAAATTGATGACTCAGAAACAGACCCTCACATGTATGGTCAAGTGATTTTTTTTCTTAAGATTTATTTTTATTTATTTAATTCCCCTTCCCTCCCCTCCCCCGGTTGTCTGTTTTCTGTGTCTTTTTGCTGCGTCTTGTTTCTTTGTCTGCTTCTGTTGTCGTCAGCGGCACAGGAAGTGTGGGCGGCGCCATTCCTCGGCAGGCTGCACTTTCTTTGGTGCTGGGTGGCTCTCCTTACGGGTGCACTCCTTGCGTGTGGGGCTCCCCTACGCGGGGGACACCCCTTTGTGGCACGGCACTCCTTGTGCGCATCAGCACTGCGCATGGGCTAGCTCCACACGGGTCAAGGAGGCCTGGGGTTTGAACAGTGGACCTCCCATGTGGTAGACGGATGCCCTAACCACTGGGCCAAAGTCCGTTTCCCTGGTCAAGTGATTTTTGACTAGCCAGTCAAACCCACACAGCTCAGGCAGAACAGTCCATTCAACAAATGGTGCTGAAAGAATTGGATATCCATAGCCAAAAGAAGGAAAGAGAATTCCTATTTCACACCTTATCCAAAAATTAACTCAAAATGGATCAAAACTTAAAAATAAAAGCAAGAGTCATTAAAATTCTAGAAGAAATTGTAGGAAAATATCTTCAAGACCTGATGGTAGGTGGCGGATTCTTAAAGGAGATAAAAGGAGGGCTGAGATGGACTACTGATGTTTAATGCATGTAGAAGTTTTAGTTAGCTTTACTGTAGTAGTGTGGAAATGTATAGAGTGGATGGTAACACATAGTGAGTAACAGCTAGTTTATAAATGGAGATGTGGCTGAAAATGATAGTCTAGGGATGTAAATGCCAAGTGACCGAGTGCTAGAGAATTATCTAGGAAGTAAATAGCACAGTAAACTAAGAGGTGGGTGAGAATTGTGGTTGATGGTACAGATGCAAGAGTGTCCTTTATGAGCTAGAGCAAATGTACATCACTATGGCAAGGTGTTGGGAATGTGGAGAAGCATGGGAAAAATACAGCTGGAGTGACGTATGGACTGTGGTTAGCAGTAATAATATACTATTCTTGCATCTATGTGAAAGAGGTAGTGTGTTGATAATGAGGCAGTATGGAAAATGAGAGCCAAATGTACACTATGGACATGGTAACAATCAACTGATATTATCTTATCCGTAGCAAATGTTCCACCACAGTGTGGTGTGTTGTTGGAGGGATGTTCTTTGGTAATTCTGCACATGTGCATGATTGTTTTATAAGTTTACAAGTTTTGTCATAAAAAATATATTTAAGAAATAATAATAGGGTGGGTTGGTGGAAAAATACACCAAATGAAAGATAAGGACTATGATTAGTAATAAGATTTTGACAATATTCTTTCATAATTTGTAACAAATGTCTCACAACTATGCAAGGTGTTGGTGGAGGATTGATGTATGTGACCCTTGTATGTTGTTATCCATGTTTGCTTTGTAAGTTCACAACTTTTACTATACATTTAATTGTTTATGTATGTTCATATATAAATGATATAAAGAAAAAATAATAGGGTTGGTTGGGGGAAAATACTTTGGTTAGTAGTAACATTTTGACAATGCTCTCTAATCATTAGTTAAAAAGATTTAACAACAATGTACATTATTGGTGGTAGTGTGAGTTATGTTTGTTTTGCAAGTTCACAACTATTATTGTACACTTATTGTTTATGTATGAGTTATATACTTCAATAAATTAATTTAAAAAATGAGCAAAAGACTTGAAAAGACAACTCTCTAAGAAGAAATATAAATGACAAAGAAACAGGAAAAAATCTTCAGCATCACTAGTGATCAGGGAAATGCAAATCAAAACTACAATGAGCTATCATTTTACACCTATTAGACTGGCCATTATTAAAAAGTTGGAAAACCGTTAGTGTTGGAGAGGATGTGTAGAGATAGGAATACTTATTCACTGTTCGTGGGAATGTAGGATCGTATAGCCACTATGGATGACTGTTTGGCTGTTCCTAAGGAAGTTGAATATAGACTTACCATGTAACCCAGCAATACCATTGCTGGGTATATATCCAGAAGAACTGACAGCAGTGACAGGAATAGTCATTTGCACACTTGTGCTCATAGTGGTGTTATTCAGAATAGCCAAAAGTTGGAAACAACTCATGCGTCCATCAACTAATGAATGGATAAGGAAATTGTGATGTATACACATGATGAAATATTATGCAGCTCTAAGAAGAAATGAATTTGTGAAGCATATGACAACATGGACAAATCTGGAGGACATTATGTTGAGAGAAGCAATTTCTTCTTAGAGCTGCATAATATTTCATCATGTGTATACATCACAATTTCTTTATCCATTCATCAGTTGAAGCAAGTCAGACACAAAAGGGCAAATACTCCATGGTTGTGCTGTTATGAACTAAAGATATTATGTAAACTCAGGAAGTTAATAATTAGGTCACCAGATAAGAGAATGAGGGTAGAGAATGGAAAGCTAAGGCTTAATTTCTGTGCAGAATTGGTTAAATGGCTTTCTGTTCATCTTTGGAAATGACTGTAAATGGTGACAAGACATCATGGTATTTGTGACTAGCAGAGCTATTATATGGTTGACAGTGGTTGAAAGGGAAAACCTAAGGACATTGATATTACTAGAAGGAAAGGTTAAAAATATAACATGAGACTGTATAACATAGTGAAACCTCATGTAAAATATGAATACGAAGGATTTTGCATATATAAGACTGCTTTCACAAAATATAAATACAAATAAACTAGAGAGAAGGAAACGGAACAGCATATGTATGGCAGCGGAACCATAGAGAGATCGAGATGCAATGAGTTTTGTTTGTTTTTGGATGGTTTTGTATTATTATTATTACTGGAATAATGAAAATGCTCTAAAAATGATTGGCATGATGAATGCATAACAATATGATTACACCGAATGCCACTAATTGTATACTTTGAATGAATTTATGCTTTATTAATATGCATCAATAAAATTGATTTGTTTGAAAATACATTTGATGCATATACAGCATATTTTTATTGATGGAGTACAGAATTAATGAAATCGATGACAGAATATTTGAACTTGAAAAGACAGGAGAAAAGAATGGGGAAAATGGGGCAATGTGTCAGGGAATTGAATGACAACGCAAAACACAAGCATACTTGTTTTCAGTGTCCCAGAAGAAAAAGAGAAGAGAAAAGGGTCAGAAAGAATATTTGAAAAAACAGTGGCTAAATTTGAGCCTTACGAAAAACATAGGAATGGAGGTTGGGAGGGTGGAGAAGTCCTGGCTTGTAATATTTGCAGATTGCCTTAGTGTAAATACTGCCACCACGGTTGATGTTAGGCTTCCAATGTTCAGTCACTGAACATTGTCAGAAAGGGTTGGGTACCATCTGCTTTTGCCAGTTCTTGCCTGCTTCCTCCTGCACACCACTGGCACTTACATTTACCAAGTGGTGCAGGTCAAGAAACTGATATACCCATGATTCACCCTTTCTCTTCTCACTTTGATCCATCAGAAAGTGCAGGCAGTTTGACCTCCCTTTAGTCCACACTACCATGGTCTCTCACCAAGCTAATACGACAGCTTCTCTTCTGATCTAATGGTTTCCCTTTCTTGCCTCCACCTAAAGTTTTCTCAGTGATGCTGCCAGAAGGGTCACAAAAACAAGGAAATTTTATCATGCCAAGCGCCTCTTGAAAAATCCTTCATGAACTTTTCTCTGCACTCAGAAAAGAATCTGAACTGACCATAGCCTATAGGCTCTGCATGACTTTGTCCCTGTCATCCTCTCCTAAAACCTCCCCTATTAGTCTCTTTCTTGCTTTTTCTGCTCTCTGACTGTGACTCTATCGTACCAGGCTTGTTCTTACTCATGGCCTCTGCACTTGTCTTTACCACAGCCTGGAAGTCATCCAGTGAATCTTCTAGTGAACAGTTATTTCTCATCCTCCAAATCTCTGCTTAAAGACAGCACCTCTGAAAGTTCCTGCCTAACTACCCTGTCCTCTCCTATTCTTTATTGAATTTTTGCTTTCCTAACACAAATTAAAACTGTAATTATTTTGTTTGCATATTGTGTGCTTACTGTTTGACTTCCCTAAAGATTGTAAGTCCCATAAGGTTAGCATATGTTTCTGTCTTTCTCCTTCACTGCTGATTCCCACTGCCTGGCATAGTGTCTGGCACAGAGGAGGTTGAATAAAAGAAGTATCAGACTTGGAGTAAAAAATAACCCTCTTCTCTGAGGCAGAGAGTAGGATGAGGAGAATCATCCAGACAGGGATGTTTGGCGATGGAGTGGAGATAGATATTTTTAAAGAAACATTAATTTAGTCCCATGTGAGGCGTTTATTATCTTTCTATGTATCTGTGTGACTATCAATCAATCAATCAATCTAAAGCAGTTTTATTGAGATATTTTTCACATACCATACAATCTATCCAAAGTGTACCATCAATGACTTTTAGTATAATCACAGTGCTCTGCATTCATCATCACAAAAAGTTTTAGAACAATTTCATTACTCCAAAAAGAAAAATTCTACACCCCTTACCACTCACCTCTTAATCCCTCTATACATTCCCAGGCCTATATAATCATGAATCTAATTCCATCTCTATAAATTAATTTATACTTAAGTTGGAATCATACAGTGTGTAATATTTTGTGTCTGGTTCCCTTCACTTCACCTAATGTTCTTTTGCCTATATTAACATCTTTTAACATTAGCATACAGTTGTTCAATTTCAAAGAAAAACAGTCATATATGCAATATTACCCATATTCATATTTCACATGAGGTTTTGCTGTATGCTAGTAAACCTATCAAGACATGTCACCAGGGCCAGGGAAGGGAATAAACCCAATCAGATAGGAGGTCAGTAGCTAATTTATCAATGTGTTATATGTGCTCTTGCATATGATTTAGAGCTTGTGAAATATCCTGGAAGTGATCAGGAATGTACACACAATATTAAACATTAATGAGGGCACAGGTCCCACCTTGTGCTGCAGTAAGAATATCTAAAGCATGGGCTCTTAAACTTTTTTGTTCCATGGACCCCTTTGCCAATCAGGTGAAAACAACAGACCCCTTACTAAGTCCACACTATACTTCATATTATTTTTTTTTCTTTTTCTTCATATTATTTAATAAATATGTCACACCCATACCAACACGTCCCCACAAGAATAATTTTTTTAAAAAATTATTCTTCAAGCTCATGGATTGCTTGTTAAGAACCCTTGTTTTAAAGCCATCCTATTTTGCAAAACTACCTTATGCAATTGAGTAGTTTCATCATTCAGTAAGGAAATAGCTACCTTAGAATCATTAAGGGCTTGAGCAGTGTGATTAGCTAAAGCAATTTTATGTTCTTCATTGACAATTGCAGCACCACCTGACACACAAGGGGGTGCGCTTTACTCTATACCTAGCCTTAACCATTTCCCAGTTACTCGGAGTATGGGGTAATGAATCATATAAAGTGGCAGGGACATAGGGTGATCCCCATGTGCATTTTTCGGTCCAGATGTAGGGCAAATATGGCTACCTATTTTGCCTGCAGGTTTATAACCATCCTTTAGGGGATAGATAAGCCCCAGTTGTTAAATGGTAGGCCTGCCATTGGAAAAGGCTATTACTTTTTAGCTTGAAAGTGAAATCACACAATTCAGGGAGTAACCACCCCATATTATGGCTTCCCTTCCATAGTTCCATACAGACAGGAGCAACGTGATCTAGGGTGAGACTCAGCTGTTAACCATCCTAAACCATCATATACAGTATATCCTAATAAGGTTTAGACTTATTTATTTGCTCCCTTACAAGGGAAAAAATATATTTACTGGTCTTATGGTAAGGTGGTAGCTGGATTTCAGTCTTAAAGGAAACTTGTCCCATACTTGTTGGTCGGTTGTATCCTACCATGCCAGCAAGGTGTTCCATGCTGTCCAATTTTCAGGACTGACAGTCCAAGGAAGGCCAGTAGCACCCTAGGATGGCATGTTTGTGCAAACCCAAAATTGGGTTCAATTGTGGGCATGAGTTACTGCTGAAGCCCACTGCAGGAAGGTATAGCTAGGGTGCTATGTGCAAAAAGAAAAATGTTTATAGGGAGCAAAAAGGGGCAGATCAAGCTAGTCTAACAGTATAAAAGCAACATTTCACTAGTAGATAACAAAGTACCAGGTACAGGAATCCTATGAGGAGGCTTCCAATATCATATATTTTCCCCTTCTAAATTCTGAGTTTTCTTTGGTGACATCAAACACTAATTTAGGCATAAGAAGAATCCACATAGATGCTCATAGGGCCCCAGTGTGAATAGGAGACCCCGGATCATTAAAAAGATTTTTACTGTTTTTTTTTAAAATAAACTGTGGTCTTATAACAATGTTTTGGGTGACTTCTATCCCCCACAGACTTAAGATTCCCAACCAGTGAGGCTGCATAGGCCATTACCATGGCCAAAGGACCTCATTTTCCCCAATTTGTATAGTTTGAGGCAAATGCAACAGTAGATTATTATTACTTCCCAATTTGGGCTGTAGGATGGCTGACACTTAAACATGTAATCTTAATACCTGTATTGGTCTTGCGTTAGCATTTCAGCTGGAGCAGGGGCTGCAGAATTTATATGGGTCAAGAGTCTAGGCTGAATATAGCATCTTAGTCAATTGTTGTAAAGATTCATTGTTGCCTTTTATTTGTTGCTTTAAAAGTCCTTTATTCTTTCTATACGACCTGCAGGACAATATCCTGGTCCATAGCCCAAGACTGTATGAGGTGACTGGTAAATGGAGTAACTCGTCACTATGCATCCTGTATAGGGTACTTACTTTTTCTAGGCAGTTTGGTTTTTTCCTATTGGGAAGGCCAACAAGAGTCCCGTGGCAGTTCTGCAGCAATGAAAGCATACCTAGCCCCTTTCAAGAGCAGTAGGGGACTTATGTATTCTGCTTGCCAGGATGTTACTGGGACCCACATTTGGCCAATATGTCCTATCCAGTGAGGTAATTATTGTGACCACCAGTGAGCATGAGGGACACTCATGGGTGATATCCATAAGATGCTGGTGAGTGACAGACAACTAGAACTGCTAGGCTAAGCACCACAGGGTCTGGAAGCCCTGATGTCTGCTTTTCCTGTGACACTGCTCAGCTGCTCCTCAGGTCTCATGGCTCCAGACCTTCATGAAGTCACCTGTTTCAACATTCCTGAGAGAGTTATTAGAGAAGTAGGCAGGGACATGATAGACAGTTACTTGTCACCTCTGACAGCCATTCCAGATGTCCTTCCATAAATCTCTCCCCCACAGAGGGTGGCCCATGACAGTCCAATGTTCCTGTTCCCAAGTTGCCATCCAGGTGCTAAGGCCTTTGTATACTGCTCAACTATCAGGGCAGATTGTCAATGCATTCCCAGACTTGTGAACTATAACCATTCACACAGCTCTTAATTTAACCCATTGAATGCTTTGCATGGTGCTTGCTTTCGACCAAATAGTGTCAGTGCACAGCTACAGCTGTCAGTGCGGGAGGCTGTCCTCTAGCTGAACTGTCCGTGTACCATGCATTCTCTAGAACTGTTCCTATGCCTTCTTTAGTGGGCACTTTCATGGCCACCTTGGGGTTTTAATTTGGGCTGAAGAATCTTCCACATAAGACACTGGGCCTAGGGTCTCATGCATTTTGGTACTTAATGAGCTAGAATTAAAGAACTGTGCTGTAGCAGGTAGGCTTTCCACTTTGTTCAAGTACTTAATTGTTCACCACCAGAATGAGGCTTGTTCCCAGTATTTGCAGTCCACCTCTGGATAGAGATGGCAGTGTTCAGAGTAACTGGACAATTTTGGGTTAAATCCTCCACTTGCAACATGACATGATATGCTGCACATAGTTCCTTCTTTTTTTTTTTAATAAAGAACTTTATTTTAGAGAATTTTTAGAATTACATGAAAATTACACTCAAAGTATAAGGAATTTCCTTAAAACCCCACACACATTCATACATAGGCTCTCCTATTATTATCATCACACATTAGTGTGGTCATTTGTACAAATTGATGAGCCAGTATTGGAGCATTGCTATGAACCAAAGTCTATAGATTACACTGTGTTTTAGACTTTGTGCTATACAGTTCTTTTTCATCGATCATTGATTTCTTTTTGTTTGTTTGTTTGTTTTTTATTTTTTTGACTTTGTAATAATATTACATTAAAAATATATATATATATGAGGTCCCATTGAACCCTACCACCCCCACCCCACCTCTCCCCCCCCCTCCCAGCAACACTCCCTCCCATCATCATGACACAGCCATTGCATTTGGCAAGTACATCTCTGGGCACCCCCACACCCCATGGTCAACGGTTCACACCATGGCAAACACTCTCCACCATTCCATCCAGTGGGCCCTGTGAGGATTTACAATGTCCGGTGATTGCCCCTGAAGCACCATCCAGGGCAGCTCCATGTCCCAAAGACGCCTCTACCTCTCATCTCTTCCTGCCTTTCCCCATACCCATCAGCCATCATGTCCACTTTTCTCAATCCAATGCCACCTTTTCTATGTGGACATTGGATTGGTTGTGTCCATTGCACCTCTATGTCAAGAGGAGGCTCAGATTCCACCTGGATGCTGGATGCAATCCTCCCACTTTCAGTTGTAATCACTCTAGGCTCCATGGTGTGGTGGTTGTCCTTCTTCAACTCCATCTTAGCTGAGTGTGGTGAGCCCAATAAGTCAGATTGTAGGTGCTGGAGTCTGTTGAGGCTCAGGACCTGGCTATCACATTGTCAGTCCAGAGATTCAAATCCCCTAAATATATCTTAAACCCCGACACTAACTGCACCTCCAGCACATTAGCATGAGAGTCTTATGAAGAGAGATCCCATCTGAGTCCAGATTCGTCACACATAAACACCATTTCCAAAGAGGGGCCATCTGACCTGGTAGTTAACCCCATCGGCCATGACCATAACTCCCATGGGTCTCTTTAGCCCTCGAAGGAACCGATATCTGGGGGTTGTATCTGCTTTATCTGTCTCTCAGACTCTGCTCAGTTGTGCATAAGGGCAATCCTTCTGACAGCCTCCAGACTCTTTTTTAGAGACTCGTAGCCATATAAACTCAATTCTCCTTTCCATTTCCCCCTTACATTAGGTCAAACAGCATTTTAAACTCATGTTATTTTATGTAGACAGGGATATTCCGCTGATCCACGTTGAACCTTCCGTATGAGGTCATTTTCCAGTTGCATCATCAGTTGGTAGTTGATAGTGGTCCCTCGGTGCCAGGGAGGCTCATCCCCGGGTGTCATGTCCCACGCTGGGGGGAAGGCATTGCATTTACATGCTGAGTTTGGCTTCGAGACTGGCCACATTTGAGTAACATGAAGGCTGACAGGAGGAAATTCCCAGGCACAATGCTGCTCTAGGCCTTGTTCTTATTTTAGGCTTATCAGCTCACAAGCATAGTCATTAGCATCAGGGGCTCACTGTTGAACCCTCACTCCCTCCCGGTCCCCGCCGCTGCACCTGGGAGACTGTCGCTGCTCCCCTAGGGACCAGGACAGAGCACCACTGGCCAGGAACCCAGTACCCCCCCTGCTGTGGTTTTTAATTGTTGCCACTATGAGTATATCCAAACATTGCCATGCACCCTGGACATATGTTCTGTACAGCTCCCTGTCAGCCATATATCCCCTGTCAATGGTATCCCATACCAGTATTCCTCCATTGCCTTTGTTGAACCACTCTGTGATCCAGAACTCCCTGAAATTTGAAGCCCAATATAATGTCAGGGTCCCTTACTAGGAAATGGCATATAGCGATGGGTTTAAAGGTTATATAAAGAATACGTGTTGACTTGGAAAAAATTCTACATCCTATCTTCCCCCCCCCCCCTCTAATTATTGAGCTTCTCTTCACAGGAGCCCTAGACCACAGCAATGCATATATATAGTATACAGCACTCCCATACATCCACCACAAAACCTTTCCCTTCCACAGCGATACTCTTACGCCCTATTCACATCATATTTACTTAACGTAATGTACAGAGTCTGAGACAATAGCTTTCAAACAAGGTGACATTTGTGCTTACATTGTGGTGCATACTTTAGGATACACAGTTTTTTACATTCTTAGTTATCCTATGTTTTACACTATGGTTTACATTATCAGTCTGTCATCAGGGCATTGGGGCAGTTGAGCAAGTTAGACCCTGAACACTATTCCGTCTATATCTGGAAGTGGCTCCTCGGGAAACGGAGGCTGGCTGTCACTGTGGGCACCAAGGTGGAAGGGAAAATGGACGTTAAATGTGTGTAACCAAGGTAAATGGGGGGTAAGAGAGGAGTTTCGTGAGAATACACAAGGATGGATATAAAACATGTAATATTACAACATAGTTCCTTTTTAAAGGGACTATATCGTAATTCATATCTTTTTTACAATTGTGACCAAAATCCAAGGGGTACTCATTTAGAATGTTGCCTTTGCCACAAACCCCACCCAAAGCCAATATAGGTACTGGCCACATCCAATTCACAGAGTAAGTCAGGGTCCACCCCACCCTTACTGCTTGAGCCTGTGCTATTGCCCTTTTGCTTCTTCAAAAGCAACCTGCTGGGGATCCTCCCATTTCCGTGCACTAACTTTCCTGATGAACACATACAATGGTTTATTTATTTATTATTATTTTTAAATTAAATTTAATAGATCACAAGGAATGTTACATTAAAAACATAAAAAAACAAAAACATAAAACTTTTTTTACATTTTTGTAAATTTTATTTTTTGAAGATATATACATAACAAAAAATGTTACATTAAAAAATATGAGGTTCCCATATACCCCCCATTCCCCCCTCCCACTCCTCCCACACCAACAACCTCCCTCATCATTGTGGCACACTCACTGTACTTGGTGAACACATTTTGGGGCCCTGCTGCACTATACAGATAATAGTTTACCCTGTAGTTCGTACTCTCCCCCAGTACATTCAATGGGTTATGGCAGGATATATAAAGTCCATCATCTGACCCTGCAATATCATTTAGGACAACTCAAAATCCCAAAAATGCCCCCCACATCACAGCTCTTCTACCCTCTCCCTGCTCTCAGCAACTACTGTGGCCACTTTCTCTACCTCGATACTAAAATTTCTTCTATTACTCGTCACAATAGTTTTATAGTAGAATATCAGTAAGTCCACTCTAATCCATATTTTAGTCCTCCATTCTGTGGACCCTGGGATGGTGATGTCCTCTCCACTTCTAGATCAGGAGGGGGCTTAGATTCCACCTGGATGATGGATGCAATTCCTCTGCTTACAGTTGTAGGCACTCTTGATTCCCTGGTGTGGTTGTTGACCATCTTCACCTCCCTGTTAGCTGACCTGGCTAAAACCAATGAACCAGAGAGTAGGAGTCACTGCTCTGCTGAGGCTCAGGGTCCAGCTGGCATGTGGGCAGTCCAGAGATTTAAGTCTCCTGAGTATACACCATCTCTAGTACAAACCACAGGTTCAGTAAAAGTGAGAGAAGAGGCATGTGTAGAAGAGTCACATCTGAGTCCAGCTCCATCACATTCAGGAGCACAAATTCCAATGTAGGGCCCTTTGACACGGCACAGAGCTCCAAATCCATCTGCCATGACTATATACCCTGAGGATCTCAATAGCCTACAGGAGAACCAGTACCTAGGGTTGTATCTACTTTGGCTTTTCCTGGGGTTCTGCTGAGGTGTGCGTAAGCACAACCCCTCTGATGATCTTCCGACTCTTTTTGGAAGACTCTTAGTCATATAAACTCACTTGTCTTTGCCATTTCACCCTTTTATTCAAGGTCAAAAAGCATTTTTTAACACTTGATCCAGTATGTAGGCTGAGATATTCTGCTGGTCTGAGCTGACCCTTTTATTCGAGATTTCCTTCTAGTTGCTTCTCCAGGTAGTGATTTGTAGTGATTCCTCAGTTCCAGGGAGGCTCATCCCCAGGAGTCATGTTCCATGATGGGGAGAATGTAATGCATTTACATACTGAGTTTGGCTTAGAGAGTGGCCACATTTGAGCAACATGGAGGCTCTCAGGAGGTAACTCTTAGGCTCCCTATAACTCTAGGCCTAGTTAATATTTCAGGCACACAGGCTCCTAAGCATAGTCATCAGTGTCAATGGCTCATTATCGGACCATCCTTCCTTGTTGATCTTTGCTGTTGCACTTGGGGGATTATTGTTTTTCTATTGGGGAATGTGACAGAGCTCCCCTGGGTGGGAACTCAGCACTCCCTCAGTTGACGTTTGTAACTGTAACTACTATAAAAATACCCAACATATATCCTAACATATTTATGTTCCCTATATACATGTCCTGGAGAACTCCCCCCCACTAATGTACCCCCCATCAATAACACCCCACACCAGAGTTCCTCCCCTGCCATAGCTGAACCTTTCTGTGGTCCAAAACTTCTTCAACAATGAATCCTAATATATTGCCAAATTCAATTAATAGGAAATTGAAATACAGTGATGGATTTAAAGTTTAGAAATAGAATACATAGTAATTTAGAAATACTAAAATAAAGTAAAAATAAATTCATGTATTAATAAAATGAAAAATATTATAAAGCTTTGTTTCTAAAATTTTGCTTTTCATCGCTGTAATAGGTGTTGCCCTGTATGTACAGTGGCAAGGCACTTTGATTTCTTCCTCAGTGTCTACATCCTTTCTTTTTTTTTCTTTCTAATTTTTAATTTTGTTTTCAAAAAAGTTTTAGAGCACAGTAATTCACATACACAATATAGGGGACTCCCAGATATCCACCATCAAACCCTTTTCTCCTTTCCCCAGCAATGATCTTTTTACATGTTCAGGTTATATTTGCTGCAGCTGATGTACAAATTTTGAAACATAGCTATCAAACACAGTTCCATTTTGGTTTACATTATTGTTTATACTTTACACTGTATCAATTTCTAAATTTTTAGTTTCCTTATATTTTATATTTTAGTTTATAGACTTTTATACACTTTAGAGGTAAGTTGACATGTCCATCATTGCACGATCTTGTGGAGCACTTCCATTGTCCCCCAGTTGCCCTGCTTCCATCCATGCTGTACCTCTCTCCCCCTCCCCTCAGGGCACACCATGACACTCAATCTTCACTACTTGAGGAACCAGATTTAAAGATACTGCCACAATGCTGAGGGCTTGACATACTAGACTGCCCTAACTACTTTGGAGCCAGCCATCCTCTCAGGAGACACAATTACCTCTCTTTGGGAACATCAGGTCTCCCCAGGATGTGGGTACACATTCACACTCATTGTATGGGTCTCCACCCAATGATATAACACACTATGACAAAATGAGCACTCACATACTTCCTGGAAGCTTCCCCTCTACCAGATGCCCCCCCACTTAAGCACCTTAAACACGTGAGCCTTCCTTAATATATTTTCTAAAGAGTTTTCTCAACAGTGTAGTTTCAAAAATATACCTGACATTCTTTCATAGTCAACTGTTCCCCCCAGCCTTCCCCCCAATTCCTTGGGTCATCTGACTCATCGTCCCAACCCTAGCCCCTCTCAAGCCCACAAAGCCCCACCCAAGTTATCCCTAGGCCCCCATCTTATCCCTTCCCTGTACAAATACTTACTTCCAGCTTGTCATAGACTTCACCCATGTAGGCGTCAGCTCGCAACCTTCCTCTCCCCCCCGCCCCAAATTCCTTTAAGCCTATCTTCCAGTCTTTAACTCTGAGACAACTCGGTTTGCTTGTTTCATATCAGAGAGGTCATGTGGTATTTGTTCTTCAATGCCTGGCTTGCTTCACTCAACATAAGGTCCTCAAGATTCATTCATGTTATCTATCACATGTGTTTGCACTGTATTCCTTCTTATATCTGAGCAGTATTCCATTGTATGTATATACCACATTTTATTTATCTATTCATCCGTTGATGGGCATTAAGCTGATTCCACCTTTTGGCAATAGTGTACAATGCTGCTATGAACATTGGTGTACATATATCTGTTTGTGTCCTTATTTTCAGTTCTTCTGGGTATATACCCAGCAGTGGAATTGCTGGGTCATATGTCAAATCTATAGCTAACTTTTTGAGAAACCACCAAACAGTCCTCCAGAATGGCTGGATCCTTCTGCATTCCCACCAGCAGTGGATGAGTGTTCCCTTTCCTCCACATCCTCTCCAGCTCTTGTAGTCTTCTGTTTTTTTTGATAGCTGCCAGTCTTATGGGAGTAAGATGGTATCTCATTGTAGTTTTTTTTTTAAGGAAACTTCTTTTTCTTTTTACTTTTTTATAAGATTTATTTTTTATTTATTTCTCTCCCCAACCCCCCCCCCCTTGTCTGCTCTCTGTGTGAATTTGCTGGGTCTTCTTCTGTGACGGCTTCTATCCTTTATCAGCGGCACTGGGAATCTGTGTTTCTTTTGTTGCATCATCTTCTGTCAGCTCTCCATGTGTGTGGTGCCATTCTTGGGCAGGCTGCACTTTTTTCAGGCTGGGCAGCTCTCCTTATGGGGTGCACTCCTTGCGCATGGGGCTCCCCTACGCAGGGGACACCCTTGCATGGCCCAGCACTCCTTGCGTGCATCAGCACTGTGCATGGGCCAGCTCCACATGGGTCAAGGAGGCCTGGGGTTTGAACCGCAGAACTCCCATGTGGTAGGCGGGCACCCTATCCATTGGGCCAAGTCTGCTTCCCTCATTGTAGTTTTGATTTGAATTTCCCTAATAGCTAGTGATTTTGAGCATTTTTTCATGTGCTTTTACGCCATTTGTATTTCTTCTTTGGAGAAGCATCTGTTCAAAACTTTTTCCCATTTTTCAAATGGGCTGTTTGTCTTTTTATTTTCAAGATATAGGAGATCTTTATATATGCAGAATGTAAGTCTCCTATCAGATATATGTTTACCAAATATTTTCTCCCATTGCGTAGGCTCTCTTTTCACTTTCATGACAAACTCCTTTGAGGTGCAAAAGGATTTAATTTTGAGGAAGTCCCATTTATTTGTTTGTTCTTTTGCTGCTCGTGCTTTGGGTGTGAAGTTCATGAAGCCATTTCTTATTATAAGGTCCTTTAGATGCTTCCTTACATTGTTTTCCAAGGTCTTCGTGGTCTTGACTCTTAACATTTTGGTCTTTCATCCATCTTGAGTTGATTTTCATATAAGGGGTGAGATGGTAATCCTCTTTCCTTCTTTTGCATATGGATATCCAATTCTCTAGACACCATTTGTTGAAGAGGCCATTCTCTCCTAGTTGAGTGGGCTTGGTGGCCTTGTCGAATATCAGATGACTGTATATATGAGGATCTATATCAGAACTCTCAACTTGGTTCTGCGGCGGCTTGCTCGGTCGGTAGAGGTGGGGTCTGGCTGCGGACGAGGGGTCAGTCCAGCTCTGGACGAGGGGTCGGTCCCACTTGGGACGAAGGGTCGGTCCCACTTGGGACGAGGGGTCGGTCCGGCAGCAGACGAGGGATCGGTCTCACAAGGGGTTGCGCGGTTCGGCTGACGGGGTCGTCCGGCGAAGCCGGCGATGAAGGGGTCGCCCGGAGAAGCAGGCGACGAACTGGGGACAAGGGAGGCCAGGCCCTTGTCGGGGGCTCTCAGGACTGGAGGGCGCATGGCAGAAGAACCACCGCGGAGACAAGGTAAACACGCAAGTCCACTTTATTGAGGGAGAGGCAACAGTTTTATAGGGGCTGGGGAAGGCTGATTGGTCGAAGCCACGCCCTGTTCTGATTGGTTGCCGGAGAAAGGTCAGTGGGCGGTACTGGATGGGGGAGGGGTGGTGGTTAGGGATTGGCTGTCGCTGTTGCTGGGGGAAGGGGCAGGGTTTAGGGATTGGTGGCTGCTGTTGCTGGGGTGGAGGGCAGACTTGAGTTTCCCGCCCACGCCTGGCTGTTGCTGCTATCGGGGGAGGGGAAAAGGGCAGACTGGAATTTTCTGCCCTGCGCCTGCGCAGGGAGAAGGAAGAAGAAGGGTGCCGCCCCACAAGGCATCGGGTGGCGCCATCTGGGAGGAGGGGCAGCCGCGGAAGCATGGCTGCTGAGAAGGGGAGACTCGAGGGCACTCTGCGCCCATGCCGAGCTTCCTTCAGGGGTGGCGGTGGGCCCGACCAACCACCCTTTTATGGGGGCAGCGGAATTAGGCCTACCGCGGCCGCTCCCCTCGCCAGGCCAGCAAACCACACTTCAGCCCGAGGGGTGACCGCATGGTTCCATCGGTCAGTGTGTCTGACCTTGTGCCAGTACAATGCCATTTTCACTACTGTAGCTTTGTATTATGTTTTGAAGTCTGGTAGTGTGATTCCTCCAGTTTCATTTTTCTTTTTCAATATGTCTTTGGGTATTTGGGGCCTCTTTGCTTTCCAAATAAATTTTATAGTTAGTTTTTCTAGTTCATTAAAAAATGCTGTGTTGAGTTTTATTGGGATTGGATTGAATCTGTAAATCAGTTTTGGTAGGATAGACATCTTAATAATATTTAGTCTTCCTATCCATGAACAGGGAGTATTTTTCCATTTATTGAGGTCTTCTTTGATTTCCTTGAACAGTTTTGTGTAGTTTTCTGGTATAAGTCTTTTACATCTTTGGTCAAATTTATTCCTATGTGTTTGATTTTTTAATTTAGTATTGTAAATGGTATTTGTTTCTTGATTTCCTCCTCAGATAGCTCATCATCGGTATACAGAAATGCTACTGATTTTTGTGCATTGATCTTATACCTTGCAACTTTACTGAACTCATTTATAAGTTCCAGAAGTTTTGTTGTAGACTTCTAAGGGTTTTCTATGTATAGGATCATGTCATCTGCAAATAGTGAAATTTTGACTTTTCCCTTTCCGATTTGGATGCCTTTTATGTCTGGGTCTTGCCTCAGTGCTCAAGCAAGTACTTTTAACACAATGTTAAATAGAACGGGTGATAGTGGGCATCATTGTCTTGTTCCTGGTCTTAGAGGTAAAGATTTTATGATTTCACCATTGTAAATGATGTTAGCTGTGGGTTTTGCACATATACCCTCTATCATGTTTAGAAAGTTTCCTTCTATTCCTTTCTTTTTCAGTGTTATTATCAGGAAAGTGTGCTTTATTTTGCCAAATGCTTTTTCTGCATCTGTAACTATGGTCATGTGATTTTTTTTCCTTCAAATATGTTTATGTGGTGTATTACATTAATTTTCTTATGTTGAACCATTCTTGCATAACAGGAATGAAGCACACGTGGTCATGGTGTATAATTTGTTTAATGTGTTGTTGAATACAATTAGCCAGTATTTTCTTGAGGATTTTCACATCTAGGTTCATTAGAGAGATTGGTCTGTAATTTTCCTTTCTTGTGATGTCTTTGTTTGGCTTTGGTGTTAGGGTAATATTGGCATCATAAAATGAATTAGGCAATGTTCCTTCCATTATTTCAATTTTTTGGAAGAGTTTAAGCAAGATTGGTGTTGTTTCTTTCTGGAATGTAGAATTCACCTGTGAAGCCATCTGACCTGGGGCTCTTCTTAGTTGGGAGGTTTTTAATGACTAATTCTATCTCTTTACTTGTGATTGGTTTGTTGAGATCATCGATTTCTTCTTTTGTCAATGTAGGCTGCTTATGCATTTCTAGGAATTTGCCCATTTCCTCTAAATTTTTTATTATTGGAATACAGTTTTTCAAAGTATCCTTTTATGATAAGTCTTTATTTCAGTGGGGTCAGTGGTGATATCACCGTTCTAATTTCTTATTTTGTGAATTTGCAGCTTCTCTCTTTTTTTCTTTGGTAGTCTAGCTAAGGGGTTGTCTATTTTATTGATCTTCTCAAAGAATCAGCTCTTGGTTTTGTTTATTTTTTTGAGTTCTTTCCTATTTTCTATTTCATTTCATTCTGCTCTTATCTTTGTTATTTCTTTCTTCTTTCTTTGGGGTTGCTTTGTTGTTTTTTTACTAATTATTCCCAATTGTTCAGTTAGTTCTTCAATTTTAGCTCTTTCTTCTTTTTTGATGTATGAATTTATGGCTATGAATTTCCCTCTCAGTACTGATTTTGCTGCATCCCATAAGTTTTGATATGTTGTGTTATCATTAATTAGTTTCAAGGTAGTTATTGATTTCTGTGGATATTTCCTCTTTGACCCACCATTTTTCTAAGAATGTGTTGTTTAACTTCCATATCTTGGTGCCAAATCTGGGTCCCTGACCTTCGAAGATTTCCAGCTTCACTCCAGTGTGGTCAGAGAAATTATTTTGTATGATTTTGATCTTTCTGAATTCATTGAGACTTTCTTTGTGGCCTTGGAGAATGATCCATGTGCACTTGAGAAAAATATGCATCCTGTTGTATCCTGTTGTATTGGGGTATAATGTTCTGTGTATGTGTATTAGGTTCAGCTCCTCTAATATATTGTTCAAAGCCTTTGTTTATTTATGAATTCTCTTTTGAGATATTTTGTCCAATGGTGACAGTGGAATATTAAATTCCCCCACTATAGTTGTAGAGGCATCTATTCCTTCACTTAGTTTCTCCAGTGCTCCAGTGTTTGCCTCACATATTTGGAGGTGCCCTTATTAGGGGCATAAATGTTTATGATGATTGTTCTTTCTTCTTGAAAGGTTATCCCTTTCACTAATATGTAGTGTCCATCTTTGTCTCTCACAACAGTTTGCATTTAATGTATATTTTGTCTGATATTAATATAGCTACACCTGCCCTTTTTTGGTTATTGTTTGCATCTAAGATTGTTTTCCAGCCATTCACTTTCAATGTCCTTGAATCCCTGGGTCTAAGATGAGTTTCTTGTAGACCACATATAGATGGATCATATTTCCTTATCCAATCTTCCAGTCTGTGTCTCTTAACAGGTGAGTTTAATCCATTGACATTTAGTGTTCTTACTTTCAAGGAATTACTTATATTAGCCATATTTTCTTTGGATTTGTGTTTGTCATATGTTTTTTGATTTTTTTCCTCTTTTTGTAGTTTTAGTTCTTCTTACACTCTCCTCCAACTCTGTCCTGTTTTTATCTTTCCTCCTGCAGAACTCCCTTTAATATTTCTTCAAGGGCAGTTTTCTTGTTGGCATACTCTCTTAGTTTCTGTTTATCTGTGACTATTTTGAACTCTCCATCATTTTTGAATGCTAGCTTAGCTGGATAGAGTATTCTTGGTTGGAAATTTTTTCTTTTAGTACCTTGACTATGTCATACCACTGTCTTCTTGCCTCCATGGTTTCAGATGGGAGATCAGCACTTAATCTTATGGAGCATCCCTTGTATGTGATGGTTCTCTTTTCTCTTGCTGCTTTTAGAATTTTCTCTTAGTGTTGTCCATTGGATAATTTGACAAGTATATGTCTTGTGGTAGGCCTGTTGGGATTTATGTTGTTTGGGTGCATTGTGCTTCCTGGACATGTACATGCATCTCCCTCAGTAAGTTTGGGAACTTTTCAGCCATTATTTCCTTCAAGACCCCTTTTGTCCCCTTTCCCTTCTCTTCTCCTTCTGGGATGCCTATAATGCATGTTTGTGTGTTTTGTGTTGTCATTCATGTTCGCAAGTCCCTGCTGGATTTTTTCTATCTTTTTATTGATTAATTCTACTATCTGTTTGATTTCAGATGTACTATCTTCCACATCACTAATTCTTTCCTCTGCCTCTTCAAATCTGCTGTTATTTGCTGAGAGGGTATTTTTGATTTCTTGGATTGTGCTATCGATCCCCATCATATGCGTGATCTTTTTGTGCATGATCTCAATTTCTTCTGTATGCTCTCCAAGTGTTTTCTTAATATGCTTAATCTCATTCTTCACTTCATTGAATTGGTCCATGATATATGTTTTGAGAGCTTTAATCACTTGTTTGATGTTCCAGCTCTTTTCCTGGTTTTTAGTTTGTTCATTGGATTGGGCCATGTTTTCCTGATTTTTGGTATGGTCTGTAGTCTTTTGTTGCTGTCTGGTCATCATTTTATCTTGTTGGGTTTATTCTGTTGATTATCTTCTTCGTCTAGTCTTGGGGTTTAATTAGTTGTTTTTGAGTGTATGTTAAGTCTTCTCTTTGTTACTTTCTTCTTCTTACTCTATTTCCTTGTTGTTGGCTAAGTTCCCTTGAAGGAAATTATTAGGTCCAGAGAAAGCGAAAGGGGTAAGAAAAAAAAATACAATAGTATTATTGACAGTGAATGTTAGCAGAAGAACCATGTGAGATCTAGGAGAATGGATATAGAACTCATATCAGTTATAAACATAAAAAAGTAGAGTAACTATAATGAATATGGGGAGGAATATACTATGAATTAAAAGGTCAGTGTGGTCAGGAGAGAGGGAAAAATAAAAGAGAGGACAATAATATAAAGAGTGAATAAATGATAGAAAACAGATTAGAGGTATTAGAGATAAAAAGTCAGAAATATTGGGGGCTAAACAGAGAGAGGTAGAATGTAAGAGGAAGAATAAATGATGGGGGAGAGAATGATGTAAAGTAAAGGGGATAGCATTGGTAGCGAAAATCAGTACACACAGAAAAGAGAAAATTGAGGATGAGGAAACACAGCAAATAAGAAATGTTGCCTGCAGCAGTAGTATAAAAAAAGAAAAAAGAAAAAGAGTGAAGAAAAAAAAGCAGAGCAAGAAAAAAGAAGGGAGAAAAAAGAAAAAGAAAGGTCGGTGGGGGCGGGGGGTTAAAGAGGAAGAAAAAAACAAGAAAACAAACCAACAAAAGAGACCATATAAGGACTCAGGCAAAGAATCCTCTTTGCAACTGAATAAACTGCTTAGGAGTCAGACCTTCCCCCTTTCTCCCTTCCTCACTTTCCTCTCTCCCAGGATAGTAGGAAGGCTGTGTGAGGACTCCCGTAGGAGATTCATATGGGTCCCTGGTGAACCAATTCACCTGAGAAAATAATGTCTCTTAATTTCTTGAGAGAGCACCCACCCCTTACCAGAACCCTAAATATGCTATTGGAAACCTATAAAGCACATCCTACTGTCCCTCCCCCTTAAGTGTGCTACAAGGGAGTTAGTTTTCTGACTCCACCTTCTCCCAGACCAAGTTTCCTATCCCAGGGCATTTAGGTAAATTGGGCTCTCTTACCAGATTCACGTCTCCTCTCTTCCTAGGCTCTACCCAAGTCAGCTGATATGCTCCTCCAACTCAATAAAAGGGGGGGGGGGCACAAAATTGAACCTGCACTCCTTGGCCTCTCTGCACCTCCCACCTAAACTCTCCCACTCCGGGGGTTAGTCCGCGATCGGAGGGGTAGAGCAATGCCGGATTTCTGGGAGTGCTGGGCTCAGGAAACAGAGGCCCTGGAGAATGTGGACCTGGGGTATGTAGGTCTGTGAAACATGGGCCATGGGGGTTCAGGCGACAGTCTTGGGGTTCACGCATTTAGGGGAATATGGGGTTTGGAAACTCCACCCCACGACTGGTAGTACTCAGTGAATGCCGCGGCTCTTAGCCCTAGGGCTGAACTCTATCAGATTCTATCTTGAGCAAGCACCAGTTCTGCTGCAGTCTCACCAGATGTCCAGACACTTCCTGCCCTGCAGGTTCCCGAAATGGCCCGCTCCAGCTGGACTCAATCACCACACAGCTGGTCCTTTGTAAGAAGGATGATGACAGTATACTTACTCAGACGCCATCTTGCCCCACCTCTCCTACAATAGTTTTATTAGCTGTGCTAAATGAGGGACTAACAGTCTCCAGTACCCCAACAACCCCAGAAAGGCCATCAATTGTTTTGAAGTATGTGGTGTGGAAAACCAGTGTACTTTATCGATGACAGCAGAGGGTATAGTTTTTGTCTTACCTGATCAAACAACACCCAAGTATTTGACAGAGCAGCCAGGGCCTTGCAGCTTGTCCTGATTGACTGCCCATCCCTGGATCTCAAGATGATATACTATTGTCTCCTGTGCTTCTTTTAATTCTGAAAGAGAATTACTGGTTAACACAATATCATCAATATAATGAAGTAGGCTTATAGCCAGAGGTTTCTTCCACACGACTAGATCCTTTGCCACAAGGCCATGAGAGATGGTCGAGCTATGCATATAGGCTTGGGGAAGCCCTGTAAAAGTCCACTGTTGGCCTTCCCAGTGAAGGCAAATGCAGGCTGGCTTGACTTGTCTAAGGAGATACTAAAGAAAGCATTAGCAAGTTCTAAAACAAAGTGATAGTGACATAACTGGGGACTAATTTCTTGCAATAAACCAGCTGTGTTTGGGACTGCAGCAAACAGTGGTGGTGTTACTTTACTTAATTCTTGGTAATCTACAGTCATGCTCCATGTTCCATCAGGTTTTTGTACTGACTATTTGGGACAATTGAAAGGACTATAGGTATTTATTATTCCCACTCTTTCTAATTCCTTAATTGTAGCAGTAATTTCTGGGTGCCCTCCTGGGAGTTTGTACTGTTTGGTTGCCACAATTCTTTGGAGTGAGGGCACCTTCACCAGGGACCACTTAGCTTGTCCCCTTATCCCTGTCTTTATTACTCTGCACTGGAGGCAGAATTCTCCTATGGTAGTCTGTAAGGTAGTATTTTGGAGAATGTCAATTCCTAAGATACATTCGGGAATAGGAGAAATATACACTGTGTACCTCTGGGGAGGTAACTGTCCAATTTGTAAAATCAAATTTTGTTGCTTAGCATAAATTGCTTTTCCCCCATATCCATCTATAGCCAGTACTGTTTCATGGAATCATGCCTCTTTTCCATGAATTAAAGTACATTCAGCTTTTGTGTCTACTATGGCTAACACCCTTTGCTGATTAGTAGGGGACCAATGAATAGTTAACTCTACATGTGACCTTCTATCCCCAGAGTCCCCAGTTATTGTCCTAACTTGGGGATCTTGACCCCTCCCCTATGTTATGGGGAAGGGTGATTGCCAGGCTTCCCCTGGGAGAGTGGAAGGCTCCTGGGTGTGGGGCAGCAGTCCTTTTACTGCTTTTACTTCTCCCCCAGCATTCTGAGGGGGGTAGTTTTGTAAATCTTTTGTCCTGAGGAAGTTTGCACCAAAGTATAACTAAAAAGGCATTGGGTTGCCCACCAATTGTTTCTAGATCACTGCCCACAGCAATAAGATCTACCCACATTTGCTTATCACACACCTGATTTGGACCATCGTGTACTCAGGGTACTTTTCCTGCTGTCCTAACCCAGCCTCCATTCTCTGCTGTCCTTTCTGATTCCCTTAGATCTGTTGTAGCCTACACAGCTGGCAATACAGGTTGCCCCACTCGTGGGCTCAGCATGGATACCAGAAGTCCAAATAATGGTTGGGAGCAGTATGCATCACAGAATCTTTCATCCCTGCTGTAAAAGCTTTGGCATTAGGCCCCACAAAGTTGGCACCATAAATAGTATGTTTCATCCCCAACCCCCACAAAAAATCCTGTAACTCTTCCATAGAGTGCCAATGGGGGGTGGGTGGGGTATTTCACCTTTGTTAGGCCTGGCAGCTTTGCATCCAGCAACTAACCAAACTAGCAGTGGTGCATTTTTTTTTTTTTGCTTCGTTTGAAGCAGTATATAGATGCTGACACAGAGAGGGTGAGTGGTAATAGAGTCTAATTTGCTCATCTCTACCCCAGATAGTACAACTCCTTCTGCTCCAGTGTCCCATAACCTTAGAAGCCAGTTAGAGGGGGAGCCAAAGTGACTCAAGCAGCTGTATTCCATTCTCCCAAATACGAGGTCCTGAGTTTAACCCCCAGTCCTGGTACCTCGGAAAAAAAAGGTATAACATTTGGGAAGCAGATGTGGCTCAAGTGATTGAGGTCCTGCCTACCACCTGGGAGATCCTGGGTTCAGTTCCCAGTGCCTCTTAAAGAAGATGAGAGTGACAGTGAGCTGATGCGGTGTGTTGTATCCTAACCTAAAATCTGCCCACTTCCCTAGTAACAGCTAACGGCACAAGACCACAAGTCCGCCCACGAGTTTCTGCCAACCCCCAGCCGCCCCGTAACCATCACTCCTCCTGCTTTACCCCCGCCCCCCTCATTCTCTATATAAACCCCTGCACTTCCGTAATAAATTAGACTTGCTCTGCACTCCAGACTGTCTCCGTGGTCTCTCCTTACCACGCGTCCTCCCACGCCTTAGAAGCCCCGCTCTGGCCCACTCCTCGCCTGGGTCTTAGAGCATCATCGTCGGCCATGCCAGCCCCTCCGTCTACCCCCGCTGACCCCCGACCCCTCAGGGAGCAAGCAGCCCGTCATCTGGCGTCCGAACAGGGACCCCCCGCGGTGTCTGGTTCCCTCCCGTTGCTGCCCCTCGTCTCTTCAGTCGCCGCGCTTCTAAGGTAAGGACCCCTCGTTACCGGCCCCAGGCGAAGGTCATGGGCGGGCACCTATCCTCCCGTCAGGCACCCCAAGTTAGGGCACTAGCTGCCTTACCTGATACGAACCAAGTTAAAGTCTCCTTGCGACAGCTCCAAAAGTACTGGGACCTTCTGTTGCCCTTTAATCCGTGGCTAGCCACCTGCCACCTTTGGAGCCCAGACACTTACTCGCGTCTCATTGATCACATCACCTCCTCTATGGAGCATGATGGCAAGTCGTTTCCCCCCGGCCTCCTGCCCACCCTCGTGGCCATCCGCGCCTGCCTCCTTGGTGCGCCAGCCCCAAAGGACGCTTACCAAATTTCCTCCGGGACTGCTGCGCGGCCGCTCGACTGCAACCCTGATGAGGGAAACACTCCCGACTCAGATACCGAGTCCTTATCCAAGCAGCTCAATGCCGATCTTGAGCGTCACCCTCTTCCACCGCCTCAAAATGGCGAACTTCCCCCCTCTTCTCCACCCGAAGACTGGGAGTCCCCACCCACAAATCCTCAAGATGGCGAACTTCCGCCTTCTTCCTCGCCCAAAAAAGGGAAGCGTGAGCCATCCGGTAAAGAGTCGGCCTCTCTCTACTCACCTCTTCCTGCCACACCGCCATCTTGGTATAGACAGGAAGAGAAGCCGCTGCCATCTTGGTATAGACAGGAAGAGAGGCCGCCACCATCTTGGTGTAGACCGGAAGATAGGCCTCCGCCATCTTGGTGTAGACCGGAAGAGGGGCCGCCGCCATCTTGTTATAAACCGGAAAACCAACCGCCACCATCTCAGCACACGCCGGCAGGAAAGCCGCCATGTTGCCAACCACCGCCATCTTATGCAACTTCATGGCAGGCCACGAATTCCTGGACGCCCCAACATCCTCGTGTTCTCGTCCAGCCAACTACGCACCTCTTTCCCTTAAATCCGGTGCCCACTGCAGCGCGCCCACAAGAATGGTTCCCATTTACCAACGACGAAATGAAAACGCTTTGAAAAGCTGTTAAAGAAGATGGAGTTGGCAGCCCTTATGCACAACAGCTGTTAGAAGAACTAGGAGCCCAACTCGTTCTCCCATACGACTGGATCTCCTTAGCCCGAGCCATTCTTACACCAGGCCAATTCATTGAATGGAGAGCACACTTCCAAGCCGAAGCAGAAAGGCAAATGGCCAACAATGCTCGCACAGGCGTTAATGACCATCCGGATGCCTACACCGGTACCGGCACCTTTGTCGATCCAGCGCTGTACCGCAATGTCGACCCAGGATTCTGGCAACGACTGAAAACTATTGCCTTGCAAGCTTACCGAAATGTTTCCACTACGCGTCCTACTAAAATCACCCAACTCACTCAGGGCAAAAATGAGGACTTTGCCACCTTTGTGGCCCGCGTTCTTGAAGCCTGTCAACGTAAAGTTCGCGGGGAAGAAGCCCAACTTGCCCTTGCAAAAGACCTCATCATAGAGGGCAGCCTTGAAGCCTGCCACCAAATCATCTCAACTATGCGAGACAAAGCCATCCATGACTGGGTTCTTGCATGCCACGAAATAGACCCACAGGCCAAAACATTAGCCAATGCCTTTGCATCAGCTATGGCAGTCTCGTCCGGATGCTTCCGATGTGAAGAGACAGGTCACTTCTCCCGCGACTGTCCTCAACCACCAATAAACCAAGCGCCTCGTCTGCCGCCTGTATCTCGTCCTCAGGGCCGCGCAAGAGGACCTTCTACCCCGTGCCCGCGATGCGGAAAAGGATTTCACTGGGCCCGTGACTGCCGCTCAGCAAACCCTCAGCAACCTTTAAACTCCCAGCAGGGCAAGCCTCAGCCCCGCCCCCAAGAGGCCACCCATCAGAGAAACCCCAAGCCTTGATGTGGACAGTTCCCATCAAAAGCGCCTCCAAGCCTGTCATGGAGCTCAAAATCGAAGGGCAATGGTTAGAGGGACTCCTCGACTCCGGTGCTGAAGTCTCCTGGATTCCCTTTGAAATTGCCGCCTTCAATCACTGGGCTCTTGAGCAGGGGCCTCAAGTAATTGGGGCCACAGGCTCCGCCGAGTCCTGGAGATGTGCCACTCCTATCAAATGGGAGGACCAAGAGGGCCGGCACGGTCGCTTCCGCCCCCTCATCCTCTCCACCATTGGCGGCATCCTCTGGGGCAGAGACATCCTCAGCCAAACGGGAGCCATCCTAACTACCGAAGCCCTTTCGCTCAATCTGCCCTCCCCCCTTATAGGGGCCACTGCTCCCATCACAACGCCTGACCCTATCCCTCTGGATTGGGACACAGAGGAGCCCATCTGGGTCGAGCAGTGGCCCTTGCCAGCCTACAAACTGCAAGCCCTCTCTGCTCTCGTCGAGGAGCAATTACAGGCAGGGCACATTGAGCCATCCACCAGTCCCTATAATTCGCCTATCTTTGTAATCAGCAAGAAAGGCACTGGTAAATACCGCCTTCTCCATGACCTGCGTGAGATCAACAAGCACATCAAGCCAATGGGGTCACCTCAACCAGGATGCCCGCACCCCAGTGCAGTCCCGCAGCATACGCATGCGGCAATCATCGACATCAAGGACTGCTTTTTCTCCATCCCTCTCCATCCACGAGACTGCCCGCGGTTCGCCTTCACTGTGCCACGCACAAACCACCAGGGCGCAGCACAACGTTTCCAGTGGAGAGTCCTCCCTCAAGGGATGCGCAACAGCCCAGCTATTTGTCAGCTTTATGTAAACCAAGCCGTTAATCCACTTCGTGAAGAAACAAATGGACAAACCTACATTATTCATTACATGGATGACCTTCTTCTCGCTGCCAACGACCCCTGCAAGCTCGAGGCTCTCGTCAGCACACTCTTACATAACCTTGCTCAGATTGGTCTTACTGTTCAGTCAGACAAAATTCGCCTTCAAACCCCCTTTCAGTTTTTGGGGTTCCACTTCCACCATTATGTCAAGCCAGTGGCACCAAAGCTTCGAGTCGCGCCAAAAATGTCGCTTACAGAACTGCAACAGTTCTGTGGCCAAATTAATTGGCTGCGCTCGGCTCTCCCAATCACAACGGCCCAAATGCAACCTCTTTTCGAGCTTCTTCAAACAAAAGATTTTCCTGCCAATGCGGTCACCCGCTCCATCACCATTACCCCTGCTGCGCGAGCAGCCGTACAAGATGTCAATGAGGCTCTTCAAGCCTGTCGCCTCGAGCGCTACGCTCCAGGACAGCCAATCCTTGCGTTAGTTCTTCCCACCCCAGTCACGCCTACCAGACTTCTTTGGCAAGATGGGCCGTTGCTTTACCTACATACCTCCAAAAGCAAGCTTCCAAAAATTTGCCCTTTCATGAGGGCATGGATCACCCTCGCTTCCGATCTTGTGGGACTTTGCGTGCATACCTATGGAGTTCCTCCTTCTACAATTATCTGGCCTTTTGATGCCAAGGCCACCACCAACTTACTCATGCACAATGAAGATATGCAAATACTTGTAGAAACATTCTGAGGCTCCTTTGACAATCATTATCCTCACCATCGACTACTTCAAGGCCTTTCACGGCTCTCACTCTCCTCCCCGTTCCATCCGCTGCCAGCCCGCAAGCCCATTCCGTTTGCCGCGTCGGCTTTCACCGATGCTTCCAAGACCTCATACGCGGCTGTCATCTACATCTCAGGATCACCTGAGCCGCGAACTCTTGTGTTCGCAAACGCATTCTCTGTTCAGGTAGGAGAGCTCCTCGCAGTCGCCACTGCTTTGCACACCTACCCTAACCAACCACTCAACATATTCACAGACAGTCTCTACACTATGCAAGTGTGCCATGCTCTGCCGTTGGCCACCTTCTTTCCAACAGACACCGCTATTGACAGAGCGCTCCAATTTCTGCAGCGTCAACTAGAGTCCAGACGGTTGCCCTGGTTCATCGCTCACATTCGAAGTCACTCTAGCCTACCTGGACCTCTCGCCCGTGGTAATGACATGGCAGACCAAGCTGTCTCCTCCGCATGTTGCGCCGCGCTCTCACATGTAAATTATCACGAAGGACTAGTCAATGAATCACGGCTCGGAAACCTTATCAACCAAGCAAAATTACTTCATTCACAGTTCCATTTCTCCACCCGTTCCATTCGCAAACTTTTCCCAGACTTATCTATAGAAACCTGCAAACACTTGGTGCGTTCCTGCCGTACATGCGCGCCTCTGCTCCCTCTTGGACCACTTCAACTCCAAGGAGCTAACCCTCGAGGCCTTCGCCCAAACTCCAGATGGCAACTAGATGTCACCCATGTTAATTCTTTCGGGCGCCTAAAATTCTTGCATGTAGCAGTGGACACCTTCTCACACATGTGCTTTGCCATACCGCAAACCGGAGAAACCGCCAAACACGCCATCAAAGCCCTTCGACAGGCCATCCTCTTCATGGGAGTCCCCTGGGACCTAAAAACAGACAATGGACCAGCATACCGTAGCTCCGCCTTTGCCGCCTTTTTGCAACTCTATAATATCAAACACCATTTTGGCCTCCCTTACAACCCCCAAGGACAGGGTGTTGTAGAAAGAACCAACCAGCACCTCAAGCTGCTCATCCAAAAAGAGCAAGCCACCTCTCCTCACAAGTCACCAGCTGACATCATCACTGCCTGCCTTATACACCATAATCTCCTCTCCTTTGACAAGGAAGGCCTTTCCCCCACTCATAAGCACTGGGTTCCCATGTGGCAGCCCTCCCAGGTTCCCCTCGTGCACTGGAAGGACCCCCTCACTAACCGCTGGCAAGAGCCAGCCCCCCTCCTTGCCCAAGGGCGAGGATTTGCTTGTGTCTTTCCAGATTCTGAGCCTCAACCATTGTGGATTCCTGCGCGTTGCATCCGACCTGCCACTGACCCCCTCGTGCCGCCATCTGACAAACACCCTACGCCGCCCGCGCTGGACAACGTCGCACCTTTTGCAGTGATCAAGTTCCAGCCCTCATCGTCACAGCCAGAGAACGCTGCGCCCGCGCTATCAAGCAACAGTCCACCACCGAGCACCCCCTCTTCATCTGCCCCCCGAGATGACAGCACTGATGGAGCAGAAGACTGAAGCTCGTCTATATCCAGTCCTTCTCCTTCTCATTCCTCTTCTCCAGCCTGCCTTCTCCAACCCTCTCCATCAGCCTTTTAATTGGACTCTCTCCCTTTGGCAGCAGGAAAAGCTTCTCCTCGCGAACGTAACTGCCTCCGCCCCTTCCTTTACAACAAATCTCTGTAAACTCACTGGACTCATTAAGAGCCCGTCCTCTAGCCCTTCCTATAAACCATGTGTGGGCTCACCCACCACTAGCGAGTGGGGAGGGCGCAGCCTCTCTGTCTCAGGCTTCTACATCTGCCCATCCTCCGCCAGAGGATGCCATAACCCTACAGACTATTACTGCCCCTCCTGGGGATGCGAAACCATAGCCTATGGGTGGTCTGGCACCCCCAACAAGGACCCATACCTCATCTTGACTGAGACTAAGGGCTGGAACAGCATAACCCTCACGGTCAAAAATCCCTCAAACGATGTCTGGCTGTCTGGCCGCACGTGGGGAGTCCGCTTATTTGCCACCGGATACGACTATGGCGCCTTTATCATTATAAAAAAGAAGCCAATTCCCGCTCATTCCACCCCAGTAGGCCCAAATCAAGTTCTCAATCCTCCACAGGCTCAGCCTCCCTCCCCGCCCCGCTCTGCCTCGCCCTCTCCTTCGCCCGGCACCTCTCTCACAACTGCCCCCCTTAGCTCCCACTACCCCAAGCCTCGCTTACCCCCCACTCAGTACTCCAGCCCCCTCATTAACCTAATCAGAGCCGCATACACCTCTCTAAACTCCTCCCACCCCAACCTCACTGCAAGCTGCTGGCTTTGTCTCTCCCCCTCCCTTCCTCTATATGAGCCCGTCGCCACAAACCTCACCTTCAGCGAATCCTCTGAAAATTCCCTCACCGGATGCAACTGGAACTCTTCCTCTGTCCCCCTAACCTTCCAATCTGTTTCCTCCACAGGGCGCTGTGTTCATTCTCGCCAAGGTTCCCATCCCCTCCTAGATGTCTGCTCCAATTACTCCTCTCCCCACGCTTCCGCCAAATTCTTAATTCCTCATAACACCTCCCAATGGCTTTGTACCTCCACGGGATTAACCCCCTGCCTCAACGTCGCCACCCTCAATGCCACAAATGAAACCTGTGTACTCATTCTCCTAGCCCCTCGAGTCCTTTTCCACAGTGACGAAGAGTTCTTCTCCGCCCTTCAGAGTCAAAAACTCCCTGCTCACCTCCAGAAAAGAGAACCTATCACCGTCCTCACAGTTGCTACCCTTCTAGGTCTCGCCGGAGCAGGCACAGGAATCGCCGCCCTTGCCACACAATCCTCTTCCCTTTCCTCCCTCAGGCAAGCTGTCGACAGTGATATCTCCCACCTCCAAGTCGCTATCTCCCATCTTAAAAACTCTCTCAATTCCCTTTCTGAAGTAGTTCTCCAAAACCGCCGGGGCCTTGACCTTCTCCTCAAAGGAGGGAGGCCTTTGTGCCACCCTTGGAGAAGAGTGCTGTATATATGCCAATTCTACTGGCCTTGCCTAGGACAACTTAAGAGAGGTCCGAGAAGGACTAGAGCGGTGCCAAAAAGAGCGTGAAGCCGCTAACTATTTTTCCGGAGTCTTCCATTCCCTCCTCCCATACCTCCTCCCTCTCCTAGGCCCGCTAATAATAATTTTCCTAGCTCTTACCATAGGGCCCTGGGCTGTCAAGAAAATCATCCAGCTCGCCAAGGACCAAACCAACGCAATCCTCACGTCCTTCGTGCGCATCCAGTACCATCAGCTCGCCACTGAAGACAGCCCCTCCAACGAGCCCTGCTCAGCCCGCCCCAAGAAGAAATCAAAGACTACCCAACCAAGAACCCCGCAACGCATTCCATTGCTCCCCCAGTCCGTGCGTTCCCCACTTTAGCTACCAACCTCGCTCTCCCTCCCCGGCCGGGCAGGGGGTGGGGCAGGCCCAGGTTTGAATGGCAAGCGTAGCCGCACCTAGTGGGGGAAGTGCGCAGCCCACCGCTCACGTGTAGCACAGCTGGTCTGTTCTGCTTGCCTACCACTCTTTGGACCTGCCACCCGCCCCCTGTTAGCGGCCAATATAGCCTACACACGTCCATAAATACACACTCCAGCAAACCCCTCACTTACCACTTACCCCCCCTACCTCCTCAAAAAAGAAAAAGGGGCAAATGTTGTATCCTAACCTAAAATCTGCCCACTTCCCTAGTAACAGCTAACGGCACAAGACCACAAGTCCACCCACGAGTTTCTGCCAACCCCCAGCCGCCCCGTAACCATCACTCCTCCTGCTCTACCCCCGCCCCCCTCATTCTCTATATAAACCCCTGCACTTCCGTAATAAATTAGACTTGCTCTGCACTCCAGACTGTCTCCGTGGTCTCTCCTTACCACGCGTCCTCCCACGCCTTAGAAGCCCCGCTCTGGCCCACTCCTCGCCTGGGCCTTAGAGCATCATTGTCGGCCGTGCCAGCCCCTCCGTCTACCCCCGCTGACCCCCGACCCCTCAGGGAGCAAGCAGCCCGTCAGCGGTGAGTAGACACAAGAGACACAAGGAGGAAAACATAAGGAGAGACACAGCAAACCAGAGTGCAGATGTGGCTCAAGCAGTTAGGTACTTCCCTCCCACACAGGAGGTCTTGAGTTTAGTTCCTAGTGCCTCCTAAAAAGGAAGACAAGCACACAATGAACAGACACCGCAAATGCAAAAAAGAGGGGGAGGGAAATAAATAAATAAAATAAATCTTTAAAAAAGCTAGTTAGGCAGGGACACCCTATATTTCTGTATGTACCTCTGCCCTATATCACTAACTCAGCAGCATTGTAGTCTCTCATAGTCACATGCCGAATTTGCTTGGGGGTTGAAGCTACTGGTCCCCAAGAGACAGGTCCTGTAGTGCCTTCCACTTCTGTTGTATTATGGGATGCATCCTTGGGGGCTCTTCATCTTCCACTTCCCATTCCTCCTCTTTATCCTCATCTGAGGAGGAGACCATAGGATCCCATGCCTTAAGGCCCCATCCAGGGGTAGTTAATATCCTCTGGACCTTGACCCAAGGCAACCTTCAGCCTCTAGCACAAGCACATCTGCATGCTATGGTTTCTAATTGATCATCAACTTGGTGCAGGAGATCAGTTAAAGAATCCTTCATCGCTGCCTGTGCTAGGCACATATTTCTTTCCAGTTTCAATACCTCCTCTAAGGGGTGCACAGAGGCTTTCACAATCTGTTCTGCCTCAGTAGTCACCCACAAAGCTCCTAACAAGGGCCATGCTATAGCCTCCGCTATCTGGCAGTCTCCCCTTTTCTTATTTAAATGCATCTGCCCTGCTACCTGCTGTAGCACAACCAGTATACCTGCTGAAGTCTACAGAGCATCACCATATTCTCTCAGTGGTCCCCACTCATCCAGCAGGGCAGCCACTACTTCCCACATGAATGTTATAGGCTAACTCTGGATTTTGCCTGCATATAGACCCTTCATGGTGCTCATGCCCACCACTGCCGGTAGCCCTTCGGTCTCCTGGCTGGTGGCTCGCCAATTGTTTCAACCCAACTCCTGAAGGACATGGGTTGGGGCAGCTGCAAGACTGAAGATATACTAGGCAAAGTGTTAGGCATGAGCTTTATTGGAACTCACAAACAAAAGAGACTCTCCAATGCTGGTTGGTTGGAGAATGAAGATGCACTCTGCAAAGAGATGGGAAAATGAGGGACAATACAAGGGGTGTCAGAACAAAGACTCTCTATAGGGTATGAGAACAGAGATCCTCCAAGAGTTACATGAAATGCACAAATAGGGTGTTTGGTGATGATATTGCAGAAAAGGAGTACACAGCCTTGAGAATATTAAAGTTTGCAGGACCACCTGTACATCCTCCAGGGAGGCATGTTAGTTTTTAACTAGTGGGTGTCCAGGTTATGCCAGCAGCTATGTGCTTCAGGCTCTGTTTCATTTAAGGCGGACCCTAGGATCCCACAAGTAGCTTTGTCATAGACATTTCAGAATTTTCTAAATATAGGATCATGTCATCCATGAATAATTAGAGTTTTACTTCTTTATCTATTTGGATGCCTTTTTAAAATTTTTTTCTTGTTAATTGCTCCAGCGAGAACTTCTAGCACAATAATAACAGTGGTGACAGTGGGTATCTGCGGCGGCTTGCTCGGTCGGTAGAGGTGGGGTCTGGCTGCGGACGAGGGGTCGGTCCCGCTTGGGACGGGGGGTCGGTCCCACCTGGGACGAGGGATCGGTCCGGCAGCAGACGAGGGATCGGTCTCACAAGGGGTTGCGCGGTTCGGCTGAAGGGGTCGCCCGGCGAAGCCGGCGACGAAGGGGTCGCCCGGAGAAGCAGGCGACGAACTGGGGACAAGGGAGGCCAGGCCCTTGTCGGGGGCTCTCAGGACTGGAGGGCGCACGGCAGAAGAACTACCGCGGAGACAAGGTAAACACGCAAGTCCACTTTACTGAGGGAGAGGCAACAGTTTTATAGGGGCTGGGGAAGGCTGATTGGTCGAAGCCACGCCCTGTTCTGATTGGTTGCCGGCGAAAGGTCAGTGGGCGGTACTGGACGGGGGAGGGGTGGTGGTTAGGGATTGGCTGTCGCTGTTGCTGGGGGAAGGGGCAGGGTTTCGGGATTGGTGGCTGCTGTTGCTGGGGTGGAGGGCAGACTTGAGTTTCCCGCCCACGCCTGGCTGTTGCTGCTGTCGGGGGAAGGGAAAAGGGCGGGCTGGATTTTTCCACCCACACCTGGCTGTTGCTGCTGTTGGGGGAGGGGAAAAGGGCAGACTGGAATTTTCTGCCCTGCGCCTGCGCAGGGAGAAGGAAGAAGAAGGGTGCTGCCCCACAGGCATCGGGTGGCGCCATCTGGGAGGAGGGGCGGCCGCGGAAGCATGGCTGCCGAGAAGGGGAGACCCGAGGGCACTCTGCGCCCATGCCGAGCTTCCTTCAGGGGTGGCGGTGAGTCCGACCAACCACCCTATTATGGGGGCAGCGGAATTAGGCCTACCGCAGCCGCTCCCCTGCCAGGCCAGCAAACCACACTTCAGCCCGAGGGGTGACCGCATTTCCCCCTTCTTTTCAAATAAGGGCCAGGATGGCAGCAGCAACAAGTAGCTGAGGCCCAAGAGGCAGTAAGCAATGAGGGAAGCGGGGCTGAAGAGGGAGGTGAGTATGACGGGGATACAAATGTACAATTTGGGGGGCAGTATCTTGCCATTGCAAGCAAGGGTAGCCAATGTCCAATTCTTGTTGATCTCGGTGGCTATAAGGTCCATCTGCTTGTTAAAAGTCCAGGATGACAGCGCGTTACAGGTAGTTGATCTCTTCTTGGCGGCGAAGAGCGGTAGAGGCAGACTGTGTGATGGTCTGGAGGATCGCAGCGGTGAGGACAAGTCGCGTCAGGGCACCAGCGATGGTGGTGGCGGCAGCGTCGGGAGTGGTGGAGACGTAGGCGAGGACAATAAGAAGGCCAAAGTCTTCACGGGCGCGAGAGAGGCCGATGTTCATGGGGCGGGCCGACATGGGGCGGCCCAATCTGCAACGCAGTAGGGGTTCAAGCGAAAAAAGGAGGGGGGCGGGGGACGAGAAAGGATGCTTTGGATGGCTGAGAAGAGGAGTGAGGTCGAGACAGGAGGAAGCTCCGCAGAAGTATGGGGAGGCAAGAGCAGAAGTGTTATTGGATGCTAGAAAGCAGGCCGCGGGCCGGGGAAAGCAGGTTGCGGGCCGTTTCGCGGGGCTGGAGCTGCTTGAGAGCGATGGCGGCATGGGGGGCTGTGGTTACAATCTTCTGGGGTGGTAGCGGCTAGACAGATGGCGGAAAATATTATCAAGAAAGCAAAGGTTATGAGGAAGAAATAGAGTATTAAAGGCTGTGGGGGAAGTGAGAAGATCATTTAGAGGATAGGGTTGAGAATGGTATGTTTAAGACAGAAGCTTTGTGGTTTGTAGGAGACTGCTTTATAAACGAAGGAGAATGAGGGCAGTAAATATAGTAACGATAGATAGGAAGATGACAGTGAGGAGGAGTCTTTGTTTAAGGTTCCAATCGTCCGGCGCAACAGTGGCTAGGCCGATAGCGAGGGGTGTTGCTAAATAGACAATGGCTGCAAAGACAAAACCATTTTTTGTTTCCTTAAGAACAACTTTTCTTTAAATACTTAGTAGCATGCAATATTAGAAACCGTTTCCTAAAAGCAAGTTGGCAGGGGAGCTTGGTTGCTGTTAATCTTTCCTGTTATAAAATTACCTTTTATTATTGTTATCATCAATTTAGTTTTATATATATATATTTAAGAATGACCTTTTGGAATTAGCCATTTAATACCTTAATGTAAACTATTGAAGATAAATTTTATCCTTACAGAACACATTCCCTTACGTAAAGTTATCACAATACCTTTTACACTTGCCGCATGCAAATTAAATTTCAAGAGTTTATGAAAAATTAGCCATCTTACTTTAGGACAAAATACGTCTTTTTGCAAAACTTATTACATTTCCATTAGCATTTTTACAAACTTTTAACCTTTTTAATATTCATATAAGTTTTACATTCTTTATATTATCCTGTGAAGAAAAATAAGTTATTCATTTTAATCTAGGCAAGAACAACTTTTTATGAAGACGTACAGTTAATTTTGTTAATTAAGACTTACAATTTTTTTTAATTGTAGATATCTTATTAACATTTAAACTTATGTATTAATATAATAAACTTAAGTATTAATATAAGCGCTTATTTAATTTTTGGCCATTTGAATAGAGCTCTTTTAAAGATTTCTAGTAATTTATATTTACCATCCGGAGGTATCACAATATACGTTGACATTGAACGAACAGACAGACAAACACAGAACAATTACAACACATTAACAGAAATATATAATTTATTTACAGTTGACTCATAATTCTTACTTTCTTGGTATAGCTGCTTTTAAATCCTTGTTTATATAGCATATTATAGATTATACCCTTTAAGATTTCTTCTGGACTTCATGTTGCCTTGAGAGCGCGGCGATGGGAGCCGAGGTGCGCGGTGAGACGAGGGGTCGGAGCCGGTGGGGCTCCGACGGTGGTCGCGGGCCAAGAGAAGGCCCCGACGAGGGGAGGGCGGGACGACGAGCAGTGGAGCAAGGCAAAGGGGAGCAAGCGCAGAGGGGAGGAGGCAGAGGTGAAGGCAGGGGTGGAGGTGCTCAGGCACGCGCTCCTGAGAGTTTTATTGGCGCCTCTTAATCATAGCGGGTCGGTATAAGCCCCCGACATGGAAGGAGAAAGCCATCCAGCGATTCTCCCAGACCGCCGTGGATCATATGAGGTCACCAAGGTTCAGGAGCAGCAATGCAGAGCGAAAAGAGAGGGGTGAGAAGAGAGGAGGGCGTAGGGCTGTGGTAGGGTTACTTCAGACGTGCAAGCGCACGCTCCCGAGAAATCCAAGGCTCCTCTTAATCATAGCGGGTCGGTATAAGCCCCCGACATGGAAGGAGAAAGCCATCCAGCGATTCTCCCAGACCGCCGTGAATCATATGAGGTAGCCAAGGCTCAGGTAGCAGCAATGTTGCACGAGAGAAGTCCCACGGTGAGAAGAGAGGAGGGGGGGGGCGCCAGGTTATGGAGTGAGGCTGTGGTGGGGTTGCCTTGCCCCACGTTGTGCTGTGGTGGGGTTGCTTTGCCCCACGTTGGGCGCCAACTGCGGCGGCTTGCTCGGTCGGTAGAGGTGGGGTCTGGCTGCGGACGAGGGGTCGGTCCCGCTTGGGACGGGGGGTCGGTCCCACCTGGGACGAGGGATCGGTCCGGCAGCAGACGAGGGATCGGTCTCACAAGGGGTTGCGCGGTTCGGCTGAAGGGGTCGCCCGGCGAAGCCGGCGACGAAGGGGTCGCCCGGAGAAGCAGGCGACGAACTGGGGACAAGGGAGGCCAGGCCCTTGTCGGGGGCTCTCAGGACTGGAGGGCGCACGGCAGAAGAACTACCGCGGAGACAAGGTAAACACGCAAGTCCACTTTACTGAGGGAGAGGCAACAGTTTTATAGGGGCTGGGGAAGGCTGATTGGTCGAAGCCACGCCCTGTTCTGATTGGTTGCCGGCGAAAGGTCAGTGGGCGGTACTGGACGGGGGAGGGGTGGTGGTTAGGGATTGGCTGTCGCTGTTGCTGGGGGAAGGGGCAGGGTTTCGGGATTGGTGGCTGCTGTTGCTGGGGTGGAGGGCAGACTTGAGTTTCCCGCCCACGCCTGGCTGTTGCTGCTGTCGGGGGAAGGGAAAAGGGCGGGCTGGATTTTTCCACCCACACCTGGCTGTTGCTGCTGTTGGGGGAGGGGAAAAGGGCAGACTGGAATTTTCTGCCCTGCGCCTGCGCAGGGAGAAGGAAGAAGAAGGGTGCTGCCCCACAGGCATCGGGTGGCGCCATCTGGGAGGAGGGGCGGCCGCGGAAGCATGGCTGCCGAGAAGGGGAGACCCGAGGGCACTCTGCGCCCATGCCGAGCTTCCTTCAGGGGTGGCGGTGAGTCCGACCAACCACCCTATTATGGGGGCAGCGGAATTAGGCCTACCGCGGCCGCTCCCCTGCCAGGCCAGCAAACCACACTTCAGCCCGAGGGGTGACCGCAGGTATCCTTGACTTGTTCCTGATCTTAGAGGGAAAGCTTTCAACCTTTCCCCATTGAGTGCAATGTTGGTTATGGTATTTCATATATGCTTTTTTTTTTTTTAATTTTTTTATTTTTTATTGACTTTGTAATAATATTACATTAAAAATATATATGTGAGGTCCCATTCAACCCCACCCCCCCACCCCCCCTCTCTCCCCCCCCCCCCCAACAACACTCGTTCCCATCATCATGACACATCCATTGGATTTGGTAAGTACATCTTTGGGCACCTCTGCACCTCATATACATTGGTTCACATCATGGCCCATACTCTCCTCTATTCCATCAAGTAGGCCCTGTGAGGATTTACAATGTCCGGTGATTACCTCTGAAGCACCATCCAGGGCAGCTCCATGTCCCGAAGACGCCTCCACCTCTCATCTCTTCCTGCCTTTCCCCATACCCTTTGTCCATTATGTCCACTTTTCCCAATCCAATGCCACCTCTTCTATGTGGACACTGGATTGGTTGTGTCCATTGCACCTTTATGTCAAGAGGAGGCTCAGATTCCACCTGGATGCTGGATGCAATCCTCCCATTTTCAGTTGTAATCACTCTAGGCTCCATGGTGTGGTGGTTGTCCTTCTTCACCTCCATCTTAGCTGAGTGTGGTAAGTCCAATAAATCAGATTGTAGGTGCTGGAGTCTGTTGAGGCTCAGGATCTGGCTATCACATTGTCAGTCCAGAGATTCAAATCCCCTAAATATATCTTAAACCCCAACATTAACTGCACCTCCAGCACATTAGCATGAAAGTCTTATGAAGGGAGATCCCATCTGAGTCCAGATTCATCACACATAAACACCATTTCCAAAGAGGGGCCATCTGCCCTGGTAGTTAACCCCATCGGCCATGACCATAACTCCCATGGGTCTCTTTAGCCCTCAAAGGAACCAATATCTGGGGGTTGTATCTGCTTTATCTGTCTCTCTGACTCTGCTCAGTTGTGCATGAGGGCAAAACTTCTGCCAGCCTCCAGACTCTTTTTTAGAAACTCGTAGCCATATAAACTCATTTCTCCTTTCCATTTCCCCCTTACTTTAGGTCAAACAGCATTTTAAAGTCATGGTATTTTATGTAGACATGGATATTCTGCTGATCTGCATTGAACCTTCCGTATAAGGTCATTTTCCAGTTGCATCATCAGTTGGTAGTTGATAGTGGTCCCTCGTTGCCAGGGAGGCTCATCCCCGGGTGTCATGTCCCACGCTGGGGGGAAGGCATTGCATTTACATGCTGAGTTTGGCTTCGAGACTGGCCACATTTGAGTAACATGAAGGCTGACAGAAGGAAATTCCCAGGCACAAAGTTGCTCTAGGCCTTGTTCTTATTTTGGGTTTATCAGCTCACAAGCATAGTCATTATTATCAGGGGCTCACTGTTGAACCCTCACTCCCTCCCGGTCCCCCACCACTGTACCTGGGAGACTGTCGCTGCTCCCCTAGGGACCACGACAGAGCACCACTGGCCAGGAACCCAGTACCCCCCCCTACTGTGGTTTTTAATTGTTGCCACTATGAGTATATCCAAACATTACCATGCACCCTGGACATATGTTCTGTACAGCTCCCTGTCAGTCATATATCACCTGTCATTGGTATCCCATACCAGTATCCCTCCATTGCCATTGTTGAAACACTCTGTGATCCAGAACTCCCCGAAATTTGAAGCCCAATATAATGTCATGGTCCCTTACTAGGGAATGGCATATAGCGATGAGTTTAAAGGATAGATAAAGAACTTGGATAAAGTTAGATAAAGAACTTAGATAAAGAATGTTGACTTGAAAAAATTCCACATCCTATTTTTTTCTTTTTTTTTCCCCCCCCCCCCCCCCCTAATTATTCAGCTTTTCTTCACAGGAGTCCTAGACCACAGCAATGTATATATATAATATACAGCACTCCCACACATCCACCAGAAAACCTTTTCCCTTCCACAGTGATACTCTTACGCCCTATTCATATCATATTTACTTGAAGTGATGTACAGAGTCTGAGACATTAGCTTTCTAACAAGGTGACATCTGTGCTTACATTATGGTGCATACTTTAGGATACACAGTTCTTTACATTTTTAGTTATCCTATGTTTTACATTATGGTTTACATTATCAGTCTGTCATCTCCTATATGTTATGGTGTAATATTACATGTTTTATATCCATCCTTGTGTACTCTCAAGAAACTCCTCTCTTACCCCCCATTTACTTTGGTTCCACACATTTAACGTCCATTTTCCCTTCCACCTTGGTGCCCTCAGTGATAGCCAACCTCCGTTTCCTGAGGAGCCACTTCCAGAGATAGATGGAATAGTGTTCAGGGCCTAACTTGCTCAACTGCCCCAATGCCCTGGGAGCCACCCTTTCTCTCGAGGGATACAGATCCCTCTATTGGATGGCATTAGTCCTCCCCAGGATGTGGGTCCACCCCCACTCTCACTACTTGGGTTTCTACCCCATGGTGTCACCCACTCTGGCAGAATGAGCATTTAGACATTCCCCAGGAGCCCGTCCTGCATCAGACCCTCCCCTCCGAGCATTCTAAACAGGTAACCCTCTTTATTATATTTTGATATGATTTTCTCGGCATTTTACTCTCCACCAACACCTGACTCTCTCCTGGTTCGTATGCTACCCCTCCCTCCCCCCACTTTTGGGCAACGTTACCCACCCGTCCCTCCCCAGCCACCCTCAAACCCGCAAAGCCCCAAGCAAAGGCAACCCCTTGCCCCCCTTTTATCTCTTCTTTGTGTTCATACTTACCACCATCTCGTCTTAAATTCCACCCCTGCAGACATCGGCTCATATCCTTCCTCCACCCTCCGATTTCCTGCAAGCCTATCGTTCAGTCTCTTGCTATCTAGGGCAGCTTGTTTATTTCATATCATTGAGGTCATGTAGTATTTGTCCTTCAATGTCTGGGTTGCTTCACTCAACATAAGGTTCTCAAGATTCATCCATGTTATCACATGTGTTTGTAGTGTGTTTGTTCTTACAGCCGAGTAGTATTCCATTGTGTGTATATACCACATTTTATTGATCCACTCGTCTGTTGATGGGCATTTGGGTTGATTCCAACTTTTGGCAATAGTGAACAATGCTGCTATGAACATTGGTGTACATATATTGGTTTGTGTTCTTGTTTTCAGTTCTGCTGGGTATATTCCCAGCAGTGGTATTGCTGGGTCATATGGAAAATCTATGGCTAGTTTTTTGAGAAACCGCCATACTGTTCTCCAGAATGGTTGGATCCTTCTGCATTCCCACCAGCAGTGGATGAGTGTTCCCCTTCCTTCACATCCTCTCCAGCACTTGTATTCTTCTGTTTTTTTCATAGCTGCCAATCTTATGGGTGTAAGATGGTATCTCATTGTGGTTTTGATTTGCATTTCCCTGATAGCTAGAGATTTGGAACATTTTTTCATGTGCTTTCTTGCCATTTGTATTTCTTCTTCGGAGAAGTGTCTGTTTAAGTCTTTTTCCCATTTTTTAAATGGATTGTTTATCTTTTTATTTTCAAGATGTAGGAGTTCTTTATATATGCAAGTTATAAGTTTCTTATCAGATATATGATTGCCAAATATTTTCTCCCACTGTGTGGGCTCCCTTTTTACTTTCTTGACAAACTCCTTTGAGGTGCAGAAGGCTTTAATTTTGAGGAAGTCCCATTTATCTATTAGTTCTTTTGCTGCTCGTGCTTTTGGTGAGATATTCATAAATCCATTACCTATTACAAGGTCCTGTAGATGTTTCCCTACACTGCTTTCTAAGGTTTTTATGGTCTTGGCTCTTATATTTAGGTCTTTGATCCATCTTGAGTTGATCTTTGTATAAGGTGTGAGATGGTAATCCTCTTTCATTCTTCTACATATGGCTATCCAGTTCTCCAGACACCATTTGTTGAATAGGCCACTCTCTCCCAGTTGAGAGGGTTTGGTGGCTTTATCGAATATTATGTGGTTGTATATGTGAGGTTCTATATCAGAGCTTTCAATTCGATTCCATTGGTCTATATGTCTCTCCTTATGCCAATACCATGCTGTTTTCACCACCGTAGCTTTATAGTATGTTTTGAAGTCAGGTAGTGTGATTCCTCCAATTTCGTTTTTCTTTTTCAGTATGTCTTTGGCTATTCGGGGTCTCTTTCCTTTCCAAATAAATTTCATAGTTAGTTTTTCTAGTTCCTTAAAGAAGGCTGCATTGATTTTTATTGGGATTGCATTGAATGTGTAGATCAATTTTGGTAGGATAGACATCTTAATAATGTTCAGTCTTCCTATCCATGAACAAGGAATAGTCTTCCATTTATTTAGGTCTTCTTTGATTTCCTTGAACAATCTTGTATAGTTCTCAGTGTATAAGTTCTTTACCTCTTTAGTTAAATTTATTCCTAAGTATTTGATTTTTTTATTTACTATTGTGAATGGTATTTGTTTCTTGATTTCCTCCTGATCTTGCTCATTATTGGTGTACAGAAATGCTACTGATTTTTGCGCATTGATCTTATAACCTGCAACTTTACTAAACTCATTTATGAGTTCTAGAATCTTCGTTGTAGATCTCTCAGGGTTTTCTATGTATAGGATCATGTCATCTGCAAATAATGAAATTTTGACTTCTTCCTTTCCAATTTGAATGCCTTTTATTTCTGGTTCTTGCCTCAGTGCTCGAGCAAGTACTTCTACGACAATGTTAAATAGGAGCGGCGACAGTGGGCATCCTTGTCTTGTTCCTGAGTTTAGAGGGAAGGAGTCTAGGATTTCTCCATCGTAAACAATATTGGCTTTAGGTTTTTCATATATGCTCTTTATCATGTTCAAAAAATTTCCTTGTATTCCAATCATTTGGAGTGTTTTTATCAAGAAAGGGTGCTGTATTTTGTCAAATGCTTTTTCTGCATCAATAGATATAATCATGTGATTTTTTTCCTTCAATCTGTTTATATGGTGTATTACGTTGATTGATTTTCTTATGTTGAACCATCCTTGCATACCTGGGATGAATCCCACTTGGTCGTGGTGTATAATTCGTTTAATGTGTTGTTGAATACGATTAGCAAGTATTTTGTTAAGTATTTTTGCGTCTAGGTTCATTAGAGAAATTGGTCTGTAATTTTCCTTTCTTGTGATGTCTTTGTTTGGCTTTGGTACTAGGGTAATGTTGGCATCATAGAAGGAGTTGGGTAATGTTCTTTCTGTTTCGATGGTTTGGAATAGTTTCAGCAGGATTGGTGTCAGTTCTTTCCGGAATGTTTTATAGAATTCACCTGTGAAGCCATCTGGCCCTGGGCTCTTCTTAGTTGGGAGATTTTTAATAACTGATTCTATCTCTCTGCTTGTGATTGATTTGTTAAGATCATCAATTTCTTCTTTTGTCAATATGGGCTGTTTATGTGTTTCTAGGAATTTGTCCATTTCCTCTAGATTGTCATTTTTGTTGGAATATAGTTTTTCAAAATATCCTCTTATGATAGTCTTTATTTCTGTGGGGTCAGTGGTGATATCGCCTTTCTCATTTCTTATTTTGTGTATTTGCATCTTCTCTCTTTTTTTCTTTGTTAGTGTTGCTAAAGGTTTGTCAATTTTGTTAATCTTCTCAAAAAACCAGCTCTTGGTCTTGTTTATCTGTTCAAGTGCTTTCTTATTTTCTATTTCATTTAGTTCTGCTCTTATCTTTGTTATTTCCTTCCTTCTTCTTCCTGTTGGGTTACTTTGTTGTTGTTTTTCTAATTCCTTCAAATGTGCAGTTAGTTCTTCAATTTTTGCTCTTTCTTCTTTTTTGATATATGAATTTATGGCTATAAACTTCCCTCTCAGTACTGCTTTTGCTGCATCCCATAAATTTTGGTATGTTGTGTTATCATTATCATTTGTTTCAAGGTAGTCATTGATTTCTTTTGAGATTTCCTCTTTGACCCACTGTTTTTCTAAGAGTGTGTTGTTTAATTTCCAAATCGTGGTGTGAAATCTGGGCTTCTTTCCCTTGCAAATCTCCAGCTTGACTCCACTGTGGTCAGAGATAATGTTTTGTATGATTTCAATCTTTCTGAATTCGTTCAGCCTTTCTTTGTGGCCTAGCATATGATCTATCTTGGAGAATGATCCATGTGCGCTTGAGAAAAATGTATATCCTGCTGTGTTTGGGTGTAGCGATCTATATATGTCTATTAGATCGAGCTCCTCTAATATACTATTCAGATGTTTTGTTTCTTTGGTGATTCTCTTTTGAGATGTTCTGTCCAGAGTTGATAGTGGTGTATTAAAATCCCCCACTATAATTGTAGATGTATCTATTCTTTCACTTAGTTTTTCCAGCGTTTGCCTGACGTATTTAGAGGCACCCTTGTTAGGGGCATAGATATTTATGATTGTTCGATCTTCTTGACAGATTTTCCCTTTGACTAAAATGTAGTATCCTTCTTTGTCTCTCACAATTGTTTCACATTTAAAGTCTATTTTGTCTGATATTAATATAGCTACTCCTGCCTTTTTTTGGTTATTGTTAGCTTGTATGATTGTTTTCCAGCCATTCACTTTCAATCTCCGTGCGTCTCTGGGTCTAAGATGTGTCTCTTGTAGACAGCATATGGATGGGTCATATTTCCTTATCCAATGTCCCAGTCTGAATCTTTTGATAGGTGAGTTTAATCCGTTGACATTCAGTGTTATTACTATCAAGGAATTATTTGTGTTAGCCATACTTTGATTGGATTTGTGTTTGTCATATTTTGTTTGTATATTTTTTTTTTCTTTTTTGTTGTTGTTGTTGGTCTTATACTCTCCTCCAACTTTGCCTTTCCTGTTTTTTCCTTTCTTCCTGCAGCACTCCCTTTAGAATTTCTTGAAGGGGAGGTTTCTTGTTGGTATACTCTTTCAGTTTCTGTTTGTCTGCAAATATTTTGAACTCTCCATCATATTTGAATGCTAGTTTAGCTGGATAAAGTATTCTTGGTTGGAAATTTCTTTCCTTTAGTACCTTGACTATATCATACCACTGTTTTCTTGCCTCCATGGTTTCAGAAGAGAAATCAGCACTTAATCTAATTGAGCTTCCCTTGTATGTGATGGTTTTCTTTTCTCTTGCTGCTTTTAGGATTTTCTCTTTGTCTTGAGCATTGGATAATTTGACAAGTATATGTCTTGGGGTGGGCCTGTTGGGGTTTATGACTTGTGGAGTGTGCTGTGCTTCTTGGATATGTACATCTGTCTCTTTCAGTAGATTTGGGAAGTTTTCAGCCATTATTTCCTGCAACACTCTTTCTGACCCCTTTCCCTTCTCTTCACCTTCTGGAATGCCTATAATACGTATGTTTGAGCGTTTTGCATTGTCATTCAGGTCCCTAAATCCTAATTGGATTTTTTCTATCTTCTTATTGACCCCTTCTACTATCTGTTTGATTTCTGATGTACTGTCTTCCACGTCACTAATTCTCTGCTCTGTCTCTTCTAGTCTGCTGATATTTGCTGCAAGTGTATTTTTGATTTCTTGAACTGTGGTGTTCATTCCCATCATATCTGTTATGTTTTTGCGTATGTCTGCAATTTCCCCTCCAAGTGATGTCTTCATGTTGTTAACCTCTTTCATTACTGCATCAAATTTGTCGGTGATAAATGTTCTGAGATCTTTCATTGCTTGTGCCAAGTTTTGCTCCCCTTCGTGATTATTGGTTTGTTGATTGGATTCAGCCATGTTTTCCTGATTATTGGTTTGGTTCGTAGATTTTTGTTGCTTTCTGGTCATCTCTTTATTTTGATGAATTTAATCAGTTCCTTAGCTTCTTTGTCTGCTCTTGGAGGTTAATTAGTTGTTATTTTTGCACAGGTGTTATATCTTCTCTTTGTCACTTTTTTCTTCTTATTCTAGTTACTTGTTGTTGGTTAAGTTCACTTTAGAGGAAAGTATTAGTGTTGGGGAAAGGCAATTGTGTAAGCAAGGGAAAAGTGTAAAGTTGTATTGGTGATGTATGTTAATAAAGCAGGAATATGAGATCTGGAAGGATGGAGGTTAGATTCATGTAGATTGTATAGAGTTATAGCTGTAGGTAGAGTACCTTTTATGAAGTTGATGACTGAATTTGGGAGGAATATGGTATGAACTACACAGCTATTGTTTTCATGAGAGAGGGAAAAAGAAAAGAAAGGTAATAGTTTCAAGAGTGGATAATAGACAGAAAACAGAACAAAGGTATTAGAAATTAAGAGTTAGACACTTTGTGGATCAAAGAACGGGAGGTGGGGGGTGGAATATAGGAGAGACAGTAGATGATAGTGGATATCAAGATGCAGGGGAAGGGGGATAGTGTAGGTAGCCTAAATCAGTTCACACAGAAATGAGGCAGTGGAGGATGGGAAAACCCAGCAAATGTGAGGTGTTCCCTGTAGCACCTATTGTATACTTGAATTAAAGTAAAAATAAGTGGAAGATGAGGGACAAGAGGGAGAGAGAAAACCGAAAAAAAAAAAAAACTAATTATAATAAAGAAAAAAGAAAGGCAAGAAGAAAGGAAGAAAGAAAAAGAGGATGGGCAAACGGTGGGGAACGGATAGGGAGAAGAGAGATACAGGTACACACGTGTCACAATTGCAACACTATCTAAAACAACAACTTCCCCCCGCTTTGCCCTAAAACCCCCCCGTCTGTCTGCCCAAATGGGTCTGCAAGCACCTCCCTTCCCACAAACCCCCAATAGGCCGCCCAGGGCCCACGAACTCCCCAGTACTGCAGATGCTCAAAAAAAAAAAAAAAAAAAATTAAGTAAAATAAATTAAAAAAAAAAAAACAAAAAACAAACAAACAAACAAACAAACAAAAAACAGAAACCCCTCCTCAGGCCCGGCTCCGCCCGCCGCGGAGGCTTGGACCGGCTCTGCCCGGCTCCTCACGCCGCCTTGGCCTGGCCTGGCTCCGCCCAGCTCCGCTCGCTACAGCGGCCCAGCCGGCTCCTGCGTCCACCTCCCGCCACCGCGGCCTGGACCGGCCCTGCCCGGCTCCGTACCCGCCGCGGCCTGACCCGGGCCCGCCCGGCTCCAAACGCTACCGCGGCCCGCAGCCGGGGCCTGCACCGGCCCCGCCCGGCTCCAAGCGCTACCGCGGCCCGCAGCCGGGGCCTGCACCGGCCCCGCCCGGCTCCAAGCGCTACCGCGGCCCGCCGCCGGGGCCTGCACCGGCCCCGCCCGGCTCCAAGCGCTACCGCGGCCCGCAGCCGGGGCCTGCACCGGCCCCGCCCGGCTCCAAGCGCTACCGCGGCCCGCCGCCGGGGCCTGCACCGGCCCCGCCCGGCTCCAAGCGCTACCGCGGCCCGCAGCCGGGGCATGCACCGGCCCCGCCCGGCTCCAAGCGCTACCGCGGCCCGCAGCCGGGGCCTGCACCGGCCCCGCCCGGCTCCAAACGCTACCGCGGCCCGGCTCGGCCTGGCTCGCCCCGCCCGGCCCCGCTCACCGCCGGCGCAGCGCGGCCCGGCTCCGGCGTCCGCCGCTGCAGCCCGGCCTGGCTCAGCCCCACCGAGCGGGGCTAGATGCCTCGTCTCCGCCTACCCAAGGAGGGAATCCTCTACAGGTAGCTGGGATCTCCGTGTATATTTCACAGACGAATCCTCTCTGTTACCTTCCCTCCAAATCGATGTCCAGACACCTCTGGACCAGCAAAAATCCCGAAACAATCCGGTCCCAAAGAGTCTCCAACGCCGTCCAGCCGATTCCCTGCAGAAGACTCTAACAGGGATGTTCACTCAGCCGCCATCTTGCCCCCTCCGTCATATATGCTTTTGATCATACTGAGGAATTTTCCTTCTATTCCCATCTTTCGAAGTGTTTTTAAAAATTTTTTTAATAAACTTATTTTTAAAGAAGATACTTAGATTACATAAATGTTACATAAAAATATGGGGGATTCCCAAAAGCCCCACTCCCTACCTCTCTCACATTTTCTCACATTAACAACATCCTTCATTAGTGTGGTACATTCATTGTAATTGATGAACACATTTTGGAACATCGCCACTAAACGTGGATTGAAGTTTACATTGTAGATTATACTCTCTCCCACACAATTCTATAGGCTATGGCAAGATATATAATGGCCTGTATCTGTCATTGCAACATCATTCAGTACAATTCCCAAGTCCTGAAAATACCCCCATATTACATTTCTTTTTCCCTTTCCCTGACTTCAGCACCTCCAGTGACCACTGCCCCCATATCAATGATATAAGTTTTTCCAATGCTGGAATCATAAAAGGTCTATAGTAGAATACCATTCTTGTCCATAGTCCATTCCCCAATCCTGAGGATGGGGATGCTCACTCCACCTCTAATTGAGAGGGGGCTTTAATTCCATAAGGCTGATGGATGGGGCTCTCTTGCTTGCCATTGTAGACTCTTTCAGTCCCTTGGTGTGATGGTTTTTCATCATTACCTCCTTGTTAGTTGTCCTGGGTGAGACCAATGAACTAGACAGTAGGTGTTGCAACTCTGTTGAGGCTCAGGCCCAAGCTGACACATGGACAGTCCAAAGATTCAAGTCTCTTGGGCGTATACCTATCAATCCCAGCACCAACTATAGGTTCAAATAGAAGGGAACAAAGAACTATGTGTAGGGAGACCACAAGTGAGTCAACTTTGTCACCTGGGGAGCATAAATTCCAAAGTAGGGCCCACTGGCAAAGCACCAAACTCCTGAGCCATCTGCCCTGACTATAGTGTCTGGATGTCTCCAGAACCTTCAGGAGCCCCATTAGTTGGGGTAGTATCTACTTGGGCAGTCAGTGAGATCCTGCTGAGACATGCACAAGTGTAACCTCTGGAATGACCTCCCAACTCACTTTGAAGTCTCTTAGCCATATGAACTAATTTGTCTTCACCCTTTCCCCTCTTTTGGTCAAGGTCTTTTTCCAGTTGCATTGTTAGTTGGTGCTTGGTAGTAATCCTTTCCTGCCAGGAAGACTCATCCTCAGGAGTCATGTCCCATGCTGGGGGGAAAGCAAAGTGTTGATATGCTGAATTCGGCTTAGAGAGAGTCCACATTTGAGCAACAAGGAGGCTCTCAGGATATAACTCTTAAACACTCTCTAATACTAGGCTAGGGATAAGCGGACTTAGCTCAACTGATAGAGCATCTGCCTACCACATGGGAGGCCCAGAGTTGAAACCCAGGGCCTCCTGACCTGTGTGGAGAGCTGGTCCACGCGCAGTGCTAATATGCGCAAGGAGTGCCATGCCACGCAAGGGTGTTCCCCACGTAGGGGAGCCCCATTCACAAGGAGTGTGCTCCTGCAAGGAGAGCTGCCCCGAGTGAAAAAAGCACAGCCTGTCCAGGAGTGGTGCCGCACACATGGAGAGCTGATGCAGCAAAATGACGCAATAAAAAGAGACACAGATTCTCAGTCCACTGAAAGAATGCAAGTGGACACAGAACACACAGGGAGTGGACACAGAGAGCAGATGAGGGGGGCAGAAGAGGGGAGAAGGGGAGAGAAAAAAATAAATAAATCTTAAAAAATACTAGGCTAAGTTTCAATTTCAAGGGTAATTTTTCATAAGCACAGTCATCAATATGAAGTGTCTGTCAATAGTCCACCCTCCTTTACTAGTCCTACCCCTGTACTGGGGGGATTCTTGCTGTCCAATTAGAGAATGTGGCAGAGCTCCACAGGATGGGAATTTGATATTCTTTTGATTATTGTGTGAATCTCTGCCCACCGTGACAATTACCCATGAACACTTGAACACATTCATATGCCTTGTAGGTATGCCCCAGGTGAACCTCCTCCCTTGCATTCTCCATCACTGACACCCCGCACCAATGATCCTCTGCTGCCACAGTTATAACACTTCTGTGATCTAAAACCTTTTATAAATGAAGCCAATGAAATAACCAAATACAATTAATAAGAAAATGAAATATCAATGATAGTTTTAAAAATTACAAGTAAAATACAAAAAATTTTAAAGAAATTTGAAATAATATGAATCAAAGTGTTTTTTATCAAGAAAGGGTGCTGGATTTTGTTGAATGTCTTTTCTGCATTGATTGGGATGACCATGTGGTCTTTTTCCTTCAATTTTTCAATGTGGTGTATTACATTAATTGATTTTCTTATGTTGAACCACCTTTGCATACCAGGAATAAATCCTACTTGGTCATGCTGTGTAATTCTTTTGATGTGCTGTTGGATTCTATTTGCAAGAATTTTGTTGAAAATTTTTGCATCTATGTTCATTAGAGAGATTGGTCTGTCATTTTCTCTTCTTGTAGTATCTTTATCTGGCTTTAGTATTAGGGTTATGTTGGCTTCATAAAATGTGTTGGAAAATTTTCCCTCCTCTTAAATTTTTCGGAAGCTTAAACAGGATTGGTGTTAATTTTTCTTGAAATGCTTGATAAGAAGCCATCTGGTCCTGGACTTCTCTTTGTTGGGAGATTTTTGATGACTGACTCAATCTCTTTAATGTGATTGGTTTGTTAAGTTCTTGCATTTCCTGTAGAGTCAATGTAGGTTGTTTGTGTGTTTCTAGGAATTTTTCCATTTTATCTAGGTTGTCTACTTTGTTGGCACACAGTTTCTCATAATATCCTCTTATGATCCTTTTTATTTCCATGAGTTCAGTAATAACTTATCCCCTTTCATTTCTGATTTTATTTATTTGCATCATCTCTCTTTTTTCTTTGTTAGTATAGCTAAAGGTTTGTCATTTTATTAATCTTTTCAATGAACCAGCTTTTGGGCGTTTTTATTTTCTCTCTTTTTTTCTCTTCTCAATTTCATTTATTTCTGCTCTAATCTTTATTATTTCTTTCCTTCTGCTTGCTTTGGGAATGATTTGCTCTTCTTTTTCTAGTTCCTCCAGTGTTCTGTTAGATCTTTGATTTTTGCTGTTTCTTCTTTTTAAATATAGGCATTTAGGGCTATAAATTTCCCTCGCAGCCCTGTCTTCACTGCATGCTATAGGTTTTGATAAGTTGTGTTCTCATTTTCATTTGGCTCAATATATTTACTAATTTCATTTGCAATTCCTTCTTTCACCCATTGATTCTTTAGGACTGTGTTGTTTAGCCTCCACACATTAATGAATTTCCCTTTTGCCCTCTATTATTGATTTCCAGTTTCATTCTATTATGATCTGAAAAGGTGTTTGTATAATTTCCATCTTTTTATATTTACTGTGACTTGTCTTGTGACCTAACATGTGGTCTATCCTGGAGAAAGATCCATGGGAACTTGAGAAGAATGTATAACCTGCTTATTTGGGATGCAACATTCTGCATATGTCTATTAGGTCTAATATGTTTATCATATTGTTCAATTTCTCTGTTTCCTGTTGTCTTCTGTCTAGTTGCTCTATCTAATGATGTGAGTGGTGTGTTGAAGTCTCCAACTATTATTATAGAGATGTCTATTTCTCCCTTCAGTTTTGCCAAAGTTTGCCTCATGTAATTTTTTGTGGCACCCTGGTCAGGTGCATAGATGTTTATGACTGTTATTTCTTCCTGGTGGATTGTCCCTTATTAATATATAATGGCCTTCTGTATCTCATAACTTTTTTGCATTTAAAATCTGTTTTGTCTAATATTATTATATCTACTTCTGCTCTTTTTTTTTGGTTACTGTTTACATTGAGTATCTTTTTCCAACCTTTTACTGTCATTCAGTTTTTAATCCCTGGGTCTAAGGTGAGTCTCTTTTTGGCAGCTTATGGGTGTTTTTATCCAAGCTGTCAGTTTATATCTTTTGACTGAGGAGTTTAATCCATTCACGTTCAGTGATATTACTGGAAACGCATTAGTTACTTCCACCATTTTATTCTTTGGCTTTCATATGTCATATCTTATTTTTATCTGCCTTTTTACTCTTTTGGTTATACTTTCTGCTATTCTTGCCTTCTATACTCTCTTCCATGCCTCTCTCTCCTTTCTTTTTCTTTTAAGGCTCACTTTAATACTCCCTGCAAAATCAGGTTATTTTTTATGAACTCTTTGTTTCTGTTTATTTGTGAATATTTTAAACTCACCTTCATATTTGAAGACAAGTTTTGCTGCATAAAGAGTTCTTAGCTGGCAATTGATCTTTTTCAGTATCTTAATTATATCATATCACTATCTTCTTACCTCCATGATTTCTGATGAGAAATCTGCAGTAAGTCTTCCTAGGCATCCATTCTATGTGATGGTTTGTTTCTCCCTTGCTGCTCTCAGAATTTCCTCTTTTACTTTGATGTTTGACATTCTGAGTAGTATGTGTCTTGGAGTAGGTCTATTTGGATTTCTTCTGATTGGAGCATGCTGCACTTCTTGGACATGTAAATTCATTTCTTTCATGAGAGGAGGGAAGTTTTCATCCATTAAATTTCCTCAAAATAGTCTTTCTGCCCCTTTTCTCTTCTCCTTCTGGAATTCCCATGAAATGTTTGTTATTGTGCTGCACATTACCACTCAACTCCCTGAGCCTCTGCTCAATTACTTCCCTGGATCCAGTAATGGCTTGAAGTCTCCATTCCAGGTCCTTGAGGAGGGAGGCTGTAAAGGCCATAAAAAGCCACTCTTTCCTATTTAATTTCCTCATCTACACTTCCTTCCTACTGGGTCCACCAGTAGTTGATGCTCTTTGGCAACCCTCACAGTTCAAAGCCTGGTCAGAGTGTGATCAGTGAAACACAGAGCAACAGTATGGCAGAGGATCCAACCTGGTGGCTATTCAGAGACTGGCAATTCAAACTTTCTCAGAGACTATTTTCTAACATTTACTGGCAGCCCCCTCCATTTTCATGGATAGGAAATAATTCCACTTCCTTCTGCATTATCAGCAACCAGTTCTAGTCAGTAAAGAGGAATATTGAGAAGGTTGGATCTCTTTAGTCCCTTGCCAGCTCCCAAGGCACACAATGGCTTGGCCTCATGTGGCCTGGAAGTGTTTGTGGGACACAGAAGACCAAATTTGTTGGCCAAAAGCTGAATCAACCTTAGGTTCTGTCCCTCTTTCTCCCATTTCCTGGGGTGTTGGATTTCTGTGGCTGTCTCTGTCTGTAGCTGCTGCCTCAAGGCCAGAGAATTCAAAATTTTCAGCTCATGGAGTCAGGGTAGGATGCTAGCTCATAGTCCTAATGTCCAAATTTTCCCCCCTGTGTGCCTCTCTCTTCTGGGTGGTAAAGCCAAACTTCCCTTGTATCCTAAACCCTAGAACATTTTCCCAGGCCATTTATGCCTGTCCTTTAGCTATTTTTCTGGGAGAGAAGAGAGCCCCATGTCTTTCTAATCTGCTTTCTCCCCAGAAGTTGATAGAGCTTTTGTATGTGATGTCTACCCCATTTTCACAGATTATTTAGGATATTTGAGTAGAAAGTAGGCAGACTGACATGGACCCAAGTTGTCTGGCTTCAAGCCTAGTATAACATGAAAATTTATATGTGCACTTGTAAAGTCATCACATCATGTGAGACTTGCAAATTTACATTATGTAATAGGCAAGAAGGCAATACTACATCATGAATACCAGCGATCTGTGAATGTATGTTTATTAGTTGTACTGTCTTACTTGATTTTGCATATATTTATAGTGCCAAGAAGGGAAGAAAGTGATTTTGTTGTGTTATTTTTTTAGCTGAATTTGATGGTATTTAACTCTCTGCTGGGAACACCTTTTTTGTTTATAAAATAAATAGTTTAGTAAAAACCCACGGATATAAGGGTGATGAAATACACCTATCTCTCAGATCAACTTCTTTTGGTTTCCAGATACTACTGACACTCATGATGTCCATGAAGAAAAGCATGAAAATCGTCAAACCCATGCGTTCCACCACCCCTTAATATTATGGCAGGGGATATTATTCTACCTCCAAGATTGGATTCTCTGTCTGATACTTAACTTGCCTTAGGAAAGATGAATGGTTCATGAACCTCGTCATGATGCCTCCACAAGGAGAGTCCATTGACAGCAATAACAATAGCTCTATGAATGATCCAAAAGTCACAGCACTGTCTACCTTGAAAACCATGCCAAGTACATTGTAAATAAGTCAACAGAAAGTCAATGATCATATAAAATGCCAATTAATGAAGGAAGTTTGAAAGTTTGGGTGAAGTAAGTAGTTCAAGTCACTCTCATTCTACGATATACAATAGATTTAGCTATCTCTTGAGGTGCATGCATCCTTTTGCAGAATTGGTTTTTCAAATAATTTAAGGTGGTGCTCTTTACTTGGACTAAAATGTTCCAGTGCAGCACAATTGGCCATTTAAAATTTTTTCCTTACTTCTTTAATGTTCATCTTAGTTTCCTCAGTTGATATGTGCAGTTTTCTTGAGTTAAGTGTTTAAAACACAAACTCCATGTAACATTACAGCCAATGAAGAATAATTGCTGAGGGAGTAGATACGTAAGATTGAGTGATATTTCCTCTTCATAGTTATAGAAATAATGAGTTTTAAAAAATATCTTCAGTGTATGAAAGGATCTTTATTTTGCTTGAAGAAGTGCAAGGTTTTGCATAAGTCCAGAAACTGTTGAGTTTACCATCAAGGAAGCTGCAAGGTAGGTGAAAAGAGGAATTTTCTTTTTTTTTTAAGCAGTGGAACCTATATAGGACGGGGAGGGGGTGGGGAATATGTAGATTGTAAGTTCCTCTTTATATTCCTGGTAGTGCCTCCCAAATTATAGGTGTACTTTAAGTATCCTTTGGTTAATGTAGGTATTAAAATTGCTCAAGTGAGTTCTTTTGTCCTATGTGCATAATGCCAGTACAGTGACACAAGGATTCAAGAAAATAAAGAATTTTTTAGCAAGGGTCAGGCCAGTGGAGACCAGAGGACAGTAAGTTCCTTAAATAAGTCTTCCCGAGCTAAAAGCTGTGCTGATTTTTATATGATTTTGGCATGGGGCTGGTTTAGTATAATGAGGCAGATGGAGTGAAATTACATGGGTCAGTAGGTGGATCTTACCTGAGCATGCACCATTTCAAAACGTGCTTGATCATATATCACATGTAAGAAAATGGCAGTGAAATGGTGGCTATGTGCATGGTTTTTACAATTATAATGAAGCAAAGGTAACTTTTAGGTCAAGCTTCTCTTAACTGTGCATGTTCCTGCTGCTAGAACCAGTTTATTCCAGTTTTAAAGTGAAAGGCAAAAACAGGATCTAACCCAGATCTTGGAATTAGATCATCTAATAGTCTCATTACTATGCATAAGGTAAGATAAATTTCCTATTAAAATACGTAATGGGGATGGAGTTTTAAAACTAAGGAAATGGAAACTTTAATAAATCAGTAGGAAAGGTTACTTCTGTTAGGGGTTAGTGAAGGGGCAGCTTCAGTATTAACCTTTAATTAACCTTTAGATTAGGTATTTTCATATTTAAAAGATGAGACTTAAGCACCTGGAGAAGATATAGAAATAATCAATTCTGACCACCTTCTCAAAAAAGATAATATCATCTAAAACATGTAAATATGACATCACAAAGACAGTGGGGAACAAGAACAAGTTTGTTTTGCTCTGGGATGCACCTGGAGATTGCCTAAAATGTGTTAGTAAAGAGAATTGCCTTCCAGAGGCTAAGAAAAAGCAGGAGAACATTTTTGTTGAGGACCAGACCTGGGGATTGAACCCAGGACCTCTTATGTGGGAAGCTGTTGCTCAATCACTGAGACACAATGGCTCCCCTGAGTTGTTTTGTGTATTTTTTTGTTTCCTTGCTTGTCTTTATTTTTAGGAGGCACTGGGAACTGAACCAGGGACCTCCCAAGTGAGAAGCAGGCACTCAACTGCTTGAGCCGTATCTTCTCCCCACAACAGAATTTTGAAATTTGTGATTCTACATTGGTAAATGCTGGGTTTTTGCCCTAAGAATTTCCTTTGAAAGTATAGGTTATTTTCTACCTGAGGTGGGGGGTTTTTATAAACTCTTCTGGCTGAATACTATTAAAGTCCTCATTTCTGCATCTGGTCACATGGGAGTAAGTGTTTTTTATAATTGCTATATTTTACTGTCCATCATATTCCCTTATCTCTTAGCCTGCACCACCACTGATCATGGTGTTTGCCTGGTAGGAAGACTCATACCTTCGTTCCTGATGGGTCTGGGACATTTGATGTCCTGCCTCAAATGGGTTGTTGTGATTTTCCATTGACTTTAAACACAAAACATAGGAGTAGTAAGAATTCCTAAAGATATTCCAGACATACTTCTCCTTAGGCCCTTGTGTAATAGCAACCCAATTTCCCTTTGCTATTATGGCACTATCACCCCAGTCATTATAGTAAACCCCATATTTTTGCCTGTTGATTCAGAGGAATAAGGAAACCCAAATGGCCAGCTGGCAGTCTCAAGCTTCAGTTCAATAGAATTATTGTGGTGCCCCACATCAAAAGCATTTCTTCATTTTGAACTAAGGCATCTACTCTTACAGAGTTTAAAATCATGGATGCAAGAAACAAATCTTTTTCTAGTGGGTTATTTATTAGTCAGCCAAATGGGTGCTGGTGCAAAATACCAGAAATCTGTTGACTTTTATAAAGGGTATTTATTTGAGGGTAGAAGCTTACAGTCACAAGGTCCTAGAGAATCCAGCTCAAAGTTACTTCCTCACCCAAAGTCTGTTGCCATGTGTTAAAACTAGATGGTGGGTGATGCCTGCAAGAGTTCAGCCTTCCTTCTTTCCTGTTAAGGCTCCATGCATCCAGCTTCTTCCGTTCTCAACTGTAGGCTGGCATAAGTCTCATTTCTCTTCCCAGTGCTTATTTCTCTCCGGGCTCAATGGCTCTGCTCTCTCCGCAAGGCCAGCTGTAAACTATCAGGCAAGTGGCTTGGCTCTCTCCCCAGAGCTCTATCTTCAAAAAATAAAACTCTCTCCTCTGCCATGTTGTTTTCTCTGTGAGGTCCTGCCCACCAAGGGGCAGGGACTCAACGTCCTACTGATATGGCTGAATCAAAACCCTAATCATAATTTAATTAAGTAAAGGTGAAACCTCTAAATTTAATACAATCTCATATGCTCAGAGGAATGGGCCAGTTTACAAACACCATCCAATATCTATTTTTGGAATTTGTAAACACTGCCAAATTGCTACAATCACTCTGGGTAGTAGTGAGAGGAGGTACTTTTCATTTACATCCCTGATTGCTGGAGACTTGAATGTGGGCTACAGAAGAAACAATGTCATTCATTGCATGCTCAGGTAGAGCATTACCACCTCCTAAAGAATATTGAACCAGTCCCAAAAGTTGTTGCCACATAGCTGGTACCATAACTGAATCTCTAAAGACTGTTCTACTGAACCAGACACTTCAAGATTGTGAGAAACATAAGACCAGTGAATCCCATGAACTTGAACCCATTGCTGCAGTTCATTTCCTTTGATGCAATTCTTTATTTAGAAGCAAGGCAGTCTGGAATAGAATGGTGGCTGGTAAGACATTTTCTAAGTCAAAGAATGCTGGTTTTCTCTAAGAACTGTGGATAGGGAAGGAGAGTTCATGTCTAGAATAAGTATCTTTTTTGGAGAAAAACAAATCATTATCCCTTCCATGTTAGAAACTGTCCAATGTATTCACCCTGCCACATGATAGCTGACTGATCACTCTGGGGAATGGTGGCATATGGGGATTCACTGTTGGTCTCTGCTTCTGGCAGATAGGATACCCAGCAGTGACTGCAGTGAGATAGGCTTTGGTGAGTCCATGTTTCTGAGCCCGTTCTTAACCTCCACTCCTGTCACAGTGGCCATGATGTGCCATTGCTGCTTTGAATACAGAGGTGTCCATTTGAGAAGGTATTGGGATGGATATAGGAGTTATGAGTGACCTTCACCTGAAAGGCAGGAATGAAATGGTTTCATCAGTCTTTCATACTTAAGATCCTCACTTTCCCAATAACCCAAATGAGCTTAGAAGTGGATTATTCCTCAGAGTCTCCAGGTAAGCAACCAGATTGGTCAGAACCTTGACTTCGGCATTATGAGACCATAAACAGTGAAAGCAATCTAGTCCAACCTCACCTGCAGAACTGCTAGATAATAGAAGTGTATTATTGGGGAAACGGACTTGGCCCAATGGATAGGGCATCCACCTACCACATGGGACGTCCGCGGTTCAAACCCCGGGCCTCCTTGACCCATGTGGAGCTGGCCCATGTGCAGTGCTGATGCGCGCAAGGAGTGCCCTCCCACGCAGGGGTGTCCCCCATGTAGGGGAGCCCCACGCACAAGGAGTGCGCCCGTAAGGAGGGCCGCCCAGCGCGAAAGAAAGTGCAGCCTGCCCAGGAATGGCGCAGCCCACACTTCCCGTGCCGCTGACGACAACAGAAGCGGACAAAGAAACAAGACGCAGCAAATAGACACAGGGAACGGACAACGGGGGGGGGGGGGAGTTAAATAAATAAATAAATCTTTTTTAAAAAAGTGTATTATTTTTAGCCAATAATGTTTTTATAATTTGTTATGCAGCAATAGAAAACTACTAATCCAAGTGATACCAGCTTGTGATGACAATATTACTGAAATAGTACCCAGGTATTTTCCTTTTTCAGTCAGTTGGTGATAGGGAACTCCCCATGAGGCCATGGGTATAGGATCTTTTCCTGGGCCGCACTCAAAACTCACAGGTTTTCAGGTCATTTGGCAAATGGATCATTGTAGCACACCCAGATGAGTTATATGTTAACACTAGAATTTAATGAGACGCACAGGGCACAGTGTTTCTTTTTCAGTGTTAGGAAGGAGATGTACCAATTTGCTGATAACCTTGTAAGTACTATCTTGATATGCCCCAGAAAACTGGACTTCTAAAAATTTCTGTAAGTTGGAATGGCCCCAATATTTTTTGCAGGAATTGTTTTGCAAGTTCTGCCCTGTAAACATGTTAGCCCCGTGTCTAGAGTAGTTGCAACTTCCTACTAAATCAACATAGTATCATCAATGCAAAGGAACAATGTGATGTCTGGTGTAAAGGAAAGGTGATCAAGGACCCTAAGGACTAGATTATGACGGAAGTTTAGAGAGTTGATGCAAGTGTCAAGTAGGATGTATTGCTGGCCTTTCCAGCTAAAGGAAAACTATATCTGATGACATTTACTAAAGGAAAAAAAAGTACTTGCCTGATCAGTACTGTATAACAGGTGCATAAATGTATGTTCATTTACTCAAGCAACAAAACCACATCTTGGACAGCAGTTGCTCTTGCAGCCACTAGCTGATTAAGTGTATGATAATCCACTGTCATTCTCCCAGATGTATTTGTTTACACACAGGCCAAATAGATGAGCTGAAATGAAATGTCTTAATCACCATCAGGGAGAGGTGGCAAAGATAGTATCAGCTTAAGTGTGCACTCACCATCTTTCTCGCACAAAACGGCTGAGAGGGGGTAAGATCCTGCCCAAATGAGCTGTTTTGGGAACCCACAGAGCAGGAGGCTTCAGGGCACCAATTTGGAGAGAGCTGGACAAAAAGATAAATTTCCCAAGATAAAACCCCGAGTTTTGTGCCCCTAAGGCTGAAAACTGTGGGACAGCTATGTCCCACCCTCAAGACAAATCTGCTGTGAGCCCCGAGCCCCAACTCCCACCAGCCACCCAGTGGGAGAGAGCATTCTCCAAGAGTGGGAGGGTTCTGGTAAGGGGTGGAGAGGGGTTCCCTTTTTGTGGGTTTGGTTGCCTGGACCCCCTGTGAGCTTTGAGGAGCATACCAGCTGGCTTGAGGTGGCACCAGAAAGAAGGGAGAGGTGAATCAGCTGAGGCAGCCCAATTTACCTAACTGCCATGGGGTAGAGAAACTTGGCCTGGAATAGGCAGAGTTAGGCAATTGACTAGTCTCATGCTGAAAACTATCAAAATTTCAACTCTCCTAAGTGAGGCGGGCAGTAGGAAGCTCTGACTGGGGGAGAGTGTAAACTACAATGTACACTATAATCCATGCAGTGTAGCAGTGCTCCAAAATGCATTCACCAAAAGCAATGAATGTGCCACACTGATGAGAGAGGTTGTTGATGTGGGGGAGTGGGGTATATAGGAACCTCTTATATTTTTTAATGTAACATTTTGTGTGATCTGTGTATCTTTAAAAAAAAGACAATTAAAAATAAATTTTAAAAAACACAACAGCTTCCAAGAACCTATTTAGGAACTCCTGGGAGGAGGGTGTAGTCTGGAAAAGGGTTGAGAGTCATTTTCCTGCCAGGAGTTCAGTCACCAGAGTCCCATTTGAATTTCAAAAGGGAACTCAACCTGACCTGAAGAGGTCAGGCTATTGCATCCTGCAATAGCAGGCTATTGTGAGAGAAAGCAATGAGAATAGAAAGGGGGCAGGGACAGACTCCTAATTAGCAGGAATCTATCCAAATGCAAAAAGTCAAACCTGCCCAAGAGAAAGTGCCTGGATAGCTTTATGAAGAGCTAATTGACCGAACAAGAACGTTTAGCTCAGTGGAGGAGTTTCTACCTTGAATATACAAGATCCCTGGCTCATTCCTGGCTCCTCTTAGAGTAGTGATCCACCAGGATATCAAACATCCAGTGAATACTTTAGGACAGGGAAAACATATACATTGTTTTTGTATCAGCTTCTCTTGGGTCTCTTATTTTTCCTAAAAAAAAGTTCCTTTCTTTTAAAATTTAATTTAGTTTATTTGCTGTAGCAGTTTGATATGGTTATGAATTCCAAAAATAGATATTGAATTTATGCTTGTAATCTGGTCTGTACCTGAGCATGATTAAATTATGATTGGGGCTTTGATTGGGCCACATCATTAGGGCATTGAGTCCCGACCCCTTGATGGGTGAGGACTCACAGATAAAAGACATGGCAAAGGGCAGAATTGAGGGTTTCTAATGCTGGAGTTTTGATATTGGAATTTGATGCTGAAGACTTAAGCTGGAGCCCCAGGAAGTAAGCTCTCTGAGGAAAGAGAAGCCAGCCCCAGGAAGAGAGGAACCTTGAACCCAGAGAAAAGCGAGCCCCAGGAATGTAGGAACCCAGGAAGACTGAACCCTCTCAGACATTGGCAGACATCTTGCTCCAACACGTGAAAATAGACTTTGGCAAGGGAATTAACTTATGTTTTATGGCCTGGTATCTGTAAGCTTCTATTCCAAATAAATATCCTTTATAAAAACCAACCAATTTCTGGTATTTTGCATCCGAACCCCTTTGGCTGACTAATACACTCGCTAAAACCTGCTTCCAAACCTGCAGAGGGAAGGATACATGGTAATTGATTGATGAACACCAGCAGTCTGAGAAACTTCACAGGGGCCTAAGAGGGAAGACTGTTCTTCCTTCGTTTTTGTTTGACTGCATGCTTGTGTGTTTGTTTTTGTTTTGTTTTATTGTTTTTCTTTCCTCTTTCTTCCAATTCCCCCTTTTTAAAAAATTTTAATTAGGTGCTGCTGGCTTGTTTCTTGCTTGCTGTCTTTCTTTTTCCTTGATTTCCCCTTTTCTGTGTATCCAATTTTGTCTACCAACATTATCTCTTTTCCTTCCTTCATCATTCTATCTTCTGCTTTCTCTTATTCTTACATTCTACCTCTCATTGTTTAGTCCTCAATTTTTCTGTTTTTTATTTCTATCTCATTTATTCTGTTTTCTTTTATTAATTTTTTTCTTTTTTAAAGGCATGAGCACTGTCCCTTTATTTCTTTACATTTATTTTTAATTGTCTTTTTTTTAAACTTTATTTATTTATTTATTTTTAAAAAATATTTATTTATTATTATTTTTTTTAATTACATTAAAAAATATATATGAGGTCCCATTCAACCCCACCGCCCCCGCCCCCCACTCCCCCCACAGCAACACTCTCTCCCATCATCGTGATACATCCATTGCACCTGGTAAGTTCATCTCTGAGCATCACTGCACCCCATAGTCAATGGTCCACATCATAGCCCAGACTCTCTCACGTTCCATCCAGTGGGCCCTGGGGGGATCTACAGTGTCCCGTAATTGTCCGTGAAGCACTATCCAGGACAACTCTACGTCCCGAAAACGCCTCCACATCTCATCTCTTCCTCCCGTTCCCCACACCCAGCAGCCCCCATGGCTACCGTTCCCACACCGATTCCACATTTTCTCTGTGGACATTGGATTGGTTGTGTCCATTGCACATCTATGTCAAGTGGGGGTTTAGATTCCATATGGATACTGGATGCACTCCTCCTGCTTTCAGTTGTAGACACTCTAGGCTCCATGTTGTGGTGGTTGACCTTCTTCAACTCCATGTTAGCTGAGTGGGGTAAGTCCAATAAATCAAAGTGTAGGAGCTGAAGTCTGTTGAGGCTCTGGGCCTGGGTGTCATATTATCAGTCCAGAGATTCAAATCCCCTACATATATCTTAAACCCAGCACCAACTACAATTCCAATAAAGTAGCATGCAAGTCTTGTGAAAAGAGATCCCCTCTGAGTCCATTTCCATCACGCAGAAACACCAGCTCCAAAGAAGGGCCATCTGTCATGGCAGTGAACCCCTTCTGCCATGACCATAGAACCCGTGGGTCTCTTTATCCCTCAAAAGAACCAATACCTGGGGTTGTATCTACCTTATCTGTCTCTTGGACTCTGTTCAGTTGTACATAGGGGTATTCCTTCTGACAACCTCCAGACTCTTTTTTAGAGACTCATAGCCTTATAATCTCATTTCTCCTTTCCATTTCCCCCTTACATTAGGTCAAACCGCTTCCCGAAGTCATGTTATTATATGTAGACAGGTATATTCTGCTGTTCCGCATTGAATCTTTAATTCAAGGTCATTTTCTAGTTGCTTCTTCAGCTGGTATGTGGTAGTGATCCCTTGGTGCCAGGGAGGCTCATCCCCGGGTGTCGTGTCCCACGCTGGGGGGAATGCATCACATCTACATGCTGAGTTTGGCTGTGAGAGTGGCCACATTTGAGTAAAAATTGTCTTTTTAAAAAAGATACTTAGATCATAAAAAATGTTACATTAAAAATATAAGAGGTTCCCATATACCCACCACCAACACCCAATCCTCCCACATCAACAACCCTCTTTCATCATTGTGGCACATTCATTGCTTTTGATGAATACATTTTTTTTATTTCTTAATTTTTTCTCTTTATTTTCTTTTAAATGTTACATTAAAAAAATATGAGGCCCCATATACCCCCCCACCCCACCCATGCCACCCCTCCCACATCAACAAACTCTTCCATCATTGTGGCACATCCACAGCATCTGGCGAATACATTCTGGAGAACTGCTGCATCACATGGACAGTGGTCCACATTGTAGTCCACACTGTCCCCCAGTCCACCCAGTGGGCCACGACAGGACATACAATGTCCAGCATCCATCCCTGCAGCACCACCTAGGACAACTCAAAATCCTGAAAATGCCCCCACACCATATCTCTTCTTCCCTCTCCCGACCATCAGCAGCCACCATGGCCACCCTCTCCACATCACTACTACAATTTCTTCCCTTACTAATCACAATAGTTCCCCAGCAGAACACCAGTAAGTCCACTCTAATCCATACTCTAGTCCTCCATCTTGTCGCCCTGGGACGGCTATGTCCAGTACCCCTCTACATCAAGAGGGGGCTTAGATTCCACATGGATGAGGGATACAATAGTCCTCCTTGCAGCTGTAGGCACTCTTGGCTCCCTGTGTGGTGGTTGACCCTCTTCACCTCCCTGTCAGCTGGCCAGGGTAAGTCCAAGAAACCAGAGGGTAGGAGCTGAAAGTCTGCTGAGGCCCAGGGCCTGTTCGTAACATGGACAGTTCAGAGATTCAGGTCTCCTGAGTATACACCAACCCAAAAGCCAACCACAGGTCTGGTAAAAGTAACAGAAGAGGCATGTTTAGAAAGGTTATATCTGAGTCCAACTCCATCACACTCAGGAACACAAACTCCAAAGTAGGTCCAACTGACATGGTCTTGAACTCCAGAGCCATTTGCCTTGACCATAGAACACGTGGGTCACTGCAGCCCTCAGGAGAATCAGAACCTGGGTTTCCATCTACCTTGGTTGTCTCTGGTACCCTGCTGAGGTATGCATAAGCATCACCCTCTGATGACCTCCCAGCTCTTTTGTGGAGACTCATATAAACTCATTTGTCCTTTCCATTTCCCCCTTTTATTGAAGGTCAAAATGCAGTTATTAACACCTGATATTACATGTAGGCTGAGATATTCTGCTGGTCTGAGATGACCTCTTTGTTCATGGTCTTTTTGGAGTTACATAATCATCTGGTGCTTGATAGTAATCCTCGGTGCCAGGGAAGCTCACGCCCGGGAGTCATGTCCCATGTTGGGGGGAAGGCAATGCATCTACATGCTGAATTTCACTTAGAAAGTAGCCACATTTGAGCAACATGGAGGCTCTCAGGAGGTAACTCTTAGGCACCCCACAGCTATAGGCCTAGTTCATATTTCAGGCACACAGCTCATAATCGGAGCCATCAGTATCAAGGGCTCATCATTGTACCATCCATCTTTATTGGTCTTTGCCATTGCACTTGGGAGATTGTTGTTGTTCCATTGGGGAATGTGATAGAGCTCCCCTGGTCAGGAATTCAGCAATCTCTCATCTGTTGTTTCCAACTGAAACCACTATGAACATATCCAAACTTTTCTATATACCCTGTATACATGCCCTGGAGAACTTCCTCCTAACCGTGTGTCCCCCACTAATGACACCCCATACAAGTGCTCCTCCCCTACCATAGTTGAACCTCTCTGTAGTCCAAAACTTCTTCAAAAAAGGAAACCTAATATATTGCCAGGTTCCATTAATACAAAAATGGAACATAGTGATGGGTTTAAAAGTTAGATGTAGAATACATAGAAATTTAGAAAAATTAATAAAGGAAAAATAAATTGGGGTATCAAAGATATGAAAAAATGAAAAAGCTTCATTTTTGACATTTTGCCTTTCATCGCTGCTACAGGTATTGCCCTGTATGTACAGTGGCAAGGCAATTTCTTCCATTTCTTCCTCAGTATCTACCACCTTTCTTTTTTTTTTCTTCCCCTGATTATTAAGTTTCTCTTGACATAAGTTTTAGGTCACAGTAATTGACATATACAATATATGGTACTCCCACATATCCAACATCAAACTCTTTGTCCCTTCCCCAACAGTGAAATTTTTACATGTTCATATTATATTTGCTGCAGTTAATGTACAGATAATGTACACATTAGCTTTCAAACATGGTTCCATTTGGGTTTAACATCATGGTTTATATTTTAGACTATGCAATTTTTGAAATTTTTGTTATCTTACATTTTACATTATGATTTACATTTTAGCCTATAGACTTTTATACATTTTTGGTGTAATTTAACATGACCTATATCCATTATGGGACGATCCTGTGGAACACTTCCATTGCCCCACAGTTACCCTGATTCCATGTATTCGACACCTCTTTCCCCCTCCCCTCAGGGCCCACCATGACAATCAATCTTCATTACTTGTGGGACAATATTCAGAGATGCTTGCAAAAATGTTGAGGGCTTGACATACTTGATTGCCCTAACCCACTGGGAGCCACCAATTCTCTTGAGAGATACAATTCCCTCTGTTTGAGAACATCAGTCCTCCACAGGATGTGGGTATACCTTCACTCTCATTGTATGGGTCTCCACCCAATGATATAATCCACTATGACAAAATGAGCACTCACACTCCCCAGAAGCTTGCCCAGTGTCAGATGACCCTCCCCTTAAGCATCCTAAACAGGTAACTTTCCATATCACATTCTCTAAAGAGTTTTCTCTGCACCACAATTTCAACCACATACCTGACAATCACCCATGATCAAATGTTCCCCTCACACTCTCCCCAATTTCTTGGGCAATCTGACCCATCCTCCCATCCCTAGCGCCCCTAAAGCCCATGCAGCCCCACCGAAAGTTATCCTTATGCCCCCATTTTATCCCTTCCCTCTACAAATACTTCCCTCCAGCTTATCATAGATTTCACCTAAGTAGCTGTCAGCTCACAACCTTCCTCTACCCCCCAATTTCGTGTAAGCCTATCATCCAGTCTCTAGCTCTCTGAGACAGCTTTGTTTACTTATTTCATATCAGAGAAGTCATGTAGTATTTGTCCTTCAATGCCTGGGTTGCTTCACTCAACATAAGGTTCTCAAGATTCGTCCACGTTATCACATATGTTTGAACTGTATTACTTCTTATAGCTGAGAGTATTCCCTTGTATGTATATACCACATTTTATTTATCCATTCATCCGTTGATGGGCATTTGGGTTGATTCCAACTTTTGGCAATAGTGAATAGTGCTGCTATGAACATTGGTGTGCATATATCAGTTTGTGTCCTTGTTTTCAGATCTTCTGGGTATATACCCAGCAGTGGAATTGCTGGGTCATACAGAAAATCTATAGCTAGTTTTTTGAGAAATTGCCAAACTGTCCTCCAGAATGGTTGGATCCTTCTGCATTCCCACCAGCAATGGATGAGTGTTCCCATTCCTCCACATCCTTTCCAACAATTGTAGTCTTATGATTTTTTGATAGCTGACAAACTTATGGGAGTAAGATGGTAGCTCGTTGTTTTGATTTACATTTCCGTAATAGCTAGGGATTTTGAGCATTTTTTCATGTGTTTTTTTAGCCATTTGTTTATCATCTTTGGAGAAGTGTCTGTTCAAATCTTTTTCCTATTTTTTAAAATGGGCTGTTTGTCTTTTTATTTTCAAGATATAGGAGTTCTTTTTTTTTTTTTTTTTTTTTTAAATTTTTTAATTTTTTATTGACTTTGTAATAATATTACATTAAAAATATATATGTGAGGTCCCATTCAACCCCACCCCCCCACCCCCCCTCTCCCCCCCCCCAACAACACTCGTTCCCATCATCATGACACATCCACTGGACTTGGTAAGTACATCTCTGGGCACCTCTGCACCTCATATACATTGGTTCACATCATGGCCCATACTCTCCTCTATTCCATCATGTAGGCCCTGTGAGGATTTACAATGTCCGGTGATTACCCCTGAAGCACCATCCAGGGCAGCTCCATGTCCCGAAGACGCCTCCACCTCTCATCTCTTCCTGCCCTTCCCCATACCCTTTGTCCATTATGTCCACTTTTCCCAATCCAATGCCACCTCTTCTATGTGGACACTGGATTGGTTGTGTCCATTGCACCTTTATGTCAAGAGGAGGCTCAGATTCCACCTGGATGCTGGATGCAATCCTCCCATTTTCAGTTGTAATCACTCTAGGCTCCATGGTGTGGTGGTTGTCCTTCTTCACCTCCATCTTAGCTGAGTGTGGTAAGTCCAATAAATCAGATTGTAGGTGCTGGAGTCTGTTGAGGCTCAGGATCTGGCTATCACATTGTCAGTCCAGAGATTCAAATCCCCTAAATATATCTTAAACCCCAACATTAACTGCACCTCCAGCACATTAGCATGAAAGTCTAGGAGTTCTTTATATATGCAAGATATAAGTCTCCTATCCGATATATGGTTACCAAATATTTTCTCCCATTGTGTAGGCTCTCTTTTCACTTTCCTGACAAAATCCTTTGAGGTGCAGAAGGCTTTAATTTTGAGAAAGTCCCATTTATCTATTTGTCCTTTTGCGGCTTGTGCTTTTTGTGTGAAGCTGTTTCCTATTACAAGGTCCTGTAGATGCTTCCCTACTTTGCTTTCTAAGGTCTTTATGGTCTTAGGTCTTACATTTAGGTCTTTGATCCATCTTGAGTTGATTTTTGTATAAGGTGTAAGGTGGTATCCTCCTTCATTCTTTTACATATGGATATCCAGTTCTCCAGGCACCATTTGTTGAAGAGGCCATTCTCTCCCAGTTGAGAGGGTTTGGTGGCCTTGTCAAATACCATACATATGGCTGTATATATGAGGATCTATATTAGAACTCTCAATTCATTTCCATTGGTCAATATGTCTATCCTTGTGCCAATACCATGCTGTTTTCACAACTGTAGCTTTGTAGTATGTTTTGAAGTCAGGTAGTGTGATTCCTCCAATTTCATTTTTCTTTTTCAATATGTCTTTGGCTATTCGGGGCCTCTTTCCTTTCCAAATAAATTTCATGGTAAGTTTCTCTAGTTCATTAAAGAATGATGTGTTGATTTTTATTGGGATTGTAGATCAGTTTTGGTAGGATAGACTTCTTAATAATATTTAGTCTTCCTATCCATGAACAGGGAATATTCTTCTATTTATTTAGGTCTTCTTTGATTTCCTTGAACAGTTTTGTGTAGTTTTCTGTGTATAAGTCTTTTACCTCTTCAGTTAAATTTATTCCTAGGTATTTGATTTTTTAATTTACTATTGTTAATGGTATTTGATTCCTATTTCCTCCTCAGATTGCTCATTATTTGTGTACAGAAATGTTACTTATTTTTGTGCATTTATCATGTAACCTGCAACTTTACTGAACTCATTTATAAATTCTAGAAGCTTTGTTGCAGACGTCTCAGGGTTTTCTATGTATAGGATCATATTATCTGCAAATAGTGAAATTTTGACTTTTCCCTTTCCAATTTGGATGCCTTTTATGTCTGGTTCTTACCTCAGTGCTTGAGCAAGTATTTCTAAGACTATGTTAAATAGGAGGGGTGATAGTGGGCATCCTTGTCTTGTTCCTGATCTTAGATGGAAAGATTTTAGGATTTCACCATTGATGTTAGCTGTGGGTTTTTCATATATACCCTTTATAATGTTCAGAAAGTTTCCTTCTATTCCAATCTTTTGTAGTGTTTTTATTAAGAAAGAGTGCTGTATTTTTCAAGTGCTTTTTCTGCTTCTATAGATTTGATCATGTGATTTTTTTCCTTCAATCTGTTTATGTGGTGTATTACATTAAATGATTTTCTTATGTTGAACCATCCTTGCATATCAGGAATGAACCCCACTTGGTCATGGTGTATAATTTGTTTAATGTGTTGTTGAATATGGTTAGCAAGTATTTTATTGATGATTTTCGCATCAAGGTTCATTAGAGAGACTGGTCTATAATTTTCCTTTTCTTGTGGTGGCTTTGTTTGGCATTGGTACTAGAGTAATGTTGGCATCATGGAATGAGTTAGGCAATGTTCCTTCTGTTTCAATTTTTTGGAAGATTTAAGCAAGATTGGTGTTAGTTCTTTCCCGAGTGTTTTGTAGAATTCTGTGAAGCCATCTGGCCCAGGACTCTTTTTAGTTGGGAGGTTTTTAATGACTGATTCTATCTCTTTACTTGTGATTGGTCTGTTGAGATCGCCAACTTCTTCTTTTGTCAATGTAGGCTGCTCATGTGTTTCTAGGAATTTGTCCTTTTCCTCTAAATTGTTGTTTTTGTTGGAATATAGTTTTTCAAAGTATTCTGCTTATGATAGTCTTTATTTTGTGGGGTCAGTGGTGATATCTCCTTTCTCCTTTCTTATTTTGTGTATTTGCACATTCTCTCTTTTTTTCTTTGTTAATCTAGCTAAGAGTTTGTCAATTTTATTGATTTTCTCCAAGGACCAGCTCTTGATTTGCTTTATTTTTTCAAGTGCTTTCTTACTTTTTATTTCATTTAGATCTACTCTGATCTTTGTTATTTCTTTCTTCCTTTTACCTTTGAGGTTAGTTTGCTGTTTTTTTAACTAATTCCTCCAAGTGTGCATTTAGTTCTTCAACTTTACCTCTTTCTTCTTTTTTGATGTATGAATTTATGGCTATAAATTTCCCTCTCGGTACTAATTTTGCTGCATCCCATAAGTTTTGATATGTTGTGTTATCATTTTCATTAGTTTCAAGGTAGTCATTAATTTCTTTTGAGATTTCCTCCTTGACCCACTGTTTTTCTAAGAGTGTGTTGTTTAACTTCCAAATCTTGGTGCCAAGTCTGGGTCTCTGTCCCTTGCAGATTTCCAGCTTCATTCCACTGTGGTCAGAGAAATTATTTTGTTTGATTTCTGTCTTTCTGAATTCCCTGAGGCTTTTTCTGTGGCCTAGCATGTGGTCTACCTTGGAGAATGATCCATGTGCACTTGAGAAGAATGTATCCTGCTGTATTTGGGTGTAATGTTCTGTATATGTGTATAAGGTCCAGCTCCTCTAATATATTGTTCAAAGTCTTTGTTTCTTTATTGATTCTCTTTTGAGACATTCTGTCCAACATTGATAATGGTGTATTAAAGTCCCCCACTATAATTGTAGAGGCATCTATTCCTTCACTTAGTTTTTCCACTGTTTGCCTTACATATTTGGAGGCACCCTTGTTAAGAGCATAAACGTTTATGATTGTTCTTTTTTCTTGAAAGATTATCCCTTTCATTAATATGTAGTGTCCATCTTTGTCTCTCACAATTGTTTTGCATTTAAAGCCTATTTTGTCTGATATTAATACAGCTACTCCTGCTCTTTTTTGGTCATTTTTTGCTTGTAAGATTGTTTTCCAGCCATTCACTTTCAACCTCCTTGAATCCCTGGGTCTAAGATGTGTTTCTTGTGGACAGCATATAGATGGGTCATATTTCCTTATCCAATCTTCCAGTCTGAGTCTCTTGACAGGTGAGTTTATGTCCACTGACATTCAGTGTTATTACTTTCAAGGAATTACTTATATCAGCCATATTTTCTTTGGATTTGTGTTTGTCATATTCTGTTTGATTTCCTTTTTCTGTTTTTGTCTTTCTGGTTGCTCTTACACTCTCCTCCAACTCTGTCTCTCTTGTTTTCTTTCTTTCTTTCTGCAGAACTCCCTTTAGTATTTCTTGAAGGGCAGGATTCTTTTTGGCATATTCTCTTTGTTTCTGTTTATCTGTGAATATTTTGAACTCTCCATAATTTATGAATGCTAACTTTGCTGGATAGAGTATTCTCGGTTGGAAATATTTTTCTTTTAGTACCTTGACTATGTCATACCATTGCCTTCTTGCCTCCATGGTTTCAGATTAGATATCAGCACTTAATCTTATGGAGCCTCCTTTGTATGCAATGGTTCTCTTTTCTTTTGCTGTTTTTAGTATTTTCTCTTTGTCTTGAGCATTGGATAACTTGACAAGTACATTTCCTGGGGTAGGCTTGTTGGAATTCGTGCTGTTTGGGGTGCATTGTGCTTCCTGGACATGTCCATCCATCTCCCTCAATAGGTTTGGGAAGTTTTCAGCCATTATTTCCTCCAACACTCCTGTCCCCCTTTCCCTTCTCTTCTCCTTCTGGGATGCCTATAATAAGTATGTTTGCACGTTTGCATTGCCACTCAGGTCCCTAACCCCCTGCTGGATTTTTTCTATCTTTTTATTGACCAGTTCTACTATCTGTTTGAATTCAGATGTACTGTTTTCCACATCACTCAATCTCTCCTCTGCCTCTTCGAGTCTGCTGTTATTTGCTGAGAGTGTATTTTTGATTTCTTGACTTGTGCTGTTCATCACCATCATATATGTTATATTTTTGAGTTTGATTGCAATTTTTTTCTATATTCTCTCCAATTTTTTTCCTTCATATTCTTAATCTCTTCCTTCACCTCATCAAATTGGTCCATAATAGATGTCTTGAGATCTTTAATTATTTTTTCAATGTTCTGCTCCTCTTCCTAGTTTTCAGTTTGTTCATTGGATTGGGGCATGTTTTCCTGTTTATTGGTTTGGTTTGTAGTTTTTTGTTGCTGCCTGGTCATCATTTTATCTTGACATGTTTAGTCAGTTTCTTAGATTCTTTGTCCAGTTTGGAGTTTAATTAGTTGTTATTTTTGCGTGCATGTTAAGTCTTCTCTTTGTCACTTTTTTCTTCTTATTCTATTTCCTTGTTGGTGGCTAAGTTCACTTGAAGGAAAGTGTTGGGGCCAGAGAAAGCATAAGGAGTAAGAAAAGAAAATATATAATAGTAGTATTGATAGTAAATATTAACAGATGAACCATGTGAGATACAGGAGAATGGATATTAGACTCATGTAAGGTATGTAGATTTATAACAATAAGAAAAGTAGAGTACGTAAAAATCTAAATATGGGGAGGAATACAGTGTGAATTCAAAGGCCTGTGTGTTCAGGAGAGCAGGAAAGAGAAAAGAGAGGACAATAATATAAAGAGTGAATATAAGGCAGAAAACAGAACAAAGGTATTAGTAATAAAAAGTCAAAAAAATAGGAGCACTAACCAAGAGAGGTGTAATGTAAGATAAACAATCAATGATGGAGGATAGAAAGATGTAGAGAAAAGGGAATAGTGTTGGTGGGCAAAATCAATACACACAGAAAAGAGTAAATGGGGGATGAGGAAATACAGCAAATGTGAAGCTCCCCCTGCAGCACCTCGTGTAAGAAGAATAAGAAAGCAGAGAAACAAAGAAAGAGAAAAAAAAGGGACAAAATGGAGTAGGTAAGTAAGCACAAAAAGAAAAAGAGAAATAAAGAGAAAAGGGCCTTAGGGTGATAAAGAAGAAGGAAAAACAAAGAAAACCAACCAAATACTAGGGAAAGTTTCAAGCAAGGAATCCTGCTTGTAGTTAAATAAAATGCTTGGGGATCTGACATTCTTCTTTTTCTCCCTTCCTCACTTCCGTCTCTCCCAAGTAGCAGGAAACCTGCCTGAGAGGTCCGGTAGGAGATTCAAGTGGGTCCTTGTTGAATCACCTCCACACAGAAAACAATGACTCTTAATTTCCAGAGAGAGAGCACCCACACCTCACCAGGAACCCCAAGTGTGCTATTGGAGACTTGGAAAGCAGCTCCTACAGTCCCTCTCCTTTAGGTGTGCTATGAGAGGGCTTGTTGATTTTCTGACTCCACCTTCTCCCAGGCCAAGTTTCCTATCCCAGGGTATTTAGGTGAATTGGGCTTTCTCAGCAGATTCACCACTCCTCTCTTCCCAGACTCTCCCCAAGCCAGTTTGTATGCTCCTCCAAGTGCAAGAAAAGAAAAAAAGAAAAGAAAATCAAACCCACACTAGCCAAGCCCCCTTACTGTGCCCCCCACTGAATCCCTCCCACCCACGGAGTCAGTCCATAACCAGAGGGCTAAGGGACCCTCCTGGACCTCTGGGAGCACTGGACTTGGGAAAGGGAAGTCTGGGACTCTGCAGACCCAGGGCACATAGGTCCGTGGAATACGGCTATGGGGGCTCAGGGGACACTGACCTGGGGACCACACATCGGGGGACCATGGAGCCCAGGGACACCACCACACAACCGACAGTTCTCAGGAAACACCACGGCCACCAGCTCCAGGGGGAAGGGTCCCGCCAGTCCACAGCTTCCGACCTCTGTACTTGTAAGCCAAAATTCTACCTCTTGCAAGCACCACCTCCACCACTCTCTCTCCAAATCAATGTTCACACACCCTCCGCCTTGCAAGCCCCCAAGAGAGCCCACTTCAGGAAGACTCCAACCCCACTTGGCCACTTCTTCGCAGGAGAGACCATAAGGTGCACTCACTCAGATGCCATCTTGCTCCACCACATTTTGGAGCACTACTGCGTCGTATAGATTGTAGTTTTATTGTAGTTTACACTCTCCCCCAGTTCATTCAGTGGGTTATGGCAGGATATATAATGTCCAGAATCTGACCCTGCAATATGATTTAGAACAACTCCAAGCACAGAAAATACCCCCACATCCCATCTCTTCTTCCCTCTCCCTGCCCTCAGCAACTTCAATGCTCACTGTCTCTACATCAATGATACAATTTCTTCCATTGCTAGAGTCACAATAGTTGTATAGTAGAATACCAGTAAGTCCACTCTACTCTATATTTTATTCCTCCATCCTGTGGACCCTGGGATGGTAATGCCCACTCCACCTCTAAATCGAGAGGGGGCTTAGATCCCACATAGCTGATGGATGCAATTCTCCTGTTTGTAGTTGTAGGCACTCTCAGTTTCCTAGTGTAGTGATTGACCATCTTCACCTTCCTGGTAGCTGATCTGGGTAAGTCCAACAAACCGGAGAGAGGACTTGCAGATCTGCTGATGCTCACGGCTCAGCTGGCACATGGCCAGTCCAGAGATTCAAGTCTCCTGAGTATACACCAACCCCAGCACCAACCATAGGTTCAGTAAAAGTGACAGAAGAGGCATGTGTAGAAGGTCACATCTGAGACCATTTCTATCACACTCAGGAACACAAATTCCAAAGTAGGGCCCACTGGCAAGGCACTGAACTCAGAGCCATCTGCCATGACTGTAGAACCTGTGTGTCTCCATAGCTCTCAGGAGTTCCAGTACCTGGGGTTGTACCTACTTTGGCTGTCTCTGGGATCCTGCTAAGATGTGCATAAGTGTGACCCTTCTGATGCCCTCCTGACTCATTTTGAAGTATCTTAGCCATATAAATTTATTTGACTTTACCATTTCCCCCTTTCACTCAAGGTCTTTTTCTGGTTTCATCTCCAGCTGGTGATTGGTATTAATCCCTCAGCACCAGGGAGGGTCATCCCCAGGAGTCATGTCCCATGCTGGGGGGAAGGTAATGTATTTACACGTTGAGTTTTGCTTAGAGAGTGGCCACATTTGAGCAACATGGAGGCTCTCAGGAGGTAACCGTTAGCTACTCTGCAGCTCTAGGCCTAGTTAAAATTTCAAGCACCCAGGCTCATAAGCATAGTCATCAGTATCAAGGGCTCATCATTGGAGCATCCTTCTTTACTGGTCTTTGCCATTGCACTTGGGGAATTATTGCTGTTTCATTGGAGAATGTGACAGAGCTCCCCTGGCTAGGAACTCAGCATCCCCACAGTTGTCATTTGTAACTCTGACTACCAGGAAAATACCCAATGAATATCTGAACATTTAAAAATACCCTATATATATGCCCTGGAGAACTCCCTCCCAACTGTGTGTCCCCCTTCAAAACGGGACTTTACTGTGATCTAAAACTTTTTTGAAGAAAAAATAAAAAATAAAAAAGGATGTATACACTGAGGAAGGAATGAAAGAAATTACCTTGCCACTGTACATACAGGGACATACCTATTACAGTGATGAAAGGCAAAATGTCAAAAAATGCTTTATGATATTTTTCATTTTTTAATACCACAATTTATTTTTTACTTTAGTTTTTCTAAATTAGTATGTATTCTATTTATAATCTTTAATTCTACCATTACTATTTCACTTTCCTACTAATTGAATTTGACAATATATTAGGCTTCATTTATGAAGAAATTTTGGACCACAGAGGGGTTCAAGTATGGCAGAGGAGGAACACTGGTGTGGGGTGTTATTGAATTTTTTTCTTTTCCTCATTTCTTTTCTCTTTCCCTCTCTCCTCATTGTCTGGTCTATTAATTTGTTCTAAATATTTTTCTCTATTTGTTTTCCCATTTCATTGTAAGTACTCCAGTTTTTAAAAACGATTTATTTCCCCCCCTTCCCCTCCTCCAGCCCTCTTGTTTTTGCTGTTTGTGTTGTCTTCTATTCTCATTTTCTCTCCTCTAGGGTTCACCAGGATTCGATCTTGGAGACCTCTGATGTGGAGAGAGGTTCCCTGTCCATTGTGCCTCCTCAGTTCCTGCTTTCTGCTGTTCTTTACCTTGACTCTCCCCTTGTCTCTCTTTTGTTGCATCATCATCTCGCTGCATGACACACTTATGTGGGGCACTGGCTCACCACATGAGCACTCATGTAGGCACTAGTTCACAATGCAGGAATTCATGCAGGCACTGGCTTGCCATGTGGGCATGCTTTCTCTTCTTGTTTTTCACTAGGAGGTCCCTGGGATCAAACCCAGATCCTCCTATATGGTAGGTGGAAGTTCTATCACTTGAGCCATATCTGCTTCCTAGTACTCCTCTTTTTATTCCTATTATTTGACACTGCTTACATGTCAAATACCCATTTTCCTAGGTATTACTACTATTATCCTTTTTCTTTTCTTACCTCTTTTTCTTTCTCTGGCCCTAATATTTTTCCTTGAAGAGAACATAGAAAACAGCAAGGAAAAGAACAAGAATTACAAAGTGTCAAAGAGAAAACTTAACACGCTCACATAAACAGTAGCTAAATAAAACCCTAGAATAGATAGAGAAGCTATCTATCTATATAAAAATCATCAATATAAAAAGATGTCTAGACAGCAAAAAAAAATTACAAACCATACCAAGAAAGAGGAAGACATGGCTGAATCCAATGAACAAACTAAAAACCAGGAAGAAGGGCAAAACATTGAACAACTAATCAAAGCTGTCCAAACAAGTATCATGGGCAAACTAAATGAAGTGAAAGAAGAGATTAAGGATATTAACAAGACACTAGGAGGAAGCGGATTTGGCTCAATGGATAGAGTATCTGCCTACCTCATGGGAGGTCCAGGGTTCAAACCCAAGGGCTCCTGACCCATGTGGTGGGCTGGTGCATGTGCAGTGGTGATGTGTGCAAGGAGTGCTATGCCATGCAGGGGTTTCCCCTGCATAGGGGAGCCCCACACACAAGGAATGCACCCCATAATGAGACCAGCCCCTTGCAAAAAAACTGCAACCTGCCCAGGAGTGGTGCCACACACATGGAGAGCTGATGCAGCAAGATGATGCAACAAAAAGAGACACAAATTCCCAGTGCCACTGACAAGAATACAAGTGGACACAGAAGAATACATAGTGAATGGACAGAGAGTAGAAAACTGGTGTGGGGGAGAGGAGAGAAATAAATAAAAAATAAATCTTTTCTGAAAAAAAGAAGACACTAGGAGAACATTCTGAAGAAATTGGTGGTGATGAATGGCACAATACAGGAAACTAAAAAGACACTGGAAGCATATAACAGCATATTTTAAAAGGTGGAGGACAGAATTAGTGATGTGGAAGACAGTACATCTAGAATTAAACTGATAGTAGAGTAGATAGATAAAAAGTTAGAAAAAAATCCAGCAGGGAATTAGGGATTTGAATGACAGCACAAAACACACAAACTTACACATTATAGGCATCCCAGATGGAGAAGAGAAGGGAAAGGGGACAGAAGGAGTGTTGGAGGAAATAATGGCTGAAAACTTCCCAACTCTATTGAGGGAATGGATGTACGTGTCCAGGAAGCACAGTGCACCCCAAACGGTATAAATCCCAACTGGCCTACTCCAAGATGTATACTTGTCAAACTGTTCAATGCTCAAAACAAAAAAAAAATACTGAAGGAAGCAAGAGAAAAGAGAACCATCACATACAAGGGAAGCTCAATAAGATTAAGTGCTGATTTCTCATCTGAAACCATGGAGGCAAGAAGGCAGTAGTATGACATAAAGTGCAAAAAGAAAAAAACTTCCAACCAAGAACTCTCTATCAAACAAACTTGGAATTTGAAAATGATGGAGAGTGCAAAATATTCAAAGATATACAGAAATTAAGAAAGTATGACAATTAGAAACTTGCCCTTCAAGAAATACAAAAGAGAGTTCTGCAGATTGAAAGTAAAAACAGGAGAGAGAGAATTGGAGGAGAGTGTAAGTATAACTAAAAAGACAGAAAGGGTAATAAAGACTACTTATGACACACATAAACCCAATGAAAATATGGCTAATGTAAGTAATTCCTTGAGAGTAATAACACTGAATGTTACTGGATTAAACACACCAGTCAAAAGACACAGATTGGCAGAATGGATAAGGAAATATGACCATCTATATGCTGTCTACAAGAAACCCATCTTAGACCCAGGAATTCAAGGAGGCTGAATGTGAATGGCTGGAAAACAACCTTACAAGGGAATAGTAACCAAAAAAGGGTGGGGGTAGCTATACCAATATAAGACAAAATAGACTTTAAATACAAAACTATTGTAAGAGACAAAGATGGATGCTGTATATTAGTAAAACAGGTAATCTTTCAAGAAGAAAGAACAATCACAAACATTTATGCACCTAACCAGGGTGCCTCAAAATACATGAGGCAAAACTGGAAAAACGAAGAGGAGAAATAGATGCCTCTACAATTATGGTGGGGAACTTTAATACACCATTATAACCATTAGACAGAATATCTTGACGAGGAATCAATAAAGAAACAAAGACTTTGAATAATACACTAGAGGATCTGGACCTAATAGACATATACAGAACTCTACACCCAAATACAGTGGGATATACATTCTTCTTGTGTGCACATGGATCATTCTCCAAGATAGACCACATTCTAGTCCACAGAAAAGTTCTCAATGAACTCAGAGAGACTGAAATTATACAGTGTAATTTCTCTGACCACAATGGAATACAGCTGGAAATCAGTAAGGGCCAGAGAACTACATTAGGCACAAAGAATTGGAAGTTATCCAACACACTCTTAGATGAACAGTGGGTCAAGTAGGAAATTTCAAACAAAATCAGTAACTATCTTGAAATGAATGAAAACAAGAACACAACATATCAAAACAAATGGGATGCAGCAACACCTTTACCAAAAGGGAAATTCATAGCCATAAATGCATATTTGAAAAAAGAAGAAAGAGGTAAAATTGAAGACATAATTGCACACCTGGGGGAATTAGAAAAAGAACAACAAACTAACCTCAAAGGAAGTAGAATGAAAGAAATAACAAAGATTAGAGCAGAACTAAATGAAATAGGAAATAAAAAAGCACTGGAAAAATATAAAAAAACCAAAAGCTGGTTCTTTGAGAAGATTAATAAAATTGCCAATCCCTAGTTAGATTAACAAAGAAAAAAAGAGAGATGAAAATACAGTAAATAAGAAATTAGGAAGGAGATATCACCACTGACCCCACAGAAATAGAGACTATTTTAAGAGGACACTTTGAAAAATTATATGCCAAAAAGGACAATTTAGAGGAAATTCACAAATTCCTAGAAACACACAAGCAGCCTACATTGGTGAAAGAAGAAATTGATGAACTCAACAGACCAATCATAAGTAAAGAGATAGAATCAGCCATTAAAAACTTCCCAAGTAGAGCCCATGACCAGACAGCTTCACAGGTGAATTCTACCAAACATTCTGGAAAGAACTAACACCAGTCCTGCTTAAACTCTTACAAAAAATAGAAGTAGAAGGAATACTGCCTATCTCATTCTATGATGCCTACTTTCCCTAATACCAATCAAACAAAGATGCCACAAGAATTACAGAATGATCTCTCTAATTAACCTAGATGCTAAGATCCAATGTAAAATTCTTGCTAATTGTGTACAACAACACATCAAACAAATAAACAGAGTATGGATTAGAGTGGATTTACTGATATTCTGTTCTGGAAATATTGTGATTAGTAATGGAAGAAAATGTAGCATTGATGTGGAGAAAGTGGCCACGGTAGCTGCTGAGGGTAAGGAGAGGGAAGAAGAGATATGATGTGGGGGCATTTTCAGGACTTGGAGTTGTCCTGGGTGGTACTGCAGGGACAGTTACTGGACATTGTATGTCCTGCCATGGCTCACTGGGTGGACTGGGGGAAAGCGTAAACTATAATGTAAACCATTTTCCATGTGGTGCAGCAGTGCTCCAAAATGTATTCACCAAATGCAATGAATGTCCCATGATTGTTGATATGGGAGGAGTGGGTGATTGGGATGTGGGGTATATGGAGACCTCATTTTTTTTAAAGTAACATTAAAAAATAAATAAAGACAAAAAAAAATAATACACCATAATCAAGAGGGTTTCATCCCTGGCATGCAAGGATGGTTCAACATAAGAAAATCAAAACAGATCGAAAGGTAAAAAATCATGTGATCATCTCTATAGATGCAGAAAAAGCATTTGACAAAATATAGCACACTTTCCTTATAAAAACACCTCAAAATGCAGGAATAGAAGGAAACTTTCTAAACTTGATTAAGGGTATTTATGAAAAACCCATAGCTAGCATCATATACAATGGTGAAATCATAAAAGCTTCCCACTAAGACTGGGAGCAAGAAAAGTGTGCCCAATATCACTGCTTCTATTTAACACTGTGTTAGAAGTACTTGTTCGAGCACTGAGGGAAGAAAAAGATACGAAAGACATCCATATTGGAAAGGAAGAAGTCAAAATTTCACTATTTGCCACCGATATGATCCTATACATAGAAAGCCCTGAGAAATCTGCAACAAAGCTCCTAGAACTTATAAATGAGTTCAGTAAAGTTGCAGGTTATAAGATCAATGTGCAAAAATCAGTAGCATTTCTGTACACAAATAATGAGCAATATGAGGAGGAAATCAAGAAAAAATACCTTTTACGATAGTAACTAAAAAAATCAAATACCTAGGAATACATTTAACTAAAGATATAAATGATTTATACACAGAAACTACACAATACTGTTAAAGGAAATAAAAGAAAACTTAAATAAATGGAAGAATACTCCCTGTTCATGGATAGGAAGACTAAATATCATTAAGATGCCTATCCTACCCAAACTAATTTACAGATTTAATGCAATCCCAATAAAAATCAACACTGCATTTTTTACTGAATTGGAGAAACTAACCATGAAATTTATTTGGAAGGCAAGAGGCTTTGAATAACCAAAGACATATTGAAAAAGAAAAATGAAACCAGAGGAATCACACTACCTGACTTAAAAAAATGCTACAAAGCTACAGTGGTCAAAACTGCATGGTATTGGCACAAGGAAGACATACTGCCAAATGGAACCAAATTGAGAGTTCTGATATCGATCCTTGCATATCAGTCATCTGATATTTGACAAGGCCATCAAGCCCACCCCTGGATAGAATGGCCTTTTCAACAAATGGTGCTTGGGGAACTGGATATCCATATGCAAAAAAAATGAGAGAGCAACACCATCTCACACCTTATACAAAAATCAACTCAAGATGGATCAAAGATCTAAATATAAGAGCTACAACCATAAAGACCTTGGAAGATAATGTAGGGAAGCATCTATAGGACCTTGTAATAGGAAATGGCTTCATGGACTTCACACCCAAAGCATGAGTAGCCAAAGAAAAAAACATAAATGGGAACTCTGCAAAATTAAAATATTTTCCACCTCAAAGAAGTTTGTCAAGATAGTGAAAAGACAGCCTACCCAATGGGAGAAAATACTTGGTTACCATATATCTGATAAGAGCCTAATATCCAGCATATGTAAAGAAATCATATATCTCGAAAATAAAAAGACAAATAACCCGTTTAAAAAATGGGTAAGTGATTTGAACAGACACTCTTCCAAAGAACAAATACAAATGGCTAAAAAGCACATGAAAAGATGCTCAATATCACTAGCTATCAGGGAAATGAAAATCAAAACTACAATGAGATACCATCTTACACCCATTAGACTGGCAGCCATTAAAAAGTCAAGGACTACAAGTATTGGAGAGGATGTGGAGAAATGGGAACCCTCATCCACTGCTGGTGGGAATGTAGAATGGTCCAGCCTTTGTCGAGGACAGTTTGGTGGTTCCTCAGAAAACTAACTATAGATCTGCCATAAGACCCTGCAATTGCACTGTCAGGCATATACCTAGGAGAACTGAAAGCAAGGACATGAACAGAAATATGCACACCAATGTTCGTGGTGACATTATTCACTATTGTCAAAAGTTGGAATCATCCCAAATGCCCTTCAACAGATGAATGTGTAAACAAAATGTGGTTTGTACATACAATGAAATATTACTCAGCTCTAAGAAGGAATACGATACTAACACACGTGATAACATGAAGATCTTATGTTGAGTGAAGCAAGCCAGGCATTGAAGGACAAATATTACATGATCTCTCTGATATGAATTAAGCAAATTGAGCTCACTCAGAGAGTTAGAGTCTAGAATATAGGTTTACAGGAAGTAGGAAGGGAGAAGAAGTTTGTAATTCATTGCCCATACTGGCAAAATATATGATAAGGTGGAATTGTGTTGTTGTGCCATAAAGAGATATGACATGTGTAGGAATACTATTGGGTTGGGTGGTGCAAGATTGACAGGGGTGTAGGGTGGGGAGAATGGGTTGGATGGTCAAAAGAATTGGGGGGGGTTGGGGGAGGGAGCAGGTGAACACGGGGGATTGGTGGTTACATGGTTGACTCTACAATGTTGAGGAAAATCTTATGACAAGGAAGGGTTTCTGATTTATGGTGTTGAACGGAGGGGGCATTTGGGACAGGGCACAGCTGGGGCAGTCTTCTAGAGAAGGTGCAAGTAATTATTTTGTCATAGTGTGGTGTATCAGTGGGGAGAGACCCACATAATGGGTGGGAAGGAGTTGGACTCCCACACTGGGGAGGCCAGATATATTCTCAGAAGGGAGGGTGTCTCATGAGAGTATGGGTGGTTCCTAATACGGGAGGACAGACTAGTGTGTCAAGCTGTCAGTGTTGTTGCAAGTATCTATGAATCTTGTCCTTCAATGAGTGAAGCATGGTGGTGTCCACGGACCCTGAGGGGAGGGGGAAGGAGGAATAGAATAAATGGAACTGGGGGTAGTAAGGGGGCAATGGAAATGTTCTGCATGATCTTGCAATGATGGCTACAGGCAATGTTAAATTTCATCAAAAATTTATAAAGTGTATGGTCTAAAGTATAAACCATAATGTAAACCATTGACCATGGTTGTAGCTATGTTTCAATATTTGTACATCAGTTGTAACATATGTACCATCCACATGTAAAAAGTTATTAATAAGGAAGGGGGAAAAGGGGGAAGACGTTGGGTATATGGGAGTCCCCTCTATTCTGAGTGTGATTTTACTGTGACCTAAAACTTCTTTGAAGACAAAATGGTAAAAAAGTAAGACACTGGGGAAGAAATGGAAGAAAATGCCACTGTACAAACAGGACAACAGATATTACAGTGATGAAAGTCAAAACATCAAAAGAGTTTTAAAAAATATTTTTCACTTTTTAATACCCCAATTTTTTGACTTTGAGTTTTAGTTTTTCTAAATTATTATGTATTTTATTTCATACATTTAAAACTATCATTATTTTTTCATTGTTCTATTAATCAAATTTGGCAATATTCTCGGCTTCATTTTTGCAGAACTTTTGGATCACCAAAGGGTTACAACTATAGCAGGAGAGGATGCTCAGTGTGGGGTATTACTGATGGGGAATAACTGGGAGGAAGTTCACCTGGGCGTACATATAAAGTATATAAATATGTTCAAATGTTCATGGAGCATTGACACACTGGGTAGACAGTCACACAAGAACTGAAAGAATATTGAATTCCTCTCCTGAGGAGCTCTGCCACATTCTCTAATGAAACAACAATCCCCAAGTACAGGGCAATGACTAGCAAAGAAGGATGGTCCATTGGTGGACCCTTGATATTGATGACTAAGCTTACGAAACTTTTGCTCTTGAAATTGAAACTTAGTCTAGTATTACAGGTCCCTAAGAGTTATCTCCTGAGAGCCTCCTTGTTGCTCGAATATGGCCTCTTTCTAAGCCAAACTCAGCATACAAATGCATTACTTTCTCCAGTGTGGGGTATGACTCCCAGGGATGAGCCTCCCTGGCACTGAGGGAGTACTATCAAGCACTGGCTGGTGATCCAGTTGGAAAAAGACCTTGAATAAAAGGGGGGAAAGGTAAAGACAAGTGAGTTTATATGACTAAGATACTTCAAAGTGAGTCAGGAGATCATCAGAGAGGTAATGCTTATGCACATCTCAGCAGGATATCTTAGACAGTCAAAGTAGATGCTACCTCAAATAGTGGAGCTCCTGAGGGCTCTGGTGACACCCAGGAACTGCAGTCATGGCAGATAGTGCTGGAGTTTGGTGCCTTGCCAGTGGCCCTACTTTGGAGTTTGTGCTCCCAAGTGTGAGAGAGTTGGACTCAGATGTGACTTCTCTACACATGCCTCTTCTGTCCCTTTTATTTGACCAAAATGTTGGTGCTGGAGTTGGTATGTGTACACCTAAGAGGCTTGAAGCTCTGGGTTGTCCTTGTGTCAGCTGGGCTCTGAGCCTCAGTGGAGTTGCAACACCTACTCTCCAGTTCATTGGACTTACCCAGGACAACTAAGAAGGAGGTGAGGATGGCCAAGCACGACACCAAGGAACCAAGAGAGTCTACAAGCAAGCAAGAGAGGCCAATCCATCAGCCTTGTGGAATTGAAGCCCCCTATCAATTAGAGGGGAAGTGGGCATCACCATCCTAGAATCCTCAGTATTGGGGAGTAAAATATGGACTAGAGGGGACTCAACGGTATTCTACTATAGACTTATTGTGATTTTAGCAATGGAAGAAATTATATCACTGATGTGCAGACAGTGGCCACTAGAGGTGCTGAAGTTAGGGGGAGGGAAAAAGTGTAATATGGGGGCATTTTCAAGACTTGGAATTGACCTGAATGACATTGCAGTGACAGATACAGGCCATTACATGTCCTGCCTTAACCTACAGAATTGAGTGAGAGAGAGCGAAAACTACAATGTAAACTATAATTCATGCTTAGTGACAACACTACAAAACGTGTTCATCAATTGCAATGAATGTACCAAACTAATGAAAGAAGTTGTTAATGTGGGGAAGGGTGGGAGGTGTGGGAAGTGGGGCATATGGGAATCCCTTATATTTTATGTAACATTTTATGTTATCTAAGTATCTTTTAAAAATAAATAAAGATACAGCTTACAAAAAGAGGGGAAGACGAAAAAGAATCACTATTCCTGCAACTTTCAAATATTTGATAGCACAAATCACTCCAATCCCTCCAGGAAGGTGGTATTGATTTTTTGGTTTACTAATTTTAAAGCAAGAGGCAGTTCTAGGGACTTCAACTTTACCTTTCCTGCCATGGTAGCACTCATTTATTAGGTCAGAAATTCACTGGGAGAAATCTTCCAGTTGCTAAGTAGTGTGTCTATTCTAATTAAGCATTTTGGAACTGGGGAAATAACCAGAAGGTGAATTAAGGGACAAACTGTGCCTACTGTGAGATGGATTTAAGGTAAAACTCCACTGATCAGGGAGCGGATGTGGCTCAAGCAAATGATCGCCTGATTCCCACATGGGAAGTCCCATGTTCAGTACCCAGTGCCCTCTTTAAATAAAATTCCACTGATTCACCTCTATAAGCCTCTACCCTGAACCAGTGTAAAGTATTCTGAGAATTCTTATTTACCTTTCCACAAGGCACAGTCATCCTGGTAGTTGTTCACAGGTCCATTTGTGGAAGGTTGGGATAAAGAAACACGGTATAATTTTTTTTTTGGCACAGCACAATCATTCCTCAAGAACAAGGCCACAGTCATTTATGACCAACATAGAAGAGTCACCACAGAGCCTTCCATGGATGCCTAGGTTCCCATTATTAATTTATCCCAACTTTGTATAATGTATAGTATCCTGTGGACCTCCTGTGGTGGGTGAGCAGGTCTTGCATGATGAATTCACTCTAACATTCCAGTCTGCTTAACATTTTGGATATCTTCCCTGGAAACACACCAAGGAAGTTCTTACATTTCTCCTTCATTTAGAGTAGGTAACCTTCATGTTTTTTCAAAAAAATTTTTTAAATTTATTTATTTCTCTCCCCGCCACCCCATTGTCTGCTCTCTGTTTCCATTTGCTGTGTTTTCTTCTGTGTCCCCGTGTATTCTCATCAGGTGGCACTGGGAATCTGTGCCTCTTTTTGTTGCATCATCTTGCTGCATCAGCTCTCTTTGTGTGTGGCACCACTCCTGGGCAGGCTGCAGTTTTGCGTTGGGTGGCTCTCCTTGCGCAGGGGCCACTCCTTGCATGGGGCCTCCCTTACATGGGGGCATTCCTGCATGGGCAGGCACTCCTTGCACGCAGCAGCACTGTGCATGGGCCAGCTCACCACATGAACCAGGAGTCCCTGGGTATTGAATCCTTGGACCTCCTATATATTGTAGGCAGATGCTCTTTGTGTTGAGCCATATTGGTTTCCCCATGTTTTTATTTTATCAACCAATCAAAGCAATCCTTAGTCCCTCAAGCAAAAACTGTGAATCCAAAGTCTCAGCTTAAGTAGTCTATATTAATAAATTTGACCTGATTCAACTTTATTTTCCTTCTATCTTCCTTCAGAACCATTTCAAGACTCATTCTCAAGGTTTCTGCCTTGCTCCCCCTCTCTATATATGAAAAATCATGCAGTTCTTTTGGTGAAGTTTGTACTCCTATGGGTCACACTTTATACTTCACACTTGTTGGCCTGGGGTTATATGAGTCAGAGAGGTGATGAGTGTATCTTCTGAGGAGTATCTGCAGTGCCATACAAGAAATATACCTCAGAGTTCTTGAGGCAAAGAGGAAACAACCTCCTCAGTTTCCAAAGATTACTCACAGAATTGAGGGTACCTAGCCTCTTCAGAATTTGCCCATATGTCCCCAGTACAATTTTCAAGGTTAATTTTATTCTTAATTATTGCCCTAACATTGACAAAAGAGTCCTTACCAGTTTGGGAATTCAATTTCTGTTGTAATTCAGCTGCCAAGAGGGTTAGACTTTGGATTTGACTTTCCTTAATATCAGCCCTGTGGCTACATGAGATAACTATTTCTCTCAGTGCTGCTAGAGAAGCTTCAAGTTGATTATATGGATATTGACCTGGGAAAACTGAGAAGCCCCGAAGACTGATAGAGGTCTTGGAGCCTGCAACAAGCAGAACATAGAGGCATGGAAAGAGGTCCATGAGAAGCTGGGCCCACAGAGGAGTTCAGTCCTCTGTGCTTGTGCCTTGGCAAGCAGCAGGGGCTGCTTGATATTTAGTATCTCCCCCAAGCTGCTTGTGGTCTCTTGACAAATAGAAATGTACTGAACATATGCATGTAAACAAGCAAAAATTGGAAACATACCAAACACTTGCACACAAACAAGGAAGAGAGGAAAAGGAGGAGGTAGGCAAAGACTATGTGTTAGACATTTAGCATGTCTGTGGCTTCCCCAGTAACATTTAAACCACTGGAATTAAGATCACTAACACCTTTTAATCTTATCAGATTAAAAGAAGGAAACCAGAAGACCCAGAAACAATTCAGAGAACTCATGCTTAAGAGCCTGTTCCTCTACAACTACCCTCAGGCTCAAAATCTGCCTCTGTCAAGCTTCAAGTGGAAAAGCAGAACCATGAGGAGATATTAATATGTATTCATGCATGTATAAGATTTGTTGTCTCCCCATCTGATGTTGGAGCAGGATAAGCATCCCCTCAGAAAGTGATCACTAGCTGGCTGAAACCACATCCATGAACTTGACTCCCCACAAGGACAGATTAAGCCCCATGCCCATTTTTTGTTGCTCTGATTCGGTGATGTGGGCATTCTGCAGAAGCTGGAGACCTTCAGAATGGAACTAAATGACCAAGGCACTGATCTAAACCCTTTTCTCTAGTCTCAGCTTAGATGCCTCCTCTTCTAAGAAGACTTCCCAGGCTATCTTATTAAAGTGCTATCCATTCACTTGCTATCATACCACTGTATTTTACTTTTTGCAGAGTGCTTACCATTATCTGACTTTTCTTCTGGTGGTTTATTGTCTTTATCTCCCAGCTGGAAGATAAGATCCATGATAACTGTTTCCTTCACTGTTATTTCATGCCTAGATACATGCCTGCCATTTAGTGCCTTTTCAAAAATAAGGAATGAATGAGTATGCTAATTTAGATTCTCACAAGTCCAGGAGGTAGATGCTGTCATGATTCATTTGACAGTAGAGGATACTGAAGAGATTCAAAGAGATTAAGTAAGTAGCCCTATGTCATATGCAAATGAGGATATACCTAGAGCAACAACTCAAAGCAAGTCTCTGTTGTTCCCAATGTTCTTATCAACAGAATCTGAAGTCTTAGGCTCTCATGACCAAAGTGTCCCATTGCTTCCTATTGTCATGTTACCCTCTTTCCAAACATTCCCTGCTCACTCTCCCTTCCTAACAGGAGTGAAAGAGGACCTAGTGCTCATCTGTATCTACACAGTCAATCAGGTTTCCCTGGTCCCATTACTCTCAATCAGCCTATCCCTGACCCATAGGGTGGGTATTTCTATTTGTGTACCTAAAAGAAGATAATTACAATCAGTAGATAACACATCTTGAACTTCTATCTGCCCCAGAGTTTGTCACCTCTACCAGATCAATGGCCATGATTACTGTTTCTTACATTCAGCATCAACCCCAGGGAAAACATTGGCTGAGCACTGAAAACATGCCAGGCATTTGATCATGACAGTTGTGATCATGTTCAATCCCCACAATAACCTTATGAGATAGGAACTATTATGGCTACCTGAAAACTTAGTATACAGAGACTGACGAGACTAAAAAGTTTCTGTTTTTGACTGAATTGTGTCCCCCAAAAAGATATGCTCACGTTCTAATCCCTGGTACCTCAGAATGTTACCTTATTTGGAAATTAAGCCACTGTAGATGAATTTAGGCAAGTTAAAATGAAGTCATACTAGAGTAGGGTTGACTCTTAACTCAACATCATGGGTGCCCTTATAAGAAGATATTTGACACAGACAGACAAAGGGAAGAAATACACAGATTGTTGGCAAGTTACCACCAGAATCCAGGATAGAGGCAGGGGCAGATTTGTCTCCACAGACTTGGAAGGAAGCATGTTCTCCTGTCACCTTTATTTAAAACGTCTAGCCTCCAAATCTGTGACACAATAAATTTCTGTTATTATAAGCCACCCTGTTTGTGGTACTTTGAGACAGCAGCCCTAGAAAACAAAGACACTTGACCAAGTTCAGACAACTGATTGGTAGCTGAATCCAGATTGAAACATAGGTGTGCATCACTCCACAGCCCATGACTTTAAACACTATACAGTAATGGAACTGTGCTACACAAAATGGAAACTAGATTCCTAACAAAATTTAGGTCTAAAGAATAAAAATACAAGGATTTAACTTCAGGACAAGAACACCTTTCACCCTAAAGTACTACGTCATTCTCAACAGGTTCAAGAGACGACATCATAAGACTATGGGCTCCTGGGCAGACACTTGAAATTTCTGCAAAATCGAAATCTCCAAACAAGAGAGTATGTCTTTACATCTGGAAACCTGTACCATTTCAAGAAAGTCTTCTATCAAGCAGACTTACTCAGGAAACCAATTCACCATCGAGAGCAGAAATTCTACTTACACGTTAAGGTGCAACATGTCAGTTCAGTACTGCCAAGCTGACGCCAAAAGCATGTGGACTTTTCCACTCTGCCATAAACTGCTGTATGCCTTTCCCATACCTTTGAAGATTTTCCTTATATATTTGGAATTCGCCACAGTCAGTTTCTCTGTAATTATGACATGGGTCTAAAGAACCCAACCATCATCACTCATCATCACCATCATCTTTATCGTCCAAATATTCTGAGGGACAGAATATTTGGACTCAGCACTGTGCAGCAATTTATCAAACCTAAACTTCTTCAATCCTCCTGAGGAACTCGTGGAGTAGAAACTATTCACCCCACTTTCTTGGCAATGAACGTAAGGCCAAGGCAGAAGAAGCAGTGATCAAGTCATCCAGTCAGTAAATGGCAAAGCCAACTCTTAATGGTTGGGGATGGCTACTAGAGCCCATTAATACTTTTAGGACCTGCTATTTGAAATTAATTGCCGGTCACTCTCCCCTACCTATGATTACATGCCATAGCACAACCTCATGGTGTCAAAAAGCATTTTACTTTAAAAAGTAGAACTTCTCCTGACGTCCACAATCATGGTCACCATGTAGTTTCACCAATAGAGGTGTGACTGGTTCCCATGTAAATCTGACATTCTGCTTAAAGCAGACTTCCACTCTTGGATGTTTTTGAAGTGTATTTGTCTCAGAAACAGAATTGAAAATTTTCTGAAGCAGCGCATAAAGAACATAAAATTATATATATATTTATCATCCTATCTGAAGAGTTCCAAGTCCTCTGCAAGTCTTCATGAGGTAGATTAGTAAAAATGATTCCCAAGGTAATGTAAAAAAGAGGAATACGTATAGTCACTTTCTATGAAAAGTTCAATATGCAGTCAGCCAGATACTGCACAAACCTTTGTTTTGAACCATGTTAAATATATCCCTAGATCCTTCGTCCATGAGAGTCTGACAAAAGCTACCCTGGAGGGGGCAGTCAGAAGAGGGTCCTGAATGATGTGGCTCCTGCGTATCTCCATCTGCATGTGGTACCACCTACCTCTCCTTTCAATCCTTAATCTCTAGCCACACACGCCTTCTGGTTGTGCCTCACACATGGCAGGCATGTGCCAACTGCTGGGCCTTTGCAGTTGTTAATCCCTCTGCCTGAAACGCTACTTCCTTGTGCTTCATTCTTCTGTTCTATGCTTAAATGCAATTTTCCTCAGAGATGACATCACCTCAGTCACTTGCTGGCATGGGAAGAGCAGGACCTAAGCTTCAAAGTGCAGCAGATCCCAAGGGCAATGAGGCTGGGGGCTGTCAGGTAACTGCATTCTCAGAGGATCGGTCTTTATTTTCAAGAAGGGAGATCTGTGTGACTCACCTCCATGGCTGCCCAGCAACAAATCTGTAATCCATGTGGCAGTACCGCAAGATTCTGAAATCTCAGGGTTTGATGTTTTAAATAACATACTTGAAAAATAATATTTCCAGTGGCTTTGATACTTTGTGGATGGATTAGGATTCAGATGAAGAAAGCTAATGGAAATTTTCCATTGGTAACATTGTAATATAGTTAGGTGAATTGAATGTAGATCTCATCATTAAAAGTTTAAGATGGTTACCAGTTAAATGCATATGTTAAAACTTGAGGTGTAACAGAAATTATTTATTTCATTTAAAGCAATATGCACATCATTTAGGTCAGTTACTAGAGGGAGATTCTCGTGAATATAGCATAGGTTTTATGGAGGGCATTTGCTTGATAATGAAAATTTCAAGTCCTTTGTATAATGAGTAAGTTATTTTGTAATACTATAATGTTTAGAACGCTTATTTTGACTGAATCTCTAAGTCTCCCAAGGTACCAGTCTGTTTTTCTCAGACTTAAAGTAATGGGAAGAGAGGCTTAATCAGCATGTACATTATACAACTCAGGCTTATCTCTTGCAATCTTCAAAACAGTCACTGGAGGTAGATAGAGTTTTTATGACCATTTGATGGACATGGAATCTGAGAATGCACGTTTAAGTCATTTACTCAGATGGAAAGTGTCAGATCCTAGGTCTTCAAAATCTGGAGACTGCACTCCCTAACAGTATATGCCACACTGTCTTCCAGGATGAGTTCAGTACAGAATTCTTCATTTACATGAACATAATGAGTCAATGTCTAGGATAATGTTGGCTGCTTCAAAGAACTCTTTACCGTGTTTTAATTTTTTATTTTATTTTAAGCGTGCTCAACTGTTCACTTACATGAGCAAATGTCATCCTTTCTCACCATCTGAATATGTGCACCATGTTTAGAGTGTGGGGGGACTTTTTTTGGGGAAGAGAGTCTATAGATTTATTTAAACAATGAATGAAGTTAAAGCCCCAAAGTTCTCTGGATGACAGGTTGTTCCCAATAAGCAACAGTGATGGTTTTGTGAGTTGGGGTGATGTTTTACGGTGGGTCAGCCCATTCTCCAACCTGTTTTTCAGGATAGTTATTTGTGCTTGTAGGCAGGAAGGACTGTGGACATAGGACAGACTGAGTTGAAGGGAGATGATCCTAGATTCTAGAGCATAATGATGCTAGGTTAGGACCCTAAACTCTCTTTTGGGCCTATATACATATTGCTACAACAGTGTATGATCCTGACCTTGCAAATCAATCCTATGCTTCAGCCGCATAGTACCAATTTATTTTCTGGTGATCTACTAATTTTCTTTCATAGTGTCATAGCCCCACAAATATGTAATTATCAGGAATATCTGAAGATGCTGGCTTCTCAACATCAACCTCAGATTACTTATTACTAGTCTATAGAAACACTACTGATTTTTGCATATTAAGCTTGTATCCTGCCACTCTGCTGAATTCATTTATTAGCTCTAGTAGCTTTGTTGTAGATTTTTTGGGGTTTTCTAGGCATAGGATCATATCATCTGCAATAATGACAGTTTCTCTTCTTCCTTTCCAATTTGGACCTTAATATCTCTTTCTTGCCCAATTGCTCTAGCTAGAACCTCTAACACAATATTGAACACGGTGGGGACAATGGGCATCCTTATCTTGTTCCTGATCTCAATGGGAAAGCTTTCAGTCGCTCACCATTGAGTACAATGTTAGCTGTGGATTTTTTGGGGTGGAGGGATAAAATTTTTATTGCTAAAGCTTTATAATGCAAACAAAATTTTAAAAGCTCATTAATGATGGAAACTTGTAATCCTGCTGAGGGCACATTTTACTGCTCTAATATTTGTAAACCACAATGATAAATATAAAAATATTATACTAGAATTTGGAGGAGTATTTTCTTTCTCATTTCTTTTTTTTCTTTGCCTTTTAAATTTTTAAAAAGATACTTTGATTACATAAATGTTACAGAGAATATATAGGGGATTTGCATATGCCCCACCCCCCATACCTCCCACATTAGCAACATCTTTCATCAGTGTGGTACATTCATTGCACGTGATAGACACATTTTGGAGCATTGCCACTAAGCATGGATTGTAGTTTACACTCTTTTCCATTTGACTCTGTAGGTTATGGTCCGATAAATAATGGCCTATACCTGTCATTGTAACGCCCTTCAGAGTGATTCCCAAGTCCCGAAAATGCCCCCCTATTACATCTGTTTTTCTCTCTCCCTAACCCCGGAACATCCATGGGTCATTGCCTCTACAACAATGGTATTTCTTCCATTGCTAGAATCACAATAAGTCTATAGTAGAATACCAGTAAGTTAATTTTAGCCCATAGTTCCTTTCCCAATCCTGAGGACTCTGGGATGGTGATGCACACTCCACCATTAATTGAGGGCGGCTTTGATCCTATACATCCGACGGATGGGACTCTCTTGCTTGCAGTTGTAGGCACTCTCGGTTCCTTGGTATGCTGTTTTCGTCCATCATCTCCTCCCCATTAGTAGTCCTGGGTGAGTAAATTGAACAGGAGAGTAGGTGTTGCAACTCTGTTGAGATTCAGGGCTCAGTTAGCACATGGACGGCCCAAAGATTTAAAGTCTCTTGGATTTACACCTACCAACTGTAGTACTAATGATAGGTTGAAACAGAAGGAAAGAAGAGTCATGCATAGGGAAACCACTGCTGATTCTAACTTTGTCACACTGGGGAGCATAAACACTAGATTAAGGCCTACTGGCAAGGGGCTAAATTCCTGAGCTATCTGCCTGGAATTTAGTGTCTGATATCGCCATATCTCTGAGGAGCTTTGCTATTTGGGGTAGTATCTTCTTTGGCTGTCAATGAGATCCTGTTGAGATGTGCGTAAGCGCTACCTCTGGGATGGCCTCCTAACTCTCTTTGAAGTCTCTTATTCACATATATGGGTTTTTCATATATGGCCTTCATCATGTAGAGAAAGTTTCCTTCAATTCCTATCTTTGGTAGAATTTTTATCAAGAAAAGATGCTGTATTTTGCCAAATGCCTTTTCTGCATCATTTGATAAGATCTTGTGATTTTTTCTTCTTCAATTTATTTATGTGATGTATTATGCTGATTGATTTTCTTGGATTGAACCACCCTTGCATGCCTGAAATAAAACCCCTTGTGATGAATAATTCTTTTAATGTGTTGTTGGATTCGATTAGCAAGTATTTTGTTGAGGATTTTTGCATCTGTATTCATTAGGGAAATGGGTCTGTAATACTCTTTTATCATAATAACTTTATCTGGCTTTGGTATCAGGGTGATATTGGCTTCATAGAATGAGTTTGGTAGTGTTCCTTCTTGTTCAAGTTTTTGGTAGTGTTTTAGTAACATTGGTATTAAATCTTCTTTGAATGCTTGGTAGAATTCACCTGTGAAACCATCTGATACTGGCCTTTTCATTGTGGGGAGTTATTTGATGACTGTTTCAATCTCTTTACTAGTAACTGGTTGTTGAGGTTTTCTATTTCTTCTTGGGTCAGCGTAGGTTGTTTGTACAGTCTTAGGAATTATTTCATTTCATCAACATCTAGTTTGTTGGTGTACAGTTGTTCATAGTATCCTCTTATGATCTCTTTTATTTCTTTGAGGTCAGTAGTAATTTCTCCATTTTTATTTTTTGTTTTTATTTTATTTATTTGCATCTTCTGTCTTTTTTTGTCAGTCTAACCAAGAGTTTGTTGATTTTGTTAATCTTTGCAAAGAACCAACTTTTGAATTTGTTAATACTCTCTTTTACTTATTTTTTTGTTCTCAATTTCATTTGTTTCTGCTCTGATCTTTATTTCATTCCTTCTGCTTGCTTTGGGAATAGTTGGCTGCTCTTTTACCAATTTTTCCAGCTGTGTAGTGAAGTCATTGGTTTTAGCTCTTTCTTCTTTTTAAAATGTAAGTATTGAGAGCTATAAATTTCCCTCTTAGCACTGCCTTCGCTGCCTCCCACAGGTTCTGATATGTTGTTTTCTTGTTTCCATTCACTTCAAGATATTTATCAATTTCTCTTGAAATTTCTCCTTTAAATAATACTGATAATTTAAGAGTGTTCAAATAATCTTGTTGTCACCATCTATATGTAACTATCAGTAATGTGTTAATTAATATTTAGTAATGCTTATTTTAGAGCACAAAAGGAGAAATCAAGGAATTATGTCTCCAAACAAAGATTGACCTAAAATGATTCATACTTCCTAAAAGAGATAACCATGTGATAATGCACTTTTGACTGAAGAGAGCCACTCATTCCACAAAAGTCCGATTAATCATGGTTGTATGATATTTCCTTGGACAACATTTGCATTTTGCCTACTCTTAATTTTACTTAGACTGGTTTAAAATTGAATTATATTTCCTGAGAAAAGAGTGCTTGTTTGGTGATGGTAAATCCTTGGCCCCTGAATAATAAAACTGAAACTGATGCTCAAATGCATGTGTGTATATGCTTAAGAAGAATGTTTGTGATTTTGCAATGATCGAATTTTACCTTTAATGGAAAATGTGGTTATTTTTGTTTTGTTTTTTTCTATTAACAATATTTTCATTACAATAAATAAACATTATTTAAAATTATAAGAAATTTTAGTTTTAAAACAGGGCTACTATACAACTCTCTCCCATAGCTTTTTTTTGAACATATCAGTTTTACTGGTACATTTTATTAAAGTATACAATTCATCCAAAGTGTACAATCAATGGTATTTAGTGTAAACACAAAATTGTGCATTCATCATTTCAATCATTATTAGAGCATTTTAATTATTTCCATAATAATAAGGAAAAACCAGACAAACAAGTAAACAAGGACATTCTTCATCTCTCAATCTCTCTTTGTTTCCCCTGCCATACATAGCTGCTATTTCTGGCTATTCTTGTACAATTATTTGCCAAAACGTTGGTGATTTGAGCCCACACAGGGAGTACCTCCCATAGCTTTTGTTTTTACCTTTTTATTTTGAAATACTTTCAAACTTAGAGGACCTTTTAAAAAAATACAGACTTCACACAGAGAACTCAAACATATCCCACACACACTTATGGAGATCCATCAATTTTACTGTTTTAACATTGTGCCACATTTTTGTTCCCTCCCTCCCATGTCTGTCTGTCTGATTGTCTGTCTATCCATCTATCTATTTACATCTATTTATCATCTCTATTTACCAATACATTTTCTGAACCCCTGAATGTAGGTTGTATACCTCATACTCCTTGAAACTTAGTATATGTACATTAATAGAAAATGTTTTACATTTTTTAGTGTATGATGATGAATGAAGTGGAGAAGTTTGCAACAGGATTTCCAAACAAAGTGAGATGTTCTGGGGGAAGCAAAAGTCCTATGTCATCTTAGATATTATCTTTTTTTTTTTCTTTCTTTTTTATTTGGTCAGTTTTCATAATATTTTCCTTAAGCTATGTGCAGGTATCTTGATATAATTAAAATACAGGGAAGCGGACTTGGCCAGTGGTTAGGGCATCTGTCTACCACATGGGAGGTCTGTGGCTCAAACCCCGGGCCTCCTTGACCCATGTGGAGCTGGCCCATGCGCAGTGCTGATGCACGCAAGGAGTGCCCTACCATGCAGGGGTGTCCCCCACATAGGGGAGCCCCACCCGCAAGGAGCGCGCCCCTTAAGGAGAGCTGCCCAGCGCAAAAGAAAGTGCAGCCTGCCTAAGAATGGTGCCACTCACATGGAGAGCTGACACAACAAGATGATGCAACAAAAAGAAACACAGATTTCCATGCCGCTGACAACAGAAGCGGGCAAAGAAGAAGACACAGCAAATAGGCACCAAGAACAGACAACAGGGGTGGGGTGAGGGGGGAGGAAGGGGAGAGAAATAAATAAATCTTTTAAAAAAAAGTAAAAGACAAACTATAGGTAATATAGTTTCATTTTTTTCTAGCCATGACAAATAGTTGTTGAGACAGTGGATACACTAAGATTGAATTTTCTTTCCTTTTAATATTTTAGAAACATGTAAGTTGTTTTTTAAAAAATGTTTTCAGAGTTTGAAGGGGTTTTCATTTTGCTTGAAGAAATACAAGGATCTCCAGAAGTCAAGAAGCAATTTGTTGAATTTACCATCAAGGAAGCTGCAAGATTGGTATAAAGAGGAAATATTAAATTTTCTGTTAAGCATTACCTCCTTGTACAGTATAGGAAGGGGAGAAGAGGCCCTGATTTCATATCTCAAACCCTAGCCCTAAATCATAGTTGATGCTCTCTCCACAATTATTTAGTTTGGTATTATGTGACTCTAAACTGTTTTTACAGAGTTACCATATGCTTAGGTGGGCTTGGACTCTCAGTTCGTATTCTTGATATTTTATGTAGTATGTATAGCCACGAGGGTGCATTTTATATTCCCAAACAGATTGTAGCTTCTTTTTTGTCATCCCCACAGTGCCTTCGAAACCACAGGCATTTAGATATCTTTTGATTAATGAAATATCTCTCTATTTTCAGATTTAAAAGGCACGTCTTAACTCAAGACCTTGAGAAGGTACTAGAAAAAATGGATATCCACCACATTCTCAACAAACATAATGATATGAAAAACAAATAACTGTGTTATCACAAATACCAGTGAGATAGAAGGACAAATTTGTTGTGGTATGAAATAGAATCAGTTATCATTGAAGCTTCCTAAAATGGCAGACAAGGAAATTGCCTTCCAGAGACTAAGAAAAAGTGGTAGAACATTTTAATTTAATGATTGTCTGCCAATAAAAATCGGGTCCTTGCCCGAAGATTTTCCCTTGAATATATACTTTGTTGTTTGTTTGCTTCATTTCCCATTTGAGCTGGAAGATATTAACTCCTATGGCTAAATATTTTTACAACTTTTTACTACCCTTGGTCACCTGGTGGCAGCTAATGTTTATAACTGCTTACTTTCACTATCCATTCTATATTCCCTTTGACCATGGTCCTGGGCTTGGTAAGGTGACTCAGACGTTCATTCCTTTAGAGTCTATACCATAAGGCCCCTTGAATTTATGGAGTGTTGAAATTTTCCATTGAATTTTTTCATAATACATAGGAATACTAAGAAGCACTCTAGACTTTGCAAACTTAAAACTTTTATGTCCTTGGATACTAGAAACCCAATTTCTCCCTCATATTCAGGATCAGTCACTCCAGCCAGTACAGTAACCCTATTTTTTGGCTGTTTATTGAATCATTCTTCTGTTCTCTGTTGAAAGCTTTTCTCTCTTTAGATATCAGATATCCAGTAGAGCTGAGTGTAAAGTCATGGGGATGGGAAGCAAAATTCATGCTAATTAATTACTTGGGGAAATAATGAGAGGATGCACTCATATCGTCACCCTTTGATTACTGGAGGCATGAATCCTGGCTACAGGACAAACAGCACCACATAATCAATGTTGGTCAGAGATAATTACCCTGGCCCCTAAGTTATTGGCATTTGGGAGAAATCAATTGAGTCTTCAAAGGTAATTGCATTGTTCCATTGAAGCACCTACTTCATGATGAAGGGGAATATAGAAAGACCAGTTTTATGAGATAAAGGATGCCTTACACCCCAAAACTAATACTGAAGTCTTATGCCCCAGTTCCATGAATTTAAGTTTACTTGGAAAAAGGATCCTTCAAATTATGACTAGTTAAAATGAGGCCAAACTGTATTCGGGTTGAACTTATTCCAATATAACTGGTGTCCTTTTAAGAAGAAAAGAAGAAGTAGACACTGGAGATGAAGGCCATTTGAAGACAGAAACAAAGACTGAAGTTATGCAGCTACATGTCATGGAATGCAGTGGATTGATAGCCACCTCCAGAAGGCAGAAAAAAGCAAGGACAGAGCTTCTGAACAGGTATCAGAAGAAACATGGCTCAGTCTACACTAGACTTTGGACCCCCAGCCCCCAGAAATGTGACATGATAAATTTCTGTTGTTTTAAGTCATCTAGTTTATGGTATTTTGGTACAGCAACCCTAGGAAACTAAGACAACCAGTGAATTCTATGAGCAGGAGCCCATTGTTGCAATTCATATCCTCTGAACAAGTTCCTTGTTTTGAAGGGATGCTGTGTGGAGTATCATGGTGGTGGATAAGTCAATTTCTAAGTTCCCAACTATTAGTTTACACAAAGAACAATGCATAGGTAAGGAAAAGCCATATCAGGATTAAGTGTCTATCTAGTAAGGACAAAATGCTCTGCTGTGCATGATGAACATGGTCCATTATAATCACCCTGCCTAGTGTTTGCTGGCTGATCTCTATGGACAATGCTGCCACATCAGGGCACAGTGTTGGTCTCTGTTGCTGGTAGATTGCACAGTCAGCAATGACTGTGGTGAGATCAGTTTGCATGAGAGGAAATCCATGATGCTGAGCCCATGTGTAGCCTTCATCCCTGCCACCACTTACTCCATGGTCACTTTTTTCTTTAACACATTCTCTTATGACAGGAGAGCCTGGGAAACAGGTTGATTACTATCTAGAGAGCGGATACCCTATCCATTTATTATTTACACCTCTCTGATGAGGACACTCTTTGCTGAACATTCTCATGAGACACAAATACCTGCACCTTATATGCACATTTGGATAAGTCTACCCACAGACCTCTTCCCCATACCTCCTTTTTTTTAAAACATGTATTTATTTATTTGTTTCTCTCCCTTTCCCCCCACCCCACCCTGGTTGTCTGTTCTCTGTGTTTATTTGCTGCGTCTTCTTCTTTGTCCGCTTCTGTTGTTGTCAGCGGCATGGGAATCTGTGTTTCTTTTGCTTGCGTCATCTTGTGTCAGCTCTCCATGTGTGCGGCACCTTTCCTGGGCAGGTTGAACTTTCTTTCGCACTGGGCAGCTCTCCTTACGGGGCGCACTCCTTGCGCATGGGGCTCTCCTACATGCGGGACACCCCTGCGTGGCATGGCACTCCTTGCGTGCATCAGCTCTGCAAGTGGGCCACCTGCACATGGGTCAATGAGGCCCGGGGTTTGAACCAGGGACCTCCCATGTGGTAGATGGATGCCCTAACCACTGGGCCAAGTCTGCTTCCCCCCATACCTCCTTGACATAAATTTTACTCATGCTTCTTCTATGAACTTGGCCTTTCATCCAAGCAATTGGGTACAGCCTATGCATGGACATGCAGTCACACTGCTGGCCTATGTTTATGGCGGAATGAACAAACAGGTGCGTGCTCTTAGTTCTTCCCTTTAGGTGCACTTCTCTTCACAATTGTCTTTCAAGCCTGTGCCCATGTGGAACTTCAGTGTGGCAGCTCTCCACTTTTGGTTCTTGTTGTTGGCAGATTCTATTTATGCCTCTTCAAGTCCCCCATCTTCTGATTATTTAATCAGAATAATTGGGAAATCCTCTATAGAAAAATAGGGAATCTCCTATATTTTTGATGTAATGTTTATGTAATCTAAAGCTTCTTTAAAAATAAAGAAAAAAACACTAAGGCATATGGAAAGCCGAGTGATATTTGGCTGTTATAACACCAGTTGCCATCATGAGCCCAGGTACAGTAATGAGTTGAATAATATTTAGCCTGAGAAGGTAAAATCTCCCACCTCAGGTGGGAAAACAAGTGAACAAACAGCAAAGAATGCATTCAAAGGAAAATTTTAGGACAAGAGCCCAGTTTTTACTGACAGAAAATCATAAAATTAAAGTGCTTTTACTTAGTTTCTGGAAGGCAATTTCCTTGGCCACTATTTTAGGAAGCTTCAACAATAACTGGTTCCATTCTAGACAACAGCAAACTTTTCCTTTTTTCATTGGTATTGGGAATAACATGGTTATTTGTTTTTCATGTATTTATGTTTGCTGGAATGTGCTGGGTATCTATTTTTTTCTAGTATCTTCTCAAGGTTCTGAATTATTACATGCCTTTTAAATCTGAAAATAAAGAGACATTTCATTAATCAAAAGATATCTAAACACCTATGGTTTGGACGGAAGTGTAAGGATTACAGAAAGAAGGATGCAATCTATGTGGCAATATAAAATACATCCTCATGGCAATATATAGGCCAGGAATATCAAGGATGTGAACTGAGAGCCCAAGCCTACCTAAGCATATGGTTTGCCTGGAAGAATGATTTAGATTCACATAATACCAAACTGAATAACTATGGAGATACGTCATCTATTATTTAGGGTTGGCATTCACTATATGAAAGCAGGGCTTCTTCTCCCCTCCCCCATCCTGTACAGGGAGGTATTAACTTCTGTTAAGTTTTCTTTTTAACAGAAAACCTAAGAGTTCCTCTTTGTATTTACTTTTCAGCTTCCTTGATGGTAAATTCAACAAATTGCTTTTTTAAAAAATATAATAAACTATATGTTTTTTTCATTTTTTTAAAAGATATAACATTAAAAAAAAATGAGGTCCCCATTCGCCCCCACCACCCCCACCCCACCACTCCCCCCACAGTAACACTCTCCCCCATCATCATGTCACATCCATTGCGTCTGGTGAGTACATCTCCGGGCATCGCTGCACCCCATGTCCCGTGTTCCACACCATAGCCCACACTTTCCCACGTTCCATCCAGTGGGCCATGGGAGGACATACAACATCCGGCAATTGTCCCTGGGACACCACCCAGGACAACTCCAAGTCCCGAGAATGCCTCCACATCTCATCTCTTCCTCCCATTCCCCGCACCCAGCAGCCACCATGGCCACTTTTTCCATATCAATGCCACATTTTCTCGATTATTAACCACAATAGTTCCTGAATAGAATATCATTAAGTCCACTCTGATCCTTACTGTATTCCTCCTTCCTGTGGACCTTGGCTTGGTTGAGTCCATTCCACATCTATGTCAAGAGGGGGTTTAGATTCCACATGGACACTGGATGCAATCCTCCTGCTTTCAGTTGTAGGCACTCTAGATTCCATGGTGTGGTGGTTGACATTCTTCAACTCCATGTTAGCTGAGTGGAGTAAGTCCAATAAATCAGAGTGCAGGAGCTGAAGTCTGTTGAGGCTCAGGGCCTGGCTATCTTATTGTCAGTCCAGAGATTCAAATCCCCTAGATATATCTTAAGCCCCAGCACCAACTACAATTCCAGTAAAGTAGCATGAAAGTCTTGTGAAAAGAGATCCCATCTGAGTTCAGCTCCATCACGCAGAAACACCAGCACCAAAGAAGGGCCAACTGGCATGGCAGTGAACCCGATCTGTCATGACCATAGAACCTGTGGGTCTCTTTAGCCCTCAAAAGGACAAATATCTGGGGTTGTATCTACTTTATCTGTCTCTGAGACTCTGCTCAGGTGTGCATAAGGGCAATTCTTCTGACAACCTCCAGACTCTTTTCTTAGAAACTCATAGCCATATGAACTCATTTGTCTTTTCCATTTCCCCCTTACTTTAGGTCAAACAGCATTTTTAACTCCTGTTATTATATGTATCCTGTATTATAGGTATTATATGGTCCGCATTGAACCTTTAATTTAAGGTCATTTTCTAGTTATGTCATCAGCTGGTACTTGGTAGTGATCCCTTGGTGTCAGGGAGGCTCATCCCTGGGTGTCATGTCCCACGCTGGGGGGAAGGCATTGCATTTACATGCTGAGTTTGGCTTCGAGAGGAGCTACATTTGAGTAACACGGAGGCAGTCAGGAGGGAACTCTTAGGCACAGTGCTGCTCTAGGCCTTGTTCTTATTTCAGGTGTATAGGCTCACAAGCATAGTCATTAGTATTCAGGGCTCACTGTTGGACCCTCATTCCTTCCTGGTCCTTACCGTTGCACCTGGGGGACTGCTACTGCTCCCCTAGGGACCACGACAGAGTCCCCCCCGGCCAGTAACCCAGTACCCCCCCAGCTGTTGTTTTTAATTGTTTCCACTATGAGTATATCCAAACACTTCAATGCACCCTGGACACATGCCCTGTATAACTCCCTGTCAACCATATGTGCCCTGTCAATAACATCCCATACCAGTATTCCTCCACTACCATTGTTGAACCTCTCTGTGATCCAAAACTTCCTGAAAAGTGAAGCCCAATATAATGTCAGGTTCCTTTACTAGTAAAATGGAATATAGCGATGAGTTTAAAGGTTAGATATAGAATACATATTGATTTGGAAAAATTCTACTTCCTATCTTTTTCTTTTCTTTTTTCCTAATTATTGAGCTTCTCTTCGCAAGAGCCCTAGATCACAGTAATTCATATATACAATACACAGTACTCCCACACATCCACCATAAAACCTTTTCCCTTCCACAGCGATAATCTTTTAACTTATTCATATCATGTTTACTGAAACTGATGTACAGACTCCCGAGACAATAGCTTTCAAACAAGGTGACATCTGTGCTTACATTGTGGACCATACTTTAGGCTATGCAGTTTTCTAAGTTTTTTAGTTATCTTATGTTTTACATTATTGTTTACATTATTAGTCTGTCGTCCCCTATATGTTTTTGGTGTAATATTACATGTTTTATATCCATCCTTGTGTACTCTCGTGAAACTCCTTTCTTGCCCCCACATTTAACTTGGTTTCATCCATTCAACATCCATTTTCCCCTCCCCTTGGGGCCCACAGCGACAGCCAATCTGCATTTCCCGAGGAGCCATGTCCAGAGATACTTGCAACAGTGTTCAGGTCCTGACTTGCTCAACTGCCCTAATGCCCTAGGAGCCACCCTTTCTCTCGAGAGATACAGTTCCCTCTATTTGATGGCATTAGTCCTCCCCAGGATGTGGGTCCACCCCCACTCTCACTACTTGGGTCTCTACCCAATGGTACAACCCACCCTGGCAAAATGAGCACTCAGACACTCCCCAGGAGTCCGTCCCGCGTCAGACCATCCCCTCCGAGCATCCTAAACAGGTAACCCTCCTAATTATATTTTGATACGGTTTTCCCAGCATTTTACTCTCAACCAACACCGGACAATCTCCTATGTTCGTATGTTGCCGCACCCTCCCCCCAATATTTTGGGCAATATTACCCATCCGCCCATCCCCAGACCCCTCAAACCCCCAAAGCCCCACCCAAAGGCAACCCCTTGCCCCCATTTTAGCTCTTCTTTGTGCTCATACTTACTGCCAGCTCATCATAGATTCCACCCCTGCAGACGTCAGCTCACATCCTTCCTCCATCTCCCCGATTTCCTGTAAACCTATCTTCCAGTCTCTAGCTCTCTGAGGCAGCTTGCTTATTTCATATCATTGAGGTCATGTAGTATTTGTCCTTCAATGCCTGGGTTGCTTCACTCAGCGTAAGGTTCTCAAGATTCATCCATGATATCACGTGTGTTTGTAGTGTATTTGTTCTTAAAGCTGAGTAGGATTCCATTGTATATATATATATACCACATTTTATTGATCCACTCATCTGTTGATGGGCATTTGGGTTGATTCCAACTTTTGGCGATAGTGAACAATGCTGCTATAACATTGGTGTGCATATATCGGTTTGTGTCCTTGTTTTCAGTTCTGCTGGGTTTATACCCAGCAGCGGTATTGCTGGGTCATATGGCAAATCTATGGTTAGTTTTTTGAGAAACTGCCAAACTGTCCTCCAGAATGGTTGGATCCTTCTGCATTCCCACCAGCAGGGGATGAGTGTTCCCATTTCTTCACATCCTCTCCAGCATTTGTATTCTTCTGTTTTTTTCATAGTTGCCAATCTTATGGGAGTAAGATGGTATCTCATTGTAGTTTTGATTTGCATTTCCCTGATAGCTAGAGATTTGGAACATTTTTTCATGTGCTTTCTTGCCATTTGTATTTCTTCTTTGGAGAAGTATCTGTTTAAATCTTTTTCCCATTTTTAAATGGGTTCTTTATCTTTTTATTTTCAAGATATAGGAGTTCTTTATATATGCAAGTTATAAGTCTCTTATCGGATATATGGTTGCCAAATATTTTCTCCCATTGTGTAGGTTCCCTTTTTACTTTCTTGACAAACTCCTTTGAGGTGCAGAAGGCTTTAATTTTGAGGAAGTCCCATTTATCTATTAGTTCTTTCGCTGCTCGTGCTTTTGGTGTCATATTCATGAAGCCATTTCCTATTACAAGGTCTTGTAGATGTTTCCGTACACTGCTTTCCAAGGTCTTTATGGTCTTGGCTCTTATATTTAGGTCTTTGATCCATCTTTTTTTTTAATTGATTTTGTAAAAATATTACATTAAAAAAATATATGAGGTCCCATTCAACCCCACCACTCCCCCACCAGCCACATTCACTCCCATCATCATGACACATCCATTACATTTGGTAAGTACATCTCTGGGCATCTCTGCACCTCATGGTCAATGGTCCACATCATGGCCCATACTCTCCCCCATTTCATCCAGTGGGCCCTGGGTGGATTTACAATGTCCGGTGATTGCCCCTGAAGCACCGTCCAGGGCAACTCCAAGTTCCAAAGGCACCTCCACATCTCATCTCTTCCTGCCATTCCCCATACTCATCAGCCACCATGTCCACTTTTCCCACTCCAATGCCACCTTTTCTCGGTGGACCTTGGATTGGTTGTGTCCATTGCACATCTATGTCAAGAGGAGGCTCAGATTCCACATGGATACTGGATGCAATCCTCCTGCTTTCAGTTGTAGGCTCTCTAGGCTCCATGGTGTGGTGGTTGTCCTTCTTCAACTCCATCTTAGCTGAGTGAGGTGAGTCCAATAAATCCGATTGTAGGAGCTGGAGTCTGTTGAGGCTCAGGGCCTGGCTATCATATTGTCAGTCCAGAGATTCAAATCCCCTAATTATATCTTAAACCCCAATACCAACTACAATTCCAGTAAAGTAGCATGAAAGTCTTATAAAAAGAGATCTCATCTGAGTCCAATTTCATCACGCAGAAACACCAGCTCCAAAGAAGGGCCATCTGACATGGCAGTGAACCCCTTCTGCCATGACCATAGAACCCGTGGATCTCTTTAGCCCTCCAAGGAACCAATATCTGGGGATTGTATCTACTTTATCTGTCTCTTAGACTCTGCTCAGTTGTGCATAAGGGCAATCCTTCTGACAGCCTCCAGACGCTTTTTTAGAGACTCGTAGCCATATAAACTCATTTCTCCTTTCTTTTTCCCCCTTACATTAGGTCAAACAGCATTTTAAAGTCATGTTATTATATGTAGACAGGGATATTCTGCTGATCTGCATCGAACCTTCAGTTCAAGGTCATTTTCCAGTTGCATCATCAGTTGGTAGTTGATAGTGATCCCTCGGTGCCAGGGAGGCTCATCCCCAGGTGTTATGTCCCACGCTGGGGGGAAGGCATTGCATTTACATGCTGAGTTTGGCTTCGAGACTGGCCACATTTGAGTAACATGAAGGCTGTCAAGAGGAAATTCCCAGGCACAGTGTTGTTCTAGGCCTTGTTCTTATTTCAGGCATATAGGCTCACAAGCATAGTCATTAGTATCATGGTCTCACTGTTGGACCCTCATTCCTTCCCGGTCCTTGCCGCTGCACCTGGGAGACTGCCGCTGCTCCCCTAGGAACCACGACAGAGCACCCCCGGCCAGGAATCCAGTACCCCCCCCAGCTGTAGTTTTTAATTGTTGCCACTATGAGTATATCCAAACATTTCCATGCACCCTGGACATATGCCGTGTATAGCTCCCTGTCAGCCATATATCACCTGTCAATAGTATCCTATACCAGTATTCCTCCACTGCCATTGTTGAACCACGCTGTGATCCAGAACTTCCTGAAAATTGAAGCCCAATACAATGTCAGGATCCCTTACTAGCAAAATAGCATATAGCGATGGGTTTAAAGGTTAGATATAGAATACGTGTTGACTTGGAAAAATTCTACATCTTATCTTTTTCTTTTTTTTCCCCTAATTATTGAACTTCTCTTCACAAGAGCCCTAGACCACAGCAATTCATATATACAATATACAGCACTCCCACACATCCACCACAAAAACTTTTCCCTTCCACAGCAATACTCTTACAACCTATTCACATCATATTTACTTAAAGTGATGCACAGAGTCTGAGACAATAGCTTTCAAACAAGGTGACATCTGTGCTTACATTGTGGTGCATACTTTAGGATATACAGTTTTCTAAATTGTTAGTTAACCTATGTTTTACATTATGGTTTACATTATCAGTCTGTCGTCCCCTATATGTTTATGGTATAATATTACATGTTTTATATCCATCCTTGTGTACTCTCGCGAAACTCCTCTCTTACCCCACTTTTACCTTGGTTCCACACATTTAACATCCATTTTACCATCCCCTTGGTGCCCACAGTGACAGCCAACCTCCGTTTCCCGAGGAGCCACGTCCAGAGATACTTGCAACAGTGTTCAGGGCCTAACTTGCTCAACTGCCCAATGCCCTGGGAGCCACCCTTTCTCTAGAGAGATAGAGTTCCCTCTATTTGATGGCATTAGTCCTCCCCAGGATGTGGGTCCACCCCCACTCTCACTACTTGGGTCTCTACCCAATGGTACCACCCACTCTGGCAAAATGAGCATTCAGACATTCCCCAGGAGCCCGTCCCACATCAGACCATCCCCTCCGAGCATCCTAAACAAGTAACCCTCTTAATTATATTTTGATACGATTTTCTCAGCATTTTACTCTCAACCGACATCTGACAATCTCCTATGTTCGTATGCTACCCCTCCCTCCCCCCACTTTTTGGGCAATATTACCCATCCGCCCGTCCCCAGCCCCCCTCAAACCCGCGAAGCCCCACCCAAAGGCAACCCCTTGCCCCCATTTTAGCTCTTCTTTGTGTTTATACTTACCGCCAGCTCATCATAAATTCCACCCCTGCAGATGTCGGCTCACATCCATTTGTATTTCTTCTTTGGAGAAGTATCTGTTTAAATCTTTTTCCCATTTTTTAAATGGGTTGCTTATCTTTTTATTTTCAAGATATATGAGTTCTTTATATATGCAAGTTATAAGTTTCTTATCAGATATATGGTTGCCAAATATTTTCTCCCACTGTGTGGGCTCCCTTTTTACTTTCTTGACAAACTCCTTTGAGGTGCAGAAGGCTTTAATTTTGAGGAAGTCCCATTTATCTATTAGTTCTTTTGCTGCTCATGCTTTTGGTATGATATTCATGAAGCCATTTCCTATTACAAGGTCTTGTAGATGTTTCCGTACACTGCTTTCCAAGGTTTTTATGGTCTTGGCTCTTATATTTAGGTCTTTGATCCATCTTGAGTTGATCTTTGTATAAGGTGTGAGATGGTAATCCTCTTTCATTCTTCTACATATGGCTATCCAGTTCTCCAGGCACCATTTGTTGAATAGGCCACTCTCTCCCAGTTGAGAGGGTTTGGTGACTTTATCGAATATTATATGGCTATATATGTGAGGTTCCATATCAGAGCTTTCAATTCGATTCCATTGGTCTGTGTGTCTCTCCTTATGCCAATACCATGCTGTTTTCACTACTGTAGCTTTGTAGTATGTTTTCAAGTCAGGTAGTGTGATTCCTCCAATTTCATTTTTCTTTTTCAGTATGTCTTTGGTTATTCGGGGTCTCTTTCCTTTCCAAATAAATTTCATAGTTAGTTTTTCTAGTTCCTTAAAGAAGGCTGTGTTGATTTTTATTGGGATTGCATTGAATGTGTAGATCAGTTTTGGTAGGATAGACATCTTAATAATATTCAGTCTTCCTATCCATGAACAAGGAATAGTCTTCCATTTATTTAGGTCTTCTTTGATTTCCTTGAACAGTCTTGTATAGTTCTCAGTGTATAAGTTTTTTACCTCTTTAGTTAAATTTATTCCTAAGTATTTGATTTTTTTATTTTCTATTGTGAATGGTATTTGTTTCTTGATTTCCTCCTGATCTTGCTCATTATTGGTGTACAGAAATGCTCCTGATTTTTGTGCATTGATCTTATAACCTGCGACTTTACTAAACTCACTTATGAGTTCTAGAAGCTTTGTTGTAGACCTCTCAGGGTTTTCTATGTATAAGATCATGTCATCTGCAAATAATGAAATTTTGACTTCTTCCTTTCCAATTTGAATGCCCTTTATATCTGGTTCTTGCCTCAGTGCTCGAACAAGTACTTCTAAGACAATGTTAAATAGAAGGGGAGACAGTGGGCATCCTTGTCTTGTTCATGACTTTAGAGGGAAGGATTTTAGGATTTCTCCATTGTAAACGATGTTGGCTGTGGGTTTTTTGATATATACTCTTTATCATGTTCAAAAAATTTCCTTGTATTCCTATCTTTTGGAGTGTTTTTATCAAGAAAGTGTGCTGTATTTTGTCAAATGCTTTTTCTGCATCTATAGATATAATCGTGTGATTTTTTTCCTTCAATCTGTTTATATGGTGTATTACATTGATTGAGTTTCTTATGTTGAACCATCCTTGCATACCTGGAATGAATCCCACTTGGTCGTGGTGTATAAGTCATTTAATATGTTGTTGAATACGATTAGCAAGTATTTTGTTAAGTATTTTTGCATCTAGGTTCATTAGAGAAATTGGTCTGTAATTTTCCTTTCTTATGGTGTCTTTGTTTGGCTTTGGTACTAGGTTAATGATGGCATCATAGAAGGAGTTAGGCAATGTTCCTTCTGTTTCAATTTTTTGGAAGAGTTCCAGCAGGATTGGTTTTAGTTCTTTCTGGAATGTTTTGTAGAATTCACCTGTAAAGCCGTCTAGCCCTGGGCTCTTCTTAGTTGGGAGGTTTTTAATGACTGATTCTATCTCTTTACTTGTGATTGGTTTGTTGAGATCATAAATTTCTTCTTTCATCAATATAGGCTGCTGATGTATTTCTAGGAATTTGTCCATTTCCTCTAAATTGTCATTTTTGTTGGAATATAGTTTTTCAAAGTATCCTCTTATGATAGTCTTTATTTCTGTGGGGTCAGTGGTGATATCTCCTTTCTCATTTCTTATTTTGTGTATTTGCATCTTCTCTCTTTTTTTCTTTGTTAGTCTTGCTAAAGGTTTTTCAATTTTATTGATCTTCTCAAAAAACCAGCTTTTGGTCTTGTTTATCTTTTCAAGTGCTTTCTTATTTTCTATTTCATTTAGTTCTGCTCTTATCTTTGTTATTTCCTTCCTTATTCTTCCTGTGGGATTACTTTGGTGTTTTTTTTCCTAATTCCTCCAAATGTGTAGTTAGTTCTTCAATTTTTGCTCTTTCTTCTTTTTTGATATATGAATTTATGGCTATCAATTTCCCTCTCAGTATTGCTTTTGCTGCATCCCATAAATTTTGGTATGTTGTGTTATCATTATCATTTGTTTCAAGGTAGTCGTTGATTTCTTTGGAGATTTCCTCTTTGACCCACTGTTTTTCTAAGAGTGTGCTGTTTAATTTCCAAATCATGGTGTGAAATCTGGGCCTCTGGCCCTTGCAAATTTCCAACTTCACTCCACTGTGGTCAGAGATATTATTTTATATGATTTCGATCTTTCTGAATTCATTAAGCCATTCTTTGTGGCCTAGCATATGGTCTATCTTGGAGAATGATCCATGTGCACTTGAGAAAAATGTATATCCTGCTGTGTTTGGGTGTAATGATCTGTATATGTCTATTAGATCCAGCTCCTCTTATATACTGTTCAAATATTTTCTTTCTTTAGTGATTCTCTTTTGAGATGTTCTGTCCAGAGTTGATAATGGTGTGTTAAAATCCCCCACTATAATTGTAGATGCATCTATTCTTTCACTTAGTTTTTCCAGCATTTGCCTCACATATTTAGAGGTGCCCTTGTTAGGAGCATAAATATTTATGATTGTTTATCTTCTTAACAGATTGTCCCTTTCACTAATATGTAGTATCCTTCTTTGTCTCTCACAATTGTTTCGCATTTAAAGTCTATTTTGTCTGATATTAATATAGCTACTCCTGCCTTTTTTGGTTATTGTTTGCTTGTATGATTGTTTTCCAACCATTCAATTTCAGCCTCCATGAGTCTCTGGGTCTAAGATGTGTCTCTTGTAGACAGCATATAGATGGGTCATATTTCCTTATCCAATATCCCAGTCTGAATCTTTTTTTTTTTTTTTTTAACTTTTATTTTTTTTATTTTTATTTTTTTATTGACTTTGTAATAATATTACATTAAAAATATATATGTGAGGTCCCATTCAACCCCACCTCCCCACCCCCCCTCTCCCCCCCCAACAACACTCGTTCCCATCATCATGACACATCCATTGGATTTGGTAAGTACATCTTTGGGCACCTCTGCACCTCATAGACAATGGTCCACATCATGGCCCATACTCTCCTCCATTCCATCCAGTGGGCCCTGTGAGGATCCACGATGTCCGGTGATCACCCCCGAGGCGCCATCCAGGGCAGCTCCACGTCCCAAATACGCCCCCACCTCTCATCTCTTCCTGCCCTTCCCCATACCCATCGTCCACCATGTCCACTTTTCCCAATTCAATGCCACCTCTTCTATGTGGACATTGGATTGGTTGTGTCCATTGCACCTCTATGTCGAGAGGAGGCTCAGATTCCACATGGATGCTGGCTGCCATCCTCCCATTTTCAGTTGTAATCACTCTAGGCTCCATGGTGTGGTGATTGTCCTTCTTCAACTCCATCTTAGCTGAGTGTGGTAAGTCCAATAAATCAGATTGTAGGTGCTGGAGTCTGTTGAGGCTCAGGACCTGGCTATCACATTATCAGTCCAGAGATTCAAATCCCCTAACTATATCTTAAACCCCAACGTTAACTGCACCTCCAGCAGATTAGTATGAAAGTCTTATGAAGGGAGATCCCATCTGAGTCCAGATTCATCACACATAAACACCATTTCCAGAGAGGGGCCATCTGCCCTGGTAGTAAACCCCATCAGCCATGACCATAACTCTCATGGGTCTCTTTAGCCTTCATAGGAACCAATATCTGGGGGTTGTATCTGCTTTATCTGTCTCTCTGACTCTGCTCAGTTGTGCATGAGGGCAATCCTTCTGCCAGCCTCCAGACTCTTTTTTAGAAACTCGTAGCCATATAAACTCATTTCTCCTTTCCATTTCCCCCTTACTTTAGGTCAAACAGCATTTTAAAGTCATGTTGTTTTATGTAGACATGGATATTCTGCTGATCCGCATTGAACCTTCCATATAAGGTCCTTTTCCAGTTGCATCATCAGTTGGTATTTGATAGTGGTCCCTCGTTGCCAGGGAGGCTCATCCCCGGGTGTCATGTCCCACGCTGGAGGGAAGGCATTGCATTTACATGCTGAGTTTGGCTTCGAGACTGGCCACATTTGAGTAACATGAAGGCTGACAGGAGGAAATTCCCAGGCACAATGTTGCTCTAGGCCTTGTTCTTATTTTAGGTTTATCAGCTCACAAGCATAGTCATTAGCATCAGGGGCTCACTGTTGAACCCTCACTCCCTCCCGGTCCCCGCTGCTGTACCTGGGAGACTATCGCTGCTCCCCTAGGGACCACGACAGAGCACCACTGGCCAGGAACCCAGTACCCCCCCTGCTGGGTTTTTAATTGTTGCCACTATGAGTATATCCAATCATTACCATGCACCCTGGACATATGTTCTGTACAGCTCCCTGTCAGCCATATATCACCTGTCATTGGTATCCCATACCAGTATCCCTCCATTGCCATTGTTGAAACACTCTGTGATCCAGAACTCCCCGAAATTTGAAGCCCAATATAATGTCATGGTCCCTTACTAGGGAATGGCATATAGCGATGGGTTTAAAGGATAGATAAAGAACTTGGATAAAGTTAGATAAAGAACTTAGATAAAGAATGTTGACTTGAAAAAATTCCACATCCTATCCTTCCCCCCCCCCCCCTAATTATTCAGCGTTTCTTCGTAGGAGTCCTAGACCAAAGCAATGCATATATATAATATACAGCACTCCCATACATCCACCAGAACACCTTTTTCCTTCCACAGCAATACTCTTACACCCTATTCACATCATTATTACTTAAGGTGATGTACAGAGTCTGAGATATTAGCTTTCTAACATGGTAATATCTGTGCTTACATTATGGTGCATACTTTAGGATACACAGTTCTTTACATTTTTAGTTCTCCTATGTTTTACGTTATGGTTTACATTATCAGTCTGTCGTCTCCTATATGTTATGGTGTAATATTACATGTTTTATATCCATCCTTGTGTACTCTCAAGAAACTCCTCCCTTGCCCCCCATTTACTTTGGTTCCACACATTTAACGTCCATTTTCCCTTCCACCTTGGTGCCCACAGTGACAGTCAACCTCCGTTTCCTGAGGAGCCACTTCCAGAGATAGATGGAATAGTGTTTAGGGCCTAACTTGCTCATCTGCCCCAATGCCCTGGGAGCCACCCTTTCTCTCGAGGGATAGAGTTCCCTCTATTTGGTGGCATTAGTCCTCCCCAGGATGTGGGTCCACCCCCACTCTCACTACTTGGGATTCTACCCCATGGTGTCACCCACTCTGGCAGAATGAGCATTTAGACATTCCCCAGGAGCCCGTCCTGCATCAGACCCTCCCCTCCGAGCATTCTAAACAGGTAACCCTCTTTATTATATTTTGATATTATTTTCTCGGCATTTTACTCTCCACCACCTCCTAACCCTCTCCTGTGTTCGTATGCTACCCCTCCCTCCCCCCACTTTTGGGCAACATTACCCAACCGTCCCTCCCCAGCCACCCTCAAACCCGTAAAGCCCCAACCAAAGGCAACCCCTTGCCCCCATTTTATCTCTTCTTTGTGTTCATACTTACCACCATCTCGTCTTAAGTTCCACCCCTGCAGACATCGGCTCATATCCTTCCTCCACCCTCCGATTTCCTGTAAGCCTATCGTTCAGTCTCTTGCTATCTAGGGCAGCTTGTTTATTTCATATCATTGAGGTCATGTAGTATTTGTCCTTCAATGTTTGGGTTGCTTCACTCAACATAAGGTTCTCAAGATTCATCCATGTTATCACATGTGTTTGTAGTGTGTTTGTTCTTACAGCCGAGTAGTATTCCATTGTGTGTATATACCACATTTTATTGATCCACTCATCTGTTGATGGGCATTTGGGTTGATTCCAACTTTTGGCAATAGTGAACAATGCTGCTATGAACATTGGTGTACATATATCGGTTTGTGTCCTTGTTTTCAGTTCTGCTGGGTATATACCCAGCAGTGGTATTGCTGGGTCATATGGCAAATCTATGGCTAGTTTTTTGAGAAACCGCCATACTGTCCTCCAGAATGGTTGGATCCTTCTGCATTCCCACCAGCAGTGGATGAGTGTTCCCCTTCCTTCACATCCTCTCCAGCACTTGTATTCTTCTGTTTTTTTCATAGCTGCCAATCTTATGGGTGTAAGATGGTATCTCATTGTAGTTTTGATTTGCATTTCCCTGATAGCTAGAGATTTGGAACATTTTTTCATGTGCTTTCTTGCCATTTGTATTTCTTCTTCGGAGAAGTGTCTGTTTAAGTCTTTTTCCCATTTTTTAAATGGGTTGTTTATCTCTTTATTTTCAAGATATAGGAGTTCTTTATATATGCAAGTTATAAGTTTCTTATCAGATATATGATTGCCAAATATTTTCTCCCACTGTGTGGGCTCCCTTTTTACTTTCTTGACAAACTCCTTTGAGGTGCAGAAGGCTTTAATTTTGAGGAAGTCCCATTTATCTATTAGTTCTTTTGCTGCTCGTGCTTTTGGTGAGATATTCATAAATCCATTTCCTATTACAAGGTCCTGTAGATGTTTCCCTACACTGCTTTCTAAGGTTTTTATGGTCTTGGCTCTTATATTTAGGTCTTTGATCCATCTTGAGTTGATCTTTGTATAAGGTGTGAGATGGTAATCCTCTTTCATTTTTCTACATATGGCTATCCAGTTCTCCAGACACCATTTGTTGAATAGGCCACTGTCTCCCAATTGAGAGGGTTTGGTGGCTTTATCAAATATTATGTGGCTATATATGTGAGGTTCTATATCAGAGCTTTCAATTCGATTCCATTGGTCTATGTGTCTTTCCTTATGCAAATACCATGCTGTTTTCACCACCGTAGCTTTATAGTATGTTTTGAAGTCAGGTAGTGTGATTCCTCCAATTTCGTTTTTCTTTTTCAGTATGTCTTTGGCTATTCGGGGTCTCTTTCCTTTCCAAATAAATTTCATAGTTAGTTTTTCTAGTTCCTTAAAGAAGGCTGCGTTGATTTTTATTGGGATTGCATTGAATGTGTAGATCAATTTTGGTAGGATAGACATCTTAATAATATTCAGTCTTCCTATCCATGAACAAGGAATAGTCTTCCATTTATTTAGGTCTTCTTTGATTTCCTTGAACAATCTTGTATAATTCTCGTTGTATAAGTTCTTTACCTCTTTAGTTAAATTTATTCCTAATTATTTGATTTTTTTATTTACTATTGTGAATGGTATTTGTTTCTTGATTTCCTCCTGATCTTGCTCATTATTGGTGTACAGAAATGCTACTGATTTTTGCACATTGATCTTATAACCTGCGACTTTACTAAACTCATTTATGTGTTCTAGAAACTTCGTTGTAGATCTCTCAGGGTTTTCTATGTATAGGATCATGTCATCTGCAAATAATGAAATTTTGACTTCTTCCTTTCCAATTTGAATGCCTTTTATTTCTGGTTCTTGCCTCAGTGCTCGTGCAAGTACTTCTAAGACAATGTTAAATAGGAGCGGAGACAGTGGGCATCCTTGTCTTGTTCCTGAGTTTAGAGGGAAGGAGTCTAGGATTTCTCCATTGTAAACAATGTTGGCTTTAGGTTTTTCATATATACTCTTTATCATGTTCAAAAAATTCCCTTGTATTCCAATCTTTTGGAGTGTTTTTATCAAGAAAGGGTGCCGTATTTTGTCAAATGCTTTTTCTGCATCAATAGATATGATCATGTGATTTTTTTCCTTTAATCTGTTTATATGGTGTATTACATTGATTGATTTTCTTATGTTGAACCATCCTTGCATACCTGGGATGAATCCCACTTGGTCGTGGTGTATAATATGTTTAATGTATTTTTGAATACGATTAGCAAGTATTTTGTTAAGCATTTTTGCGTCTAGGTTCATCAGAGAAATTGGTCTGTAATTTTCCTTTCTTGTGATGTCTTTGTTTGGCTTTGGTACTAGGGTAATGTTGGCATCATAGAAGGAGTTGGGTAATGTTCTTTCCGTTTCGATGTTTTGGAATAGTTTCAGCAGGATTGGTGTCAGTTCTTTCCGGAATGTTTTGTAGAATTCACCTGTGAAGCCATCTGGCCCTGGGCTCTTCTTAGTTGGGAGATTTTTGATAACTGATTCTATCTCTCTGCTTGTGATTGGTTTGTTAAGATCATCAATTTCTTCTTTCGTCAATATGGGCTGCTTATGTGTTTCTAGGAATTTGTCCATTTCCTCTAGATTGTCATTTTTGTTGGAATATAGTTTTTCAAAATATCCTCTTATGATAGTCTTTATTTCTGTGGGGCCAGTGGTGATATCGCCTTTCTCATTTCTTATTTTGTGTATTTGCATCTTCTCTCTTTTTTTCTTTGTTAGTGTTGCTAAAGGTTTGTCAATTTTGTTAATCTTCTCAAAAAACCAGCTCTTGGTCTTGTTTATCTGTTCAAGTGCTTTCTTATTTTCTATTTCATTTAGTTCTGCTCTTATCTTTGTTATTTCCTTCCTTCTTCTTCCTGTTGGGTTACTTTGTTGTTGTTTTTCTAATTCCTTCAAATGTGCAGTTAGTTCTTCGATTTTTGCTCTTTCTTCTTTTTTGATATATGAATTTATGGCTATAAACTTCCCTCTCAGTACTGCTTTTGCTGCATCCCATAAATTTTGGTATGTTGTGTTATCATTATCATTTGTTTCAAGGTAGTCATTGATTTCTTTTGAGATTTCCTCTTTGACCCACTGTTTTTCTAAGAGTGTGCTGTTTAATTTCCAAATCGTGGTGTGAAATCTGGGCTTCTGTCCCTTGCAAATCTCCAGCTTGACTCCACTGTGGTCAGAGATAATGTTTTGTATGATTTCAATCTTTCTGAATTCGTTCAGCCTTTCTTTGTGGCCTAGCATATGATCTATCTTGGAGAATGATCCATGTGCGCTTGAGAAAAATGTATATCCTGCTGTGTTTGGGTGTAGCGATCTATATATGTCTATTAGATCGAGCTCCTCTAATATACTATTCAGATGTTTTGTTTCTTTGGTGATTCTCTTTTGAGATGTTCTGTCCAGAGTTGATAGTGGTGTATTAAAATCCCCCACTATAATTGTAGATGTATCTATTCTTTCACTTAGTTTTTCCAGCGTTTGCCTGACGTATTTAGAGGCACCCTTGTTAGGGGCATAGATATTTATGATTGTTCGATCTTCTTGACAGATTTTCCCTTTGACTAAAATGTAGTATCCTTCTTTGTCTCTCACAATTGTTTCACATTTAAAGTCTATTTTGTCTGATATTAATATAGCTACTCCTGCCTTTTTTTGTTATTGTTAGCTTGTATGATTGTTTTCCAGCCATTCACTTTCAATCTCCATGCGTCTCTGGGTCTAAGATGTGTCTCTTGTAGACAGCATATGGATGGGTTATATTTCCTTATCCAATGTCCCAGTCTGAATCTTTTGATAGGTGAGTTTAATCCGTTGACATTCAGTGTTATTACTATCAAGGAATTATTTGTGTTAGCCATATTTTGATTGGATTTGTGTTTGTCATATTTTGTTTGTATATTTTTTTGGTCTTTTTTGTTGTTGTTGTTGGTCTTATACTCTCCTCCAACTTTGCCTTTCCTGTTTTTTCCTTTCTTCCTGCAGAACTCCCTTTAGAATTTCTTGAAGGGGAGGTTTCTTGTTGGTATACTCTTTCAGTTTCTGTTTGTCTGTGAATATTTTGAACTCTCCATCATGTTTGAATGCTAGTTTAGCTGGATAGAGTATTCTTGGTTGGAAGTTTTTTTCCTTTAGTACCTTGACTATATCATACCACTGTCTTCTTGCCTCCATGGTTTCAGAAGAGAAATCAGCACTTAATCTAATTGAGCTTCCCTTGTATGTGATGGTTTTCTTTTCTCTTGCTGCTTTTAGGATTTTCTCTTTGTCTTGAGCCTTGGATAATTTGATAAGTATATATCTTGGGGTGGGCCTGTTGGGGTTTATGACTTGTGGAGTGCGCTGTGCTTCTTGGATATGTACATCTGTCTCTTTCAGTAGATTTGGGAAGTTTTCAGCCATTATTTCCTGCAACACTCCTTCTGACCCCTTTCCCTTCTCTTCACCTTCTGGAATGCCTATAATACGTATGTTTGAGCGTTTTGCATTGTCATTCAGGTCCCTAAATCCTAATTGGATTTTTTCTATCTTCTTATTGACCCCTTCTACTATCTGTTTGATTTCTGAGGTACTGTCTTCCACATCACTAATTCTCTGCTCTGTCTCTTCTAGTCTGCTGATATTTGCTGCAAGTGTATTTTTGATTTCTTGAACTGTGGTGTTCATTCCCATCATATCTGTTATGTTTTTGCGTATGTCTGCAATTTCCCCTCCAAGTGATGTCTTCATGTTGTTAACCTCTTTCATTACTGCATCAAATTTGTCGGTGATGAATGTTCTGAGTTCTTTCATTGCTTGTGCCAAGTTTTGCTCCCCTTCGTGATTATTGGTTTGTTGATTGGATTCAGTCCTATTTTCCTGATTATTGGTTTGGTTTGTAGATTTTTGTTGCTTTCTGGTCATCTCTTTATTTTGACGAATTTAATCAGTTCCTTAGCTTCTTTGTCTGCTTTTGGAGGTTAATTAGTTGTTATTTTTGCATAGGTGTTATATCTTCTCTTTGTCACTTTTTTCTTCTTACTCAAGTTACTTGTTGTTGGTTAAGTTCACTTTAGAAGAAAGTATTAGTGTTGGGAAAAGGCAATTGTGTCAGCAAGGACAAAGTGTAAAGTGGTATTGGTAATGTATGTTAACAAAGCAAGAATATGAGATCTGGGAGGATGGAGGTTAGATTCATGTAGATTGTATAGAGTTATAGCTGTAGGTAGAGTATCTTTTATGAAGTAGATGACTGAATATAGGCGGAATATGGTATGAACTACAAAGCTATTGTTTTCATGAGAGAAGGAAAAAGAAAAGAAAGGTAATAGTTTCAAGAGTGGATAACAGACAGAAAACAGAACAAAGGTATTAGAAATTAAGAGTTAGACACTTTGTGGATCAAAGAATGGGAGGTGGGGGGTGGAATATAGGAGAGACAGTAGATGATAGTGGTTATCAAGATGCAGGGGAAGAGGGATAGTGTAGGTAGCCTAAATCAGTTCACACAGAAATGAGGCAGTGGAGGATGGGAAAACCCAGCAAATGTGAGGTGTTCCCTGTAGCACGTATTGTGTACTTGAATTAAAATAAAATAAGTGGAAAATGAGGGACAAGAGGGAAAGAGAGAACCGAAAAAAAAAACACTAATTATAATAAAGAAAAAAAGAAAGACAAGAAGAAAGGAAGAAAGAAAAAGAGGATAGGCAAGCGGTGGGGAACAGATGGGGGGAGAGAGATACAGGTATACACGTGTCACAATTGCAACACTATCTAAAACAACAACCAAAAAAACCCCTAAATATCTGTAAAAAAAAAAAAAAAGGACTTTGGGGGAGACGCTAGGAGAAAAGAGTAGGGGATAATGCAATATTAGCAATCAGGGCGTCAAAAAGAGTAAAAAATAAGATAAAGTGAAAATAAAAACAAAACAATATGAACCATTAAAGATAAAACGCAAACGTTGAGGTCCAGGGCACTCAAGGACCCCAGGTAGACCCCAGAGTGTGATGGATTCAGGGGTGGAAAGTCTGAGACACTGAAGACTCAAGAGGTGTGAGTCTGGGGTGTGGACCACCAGAGTTCAGGGGACCCAGACCTGGCAAGCTCAAATCTGGTCCACAGAAAGCTTAGGAGCCCCGCAGTGCAACACAGCCCTCAGGGATCCCCGTAGCTGGGTGTCAGCCCTGTGGGGGAAGCCAGATCCGCAAATTTTATATTGAATTTCTGATCCCTGAAATTCACCTAACTCCTCAGGGTATCAGCCTTTGGACAGCTCCCTCCCTATGCTCCCTCGCAACGGCCACTTGAGGGCGCCTCTACACCACGGCCAGTTCAATGACCCAGATCCCAAGCCCCGCCGGGTGGGGTGGGCTTCAGCTGGAAACGCCGAAAACAGACTCTAAGATCCGAAATCCCAAACTTCGCAAAATATCCTCCAATCAGCTTCCAGACGTGTCCTCCTCCCTCACTGCACCCTACAACAGTCTCCCAATTGTGTCCCCTTATTGTCCAAAATCCAATTCCGTTGCCGATCGGCAGCCGGACCTGTGGGGATGGGGCTCCAGGCGGAAGCACTGCCCCCCCTGTCCGGCGACCAAAAACGTCCCCCGCTTCACAAGAAAACGCCGTCTGTCTCCCCAAATCAATCTGCAAAGGAGTCTTGTCCCAACAATCCCTCACCAGCCAGCCCAGTATCCGTGAATTTCTCAGCACCGCAAAGCCTCTAGTAAAAGGAAAAAAAACAAAAACCCTGGCCGCCGCGGCTCCGGAGCTTCAGGAGCACCCGCTACCGCGGCTCCGCCCACCCAAGGAGGGAACTTCCTGAGCCCAGCTGGGACCTCCGTTTATATATTATAGATGTATCCTCTCTGTTACCTTCCCACCGAATTGACGTCCAGACACCTTCCAACCAGCAAAAATCCCCGAAACAGCGCGGTCTCAAAGAGCCTTCAACGCTGCCCAGCCGCCCCCTGCAGAGACACTACCAGGCAAGCTCACGCAGCCACCATCTTGCCCCCAAATCCTGAATCTTTTGATATGTGAGTTTAATCCATTGACATTCAGTGTAATTACTTTCAAGGAATTATTTATGTTTGCCATATTTTGATTGGACTTGTGTTTGTCATAATTTGTTTGTTTGTTTGTTTTTTCCCTTCTCTTTTTGTCTTTTTTATTGCTCTTACACTCTCCTCCAACTCTGCCTGTCCTGTTTTTTCCTTTCTTCCTGCAGCACTCCCTTTAGAATTTCTCGAAGGGGTGGTTTCTTGTTGGCATACTCTTTCAGTTTCTGTTTATCTGTGAATATTTTGAACTCTCCATCATGTCTGAATGCTAGTTTAGCTGGATAGAGTATTCTTGGTTGGAAATTTTTTTCTTTTAGTACCTTGACTATATCATACCACTGCCTTCTTGCCTCCATGGTTTCAGATGAGAAATCAGCACTTAATCTTATGGAGCTTCCCTTGTATGTGATGGCTTTCTTTTTTCTTGCTACTTTTAGAATTTTCTCTTTGTCTTGAGCGTTGGATAATTTGACAAGAATATGTCTTGGGGTGGGTCTGTTGGGGTTTATGACGATTGGGGTGTGCTGTGCTTCTTGGATATGTACATCTGTCTCTTTCAGTAGATTTGGGAAGTTTTCAGCCATTATTTCCTGCAACACCCCTTCTGATCCCTTTCCTTTCTCTTCTCCTTCTGGGATGCCTATAATACGTATGTTTGAGAGTTTTGCATTGTCATTCAGGTCCCTAAAACCTACCTGGATTTTTTCTATCTTTTTATCAATCAATTCTACTATCTGTTTGATTTCCGATGTCCTGTCTTCCACATCACTAATTCTCTGCTCTGCCTCTTCTAGTCTGCTGATATTTGCTGCAAGTGTATTTTTGATTTCTTGAACTGTGGTGTTCATTCCCATCATATCTGTTATCTTTTTGCGTATGTCTGCAATTTCCCCTCCAAGTGTTGCCTTCATGTTGTTAACCTCTTCCTTTGCTTCATTAAATTTGTCGGTTATAAATGTTTTGAGATCTTTAATTGCTTATCCAAAGTTCTGCTCCCCTTCCTGGTTTTTAGTTTGTTGATTGGATTCAGCCATGTTTTCCTGATTACTGGTTTGGTTTGTAGATTTTTGTTGCTGTCTAGTCATCATTTTATCTTGACGGGTTTAATCAGTTCCTTAGCTTCTTTGTCTAGTGTTGGGGATTAATTAGCTGTTGTCTTTGTGTAAGTGTTATATCTTCTCTTTGTCACTTTGTTCTTCTTATTCTAATTTCTTATTGCTGGTTGAATTTCACTTTAAAGGAAAGTATTAGGGCCAGGGAAGGCAATTGTGTAAGCAAGGAAAAAGTGTAAAGTAGTATTGGTGATAAATGTTAACAGAGCAACAATATGAGATCTGGGAGGATGGATATTAGATTCATGTTAGTTGTGTAGAGTTATAGCAGTAGGTAGAGTATCTAAAATGATGCAGTTGACTGAATATGGGAGGAATATGTTATGAATTAAAAAGCTAGTGTTTTCATGAGAGAGGGAAAGAGAAAAGAAAGGCAATAGTTTCAAGAGTGGATAAAAGACAGAAAACAAAACAAAGGTATTAGAAATTAAGAGTTAGACACTTTCGGGATTAAAGAAAGGGAAGTGGAATATAGGAGAGACAGTAGATGATGGAGGATATCAAGATGTAGGGGAAAGGGGATAGTGTAGGTAGCCAAAATCAATTCACACAGAAATGAGGCAGTGGAGGATGAGGAAACCCAGCAATGTGAGGTGTTTCCTGGAGCACCTATTGTATAATTGAGATAAAATAAAATAAGAAGAAAATGAGGGACAAGAGAGAGAAAACAAAAAGAGAAGAAAGGAAGAAAGAAAAAGGGGGTGGGTAAAGGGAGGGGAACAAGTAGGGAAAAGAAAAAAAAGATATAGAACAACCACAACAGCAACAACAAAAGAACCCCCCTAAATAACTGGGAAAAAAAAGAGTTTGGGGGATACGCTGGTTGAAAAGACTAGGAGATAATGCAATGTTAGCAATCAGGACATTAAAAAATTAAAAAAATAAAATAAAAATTAAAAACAACAAAACAAAACAAAAAAGAAAAAACGCAAACGTTGAGGGCTAGGACATTCAAGGACCTCAGATGGACCTCAGGGCATGATGGATTCAGGTATGGAAAGTCTGAGATATTGAAGATTCAAGAGGTGTGAGTCTCTGGGGTGTGGGCCACCAGGATTTAGGGGACTCAGACCTGGCACCCTCAAATATGGTTAACAGGGAGCCTGGGAGCACCACAGTGCAACACAGCCTTCAGGGATCCCTGCAGCTGGGTGCCAGCCCTATGGGAGAGGTCACTTCCGCAAACTCTAACCTATGTGTCTGAACCCCTCAATTCACTCACTCACTGGGTCTATTCTGTGGCTGTATCACCATTTCGACCTCAGGACCCCTCCCACCCTGTAATCCCCTGGAACGGCCACCTGGGGGCGCCTCTACACTGCAGCCAATTTAATGACGCAGATCAGTAGCCAGACCTGGGGGTGGGGCTCCAGCCAGAAACGCTGATAACAGAGTCCAAAACCAAAATTCCCACGCTTCACAAAATATTCCCCTAATCGGCTTCCAGACGTCTCCCACCCTGCACCTTGCAGGCCCTGAAGCAGTCTCCTGGTGATGTCTCTTTATTGTGAAAAATTTAAGGCTGCTGAAGATCGGCAGCTGGCCTTCGGGGGGTGGGGCTCTAGGCGGAAGTGCAATTATTTGTGTTTGCAATAAAAACTTCCCCACTTTGCCAAAAAACTCCCGTTTGTCTCCCCAAATCGGTCTGCGAAGGCCTCCTGTCCTATTAACCCCCCAATAGCCCGCTCAGGGCTTATGAATTCCCCAGTACCACAGAGCCTCCAGAAATCACCGCTGCAGCACCGGCGCCGTGGCTCCGCCCACCCCAGGAAGGAGCTTCCGGCACACAGCTCCCACCTCCGTGTAATAGAGTCTCAATTATATCTTATACACGAATTTTCTCTGTTAACTTCCCACCAAATCGATGTCCAGACACCTCCTGCCCTGCGAAATCCTGAAACAGCCTGGTCCCTAAGAATTTCCAATGCTGCCCAACTACTTCTTTGCAGGAGAGAATCTCAGGTGTGCTCACTCAGCCACCATCTTGCCCTGCCCCCCCGAGTTTGTTTAAAATTGACCAGTTTGGTAGTACATTTCCTCTTCCCTTTGAGAAGACAGGGCCACATGGTCTCTGGCCCTCAGATCTGTCTGTTCTCTTCTCTCATACACAAGTTTAACTGGAATTCAGGGCCCCACGCAGAGACCACTCTCAGCCATACTGTGGCCATGTGGTGTGGCAGATTAGCCTCTTTCTTTTCAGAATATCAGTAGGCAGGTTGTCCCAATTAGAAGTTGTCTGTTATCCTAGGGGAGGATAAACACATTATTCAGTCTGAGTGGCTTTGCACCTCTAGACCTGGTTGAATAGATTGCTCGCCAAACCAGCATCCTGGAGATTGTCCCTGATCACTGTTCCTACATTCTAGGGGTTAGGAGCCTTATGTCTCTGCATGTCCCCAGAGTGTTAGAGGTCTTGGGGGCATCTGGATCCAGCTCCCAGACTGAACACCCAAACTGGGCTGACCTTAGGAAAGGGGCTGACTAGCGACCTTTCTTTTGCCTACTTTGCAGATAGGTATGAGAGAGCTCACCTCATGGTGACTCCCAGGGTCCAAGTTCTGCAGTTCAACTCGACATTGAAAACCGATTTAAAAACTAGAGACTAACTGTCCTGTGGTTTGCCAGCAAACAGCCTCAGCAACCCCCTGAGACAATCTTAGGGCTGAGAAGGAGCAAAGCCTCAGAGCACTACCAAGGGTGGGACTCAAACCTCACTAACAAATGCATTTTCAGTTTCTAAGGGATTCTAAAGCATCTCACAGACCCAAAATGAGGACAGCAGTAGTTGGAAGATCAAAGACACTTCTAATTTAAAGAGATTAACTAGTGGTCTAAAAAAATGATATAGTGGGTGATGTGATGCTTAGACTAATGTGTCAAATCTGCTAGGTAATTGTGCCCAGTTGTTTGGTCAAGCACGCACTGGGCTAATACTAATACAAGGACACTTATGGACTTTAGTCACCAGTGACTTTACTGCATAGATAGCTGATTACATCTATATCAATCAGGGAGATTGCCATCAGCAATGAGTGATGCTTTATCCAATCAGTTGAATGCCTTAAAATGGGAAGTGATTTTAACATTCAGAGAGAATTTCCCAGCTCATCTTTGGACAGCCAACATCTTCTAGAAACTCATCAAGGACCTTCATTGGACTTTCATCGGAGCCCCTGGTTTGCAACCTGCCTGCGAAACCTGGACTTGTGCATCCCTGCGGTCGTGTGAGAGACTCATAAAATCACATACTATTGACAGATATGTCCTGTTGATTCTGTTTCCCTAGAGAACCCTGACTAATACAGGTGATAGACATTCTGAACTCACAGAGAGGACCTGGTAAACTCCCAGCAGACTCCTGCTTCACTTAGGCCACATGCCCAGTCAGGTCTCAAGGATGGATTCACAAGGCATGGAGAAATTCTTTGGATCTGCACAGCATGGAGGCTTGTACCTACCACTTCCAAAGAGGAACCCATAAGTCTGTGCAGACAGAGTTTATGTCCTGTGGGAGCCATCCAGGAGCCCCCTTTAAAATGGAAATTAAAGTCACTTCTGATTAAAAGGAGTTAACTAGTAGTCTAAGGAAATGGTACAATGGGTAATAGTCATTTGAACTCACAGAGAGGGCCTGATAAATTCCTGGCAGACTACTGCTTGACTTAGGCCACATGCCCAGTCAGGGCTCAAGAATGGTTTCACCCACCACCCAGACTTCCTTGGATCTAGATGGCATGGGGGCTCACCCCTACCTTAGAGCCTTAGAGGTCTTGGGAGATGTCTGGGTCCAGTTCCCAGACCTGAGCTCCCAAACTGGGCTTTCCCTCTAGGAAAGTGACTGGCTAGAGACCTTTCATTTGTCTACTTTGCAGAGGTCTTAGGAGATAGCCACGAATGAGCTCATCTCATGGCCACTCCCAGGGACTGAGTTCCATAGTTAAACCTGACATTAAGAGGCATATTAAAAAGCAGAGACTGTTTTGCAGCTTATAGGCAAACAGCCTTAGGGGCCCTGGATTAAGAGGAACTTCATGGTCTTCCAGGGGCTGAGCAAGGAACAAACCTGGCTTGGCCCAGGGTGAGAATCTTGGGGCCTCACTAATAAAAGAAAATAGGGCACAGACAGGCTTTAGTTAAAAACTTATCAGTCTCCAGCAAGGGTTGGGGAGGGCCACTTGCCTCTCTATCTCCTGACTGGTTTGCCAAATAAAGTTACTAGATCACTCTAGTTTCTGGGCTTCTAATTTCTTGGCTTATGTCACAAAAAAGAGTTGAAGGACATGCCAAGGTTTATTAAGAAACAAGAAAATGAGAAAAATACATGGTCCAAGGCATGGACTATGGGTATGCTATAGGGTGAGTTGTGCATTTGGTACCCCAGATCAGGTCTTTTTAAAGTCTTTCCTCCTCCCCCCTTCATAATGTTGGGGCAGGGTCCCAGCAGTTTGCTGTTCCAATTGGTTGCCCCACCTACCAGTTTCTCAGGGACCAATGGTGAGGCCTTTTGAGGGATCTGGGCCTTTCCCTTGACCCTATGGGATCTCGTGGGTCAAACAGGATGTCATTTTTCCAAACGGGATCTCATGGCCAGGATCTCACAAGGTTTTTCCAGCAGCCTTATTCCCAGGAGGTTTCTGGACGGGGTTTCATGGCCTTGTGGTCAGTGAGCCATGTTGTCTACTAGGTCTTCAGCTGTGACCCAAATCTTTCCTTTCACTATACTAACCTGCCTCATACACACACATCAGGGATGGAGATTGCTTGTGGTACAAAACAAATGAGGAGACATCTCACCACATTTCATATACAAGGGAACACTTAATCGTGGAGTAAATGAGCATAAGAGAAACAAAGAAAGTAGACTGATTCTATGATTAAACAGGTTAGAAAGCAGGGAGAAAGGAAAGACTCTGTAGCCAGCAAGGTGTGCGTCCAAATCCTGTTTCGTGTTTCAGTGAGGGCAAGACATTTGACCACTGTGAGCCTTGTTTTCTTTCCTTTCAAGTAGAAATTAATTTTATTTTCCTCACACAACAGTTGTGAACATGAAATTCAATAGCTTTAAGTACCAACTTCTTCACATGAAAAAGTGCTAGACATGATTAGCCTTTTGGGGAAATGGAAATTCAAACTACAATGAAATTCCACTTCATGTCCAATAGGATGGCAATTATTTTTAAAAACATCAAAATAACAAATGATAGGAAGGAAGCTGAGAAATAGGAACCCTCATCCATTGTTTCTGTCAATGTAAAATTGTGCAACTGCTGGGAAAACTGTTTAGTGGTTCTCCCAAAAGTTAAATAGAGAATATCACACTTCTTGGTCTGTATGTAAAAGAATTGAAAGCAGGGACTCAAACATATTTGTGCACCAAGGCTCAAAGCAGCATTATTCATAATCCACAAGGTTGGAAGCAACCTAAGTGCCTATCCAGATAAATGGTTAAAAAATATCATATATATTCAATGAAAAACTTTTCAGCCATAAAAGGCATTGAAGTTCTGACATATGTGACAACATGGGTAAACCATGAAATCATCTTGTATAATGAAGACACAAATACACAGATACTGTATATCTTCATTTATATGAAATAACTGGAATATGCATATTCATAAAGACAGAGAGTGGATTACAGTTTACTGAGGGTCAGGGGATCTGGTGATGGGGAGTCAGTATGCAATGGGTGCAGATTTTCTGTGTGAAAGACAGATAATTTTGGCTGATGGAAGCAAAATTTTGTGAATTTCATTGATGCCACTGAATTGTATGTTGGAAATGGTTAAATAGGGAAAATTTATGTTGAATCTCTGTTAGTACACACACACACACATGCGCACACACAAAGATTTGGGATTTTTAAAAAACTATTACCAACACTTCAGTTTGCTTATTTGTTCTTTGGAAATAAATTTAGGTTCATTTGTTTAAAAAATGAAAGATCACCACCTTCTAGTAGATACTCAGTAAATGTCAGCTATTTTATGTGTTCACACAACACACTCCTGCGTCAGTGGCTCCTCTTTGCATTTATAATACAGCCCAGGTTCATACTTTCTTTCTTATATAAACAGAAGAGAAACTCTGATTTGTATTTTTCTCTCAAGAATAAAAGTATTGTAGGAAAAATGCCATCATAATTTTAGCAGAAATAAAAACAGTTTTCCCTCTTATCTCATTTGACTCACATAACAGAAGCACGAAAGCATTTTGATAGATATGGATCAATCTCTTAAGGTAGAAATGCCATCACCTTCAGACATTCCTGTCAGTTACCTATTTGTGGGTCTACAACACTGTGAAGGGGATTTTGTAGATCACTAGAAAATAAATTGGTACTATACTGCTGAAGAGTAGGATCGTTTTGTGAGGTAAGGATCATACACCAGAGAGTTTAGAATCCTAAACTAGCATCATCATGCTCTAGAATCTAGGATCATGTTCCTTCAATTCAGTCTATCCTATGTCCACAGTTCTTCTTACATACAGGCACAATAACTGCCCTGAAAAACAGGTTGGAGAATGGGATAACCAACCATAAAACGTCACCCCAGCTCTCAAAATCATCACTGCTCCTTATTTGTATCAACCTGTCCTAGACTCTATGGAGGTCTCCTATCACCTGGAGAATCTCAGGTGGTGGATGTGCTGATTAGAGTCTTTTGTGGATCTCAGAAAACCTGTTTGTAAAGCAAAACCATTCCTGTGCCTATAAACCCATTGTAGATAGGAGCTATTGACTGGACTCAGGAAATCTTTGGATTACATTATTTTTGATTAGATAGCTTCAGTTAAGGCCTTTGATTAGATTGTGGGACTTCGGCTAGGACTTAATCCTCTTATTGGAGTCCTTTATAAATGGAGCAATAGTGAAAGAGAGAAGCTTGCATATGTTGATGATCTCAGGGGAGAAAGAACAGCAACAGATGGAAGAGCCTGAAGATCAGCACAGCAGCTCAGGTGAAAGGGGAGACACAAATGAATCCTTTCATGTGCCTGATTGCTCACAGTTAAGCTTGGCTAGAAAGTGAGTGTGTAGCTGTAGACTGTCTTCCAGTCTGTAGCTCTCTGAGACAGCTTGATTTGCTTAATTCCATCCATTAGCCATGTGGAATCTAAGCCCCCTCTTGATTTAGAGGTGGATGGGACATCGCCATCCCCCGGCCCTCAGGATAGAGGAATAAAATTTGGATTAGAGTGGACTTACTGGTTTTCTACTACAGAATTGTTGTGACTAGTAAGGGAAGAAATTATATCATTGATGTGGAGACAGTGGCCACGGGAGTTGCCTGAAGGCAGGGAGAGGGAAAAAGAGGTGTGATATGGGGCATTTTTGGGACTTGGAGTTGTCCTGAATGATATTGCAGGGACAGGTGCAGGGCATTATATATTCTGCCATAGCCACTGAATGTACTGGGAGAGAGTGTAAATTAGAACAAACTATAATCCATGCTGTGTAGCAATGCTCCAAATTGTACTCATCAAATGCAATGAATGTACCATACTAATGAAATAAGTTGTTGATGTGGGAGGAGTGGGGGGATGTGGGGAGTAGGGTATTTGAGAATCTCTTAAAATTTTTAATGTAACATTTTGTGTGATCTATGTATCTTTTAAAAAAGATAATAAAAATGGTGAAAAAAATTAATTTGCACACAAAAAAGAAAGTGAGCCTGTAAGAGAAGGCAGACCCTAGCAGAGCTGCCATTGTGCCTTGCCATTTGGTATGAGTTGAGGATGGCCAGCAGTCAACCTTCTGTGAGAGAACATCTCTGATGATGCCTTAATTTGGACATTTTCACAGCCTCAGAACTGTAACCTTTTAAGCTAATAGTCTCCATTTGTAAAAGTCAACCTATTTCTAGTATATTGCTCCTAGCAGCTTTTAGCAAACTAAAACTGATGTTGGTACCAGGAATGTGGAGTGGGTGGTCCTATGCAAATATGTGGAAATGGTTTATTGATTGGATATGTAGGAAGAATTGTGAAATGCTTTGATAGAAAAGACCTAGATTACTATAAAGAGATTTTTTGTTAGGAATATGGATCATAAAAGTCTGATGAGGTCTTAGGAAGAAATGAATTGTCATTGCAAACTAAAAGAAAGGCGATTCATGTTTTAAAGTGGCAGAGAACTTGACAAAATTGTGTTCTGATGGTGGATGTGAAGCAGGCTAGTAAGATAAGGAATCAATAGATGGATCTGGAACCTGGCAACAAGTCCACGTGGACATCAATAACCCCAAGGTGACTGCTGGAAGACCCTCCCTAAGATTCTGCCACTCATAAGACTTCCTCCAGAAGCCAGGAGAAGCCCTGGATATTCCCTAAGGACTTTATCATTGGGCCTTCCTGGGAGATTGATGGGAGTAATAAGCAATCAAAACAAGTAAACACCTGGAACTCCTCCCCTGCCATTAGCAAAGGGGTGGGGTAATTAACAGTTCAAAAAGCAGCTCCAGGCCGGAGTTCTCTCTTGCCTCTGGACCCCGACTCTGGTTGCTTTCTCCTCACTTGGATCACCACGCAAGTAAACCTGGGGATTTATAACCTATAATGGGGAATTGTAGCCTGTAAATCAGCCCTCTTTATCACTTTTCAGCCCCTTCCTCTCTACGTGGGACCCCTGTTCTGTTACTTTCTCCCATTTCTCTTCCCTGCCTATCTGAATAAATTACTGGCCTAACTCACCCAATGTACTCTTGAAATTCATTTCTGTAGTGTTAAGTCAAGAACTTAAATAAAATCCGGTAAGAGATGGAAGGCAGAATTTGAATGTGACACACTTGGATATTATCTCATGAGATTTCCAAACTAAATGTGACAAGTGTAACCTGGATTCTTCTCAGTGCACCTTATAGTAAAATGTGAGAACAAAGGGATTAACTGAGGACTGAACTCTTAGGCACAAAGAAACCAGAAATTTATGCTTTCGGAAATACCGGGCTACCAGAAAATGACTCCCCAGAGACTAGCGCCCCTAGTGAGGACTTAACTGAATTTGGAATCAGCCTGTCATTTCAGGATAAGGCAAGATTGGAAATGCAATTAACCAGAAAGGATTTGATGGAAAGTCCTACTGTCTGATGGTGGGACTCCTGTGAACTACATGTGAAACCAACAAGTTTTTGCAAGATCTGTATGAACAAAACAACTGCCAGCCTGGACTAGAAGGGACAGAAAAGGAGAGATTGAAGCAAAAACAACTTCAAGAGCAGTTGGAAGCTGAGTTCTGGACGTTACACATCTCCAGCCAAGAGAGGGACCACACCCATGTATGAGGAATGGGTAAGTTTGTGGGCCTCTATTCAGAAAGAATGTGACCACCACAGGCTTTACAGAGGGCAGATCACATTTCCTGGCAATTGGGGAGAGTTACTTCACCAACCCACTCTTCTAAGAGGTTGAGTGTATGCCTCAGAGATTGAGGAGATTGTGGCTATCACCCCACTGCTCTTGGAGTGTGAGGCCTAGAGCTTGGCCACCACCCAAATACTTGATGAGGGTGGAGCTGAGACATGGTCACTGGGCAAGCCCTTGGAAGATGTGGAACTGCTTCTCCATGAGGCCCTGAGGAGAAGAACACATTGTTTTGTAGATGACTCTCAGACTATGAAATCTAATGGAGTATGCCCTGCAGGTTTTCAGAACTGCGTGGGATGTGTGACTCTTGTTTTCCTTCCAATTACTCCCTATGGCAACAGGACTGTTTATTCTATGTCTGTCCCTTCTTTGAGTATTAGAAGCAGATAACTTGTTTTGTAAGTCTCACAGGTCCACAACAAGAGGGGAATTTTGCTGAAGCCTATTAATGATTTTGATGAAATTTTGTTACTGAAAAGATTAAAGGTTTCTGAATTATTGTGATGGAATGATTGTATTTTGCATACGGAAAGAACATGCATTTTTGGGGTCCACAGAGTGCAATGTGCTGGTTTGATTTTTCTGTCTCCTCCCAGAAAATCCTGTTCTTAAAGTGATTCCATTGCTGTGCTTGTAAAACCATTGTAAATGGTACCTTTTGATTTAATTCAGTTAAGAGCCTTTGATTAGATCAATTTGATTAGATAACTTCAGATAAGGCCTTTGGTTAGATTGTGGAAACTAAGGTGGGTCTTAACCATCTTTTCTATCCTTTAAAGACAGAGAACTAAAAAGCCACAGACACAGGAAAAAAGCCACAGTGACAGAGAGAAGCCTATGTAACTGAAATGTTAACAATTGTCTTTTGAATTACTGAATTGTATTTTAAGAAATTATAGCCTTTTGATATTTTGCAATATCACCAAAATAAAATACCAATAAGTGTGATAACTTTCTGAATTATAGCCTTGATGCGTGTTAGCCTTCTGAAATAGCTGGAAGCAGATATCTGTCACTGTTGTAAATCACTGTACTGTAATCTAGACACCTTGTTTGTTTATGTTTATGCTATGTTTTAAAACTGCATGACTTTACCCAGTGACTGGACTGTAATGAGACAACTCTTTAATGCCTCCCCTCATATCGCATCTTATTTTGCAACTCTGAAGTGGGGTGTCCTTGCACATAGCTCCTTTGCTGATTAAAATGAGTCAGCCCAGACTGATCACCCCAAATTCCTAAGTCATCTTGCTATTCCAAAACAGTTCTAACCAGAATTGGCTCACCTGACATGTGCAATAGCCTAAAGTTTAAACCAAGTTAACTTAGCATGTAATCAATTTGTGCGTGTTCAGCAATTAGACTATCTCTAACCCCATTATTGTCCTGAGCCTGCCTGCCTTTGTTTAATTGCTAGAAAACACTGTAAGTTTCTCCAGTTTGGGGACACAGATTTATAGCCAATAGGCTTTCTGATCTCTTTGCTTTGTGTTCAGCAATAAACTCTTTCTCTCTTTGTAGCTCCAGTGTCAGGTAAGTGGCTTTTCTGTGTTCATCTGGCAGAGAAACCCCAGTATTGATCAGTATCAACTCCAGATGTTGACAAACATAGGCAAGAGAGAAAAGCCACCCACAGAGCAGCCCAAAACTGAGGAAATGCCACCTAGAGGAGAGGAGAGAGACTGTCGGAGTTGCCTTTGTGCCTTTTCACCTGGCAGGAGACCAGGATCCCCAGAAGCCAATCTTTGGTGAGACAGCATCTCTGATAATGCCCTGATTTGGACATTTTCATAGCGTTAGAACTGTATGCTTTTACCCTAATGAATTCTTACTGTAAAAGCCAAGTAATTTCTGGTATAGTGCTCCCAGCAGCTTTTAGCGAACTACAACATGGGACTTTAACTTCATTCATCATTTAATTAAATCTATAGGCTCTATTCTTAGAAAATTTCCCTCACATTCAAAACTTGATTTACATAATCAGGAGGTGGGACAGAATAAGATCTTCTCATGTAAGTGAACAGATGAGGCTGCTTTAAAAAACAAGACACAGTAAATAGGTCTTTGAAGCAGCCACCATTATACTAGAAATTGGGTCTTCATGTTCTTGTAACTAATGAATTCTCTATTGAAATCATATTGGTAGACAGCGTGGCATATACTGGTAGGGAGTGCAGCCTCCAGAACTTGGAGACCTAGGATCTGCCACTTTCCATCTTGTTGACTTAAATGCACATTCTCAGATTCCACATCCATCAAATGTCATAAAACAGTATCTGCTTCCTGTGGCTGTTTTGAAGATCACAGGAAATAAGCCTGGGTAGTGTAAAGAACTTGCTGGTTAACCTTCTTTTCCCATTACTTTAAGTCTAAGAAAAACAGACTGGTACATCGGGAGACTTCGTGGTTCAGTCAAATAAGCGTTCTAAATATATAGTGTTACAAAATAACTTACTTATTATGCAAGAGACTTGGGATTTTCATTATCAAACAGTTGTCCTCCACAAAACCTATGCTGTTATTCAGGAGAATTTCCTTCTAGTTAGCTGATCTAAAAGGCATGAATATCATAAGCATTTATCTAGGTCTAATGTTTCAAATCCTGCTTTAAATGAAGTAAACTATTTGTTACATCTCAGGTTTTAACTGATGTGTTTAACTGGCAACCCTCTTAAACTTTTAATGACAAGATCTACATTCAATACATCTAACTACATGACAATGTAAAATTCATTCTTGTATAAGCCTTTTTGTAAACATATAATATCCTGCACCTGTCCCTGCAATATCATTCAGGACAACTCCAAGTCCTGAAAATGCCCCAATATCACACCTCCTTTCCCCCTCCCTGCCTTCAGCAACTCCCGTGGCCACTGTCTCCACATCAATGATATAATTTCTTCCACTGCTAGAGTCACAATAATTGTATAATAGAAAACCTGTAAGTCCACTTTAATCCATATCTTATTCCTCCATCCTGAGGACCTTGGGATGGCGATGTTCAGTCCACCTCTAAATCAAAAGGGGCCTTAGAACCAACATGGCTTATGGATGGTATTCCCCTGCTTGCAGCCGTAGACTCTCTTTGTTCCCTTTTGTGATGGTTGATCATCCTCACCTCTCTGTTAGCTGACCTGGGTAAACCCAACGAACCGGAGAGTAGGTGTTGCAACTCTGCTGAGGCTCAGCGCCCAGCTGGCACATAAACAGTCCAGAGATTAGTTTCCCGAGCTTACCCCAACCCCAGCACCAACCACAGGTTCAGTAAAAGTGACAGAAAAGGCATGCATGGAAAGGTCACATTTGAGTCCAAATCCATCACATTCAGGAGCACAAATTCCAAAAGGGCCCACTGGCAAGGCACTGAAGTCCAGTGCCATCTGTCATTACCATAGAACCTGAGTGTCTCTGTAGCCCTCAGGAGCACCACTACCTGGGGTTGTATCTACTTTGGCTATCTCTGAGATCCTGTTGAGATGTGCATAAGTGCAACCCTCTGATGACCTTCTGACTCATTTTGAAGTCTCTTAGCCATATAAACTCAATTATCTTTACCATTTCCCCCTTTTATTCAAGGTCTTTTTCTAGTTACATCACCAAGTGTTGCTTGGTAGTAATCCCTCAGTGCCGGGGAGGCTTATCTCTGGGAGTCATGTCCCACACTAGAGGGAAGGCAATGCATTTACATGCTGAGTTTTGCTTAGAGAGTTGCCACAATTGAGCAACATGGAGGCTCTCAGAAGGTAACTCTTAGGCATCCTGCAGCTCCAGGCCTAGTTGAAATTTCAAGCACACAGGCTTATAAGAATAGTCATCAGTATCAAGGGCCCATCATTGGATCATGTTGAATAACTGGTCTTTGTCCTTGTACTTGGGGGATTGTTGTTGTTCCATTAGGGAATGTGATTGAACTCCCCAGGATGGGAACTCAGCACTCCCTCAGTTGTCATATAAAACATTACCCACTATGCACAAACATCCAAACATATCTAGATACCATATATGCATGTCCTGGAGAAGTCTCTTCTACCCATGCATGCCCCATCAATGACACCCCACATCAGTGCTCCTCCCCTACCATAGTTGAACCCCTCTGTGATCTAAAACTTCTTCGGAAATGAAGTCTAACCTATTGCCAAATTCAATTAATAGGAAAATGAAATAGAAATGATAGGTTTAAAGATTAGAAATAGAATAATTTAGAAATAGTAATAATTGAGAAACACTAAAATAAAATAAAAATAAATTGGGGTATAAAAAAATGAAAAATATCATAAAACTTTGTTTTTGACATTTTGCCTTTCATCACTGTAACAGATATTGTTACACTGTATGTACGGGGCAAGGCAACCACTTCCATTTCTTCCTCAGTGTCTACATCCTTTTTTTAAAATTATGTCTTCAAAAAAGTTTTAGGTCACAGTGAAGTCACATATAGAATATAGGAAACTCCCATATAACCAACATCAAATCCTTTCCCAACTGTGATCTTTTTACATGTGAGTGTTACATTTGCTGCAACTAAAGTACAGATATTGAAACAGCTATTAACCATGGTTCCATTATGGTTTACATTATGGTTTCCATTTTCTATTGTAAACTTTTATAAATATTTGGTTAAATTATCATTTACATTATGGTTTACATTTTAGACTATACACCTTAATAAATTTTTGGTGATATTTAACATGGACTGTATCCATCATTGCGGGATCATGCAGAACACTTCTATTGCCCCCTAGTTACCCCCTCTTTCAACTATTCTATCCCTCTTTCCCCCTCCCCTCAGCGTCTACAGTGACAACCAAGTTTCACTCCTTGAAGGACAAGAGTCATAGATACTTGCAATAATGCTGAGGGCTTGACACACTAGTCTGTCCTCCCCAATTGGGAGCCACTCATGCTCTTGAGAGACACCCTCCCCTCTGTTTGAGAATATTAGACCTCCCTAGGATGGGGGCATAACACTTTCCCATTCATTTTATGGGTCTCCACCCACTGATATAATACACTATGACAAGATGAGCACTCACACACTCTCTAGGAGCCTGCCCCAGGTGCATCCTGTTCAGATGCTCCCTGTCAAACACCTTAAACCAGTAACCCTTTCGTATTATATTTTCTAAAGGGTTTTCTCAACATTATATCTTCAAACACATACCTACCAATCTCCCTTGTTCCTTGCTCCCCCAACCTTCCTCGCAATTTCTTGGACCATCTAACCCATCTTCACAACCCAAGCTCCCTTCAAGCCTTCATAGCCTAACCCAATAGTATCTCTATGCCCCCATTTTTCCCTTCACTGCATAACTACTTACCTCCACTTTATCATAGATATTGCCCTTGTGGGCATTGGCTCACAACCTTCTCCCCTCCCCATTTCCTGTAAGCCTATCTTCCAGTTTCTAGCTCTCTGAGACAGCTTGATTTGCTTAATTCATATGAGAGAGGTCATACAGTATTTTTCCTTCAATGCTTGGCTTCCTTCAGTCAACATAGGTCCTCAAGATTAATTCATGTTACCCCATGTGTTAGTACGGTATTTCTTCTTACAGCTGAGTAGTATTCTGTTGTATGTATGTGCCACATTTTGGTTATCCATATTTCTGTGGATGGGCATTTGGGCTGATTTCAACTTTTGGCAATAGTGAATAATGCCACGATGAACATTGGTGCACATATATTGGTTTGTGTCCTTGTTTTCAGTTCTTCTGGGTATATGCCCAGCACTATAATTGCTGGGTCATATGGCAAATCTATAGCTAGTTTTTTGTGGAACTGCCAACTGTCCTCTAGAATGGCTGGATCCTTCTACATTCCCAACAGCAGTGAATGAGTTTTCCCATACCTCCATATTCTCTTCACACTTGTAGTCATCTGTTTTTTTTTAATAGCTTCCAGTCTCATGGGTGTAAGATGGTATCTACTTGTAGTTTTTATTTGCATTTCCCTAATGGTTAGTAATGTTGAGCATCTTTTCATGTGCTTTTTAGCCATTTGTATTTCTTCTTTGGAGAAATACAAATCTTGCCCATTTTTTAAATTGGGTTGTTTGTCTTTTTATTTTTGGGATATAGGATTTCTCCATATGTGCTAGATATTAGGCTCCTATCAGATATATGGTTACTAAATATTTTTGCCCATTGGGTAGGCTGTCTTTTCACTTTCTTGATAAACTCCTTTGAGGTGCAAAAGGCTTTAATTTTGAGGAGGTCCCATTTATCTATTCTTTTGCTGCTCGTGCTTTGAGTGTGAAGTTCGTGAAGCCATTTCCTATTACAATGTCCTGTAGATGCTTCCCTTCATTGTCTTTCAAGGGCTTTAATTTTTTAATTTTTTAAATTTTTTAATCTTTTTTTTAATGTTTCATTAAAAAAATATGAGGTCCACATACACCCTCCATCCCCCTCACCCCACTCCTTCCCCCATAACAACAACCTCCTCCATCATCATGAGACATTCATTGCATTTGGTGAATACATCTCTGAGCACCTTTATGGTTTTGGCTGTTGTATTTAGATCTTTGATCCATCTTGAGTTGATTTTTGTATAAGGTGTGAGTTGGTAATCCTCTTATTCTTTTGCATATGATATCCACTTCTCCAAAGACCATTTATTGTAGTGGCCATTCTCTCCCAGTTCAGTGGGCTTGGTGGCCTTGTAGAATATCAGATGACTGTATATGCAAGGATCTATATCAGAACTCACAATTCGGTTCCATTGGTCAGTATGTCTATCCTTGTGCCAGTTCTATGCTGTTTTCACCACTGTAGCTTTGTAGTATGTTTTTAAGTCAGGTAGTGTGATTCCTCCAATTTTGTTTTTCTTTTTTAATATGTCTTTGGCTATTCAGGGCCTCTGTCCTTTCCAAATACATTTTGTACTTGGTTTTTCTAGTTCATTAAGTAATGCTGTATTGATTTTTATTGGGATTGCATTGAATCTGTAGATCGGTTTGGGTAGGATAGACATCTTAATGATATTTAGTCTTCCTGTCCATGAACAGGAACTATTCTTCCATTTGTTTAAGTCTTCTTTGATATCCTTTAACAGTATTGTATAGTTTTCTGTGTATAAGCCGTTTACATCTTTAGTTAAATTTATTCCTAGGTATTTGATTTTTTAATATACTATTGTAGGTGGTATTTTTTTTCTTGATTTCCTCCTCAGATTGTTCATTATTGGTGTACAGAAATGCTACTCATTTTGCGCATTGATCTTATAACCTGCAACTTTACTGAACTCATTTATTATTTCTAGAAGCTTTGTTGTAGATTTCTCAGGACTTTCTATGTTTAGGATCATGTCTTCTGCAAATAGTGAAATTTTGACTTCTTCCTTTCCAATTTGGATGTCTTTTATATCTGTTTCTTGCCTCAGTGCTCGAGCAAGTACTTCTAACACAATGCTAAATAGAAGGGGTGATAGTGGGCATCCTTGTCCTCTTCATAACCTTAGAGGGAAAGATTTTAGGATTTCACCATTGTATATGATGTTAGCTGTGGGTATTTCATATATACCCTTTGCAATGCTCAGAAAGTGTCCTTCTATTCCTATCTTTTGCAGTGTTATCAGGAAAGGGTGTTGTATTTTGTCAAATGCTTTTTCTGCATCCATAGATATGATCATGTCATTTTTTCCTTCAATCTATTTATGTGGTGTATTACATTGATTGATTTTCTTATCTTGAATCATCCTTGCATACCAGGGATGAAGCCCACTTGGTCATGGAGTATAATTCATTCGATGTGTTGTTGAATACAATTAGCAAGTACCGTGTTGAGGATTTTTGCATCTAGATTCATTAGAGGGATTTGTCTGTAATTTTCCTTTCTTGTGGTGTCTTTGTTCGGCTTTGGTATTAGAGTTATGATGGCATCATAGAATGAATTAGGCAATGTCCCATCTATTTTGACTTCTTGAAGAGTTTAAGCAAGATTGGTGTTTGTTCTTTCCAGAATGTTTGGTAGAATTCATCTGTGAAGTTGTCTGGCCCAGGCCTCTTCTTTTTGGAAGGTTTTTAATGACTGATTCTATCTCTTTACTCGTGATTGGTTTGTTGAGATCATCGGTTTCTTCTTTCATCAATGTAGGCTCCTTATATGTTTCTGGGAATTTGTCCATTTCCTCTAAACTGTTTGTCTTGTTGGCATATAGTTTTTCACAGTATCCTCTTTATGATATTCTTTATTTCTGTTGGGTCAGTGGTGATATTCCCTTTCTCATTTCTTATTTTGTGTATTTGTATCTTCTCTCTTACTCTTTGATAGTCTAGCTAAGGCTTTGTCAATTTTATTGATCTTCTCAAAGAACCAGCTCTTTGTTTTGTGTATTTTTCTAGTGCTTTCTTATTTTCTATTTCATTTAGTTCTGCTGTGATATTTGTCATTTCTTTATTTCTTCTTCCTCTGGGGTTAGTTTTTTGTTGTTTTTTTAAATAATTCCTCCAAGCTTGCAGTTAGGTCTTTGATTTTAGCTCTTTCTTTTTTCCTAATGTATGAATTTATAGCTATGGATTTCTCTCTCAGTACACCTTTTGTTGCCTCCCATAAGTTTTGATACAGTGGGTTGTCATTTTCATTAATTTCAAGGGAGTTACTGATTTTTTTTCAAATTTCCTCCTTGACCCACTGTTTGTCTGTGTGTTGCTTAACTTTTGTATCTTTGTTCCTAATCTGGCTCTCAGCCCTTGCAGATTTCCAGCTTCATTCCACTGTGGTCAGAGAAATTATTTTGTGTGATTTCAATCTTTCTGAATTCATTGAGACTTTTCCATGGCCTAGCATGTGGTCTATCTTGGAGAATAATCCATGTGCACTTAAGGAAGATATACAGCAGTATATCCTGCTGTATTTGGGTGTATTGTTCTGTATATGTCTATTAGGTCCAGATCCTTTAATATATTATTCAATGTCTTTTTTTCTTTATTGATTCTCTGTGGGGATGTTCTGTCTAATGGTGATAATGGTGTATTAACGACCCCACTATAACTGTAGAGGCATCTATTCCTCCAGTTAGTTTTCCAGTGTTTACCTCTCATATATTGAGGTGCCCTGCTTAGGCACATAAATGTTTATGACTGTTCTTTCTTCTTGAAAGATTACCCCTTTTGCTAATATTTAGTGTCCAACTTTGTCTTTCACAATAATTTTGCATTTAAAGTCTTTTTTGTCCGATATTAGTATAGCTATTTCTGCCCTTTTTTGGTTATTGTTTGCTTCTAAGATTGTTTTCCAGCCATTTACTTTTTTTTTTATTTATTTTATTGACTTTGTAATAATATTAAATTAAAAATATATATGTGAGGTCCCATTCAACCTCACCCCCCCACCCCACCTCTCCCCCCCCCCCCCCCACCAACACTCCCTCCCATCATCATGACACATCCATTGGATTTGGTAAGTACATCTTTGGGCACCTCTGCACCTCATAGACAATGGTCCACATCATGGCCCATACTCTCCTCCATTCCATCCAGTGGGCCCTGTGAGGATTTACAATGTCCGGTGATTACCTCTGAAGCACCATCCAGGGCAGCTCCATGTCCCAAAGACGCCTCCACCTCTCATCTCTTCCTGCCTTTCCCCATACCCATCAGCCACCATGTCCACTTTTCCCAATCCAATGCCACCTCTTCTATGTGGACATTGGATTGGTTGTGTCCATTGCACCTCTATGTCAAGAGGAGGCTCAGATTCCACATGGATGCTGGATGCAATCCTCCCACTTTCAGTTGTAATCACTCTAGGCTCCATGGTGTGGTGGTTGTCCTTCTTCAACTCCATGTTAGCTGAGTGTGGTAAGTCCAATAGATCAGATTGTAGGTGCTGGAGTCTGTTGAGGCTCAGGACCTGGCTATCACATTGTCAGTCCAGAGATTCAAATCCCCTAGATATATCTTAAACCCCAACATTAACTGCACCTCCAGCACATTAGCATGAAAGTCTTATGAAGGGAGATCCCATCTGAGTCCAGATTCATCACACATAAACACCATTTCCAAAGAGAGGCCATCTGACCTGGTAGTTAACCCCATCGTCCAGCCATTTACTTTCAACCCTCTTGAATCCCTTGGTCTAAGATGAGTTTCTCGTAGGCAGCATATAGATGGGTCCTTTTCCCTATCCATTCTGCCAATCTGTTTCTCTTGACAGGTGAATTTAATACATTGACGTTCAGTGTTATTACTCTCAAGCAATTACTTACATTAGCCATATTTTCTTTGGGTTTGTGTATGTCAGATGTTGTTTTTATTTCTCTGTTTATCTGTGAAAATTTTGAACTTTCTGTCATTTTTGAATGCTAGCTTTGCTGGATAAAGTATTCTTGGCTGGAAATTTTTTTATTTTAGTATCTTGACTATGTTATAGCACTGTATTCTTCCCTTCATGGTTTCAGATGAGAAATCAGCACTTAATCTTACAGAGCTTCTTTTGTATGTGATGGTTCTCTTTTCTCTTGCTGCCTTCAGTATTTTATCCTTGTCTTGAGCATTGGATAATTTGACAAGTGTATGTCTTGGGGTAGGCCTATTGGGATTTATATTGTTTGGGGTATGGTGTACTTCCTGGACATGTACATCCATCTCCCTCAATAGGTTTTGGAAAGTTTTCAGCCATTATTTCCTCAAACACCTCTTCTGTCCCCTTTACCTTCTCTTCTTTTTCTGGGATGCCTATAATGCACATGTTTGTCCATTTTGAATTGTCATTCAAATCCCTAAATTCCTGCTGGAGTTTTTCTATCTTTTTGTCTATCATTTCTACTATCTGTTTAATTTCAGGTATACTGCCTTGCACATTACTAATTCTTTCCTCTGACTCTTTGACTTTTTGGACTGTGCCATTCATTACCATCATATCCATTATACTCTTGCATATGTTTACAAGTTCTTCAGCATGGTCTCCAAATGTTTTCTTAATATATTTAATCTCTTCCTTCACTTAATTAAGTTGGTCCATGATCTTTGTTTGGAGACCTTTTATTCATTGTTTAATGTTCTGCTCCTCTTCCTGGTTTTTCGTTTGTTCATTGCATTGGGCTAAGTCTTCCTGATTATTGGTATGGTCTGTAACTTTTTATTGCTGTCTGTTCATTTTATCTTGTTTAGTTTGTTCAGTTGCTTAGTTTCTGTCTCTAGGCTCGGGTTTCTTTTTTTTTCTGTTATATTGTACTTTTAATGTCAATTTCTCCTAATGTATTTTTTTAAAATTTTATTTTATTTATTCATTTTTTAAAAAAATATTACATCAAAAAATATGAGGTCCCCATTCACCCCCACCTCCCCCACCCCACCACTCCCCCCACAGTAACACTTTCCCCATCGTCATGACACATCCATTGCATCTGGTGAGTACATCTCTGGGCATCGCTGCACCCCATGGCCTATGGTCCACACCATAGCCCACATTCTCCCACGTTCCATCCAGTGGGCCATGGGAGGACATAGAATGTCCAGCAATTGTCTCTGCAGCACCACTCAGGACAACTCCAAGTCCTGATAATGCCTCCACATCTCATTTCTTCCTCCCATTCCCCGCCCCCAGGAGCCACCATGACCAATTTTTCCACACCAATGCCACATTTTCTTGCTTATTAACCACAATAGTTCATGAATAGGATATCATTAAGTCCACTCTAATCCTTACTGTATTCCTCCTTCCTGTGGACCCTGGCTTGGTTGTGTCCATTCCACATCTGTGTCAAGAGGGGGTTTAGATTCCACATGGATACTGGATGCAATTCTCTTGCTTTCAGTTGTAAGCACTCTAGGCTCCATGGTGTGGTGGTTGACATTCTTCAACTCCATGTTAGCTGAGTGGGGTAAGTCCAATAAATCAGAGTGTAGGAGCTGAAGTCTGTTGAGGCTCAGGGCCTGGCTATCATATTGTCAGTCCAGAGATTCAAATCCCCTAGATATATCTTAAACCCCAGCACCAAATATAACTCCAGTAAAGTAGCAGGAAAGGCTTCTGAAAAGAGATCATATCTGAGTCCAGCTCCATCACGCAGAAACACAGCTCCAAAGAAGGGCCAACCGACATGGCAGTGAACTCCATCTGCCATGACCATAGAACCTGTGGGTCTCTTTAGCCCTCAAAAGAACCAATACCTGGGGTTGTATCTACTTTATCTGTCTCTGGGACTCTGCTCAGGTGTGCATAAGGGGAATCCTTCTGACAACCACCAAACTCTTTTTTAGAGACTCATAGCCATATAAACTCATTTGTCCTTTCCATTTCCCCCTTACTTTAGGTCAAACAGCATTTTTCACTCCTGTTATTATATGTAGACAGGAATATTCTGCTGGTCTACGTTGAACCTTTAATTCAAGGTCATTTTCTAGTTACGTCATCAGCTGATACTTGGTAGTGATCCCTCGGTGCCAGGGAGGCTCATCCCCGGGTGTCATGTCCCATGCTGGGGGGAAGGCATTGCATTTACATGCTGAGTTTGGCTTCGAGACTGGCCACATTTGAGTAACACGGAGGTTGTCAGGAGGGAACCCCTAGGCACAGTGCTGCTCTAGGACTTGTTCTTATTTCAGGTGTAGGGCTCACAAGCATAGTCATTAGTATCAGGGGCTCACTGTTGGACCCTCATTCCTTCCTGGTCCTTGCCGTTGCACTTGGGAGACTGCCGCTGCTCTCCTAGGGACCACAACAGAGCCCCCCCCCCCCAAGCCAGGAACCCAGTACCCCCCCAGCTGTTGTTTTTAATTGTTTCCACTATGAGTATATCCAAACATTTCCATGCACCCTGGACACATGCCCTGTATAACTCCCTGTCAACCATATGTCCCCTGTCAATAACATCCCATACCAGTATTCCTCCGCTGCCATTGTTGAACCACTCTGTGATCCAAAACTTCCTGAAAAGTGAAGCCCAATATAATGCCAGGTTCCCTTAATAGTAAAATGGAATATAGCGATGAGTTTAAAGGTTAGATATAGAATACATATTGATTTGGAAAAATTCTACATCCTATCTTTTACTTTTCTTTTTTCCTAATTATTGTGCTTTTCTTCACAAGAGCCATAGCTCACAGTAATTCATATATACAATATACAGTAGTCCCACATATCCATTATAAAACCTTTTCCCTTCCACAGAGATAGTCTTTTAACTTATTCATATCATATTTACTGAAACTGATGTACAGATATTGAGACAATAGCTTTCAAACAAGGTAACATTTGTGTTTACATTGTGGTTTACACTCTAGGCTATACAGTTTTCTAAATTTTTTAGTTATCCTATGTTTTACATTATGGCTTACATTATTAGTCTGTCGTCCCCTATATGTTTTTGGTGTAATATTACATGTTTTATATCCATCCTTGTGTACTCTTGTGAAACACTTCTTTTGCCCTCACATTTACTCTGGTTCCATCTATTCAATATCTATTTCCCCCTCCCCTTGGGGCCGACAGTGACAGTCAATCTTCATTTCCTGAGGAGCCACGTTCAGACATACTTGCAACAGGGCTTAGGGCCTGACCCACTCAACTGCCCTAATGCCCTGGGAGCCACCATTTCTCTTGGGAGATACAGTTCCCTCTATTTGATGGTATTAGCCTCCCCACGTTGTGGGTCTACCTTCACTCTCATTATATGGGTCTCTACCCAATGGTATAACCCACTCTGGCAAAATGAGCATTCACACATTCCCTAGAAGTTTGTCCTGCGTCAGGTTATCCCCTTTGAGTAAATTAAACAGATAACTTTCCTAATTATATTTTGAAAAGGTTTTCAGCATTATACTCTCAACCAACACCTGACAATCTCCTACGTTCGTGTGTTGCCCCACCCTCCCCCCAATTTCTTGGGTATTATTACCCATCCGCCCATCCCTAGCACCCCTCAAACCCCCAAAGCCCCACCCAAAGGTAACCCTATGCCCCCATTTTATCCCTTCCTTGTACACATACTTACCTCCAGCTTATCACAGATTTCACCCATGTAGATGTCAGTTTACATTCTTCCTCTACCCCCGATTTCCTGTAAGGCTATCTTCCAGTCTCTAGCTCTCTGAGGCAGCTTGCTTATTTCATATCATTGAGGTCATGTAGTATTTGTCCTTCAATGCTGGGTTGCTTCACTCAACATAGGTTCTCAAGATTCATCCATGTTATCACGTGTGTTTGTAGTGTATTTGTTCTTAAAGCCAAGTAGTATTCCATTGTATGTATATACCACATTTTATTGATCCACTCATCTGTTGATGGACATTTGGGTCGATTCCAACTTTTGGCGATAGTGAACAATGATGCTATGAACATTGGTGTGTATATATCGGTTTGTGTGACTGCCTTCAGTTCTGCTGGGTATATACCCAGCAGTGGAATTGCTGGGTCATATGGAAAATCTATGTTTAGTTTTTTGAGAAACCACCAAACTGTCCTCCAGAATGGTTGGATCCTTCTGCATTCCCTCCAGCAGTGGATGAGTGTTCCCATTTCTTCACATCCTCTCCAGCATTTGTATTCTTCTGTTTTTTTCATAGCTGCCAATCTTATGGGAGTAAGATGGTATCTCATTGTAGTTTTGATTTGCATTTCCCTGATAGCTAATGATTTGGAGCATTTTTTCATGTGCTTTTTAGCCATTTGTATTTCTTCTTTGGATAAGTGTCTGTTTAAATCTTTTTCCCATTTTTAAAATGGGTTGTTTATCTTTTTATTTTCAAGGTATCGGAGTTCTTTATATATGCAAGTTATAAGTCTCTTATCAGATATATGGTTGCCAAATATTTTCTCCCATTGTGTAGGTTCCCTTTTTACTTTCTTGACAAACTCCTTTGAGGTGCCGAAGGCTTTAATTTTGAGGAAGTTCCATTTATCTATTTGTTCTTTTGCTGCTTGTGCTTTTGGTGTGAAGTTCATGAAGCCATTTCCTATTAGAAGGTCCTGTAGATATTTCCCGACACTGCTTTCCAAAGTCTTAATGGTCTTGGCTCTTATATTTAGGTCTTTGATCCATCTTGAGTTGATCTTTGTATAAGGTATGAGATGGTAATCCTCTTTCATTCTTCTACATATGGATATCCAGTTCTCCAGGCACCATTTGTTGAAAAGGCCATTCTCTCCCAGTTGAGAAGGTTGGGTGGCTTTATAGAATATTATATGGCTATATATATGAGGTTCTATATCAGAACTTTCAATTCGATTCCCTTGGTCTGTGTGTCTCTCCTCATGCCAATACCATGCTGTTTTCACTACTGTAGCTTTGTAGTATGTTTTGAAGTCCGGTAGTGTGATTCCTCCAATTTCGTTTTTCTTTTTCAATATATCTTTGGCTATTCGGGGCCTCTTTCCTTTCCAAATACATTTCATAGTTAGTTTTTCTAGTTCCTTAAAGAAGGCTGTGTTGATTTTTATTGGGATTGCATTGAATGTGTAGATCAACTTTGGTAGGATAGACATCTTAATAATATTTAGTCTTCCTATCCATGAACAGGGAATATCCTTCCATTTATTTAAGTCTTCTTTGATTTCCTTGAACAGTCTTGTATAGTTCTCAGTGTATAAGTTTTTTACAGCTTTAGTTAAATTTATTCCGAAATATTTGATTTTTTAATTTACTATTGTGAATGGTATTTGTTTCTTGATTTCCTCCTGATCTTGCTCATTATTGGTGTACAGAAATGCTACTGATTTTTGTGCATTGATTTTATAACCTGTGACTTTACTAAATTCATTTATGAGTTCTTGAAGGTTTGTTGTAGACCTCTCAGGGTTTTCTATGTATAGGATCATGTCATCTGCACATAATGAAATTTTCACTTCTTCCTTTCCAATTCAAATGCCTTTTATATATGGTTCTTGCCTCAGTTCTTGAGCAAGTACTTCTAAGACAATGTTAAATAGAATGGGAGACAGTGGGAATCCTTGTCTTGTTCCTGACTTTAGGGGGAAGGATTTTAAGATTTCTTCATTATAAACAATGTTGGCTGTGGGTTTTTCATATATACTCTTTATCGTGTTCAAAAAATTTCCTTGTATTCCGATCTTTTGGAGTGTTTTTATCCAGAAAGTGTGCTGTATTTTGTCAAATGCTTTTTCTGCAGCTATAGATATAATCATGTGATTTTTTTCCTTCAATCTGTTTATATGGTGTATTACATTGATTGATTTTCTTATGTTGAACCATCCTTCACACCTGGAATGAATCCCACTTGGTCGTGTTGTATAATTTGTTTAATGTGTTGTTGAATACGATTAGCAAGTATTTTGTTAAGTATTTTTGTGTCTAGGTTCATTAGAGAAATTGGTCTGTAATTTTCCTTTCTTATGGTGTCTTTGTTTGGTTTGGGTACTAGGGTAATGTTGGCATCATAGAAGGAGTTAGGCAATGTTCCTTCTGTTTCAATTTTTTGGAAGAGTTTCAGCAGGATTGGTGTTAGTTCTTTCTGGAATGTTTTGTAGAATTCACCAGTGAAGCCGTCTGGCCCTGGGCTCTTTTTAGTTGGGAGGTTTTTAATGACTGATTCTATCTCTTTACTCATGATTGGTTTGTTGAGATCTTCAATTTCTTCTTTCGTCAATATAGGCTGTTTATATGTTTCTAAGAATTTGTCCATTTCCTCTGAATTGTCGTTTTTGTTGGAATATAGTTTTTCAAAGTATCCTCTTATGATAGTCTTTATTTCTGTGGGGTCAGTGGTGATATCTCCTTTTTCATTTCTTATTTTGTGTATTTGCATCTTCTCTCTTTTTTTCTTTGTTAGTCTTGCTAAAGATTTGTCAATTTTTTTGATCTTCTCAAAAAGCAGCTCTTGGTCTTGTTTATCTTTCCAAGTGCTTTCTTATTTTCTATTTCATTTAGTTCTGCTCTTATCTTTGTTATTTCCTTCCTTCTTTTTCCTGTGGGATTACTTTGTTGTTGTTTTTTCTAATTCTTCCAAATGTGCAGTTAGTTCTTCAATTTTTGCTCTTTCTTCTTTTTTGATGTATAAATTTATGGCTATAAATTTCCCTCTCAGTACTGCTTTTGCTGCATCTCATAAATTTAGGTATGTTGTGTTATCATTATCATTTGTTTCAAGGTAGTCATTGATTTCTTTTGAGATTTCCTCTTTGACCCACTGTTTTTCTAAGAGTGTGCTGTTTAATTTCCATATATTGGTGTGAGATCTGGGCTCTGGCCATTGCAGATTTCCAGCTTCACTCCACTGTGGTCAGAGATATTATTTTGTATGATTTTGATGTTTCTGAATTCATTAAGCCTTTCTTTGTGGCCTAGCATATGGTCTATCTTGGAGAATGATCCATCTGCACTTGAGAAAAATGTATATCCTGCTGTGTTTGGGTGTAATGATCTGTATATGTCTATTAGATCCAGCTCCTCTAATATACTGTTCAAATAGTTTGTTTCTTTAGTGATTCTCTTTTGAGAAGTTCTGTCCAGAGTTGATAGTGCTGTATTAAAATCCCCCACTATAATTGTAGATGCACCTATTCTTTCACTTAATTTTTCCAGCATTTGCCTCACATATTTAGAGGTGCCCTTGTTAGGAGCATAAATATTTAGGATTGTTCTTTCTTCTTGACAGATTGTCCCTTTCACTCATATTTAGTATCCTTCTTTGTCTCTCACAATTATTTCGCATTTAAAGTCTATTTTGTCTGATATTAATATATCTACTCCTTGCTGTATATTATATATATATACATTGCTGTGGTCTAGGACTCCTGTGAAGAAAAGCTGAATAATTAGGGGGGGGGGGAAGAAAAAGATAGGATGTGGAATTTTTTCAAGTCAACATTCTTTATCTAAGTTCTTTATCTAACTTTATCCAAGTTCTTTATCTATCCTTTAAACCCATTGCTATATGCCATTCCCTAGTAAGGGACCATGACATTATATTGGGCTTCAAATTTCAGGGAGTTATGGATCACAGAGTGTTTCAACAATGGCAATGGAGGGATACTGGTATGGGATACCAATGACAGGTGATATATGGCTGACAGGGAGCTGTACAGAACATATGTCCAGGGTGCATGGTAATGTTTGGATATACTCATAGTGGCAACAATTAAAAACCACAGTAGGGGGGGTACTGGGTTCCTGGCCAGTGGTGCTCTGTCGTGGTCCCTAGGGGAGCAGCGACCGTCTCCCAGATATAGTGGCGGGGACCGGGAGGGAGTGAGGGTTCAACAGTGAGCCCCTGATGCTAATGACTATGCTTGTGAGCTGATAAACCTAAAATAAGAACAAGGCCTAGAGCAATATTGTGCCTGGGAATTCCCTCCTGTCAGCCTTCATGTTACTAAAATGTGGCCAGTCTCGAAGCCAAACTCAGCATGTAAATGCAATGCCTTCCCCCAGCGTGGGACATGACACCCGGGGATGAGCCTCCCTGGCAACGAGGGACCACTATCAACTACCAACTGATGATGCAACTGGAAAATGACCTTATACGGAAGGTTCAATGCGGATCAGCAGAATATCCATGTCTACATAAAATAACATGACTTTAAAATGCTGTTTGACCTAAAGTAAGGGGGAAATGGAAAGGAGAAATGAGTTTATATGGCTACGAGTTTCTAAAAAAGAGTCTGGAGGCTGGCAGAAGGATTGCCCTCATGCACAACTGAGCAGAGTCAGAGAGACAGATAAAGCAGATACAACCCCCAGATATTGGTTCCTGTGAGGGCTAAAGAGACCCATGGGAGTTATGGTCATGGCCGATGGGGTTAACTACCAGGGCAGATGGCCCCTCTTTGGAAATGGTGTTTATGTGTGATGAATCTGGACTCAGATGGGATCTCCCTTCATAAGACTTTCATGCTAATGTGCTGGAGGTGCAGTTAATGTTGGGGTTTAAGATATATTTAGGGGATTTGAATCTCTGGACTGACAATGTGATAGCCAGGTCCTGAGCCTCAACAGACTCCAGCACCTACAATCTGATCTATTGGACTTACCACACTCAGCTAAGATGGAGTTGAAGAAGGACAACCACCACACCATGGAGCCTAGAGTGATTACAACTGAAAATGGGAGGATTGCATCCAGCATCCATGTGGAATCTGAGCCTTCTCTTGACATAGAGGTGCAATGGACACAACCAATCCAATGTCCACATAGAAGAGGTGGCATTGGATTGGGAAAAGTGGACATGGTGGCTGATGGGTATGGGGAAAGGCAGGAAGAGATGAGAGGTGGAGGCGTCTTTGGGACATGGAGCTGCCCTGGATGGTGCTTCAGAGGTAATCACCGGACATTGTAAATCCTCACAGGGCCCACTGGATGGAATGGAGGAGAGTATGGGCCATGATGTGGACCATTGACTATGAGGTGCAGAGGTACCCAAAGATGTACTTACCAAATCCAATGGATGTGTCATGATGATGGGAACGAGTGTTGTTGGGGGGGGGGGAGAGGGGGGGTGGGAGGTGGGGCTGAATGGGACCTCACATATATATTTTTAATGTAATATTATTACAAAGTCAATAAATATATATATATATATATATATATATATATATATACTCCTGCCTTTTTTTGGTTATTGTTTGCTTGTAAGATCATTTTCCAATCATTCACTTTCAGCCTTCATGAGTCTCTGGGTCTAAGATGTGTCTCTTGTAGACAGCATATAGATGGGTCATATTTCCTTATCCAATGTCCCAGTCTGAATCTTTTGATAGGTGAGATTAATCCATTGACATTCAGTGTTATTACTTTCAAGGAATTATTTATGTTAGCCATATTTTGATTGGACTTGTGTTTGTCATATTTTGTTTGTTTGTTTTTTCTTCCCTTTTTGTCTTTTTTGTTGCTCTCACACTCTCCTCCAGATCTGTCTGTCCTGTTTTTTCCTTTCTTCCTGCAGAACTCCCTTTAGAATTTCTTGAATGGGAGGTTTCTTGTTGGCATACTCTTTCAGTTTCTGTTTATCTGTGAATATTTTGAACTCTCCATCATTTTTGAATGCTAGTTTAGCTGGATAGAGTATTCTTGGTTGGAAATTTTTTTCTTTTAGCACCTTGACTATATCATACCACTGCCTTCTTGCCTCCATGGTTTCAGATAAGAAATCAGCACTTAATCTTATGGAGCTTCCCTTGTATGTGATGGTTTTCTTTTCTATTGCTGTTTTTAGAATTTTCCCTTTGTCTTGAGCGTTGGATAATTTGACAAGTATATGTTTTGTGGTGGACCTGTTGGGGTTGATGATATTTGGGGTATGTTGTGCTTCTTGGATATGTACATCTGTCTCTTTCCGTCGATTTGGGAATTTTTCAACCATTATTTCCTGCAGCACTCCTTCTGATTCCTTTCCCTTCTCTTCTCCTTCTGGGATGCCTATAATATGTATGTTTGTGTATTTTGCATTGTCATTCAGGTCCCTAAGTCCTAGCTGGATTTTTTCTATCTTTTTATCGATCAATTCTACTATCTGTTTGATTTTCGATGTACTGTCTTCCACATCACTAATTCTCTGCTCTGCTTCTTCTAATCTGCTGCTATTTGCTGTGAGTGTTTTTGATTTCTTGAACTGTGGTGTTCATTCCCATCATAACTGTTATCTTTTTGCATATGTCTGCAAATTCCCCTCCAAGTGTTGTCTTCACATTGTTAACCTCTTTCTTTACTTCATTAAATTTGTGTGTGATATATGTTCTGAGATCTTTAATTACTTGTGCGAAGTTCTGCTCCCCTTCCTGGTTTTTAGTTTGTTGATTGGATTCAGCCATGTTTTCCTGATTACTGGTTTGGTTTGTAGATTTTTGTTGCTGTCTGGTCATCATTTTACCTTGACGGGTTTAATTAATTCCTTAGTTTCTTTGTCTAGTCTTGGGGATTAATTAGCTGTTGTTTTTGCGTAAGTATTATATCTTCTCTTTGTCACTTTGTTCTTCTCATTCTAATTTCTTATTGCCGGCTGAGTTCACTTTGAAGGAACGTATAGGGCCAGGGAAAGGCAATTGTGTAAGAAAGGAAAATGTGTAAAGTAGTATTGGTAATAAATCTTAACAGAGCAACAATATAAGATCTGGGAGGAAGGATATTAGATTCATATAAGTTGTGTAGAGTTATAGCAGTAAGTAGAGTACCTATATTGAGGTAGTAGACTGAATATGGGAGGAATATGGTATGAATTAATAGGCTAATGTTTTCATGAGAGAGGGAAAGAGAAAGGAAAGGCCATAGTTTCAAGAGTGGATAAAAGATAGAAAACAAAACAAAATTATTAGAAATTAAGATTTAGATGATTTGTGGATTAAAGAAAGGGAAGTGGAATATAGGAGAGACAGTAGATGATGGAGGATATCAAGATGTGGGGGAAAGGGGATAGTGTAGGTAGCCAAAATCAATTCACACAGAAAGAAGGCAATGGAGGATGAGGAAACCCAGCAAATGTGAGGTGTTCCCTGCAGCACCTATTGTATAATTAAGATAAAATAAACTAAGAAGAAAATGAGGGACAAGAGAAAAGAGAGAAGAAAGAAAGAAAAAAGGGGGGGGTGGGTAAAGAAAAGGGAGGGGAACAAGTAAGGAAAAGAAAGGCGATATAGAACACCAACAGCAGCAACAACAAAAAAACCCTAAATAAATGAAAAAAAAGACCTAGTGTGATACAATGGGAGAAAAGACTAGGAAATAATGCAATATTAGCAACCAGGACAATAAAAAATAAGAAATTTAAATTTAAATTTAAAAAAGAAAAACAAAACGCAAACATTGAGGGCTAGGACAATCAAGGACCTCAGATGGGCCTCAGGGTGTGGTGGATTCAGGGATGGAAAGTCTGTGATATTGCAGACTCAAGAGGTGTGAGTCTCTGGGGTGTGGGCCACCAGGGTTTAAGGGACACAGACCTGGCAACCTCAAATCTGGTTAACAGGGAGCCTGGGAGCACCACAGTGCAACACAGCCTTCAGGGATCCCCGCAACTGGGTGCCAGCCCTATGGGAGCGGTCACATTCACAAACTCTGACCTATGTTTCCAAAACCCGCAATTCCCCCTTTCACTAGGTTCTCTTCTGTGTCTGTATCACCAATTCAACTTCAGAACACCTCCCGCCCTGCAGGCACCCAGTTGGGGGTGCCTCTATATTGCAGACAATTTAAGAATGCTGTAGATCCACAGCTAGGCTTAGGGGGTGGGGCTCTAGCCGGAAGCTTTGTATCAGTGTCCGAAATTACAAATCCCAGGCCTTGCAAAAAATTCCCCTAATCGGCTTCCAGCCGCCTCCCACCCTCCTGTCCCCCGAAATAGCCTCCTGGTGACGTCTCTTTGCTGCAAGCGATTTAGGGCTGCTGCAGATCGGCAGCCGGCCTTGGGGGGCGGGGCTCTAGCCGGAAGCGCTATTATTTGTGTCCACAATCAAAAATTACCCCGCATCGCAATAAAACTCCTATCTCCCCAAATCGGTCTGCGAAGGCCCCCTGCCCTGTTAGCCTCCCAATAGCCCGCTCAGGGCTTATGAATTCCCCAGTACCGCAGAGCCTCCAGGAATCACCACTGCTGGGCCGATGCTGTGCTTCTGCCCACCCAGGAGGGAGCGTCCTGCGTGCAGCCCCCACCTCTGTGTAAGACAGCCTCAATTTTATCTTTAACACGAATTTTCTCTATTACCTTCCCACGAAATCGATGTCCAGACACCTCCTGCCCTGCAAAATCCTGAAACAGCCTGGTCCTGAAGAATTTCTAATGCTTAAAAAACTGTGTTTGAGACCAGCAGAGGCAGCAGCCAGAGCAGCCACAGTCTGCGCCCTCTCCCGCCGGAAACCCCTCTTAAGATCTCGGGTTTCATTTAGATGCTGTTTGTGTGTGTGTGTGTGTGTGTGTGTGTGTGTGTGTTAATTCTTGTTGTTGTCTAAGTTCCTCTGAAGGAAAAGATTAGGGCCAGGGAAAGCCAAAGAAGTAAGAAAAAAAGTATAATAGTAGTATTGATAGTAAATGTTAGCAGAAGAACCATATAAGACTTAGCAGAATGAATATTAAACTCTTGTAAGCAGTGTAGAGTTATAGGAATTAAAAGTGGAGTACCTACAATGAAATGGGAAACTGAATATGGAGAAGAATGTAATATGAATTTAAAGGCCTGCATGATCAGGAGAGAGGGAAATAGAAAAGAAAGGACAATAACATAAAGAGCTAATAAAAGACACAAAACAGAATAGAAGTGTTAGATATAAAAAGCCAGAAAAATTATGGGCTAAAAAAATAGAGGTGGAATGTAAGAGCAACAACAGAAGGTGGAAGATAGAAAGATTTAAGAAGTAAAAGAGGTAACGTTGGTTGCCAAAATCAGTACAAACAGAAAAGAGGAAATTGAGGACGAGGAAGCACAGCAAACAAGAAACAAGCCAGCAGAACCTAATAGAAAAAAAAGGGTGGGGATAAAATGAAGAAGGAAAGATCAGAAACAAAACAAAACAAAAACCGGACAAGCCCTCAAGCAAGGAGTCAACCAAACATTAAGAAAAAGCAGACTTCCCTCTTATGCTCCTGTGGAGCTTGTCAGGCTGCTGCTGTTTATCTATTAATTACCCTGCAACTTTCTCGTTGCAGGTTTTGAAGTAGGTTTTAGTGAGTAAACTAAGTTAAATTATGTAACAAATATAATCTTTTTTTTTTTTAGGAAAAGTAAGAGACCCAAGGGAAGCTAATACAAGGATAATGTCTGTTTTCCCTGTCTCAATGTATCAGATAGATGTTTACTATCCCACTGGATCACTACTCTAAGAGGAGCTGGTAATGGAACCAGAGACCTTGCACATTCAAGGCTGAAACTCCTCCACTGGGCCAAACCCTCCTTTTGGGTCAGCCTATTCCTCCAAAATAGCCCCTTTCCCAGGGCAGGATTGACTCTTTGCAATTGAATAAACTGATTAGGTATTTGTCCTTTCCCCTTTTTCCCTTACCCGTGTCCTTCTTTCCCAGGGCAGCAGGAAGCCCATGTGAGAGCTCCCCTCTGAGATCACAAGGGACCCTGGTGAACCAACTCACCACAGTAAATAATGACTCTCAGTCTCTTTTTTGAGAGAGCACCCACACCTTGCTGAGAACCCTAAATATGCTCTTGGAAGCTTACCAAGCACTTCCCACTGTCCCCCTTCCTTAGGTGTATTGCACAGGACTAGTTAATTGCCTGACTCCACCTTCTCCCAAACCAATTTTCCCTATCCCATGGCAGTTAGGTAAATCTGGCTGCCTCAGCACATTCATTTCTCACCTCTTCCTAGTTTCTCCTCAAGCCAGTTGGTATGCTCCTCAAAGCTCAAAAAAGTAGAGTCCAGACAATTGAACCTGCAATCATCAGACCCCTCTGCACCCTTCACCATAACCCTCCCACTCTCAGAGTTTGTCTGAGACTGGTGAGGTTCTGGGAATGCTGGAGTTTGGGGAATGCAGCTTTGGTAATTTTAGGTTCAGGGAATGTGGCATTCGGGGAATGCCACCATGTGACCCATGGGGTTTGGGGAATACGGGTTCAGGGAACGTAGGGTTTGGAGAATGCCACCGTGTGACCTGTGGGGTTCTGGGAATGCCACGGCTTTAAAGCTATGGTTTTACCTTGAAAAATCACTCTTTTTGTCACAGTCTCTCTAGACCGATGTCCAGAAGCTTCCTGCTTTGTGTGTTCCCAAAACGGCTCACTCAGGCAGGATTTTGTCCCCACTCCACTGTTTTTTTGTAGGACAGATGATATGGGTGCACTTACTCAAATGCCATTCTGCCCTGCCTCCCTCATTTTTAATAGTGTCATTTTATGAAGAAAAATGATAAGTCCATTTTTCAAAGAAATCAGTTTTACCAAAGTGGACAACCAATGATATTTGGTAAATCACACAGATGTACATTCATCACTTCAATTATTATTACAGCATTTCATTATTCCAAAAATAAAATAATAATAATGAAAGCCAAAAAATCTCCAAGATAAACAAAAATAAAAACCCATCACCTCTCAATCTCCTTATGCTTCCCCGGCCATACATAGCTACTATTGTGTTTCTGCCTCTCTAGTTTATTTGTATTTATATTTTGCAAAACAGTCTTATATATGTAATATTACCCATATTCATATTTCACATGAAGTTTCAATATATTATACAGTCCAATGTTACATTTTTTAGCTTTCTTGATAAAATCCATCTTAATTAATTTTTTTTCTTTTATGGTTGGTTCTGAATTATGTCTAATAAATCTTATCTACCTCCAAGTTGTGTTACATATTATGACTTATGGTACAATCATTTTTTAAAAGTTTGGTAATTTCTATCAAATGCTATAAAATCCTCTTCCCTTCTGATGAAATAAAATACTATTTCTAAAAATGTATCCATTGAATGATCCAAATGTAGAGTACATATATATAAGCATGAGGATATTATTATTGAAAGTAGCAAAAAAGTCAAGGAGCAACCCAAATAACTAGAATACAGGAGTAGTTATGTGATTAATTGTTAATTCACTTAATGAACTATTAATATGGTCATAAATTTTGATTTTGCAGACTACTAAGCAGCATAGTAATGTTAAAAATTTAATAGTCATTAAAATGAATAGCAAATTTTCTATACACTATGGTTACTATTAAAAAGATATCTTCCTTTTATGTCCTGCCATGGCCCACTGGGTGGACTGGGGGAGAGTGTAAACTACAACGTACACCACTATCCATGTGGTGCAGCAGTGCTCCAAAATGTATTCACCAAATGCAGAAAATGTCCCATGATGATGAAAGAGGTTGTTGATGTGGGAAGAGTGGGGTGAGAGGGGTGGGGAGTATATGGAGACCTCATATTTTTTTAATGTAACATTTAAAAGAAAAATAAAGAGAGAAAATATATATATATTAGAAAAAAAGATATCATCCTAAATGATATTGCAGGGACAGATGCTGGACATTATATATCCTTGCCATAACCCACTGAATGTACTGGTGCAGCAGTGCTCCAAGATGTATTCACCAAGTACAATGGACCAAGCACCGTCTGTGGATAACCTATGGTGACTCGCAGCTATATTGAGCTCAATGTTCTCATAAAATGGATGGTAGGAATATATCTCTAGGAATCTTTGTACATCTTCATTTAAAAATAATATATTTTTTAGCAGTTTAGGTTTATAGGAAAAGTGCCTAGAAAGTTGAATTACTATATACTACCCCTACACATGCAGTTTTTTTCTATTATCATCTTACAAGTAATGAACCACTATATTGATATCATTTTTATAACTAAAGCCCATGGTTTACATTAGGATTCACTCTTTGTGTGTATAGTTACAGGGGCTTTGACAAATTTATAATGTCATATATCCAGCAATACACGATCCTACAGAATGGTTTTACTGTCCTAAAAATGCCCTGTGCTTCAACTATTCATCCTACACACCTACTCCCAACATACCACTGGGAACTCCTGATCTTTTCACTGTCTCTTTAGTTTTGCCTTTGCAGTCTGGCTATTTTCATTTAGCAAAAGGCATTAATGTTCCTCCATGGTTTTGTTGTTTGTTTGTTTTTCCTTTTTTGTGTGGTTTGATTCCTCATTTCTTTAATTGACAAATGATATTCCATGCATGGCTGTGCAGTTTGTTTATCCGTGATCTATGATTGGGCACCTTGGTTGCTTCCATTTTTTTTACAATTATGAATAAATCTGCTATAAGCATTTCTATGTAAAAAAAAAAAAAGATATCCACATCAAAGACCTAAATATAAGAGCCAACACCATAAAGCTCCTAGAAGATAACATAGGGAAGCATCTACAAGATCTTGTAGTAGGAAATGATTTTATAAATATTGCACCCAAAGCAGGAGCAATGAAAAAAAATAGATAAACGGGACCCCCTCAAAATTAAAAACATTTGCACTTCAAAGGAGTTCATCAAGAAAGTGAAAAAGCAGCCTACTCAACGGGAGTAAGTATTTGGGACCACTTATCTGATAAGGGCCTAATATCCAGCATATATAAAGAAATCCTACATCTCAAAAAGAAGGACAAACAACCCATTTAAAACATGGGCAAGAGATGTGAACAGATACTTCTCGAAAGAAGAAATACAAATGGCTAAAAAGCACATGAAAGGATGCTCAACATCAGTAGCTATTAGGGAAATGCAAATCAAAACTGCAATGAAATATCATCTTACACTTATTAGACTGGTGACTATTTAAAAAACAGAGGACTACAAGTGTTGGAAAGGATATGTAAGGAAGGGAACCCTCATCCACTGGCGGTGCAGCCGTTGTAGAGGACAGTTAGGCAGCTCCTCAGGAAGCTAATAACTATAGAATTTTCATATGATCCTGCAATCCCAGTGCTGGGTATATACCCAGAAGAATTGAAAGCAGGGACACAAACAGATATATGCACAACAATATTCATAGCGACATTATTCACTATTGCCAAAATGTGGAAGTAACCCAAGTGTCCATCAACAGTTGAATAGATAAGCAAAGTGTGGTATATACGTAAGATGAAATGTTACTCAGCTGTAAGAATGAATGAAGTATTGACACATAGGACAAGGATGAATCTTGAAGACCTTATGTTGAGTGAAGTAAGCAAGTCACTGAAGGACAAATATTACCTGACCTAACTGATACGAATTAAGCAAATTGAGCAAACTCACAGAGCTATAGTCTGGAAGATAGGTTTACAGCAGACAGAAGGGGAGTAGAGTGTGGTGAGCCAATGCTCATTGTAGTTTTGATTTGCATTCCCCTAATAGCTAGTGATGTTGAACATCTTTGCATGTGCTTTTAAGCCACTTATATATCCTTTTGGAGGGCATGTCTATTCATGTCTTTTGCCCAGTTTTGAATCGAGCTGTTTCTCTTTTTTGCTGTTGAGTTCTAGATTTTAAAAAATATATTCTTGAGATTTAAAGTTGACTGGATGTGTCATTTCCAAATACTTTGTCCCATTGTATAGTTTGTCATTTTCTTTTCTTGATAAAGTTCTTATATACACAAAAGTTTTTAATTAATTGTGTATGGGTGTAAAGTTTAAGAGACCAGTGCCCAATGCAAAATCATGAATTTGCTCCATTACATTTTCTTCTAGGAGTTTTATAGTCCTGATTCTTATATTTTGGTTTTTGATTCATTTTGAATTAATTTTTGTATGTGGTGTGAGATATGGTGAACTCGTTCATTCTTTTGCATATGGATATCCAGTTCTCTCAGTACCATTTGTTGAAGAGACTATTCTTTCCTAAGTGACTGGACTTGGCAGCCTTGTCAGAAGTCAATCGGGGGAAGAGGACTTGGCCCAGTGGTTAGGGCATCTGTCTATCACATGGGAGGTCCACAGTTCAAACCCTGGGCCTCCTTGACCCATGTGGAGCTGGCCCATGCATAGTGCTGATGCATGCAAGGAGTGCCGTGCCATGCAGGGGTGTCCCCTCATAGGGGACAAGGAGTGTGCCCCATAAGGAGAACCACCCAGCGCGAAAGAATGTTCAACCTGCCCAGGAATGGTGCCGTACACATGGAGTACTGACACGATAAGATGATGCAACAAAAAGAAACACAGATTCCCGTGCCACTGACAACAACAGAAGCATGCAGCAAATAGACACAGAGAACAGACAACTAGGGCTGGTGGGGGGTGGGGGGGGGGAAATAAATAAATAAATCTTTTTTTTAAAAAGTCAATTGGTGGGGAATAGGTGTAGCTCAGTGGTTGAGTGACTATTTCCCATGTACAAGGCCCCGGGTTCAATCCCCCATACCTCCTAAAAAATCAATTGGCCATGGAAGCAAGGGGTCTATTTCTGACTCTAAATTCAATTCCATTGGTCAATATATCTATCCTTGTGCTATAACAATACTGTGTTGATCATGGTAACTTTGTAATATGCTTTAAAGTCAGGAAGTAAGAGTCCAAAAAATGCATTTGTCTCTTTCATGATGTTATAACCTATTTAGAGCCCCATAGCCTTCCAAATAAATTTGATAATTAGCTTTTTTATGCATTAAAACTTTGAGTGGGATTGTGTTAAATCTAGAAATCAATTTGGGTAGAGCTGATGCTTTAACTTCCAATCCATGAACATGGAATGTCTTTCCATTTACTTAGGTCTTTGTTTTCTTTCAGCAATGTTTTGTACTTTTAGATGTACAAGTCTTCTACATCTTTGGTTAAATTTATTCCTAGATAGTTGGGAATTTTATTTGCTATTGTAAATACAATTTGTTTCTTGATTTGCTCCTCAGATTGTTCATTACTAGTGTATAGAAACCCTACTGATTTTCCCATGTTGAACTTGTATCCTGCCACTTTGCTGAACCCATTTATTAGATCTATTAGTTTTGTTGTCAGTTTTTCAGGACTTTCTATGTATAGAATCATTGAGCAAGATTGGTGGAAGTTTTACTTCTTCCTTTCCATTTTGGATGCCTTTTATTTCTTTCACTTGGATGATTGTTCTGCTAGAACTTCTAGCATAGTGTTGAATAAGAGTGGTGACAGTGAGCATCCTTGTCTTGTTCAAGATCTTAGAGGAAAAGCTTTCAGTTTTTCACCATTGAGTTGTATGTTAGTTTTGGGTGTTTCATATATGCTTTTTATCCTATTGCAGAAGTTTCCTTTTACTCTTATTTTTCCATCTGTTTTTAGCAAGAAGGGATTCTAGATTTTGTCAAATGACTTTTTGCATCAATCAAGATGATCACGTGATTTTTCCTTTCAATTTGTTAATGTAGTATATTATATTAATTGAGTTGTGTTCATTGAATAAACCTTGCATTGCATACCTGGGGTCAATCCTATTGATCATGTTGTATAATTCTTTTAATGTGTAAGCATTTTATTGAGGGTTTTTGCATCTATATTCAAAAGAGAAATTGTTCCATAATTTCCTTATCATGTAGTGACTTTATCTGGTTTTGGTATTATGGGGGATTTTGGCTCCACAGAATGAGTTAGGTAGTGTTCGCTCCTCTTCAATTTTTTTGGATGCATTTGAGCAAGATTGGTATTAATTCTTCTTGGAATAAGTGGTAGAGTTCACCTATGAAGCCATCTGTTCCTGTGTTTCTGTTTGTTGAGATGTTTTTCTTGACAGATTTTGACCGTTTGGGGCTTTTTGTGAATCCCAGAAAAGATCATGTACTTGGAGTTGGTCCATTCCTGTGGGTGTGAGAATTTTGATCGGATCACTTCAGTGATGCGTGACCCAGGGTGGGCCTTGGCCCTTTCGCTGGAGTGCTTTATAATCAGAGAAATAAAAGCCTCACAGAGAGAGCTGGAAATGAGAGAAGGGTTGAGCATCTGATTCACAAACCCAAGTTCCCACTTGAACGAAGACATCAAGCAAGTTTACATGGCTTTGCCTCAGAGCAAGGGAGTTCAAGCCCTATATATCTGTATTGATGACACTGGAGAAGCACTGTGTTTCAAGACCCGTACCCTGGACAGTGAGCCCAAGTGTGGAGAAGAGCTGCCTGAGTGGAATTTTGATGGCTGAAGTATGTTTCAATCTGAAGCCTCCAACAGTGACATATATCTTAAACCTGTTGCAATGTTTCTGACCCTCTCCGCAAGGATCTCAAAACCCTGGTGTTCTGTGAAGTCTTCAAGTACAACTGAAAGCCTGCAGAGACCAATTTTAGACCCACCTGTCAATGTATAACTGACATATGATACCAATCTTTGATCTTCAGCTTATTCCTGGGAACTGGAATGGTACAGGCTGCCATACCAACCTCAACACCAAAGCCATGTGAGAAGAGAATGGTCTGAAGCACATTGAGGAATCCATCAAGAAACTAAGCAAGTGTTACCAGTTCCACATCAATGCGTATGATCCCACGGGGTCCTGAACAATGGCCAATGCCTGACAGGATTCCATGAAACCTCCAATATCAACGATTTTTCTGCTGGCGTGGCCAACTGTGGCTCCAGCATCCACATTATCCAGACTGTTGGCCAGGAGAAGGGTTACTTTTAAGATTGCTGCCCCTCTGCTAATTGCAACCCCTTTGCAAGTGACAGATGTCCTCATATGCATGTGCCTTATTAACAAGACCGGTGATGAGCCCTTCCAATACAAAAACTAAGTGGATTAGACCTCCAGCCATCAATCCCTCCCACTCTCACTTCTCCTCTCCCCCAATTTTCCTGTAACTCAAAGGGCAGGCTGTCAAGGTCTTTTTTATTCCTCATGCCCAGTTAATAACTCTTGCTTTTTTGGGGCCAGTATAGAGTGGTCATGTTCTTAATCTCTGCACACCCACCCCACCCCATTCTTATTTCCCTATTATTGAAGCTTTTGAAGACTGAGAAAATAGTGCATTAGTGTGACGGGGGTGGGAGACCTAACTTCTGCTTCCATTTAATCAGGTGTGTTTGTCCATTTGGCATAGCTGTCTGGACAGAAAGCATCTGTGTCTGTGAAGGGAGAGCAGGACTTTTTCTGTGAAGTAGCTGAAGGTGAGGGGAGCCTGCCTTTGTTGTTAGCTTAAAACACCTCCCCCCTTTGGGTGGGAAGTCCCATTTTTTGAAAATATTATAACCAGCTTTCCTTTAGAAGTAGAATTAGTAGAGAAAGAAAGTTAGGGAGGTCAGGAGGAAAATGTCCTTGGTCCTTTGGCTGCTATGCTTCTCTGGCTTGGGGCTCAATGCCTTAGCCTGAAGACAAAGCTCAGAGGATTAACTCATGAATATCCCTACCTTAAGAAGGAAAAAATGTTCCTCTTGCTCAGTCTTCCGTTTAAAACAAAATGCAGAATAGTATTTTTATATTTAAATATAAAATTATATATATGGGTGTGTGGATATGTGTTTTTCTAAAGGAAAAAACCATTCTAAGTACTGGGAGGCAAATTTGATGCAAGTAGCCTGTTTTGAAATAAGGATATCCTTTTGAGTGAGGGTGGGAGAGGAATTGCTTAAAAAGTTGGATCTTTCAGGGCCATCATTCTCTCCCTGCTACTTAAGGAGTTTTGTGCTCTACCCACCCTTCTGAAGGGAGTGGAAAGTGGTCCGTTAACAAGTGGAAGTAGGTGACTAGCAGTGGCAGTGACTTGAGCCCTGTGGCTCTGGTTTAAAAGACACACATGTGCTTGTACCCACACAGGGGTTCAGCAATATGAGATGTCTGGTCAACTTGAGCATGTTCCCAAAAAGGGGGTATTGGGGTTATTTTCTGGTGGGAGTAGCATGTCATTAAAGCAGGCCTTTTGATAGCTTTTTTGTAAATTTAAAGCAATACAAGTTTAGATTTTTATCATATTTGTAGGGTTCCAAAGTCTTTCTGTTCTACAGAGTCACTTGTGGGCTTCAAACTTCTTGCCATCTCTGTCCTTTGAGGAGTTGGGGAAGGCCTGGAGTCACACAATTGTAATTTTGTATTTTGGTGTATTTTTCCATGAGTTCAAGATATTCCTTTCCTTTACGATTTCTGAAGAGTTATTTTTTCTTTTATAATAATTTTAAAAAACCACTACTTTAATCCCTACATGTTTCCCTACTGTTCTTTGGTTATTTTTGCTCTGGCTGCAGTAGGTAAGCTGCAGTTTTCTCTTCCTATGACAACTTCTAACTGCCATACAGTATGTTCATATTGGATAATTCCTCATGAGCCTCCCTGGTGCTGAGGGATTACTACCAAGCACCAGCTGATGATGTAACTAGAAAAAGACTTTGAATAAAGGGGTCAATTCAGACCAGCAGAATATCTCAGACTACATTTAATATCAGGTGTTAAAAACTGCTCTTTGGCTTTGCATAAAACGGGGAAATGGAAAGGACAAGTGAGTTTATATGGCTATGAACCTCCAAAAAAGAGTCGGGAGGTCATCAGAAGGGTGATGCTTATGCACGCCTCAGCAGAGTACCAGAGACAGCCAAGGTAGATGGAAACCCAGGTGCTGGCTCTCATGAGGGCTGCAGAGACCCACAGGTTCTATGGTCATAGCAGATGGCTCTGGAGTTCAAGGCCATGTCAGGTAGACCCACTTTGGAGTTTGCGTTCCTGAGTGTGATGGAGTTGGACTCAGATATGACGTTTCTACACATGCCTCTTCTGTTACTTTTACCGGACCGTGGTTGGCGCTTGGGTTGGTATATACTCTGGAGACCTGTTTCTCTGGACTGTCCATGTGATGGCCAGGCCCTGGGCCTCAGCGGACTTGTGGCTCCTACCCTCTGGTTTGTTGGACTTACCCTGGCCAGCTGACAGGGAGGTGAAGTGGGTCAACCACCACATCAGGGAGCCAAAGAGTGCCTACAGCTGCAAGCAGGAGAATTGCATCCATCATCCATGTGGAATCTAAGCCCCCTCTTGATGTAGAGGGGGACTGGACAAAAGTATCCCAGTGTCTACAGGATGGAGGAATAGAGTATGGATTGGAGTGGACTTACTGGTGTTCTGCTGGGGAACTATTGTGATTAGTAAGGGAAGAAATTGTAGTAGTGATGTGGAGAGGGTGGCCACGGTAGCTGCTGATGGTAAGGAGATGAAAGAAGAGATATGGTGTGGGGGCATTTTCAGGATTTGGAGTTGTCCTGGATGGCGCTGCAGGTATGGATGCTGGACATAGTGTATCCTGCCATGGCCCACTGTGTGGGTTGGGAGAGAGTATGGACTACAATATGAACTACTGTCCATGTGGTGTAGCAGTGCTCCAGAATGTATTCGCCAGGTTCAGTGGATGTACCACAATGATGGAAGAGGTTGTTGATGTGGGGTGGAGGAGTGAGGGGTATATGGGGACCTCAAGTTTTTTTAATGTAACATTTAAAAGAAAATAAAGAAGGAAAAAACAAAACAAAACAAAAAACCAGCTGCGTAATTGCCCAGAGCAGCTCTTATAAATCAACTTAACATAAAAAAAAAAAAAAACCTTACAGAGACACAGGAAAAAGGCAGCAGAGAAGCCAGGAAAGATGAGCAGAGTTGCCATTATGCCATGCCATGTGCCTGATTGCCAAGAGCTGTAACTTGGTGAGAAAGCATGTCTTGATGATGCCTTGATTTGGAAACTTTCACCATCTCAGAACTGTAATCTTTTCACCTAATAAATTCCCATCATAAAAGCCAACCCATGACACTAGGGTTGGTGTATGCCCAGGGGACTTCAACCTCTGGACTGGACATGCGCCACCTGGGCCCTGAGCCTCAACAGAGTTGCAACTCCTACTCTCCAGTTATTTGGAATTACCCAGGTCAGCTAACAGGGAGGTGAAGACACATCCATCAACCATGTGGGTCTAAGCCTTCTCTCTATAGAGTTGGAGTGGGCATTACCATCCCTGGGTCCACAGGATGGAGGAATAAAATATGGATTAGAGTGGACTTACTGGTATTCTACTAAAGAACTATTGTGACTCTAGCAATGGAAGGAATTGTGTCATTTATGTGGCAACAGTGGCCACAGGAGTTGCTGAAGGCAGGGAGAGGGAGGACGACGTGTGATATGGGGCATTCTCGGGACTAAACAGTACTGCAGGGACAGATGCTGGACATTATATATACTGCCATAACCCACTGAAAGTACTGGGCGAGAGTGTAAACTATAATGTGAACTATAATCCATGTGCTGCAGTAATGCTCCAAAATGTATTCATCAAATGCAATGAATGTGCCACGATGAAAGAGGTTATTGATGTGGGAGGAGTGTGGGGGTGGGGAGTGGGGTATGTAGGAACCTCTTATATTTTTTAATGTAACATTTTTTGTGATCTATCTTTTAAAAAGACAATTTAATAATAATTTTTTTAAAAAGCCAACCCAGGGACGCAGCTGTGACTCAAGCAATTGAGCTCCCTTTTACCATTTGGAGGACCAGGGTTTGATCCTCCAGGTAAAAGAAAAAGACATCCCAGACCTGTGTGGCGCAGAGAGACTCTGTGTGGCAGGGAAAGATGCAGGCCCCCCAGGCAGTGAACCAATGCTCCAAAAAGACGATGATACAACCAGATTAAAATATATACCCATTTCTGGTATATTGCTCTGGCATCCTTTGGGAAACTAAGACACAAATTAAATCTCTTCACTTGGAATTGGTCTGTTAAGATCTTCTGTTTCTTCTAGATTCAGTGTACACTGTTTGTGTGTTTCTAGGAATTTTTCCATTTCATCTATGTTGTCTAATTTGTTGGCATACAGTTGTTCACAATATCTTCTTATGATCCTTTTATTTCTTTGAGGCCAGTAGTAATGCCCCCCCTTTCATTTCTCATTTTATTTATTTGAATTTCTCTTTTTCTCTTAGTCAGTCTAGCTGAGGGCTTGTCAGTTTTACTAATCTTCTCAAAGAACCAACTTTTGGTGTTGTTATTTCTCTCTGTAGTTTTCCTATACTTAATTTCATTTATTTCTGTATGAGAGAAACTTCATTTTGCTAGAAGATGAGCAAGGTCCTCAGAACTCAAGAAACAGTTTGTTGAATTTACAATGAAGGAAGCTGCAAGGTAGGTGAGACTCTTCCCTTGCCCATTTTTTAAAGCATTAGGAAATAATATAGGGCAGAAGTGTGGTGGGGAAGCGGCCCTACCTTGCTTTTTACAAACCTTGGCTATTATTCATAGTTATTACCGCCTCTACAAGCATTTATGTGATATTATCTGGGTTCCAAACATTCTTCCCAGCCAAAGTGCCTTCCAGGCTTACCATCCTCTTAGGTGGGCTTGGTTTTTGCCAGACTGTCTCTTACTATGAGGATGCATTCTATATTCCCATATTGGTTGTAATCTTTTTCTAATCTCCACAATGCCTCCCACATCACAGATGCATTAGGTATCATTTTAGTTATTGAAATGCCTTTTATTTTCAAGTTTAAAAAGTGGCACTTAGTTAAGCAGTTAGAAAAGATACTAGAAAAATAGGTCCTGATCAATTCTTCAAATATATTCACTTCTGAACAATTCTGTCATAACAATGATCAATGAGGAAAAAGCATAGTTTTCTTAGCTGTAGAATGGATAAAGTGTTTCTGAAACTTCTAAGATGTGGCAGTTGTGGAATTGCCTTCCTGATACTAAGGACAAGATATGGAGCTTCATAAATTTTATAAGATTCTCAGTGAAGCACTTAAACCTTTAGAATCTTTCAAAGGGCAGTTTCTTGTTTATTTTCTCACCAGCGGTGAGAGTGTGCATTAAACCATCAATCTAAATACTGTTGAAGTCCTCATTTCTGAACCTGGTCACATGGTTGTAGCTGTATTTATAATTGCTTCTTTTCGTTACCCATTCATATTCCCTTTGGTTTTGCCAGCACTTCCACTTGTCATGGTTTTTGCCTGGCAGCACCATTAGAACATTTCATTTTCTGAAGGGTCTGGATCATTAGATAGATATCCTGCCTTCATTGGGTGGCTGTAATTTCTATCCACTTTAATTGCAGAACATAAGAGCATTCAGACACACTCTGGACGTTCTTGTTATAGTCTCCCATTACTCACTTTGTAGTAGTACTGCAATTTCCCTTTCATATTCTGATTCAATCACCCTAACTGGTATAATAATTTCTATTTTTTACCTGTCAATTGGGAGGAATGAAGAGCCCCAGATGCTAGCATGCTTTCTCAAGTTCCAGTTCGGTGCAGTCATTGTACCATACCCATAAAACCATTTTTTCCTTTGGAATTAATTTCTGTATTCTGGCAGAGCCTAAATTCCTGGTTGCAAGAAGCAAACATTTCCTTGTGGATCACTAGGGTGAAATGAGGGGAGACAGTCCTATTGCCACACCTGATTGCTGGAAATGTGAATCCTGGCTATGAGAAAAAGTACCATATACTGGATGCAGATGTAGAGCATTACTACCTCCTAGAGTGGACAATTTCAACCACCGAACATTATTCCATCCAACAAATGCCATAACAGTGCCTTCAAAGGGCCAGTCCAGTCATCTATTGAGATACTACTCCAGAATGATGGGAACACAGTAAGACCATTTAATTCTATGAACATGGGTCCATTGCCACACTTTATTTCCTGTGCCGCAAGTTCATTTATAATCAGTGCTGTTTGGAATACCATTTTGGTGGATAAGGTTTTCTATAAATCCATGAATGTTCATTTTCTCCAAAACATCAGAAGTACAGAAGGGAAATCTCCAGAATAAGTGCATATCTGAGTGAGAACAAAGCATTGGCCTTCTACAACGGACGTCATCTGGTGTAATTACCCTGCCACCGGCAGCTGAGTGATCACTGTGGTGAAGAGTGCCATGCTGGGAATTCACTGTAGGTCTCGACCCTGGCAGACTGGCACTCATCAGAGGCTGCAGGGAGATTAGCCTTGGTGAATGAAAGTCCATGTTGCTCAGTCCATGTCTAAACTTCATCCCTGCCTCCATGACCGTGATACATTATTATTGCTTTAAATATGAAAGGGACCACTCGAGAAGGTTTTCAGGTGGGCATAAGAGATAGAAGTAGCCCACAGTTGAGATAGATAAGAATAAAAAGAGAATTCCTATCCTATAACCTTAAGGAACTAGCACTGTCAATAAACTGAATGAGCCTGGAAGTGGATTATTCCTCAGTCACCATAGAAGCAAACAATAGTTCAACAACTTGAATTCGGCCTTCTGAGACCTTAAGCAGAGAAATCAGTTGAGCCAGTTGAACTTTTGACTTACAGAACTGCTAGAAAAGATATGTACATTGCTGTTTTACTTTTTAACTTTATTTTTAAGGAAGTTTTAGATTATAGAAGCATTACATCAAAAAATTAGGGGATTCCTATATACCATACCACCTCCCCCTCTCACATTTTCCCCTATAATAGCATCTCACATCAGTGTGGTACATTTGTTACAATCGATTAACACATATTGAAGCATAGCTACTTACCATGGTCTATAGCTTACATAACGGTTTGCACTTTGCACCATACAATTTTATAGGTTTTGACAAAATGTGTAATGGCCTGGATCTGTCATTGCAAAATCATGCAGAACAATTCCAGTGCCAGAAAATGTCCTGTGATCCATCTATTCTTCCCTCTTTCTCCCCTCAGAACCTGTGGTGATCACTATCTTTATATCAATGTTACAGGTTCCTCCATTACTACAATAATAAAAGTCTTCTTTGGTCCACGGTCGTATTCACCCCTTAAGTTTGTTCATTCCTCAATCTTGAAGATTCGGGAAGGTGATGCCTGCTCTGCTTCATATTGAAAGGGTGCTTAGATTTTATGGGGCAGGTGGTGTTGTAGAAGTCGAGAGCAGTTCAATTATTTGCGTATAGAAAGGCCAGAACTCAAGAATGATTTTGAGAAGGAAAAAATGATTTATTGATGGCCAGCTGGACTCAGGAGCTTTCTATTTCAAACCTGAGCCCTGAACAAGATTTTTGAGTTCCTTTTATATAGAGAGGAAGGCCAGTTGGTTCTTTTTTTCAGTGCTCAATAGGCTTGAATTAGCATATATCTTCCACATCCTAGGTAAGCTTTTAGCATGGACTTCATACATTCTAGATGAGCTTTTAGCACATTTGGTCTGCATTTTTATAGAGTTTGCATTGCTAAGTTGTTTCTTCAGGACTGGAATTGTTGTCATAGTTACCAAGGGCAGGGCTGCAGTTCTCACTGTCCCAAATGCACCGCACAGAAAACATACCACTCAGGTTATCTACAAATATATGAACAGCCCCCTCACCCATAGCCTACATCAATGGAAGGAACTGTTTTTCTTACAGTTGTAGATACTTTCGCTTTTTGGGATGGGAGTGTCCATCATCATCCTTTTGTTAGTTGTCCTGGGTGTGTCTGATATCCTGGAGAGTAAGTGTTGGCTGCAATTCTGCTGAGATTAAAGGCACAACTGGCATATGAACACAATGAAGATTTAAGTCTCTGGCACATATATTTAATGGGTATAGTGCTAACTATAGGTTCAAAAAAAAAGGGTAGAAGAATCATGTGTAGGGAAATTATAAGTGAGTCTAACTCTGTTACATTGGAGAAATAGATTATCACATACTCCAGGGTAAGGCCCACCAATAAGGTGCTGATTTCATAGGATTCTGTGCCTTGCCTATAGTATACAGACGTCTCTAGAGCCCTTTTATAAATTAATTAATTTATTTATTTATTTATTTTTCTCCCCTTCCCCCACCCCAGTTGTCTGTTCTCTGTGTGTATTTGCTGCATGTTCTTCTTTGTCTGCTTCTTTTGTTGTCAGCAGCATGGGAATCTGTGTTTCTTTTTGTTGCGTCATCTTGCTGCGTCAGCTTTCCATGTGTGCATTGCTATTCCTGAGCAGACTGCACTTTCTTTTGCACTGGGCGGCTCTCCTTTCAGGGTGCACTCCTTGCGCACGGGGACACCCCTGAGTGGCAGGGCACTCCTTGCGCACATCAGCACTGTGCATGGGCCAGCTCCACATGGGTCAAGGAGGCCCGGGGTTTGAACTGTGGACCTCCCATGTGGTAGACGGACGCCCTAACCACTGGGCCAAGTCTGCTTCCCTCTAGAGCCCTTAAGAGCACCCCTGTTTGAGGCTTTGTTTACTGTGGCAGTTAGTGAAATGACTGAAACTTACATAAGTGTAAACTCTGGAATGACTTCCCAAATCACTCTGAAATGTCTTAGCTGTAGAATCTCTTTTGTATTTAATTTTTAACCCTTTTGATCAAGGTTGTTTTCCAAATGCATCACTGGTTGGTGCTTGGTAATAATCCCTTGGTGCCAGGGAGATTCATGCCTGTGAGTCATTCTTCATGCTGGAGGGAAGTTATGCGTTTATTTGCTGAACTTTGCTTAAGGAAGGCCACATTTTACACTTGATCTTAGCCAAAAGGCCAAGAAGCTATAGAAGAGAAGGCCACATTTTAGTAACGAGGAGGTTTTCAGGAGGTAACTCTTAGGCAGTAGGTATTATTAGGCTACGTTTCAATCTTACAAGATTAAGGTTCATAAGTGCAACCATTAATATTGAGGGTTTTGTTTATTGGTCTGTTTTCTTTTATTAGGCATTGCCTATATACTCTAGAGATTCTTGCCACTCTATTAGAGAACATAACAGGAATTCTCAGGATGGAAATTTAATATTTTGTTGATTATTGTGTGTGGGTCTCCACCCACTGAGATAACACCCTATGATAACCTGAACACATTCATATTCCATAGAGGCATGCCCCAAGTACAAACTTCTTCACACATCCTCCACCAATGACACACTGCTTCAGTCACCCTCTTCTGCCGTAGTTGCCAAAAGAACTCTCCCACCATTGTATTTTCAACAACAGTCCTCTACCTCCCCAGAGTTCATCTGTTCCTTCCTTCAACACTTCCCCCAGCTCTATAGCTAACCCAATCCACCCCCCTAACCCTGCTCACACTCACAGTCTAACATCATCAACCTCAATCATATTGCTGTACCACCATCACCCCCGTCCACTGCCAAACCTTCCCCATCCACTTTATCATAGATTCTTCCCAGATTGAGCATCAGCTCACCACTCTCTACTCCCTTTCTATTTCCTGGTAACCTATCTTCCATATCTACCTCTGTGAGTCTGCTCAGTATCCTCAGTTCATATCAATGAGATAATGCAATACTTGTCCTTTAGAGACTGGCTTACTTCATTCACCATAAGGTCTTCAAGATTCATCCATTATTGTCACATGTGTTAATATTTCATTCCTTCTTACTGTTGAGTAATATTCCATGGTATGTATATATCACATTTTGTTTATCCAGTCAGCTGTTGATGGATACTTGGGTTGCTTACAACTTTTGCCAATAGTGAGTAATGCCTCTATGAACACTGGTGTGCATATATCTGTTTGTGGCCCTGCTTTCAATTCTTCTGGGTATATACCCAGCAGTGGGATTGCCAGATCATGTGTCAATTCTATACTTGGCTCCCTGAGGAGCCTCCAAACCATCCTCCACAGTAGTTGCACTATTCTACATTCCCACCAGCAGTGTATGAGTGTCCCTACTCCTCCAAATCCTCTCTAACAGTTGTAGTTTTCTGTGTTTTTTAAAATAACAGCCAGTCTAATAGGTATAAAATGATAGCTTATTGTTTTGATTTGCATTTCCCTAATAGCTAGTGAGGTTGAGCAGTTTTTCATGTGCTATTTAGCCATTTATATTTTCTCTTTGGAAAAGTGTCTATGCTAACCTCTTGCTAATTTTTAAAATGGGTTGTTCATCTTTTTGTTTTTGAGATGTACGATTTCTTTATAAATGCTGGATATTAGGCCCTTGTCATATAGGTTGTTCTCAAATATTTTCTGCTATTTAGTAGGCTGCTTTTTCACTTTCTTGACAAAATTCCTTGAAGCAGAAAATTTTTAATTTTGAGGAGTTCCAATTTGTCTACTTTTTCTTTCATTGCTCATGCTTTGGCTATAAAGTTTGTGAAGCCATTTCCTACTACCTGATCTTATAGATGTTTCCCTACATTATCTTTTAGGAGTTTTATGGTCTTGGCTCTTATATTTAGATCTTTGACCCATTTTTGAGTTAATTTTTGTACAGGGAATGAGATGATGGTTCTCTTTCCTTCTTTTGGATATGGTTATCCAGTCCTCCAAGCACCATTTGTTGAAGAGATTATTCTTCCCCAGTTGAGCTGGCTTGGTGGCCTTGTCAAATATCAGTTGGTCAAATATGTGCATTGTTTTAAATTGCTGTTTGTGGTAATTTGTTACATAGCAGTAGGAAACTCATCCAAGTGGTGCCTGCCTGTTGGAAAAACTGTAAATCACACCCTTTTTTTTTTTCTTTTTCCTGACAACTAGTCATAGGGAAAGCCTAATCTAAAGTCTAATACTGTTGGCAGATAAATTACAAGGGATATTGATCTCCCACATTGGCAAAGACTCTTCTGTTAATGTTAGGGCAATTACTGAGAGTAAGTTTTATGTTGAAAATTGTAATGGTGGCATATGGGCAGATTCTGATGAGGCTAGGTACCTTGAACCCTTTAATTCTGCAAGCTGTCTTTGCTAGAAGAATATTCCTTCCACTCCTGCATGAGGAGGTTGTTTCCCCTTAGCCTTTCTGAAATCTCAGCCCTGTGGTTACATGAAATAATTGTTCCTTTCGGGGCAGCCAGAGAAGCATTAGGTTGGTTATGTGGACCTTGACTTGGGAATTTAACACCTTGAGCACATCAATTTCTTTCAACAAGTTCCGAAGGACTTTTAGAAGGAACTAACCAATTCTACTGTACTCTTTCTTTTAGCTAAAATATTCTGAGGTAGCATGTACTTGGTCATTCAGACCTTTGGTATATATAGACACTTGATTAGAGATATCTAAAGGTGAGACCAGAGTAACATTCTTGCCACTTCGTGACATGGACTTACAGTGCCCTTTTTGGAGCAGTTTGCTATACAGTGCATAGTGGGAATTCATGCTAAGGCACAGCAGAGACTTAGCAAATGACTGCTTAATTACTTACACAGCACAAAAAAAGGTCCAACGAGGGACACTTGTGCTGAGTGTGAGCTTTTTACACCCCAGGGTACAGGGCCCAGCCAATGATCAAAAAGCATTGGTCAAACAACCTTTCTGCCCTGATAAACAGAGGAGGCTGGTGTGACTTAGCATCTTCCCCAAGCTGCTTGTGGTGTCTTGAGAAATGGAAATATACTGAAAATTTGTGTACCAAAAAGCAAGCATTGGAAACATACTGAGCATCTGCACACAAACAAGCAAGAGAGGAAAAGGAGGGGGTAGGTAAAGGCTGAGTGATGGCCATTGAGCTTCTGTGACTTCCTCAGTACCATATTATAAGATCACCATCACAGTCAAACAATGGCCAGAAGAGGCAGTCAAAAGAAAGTCCTGAATGATGTGGCCACTGCGTACCTCTATCTACTTGTGGTACCACCTACTTCTCCTTTTCATCCCTAATCTCTAGCCACATACACCTCATGGTTGTGCCTCATACATGGCAGGAGTGTGCCCACTGCTGGGCCTTTGCAGTTGCTGCTCCCTCTCCCTGAAATGCTACTTCCTTGAGCTTCATTCTTCTGGTCTATGCTTAAATGCCATCTCCTCAGAGATGCAATCACCTCAGTCACTTGTTGGGGACAGTTTGGGAAGAGGAGTACATAATCTTCAAAGTGCAGCAGATCCCAAGGGCAATGAGGCTGGGGGCTGTCAGGTAAATGCATTCCTCTCAGAGGATCGGTCTTTATTTTCAGGAAGGGCAATCTCAGCAGCTCACCTCCATGGCTGCACAGCAACAAATCTGTAATCCATGTGGCAATACTGCAAGATTTGGAACTTTCAGGGTTTGATGTTTTAAATAACATACTTGAAAAAAATATTTCCAATAGTTTTGATACTTTGTGGATGGATTAGAATTGAGACAAAGCACAGCTAATGGAAATTCTCCACTGGGAACATTGTAATGAAGTTAGGTTAATTGAATGTAGATCTCGTCATTAAGAGTTTAAGATGGTTACCAGTTAAATGCATATGTTAAAACTTGAGGTATAACAGAAATTGTTTACTTCATTTAGAGCGGGATTTGGAACATTAGACCTAGATAAATTCTTATGATATTCCTTTTCCTGAATACAGCATAGGTTTTTTGGAGGACATTTGCTTGACAATGAAAATTTCAAGTCTCTTGCATGAGTAAGTTATTTTGTAACACTAATGTTTAGAAAGCTTATTTTCACTGAATCCCTAAGTCTACCAAGGTATACGTTCATTTTTCTCAGACTTAATGTAATGGGAAACAAGGTTTCTTCAGCAAGTATGCTACACTCCCCAGACTTATCTCTTCTGATATTTAAAATAGTCACAGGAGGTAGATGCTCTTTATGACAATTTGAAGGACATGGAACATGAATGTGCATTTGTATCATTTACTCAGATGGAAAGTGGCAGGTCCTAGGTCTTCAAGTTCTGGAGACTGCATGCTCTAACAGTGTATGCCACACTGTCTTCTGTGATGAGTTCAATAGCAAATTCCTCAGTTACATGAACATAAAGACCCAATTTCTAGGATAATGGTGGCTGCTTCAAAGACCTCTTTACTGTGTTTTATTTTTTATTTTAATCTAGCTCAACTGTCCACTTATATCCTGTCTCACCACCTAAATATGTGCACCATGTTTCGAGTGTGAGGGGACTTTTTAAGGAAAAGAGCCTATAGATTTATTTAAATGATGAAAGAATTTAAAGCCCACACCCTAAGGTTCTCTGGGTGACAGGGGACCTCCATGGAACCCGAGTGCTTCCAAATAAGGAGCAGTGATGGTTTTGTGATTTGAGGTGATGTTTTAGAAGAGGTCAGCCCATCCTCCAACCTGTTTTTCAGGGTAGTTATTTGCTCCTGTAGGCAGGAAGAACTGTGGACTTAAGACAGGCTGAGTTGAGGGGAAATGATCTTACATTCTAAAGCAAGATGATGCTAGGTGAGGATTCTAAACTCTCTTTGGTGCCTAGATACATGTTGCTACAACAGTGTATGATCCTGACCTCACAAAACGATCCTACACTTCAGCCACATAGTACTAGTTTCTTTTCTGGTCATCTACCAATTTCCCGTCATAGTGTCATAGTCCCACAAATAGGTAACTATCATGAATATTGAAGATGCTGGCTTCTCAGCCTCTAAAGACTGATCTACCAAAACGTTTTCACACTTCTGGAATTCGAGAGAAACAAAGTAAGAAGGTAGGAAAACTGCTTTTATTTCTGATCAAATTATGACATTTTTCTATATTTTCTTCTTGAGAGAAGAATACAAACTGGAGTTTCTTCTTTTGTTTATTGAAAAGATAAAGAATGAACCTGTAGCTGTGTGGTGAATGCAAAGAGGGAGGCTACTGACATGGGAGTGTGTTGTTTGAACAGATATAATAGCTTTCATTTTTTGAGTACCTACTAGATGCTGGTAGTTTTCCATTTTTATAAAGAAATGGACCTAAATTTATTTCCAAAGAACAAATAAGCAAACTGAAGGTTTACGGTAGCTAAAAACATCCCTATTAATTTTTTATTGTGGTAACATATACAACAGAAAATTTCCCTTCTTAACCACTTCCTGCATACAATTAATTGGTATTAATTACATTCACAAAGTTGTGCTTCCATCACAAACTTCCATTAGCCAAACTTATCCATTACCCCAAGCTGAAATTCTACACCCATCACTCTTTGACTCCCCATCACCTCTCCCCTTGGCCCCTAGTAAATTGAAATCCATTTTCTGACTATATGAATATGAGTATTCTAGTTACTTCATATAAATGAAGACATACAGCATTTGTCCATTTCTGTCTGACTTACTTCCCTCAAGATGATATCATGTTTCATTCCTGTTGTCACATGTATCAAAACCTCATTCCTAGGAAGCAGATGTGACTCAACCATCTGGGTGTCGACCTACCACATGGGAGGTCCCAGGTGTGAGTCTGGTGCCTTCTAAAGGAGACGAACAGACACCTGCACCCGCTGCAATGAGCTAGATGCTGCACCCGACTCAACTAGCTAGACCCTGCACCTCAGCAAACAGGTAGACAGCATACCCGCTGCAAGGAGCAGAGGCCTAAATGAGCAGATGCCGCAGCCTATGGGGAGTGGATGTGGCTCAGACCTTTGGGCACTTACCTCCCATGTAGGAGGTCCTGGATTTGGTTCCTGGTGCCTCCTGGAGAAGGCAAGCAAACAATGAGTAGACAGACAGACGAGAGAACCATCTGTGGGAGGAGGGGCATAAAAATAAAAAAAGTGAAACAAAGAAACAAAAAAAAACTTTTAAAAATACCTCATTCCTTTTTAAGGCTAAAGCAGTTTTCCACCATACGTGTATTTCATACTTTTTTCCATTTATCTATTGATGGGCACCTGTGTTGCTTCCACCTTTGTTTATTAGGAATAATGTTGCTTTGAGCATTGATGTTCAAATATCAGTTTGAATCTCTGCTTTCAATTTTTTTGCATATATCCCTAGAAGTGGGATTGCTAGGTCATTTGGATATTCTCTGTTTAACTTTTGGAAGAACCACCAAACATTTTTTCCCAGCAGATGCCCAATTTTATATTCCAACATGTCTGTTTTCTATCCTCCTGCCCCCTAATTCCTTTAATACTGAAATCAGTCTACTTTACCTGTTTCTGTTATGCACGTTGGTAGCCCTCTATTTATTCCATGACTAAGTGTTCCCTTTCATGTGAAGTGTGGTGAACTGTTGCCTCATTTGATTTCTCCTATGGACAATCTTCATGTGTGTTGTATGGTACGTGAGTGGGTATGCGTGAGTGAATTACTGGTATTGGCCATTCAACTGTGAAGACAAATGTGATTATATGTGCACTTGTGGAGAAGAACAGTGGTATTAAGGTAGAAACCATGCAATAATATCTTCCATAACTCAGTGAGACTAACTGTATCATCCCTCACCCAGTCCTCAGTTAATTATTATTTTTTTAAGTTCTCTGTGGCCTTGGTTTCCTCATTTGTAAGAAATGGGCTAGAAAATCTCTCATAACCTATAAGTTTGCAGAAAATCTAATGAGTTAATACATGTATACCATTTGGAGCCATAACTGGTACATAGTAATGCTCAATGAAAAAAATGTCTTCATTTTGTACTCTTCATCAATCAGAATTTTAAAATGTTCAGAAAGGTAGTTTTTCACAATTTTATTCAAATAATGGGAAGCATATCCTGGGTTTGTCCTTGGACAATAACAGCTTTAAGCTAGTGGTATATCCTATACCACACTTGATCTCATCTTTTCTACCACCAACTTTGAAAACCTACACCACATTCCCCATACCTGACTCCATGGTAGACATTCTTGAACTTTCATTAAATACTGAGTGGGTGGATTTATCTATCTTGCCATCACCATCTATATGTAGCATTCTGTAATTTGTTAATCAATATTTGCTAATGATGACTTTAATGCCCAAAAGGAGATATTAAGGGACTTTTTCTCCAAAAAAAGATTGACTGAGGTGGGGGCAAGATGGCATCTGAGTGAGTACACCTGATAAACTCTCCTGCAAAGAAGCGCCTGAGTAGGGTTGGAGTCCTGCTGGACTGGGCTGTTTCATGTGCTTGTAGTGCAGGAGGTGTCTGGACGTCGATTTGGTGGGACAGTAACAGAAGAGATTCTTGTAAGAGGTAGAATTTTGGGTCTCTTTCATGGAGGTCGAGGTTGTGGGCGGGATCCTTCCCCCTGGAGCCAGCAGCCCAGCTGTGGCAATTCCTGAAGGCTTTGCTGTGCTGGGGAGTTCCCAAGCCCTGAGTGGGGTGTTTTGGGGGCTTGCAGGGTGGTGGGAGGTGTCTGGATGTCGATTTCGAGAGACAGTGATGAAGGAGATTCTTGCAAGAGGTGGAATTTTGGGTTTCTGACATGGAGGTCAGAAATTGTTGGTGGAGCCCCTCCCCCTAGGGCTGGCGGCCCAGTCACGGGGATCCCTGGGATCTTTGTTCTGTGGGATGTTCCCAAACCCTGAGCGGGCTGTTTCGGGAGCTTGCAGGGCAGGAGGTGACTGGATGTCAATTTGGTGAGACAGTGACAGAAGAGATTCTTGTGAGAGGTGGAATTTTGGGTTTCTGACATGGAGGTCAGAAGGTGTAGGTGGAACCCCTCCCCCTAGGGCTGGCGGCCTGGCCGCAGTGATCTCTGAAATCTTTGTTGGGCTGAGGTCTTCCCAGTCCCCATGTTAACCAGATGCATGGTTCTCAGGTCTGTGTCCCCTAAACCCTGGTGGCCCATGCTCCAGAGACTCACACACCTTGAGTCTGCAATATCATGGACTTCCCATTCCTGAATCCACTGTGCCCTGAGGTCTGCCTGAGGTCCTTGATTACCCTAGCCCTCCATGTTTTTCTTCTTTTTTTTTTCTCCTTGAGCTTGGAGGAGTATACCAGCTGACTTGGGGAAAGTCTGGGAAGAAAGGAGAGGTGAATCTGCTAAGAAAGCCCAATTTACCTAAACATCCTGGGATGGGAAACTTGGTTTGGGAGAAGGTGGAGTTACAAAATCAATTAGACCTTCCCAGCACATTTAAGGGGGAGAGACTGTAGGAGGTACTATCCAAGCTTCCAATAGCATATTTGGGGTTTCTGGTGAGGTGTAGGTGCTCTCACACTGGAAACAAAGAGGCATAGACTTCTGTGTTGAGTTGGTTCAACAAGGACCTACTTGAATCTCCTATTGGACCTCTCAGGCAGGTTTCCGGCTGCCCTGGGAGAGAGAGAAGTGAGGAAGGGAGAAAGGGGGAAGGTCAGATACCTAAGTGTATTATTTAACTGCAAAGAGAATTCCTAGCTTGAAACGTTGGTGCTTTTTTTTGTTTTGTTTGTTTTGTTTTGTTTTGTCGTGGTTGCTAATATTGCATTGTCTCCTGGTCTCTTCTCCCATTTTATCCCCTAAGTTCATTTTTCTTTTATTTATTTGTTTTCTCTTTTTCTTTTTCGTGCTTGTTCCCCCCTCTTTTTCTTTGCCCCCCTCTTTCTCTTCTCTTTTTTTCATTTTCTCTCTTTTTCTTCTTTTTATTTTACTTTCTTTATATAATACATGCTGCAGGGAGCATTCACATGCGCTGTGTTTCCTCATCCTACATTTCCTCTTTTCTGTGTGTATTGATTTTGGCCACCTACACTATCCCCTATCCCCTACATCTTTCTATCCTCCATCATCTACTGTTTCTCTTACATTTTACCTCCCTTTTTCTGGCCCCCAAATTGTCTGACTTTTATTTCTAATACCTTTGTCCTGTTTTCTGTCTTTTATCCACACTTGATATTAATGTCTTTCTTTTTTCTTTCCCTCTCTCATGAAAACACTGGTCTTTTAATTCATACTATATTCCTTCCCATATTCAGTTGACTGTCTCTACTTACTGCTGTAACTCTACACAACTTACATGAGTCTAATATCCATTCTCCTAGATCTCACATTGTTGCTCTGTTAACATTTATTACCAATACTACTTTATACATTTTCTTTTCTTACTCATTTTGCTTTCCCTGGCCCTAATATTTTCCTTCAAAGTGAACTTAGCCAGCAACAAGAAAATAGAATAAGAAGAAAAAAGTGACAAAGAGAAGACATAACACTTACGCACAAACAACAACTAATTAATCCCCAAGACTAGAAAAGAAGCTAAGGAACTGATTAAACCCATCAAGATAAAATGATGACCAGACAGCAACAAAAAACTATAAACCAAACCAATAATCAGGAAAACATGGCTGAATCCAATGAACAAACTAAAAACCAGGAAGAGGAGCAGAACATCAGACAACTAATTAAAGATCTCAAAACATATATTAGAGACCAACTTAATGAAGTAAAGGAAGACATTAACAATACAAAGAAAATACTTGGATAGGAAATTGCAGACATACACAAAAAGATAACAGATATGATGGTGATGAGCACCACAGTTCAAGAAATCAAAAATACACTCTCAGCAAATAGCAGCAGATTAGAAGAGGCAGAGGAGAGAATTAGTGACATGGAAGACAGTATATCTGAAATCAAACAGATAGTAGAACTGATCGATAAAAAGATAGAAAAAATCCAGCTGGGACTTAGGAACCTGAATGACAATGCAAAATGCACAAACATACATATTATAGGCTTCCCAGAAGGAGAAGAGAAGGGAAAGGGGACAGAATGGGTGTTGGAGGAAATAATGGCTGAAAATTTCCCAAATCTACTGAGAGAGATGGATGTGCATGGCCAGGAAGCACAACATACCCCAAACACCATAAATCACAACAGGCCCACCCCAAGACATATACTTGTCAAATTATCCAATGCTCAAGACAAAGAGAAAATTCTAAAAGCAGCAAGAGAAAAGAAAACCATCACATACAAGGGAGGCTCCATAAGATTAAGTGCTGATTTCCCATCTGAAACCATGGAGGCAAGGAGGCAGTGGTATGACATAGTCAAGGTACTAAAAGAAGAAAAATTCCAACCAAGAATACTCTACCCAGCTAAGCTAGCATTCAAAAATGATGGAGAGTTCAGAATATTCACAGATAAACAAAAATTAAAGGAGTATACCAACAAGAACCCTGCCCTTCAAGAAATACTAAAGGGAGTTCTGCAGGAAGAAAAAAAACAGGAGAGGCAGAGTTGGAGAAAAGTGTAAGAGCAACAAAAAAGACAAAAGGAGAAGGAAAAAAGCAAATGTAATAAGACAAACACAAGTCCAAAGAAAATATGGCTAATATGAATAATTCCTTGAAAGTAATAACACTGAATGTCAATGGATTAAACTCACCTGTCAAAAGATTCAGACTGGAAGATTGGATAAGGAAATATGACCCATCTATATGCTGTCTACAAGAAACACATCTTAGACCCAGGGATTCAAGGAGATTGAAAGTGAATGGCTGAAAGAGAATCTTACAAGCAAACAATAACCTAAAAAAGGCAGGAGTAGCTATATTAATATCAGACAAAAGAGACTTTCAATGTGAAACAATTGTGAGAGACAAAGATGGATACTACATATTAGTGAAAGGGATAATCTTTCAAGAAGAACAAACAATCATAATTATTTATGCTCCTTAAAAGGGCTCTTCCAAATACATGATGAAAACACTGGAAAAACTAAGTGAAGGAATAGATGCCTCTACAATTATAGTGGAGGAATTTAACATACCACTGTCAACTTTGGACAGAACATCTCAAAAGAGAATCAATAAAGAAACAAAAACTTTGAACAGTATATTAGAGGAGTAGGACCTAATAGACATATACAGATCATTACACCTGAATATAGGAGGATATACATTTTTCTCAAGTGTACATGGATCGTTCTCAACTGCATTTGCTAGGCCACAAGGAAAGGCTCAATGAATTCAGAAAGATCAAAATCATACAAAATAATATCTCTGACCACAGTGGAGTGAAGCTGGAAATCTGCAAGGGCCAGAGGCCCAGATTTCACACCAAGATATGGAAGTTAAACAGCACACTCTTAGAAAAACAGTGGGTCAAAGAGAAAATCTCAAAAGAAATTAATAAGTACCTTGAAACTAATGAAAATGATAACAAAACATACCAAAATTTATGGGATGCAGTGAAAGCATTACTGAGAGGGAAATTTATAGCCATAAATTCATACATCAAAAAAGAAGAAAGAGCAAAAATTGAAGAACTAAGTGCACATTTGGGGGAATTAGTAAAAAAACAACAAAGTAACCCCACAGGAAGAAGAAAGAAAGAAAGAACAAAGATAAGAGCAGAACTAAATGAAATAGAAAATAAGAAAGTACTTGAAGAGATAAACTAAACCAAGACCTGGTTCTTTGAGAAGATCAATAAAATTGACAAACCCTTAGCTAGACTAACAAAGAAAAAAAGAGACAAGATGCAAATACGCAAAATAAGAAATGAGAAAGGAGATATCACCACTGACCCCACAGAAATAAAGACTATCATAAGGGGATACTTCGAAAAACTATATTCCAAAAAAAATGCCAATTCAGAGGAAATGGACAAATTTCCTAGAAACACATAAGCAGTCTATATTGATGAAAGAGGAAATTGATGATCTCAACAAACCAATCACAAGTAAAGAGATAGAATCAGTCATTAAAAATCTCCCAACTAAGAAGAGCCTAGGGACAGATGGCTTCACAGGTGAATTCTACAAAACATTCCAAGAAATAACGCGAATCTTGCTGAAACTCTTCCAAAAAATTGAAACAGAAGGAACATTACCTAACTCATTCTATGATGCCAACATTACCCTAGTACTAAAGCCAAACAAAGACACCACAAGAAAGGAAAATTACAGACCAATTACTCTAATGAACCTAGATGCAAAAATCCTCAACAAAACACTTGCTAACCATATTCAACAACACATTAAACAATTTATACACCATGACCAAGTGGAATTCATTCCGGGTGTGCAAGGATGGCTCAACATAAGAAAATCAATCAATGTAATACACCATATAAACAGATTGAAGGGAAAAAATCACATGATTATATCTATAGATGCAGAAAAAGCATTTGACAAAATACAGCACACTTTCTTGATAAAAACACTGCATAAGATTGGGATACATGGACATTTTCTGAACATGATAAAAAGTATATATGAAAAACCCACAGCCAACATCATTTACAATGGTGAAATCCTAAAATCTTTCCCTCTAAGATCAGGAACAAGACAAGGATGCCCACTATCACCTCTTCTATTTAACATTGTCTTAGAAGTACTTGTTCAAGCACTGAGGCAAGAACCAGATATAAAAGACATTCAAATTGGAACGAAGAAGTCAAAATTTCATTATTTGCAGATGACATGATCCTATACATAGAAAACCCTGAGAGGTCTATAACAAAGCTTCTAGAACTCATAAATGAGTTTAGTAAAGTTGTAGGTTATAAAATCAATGTGCAAAAATCAGTAGCATTTCTGTACCCCAATAATGAGCAAGCTCAGGAGGAAATCAAGAAACAAATACCATTTATAATAGTCAATAAAAAAATCAAATACCTAGGAATAAATTTAACTAAAGATGTAAAAAACTTATACACAGAGAACTACACAACTCTGTTCAAGGAAATCAAAGAAGACCTACATAAATGGAAGAATATTCCCTGTTCATGGATAGGAAGACCAAATATTATTACGATGTCTATCCTACCAAAACTGATCTACACATTCTATGCAATCCCAATAAAAATCAACACATCATTCTTTAAGAAACTAGAAAAACTAGCTATGAAATTTATTTGGAAAGGAAAGAGGCCCCAAATAGCCAAAGATATACTGAAAAAGAAAAACGAAAATTGTATAGTCTTAAATATAAACCACAATGTAAACACAAATGTTACCTTGTTTAAAAGCTATTGTCTTAATATCTGCACATCAGTTTCAGTAAATACAGTATGAATATGTAAAAAGATCATTGCTGTGGAAGGGAAAAGGGTTTTATTTTGGATATGTGGGAGTACTGTATATTGTCTATGTGAATTACTGTGATCTAAAACATTTGTGAAGATAAGCTTACTAATTAGGAAAAAATAAAGAAAGGACGTAGACACTGAGGAAAAGAGGGAAGAAGTTGCCTTGCCAATTTGCATACAGGCAACCCTTACTGCAGTGATGGAAGGCATACCATCAAAAACAAAGCTTTTGCATTTAAAATTTTTTGATACCCCAATTTATTTTTACTTTAATTTTTCTAAATTAATATGTATTTTATATCTAACCTTTAAACTCATCACTATATTCCATTTTACTATTAATGGAACCTGGCAATATATTGGGCTTCATTTTTGAAGAAGTTTTGGATCAAAGAGACATTCAACAATGGCAGGGTAGGAATACTGGTGTGGGATGTTATTGACAGGGGACACATAGTTGGCAGGGAGTTCTCCAGGGCATATATCCAGGGTATATAAAAATGTTTGGATATTTTCATAGTGCTTACAATTAAAAACAACAACTGAGGGAGTGCTGAGTTCCTATCCAGGGGAGCTCTATCACAGTCCCTAAAGGAACAGCAACAATCCCGCAAGTGCAATGGCAAAGACCAAAAAAGAAGGAAGGCCCAACAATGAACCCTTGATACTAATGACTATGCTTGTAAGCCTGCGCACCTGAAATAAGAACAAGGCCTAGAGCTGAAGGGTGACTTAAGTTACCTCCTGAGAGCCTCCGTGTTGCTCAAATGTGGCCAGTCTTGAAGCCAAACTCAGCATGTAAATGTGTTGCCTTCCCCCCAGCATGGGACATGACCCCCGGGGATGAGCCTCCCTGGCAGCGAGGGCTTTACTATCAAGTACCAGCTGATGATGTAACTAGAAAATGACCTTGAATAAAAGGGTCAGCTCGGACCAGCAGAATATCTCAGTCTGCATATAATACCAGGAGTTTAAAATGCTTTTTGACCTGAACTAAAGAGGGAAATGGAAAGGACAAATGAGTTTATATGGCTATGAGTCTCCAAAAAGAGCCAGGAGGTTATCAGAGGGGTTGCCCTTATGCATACCTCAGCAGAGTTCCAGAGACAGATAAAGTAGATCCAACCCCAGGTGTTGGTTCTTCTGAGGGCTACAGAGACGCACAGGTTCTATGGTCATGGGAGATGGAGTTCAGTGTCATGTGAGTTGGCCCTATTTTGGAGTTTGTTTTTCTGTGTGATGGAACTGGACTCAGATGTGGTCTTTGTTCACAAGTCTCTCCTGTTACTTTTACTGGAACTGTAGTTGGTGCTGGGGTTTAATGTAAACTCAGGGGACCTGAATCTCTGGACTGACCATGTGATAGCCAGGCCCTGAGGCTCAACAGAATTGCAACTCCTACACCCTGGTTTATTGGACTTACCCCACTCAGCTAACATGGAGTTGAAGAAGGTCAACCACCACACCAGGGAGCCAAGAGTGCCTACAACTGAAAGCAGGAGAATTGCATCCAGCATCCATGTGGAATCTAAGCCCCCTCTTGATATAGATGTGGAGATATAGATGTGGAGTGGACACAACAATTCTAAGGTCCACAGGATGGAGGAATAGAGTATAGATTAGAGTGGACTTACTAATATTCTATTCGTGAACTACTGTGATTAATAATCGAAGAAAATGTGGCATTGGTGTGGAGAATGTGGCCATGGTGGCTGCTGGGGTAGGGAGTGGGAGGAAGAGAAGTGATGTGGAGGCATTTTCGGGGGTTGGAGTTGTCCTTGGTGGTGCTGCAGGGACAGTTACTGGACATTGTATGTCCTCCCATGGCCCACTGGGTGCACTGTGGGAGAGTGTGGGCTATGGTGTGGAGCATTGACCATGAGGTGCAGCGGTGCTCAGGGATGTATTCACCAAGTGCAATGAATGGCTCATGATGATGGAGGAGGTTGTTGTTATGGGGGGAGGAGTGTTGTGAGGGGGCTAGGGGTATGTGGGCACATCATATTTTTAGAATGTAACATTAAAAAAACAAAGACAAAAAAAGATTGATAGAATGACTTATACTTCTAAAAGAGGTAATCACATGTTTATGCAATTTTGGTTGAAGAAAGTCACTCATTCCCCAATAATTTTTTTTTCAAATTCTACTCAACTTATTCATTTTTAAAAAAGATATTACATTAAAAAAAATATGAGGTCCCCATTTGCCCCCACCACCCCCACCCCACCACTCCCCCCCCCCCCAATAACACTCTCCCCCATCATCATGTCACATCCATTGCGTCTGGTGAGTACATTTGCGGGCATTGCTGCACCCCATGTTCCGTGTTCCACACCATAGCCCACACTTTCCCACGTTCCATCCAGTGGGCCATGGGAGGACATACAACTTCTGGCAGTTGTCCCTGGGGCACCACCCAGGACAACTCCAAGTCCCGAGAATGCCTCCACATCTCTTCTCTTCCTCCCCTTCCCTGCACCCAGCAGCCACCATGGCCGCTTTTTCCACATCAACGCCACATTTTCTCGATTATTAACCACAATAGTTCATGAATAGAATATCATTAAGTCCACTCTGATCCTTACTGTATTCCTCCTTCCTGTGGACCTTGGATTGGTTGTGTCCATTCCACATCTATGTCAAGAGGGGGTTTAGATTCCACATGGATATTGGATGCAATCCTCCTGCTTTCAGTTGTAGGCACTCTAGGCTCCATGGTGTGGTGGTTGACATTCTTCAACTCCATGTTAGCTGAGTGGAGTAAGTTCAATAAATCAGAGTGTAGGAGCTGAAGTCTGTTGAGGTCAGGGCCTGGCTAGCATATTGTCAGTCCAGAGATTCAAATCCCCTAGATATATCTTAAGCCCCAGCACCAACTACAATTCCAGTAAAGTAGTATAAAAGGCTTGTGAAAAGAGATCCCATCTGAATCCAGCTCCATCACACAGAAACACCAGCTCCAAAGAAGGGCCAACTGACATGGCAGTGAACCCCATCTGCCATGACCATAGAACCTGTGGGTCTCTTTAGCCCTCAAAAGGACCAATACCTGGGGTTGTATCTACTTTATCTGTCACTGAGACTCTGCTCAGGTGTGCATAAGGGCAATTCTTCTGACAACCTCCAGACTCTTTTTTAGAGACTCACAGCCATATAAACTCATTTGTCCTTTCCATTTCCCCCTTAATTTAGGTCAAACAGCATTTTTAACTCCTGTTATTATATGTAGACAGGGATATTCTGCTGGTCCACGTTGAACCTTTAATTCAAGGTCATTTTCTAGTTGCATCATCAGCTGGTACTTGGTAGTGATCCCTCGGTACCAGGGTGGCTCATCCCCGGGTGTCATGTTCCACGCTGGGGGGAAGGCATTGCATTTACATGCTGAGTTTGGCTTTGAGACTGGCCACATTTGAGTAACATGAAGGCTGTCAGGAGGAAACTCCTAGGCACAGTGTTGCTCTAGGCCTTGTTCTTATTTCAGGCGTATAGGCTCACAAGCATAGTCATTAGTATCAGGGGCTCACTATTGGACCCTCATTCCTTCCTGGTCCTTACCGTTGCACCTGGGGGACTGCCGCTGCTCCCCTAGAGACCACGGCAGAACCTCCCCCCCTTCCCCCAGCCAGTAACCCAGTACCCTGCCCCAGCTGTTGTTTTTAATTGTTTCCTCTATGAGTATATCCAAACATTACCATGCACCCTGGACATATGCCCTGTATAACTCCCTGTCAACCATATATCGCCTGTCAATAACATCCCATACCAGTATTCCTCCACTGCCATTGTTGAACCACTTTGTGATCCAAAACTTCCTGAAAGGCGAAGCCCAATATAATGTCAGATTCCCTTACTAGTAAAATGGATTATAGCAATGAGTTTAAAGGTTAGATATAGAATACGTATTGATTTGGAAAAATTGTACATCCTATCTTTTTCTTTTCTTTTTTCCTAATTATTGAGCTTCTCTTCACAAGAGCCTTAGATCACAGTAATTCATATATACAGTACTCCCACACATCCACCATAAAACCTTTTCCCTTCCACAGCGATAATCTTTTAACTTGTTCATATCATATTTACTGAAACTGATGTACAGACTCCAAGACAATAGCTTTCAAACAAGGTGACATCTGTGCTTATATTGTGGTCCATACTTTAGGATATACAGTTTTCTAAATTTTTAGTTATCCTATGTTTTACATTATGGTTTACATTATTAGTCTGTTGTCCCCTATATGTTTTTGGTGTAATATTACATGTTTTATATCCATCCTTGTGTACTCTCGTGGAACTCCTCTCTTGCCTCCACATTTACCTTGGTTCCATCCATTCAACATCCATTTTCCCCTCCCTTTGGGGCCCACAGCGACAGCCAATCTCCATTTCCCGAGGAGCTATGTCCAGAGATGCTTGCAACAGTGTTCAGGGCCTGACTTGCTCAACTGCCCTAATGCCCTGGGAGCCACCCTTTCTCTCAAGAGATACAGTTCCCTCTATTTGATGGCATTAGTCCTCCCCAGGATGTGGGTCCACCCCCACTCTCACTACTTGGGTCACTACCCAATGGTACAACCCACCCTGGCAAAATGAGCATTCAGACATTCCCCAGGAGTCTGTCCCGCGTCAGACCATCCCCTCCGAGCATCCTAAACAAGTAACCCTCCTAATTATATTTTGATACGGTTTTCTCATCATTTTACTCTCAACCAACACCTGACACTCTCCTATGTTCATATGTTGCCCCTCCCTCCCCCCAATTTTTTGGCAATATTACCCATCTGCCTTTCCCCAGTCCCCCTCAAACCCGCAAAGCCCCACCCAAAGGCAACCCCTTGCCCCCATTTTATCTCTTCTTTGTGCTCATACTTACCACCAGCTCATCATAGATTCCACCCTTGCAGACGTTAGCTCACGTCCTTCCTCCACCTCCCGATTTTCTGTAAGCCTATCTTCCAGTCTCTAGCTCTCTGAGGCAGCTTGCTTATTTCATATCATTGAGGTCATGTAGTATTTGTCCTTCAATGCCTGGGTTGCTTCACTCAACATAAGGTTCTCAAGATTCATCCATGTTATCACGTGTGTTTGTAGTGTATTTGTTCTTGCAGCCGAGTAGTATTCCATTGTATGTATATACCACATTTTCCAATAAATATTTTTAATCATTGATCTCTTTCGTTTCCTTTGACAATAATTTGTATTTTACCTACTTTTAATTTTACTTGGACTAGATTGAAATTTAATTGCGTTTCCTGAAAAGAGATGCATCTTGGGTGATGATAAATTCTTCGCCCCTGAATAAAACTTAAATTGATTCTGCAAATCCATGTATGCATTTGCTTAAGAAGAATGCTTCTGATTTTGCAATTGTTGGATTTTGCCATTAATGGAAAATGGTTTTCAAAAATATTTTTCAGCGTAATTTGAAGAAGGAAGCAGAAAAGTTTGTAAAAGGGCCTGTAAGCAAAGTGAGACATCCTGGAGGAAGCAAACGTCCTATATTACTGGAGAGAAGGAAGAAAATGGCCCTGATGTTAAAAAAAAAAAGGACACAGGGAACCCTGTCCTTGGGGCTCTTCCAATTCAATGACAGATGGTATTTATGTCTTTGGGGGAATGGAGAAATACAAGCCTGTTTGCAAGTAGTAATGACGGATTCTAATGAATTGTAACCATTTGGAATGGCTGCAAGAGTTAGATGGGTAAAGCAGGTTGCCAAGACTACAGGAGAGGATGCTCTCACCAACATGATCGGTCTACACTTACTCTCTGCCTGTCTTCATCTCTCATTCATACTCTAGCCAAGGGCAGTCTGGTATCTACGTCCTCCACTTTCTGAAATGGTCTTGGTTAAGGTCAAACTGTCTACCCCAGTTTCAATTAACTTACAGCAGTGTATGACAGAGTTGCTCACTCTCTCCTCCATAGAAACCTTCTTGGGTTCCCCTATGATATACTGTCTGGGATTTCTTCCCCACTTATGGTGACTCCTTTTCATTTCCATTTTCTGATGTTTCCTTTTCTCTCCAACTCTAAGTATTACTGATCCCCAAAGACAAATGTTAGACCAATATATATATATATTTTTTTAAATTTTACTTTATTTTTAATCCTGCCTCCTTGTTATTTGCTCTTGCTGTCTGCTCTCAACTGACTGTGGCAGCATGAGGCAGCTTGCCTTCACCAGGAAGCCCTGGGAATTGAACCTGGGGCCTCCCATGTGGTAGATGGGATCACAATCACTTGAGTCACATCTGCTTCACTAGAATAATACACTTTTTAATCTTTTAAAAGATACTTAGATAACATAAATGTTACATAAAAAAATAAAGGGGATTCCCATATGCCCTACTCCTTACCCTTCCTACATTTGCCTGCATTAACAACATCCTTCATTAGCATAGTACATTTGTTAAAATTGATGAGCACATTTTGGAGCATTGCCACTAAGCATGGGTTATAGTTTACATTGTAGTTTATATTGTCTCCTGCACAATTCTTTAAGTTATGGCAAGATATATTATGGCTTACATCTGTCATTGCAATGTCATTCAGGTTCCAAAAATGCCCCCATATGACACCTGTTTTCCCTCTCCTTGACCTCAGAACCTCCAGTGGTCATTGTCTCCACATCAATGATCTAAGTTCTTCCATTGCTAGAATCACAATAAATCTATAGTAGAATACCAGTAAGTCCACTCTAGTCCATAGTTCATTCCCTAATCCTGAGGATTCTGGGATGGTGATGCCCACTCCATGTATAGTTGACAGGGGGCTTCAGTACCATATGGCCAATGGATGGGACTCTCTTCCTTGCAGTTGTAGACTCTCCCAGTTCCTTGGTATGGTGGTTGTCCATCACCACCTCCTTGTTAGTTGTCCTGGGAGAGTCTAATGAACGGGAGAGTAGGTGTTGCAACTCCGTTGAGGCTCAGGGCACAGCTGGCACATGGACAGCTCAAAGATTCAAGTCTCTTGAAAGTACACATACCCACTCCAGCACCAACTATAGGTTCAAATAGAAGGACCAGAAGAACCATGTGTAGGGATAACACAACTGAGTCCAATTCTGTCACAATGGGGAATATAAACCCCAAAGTGGGCCCAATGGCAAGGGACCAACTCATGAGCTACCTGCCCAGACCATAGTGCCTGAGTGTCTCCAGAGCTCTCAGGAGCCCCCCTATTTGGGGTAGTGTCTAATTTGGAAGTCAATGAGATCCTGTTGAGACGTGCACAAGCGTAACCACTGGAATGACCTGCCAACTCACTTTGAAGTCTCTTAGCCATATAAACTCCTTTGTCTTTACCTTTTCCCCCTTTTGGGCAAAGGTCTTTCTCTAGTTGCATTGCTAGTTGGTGCTTGGTAGTAATCCTTTGGTTCCAGGGAGTCTCATCCCTGGGACAATCTGCTCTTGTGAGCAGTTGCATGCCTACTTCCTACAGACACCTGGTTCTAACATTTACTCAGTGTTTCCTTGGTAAACCTGAGTATCACCTGGAATTCTTTTATTATTTGCACACATGCAGGGCATTCGTATGTCCAAGCAAGTTGATGTCTGATATAAATCCTTAAAACCCACTAGTTCTCTATGTTTCTCATGACAATGCTGCTATGATCTCTCACTCAACTACTACAAAACCTCTTTAGCTAATTTCCCTGTTTCCCATTTAGCTGCCATCTAAGTCATTTTCTTTAACCCTGGAACCACAGTGATCATAACAACATGTAATTTGGATTAGACCATGATGGTCTTGAAAATCTCCTTGAATGTTCATCTATACTCAGAACAGAATCAGAACTCCTTGTTGACTATTGTCTACAAGGTGCTGCATACCATATCCTACCATCCTCTCCTAAAATGTCTGCAGTCAGTCTCTTCCTTTCTTTCTGTGTTCTCAGTCTTTACTCTTTAGTTCCAGACTCCTTACTCATCATGGGTTCTGGACTTGTCCTTACTTCGGCCTGGAACACTTCCTTGGATTGTCACGTGGTTGAGTTTTCTCTTCCAGGACACTTCTCAGAGGACTCCTATTCAGAAAAGTCATATCTATACTCATTGTATATTGAAGTTCCTTCTCCTAACCAATCCACTTTCTGCTTCTTTCCTACCATGAACTCAAAATGTAATTATTTTTTTGCTTAAGGTGAACTTTGCACTTTGAATTCCTGAAGAGTATGTGAGGTCCATAAGGATAAGGAAAGTTTCTTTCTCTTTCCTTCAATGCTGATCATTTTTCCTTGTAGGGTGTGTGGCACAGAGGATGTTGAATAAGAGACGTAGTGGTGTTAGACTTGGGGTAAAAAGTAACTCACATGACATCATGTGATTTGGAGCATTGTCACTTGTAAGGGGCAATACAACAGCATAAATCATGAGTAGCAAGGATCTGTAAATTCTTGATTTTTAGTTATGCTGTCTTACTTCCTGTTTTCCAGATTTATTCATACCGTCAATAAGAAAAGAAGCTAGTTTCATTTTACTGTTATTTCTGAGCTCAACTTTAAGGGTCTGAGATTTCTACCTAGTACATCATCTTTTTTATGAAACCCTTTCTTAAAAACTGGTGAGCCTGGGGAAGTACCTGTGAGGGAGATGAAATACACTGACCTCATAGCTCAACCTCTTTACTTGCTTTCCAGATGATGTTATCATTCAGGATGCCCGGGAGAAGATGAAAGTGGTCAAACACCAACTGAAGGCTTTTTGTCAAAATATGTTCCTCCAGAACCTATTATCATGGCAGGAGATGGTATTCCAACCAAAAAACTGGATTCTTTTTCTAATGATGTAACATTTTTCAAGAAATATGGAGTGAATTACAAAATTGGTAATAATGCATATTCAGGAGGAGCCATAAACCGCAGTGTCTCTGTATGACACAAAAGTAGCAATGTCTTCTACACAATCCATGCCAAATGCATTGCCTTTAAGTCCTGCAATGGCAAAGAAAATCAATGATGATATAAAATACCAATTAATGAAGGAAGTTCGAAAGTTTGGACAAAGTAAGTATTAAAAGAACATCTATCAATAAAAGGATAGGCCTTCATTCCAATTTAATGATTGACAACTCCTTGAGATGCATTTTTGGTAAAATTGGATTTTCACATAACTGAAGATATCTCCTTTTTACTTTGATAAAAATTTCCCTATATACTCTTTTTCTTCTTTTTTATTTGGTCAGTTTTCATGATATTTTCCTTAAGCTATGTGTAAGTTTCTTGATTTAATTGTTTAAAACACAAAGTATATGTAATATAGTTTCATTTTTCTAGCCACAAAAAAACTGTTGGTGAGGAAATGGATACACTAAGATTGAATTCTATTTCCTCTTCATATTTTAGAAGTACCCAAGTTTTTAAAAAAATGTTTTCAGAGTTTAAAAGAATTTTCACTTTGCTTGAAGAAGTGCAAGGCCCTCCAGAAGTCAAGAAGCAATTTGTTGAATTTACTATCAAGGAAGCTGCAAGGTACATGTAAAGAGGAAATCTTTAACTTTCTGCTAAGCATTATTACCCTGCAGAGGATGGTTGGGCAGGGGAGAAGAGGCCTCTGGCTTTCATATCTCAAACCCTGGCCCTAAATCTTAGTTGATGCTGTCTTCACAGGTATTTAATATGGTATTGTGTGTTTCTAAACAATTTGACATTTTGTCCAGGGTCACCATATGCTTAGGGGAGCTTGGGCCTTCAGTTCACATTCTTGATATTCCTGGATTGTATATATATTGCCATGAGGATGTATTTTATATTCCCAACTATATGTCAACTTCCTTTTGTAATCCCCAGAGTACCTCCCAAACCATAGGTGTTTGGATATCTTTTGATTAATGAAATGTCTCTTTATTTTCAGATTTAAAAGACAAGTCTTAATTCAGGACCTTTGAGAAGGTACTAAACAAAATAGATACCCACCACCTTCTCAACGAACATAATGACATGAAAAACAAATAACTGTGTTATCACAAACACCAGTGAGACAGAAGGACAAGTTTGTTGTTGTCTACAATGGAATAATTTATTGTTGAAGCTTCCTAAAATGGCAGTCAATGGAATGGCCTTCCAGAAGCTAAGGAAAAGCAGTGGAGCTTTTTAATTTTATGATTGTCTGCCCGTAAAATCTGGGCTCTTGTCCTAATGTTTTCCTTGAATGTATACTTTGTTGTTTGTTTGCTTGTTTTCCTTTCTGAGGTGAATATTATTTCAGGCTAAATATTATTACCACTTGGTTACTGTACTTCATCACATGTGGTAGCTATAGTTTATAACTGCCATATTTCACTATGCATTCCATATAGCTTTTGTCTATGGTCTGTGCCTGGTGTGAGAACTCAACAACTCTTACCTGAGCTATTATATCCCATGCCTCTATGGAGTATTGAAAATTTCCATTGACTTTAATTACAATACATAGGAATACTACGAAGTACTCTAGACTTTTCAGACCTATGATTTTTAGCACCTTGTGTACTAGAAACCAAATTTTCTTTTCATATTCAGATCAGTCACTTCACCCAGTATAGTAACCTTCTTTTGTTGCCTGTTCATTTAATCATTCTTGTTATTCCCTGTTGAAAGCTTGTCTCTTTTTGAATATAAGCCCTCTACTACAGCAGTGTAAAGTCATGGGGATGGGAAGCAGAATTCTTGCTACTGAATTATTACAGGTTATAATGAGAGAATGCATTCTCATTGGCACCCTTTGATTACTGGTGGTATGTATCCCGACTATGGGAGAAATAGCATCACATATTGGATCCTGGGACAGAGATAATTCTACAGTCCCTGAAGTTATTGGTATTAAGCTAGAACCCTGAGTCTTCAAAGGTCCTTGCACTGTTCCACCGAGGCAGCTATTTCATGGTAAAGGGAAATACAGTAAGGCCAGTTTTATAAAGTGATGGATGGCCTGCTCCCCAAAGTAATGCTGAAGTCCTATTTCCCAGTCCCATGTATATTACCTCTTTTGCAAGTAAGATCTTTGATTTGGTTATCACTTAAAATGAGGCCAAACTGCATTTGGGTAGACCCTATTCCAAAAAGACTGGTGAACTTTTAAGAAAAGAGGGACACACTGGAGTAGTAGGCCATTTGAAGACAGAAGGTAGAAAGAAGCAAGGACTGATCTGCTGTACAGGTTTCTGAAGAAGCATGGCCTAGTTTACATTCAGACTTCAGACTTATTGCCTCCAGAAATGTGACATGATCAATTTCTGTTGGTTTCAGCCACCTAGTTTGTGGTAATTTGTTACAGCAACCCTTGGAATGTATGAGAACCAGTGAATTCCATGAGCAGGGGCCCATTGCTTCATTTCATATCCTCTGAACAATTTCCTTGTATTGAAGTGATGCTGCATGGAATACCATGGTGGTGAATAAGTCAATTTCTAAGTTACCAAATATTAGTTTACTCAAAACAAAACGTGTAGGTAAGGAAAATCCATAACAGTATTAAATGTCTATTTTTTTTTAAAGAGTTATTTTATTTCTTTCTCTCTCCCCCCCCCCCCCCCCACACCCCAGTTGTCTGTTCTCTGTGTCCATTTGCTGCGTGTTCTTTTTTGTCCGTGTCTGTTGTTGTCAGCAGCATGGGAATCTCTGTCTTTTTTTGTTGCATCATCTTGTTGTGTCAGCTCTCCATGTGTGCGGCACCATTCCTGGGCAGCTCTCCTTATGGAGTGCACTCCTTGCGCGTGGGGCTCCCCTATGCGGGGGGCACCCCTGGGTGGCACGGCACTCCTTGCGCACATCAGCACTGCACATGGGCCAGCTCCACACGGGTCAAGGAGGCCCGGGGATTGAACCACGGACCTCCCATGTGGTAGACGGATGCCCTATCCACTGGGCCAAGTCTGCTTCCCTAAGTGTTTATTTGAGTAATAACAATGTGCTGTGCCTTGATGGATGTGGTCCATTATAATTACCTGGCCACCTAGTTGCTGGCTGATGACTCTAACAATGCTGCCATATCAGGGCACAGTGTTAGTCTCTGTTGCTGGTAGATTGCAGAGTCAGCAGTGGCTATAGTGAAATCAGTTTGCATGGGTGGAAATCCATGATGCTGAGCCCATGTGTAAACTTCATCCCTGCCACCACTTACACTATGGTCATTTTTTTCTTTAACACATTAAGTTATGACAGAAGAGGCTGGGGAAATAGGCTGAATACTATCTAGAGAGTGAATACCCTATCAATTTATTATTTATAACTCTCTGATGAGGACATCCTTTGGTGAACATTGTCATGAGATGCAAACATCTGCACATTTGCCCATTTGGATAAGTCTATCCACAGATCTCTTCCCCCATACCTCCTTGACATAAATTTTCACTCGTGCTTCTTCTATGAACCTGGCCTTTCATCCAATCAATTGCATGGACATGAAGTCACACTTCTGACCTACTATATTTATGGCAGAATGAACAAACAGGTGCATTGTTCATAGTTTTTCCATTTGGAGGGATTCTCATCACGATTGTCTTTCAAGGCTGTGTCGGTGTGCAGTGTGCTCTACTGTGACAGCTTTCATTTTTGGCTTATTTTGTTGGCAGATTCTTTTTATGCCCCTTAAAGCCTTCATCTTCTGATTATTGAATCAAACACTGGTAGGAGGTACCATTTTTCACTGATTAGGATAGGTATAATAAAAGAGACAGTGTTGATAAACATGTGGAGAAATTGGATCTCTTATACATTGCTGGTGGGAATGCAGAACAATGCAGCCCCTTTGAATATAGTCTTCCATTTCTTAATGAAGTAAACATATTGGTACCATATGACCCAATAATTACTTCTCCAGGTATTTACATCAAGGTAAATGAAAATTTAAGTCTGCACACAAACTTTTACAGCAGTAATCTTAAGCAGATGCAACATTATATTGCTTCCATCTTCATACTGTGCCCTTTAGAGTCAATCATTCTCACACATATTCTCTAAGTTATTGTCTATGCATATTGGAACAGTCGTGCAGTTAGTTCTTTGGTGAATATTACTCCTACTCACAGTTTGTGTGCTGCATCCCATTCCTTCCTAACCAAAGTTCTAACATTGACCAGGAGACTTTATGAGGTTGGAATTTTACTTATTTTGTAATTAAGCCACTCAATGAATCAGACTTTGGAACATTTTGGCAGTTGTTTTTGCGAATATTGACCTCCTCACCAGTCGTCCTTCTTACCTCAGTTCTTTAGCCTTGTAGGCACTTGAGTCTAGTTATAGGTTAAGAAGCAATGAGATGTGATGGTAGCTCATAAGGAGGAGTATCAGTGCCATGGAAAATACCTCAGGTGACACCAGTCAGGTTTTCAGGGAACGTATAAACAAGCTCCTCTGGTTGGAGTGGAAGGGATGCTTCACATGCAAAGAAAATTTGCAGAATAATTTCAAAGTATACAGCCTCATTGGAATCTGCCTATATCTTCTCACTCCACTTTTCAGTATCACATTCCTTCCAACTAAGATTATTATTATTTTTTTGGTAATGGAGAAAGCAGGTTCACTAATGCTGGCAGAAAGACAGAAGAGGATGGTTTCTCAAACCTGCCTTCCCTAAACCAGGGAGCAGGAGTTTTTATGGACTTAAACGGGGGTGGTGGTGGTGCGGGTAGAGTGGTTACCATCACAATGGCAAGTATACACAAGGGTGACACTAGTTTTGAAATAACCATAAGCAAGTGTAAGTTGAGTCTAGAATTGCCTTCACAATAGCTAAGCATATACAAAGGTGAGCTTAGTTTTGAAATAACCATAAACAAAGGTAAGGTCAGTTTAGTGAGTTTTAGTAATTTCAGGTATTAACTTTTGGTTATTTTTAATATACTGGAAAAGTAAGAAAAAGCATTTATACAGTGTTTCAGTAATCATAATTATTTGTAAATTCTTAACTCTCAGTTACAGTTTCAGGCTTCATTTTTGCGTAAAAAAACTGGGCACTTTTGTTTAGCAACTAAAACCCTTTTAATGTTAGGTTATGGAGAAGACTTCCTCAATGCAGACCCTGGTGTTTGGAGAAATCAAGGTGGGGCTGGATTTAAATTGCTGTGGTTCAGTTCCCCCCTCAAAATAGGATCATTCACCAATCTTAGGGAAAGGGTCGAAGATAGCTCTTAAGTGCTTCCTGCTGGCAAGTGGAGGCTTTAGGGTTTTTTGGCAAAAAGTGAGATCCATGCAAAGTAGATACCGTTGATTAGATGTTCCTTTTTTCTGGGTCACTGGTCTGAAGAGGCTGGTATGTTACAAAGAGTCCATTAGCTTGCAACTGCTTGACTTCCTGTGCTCCAACTGCCCATCTTGGGGGTCCCCCAATAGCCCATACCTAGGCTGGTACTTGCTGCTGTATTTCTTTTCTGGGCACTCCAACACTCTTGGTATTTTTAAACAGGCCTAACAGGGTTGTTTAGAGGGCACAGGCGTGGACAGCTGGGATCTATACATTCACTTTGTTAGGTGAAAATGAAAGTGAAGCTTGCAATTTGGAGAGTAAGTCTTGGCCAAGGAGGGCAAGGGCACTCAGACATGTAAAGGAATTTATAAGTTAGTTGAGTCTCTCCAAACTGACACTGCAGTGGTTGTAAGATTGATTTAAGGCGGCGCACTTGGCCCAGTAGTTAGGGCATCTGTCTACCACATGGGAGGTCCACAGTTCAAGCCCCAGGCCTCCTTGACCCGTGTGGAGCTGGCCCATGTGCAGTGCTGACGCGCACAGGGAGTGCCCTGCCATGCAGTGCCCTGTGTAGGGGAGCCCCACGCTCAAGGAATGCGCCCCGTAGGGAGAGCCGCCCAGCACGAAAGAGGATGCAGCCTGCCCAGGAATGGTGCCGCACACACGGAGAGCTGACACAACAAGATGATGCAACAAAAAGAAACACAGATTCCCATGCCGCTGACAACAACAGAGGCAGACAAAAAAGACGCAGCAAATAAACACAGAACAGACAATTGGGTTGGGAGGGGGAAGGGGAGAGAAATAAATGAATAAATCTTTAAAATAAAGATTGATTTAAGGCTTTTAGTTCTCAAAATGCCAATAATAAGGGCTGAAAATCATCACTTTCTAGTCTCTGGTTCAAGATTGAATAAGTGGCTCCAGTGTCTACCAAGAAGTTATCTTCTTTTACCTACTTAAAATGAGATCCAAGATTCTCTTCACCAGTGGAAGGTGCCCAAAGGCCCCATCACCCTAGGTCTTTGTCTTCATCCCCTGTTTACTGGGAGATTTGGGCCCCAGGGTGGCATGTCTTAGCTCTTCCCTTCCTGGTGAAACTTGGGAATTCCCATTTCCAGGGTCCCTCTTCCTTGTTGTAAGCACATTGCTGGGGACCCAATGGCCTTCTTGAAGCCCCTGGGGGTCTTACGCTCTGTTGAGCATCTCCGTCATTCTTTCTTCATCTCAGGGTCTGTGGGTTTCCAATGTTTTTGCTGACTACCAAGATTCTTAACTTTGTTCAAATGACCCTTTGAGGTTAAAATTCAATTTGAGTTGTAATTCAGCCACTCACTGGATCAAACTTTGAATTCATTTCCTCAAATTTCTGTCCTGTAGCTACAAGTGATAATTGTTTCTTTCAGTGCAACTCTAGAAGTTTTCATGTCCATTCTTTGGCACTTGAACTGGTAAAATAAGGCCCTAAGCCCATCATTTTCTTTCTCCTAGCTTTCTAAAAGATTTAGAAGCAACTATCCAACTCCACTATACCCCCAATTTTGACTAAAATATTACAATGTTGCATATACTTCATCACACAGGGCTTTATTTTTACTGGCCCTTGACACAGGATACTAAAGATGAAAATTTGTATAACACTTTTGTCACTTTCTATCAACACAGCCAGCACTTACTTTAGTGCTGGAATCAGGGTCATGAAAGTCTTTAAAACTAATCAGATTAAAAGAACATATTCCAGAAAACCCAGAACCAATTCAGAGAATACATCCTTAAAACAAACAAACAAAAACATCCTTAATAGTCTGTTCTTCTGGAACTACCCTCAATACCAATATCTGTATTAGTTAGGCTTCAACCAGTAAAGCATGGACTAAAGACGCTATTAGCAAAGAATTCATATACTCACACAGACAGATACACACACATAAATTACAAGTAGTTATTATATGGAATTGGCCTGATAAAATTGTTGGAACTGCTGAAGCATACTTGTATGGTAGTAAACTCTAGGTTTAATGCTGGAGTACAGCAGGCAACAGGAAGGTAAGATTACCCGTTAAGGACCCTTGAACATGCCATGCTTTAGAAACAGTATAAGAGCAACAAAATACTGTGCTGAATTTCTTTAATGTTCACACAAAGATTTGTATTTAGCAATACTATGTTTTTATTAATTTCCAAATATTTAGTGTATTAAAATAGTATATATAAATTAGTCAATTTACTGAACTTCATTGATTCATTAATGCTGAGGAAATTTCTAGTTATGCCCTGTAGTGATATGTTATTCCTTCCAACAAAAAAGTACCATATATTAAATTGAAAGAGAATATTAGGATATAGATTTGAAACATCACTCACTGTCAAAAACAGTATTTTTTCATGCTTGATTCAGACATGTTGAACTTAACAACAAAGAAATTTTTAAAAGATGGAGCTAAAATGAGATCCTGTACAAGATATTAGCACTGAGGAAAACAGCCCCACTCCTAAAGCAGGTGGAATAATGAGGCTTATTATCACTTAGTCATCTTCTTGCCTATGTAGTCAGGGACCAAGCGGAGAAGAAGAAAGTGTAGGGGATTAAACAGATAGATGACGGTGATAATAGATTAGATTGTTATATGGAAAGATTTCTTAAAAAGAATTAACCCTATGTAATTGTAGAGAGCTGTAGAGCAATCTCTTTAATGCTGTCATCATCTGAACTGAGGAAGGAAAGGTCACAAACAAGACAAAACACACAACCATGATCTGGAGCCACATAAGGACAAACCAATATAAATGTCTCTTCTTGTGGCTTCTACCCTTGGTAATAAAGATAGCCTGAAGAATGCAGCACCCTTCTTCACACAGGTAAACACAGACTCCTGGTCAAAAGACAGCAAAGCTGGAGGAGGAGCCAAGGAGGATATAGAAACTGTAGGTCTAGCTGCTGCTTCAAGCCAGCAGGTGAATCATCGGATAAGCCCAAATGGGTGTGAGCTACAAAATGCTCCTCTCCTACAATCACCACTACCATTCTCCAAAAAATCTCACTGTGGAAACTCTCTCTGGAAACATACACGAAAGGTGGGGGAAGGGATTATGGGGAGATGGAAGAATAGAGAGATCTAGATGTCAGTCCTTCCATCAGAACAACCATTAAATAGGTATTAACTGTGTGCAACAACTATTTTGATACCCTGGAGGCCCAAAGAACATTGTACAGCACTCAGTGAAGAGTGGGAGGAAGAGACTGTTAAATTATGGCAAAGAACAGAAAATTACTCTCTCCACACAGCAGCTCTCAGCTCCCATTCCCCAGTGTCATGGCAGGCCACCATGGGTTCCAACCTCTGGATAGCTTGCTGGTGAAAGAAATGGATGTCAATGTCCTCTTCCCCAAGAGCAGGGTTGGGCACACCTGATCACCAATCAAAGTTTTTGATAGGTGAGTTTGGACATTTGGGGCCCAGCTTTGAGGGCCAACATATTTTCCACCCAGCCCAGACAAAAGCTGCAGTGGCAGAGGAAATTGAAAGACACTATAATTTCTCAGGGCTATGTGGGAGAGTTAGTTGAAGGACTGCATTCTGAACAGGCCAAGAAAGCTCAGATTTGGGGAGACATGGAAGTCACTCTTGGTGCCTCTCCTAATCCTCTCCCAGGGGTACTTTGGAGCTGAACTGTGCCCCATTCATGGCAGGGGAAGACCATCAATCAGCTGGGAAAATCTGACTTGGGAAAGTTTTCTCTGACATGCGACTCTTTCAGACAAAAACAGCTTGAGAAAACAAAGGACTATAAGAATCCATAGAGGCAGACAATCTGGGGTAAATGTCTACAGGCTTCAAATACCCAGGGGAGGGAGGTCTGTCTCTTGGGAAACACACGGGACAACAAAAGTCATATAAACAGGGAAACTCCAAAACAATTAACAAGAAGGAGACTCAGAAAGAGAGGGAAAACCCAGCACAGTGCATTTACCTTGGTTAAACCTCCTGATAAGAGGTCTGTACCTCAAGTAAATCTCTGTTTATCACCAGCTGGTTACAAAATCAAGAAACAGACATCTCAGAGGTAACATTTTAAATTATTAAAATGTACAGTTTACAACTAAAGAGGGTAAGACAAACAAAGATACAGGAAAATGATGGTCCATCTAAAGGGAGAGGATGAAAATCCAGAAAAGACCAACAAATAAGTGAGGTATTAGGAGTGTGGACACACTGAACAAAGCCTTTAAAAATGATTTCAGGGGAGTGGATGTGGCTCAACCAATTGGGCACCCACCTACCATATGGGAGGTCCCAGGTTTGGGTCCCAGTACCTCCTAAAAGAAGACAAGCAGACTCCACCTCCTGCTGCAACAAGCTAGATGCTACCTCCTGCTGCAATGAACTAGACACCACCTCCCACTGCAATGAGCTAGACACTGCCCCTGCTAAATCATGTTTGAAGCTACCCCTGCCACAACTAGCTAGATGCACAAGCCAGCAGACCCTGCAGCCTTCAGGGAGCAGGTGTGGCTCAGGCTGTTGGACACTAGCCTCTTATGTAGAAGGTCCTGGGTTTGGTTCCAGGTGCCTCCTAGAGAAAGAAAACAAACATTGAGCAGACAGATAAGAGAAACATCTAGGGGGGATAAATAAAGAAAAAATAAGTAAATAAATTTTTTTAAAAATCGAAAAACTAAACATTAAAATATGATTTCAAAAATGCCTAAGGAGATGAAGGAAAATGCAGAGAAAAAGCAAAAGGATATCAGGAAAACAATGAATAAGCAATATGAGCATCTTAGTAAAGAGATAGAAATTTTAAAAAGGAACCTAACAGAATTACTGGAGTTGAAGACCACAATAACCAAAATTAACATATCCTAACATATTCAAGAGCAGATTGGAGCTGGCAGAAAAAAGCATCGGTCAACTCAAAGACAAGACACTTGAAATGAGTCAGGTTGAGGAGTAGAAAGAAGAAAGAATTATATAAAGCAAGAATATCATAAGAAATCTCTGGGACACCTTCAAACATACCAATGCACACATTTTGGTAGTCCCAGGAGAAGGAGAGGAAAGGGAAGAAGGAATATTCAAAGAAATAATGACAGAGAGCTTCCCAAACTTAAAAAAAGACATGAATATGTATGTCGAAGAAGTCTAGAGAATACAAAATAGGATAAACATGAAGAAAAATATACACCCCATCATATATTGATCACACCATCAAATGCAAAGGACAAGGAGAGAGTTCTGAAAGCTGACAAAGAAGGGCAATGTGATACACACAAGGGAATTCCAATTAAATTGTGTGCTGATTTCTCATCAGAAACCATGGGGACAAGAAGTCAGTGAGTTGAAATAATGAAAGTGCTGAAAGAAAACAACTGCCAACTATAAATTTTATATCTGGCAAGACTTTCTTTCAAATATGAGGGCAAGATTAAGACATTCCTCAAGAAGCAGATTTGGCTCAACTGATAGAGCATCTGCCTACCACATGGGAGGTCCAGGGTTCAAACCCAGGTGGTGAGCTGGTCCACGCGCAGTGCTGATGTGCCCAAGGAGTGCATCCCCCATGTAGGGGAACTCCTCACACAAGGTGTGTGCCCCATAAGGAGAGCTGCCTCACACAAAAAAAGCACAGCCTGCCCAGGAGTGATGCCACACACACGGAGAGCTGACACAGCAAGATGACACAACAAAAAGAGACACAGATTCCTGATGCTGCTGACAAGAATACAAGTGGACACAGAAGAACACACAGTGAATGGACAGAGAGAGCAGACAATGGGGGTGGGGGTGGGGGGCGAGGAAGGGGAAAGAAATTTAAAACAAAAAGACATTCCTAGATAAATAAAAGCAGAGGGAATTCATCATCACTAAACCTGCCCTACAAACAATGCTAAAGGGAGTTAGTTCTTCAGACTGAAAGGACAGGACACTAGACAGTGGTTTAAAGGGGCATAAAGAAATAAAGACCTTTGGTAAAGGTAACCATTTGGGTAATTACAAATGCCAGTACTATTGTAATGTATTGTATGCTATATAACTTCACTTCTTACTTCCTATAGGTGCTAAAATGCAAATGCACAGAAATTAATGATCAGCCTATGGTTTTGGGCATGCAATGTGCAAAGATATAAATGGTAACAGTATAACAAAGGGTGGGGACAGAGGAGTATAGGAAAATTATATGTGTATATATTGAATTTAAGTTGGTATCAGACCAAATATGATACATATATATATATATATATATATATATATATAGGATGATAATTTTAACCCCATGGTAACCAAAAGGAAAATAGGTGGAAAATATATTCAGATAGAAAAGAGAAGACACTCATACTCAATAAGGTATGATACAAAAAATCAAATAAATATAAAAGCAGACATTAACAGAAGAACTGAGGAACAAAAAATGACATAAGCCATATAAAGCCCAAATAGAAAAATGGCAAAATGGTTTCAGGATTTATATCAAATGTCAAATTGCCTGGATATGCTAATGACCTGGAAGTGAACAAAGAATAAGAGACAATTTCCAGGTGAATCTCGTTTTCTCCTGTAATTACTGGGTAAATGTTAGAGTCAGGTATTCGTAGGAGGCTGTATGCAACTGCTCACAAAAGCAGATTGGGGCCAACTCTTCCTCAACCTGCATTCACTGACCTCTAAGTGTGAAACCAGCTATGATAGAAAGCTACAAAGTCTGAAAAACAGGCCTCTGCACCCTCCACCCTCCATCCCACAATATGTACACAGCAGGATGTTGCACATTTACCAGCATACCACAGGATGGTTCATTAACTGAGATGGTGTGACAGTTTGACACTGGGTGGATCCAGGAGATGATGACTTTAGAGCTAATCCATTCCTGTGCATATAAAATCTATCATAAATGAGACCTTTTGATTAGATTTATTCAGGGGAATTCTTTTGATTCATTAAGTTCAGTGGGGCAAGGCCCATGGCAGGTCTTAATCCTTTTACTGGTGTCCTGTATAAACAGAAGAATAACCCACAGGATGGAGGAATAAAATATGGATTAGAGTGGACTTCTTGGTATTCTACTATAGAACCATTATGACTCTAGCAATGGAAGAAATTGTATCATTGATATGGAGACAGTGGCCACGGTAGTTGCTGAGGGCAGAGGGAGGGAAGAAGAGATGTGATGTGGGGGCATTTTCGGGACTTGGAGTTGTCCTGAATGATATTGCAGGGACAGATGCTGGACATTATATATTCTGCCATAACCCACTGAATGGAATGGACTGGGGGAGATTGTAAACTACAATGTAAACTATAATCCATGCTGTACAGCAGTGCTCCAAAATGTATTCATCAAATGCAATGAATGTGCCACAATGATGAAAGAGGTTGTTGATGTGAGAGGAGTGGAGGTTTTGGGGTGTGGGGTATATGGGAACCTCTTAAATTTTTTCATGTAACATTATTTGTGATCTATGTATCTTTCAAAAAAGGGACAATTTAAAAATAATTTTAAAAAAGAAAGTAAAAAAAAAAGTCGTAGACACAGGAAGAAAACACAGTGACAGACAGAAGCCTTTAGAAGTTGAAATCAACAAATCCAGTTGATAGAAAAGCCACAGATGGGCACCCCTTAGCAGAACCAGCCGTGTGCCCTGGAGGAGAGGGGCAGATGAACTAAAACCACCATTATGCCCTGCCATCTGCCTGTTCATCCACAGTTGAGCTTGAGAAGAAAGTGAGCCAGGAAGAGAAGCCAAAGACCAGCAAAGCTGCCATTGTGCTTTGTCATGTGTCAGGAGTAAAGGATTGCCAGCAGCTGGCCTTTGGGGAGAGAGCTTTGCCTGATACCTTGACTTGTACATTTTTCCCGGCCTCAGAACTATAAGCTTTTAACCTAATAAATCCCCATTATAAAAGCCACCAATTCTAGTATATTGCTCCCAGCAGCTTTTAGCAATGAAAACAGAAATTGATACCAGGAAAACGGGGTGCATCCTGCTATGCAATTACCAAAAATGTTGTAACAGTTTTATAAATGAGAAAGGGGAAGATTTGGCAAGATTTATGAGATGCTTGATAGAAAATGCCTAGATTGCTTTGAAGAGATGGTATTAATAGTAATATGGATGCTAAAGATAATTCCAATGAGGCCTTAGATAGAAATGATGACTGTGTCATTGCAAACTGGAAAAAAAGGCAATCCTTGTTTTAAAGTGGCTGAGAACTTGGCAAAATTGACTCCTGATATTGGACGGAAGACAGAATTTAAAAGTCATGAGCTTGCATATTTAGCTGAGATTTCCAAATGTGGAAATCTCAGCCTGGTTTTCCCTTGCAGTTCATATTAAAATTTTGAGAGGAAAGGGGTAAGCTGACAACTGAACTCCTGTGCACAAAGATACCAGATATTCATGGGTTAGGAAATTCCAGCCTTTCAGAAAGTTAAGTCCCCAGAGAATAGTTCCCCACGTGAAAGCTGAAGTGAATTTGGAACCAGCCAACCATTTCAGTGTGTGTCAGGATTGGAAATGCAGTTATCCAGAAAGGATTTGTGGAAAGTCTTATTGTCTGATGGTTGACCCGGTGGGCTGTATGTGAAACCAACAAACATTTTGTGAGATCTGTATGAATGGGACCACTGGCAGCCTAGATTAAAAGGGACAGAAAAGGGAGAGATTGAAGGAAAAATCACTTCAAAGGTAGAACCATGGAAGCTGAGTTCTGTACTAAAAACATCTTCTCAGGCCACGAGAGAGACCCCACCCATGTGTGTGGAAAAAGTAAGTATTCCTCAGCACTGGGAGATGGTGGGTCTTCCACCCCATTGTTCAGGAAGAATGTGGCTCCCCAGGCTTCAGAGAAGGCGGGGAACATTCACCGGGGTTTGGAGAGAGTTTGGTCACCATCCCCACTGCTTTGAGGGGGTTGGACCTGTGCCCTGGAAAATGAGGAGAGTCTGCCCGTCACTCCAGTGGCCTCTGAAGGTGTGGCCTAGAGTTTGGTATCCAGCCAGAGGCTTGAGGAGGATGGAGCCGAGAACATGGCAATTGGGTAAGCCCTTGGAAAGGATGGGGATGCTCTTCTGAGCCTTGAAGACAAGAAACCATCATTCCATAGATGACTCTTAGACTTTGAAATCTGATGGCACGTGATTTGCAGGTTTTTGGAACTGTATGGGACACAAGACTCCTGTTTTGCTTCCAATTTCTCCCTCTGGCAATGGGAGAAATTACTATGACTATCCTTTCTTTATATACTGGAAACAGAAAACTTATTTTGGAGGTTTCAAAGGTACACAGCCAGGGGGGAGTTTTGCTCCAGGACAGAACTGATTCCTGTAAAGGATATTTTATGAAACGTTGTACTTAGAATTGTTACTGAAATGATTTAAGACTTTTAAAATATTGTGATGGAATGAATGTATTTACATATGGAAAGAATATGTCTTTCTGGTGTCCAGAGTGTGGAAAGTGACAGTTTGAAGCTGGGTGGACCACAGAACATCATGTCCTTAGAGGGGTGTCCCCTGCATAGGGGAGCCCCACATTCAAGGAGTGCGCCCCATAGGGAGAGCCACCTAGTGCAAAAGAAAGTTCAGCCTGCCCAGGAGTGGCACCACACAGAGAGCTGATGCAGCAAGATGGTGCAACAGAAAGAGACATAGATTCCCTGTGCAACTGACAAGAATAGAAGCGGACACAGAAGAACACACAGCAAATGGACACAGAGAACAGACAACTGAGGATGGGTGGGAGGGGGGAAGGAGAGAGAAATAAATAAAAATAAATCTTTAAAAATAAAATAAAACCTATTGTAGTTGGAACCTTTTGATTAGATTCAGTTGAAGGGCCTTCCTTTTGATTAAATCACTTCCATAGGCCATACTTTAGTAGGCCATAGCCCACAGTGCGTCTTAATCCTTTTACTGGGGTCCTTTATAAACAGAGGGATAAAAAAGCCACAGACACGGGAAAAAGCCACAGTGAGAGAGAGAAACTTCAAGAGGTTGAAATCAATGGCCTAGGGAAGAGAAAAGTCACAGATGGAGCAGCCAAAAGCAGAACTAGCAGTGATGCCCAGAGGAGAGGACAGAGATGAGCTGATGCTGCCATTATGCCCTGCCATGTACCTAATCACTCACAACTGAACTTAGGGAGAAAGTCAGCCTGGAGCAGAAGGCAGACACCAGGAGAACCTTGTGCCTTGCAATGTGGCAGGAGTCCAGGATCACCAGCAGCTGACCTTTGGGAAGAGAGCTTTGCCTGATGCCTTGATTTGTATATTTTTCTCAGCCTAGGAACTGTAAGTTTTTAACCTAATATTCCCATTATGAAAGCTGACCCATTTCTTGTGTGTGTGTGTATGTGTATGTGTGTGTGTGTATGAGAAGAAGTTGTGCACTTACAAGACAACCATATATAATGTGCAGAATTCCCTTTATATCACACCTCCCCCAACACTGCATTGTTGTGGAACATTTGTTAGATTATGGAAGAACATCATCAGACTATTACTACTAGCTGTGGTCTGTAGCTTATATTCAGTATATTTTCTACACACCTCCCTATTATTAACATCATGTATTGTCATTGTACACCTGTTATAGTTCGTGTGAGAACAATCTCATTTTTGTACAGTTAGCCACAGTCCGTCATCCACACATGCTTCACTGTTATGATCCCATGCCATGTACAATCCATCCAAAGTGTACAGTCGTTGGCTCTCATTTTCATCAGAGTTGTGCAGTCATTACCTCAGTAACTTTTTGAACATTTTCCTTAATCAAAAGGAAAAACTCCCATATTCCCCTATTATTGACTCTTAGCATTGAAATAGTAACTTCTTTTGACACTGATGCAGAAATATTACTATATTGATGCTAACTATAGTCATAAGTTACTTTAATTGTGTTTTCCCATGCATTATCATATACTTGCCACCTTGCAATAGTGAGGTACATTTGTTCTAGCTCATAGAATAACTTACTTGCATTTGTACTATTAACCACAATTCTCATCCACCACCGGGTTCACTATATTATTCAGAACTCAGATTATTCTCTAACTTTCTTTCAGTTGATCTTTACATCCCTAAACTACCCCTTTCATCCCCAATTCCATTTATAAACCAGTTGTGATAGTAATACTTATTATAATGTGTAATCATCAACTTTATCCATTTCTACAGTTTTGCAGTCAAGCTAATAAAAAATTCTGCATAAATTAACCATCAGTACCTCCTTTTCAGCCCTCATCCTATCTCCTGGGAACCTATACTTTCTAAGTTTTAACTCCGCGTGTTAATTCTTCATATTTAGTCCTTATTACTGAGGCCATACAGTATTTGTCAATTTGTGTCTGGCTTATTTCACTTAGCATAATGTCTTCAAGGTTCATCTAAGTTGTCTTATGTATCCCAATTTCATTTCTTCTTACAACAGCATAGCATTCCATCATATGTATGTACCACATTTTTTAATCCATTTATCAGTTTCTGGACACTTGGGTGGGTTCCATCTTTTGGCAATTGTGAATAATGCTGCTATGGACATCAGCATGGAAATGTCTGTTCCCATACCTGTTTTCAGTTCCTCTGGATATACTCCTAGTAGAGGAATTGACAGATCATACAGCAGTTCTGTATTTAGCTTCCTGAGGAAGCTCCAGACTTTCACAGAGGCTGCACCATTCTACATTCCCAACAGTGAAGTATTCTTACTTTCTCTTCTTCTCTAGCACTTGCAGTGTTTTTGTTTTAAGTAACTCCCATTCTATGAGGTACGAGATGATATCTCATTGAAGTTGTGATTTGCATTTCCATAATAGCTAGTGATATTAAACTTTTTTTCATGTGCTTTTCCACCTTTGTATTCACCACTTTGGAGGTCCAGTTTTTTGTTGAATTAGTTTCCCTTTTTTGTTGCATTTTTTTATCTCTTTAAATAACAAGGAAATCAAACTTTTATTGGATATGTGATTACAAATATGTTCTCCCATTGAGTACACAGCTTTTTCACCTCCTTAACAAAGTCATTTGAAGCACAAACATGTTTAAGTTTGAGGAGGTCCCACTTAACCATTTTTTTGTTCTTGCATGGCTTGTGCTTTCAGTGTAAGGTTTAAGAAACTACCACCTACTGCCAGGTTTTGATGATGTTTCCCTATATTTTCTTCTCGGTATTTTATTGTTGTAGCTTTTATATTTAGGTCTATGATCCATTTTGAGTTAATTTTTATATAAGGTGTGAGATAGTATGAATTTGGCAGTGTTCCCTCCTGTTCAAGTTTTTGTGTAAGGTCCTCTCTTTCTTTCTTTTGTATATGGATATCAAGTTCTCCCAGTACCACTCATTAAATAGACTGTCCTGATCCACCTGGGTGGACTTAACAGCCTTGTGAAAAATCACTTGACCATAGATGTGAAGGTCTGTTTCAGAATCATCAGTTTGATTCCACTGGTCTATATGTTTATCTTTATGCCAGTACCATGCCGTTTTTACCACTGTAGCCAGTTAATATGATTTAAAGCCTGAAAGCAAGAGTCCTCCAACTTTGTTCTTCCTTTTTAAGATACTTCTGGCTATTTAGGGACACTTACTCTTCCAAATAAGTTTGATCATTGTGTTTTCTATTTCTTTAAAAAAGGCTGTTGGAAATTTTTTTGGGATTGCATTGAATCTATATATCAATTTGGCTAGAATTGACATCTTTTTTTGAAAATTTTATTTATTTTATTTTATTTTTTTAAATATACTTTTATTTATGTTTAAAAGATACTTAGATTACATAAAATAGTACATAAAAATTATAGGGATTCCCATATACCCCACTCCCCACACCTCCCACTTTTGCCCACATTAAGAACTTATTTCATTAGTGTGGTATGTTCATTACAATTGATGAATACATTTTGGAGCATTGCCACACAGCATGGATTATAGTTTACAGTGTAGTTTACACTCTCTCCCACTCAGTTCTGTAGGTTATGGCAGGATATGTAATGTCCTGTATCTGTCTTTGCAATGTCTTCCATTTATTTAAGTCTTCTTGGAGTTCTTTCAGCAATGCTTTGCAGTTTTCTGAATACACATCCTTCACATCCTTGGTTAAGTTTATTCCTAAATATTTGATTCTTTCAGTCACTATTGTAAGTGGAAGTTTTTTCCTGAGTTCCTCCTCAGATGGTTCATTACTAGTGTTTAGAAACTCCACTGATTTTTGCATATTAATCTTGTATCCTGCTATTCTTCTGAACTCGGTTAGCTCTAGTAGATTTGTTGTAGAATTTCAGGACTTTCTAGGTATAGGATCATATCATCTGCAAATAATGAAAGTTTTACTTCTTCCTTTCCAATTTAGATGTTTTTATTTCTTTTTCTTGTCTGATTGCTCTAGCTAGAACCTCTAGCACTATTTTTTTATTTTTAAAGATTTATTTTATTTATTTCTCTCCCCTTCCCTCCCCCCCCATTGTCTGCTCTCTGTATCCATTTGCTGTGTGTTCTTCTGTGCCTGCTTGCATTCTTGTCATGCTGCACCAGGAAACTGTGTCACTTTTTTTGTTGTATCATCTTGCTGCATCAGCTTTCTGTGTGTGCAGTGCCACTCCTGGGCAGGCTATGCTTTTTTTCGCATGGGGTGGCTCTCCTTGCAGGGAGTGGTCCTTGCAGGGGATGCTGCACATGGGCCAGCTCACCACATGGGTCAGGAGGTGCCCTGGGTATTGAATCCTGGACCCTCCATATGGTAGGCAGATGCTCTATCAGTTGAGCCACAACTGCTTCCCTCTAGCATTATTTTGAACAACAGTGGTGACAGTGGGCATCTTTGTCTTGTTCCTGATCTCAGTGGGAAAGCTTTTAGTCTTTCACCACTGTATACATTGTTAGATGTGGATTTATCATATATGCCCTTTATCAGGTTGAGAAAGTTTCCCTCAATTCCTATCTTCTGGAGTATTTTTATGAAGAAAGGATGCTGGACTTTGTCAAATGCCTTTTCTCTGTCAATTGAGATGATCACGTGATTTTTCTCCTTTAATTTATTAATGTGATGTATTACACTGAATGATTTCTTGCATTGAACCACCCTTGCATGTCTGGGATAAAACTTACTTGATCATGATGAGTATTTCTTTTGATGTTTTGTTGGATTTGATTAGTGAGTATTTAATTGGGGGTTTTTCATCTATAATCATTGGGGAAATGGGCCTGTAATTTGCTTTTTTTTGTAATATTTTTATCTGGCTTTGATATTAAGATGATGTTGGCTTCATAATATGAGTTTGGTAGCATTCCCTCATATTAAATTTTTGGAAAAGTTTGAGTAAGTTTGGTATTAAATCTTTGAAAGCTTGGTAGAATTCACCTGTGAAGTCATCAGGTCAAGAGCTTTTCATATTGGGGGAGGTTTTCAACGATGTTTAAATCTCTTAGTATTGATTGTTTTGTTGAGGTCTTCTATTTCTTCTTGGGTCAGTGTAGGTTGCTTCTATGTAACTAGGAATTTGTACATTTAATCTACGTTGTCTCATTTGTTAGCTTTCAGTTATGCATAGCATCCTTTCATGATCTCCTTTGTTAATATGGGAGATTTCATTCCTGATTTTATTTATTTGCATCTTCTCTCTTTTCTTCGTCAGTCCAGTTAAGTGTTTGTGAATTTTGTTGATCTTCTCAAAGAACCAACTTTTGATATTGTTAATTCTCTGTATGGTTTTTGTTGTTGTTGTTTTCAATTTCATTTATTTCTGCTCTGATCTTGATATTTTGTTCCTTCTGCTTGCTTTGGGAATTGTTTGCTATTCTTTTCTAGTTCCTCCAACTGTACAGTTGATCATTGTTTTTTAGCTCTTCTTTTTTAATGTAAACATTGAGGGCTATAAATTTTCTTCTCAGTACTGCCTTTGCTGTATCCCACTGATTTTAATAAGTTGTGTTCTCATTTTTATTTCTCTCAAGACATTTACTGATTCATTTGCAATTTCTTCTTTGACACATTGATTATTAAAGTGTGCTGTTTATTTTCCATATATTTGTTAATTTTCAATTTTATATCTATTGTTGATTTCTAGCTTCATTCCATTATAATCTGAGAAAATAGTTTGTATAATTTTTTTTGATAATTGTAAATTTATTGAAATCTGTTTTTTTAACCATCATATGGTCTATCAGGAGAAAGATCTATGCACACTTGAGAAGAACGTATAGCCTGTTGTTTGAGGGTGCAATGTCCTGTATATGTCTATTAAATTTAGTTAATTTATCATATTATTCAAGCACTCTGTTTCTTTATTGAGCCTCTGTCCAGATGTTATATCCTATATCCAATGATGAGAATGGTTTATTAAATTTAAGAACTATTTTTTTTTATTATTGTTTTTAAAAGGTAGATCACACAAAATGTTACATTAAAAAAATATAAGAGTTCCCATATACCCCACTCCCCACATCCCCCACTCTTGCATCAACGACTTCTTTCATTAGTGTGGTAAATTCATCTCATTTGATGAGTACATTTTGGAGCATTGCTACACAGCATGCATCATAGTTTATGTTGTAGTTTACACTCTCAGTCCATTCAGTGGGTTATGGCAAGATATATAATGTCTTGCATATGTCCCTGCAATATCATTGAGGACAACTCCAAGTCCTGAAAGTGTCATGATATCACACCTTGTAGCAGTTTGATATAATTAATGAATTCCATAAAGAAATATAGGATTATGCTTTTAATCTGAGTTGTACGTGGGCATGATTGAGTTATGATTAGGGCACTGAGTCCCTACCCACCAAAGGCCCAATTATCACTCACAGATAAAAGCCATGGCAAAGAACAAGTTGAAATGTTTATGATGTTGGAGTTTTGATGTTGGAGTTTGATGCTGAAGTCTTAAGCTGGAGCCCCAGGGAAAGAGACAGCTGTTTGCCTGATAGTCTACAGCTTACCTTGTGGAGGAAACAGAGGAGCTGAGCCCAGTGGAACCCAGAAAGCCTGAACCCTCATAGATGTCAGCAGTCATTTTGCTCCAACACGTGGAAATAGACTTTGGTGAGAGAAGTAACTTATATTTTATGGCCTGGTAACTGTAAGCTTCTACCCCAAATAAATACCCTTTATAATGCCCAGAAGATTTCTGGTATTTTGCACCAGCACCCCTTTGGCTGACTAATACACACCTCTTTTTCCCTCTCCCTGCCCTTGGCAACTCCCATGGCCACTGTCTCCATATCAATGATATAACTTATGAACTATTATTATGGAGACATCTATTTATCCCTTCAGTTTTGTCAGTGTGTGCCTCATGTAATATGGGGCACACTGGTTAGGTGTATATATTTTTATAATTGTTATATTTTCCTAGTGAATTGCCCCTTTTATTAATATATAAAATCCTTTCCTATCTCTAATACCAGCTTTGATTTTAAAGTCTATTTCAAGAAGTGGCAAGAAGGCATCAGTTTAAGTGTGCACTCACCATCTCTCTTGCAAAAAATGACTGAGAGGGGGCAAGATCCTGCCCAAGTGAGCTGTATTGGGAACACATAGAGCAGGAAACTTCAGGGCCTGATCTGGAGAGAGCTGGACAAAAAGATAAATTTCTCAAGGTAAAGCTCTGAGTTTTGTGCCCCTGAGGCTGGAAACTGTGGGGGGTGGGTCTAAGCCCTAACCTCAAGGCAAACCCACAGTAAGCCCCAAGCCCTGACTCCCTAGGCCACCCAGCCGGAGGGAGAATTCTACAAGAGTAGAAGCATTCTGACGAAGGGTGGAGATGGGTTTCCTTTCTGTGTGTTTGGTTGCCTGGACCCCCTTTGAGATTTGAGGAGCATACCAGCTGGCTAGAGGTGGCACCCAGAAGAGGGGACAGGTGAATCTGCTAAGGCAGCCTGATTTAAATAACCTCCCTGGAATAGGGTGGGGTCAGGCAATTGACTAGTTCTGTGCTGAAAACTATCAAAATTTCTACTCCCTTAAGTGAGGCGGGCAATAGGAAGCACTTAATAAGCTTCCAAGAGCCTATTTAGGAACCTCTGGGAGGAGGGGGTGATCTGGAAGAGGGTTGAGGGTCATTTTCCTGCCATGAGTTCAGTTTCCAGGGCCCCATTTGAATTTCAAAAGGGAACTAAACCTGAGCTGGAGAGGTGAGGGAATCCTGCTGCCCCCGGAGAGAAAGCAATAAGAATACAAAGGGGACACAACTGACTTCTAATCAGCAGGAATCTATCCAAATGCAAAAAGTCAAACATGCCCAAGGGAAAGGGACTGGATAGCTTTCTGAAGACCTAACTGACCCTATGAAGAAGTTTGGCTCAGGGAAGGAGTTTCCACCTTGAATATACAAGGTCGGTAGGTTGATTCTCAGCTCCTCTTAGAGTAGTGATCCACTGGACTATTAAACATCCAGCTGAACTTTAGGACAAGGAAAACATAGACATAATTTCTGTATTAGCTTCTCCTGGATCTCTTATTTTTCCTTAAAAAAAGTTACTTTTGTTTAAAAAATTTAACTTAGTTTACTTGCTTCAAAACCTGCAGAAAAAAGGCTGCAGAATAATTGACTGATGAACACCAGCAGTCTGAGAAGCTCCGCAGGGGCCTAAAAGGGAAGACTGTTTTTCAGTTTCTGTTTGACTGCATGCTTGTGTCTTTGTTTTCTTGTTTTTCTTTCCTCTTTCTTTCCTTTCCCCGTTTTTAAAATTAGATGCTGCTGTCTTGTTTCTTGTTTGCTGTATTTTTCTTCCTTGATTTCCCCTTTTCTTTGTATACCAATTTTGTCTACCAATGCTATTGCTTTTCCTACCTTCATTTTTCTATCTTTTGCTTTCTGCTGTTGTTCTAACATTCCACCTGTCTTTGTTCAGTCCTCAATTTTTCTGGTTTTTATTTCTATCTAATCTATTCTGTTTTCTTTCTTTTATTAAGTTTTTTTTTCTTTTTTCCCTTTCTTTTCTCTTTCCCTCTATCCTCATTATTTTGGCCTTTTAATTCATTCTATATATTTTTCTCTATTTAGCCTCCCATGTCATTGAAGGCACTCCACTTTTTTATTCTTATTACTCTACACTGATTACGTGAGTTAAATACTTATTTGCCTAAGTCTTATATGGTTTCTGTTCTAACTTTGACTATTATTATTACTATTATGCTTTTTCTTTTCTTACCTCTTTTGCTTTCTCTGGCCCTAATATTTTTCCTCCAATGGAACATAGAAAACAGCAAAGAAATAGAATGAGAAGAACAAAGTGTCAAAGGGAAAACTTAACACACACACAAAAATAACAGCTGAAGAAAACCCTAGTGGAGAGAGAGAAGCTAATCAACTAAATAAACCAACCAAGATAAAAAGACAGCAACAAAAAATTATAAACAATACCAAGAATCAGGAAGACATGGCCTAATCCATTGAACAAATTAAAAACCAGGAAGAGATGTAGAAGATTGAACAACTAATCGAAGGTGTCCAAATATCATGTATCAACTAAATGAAGTGAAGGAAGAGATTAAGGATATTAAGAAGACACTGGGAGAACATACTGAAGAAGTTGTAAACATACATAAAACAATAACAGCTATGGTGGTGATGAATGGCACAAACCAAGAAATTTAAAACACACCAGAAGCACATAACAGCAAATCTGGACAAGAAAAGGAAAGAATTAGTGTTGTGGAAGACAGTACATCTGAAACCAAACATAGTAGAGGGAAGCGGATGTGGCTCAACTGATAGAGTGCCTGCCTACCATATGGGAGGGTACAGGGTTTGAAACCCAGGGCCTCCTGACCTGTGTGGTAAGCTGACCCATGCACAGAGCTGCTGTGTACAAGGAGTGCCATGCCATGCAGGGATGCCCTGCATGGGGGTGTGCCATGTGCTAGGAGTGCACCCTGCAAGGAGAGCTACCCCATGTGAAAAAAAGTGCAGCCCACCCAGGAGTGGTGCCACACACATGGAGAGCTGATATGCCAAGATGACACAACAAAAAAGAGATGCAGTTTCCTGGTGCCACCAAGGGTACAAGTGGACACAGAAGAACACACAGTAAGTGGACACAGAGAGCAGACAACAGGACAGGGGAGGGGAGAGAATAAATAAAATAAATCTTAAAAAAAAGAAAAGAAAAGATAGATAAAAAGATAGAAAAAATCCAGCAGGGATTTAGATATCTGAACAACAACACAAAATGTATAAACAAGGCATAATAGGCATCCCAGAGGGAGAAGTGAAGGAAAAGGGGACAGAAGGAATGTTGGAGGAAATAATGGCTGAAAACTTCCCAAACCTATTGAGAGAGATGGATGTACATGTCCAGGAACCATAGCACACCCCAAAAAGTATAAATCCCAACATGTCTACTCCAAGACATATACATATCAAACTGTTCAATGCTCAAGACAAAATGAAAATACTGAAGGCAGCAAGAGAAAAGAGAACCATCCCATATAAGGGAAGCTCATAAGATTAAGTGCTGATTTCTCATCTGAAACCATGGAGGCAAGAAGGCAGTGGTATGACATAGCTAAGGTACTAAAAAGAAAAAATAACTTCCAGTCAAGAATTCTCTATCCAGCAAAGCAGGCATTCAAAAATGATGGAGAGTTCAAAATATTCAAAGATAAATAGAAATTAAGAGTATGCCAATAAGAAACCTTCCCTTCAAGAAATACAAAAGGGAGTTCTTCAGGTCAAAAGGATAAAACAGGAGAGACAGAGTTGGAGGAGAGTGTAAGAATAACTGAAAAGACAAAAAGAAAAATAAAAACAATATATGACATACATAAAGCCAAAGAAAATATGGCCAATGGAAATAATTCCTTGGGGGAAATAACACTGAATGTTACTGGATTAAATTCACCTGTCAAGAGACACAGATTGGCAGAATGGATAAGGAATTATGACCTATCCATATGCTGCCTACAAGAAACTCATCTTAGACCCAGGGTTTCAAGGAGGTTGAAAGCAAACAGCTGGAAAACAAGCAAACAATAACTAAAAAAGGGCAGGAGTACCTATACTAATATTGGACAAAATAGACTTTAAATGCAAAACTATTGTGAGAGACAAAGATGGACCTTACATATGAGTAAAAGGAGTATCTTTCACAAAGAAAGAACAATCATAAACATTTATGCATCTACACAGGGCACCTCAAAATACATTAGGCAAACACTGGAAAAATTAAGTGGAGAAAGAGTTGCCTCTACAATTATAATGAGGGGCTTCAATATACCATTATCACCATTAGACAGAATATCTCAACATGGAATCAATAAAGAAACAAAAGACTTTGAATAATGCATTAGAGGATCTGGACCTAACAGACATATACAGAACACTACACCTAAATACAGTGGAATGTACATTCTTCTTGACTGCACATGGATCATTCTCCAAGATAGACCACATTCTAGGCCACAGAAAAAAATCTCAATGAACTCATAAAGACTTAAATTATACAAAGTAATTTCTCTGACCACAGTGGAATAAAGCTGGAAATCAGTAAGTGCCAGAGAATCAGATTAGGCACAAAGACATGGAAGTTAAACACCACACTCTTTTACAAATAGTGGGTAAAGGAAGAAATTTCAAAACAAATCAGTAACTACCTTGAAAGGAATGAAAATCACAACACACCATATCAAAATCTATGGGATTCAGCAATACCTGTACTGAGAGGGAAATTCATAGCCATTAATGTATATACCAAAAAAGAAGAAAGAGCTGAAATCAAAGACCTAACTGCTCACCTGGAGGAATTAGGAAAAGCACAAGCTAACCTTAAAGGAAGTAAGAAGAAAGAAATAACACAGATTAGAGCAGAACTGAATGAAATAGAAAGAAAAAGCACTAGAAAAAGTAAACAAAACAAAGAGCTGGTTCTTTGAGAAGATTGATAAAATTGAGAAACCCTTAGCTAGACTAACAAAAAAAAAAAAGAGAGAAGATGCAAATACACAAAATAAGAAATGAGGATGGGGATATTAACACTGACCCTACAGAGATAAAGACTGTCATCAGAGGATACTCTGAAAAATTATATGCCAAAAAGAAGGATAATTTAGAGAAAATGGGCAAATTCCTAGAAACACACAAGCAGCATACATTGACAAAAGATGAACTCAACAGACCAATCAGAAGTAAAGAGATAGAATCAGTCATCAAAATCCTCCCAATTAAGAAGGATCCAGGACCAGATATCTTCTCAGGTAAATTCCACCAAACCTTCTGGAAAGAAATAACATCAATCCTGCTTAAACTCTTCCAAAAATAGAATTAGAAGGAAAATTGCCTAACTCATTCTATGATGCTGACATTACTCTAATACCAAGGCCAAACAAATATACCACAAGAAAGTAAAATTACAGACAAGTCTCTATGATTAACCTAGATACTAAAATCCTCAACAAAATACTTGCTAATCATATTCACCAACATATCAAATGGATATACCATGACCAAGTGGGTTTCATCCCAGGTATTCAAGATGGTGCAATATAAGAAAATCAATCAATTTTAATACACCACATAAACAGATCATAGAAAAATATCACATGATCATCTCTATAGATGCAGAAAAAGCATTTGACAAACTACAATGCCCTTTCTGGATAAAAACACTGCAAAAGATAAGAATAGAAGGAAACTTTCTGAACACGATAGAGGGTATATATGAAAAACCCACAACTAACATCATATATAATTTTGAAATCCTAAAAGCTTTCCCACTAAGATAGGGAAAAATACAAGGATGCCCACTTTCACCGCTCCTATTTAACATTGTGTTAGAAGTACTTGCTTGAACACTAAGGTAAGAAAAATATAAAAGGCATCCATGTTGGAAAGGAAGAAGTCAAAATTTCACTATTTGCAGAAGATACATAGAGAATGTATCCTATACATAGAAAGTCCTGAGAAATCTACAACAAAGGTTCTAGAGCTTATAAATGAGTGCAGTAAAGTCACAAGTTATAAAATCAATGTACAAAAATCAGTATCATTTCTGTACACCAATAATAAGCAATCCGAGGAGAAAATCAAGAAAAAAATCCCATTTACAATAGTAACTAAAAAAATCAAATACCCAGGAATAAGTTTAACTAAAGATGTAAATGACTTATACACACAAAACTACACAACATTGTTAAAGGAAATCATAGAAGACTTAAATAAATGGAAGAATATTCTCTGTACATGGATAGGAAGACTAAATATCATTAAAATATCTATCCTACCAAAACTAAACTACAGATTTACTGCAATCCCAATAAAAATCAACACTTTTTACTGAATTGGAAAAACTAACTGTGAAATTTATTTGGAAGTTCAAAAGGCCCGAATAGCCAGAGACATATTAAAAAAAGAAAAATGAAATTGGAGGAATCACACTACCTGACTATAAAACACACTACAATGCATAGTGGACTATAGCTGCAAGCAGAAGAATTCCATGCATCAGCCATGTGGAATCTAAGCCCCCTTTCAATTTAGAAGTGGAGTGGACATCGCCATCCCAGAATTCTGAGGATGGGGAAATAAAATATGGACTAGAATGGACTTATTGGTATTCTACTATAGACTTATTGTGATTTTAGCAATGGAAGAAATTTTATTAATGTGGAGACATTGGCCACTGAAGGTGCTGAAGACAGGGAGAGGGAAAAAGAAGTGTAATATGTGGGCATTTTTGGGGACTTGGAATTGATCTGAATGACATTGCAATGACAAATACAGGCCATTATATATCCTGCCATAACCTACAGAATTGAGTGGGAGAGAGCATAAACTACAATGTAAACTATAATCCATGCTGTGTGGCAATGCTCCAAAATGTGTTCATCAATTGCAATGAATGTACTACACTAATGAAGGAAGTTATTAATGTGGGGAAAAGTGGGAGATGTGGGGGGTGGGGTGTATGGGAATCCCTTACATCTTTTTATGTAACATTTTATGTAATCTAAGTATCTTTTAAAAATAAATAAAAATACATTTAAAAAGAAAGTCTATTTCTTCCAATATAAGTATAACTACTCCAGCTTTTCTTTGGTTACTACATGGAATGGAATATCTTTTCCAGCCCCCCACTTTCAATATATTTGTGTCCTTCAGCCAAAAGTGAAATCTCTTGTGGCAGTATGTAGTTGGTTCATATTTTCTTATCCATTCAGCCAATTTGTGCCTTTTGATTGGGGAATTCAATCCATTAACATTCAATGTTACTATTGTAAAGGCAGTTCTTTCTTCACCCATTTTGACTTTGAGTTTTATCTGTCAAATCTTATTTTCACCAGTCTTTCTACACTTTTACTTACTTTTACTGATATAACTTTATTTCTAGACCTTCTTTCAAGACTCTCCTGTATTTTCTTTTCAGACTATAGCACTCTCTTTAGTATTTCCTGCAAAGGCCTTCTCTTTGTTACAAACTATGTCAGTTTCTGTTTATTTGTGGATATTCTAACCTTGCCCTCATTTTTAAAGACAATCCTGCTGATATAAGATTCTTGGCTGGAAGTTTTTCTCTTGCAGTATCTTAAATATATCATAACACTGCTTTCTTGCTTCCATAGTTTCTGATAGAAATCAGCATTTAATCTTAATGGACATCCCTTGTATGTCATAAATCTTTTCTCTCTTGCTGCTCTCAGAATTGTCTCTTTATCTTTGGCATTTGACATTTTGATTATTATGTGTCTTGCAGGATGTCTATTTGGCTTTGTTTGGATGGGAATATGTTGTGCTTCTTGGACATGGATATCTATGTCTTTCAATAGGGTTGGAAAATTTTCTACCATTATTTCCTCAAATATTCCTTCTGCCTCTTTTCCCTTCTCTTCTCCTTTTGTAACTCCCATGACATATATGTTTGCACATCTCTTGCCATCATTTAGTTCCCTTACATCCTGTTCAATTTTTTTTTATTCTTTTCTTTATCTTTTCTTTTGAGTATTTGGTTTTGGAGGCCCTGTGTTCAAGTTCACTGATCATTTCTTCTGCCTCTTCAAATCTGCTTTCATATGCCTCCAGTGTATTTTTTCATTTTTGTGCCTTTCATAGCCATAGAATCTGCTTTTTCTTTATGTATGCTTTCAAATTATTTGTGCTCACCCAGTAACTTCATAATATCCTTAATCTCTTAAACCATTCCATTGAATTTATTAAGGAGATTTGTTTGAACATTTGTGATTAGTTGTCTCAACTCATTTATGTTACCTTGAGGTTTAGTTTGCTCCTTTGACTGGACCATAACATCCTGTTTCCTTGTATGGCTTGTAAGTTTTTGTTGGTGTCTTGGCATCTTATATACTTAATGTATTTATTCTGGTCTTGGTTTCCCTCTTTAGTCCAGGGCTTTCTATTTGATTGACTTTATGCAACAGCCCCTCTTTAATACTTTATCCAACTTATTTTGGAACTTTATAGTGGCTTATGTTTATCCATTCTGAGTTTTTTTCAGCTTTTTCATCTGTTTCTTCTCATTTCTCCCTTACTGGTGGCAGAGTAGGAACTGAGGATTTGGTTACTAGTGTAAGTCATGGAGGCTGAAGCTGCCTATGTTGCCCCAGGAATTGATGAAGCTTCTCCCCTGCCATGGGGAAGGGATGGAGCCACAACCATGTGCAATAATCCAAGTCATGCAGGCCAAGACCATCTCTAGTTGCCCAGAGAGACTGCTGAAGCTGCATACCCCTTCCTCCCCTGCTTGGGGTAGAGATGGAGCTGCAGGCATGGACAGTAAACTAAGTCTTGTGGGTAAAAACTGAACACAGTTGTCCAGAGAGATTAATGATGCACCACCTCCCTCCTTTTCTGCCAAGGGTAGGAATGGAGTCACAAGTGTGTGCAACAATTTTGTCTGTTCAGGCCCAAACCAACTGTAGTTTCCCAGAGAGTCTGAGGAAGCACTGTCCCTTCTCCTGCCTTTGCAGGGGCAGGGATGGAGAAACAGGTATGTCAAACAGTCTAATCTGTGCAGGTCAAAAGTAGTCTCAGATGCCTAGAGATGCTAAAGGAAAACTGTCCCTCATCCTGCCCTGTCATGGGTGGGGATGGAGCCACTGGTATGCCCAACAATCTAGTCCTTGTGGGCTGCAAGTGCCTGCAGTTGTCTGGAGAACCTGAGGAAGCACTACCCCTCCTCCTGCCCTGTCAGGGGTGGGGTTGGAGCCTCAGGTATATACAAAAATCTTGTCTGTGTGGGCCAAAAGCAAGGGCAATTGCCTGGTTAGGCTGGGGAGACACTGCCCAAACTCCTATCCTATTGAGGGCCAAGATGGAGCCACAGAGGTGTCCAACAGTATAGACTTTGTGGACTAAAACTGACTGTGGTTGCCCAGAGAGGCTTAGGAAACACCATCCTCCCTCCTGTCCTATTGAGGCCAGGGATGTAGCTATATAGGTGCCCAACCATTTACTCTGTGCAGGTTGAAAGTGACAACAGTTGCCTGGAGAGGCTGGTGCAGGTCTCCCCAACTTCTTCCCTGCTGAGAATGGAGCTGGAGCCAAGTCTAGGACAGCAATCTGACCTGGTTGGAAAGATGCTGGTCCCTACCATCACTATAATTTTCAATTAACCCCACTTCTCATGCTAGGAGTGGAGTTAAAATGGAAGCTAGTGGCCTCTTTCTGACTTGGAAAGGTTCAAACTCTAGCTGTTTTTAGGGTTGGACTTTAGCCAGCCTAATTTACTAATCAGTAGCTGAAGCCAGTGCCTGACCATTTCTTCCTCCCATTTTTGGAAAATGGAGCTTCCAACTCCAGCTAGCAAATACTTCAGAGGCATCTTGCCCCACCAGCAAGGGATGGGTACTGGTTTCCATGACATGGAGTGCTCTATTCATGAATTTTCACTGCAGATGGGCAGTCTCCTCCTTCTGTTCTTCCAAGGATGTTGCAGGTTGCTCTTCTGGTCTCCTGAGCCCCCATACAGATGATTTAGATATCTCTGGCTTATTACTGACTGCACTATAGGATGAGCTGACTCTTAGAAGGCCCTATTCTGCCATCATCTTGCTACCCCCTCCTTAAAGACAACCCATTTCTAGCAATTGCTCCTAGCAGCTTTTAGCAAACTAAAACAGATGGAGAAATAAGCAAGTAGAGCAATTGCTCCTAGCAGCTTTTAGCAAACTAAAACAGATGGAGAAATAAGCAAGTAGAGAAGGTACTGGTCAGGTCAGTGGAAACAGATAGAAACTGTTAGTCTTCTATGTCTATATGACACAGTAATGAACATACTACATACAGATATGAATGAGTCTGGAGGTTTTAGTTTTTTTCCAGCATCAGGTTGCAGTCTAGAGGTATACAAATTTGGACATTTGTAATGCAAATCAGATTTAAAGCTCCAAGATTCTATGGGATCACCTAAGGAGAAAGACTATTTAAGAAAGAGGTCTAGGATTTGTCTTTGGTGACCAGGGATATTTAGAAGTGGGAGGAAAGGAAAGTTCAGAAAAAGGGAATGAAAAGGAGATGCGAGTAGGTGAGTGTATTAGTCTGCCAAAGGGGTGCTGATACAAAGTATCAGAAATCTGTTGGCTTTTAAAAATGGGAATTGATTTGGGGTAAAAGCTTACAGTCCCAAGGCCATGGAAAGTCTAACTAAAGGCACCTTAAGAAGTGATTTCTCGCCAAAGTCAGCTGCCACGTGTTTTTTTTTAAGGCTTTTTTTGCTCTCTCATATTTTTTTCTTTTTTTAAAAAAGATTTTATTTACTTATTTATTTATCTCCCCTTCCCCCAACCTTGGTTGTCTGTTCTCTGTGTCCATTCGCTGTGTCTTCTTTGTCCACTTCTGTTGCCGTCAACGGTACGGGAACCTGTGCCTCCCCTTGTTGCGTCATCTTGTGTCAGCTCCCAGCGTGTGCGGCACCATTCCTGGGCAGGCAGCACCCTCCCTCCCGCTGGGCGGCTATCCCAATGGGTTGCACTCCCTGCGCGTGGGGCTCCCCTACACGGGGGACACCCCCGCATCAGCACTGCACATGGGCCAGCTCCACACAGGTCAAGGAGGCCCGGGGTTTGAACCGCGGACATCCCATGTGGTAGGCGGGTGCCCTAACCACTGGGCCAAGTCCGCCGCTGAGCTGCCATGTGTTGAAGCATGAATGCGGGCAATATCTGCCTGGTCTTTCTTTCCCCTGTGCAGTCTTCCTCTTCCTATTTTTTTAAATTTATTTTTATTTTTTTATTTTTTGTCTTTATTTTTTTAATGTTACATTCAAAAAATACGAAGTACCCATATACTCCATACCCCTCACACCAGCCCTCCCCCCATAACAACAACCTCCTCCATCATCATGAGACATTCATTGCACTTGGTGAATACATCTCTGAGCACTGCTGCACCTCACGGTCATTGGTCCACACCATAGCCCACACTCTCCCACAGTCCTCCCAGTGGGTATGGGAAGACATACAATGTCTGGTAACTGTCCCTGGAGCACCACCCAGGACAACTCTAACCCCCAAAAATGCCCCCATATCACATCTCTTCCTCCCACTCCCTACCCCAGCAGCCACCATCACCACTTTCTCCACATCAATGCCACATTTTCTTCGATTACTAATCACAATAGTTCATGAATAGTATATCAGTAAGTCCACTCTAATCCATACGCTATTCCTCCATCCTGTGGACCTTGGAATGGTTGTGTCCACTCCACATCTATATCAAGAGGGGGCTTAGATTCCACATGGATGCTGGATGCAATTCTCCTGCTTTCAGTTGTAGGCATTCTTGGCTCCCTGTTGTGGTGGTTGACCTTCTTCACCTCCATGTTAGCTGAGTGGGGTTAGTCCAATAAACCAGAGTGTAGGAGTTACAAGTCTGTTGAGGCTCAGGGTCTGGCTATCACATGGTCAGTCCAGAGATTCAGGTCCCCTGGGTATACACTAAACTCCAGCAAGAACTACAGATTCAGTAAAAGTAACAGGAGAGGCGTGAGAACAAATATCACATCTGAGTCCAGCTCCATCACACAGAGACACAAACTCCAAAGTAGGGCCAACTCACAAGGCACTGAACTCCATCTGTCATGACCATAGAACCTGTGGGTCTCTGTAGCCCTCAGAAGAACCAACACCTGGGGTTGTATCTACTTTATCTGTCTCTGGGACTCTGCTCAGGTGTGCATAAGGGCAACCCCTCTGATAACCTCCTGGCTCTCTTTGGAGAGTCATAGCCGTATAAACTCATTTGTCCTTTCCATTTCCCCCTTTTATTCAGGTCAAAAAGCATTTTAAACTCCTGATATTATATGTAGACTGAGATATTCTGCTGGTCTGAGTTGACCCTTTTATTCAAGGTCATTTTCTAGTTACATTATCAGCTGGTACTTGGTAGTAATCCCTTGGCATCAGGGAGGCTCATTCCCGGGAGTCATATCCCATGCTGGGGGGAAGGCAACACATTTACATGCTGAGTTTGGCTTCAAGACTGGCCACATTTGAGCAACATGGAGGCTCTTAGGAGGTAACTCTTAGGCACCCTGCAGCTCTAGACCTTGTTCTGATTTCAGGTGCAGAGGCTCACAAGCATAGTCATTAGTATGAAGGGCGCATTATTGGACATTCTTGCTTTTTTGGTCTTTGCCGTTGCACTTGGGGGGTTGTTGCTGTTCCTTTAGGGACTGTGATAGAGCTCCCCTGGCTAGGAACTCAGTACTCCCTCAGTTGTTGTTTTTAATTGTAACCACTATGAAAATACCCAAACATTTTTATATACCCTAGATATATTCCCAGGAGAACTCCCTGCCAACCCTGTGTCCCCTGTCAATAACATACCACACCAGTATTCCTCACCTGCCATTGTTGAACGTCTCTGTGATCCAAAGCTTCTTCAAAAATGAAGCCCAATATATTGCCAGGTTCCATTAATAGTAAAATGGAATATAGTGATGATTTTAAAGGTTAGATATAAAATACATAGTAATTTAGAAAGATTAAGGTAAAAATAAATTGGGGTATCAAAAAATTTAAAAATCCAGAAGCTTTGTTTTTGATGTTTTGCCTTCCATCACTGCAATAAGTGTTGCCCTGTATGCAAATTGGCAAGGAAACTTCTTCCATCTTTTCCTCAATGTCTACGTCCTTTCTTTTTCTTTTCCTAAATATTAAGCTTGTCTTCACAAAAGTTTTAGATCACAGTAATTCATATATACAATATACAGTACTCCCACATATCCAAACATAAAACACTTTTCCCTTCCACAGCAATAATCTTTTTACATATTCATACTATACTTACTGAAACTGATGTCCAGATATTGAGACAATAGCTTTCAAACAAGGTAACATTTGGGTTTACATTGTGGCTTATATTTTAGACTATACAATTTTCTAAATTTTTAGTTATCTTGGGTTTTACATTTTGATTTACATTTTAGCCTATGGGCCCCTATATATTTTTGGTGTAATTTAACATGTCTTATATCCAACTTTGCATAATCTTGTGGAACACTTCTATTGCCCACACAGTTACATTGATTCCATCTATTTAATACCTCTTTCCCCCTCCCCTCAGGGCCCACAGTGACAGTCAATCTTCATTGCTTGAAGGGTCATGTTCAGAGATACTGGCAACAATGTTGAGGGCTTGGCATGCTCAACTGCCCTAATGCTTTGGGAGCCACCATTTCTCTCAAGAGATACAATTCCCTCTATTTGAGAACCTCAGTCCTCCCCAGGATGTGGGTATACCTTCACTCTCATTATATGGGTCTCTATCCAATGATATAACCCGCTATGACAAAATGAACACTCAGACACTCCCTAAAAGCCTGTCCTGTGTCAGATTATCCCCTTTAAGCATTGTAAACAGGTAACCTTTCTTATTATATTTTTGAAAAAGTTTTCTCAGCATTATACTCTCAACCAAATATCTGACAATCTCCAGTGTTCATATGTTCCCCCACTCTCCCCCCAATATCTTGGGCAACATTACTCATCCTACCATCCCTAGCCCCCCTCAGGCCCACAAAGCCACACCCAACGGTAACCCTATGCCCCCATTTTATCCCTTCATTGTACAAATACTTACCTCCAGCTTATCATAGATTTCACCAATGTAGGTGTCAGCATACATCCTTCCTCTACCCCCCCCCCCATTTCCTTTAAGCCTATCATCCAGTCTCTAGTTCTCTGAGGCAGTTTGATTTAATTATTTCATATCATTGAGGTCATTTAGTATTTGTCCTTCATTGCCTGGGTTGCTTCACTCAACATAAGGTTCTCAAGATTCATCCATGTTATCACATGTGTTTGTAGTGTATTCATTCTAAAAGCTGAGTAGTTTTCATTGTATGCATATACCACATTTTATTTATCCATTCATCTGTTGATGGGCATTTGGGTTGATTCCAGCTTTTGGCGATAGTGAACAATGCTGCTATGAACATTGGTGTACATATATCGGTTTGTGTCCTTGTTTTCAGTTCTGCTGGGTATATACCCAGCAGTGGAATTGCTGGGTCATACGGCAAATCTATGGCTAGTTTTTTGAGAAACTGCCAAACTGTCCTCCAGAATGGCTGGATCCTTCTGCATTCTCACCAACAGTGTATGAGTGTTCCCATTCCTCCACATCCTCTCCAGCACTCGTGGTCTTCTGTTTCTTTTCATAGCTGCCAATCTTATGGGAGTAAGATGGTATCTCATTGTAGTTTTGATTTGCATTTCCCTGATAGCTAGAGATTTGGAGCATTTTTTCATGTATTTTTTAGCCATTTGTATTTCTTCTTTGCAGAAGAGTCTGTTTAAATCTTTTTCCCATTTTTTAAATGGGTTGCTTCTCTTTTTATTTTCAAGATATAGGAGTTCTTTATATATGCAGGTTATAAGTCCCCTACCAGATATATGGTTGCCAATATTTTCTCCCATTGTGTAGGCTCTCTTTTCACTTCCTTGACAAATTCCTTTGAGGTGCAGAAAGCTTTAATTTTGAGGAAATCCCATTTATCTATTTGTTTTTTTGCTGCTCGTGCTTTTGGTGTGAAGTTCATGAAGCCATTTCCTATTACAAGGTCCTATAGATGCTTCCCTACACTGCTTTCCAAAGTCTTTATGGTTTTGGCTCTTATATTTAGGTCTTTTATCCATCTTGAGTTGATTTTTGTAGAAGGTGTGAGTTGGTAATCCTCTTTCATTCTTTTACATATGGATATCCAGTTCTCCATGCACCATTTGTTGAAGAGGCCATTGTCTCCGAGTTGAGAGGGTTTGGTGGCAATTTTGAATATTATATGACTATATGTATGAGGATCTATATCACAACTCTCAATTCGGTTCCATTGGTCTGAGTGTCTCTCCTTGTGCCAATACCATGCTCTTTTCACTACTGTAGCTTTGTAGTATGTTTTGAAGTCAGGTAATGTGATTCCTCCAATTTCATTTTCCTTTTTCAATATGTCTTTGGCTATTCGAGTCCTCTTTCCTTTCCAAATACATTTCATAGCTAGTTTTTCTAGTTCATTAAAGAATGCTGTGTTGATTTTTATTGGGATTGCAGTGAATGTGTAGATCAAGTTTGGTAGGATAGACATCTTAATAATATTTAGTCTTCCTATCCATGAACAGGGAATATCCTTCCATTTATTTAGGTCTTCTTTGATTTCCTTGAACAGTGTTTTGTGGTTCTCTGTGTATACATTTTTTTTCTTTTTTTCAATATATTTTTTAAAGATTTATTTATTTATTTAATTTCCCCCCCTCCCCCGGTTGTCTGTTCTCTGTGTCTATTTGCTGCGTCTTGCTTCTTTGCCTGCTTCTGTTGTCGTCAGCGGCACAGGAAGTGTGGGCGGTGCCATTCCTGGGCAGGCTGTACTTTCTTTCGCACTGGGCGGCTCTCTTTATGGGTGCACACCTTGCACGTGGGGCTCCCCTACGCGGGCGACACCCCCGTGTGGCAGGGCACTCCTTGTGTGCATCGGCACTGCGCGTGGGCCAGCTCCACATGGGTCAAGGAAGCCCGGGGTTTGAACCGCGGACCTCCCATGTGGTAGACAGATGCCCTAACCACTAGGCCAAGTCCGTTTCCCTGTGTATACATTTTTCATGTCTTTAGTTAATTTTATTCCTAGGTATTTGATTTTTTTTTAATTTACTATTTTAAATGGTATTTGTTTCTTGATTTCCTCCTGAGCTTGCTCATTATTGGTGTACAGAAGTGCTACTAATTTTTGAGCATTGATTTTATACCCTGTGACTTTACTAAACTCATTTTTGAGTTCTAGAAGCTTTGTTGAAGACTTTTCAGGGTTTTCTATGTACAGCATCATGACATCGCAAATAATGAAATTTCGATTTCTTCCTTTCCAATTTGAATGCCTTTTATATCTGGTTCTTCCCTCAGTACTCAACAAGTACTTCTAAGACAATGCTAAATAGAAGAGGAGATAGTGGACATCCTTGTCTTGTTCCTGATCGTAGAGGGAAAGATTTTAGGATTACTCCATTGTAAACGATGTTGGCTGTGGGTTTTTTATATATACTCTTTATATCATGTTCAGAAAATTTCCTTGTATTCCAATCTTTTGCAGTGTTTTTGTCAAGAAAGGATGCTGTTTTGTTTTTTCTGCATCTATAGATATAATCATGTGGTTTTTTTTTCCTTCAATCTGTTTATATGATGTATTACATTGATTGATTTTATGTTGAACCATCCTTGCATACCCAGAATGAATCCCACTTTGTCATGGTGTATAATTCGTTTAATGTGTTGTTGAATACGGTTAGCAAGTATTTTATTGGGGATTTTTGCACCTAGGTTCATTCGAGAAATTGGTCTGAAATTTTCCTTTCTTGTGGTGTCTTTGTTTGGCTTTGGTACTATGGTAATGTTGGCATCATAGAATGAGTTAGGTAATGTTCCTTCTGTTTCAATTTTTTGGAAGGGTTTCAGCAAGATTGGCGTTAGTTCTTTCCAGAATGTTTTGTAGAATTCACCTGTGAAGCCATCTGGCCCAGGGCTCTTCTTATTTGGGAGGTTTTTAATGACTGAATCTATCTCTTTGTCATTGATTTGTTGAGATCGTCAATTTCTTCTTTCGTCAATATAGGCTGCTTATGTGTTTCTAGAAATTTGTCCATTTCCTCTGAATTGTCATTTTTGTTGGAATATAGTTTTTCAAAGTATCCTCTTATGATAGTCTTTATTTCTGTGGGGTCAGTGGTGATATCTCCTTTCTCATTTCTTATTTTGCTTATTTGCATCTTGTCTCTTTTTTTCTTTGTTAGTCTAGCTAAGGGTTTGTAAATTTTATTGATCTTCTCAACCAGTTCTTGGTTTTGTTTATCTTTTCAAGTGCTTTCTTATTTTCTATTTCATTTAGTTCTGCTCTTACCTTTGTTCTTTCTTTTTTTCTTCTTCCTGTGTGGTTACTTTGTTGTTTTTTTACTAATTCCTACAAATATGCAGTTAGTTCTTCAATTTTGACTCTTTCTTTTTTTTTTTTTTGATGTATGAATTTATGGCTATAAATTTCTCTCTCAGTACTGCTTTTGCTGCATCCCATAAGTTTTCATATGTTGTGTTATTATTTTCATTAGTTTCAAGGTAGTTATTAATTTCTTTTGAGATTTCCTCTTTGACTCACTGGTTTTCTAAGAGTGTGCTGTTTAATTTCCATATCTTGGTGTGAAATCTGACCCTCTGGCCCTTGCAGATTTCCAGCTTCACTCCACTGTGGTCAGAGAAATTATTTTGTATGATTTCGATCTTTCTGAATTCACTGAGCCTTTCTTTGTGGCCTAGTATATGGACTATCTTGGAGAATGATCCATGTGCACCTGAGAAAAAGGTATATCCTGCTGTATTCAGGGGTAATGATCTGTATATGTCTATTAGGTCCAGCTCCTCTAATATACTGTTCAAATTTTTTGTTTCTTTATTGATTCTCTTTTGAGAGGTTCTATCCAAAGTTGATAGTGGTGTATTAAAGTCCCCCACTATATTTGTAGAAGCATCTATTCTTTCACTTAGCTTTTCCAGTGTTTGCCTCACATATTTGGAGGTGTCCTTTTTATGATTGTTTGTTCTTCTTGAAGATTATCCCTTTCACTTATATGTAGTATTCATGTTTGTCTCTCACAATTGTTTTGCATTTAAAGTCTATTTTGTCTGATATTAATATGGCTACCCCTGCCTTTTTTTGGTTATTGTTTGCTTGTAAGATTGTTTTCTAGCCATTCACTTTCAACTTCCTTGAATCCCTGGGTCTAAGATGTGTTTCTTGTAGACAGCATATAGATGGGTCATATTTCCTTAACCAATCTTCCAGTCTGAATCTTATGAAAGGTGAATTTAATCCATTGACTTTCAGTGTTATTACTTTCAAGGAATTATTTTTGTTAGCCATATTTTCTATGGACTTGTATTTCTTATTTTGTTTGGTTTTTTTTCCTTCTCTTTTTTCTCTTTTATTGCTCTTACACTCTTCTCCAACTCTGCCTCTCCTGTTTTGTTCTTTCTTCCTGCAGAACTCCCTTTAGTATTTCTTGAAGGGCAGGGTTCTTGCTGGCATACTCTTTTAATTTCTGTTTATCTGTAAATATTTTGAACTCTCCATCATTTTTGAATGGTAGCATAGCTGGGTAGAATATTCTTGGTTGGAATTTTTTTCTTTTAGTACCTTGACTATATCATACCACTGCCTTCCTGCCTCCATGGTTTCAGATGAGAAATCAGCACTTAATCTTATGGAGCCTCCCTTGTATGAGATGGTTCTCTTTTCTCTTGCTGCTTTTAGAATTTTCTCTTTGTCTTTAGCATTGGATAATTTGACAAGTATATATCTTGGAGTAGGCCTGTTGGGATTTATGGTGTTTGGGGTGTTGTGCTTCCTGGACATGTACATCCATCTCCCTCAGTAGATTAGGGAAGTTCTCAGCCATTATTTCCTCCAACACCCCTTCTTTCCCCTTTCCCTTCTCTTCTCCTTCCGAAATGCCTATAATAGGTATGTTTTGCATTTTGCATTGTCATTCAGGTCCCTAAGTCCCAGCTGCATTTTTTCTATCTTTTTATTGATCGGTTCTACTATCTCTTTGATTTCAGATGTACTGTCTTCCACGTTGCTAATTCTCTCCTCTGCCTCTTCTAATCTGCTGCTATTTGCTGAGAGTGTATTTTTGATTTCTTGAACTGTGGTGTTCATCACCATCATATCTGTTATCTTTTTGTGTATGTCTGCAATTTCTTCTGTATTCTCTCCAAGTGTTTTCTTCATATTTTTAATTTCTTCCTTTGTTTCATTAAGTTGGTCTCTAATATATGTTTTGAGATCTTTAATTACTTGTCTGATGTTCTGCCCCTCTTCCTGGTTTTTAGTATGTTCATTGGATTCGGCCATGTTTTCCTGATTATTGGTTTGGTTTGTAGTTTTTTGTTGCTCTCTGGTCATCATTTTATATTGATGTGTTTAATCAGCTCCTTAGCTTCTTTGTCTAGTCTTGGGGATTAATTAGTTGTTTTTCATTCATAAGTGTTATGTCTTCTCTTTGTCACTTTGTTCTTCTTACTCTATTTTCTTGTTGCTGGCTAAGTTCACTTTGAAGGAAATTATTAGGGCCAGGGAAAGCAAATGAGTCAGAAAAGAAAATGTATAAAGTAGTATTGGTAATAAATGTTAACAGAGCATCAATGTGAGATCTAGGAGAATGGATATTAGACTCATGTAAGTTGTGTAGAGTTATAGCGGTAAGTAGAGTACCTATAATGAGAGAATCAACTGAGTATGGGGAGGAATATAGTATGAATTAAAAGGCCAGTGTTTTCATGACAGAGGGAAAGAGAAAAGAAAGACATTATTATCAAGAGTGATAAAAGACAGAAAACAGAACAAAGGTATTAGAAGTAAAAGTCAGACAATTTGGGGGACAAAGAAAGGAAGGTGGAAAGTAAGAGAAACAGTAGATGGTGTAGGATAGAAAGATGTAGGAGAACGGGGATAGTATAGGTGGCCAAAATCAATACACACAGAAAAGAGGAAATGTAGGATGAGGAAATACAGCAAGTGTGAAGTGCTCCCTGCAGCACTTATTATATAAAGAAAATAAAATAAAAAAGAAGAAAAAGAGAGAAGGAAAAAAAAAGAGAAAAAAGGGGGGGCAGCGAAAGGGGGGGGAACAAGCAAGAAAAAGAAAAAGAGAAAAAAAACTAAATAAATGAAAAAGGACCTTGGGGGATAAAACAGGAGAAAAGACCAGGAGACAATGCAATAGTAGAAACCACGACAAAAAAGAAAGAACCAACCTTTCAAGTTAGGAATCCTCTTTGCAGTTAAATAAAACGCTTAGGGATCTGACATTCCCCCCTTCTCCCTTCCTCACTTCTCTCTCTCCCAGGGCAGCCAAAAAGCTGCCTGAGAGGTCTGGTAGGAGATTCAAGTAGGTCATTGGTAAACCAACTCAACACAGAAGACAATGACTCTTTATTTCCAGCGTGAGAGCACCTACACCTCACCAGAAACCCCAAATATGCTATTGGAAACTTGGATAGCTTGTCCTACAGTCCGTCCCCCTTAAGTGTGCTAGGGGAAGTCTATTTGATTTTCTGACTCCACCTTCTCCCAGACCAAGTTTCTGGTCCCTGGACGTTTAGGTAAATTGGGCTTTCTCAGCAGATTCGCCTCTCCTCTCTTCCCAGACTCTCCCCAAGTCAGCTGGTATACTCCTCCAATCTCAAGGAGAAAAAAAAAACAAAAAACGCGGAAGGCTAGGGTAATCACGGACCTCAGACGGAACTCCAGGCGTGGTGCATTCGGGAATGGGAAGTCCGTGATATTGCAGACTCAAGGTATGTGAGTCTCTGGTGTGTGGGCTAACAGGGTTTAGGGGATACAGACCTGGGAACCATGCATCCGGTTAACATGGGACCTGGAAAAACCACAACACAACAACATTTTCAGGGATTGCCACAGCCAGGCCGCCAGCCCTAGGGGGAGGGATCCTGCCCTCAACTTCTGACCTTTGTGTCAGAAACCCCAAATTCCACCTCTCACAAGAATCTCTTCTGTCACTGTCTCACCAAATCAACACCCAGACACCTCCTACCCTGCAAGCCCTCAAAACAGCCCGCTCAGGGTTTGGGAGCGCCGCAGCCCAACCAAGTTCTCAGGGATCGCTGCGGCCAGGCCGCCAGCCCTAGGGGGAGGGGTCCCACCTACAACATCTGACCTCTGTTTAAGAGACCCAAAATTCTACCTCTTGCAAGAATCTGTTCTGTCATTGTCTCACCAAATCAATGTCCAGACACTTCCTGCCCTGCAAGTCCCTGAAACAGCCCGGTCCAGCAGGACTCTGATCCTACTCAGCCGCTTTTTTGCAGGAAGATTATGAGGTGTGCTCACTCAGATGCCATCTTGCCCCACCACTCCCTTCCTCTTCCTATTGAGCTCCATGCACCCAGCCTCTTGAGGCTTTGTCCTTAAGTGAACCTGTAGACTTCTCTCTCCTGGCATAGAGCTTGTTTCTTTCCTGGCCTCCTATATCAGTCTTCGGCAGTCTGCTCGCTTCCCAATTTTAGCTGTAAGATATCAGGCAAAATGGCTCATCTCTCCAAGGGGCTTCAGCTGTCTGACCCTTCACCTTTCTGTCATATGACAGGATAAAAAATGACAGAGTTGATTTTTCCTGTGTGTCTGTCTGTGTGTCTGTTTATATCAGATCCAGGAAGGGATAGTGATTTAACCTGAGTCACGCCACTGAAGAGTCAAATCTGAAGCCCAAAGCAATCTTATCAAATAATTTAACCTAAGACCCTCACCTGGATTTAATGTAATCAAAAAGTATCACATCCAAAGGAGTAGATTAGTTTACAAACATAAACTTTCTCTTTTGGGGATTTATAAAATAATCTCAAACTGCCACAGTGGGGAAGAAATTCAGGAAAGTGGTCTTACGGGAACCCAGGGTTGCCAAGGATGAGAGAGTTAACAACTTTGTCAAACACTGATGTAAGTTAATGGTAACATGGGGCAGACAGTGGTGACCTTAAAATGACCATTTCAATAAGTGCCTTCACTTATTGAAATGGAGTGGGATATACTAGCGTTCCCTGGGTTAGAAGATGAATGCAAGTTGAAGACAGGTAAAGAGAGGGTTGAGACACATCTTATTGTTGAGTGACTCCTCTCCTACTGCCTCAGCAGCCTGCTTCATCCTTCCTACTCTTGCAGCCACTTCCAATGATTGTACCTCTTTAGAGCCTTATCTATTCCACTTGCAAACATGCTCGTGTGTCTTCATCCCTCAAAAGTGCATAGGGGAGCAGATGTAGCTCAGTGGCTGAGTACCTGCTTCCCATGTACGAAGTCCTGGTTTCAATCCCTGGTACCTCCTAAAAAAGTGCATAAACACAAGGTTATCTGTTTTAATAAGTATAAACCATTCTAAGTCAATCCTTGTTCAGAGACATAATTCCTTGATTTCTCCTTTTTGCTGTAAACACATCATTAACAAATATTGATTAACACATTACAGAATGCTACACATAGATGGTGACAACAAGAGAGTTTTAGCATGTCAATACACCCATTCTGTAGCCCATGGAGTTTCTACTACATCTAACATGGAGTCAGGTGTGGGGGATATTGTGGTGGTGTTTCCATGGTGGTGGTAGAAAAAGGAGATTGAGTGTTATAGAAGAATATACCACTAGCTTAATGCTGTTGTCATCTAAGGATAACCCAAAAATATGCCTCCCATTATTTGAATAGAATTGTGATAAACAACTTTTCTAAACATTTTCCCTGCTCATCAAAGAAGAGTGCAAAATGGGGTAAATTCTTTTCATTGAGCATTTGAGAATTAGCAGGTATGATTCCAAATTGTGCATATATATTAACTCACTTGATTTCCACAAGCTTATGAGTCAGATGAGATTTTCCATCCCTATGGCCACAGAGAGCTTAGGGATGATACAGTTAGTCTCGCTGGGTTACAGAAGATATTACTGCATGGTCCGTGCCTTAATTCTGCTCCATGCGTGCATATATAATCACATTTGTATTCATGCTTTCATGGCCAATATCAGTAATTCACTCATATGCACCCATTCACACATACACACACATCACACATGAAGATTGCCTGTGGGACAAAACAAATGAGGTAACACCTCACAACACTTCATATGCAAGAGAACACTTAATCATGGAAAAGAGCATTACTGATCTGCGTAACAGAAACAGAGAAAGTAGACTGGTTTCACGATTAAAGGGGTTAGAGAGCAGGGGGAAAGGAAAGACTTTGCAGCCAGACACAGATGAGTTGAAATCCTGGCTTTTTTTATCGCATGTTTCACTGATGGCAAGACATTTGACCACTCTGAACCTTGGTGTGTTTTTTTTTTCTTTTTAAATAGGAATTAGTTATATTTGCCTTACACAACAGTTGTAAGCATTAAATTCGATAGCTTTAAGCACCAGCTCCTCTACATGAAACGATGCTCAACAACATTAGCCTTTTGGGGAAATGCAAATTCAAACTACAATGAGATTCTTCTTCATGTCCAATAGGATGACAACTATTTTTAACAACACAGAATATAACAAATGATGGGGAAGAAGATGAGCAATAGGAACTTTCACCCATTGTTTGTGTCAAGGTAAAATTGTACAGCCACTGGGAAAAAAATGTTTAGTGGTTCTTTCCAAAGTTAAACAGAAATCACGGATCAAATAGATATTTGTGCACCAAGACTCAAAGGATCATTAGTCATAATCCACAAAGTTGGAAGTAACCTAAGTGCCCATCAACAGACAAATGGATAAAAAATACCTTATATTCATACAATGGAAAAATTTTCAGCCATAAAATGCACAGAAGATCTGATACATGTGACAACATCTTGTATAATGAAGTAAGACACAAATGCACAGATACTTATATCATTATTTATGTGAAATAACTAGAATATTCATATTCATGAAGACAGAACCCCCTCACACTCAAAACTTGGTGTACCTATTTGGGAGGTGGGACAGGATGAGATTTACTCATGTAAATGAGGAGATGAGCCTGCATAAAATAAAAATCAAAATGTAGTAAAGAGGTCTTTGAAGCAGCCAATACCCTAGAAACTGGGTCTTTATGTTCATGTAAATAAGGAATTCTCTATTGAACTCATCACGGCAGGTAGACAGTGTGGCATATACTGTTAGGGCATTCAGTCTCCAAAACTTGAAGACCTAGAATATGCCTCTTTCCATCTGAGCAAACCATGGCAAAATGCCTTAAATGAACACTCTCAGTTTCCATGTACATCAAATGGTCATAAAAGAGTATCTACCTCCTGTTGCTGTTTTGAAGATCCCAAGAGATAAGCCTGGGAAGTGTAGTGTACATGTTGGTTAACCCTCTCTTCTTATTAAGTCTGAGAAAAATAAACTTGTACCTTTGTAGACTTGGGATTTCAGTGAAAATAAGTATGGTAAACATTATGGCATTAGCAAATAACTTAATCATTATGCAAGAGACTCTAACTTATGCATTTAACTGGTAACCGTCTTAAACTCTTAATGACGAGATCTACATTCAATTCACCTAACTACATTACAATGTTCCCAGTGGAAGATTTCCATTGCTGTACTTCGTCTGAATTCTAATCTCTCCACTAATTATTGAAGCCACTTGAAAATTTTTTTCCAAGTATGTTATTTAAAACACCAAACCCTGAAAGTTCCAAATCTTGCAGTACTGCACATGGATTACAGATTTGTTTCTGGGCGGCCATGGAGATGAGCCACAGAGATCTCCCTTAACAAAAATAAAGACAGATCCTCTGAGAGGAATGCAGTTACCTGACAACCCCCAGCCTCATTGCCCTTGGGATCTGCTGCACTTTGAAGCTTAGGTCCTGCTTTTCCCAGGCTATCCCCAGCAAGTGACTGAGGCAATGGCATCTCCGAGGAGATGGCATTTACGCATAGACCAGAAGAATGAAGCATGAGGAAGTAGTGTTTCAGGTCAAGGGATTAACAACAGCGGTTGGCACATGCCTGTCATGTGTGAGGCACAACCAGAAGGCATGTGTGGGTAGAGATTAGGGATGGAAAGGAGAGTAGATGGTACCACACGCAGATGGAGGTACACAGGGGCCACGTCATTCAGGACACTCTTCTGACTATCCCTTTCTGGGTAACTTTTGTCAGGCTCTCATGGATGAAGGATGTGGGGATACATTTAAATAGGTTCAGTACTCAGGATTTTGCAGCCTTTGGCTGACTGCCTATTGGACTTTTGGTACTAGGTGACTATATATATAGTCTCTCTTTTACATTACCTTGGAATCACTTTTATTAGTCTATTTCATGAAGATGCACAGAGAACTTTGAACTCTTCAAATATAACGACAGTTATATACATAATTTTACTATCTGTAAGCGATGGTTCAGAGAATCTTCAATTCTGATTCTTAGATAAGTACATTTCAAAAAATCAAATTGTGAAAGCCTGCTTTAAGGAGAAAGGTTTAAGTGGATGAAACTATGTGGGAACCATGATTGTGGACCTCAGGAGAATTTCTGCTTTTTAAAGTGAAAGTACTTTTTTTTTTTTTTAAGATTTAAAGGATATTTACTATTAGAAAGTGGGGGTTTTTTTTGGCTTCACTTTTATTTTTTATTCATTTTTATTGTCCTTTTTTAAAAAAGACAAATATATCACACAAAATTTTACATTAAAAAACTAAGAGGTTCCCATATACCCTACTCCCTACCCCCCACCCCCCCTCGCTCCTCCCACATCCACATTCCCTTTCATCAGTAAGGCTCATTCACTGAATTTGGTGAATATACACTGGAGCACTGCCACATCACATGGACCATAATTTACACTGTAGTTCACACTCTCTCCCAGTCCATCCAGTGGGTTATGACAGGATATACATGTCCTGCATCTGTCCCTGAAATATCATTGAGGACAACTCCAAGTCCCAAAAATGCCCCATATCACACCTCTTCCTCCCTCTCCCTGCCCTGAGTAACTCCCGTGTCCACCGTCTCCACATCAATGATACAATTTCTTCCATTGCTAGAGTCACAACAGTTCTATAGTAGAATACCAGCAAGTTCACTCCAATCCATGTTATATTCCTCCATCCTGTGGACCCTGGGATGGCGATGCCCACTCCACTTCTAAATTGAGAGGGAGCTTAGATCCTACATGACTTATGGATGCGATTCTCCTGCTTGCAGTTGTAAACACTCTCGGTTGCCTGGTGTGGTGGTTTACCATTCTTGCCTCCCTATCAGCTGACCCGGGTAAGTCCAACAACCTGTAGAGTAGGTATTACAGCACTGTTAGGCTCATGGCCCAGCTAGCACATGGATAGTCCAGAGAATCAAGTCTCCTGAGCATACACTAGCCCCAGTGCCAATCACAGGTTCAAAAAAAAGTGACAGAAGAGGCATGTGTAGGGAGGTCACATCTAAGTCCAACTCCTTCACAATCAGGAGCACAAAATCCAAAGTAGGGCCCACTGGCAAGGCAATGAAACTCCATAGCCATCTGTCATGACCATAGAACTTGTGTGTCTCCGTAGCCCTCAGAAGCACCAGTACCTGGTTGTCCATCTGCAACCAATAAGAGTTGGCTCTGTCATGTAGTGACTGGGTGCCTTGGTCACCACCTCTTCTGCCTTGACCTCACATGCATCACCAGGAAAGTGGGGTAAATAGTTTCTACTCCATGATTTTCTCAGGAGGAGTTGGATATGACACATGCCTGCACAATGCCAGGACACAGTTGGCCCTCAGAATATTTGGGGGATAATGATGACAGTGATTGGTAATAATGAGTGATGATGGTTGGGCTCCTTAGACCCATGTCATAACTACAGAGAAACTGACTGTGGTAAATCACAAACATACAAAGAGAATCTTGAAAGATGTGGGAGAGGTTTAGGGCAGAGTGGAAAGAACAACATACCTTTAGAATCAGGCCAGCATTCCTATCTTTATTTGCCATTTTAAGTTCTAGCTTTAAGCAGAATATCTCTTCTCTAAGATGAATTAGTTTCCGGAGTAAGTTCCATTGAGAGAAGACTTTTTTGATATGGGGGCAGGTTTTCAGAGATAAGGACATCATTCTTGCTTAACTCTCTCAATTTTGCAGGAATTTTGAATGTCTACCTAAGAGACTTATGCTGTGTTCTCTTGAACACTGTTGAGAATCACATGGTACTTTGGATTGAAAGGGGTTCTTGTCCTGTAGTTAAATCCTCATGTATTTATTCTTTTTAAAATTAAAAATTTTTAATTAGAGAATTTGTGGGTTTACCAAAAAAATCATATAACTAATACAATGTTCCCATATTCCCTCACCCCACTGACACTTTGCATTTTGGTGGTAACTTCTTTACAATTAATGAAATATTATAGTTGTACTATTAACTATAGTCCAAGTTTACATTAGGGAGTATTTTTTCCTACATGTGACTCTATTATTAATGCCTTGCATTTATGTGGTACATTTGTTACAATTCATGAAAGAATGTTTTTATAATGTTTTAAATAGCAGGGCTCCTGAAGGCTCTAGAGATATCCAGAAACTATAAGCAGGGCAGACAGATCAGGAATTTGGCACCCTGTCAGTGGGCCTTACTTTGGGAATTTATGCTCACCAGTGTAGCAGAGTTAGACTCATTTGTAGGTTCTCTACACACGGCTTTTCTTCCCCTTTTATTTGAAACTATAATTAGCACTATACTTGATAAATATATGTCCCAGAGACTTAAATATTTAGTCTGTCCATGTGTCAGCTGAGCCCTGAATTTCAGGAGAGTTGCAACACCTACTCTCCAGTTCATTGGACTCATCCTGGACAACTAACAAGGAGATGATGATGGAAAATGCCCATCCCAAGGAACAGAGAGTATCTACCACTGCAAGCAAGATAGCGCCATCCATCTGCCCCATGGGATCTAAGCCCCTTCTCAATTATAAGCAGAGTGGGTATCACCATCCCAAAATCCTCAAGTTTGAGGAATGAACAAACCTAAGGGGAGAATGCAACTATGGACTAAAATAGACATATTATTATTATTATAGCAATGGAAGGCGTATCATTGATAAAAAGTCAGTGGCCACCACAAGGTCTGAGGAGAGGGAGTGGGTATAAAATGGGTCAATTTTGGGATATTGGAAAATGTCCTACATGACATTGCAATGATGGATACAGGCCATTATACATTTCATCAAAACCTATAGAATTGTGCAGGGCAAAGTGCAAACTATAATGTCAACTATAAACCATGGTTAGTAGCAATGCTTCAATATGTGTTTCTCAATTGTAACAAATATACCACACTAAGGAAAGATATTGTTAATGGGGCAAAGTGAGGGAGGGAGTACGGTGGAGTATATGGGAATTCCTGATGTTTTCATGTAACATTTAAGTAATCCCAAAGCTTCTTTTTTTATTATCTTGTTTTTAAAGATACATAAATCACACAAAATGTTACCTTAAAAAATTTAAGAGATTCCCATACACCCCACTCCCCACACCCCCCACTCCTCCCACATCAACAACTTCTTTTATTAGTTGGTACATTCATTGCATTGATGAATATATTTTGGAGCACTGCTATACAGCGTGGATTATAGTTTACATTGTAGTTTACACGCTTTCCCAGTCCATTCAGTGGGTTATGGCAGGATATATAATGTCCTGCATCTGTCCCTGCAATATCATTCAGGACAAGCCCAAGTACCGAAAATACCCCCATAGCACACCTCTTTTTCTCTCTCCCTGACTTCAGCAACTCCCTTGGTCACTGTCTCCACATCAATGATACAATTTCTTCCATTGCTAGAGTCACAATAGTTCTATAAGAATACCAGTAATTCCACTCTAATCCATATTTTATTCCTCCATCCTGAGGACCTTGGGATGGCAATGCACACTCCACCTCTAAATGAGAGGGGGCTTAGATCCCACATGGCTGATGGTTACAATTCTCCTGCTTATAGTTGTAGACTCTCTCAGTTCTTTGGTGTGGTGGTTGACCATCCTCATCTCCTTGTTGGTTGACCTGGGTAAGTCCAATGAACCAGAGAGTAGGAATTGCAACTCTGCTGAGGCTCAGGGTCCACCTGGCACATGGACAGTCCAGAGATTCAAGTATCCTGGGCACACACCAACCCCAGTGCTGACCAAAGTTTCAGTAAATGTGACAGAAGAGGCATGTGTAGAGAAGTCACATCTGAGTCCAACTCCATCATACTCAGGAGCACAAATTCCAATATAGGGGCCACTGGCAAGGCACTGAACTTCAGAGCCATCTGCCATTACCATAGAACCTGTGTGTCTCTGTAGCCCTCAGGAACACCAGTACCTGGGGTTGTGTCTACCTTGGCTCTCTCTAGGATCCTGCTGAGATGTGTGTAAGTGTGACCCCTCTGATGACCTCCCAACTCATTTTGAAATCTCTTAGCCATGTAAACTCATTTGTCTTTACCATTTCCCTCTTTTATTCAAGGTCATTTTCTAGTTGCATCACCAGCTTATAAATGGTAGTAATCCCTTGGCACCAGGGACACTCATCCCTGGGGGTCATGTCCCATACTGGGGGGACGGTAATGCATTTACATGCTGAGTTTGGCTTAGAGAGTGGCCACATTTGAGCAACACGAAGGCTCTTAGGATGTAACTCTAGGCCTACTCAAAATTTCAAGCACACAGGCTCATAAGCATAGTCATCAGTATCAAGGGTCCATCCCTGGACCATGCTTCTTCCCTGGTCGTTGCTTTTGCATTTTGGGGATTGTTGCTATTCCATTGCAGAATGGAACAGAGCTCCCCTGGCTAGGAACTCAGCACTCCCTCAATTGTCATGTGTAACTCTACCTACTAAGACAATATCCAACGAATATCTGAATATATTTATATACCCTATACACATACCCTGGAGAACACCCTCCCACCCATGCATCCCCCATCAATGACACCCCACACCAGTGCTCCTCCCCTGCCATAGTTGATCCTGTCTGTGATCCAAAACTTCTTGAAAGATGAATCCTAATATATTGCCAAATTTAATTAGTAGGAAAATGAAATAGTAATGATAGGTTAAAAGATTAGAAGTAGAATACATAGTAATTTAGAAAAACTACAATAAAGTAAAAAATAAATTGGGGCATTAAAAAATAATCATAAAAATTTTTTTGACATTTTGCCTTTCATCACTGTAATAGGTATTGCCCTGTATGTACTGTGGCAAGGCAATTGCTTCCATTCCTTCCTCAGTGTCTACATCCTTTTTCTTTTATTTTTAAATTTTGTCCTCAAAAAATTTTATATTACAGTAGAGTCACATATACAATATAGGGGACTCCCATATACCCAATATCAAACCCCTTTTCCCCTTCCCCAGCAATGATCTTTTTACATGTGGATGTTATATTTGCTACAACAGATATACAGCTATTAAGACATAGCTGCTGGGAAGCGGTTGTGGTTCAACTGATAGAGCATCTGCTTACCATATAGGAGATCCAGGATTCAAACCCAGCGCCTCCTGACCCGTGTGGTGAGCTGGCCCACATGCAGTGCTGCCACGCACAAGGAGTGCCAAGCCATGCAGGGGTGTCCCTCATGTAGGGGAGCCCCATGTGCAACAAGTGCGCCCCACAAGGAGAGCCACCCCATGCAAAAAAAAGCGTGGCCTGCCCAGGAGTGGTGCCACACACACACAGAGCTGACACAGCAAGATGATGCAACAAAAAAGAGACACAGATTTCCGGTGCAGCAGAGAATGCAAGTGGACACAGAAGAACACACAGCAAATGGACACAAGAGCACAGACAATGGGGATGGGGTGGGGTGCAGTGGGGTAGGGGACAGGAAGAGAAATTTTAAAAAAGGAAACATAACTACTAACCATAGTTCCTTTATGGTTTACATTATGGGTTACATTTTAGACTGTACACTTTTGTAAAACTTTGGTTACATTATGCTTTACATTTTAGACTAAATACTTTTATAAATATTTGGTAAAATTTAACATGGCCCTGGCCTTTGAAGAGGGTGGTTCTTCCAATCTTTTGTTCAGGGAGAGTTTGGCCACCCCAGGCTACAGGGAGGGTGGAGCACATTTCCTGAAGATTAGTGAAAGTTAGTCTACCACCCCACTGTACTAAGGGGGTTGAGATTGTCCCCCAGATTCAGGAAATTGTTGTTGTCACCCCTATGTTCTTGGAGGTGAGGTCTGGAGCTTGGCCACCACCCAGATGTTTGATGAGGGTGGAACAAGGAAATGGCCTTTGGGCAAGCCTGTGGAAGGTGTGGGCCCCTACGAGGCCCTGAGAAGAAAAAGACATCATTCTAGAGATGACTCTCATACTTTGAAATCCAATGGAGTATGCCCTGCAGGTTTTACGGACTGTTTGGGACTTGTGATGACTGTTTTCCTTTCAATTTCTCCCTCTGGTAATGGAAATGTTTGTCCTGTGACTGTCCCTCTTTGTATGTTGGAAGGAGACATTTTCTTTTGTAAGTTTCGCAGGTCTACAGCCAGAGGGTAATTTTGACCCAAGACAAACTGCATGCCTTTGACTGATTTTTATGTGATTTTGTACTTAGCATTGCTCTGAAATAATTTAAGACTTTTGAATTATTGCGATGTAATGAATTTTGTATTTTGTATATGGAAGAACATGTCTTTTTGTTATTCAGAGGTTGAAGTGAGACAGTTTGAAATTCTTTTATGAATCCCAACAAGATTATGTCCTTAAACTAATCTATTCCTGTGGGTGTGGTACCCTTTGATTGCATCAGATTCACTTTAGATCACTTGATTAGATGGCTTTTGATTGGACTATGTCAGTGAGGCATGACTCAGGTTGAGTGTCTACCTTCTTGCTGGGTCTGTTATAAACAGAGACAGAGAGAGACGCACTCTCTCTCACAGGAAAAAGGAACTCTGCCACTTTTGAACCTGCCATGTAAGAGAGGACTCAAGGATTGCTTAAGCACAAAGCCCCCAAGAGGCTGGGTCCACATAGCAGTTCAAGGCTGAGAAGACAAGCCCTGCCATATGCCTGATCACCACCTGGAAGGACACCAGGATTACCAGTAGCTGACTTTGGTGAGAAAGCACCTCTGATGATGACTTTATTTGGGCATTGCATGGCCTTGGAACTGTAAGTTTTGACTCCTAAGAAAATTCCCATTATAAAAGGTAAACCATTTCTGGTACTTTGCATTGGCAGTCTTTGCAAAACTAAGACATGTCCTTTATCATGTTGAGGAAGTTTCCTTCTATTCCTATTTTTAAAAATATTTTTATCAAGAAAGGATGCTATATTTTGTCAAATGTCAACTGAGATAAGCATGCAGTATTTTCCCCTTCATTTTATTAATGTAGTATATTACATTAATTTATTTTCTTATATTGAACCACCCTTGCAAACCTGGGGGGAAAAAACCCTAGGTCATGGTGTATAATTCTTTTAATACACTATTTTATTTGATTTACAATATTTGGGGGGATTTTTGCATCTATATTCATTTGACAAATAATTTGTAATTTTCTTTTCTCATGTATCTGGCTTTGGTATTAGGGTGAAGTTCACTGCATAGCATGGGTCAGGTAGTGTTCCCTCCTGTTCAATATTTTAGAAGAGTTTGAGAAGAATTGGTATCAATTCTTCTTGGAATGATTGCTAGAATATTCCTGTGAAGCCATCTGGTCCTTGCTTTTCTTTATTTGGAGGCTTTTGATGACTACTTTGATCTCTTTCCTTATAACTCGTCTGTTGAGGTCTTCTATTTCTTCTAGAGGCATTGTACATGATTTGTGTGTTTCTAAGAATCTGTCCATTTCATCAAAATTGTTTAATTTGTTGTCATACAGTTGTTCATTGTATCCTCTTGTGATCCTTTCTATTTCTGTGGGCTCAGAAATAATGCCCTATCTCATTTCTGATTTTATTTATTTGCATCTTCTCTCTTTTTTACTTTGTCAGTCTAGGTAAGCATCAATTTTATCGATATTTTCACAGAACCAACTCTTGGTTTTGGTAATGCTGTATTGGTTTTATTCTCTATTTCATTTATTTCTGCTCTAATCTTTGTTATTTCTTTCCTTTGACTTACTATGGATTTATTTGACTGTTCTTTCTCTAGTTACTCAAGTATGCAGTTTGGTCTTTCATTTTAATTCCTTCCTTATTTTATTTTTTTACTTTAAAATAAGCTTTAGATTACATAAATGTTACATATAAAATATAGAGAATTCCCATATGCCCCACTCCCTCCCTCTCCCACACTTTCCCACATTAACCACATCCTTCATTAGTGGGGTACATTTGTTACAAGTGACAAACCTGTATTGAAGCATTGCTACTAACCATGGACTAGAGTATACATTATAGTTTGCACTTTGTCCCACACAATTTTGTAAGTTATGACAAAATATACAATGGCCTGTATCTGTCACTGCAGTGTCATGCAGCACAAATCCATTCTCACTCCCACCCCTCAGAACCTCTTGTGGCCACTGCCTTTACATCAATAATAAAAGTTCTTCCATTGCTAGAATAATAATAAGTCTAGAGTAGAATAATAATAAGTCTACTTTTACCCATTATTCTTTCCCCAATCTTGAGGATTTTATAACGGTGATGCCCACTCTGCTTCTAATTGAGAAGGGGCTTAGATCTCAGGGGGCAGATGACTGGAGCTACCTTGTTTGCAGTTGCAGACACTCTCTGTTCCTTGGGATGGGCATTTTCCATTATCTCCTAGTTAGTTGTCCTGGATGAGTCCAATGAACTGGAGAGTAGGTGTTGCAACTCTCCTGAAATTCAGGGCTCAGCTGACACATGGACAGACTAAATATTTAAGTCTCTGGGACATATATTTATCAAGTATAGTGCTAATTATGGTTTCAAATAAAAGGGGAAGAAAAACCATGTGTAGAGAACCTACAAATGAGTCTAACTCTGCTACACTGGTGAGCATAAATTCCCAAAGCAAGGCCCACTGACAGGGTGCCAAATTCCTGATCTGTCTGCCTTGCTTATAGTTTCTGGTTATCTCTAGAGTCCCCATATGCCCTGCTATTTGAGGCAGTGTGTACTGTGGCAGTCAATAAAATCCTGCTGAGATTTGCCTGAGTATAACCTCTGGAAGGATTTCCAAACTCACTTTGAAATCTCTTAGCCATAAAAACTGATTTGTATTTACCATTAATCCCTTTTGGTCAAGGTCTTTTTCCAGCTATATTGCTAATTGTTGCTTGGTAAAAAATCCCTTGGTGCCAGGGAGGCTCATCCCAGGAAGTCATGTCCCACACTGGGGTGGAGGAGAGGTAGTGCATTTATTTGCTGAGTTTGAATTAGAGAGAGGCCACATTTGAGCAACATAATGGTCTGTCTTCCTTCATTAGACATTGCCCTTGCACTCAGGGGATTCTTGCTTTTCTATTAGAGAATGTAGCAGAACTCTCCAGGACGGGAATTCAATATTCTTTCAGTTATTGTGTGGATCTTCACCCACCAAGACAATGTCCCATGAACACTTGAAAGTATTCATATGTCTTAGAGGCATGCCCCAGGTGAACCCCTTCCCATGCATCCTCACATCACTGATACCCCACACCAGTGATCCTCCCCTGCCTTTGCTGTGACTCTTCTGTGATCCAAAATCTCTCCAAAAATGAAGTCAACAAAATAACCAAATACAGGTAATTAAAAAATGAAATAATTTTTAAAATAACCAATAAAATACAAAAATATAAAACAATTTGAAATAATAAAGACATTTTTATACATTGTATCTTTCATCACTGTAAGATCTCTTGTCTTGTATGTACACTGACATTTTCTTTCATATATTCCCCCATTTTCTTTTTTTTTTTTTTCATTTTATCTTCAAAGAAGCTTCAGGATGCAGAAAAGTCACATACAGCATACAGGTGATTCCCTTATACCCATCACCCTCCCCCTTTCCCCTTCTCCCTTATTAATAACATTTTATATGTAGATGGTACATTTGTTACAATTGATGCACAAATACTGAAGTATTACTACTAACCATAGACATGGTTTACATGATGGTTTATATTTTGGATTATACACTTTTATAGGTTTGGACGAAATTTGAAGTGGGCTGTATGCATTATTGCAAGATCATGCTGAAGTATTCTAATACCCTAAAAATGCCTTAAATTCCGTCTATCCTATTCTTCTCTTCAGAACCTATGGTAATTTCTAAGTTTCAATTTTTGAAGAATAGAATTTAGAGTTACTTGCAATAATATTGAGGGTTTGACATATTGGTCTGTTTTATTTTATTAGGCACTGCCTATGCTCTCGAGTGATTCTTGTCCCTCTAATTGAGAACATAATAGGACTCCCCAGGATGGGAGTTTGATAGCTTCTTGATTATTGTGTTTGTCTCCACCCACTGATATAACACACTATGACAAAATGAACACATATATTCCACGAAACCTGACCAGATGTGCCTGTCCCAGGTACCCCCTGTTCTTTTCTGATGTAAGCATTTAAGCCTGTAAAATTTCTTCCTCAACACTGCACATGTTGCATCCCATAAGTTTCAATGTGTTCTGTTTTCATTTTCATTCATCTCAGGATATTTCCTGATTTCTTTTATAATTTCTTCTTTGACCCACAGATTGCTTGAGTGTGTTATTTAATTTCCATATATTTTTGGATTTTCTAGTTCTCTCCTTACTGATTTCTAGATTCATTTGGTTATGTTCAGAGAAGATGCCTTGTATAATTTCAAAATTTTTAGATTTATTGACTCTTGTTTTGTGACCCAACATATGGTCTATGCTGGAGGAAGATCCATAAGCACTTGAGAAGAATCTGTATACTGCTGTTTTGGGGTGCAATGTTCTGTATATGTCTGTAGGTGTAGTTGATTTATATCATACGAGTTCTTTTTCCTTATATTCTTTCCTTATATTCTATTAAGGTAATTTATCTTCTGATGAGAGTGGTGTATTGAAGTCTCCAAGTATTATCACAGAAGTGTCTAATGCTCCCTTCGTTTTTTTTTAGGAAGTAACAGGGATTGAACCTGGGACCTTGTATGTGAAGCAGGCACCCAACCTCTGAGCTACACTGGTTTCCTCCCTTCAGTTTTGCCAGTGTTTGCCTGATGAATTATGGGTGCATAAATACTTATGATTATTATTACATCTAGTGGATTGGCCATTTTATTAATTTAGTGTTCTTCTTTGCCTCTTGTAACAGCCTTTTTTTTTATGTACTGGGGCTGGGGGTTGAACCCAGGACCTCGTATGTGGGAAGCCAGCACTGAACTACTGAGCCTCCTCAGCTCCCCTGAATTGGTTTTTTCATTTGTTTGCTTGTTGTTTTATTTTGATGTTGTTGTTGTTGTTGTTATTTTTAGGAGGCACCAGGAACTGAACCTGGTACCTCTCATGTGAGAAGCAGGCACTCAACCACTTGAGCTATATCCATTCCCTCTTGTAACAGCTTTTGACTTAAAGTCTATTTTGTCTGATAGTATAACTACTCCAGTTCTTTTTTGGTTATTATTTACATGGAATTTTTTTCCATCCTTTCACTTTTTGTCTTTGAGTCTAAGGTGAGTCTCTTGTAAATAACATATAGTTGGATCATGATTTTTCATCCTTTTTGCCAACTTATGTCTTTTGATTGGGGAGTTTAATCTGTTAACATTCAGTGTCATTACCATTAATATAAATGCAGTACACTCTTTAACCATTTTTTCCTTTGGTTTTATATATAATATCTCTTTTTTTCTCTCTCTCTTTTTCTTTATTGCAGCCACCTTTTCTGTATAGTTGATCTTTTGTGATGTATCTGATTGATCGTTTTCTCATTTTAATTTCTGTATATTGTGGTTACCCTGGGGTTTATATTATCAACCTACATCTATAACCTAACTAATTTGTAAGGATACCAACTTAACTTCAATAGCATACACATTATCTGCCCCCACACCCCTCTGTTTCCCCTCTTTATTTTGTTTTTGTCCCATTTTACCATTTTATATTTTGCATGTCCATTACCAGGAAATATACCCTTTTCTTGTTCAGTTTTATTCTGACTCTTCTAGGAATGAAAGAGAGAAATATATATTGAAGATACAATACTATTGGGTTTTCCATTTACCCTTTTACTTAACTTTACTGAAGATCTTAATTTCTTCCCATTATGCTAAGCCACTCCCTATTGTCTTTTCCTTTCAACATGCAAAACAAATTCTTGTAGGCTAGGTCTATAAGACCTAGATGAACCCTCATTTTCTGCTTATCTGTGAATATTTTAAATTCTCCCTCATATTTGCAGGACAGTTTTGCAAGGTAAAGAATTTCTGGCTGGTAGATGTTCTCTTTCAGTACCTTAAATATATTATACAACTGCCATCTCGCTCCTGTTGTTTGTGATGAGAAATCGGCATATATCTTATTGAGGATCCCTTGCATGTAACAAATCACTTTTCTCTTGCTGCCTCCTGAATTCTTTATCTTTGGCATTTGACATTTTGATTAGTATGTGTCTTTGATTGGACCTATTAGGATTTATTCTGTTTGGAGTACATTGAGCTTCTTGGACATTTATATTTATGTCTTTCATAAGAGTGGGGGAATTTTTGGCCATTATTTCCTCAAATTTTCTTTCTGCCCCTTTTCCCTCTCTTCTCCTTCTGGGACATCCACGATGCATTTATTTGTGTGCCTCATGCTGTCACTCAAATCGCTGAGACACTGCTCAAAAGTTTCTGTTCTTTTCTCTATCTGTTCTTCTGTCTGTAAGATTTCAATTTTCTTATTTTCTAGTTCACTGATCCTTTCTTCTGTCTGTTCACCTCTGCTGTTGTATGGCACTAATATATTTTTAATCTCCATTATTGTGCCTTTCATCCCCAAAATTTCCATCATGTTTCTTTTGAAATTTTCAAATTCTTCTTCATGCTCATGCATTGTGTTCTTTATATACTTTAACTCTATATTTGTATTTTCCTTCATCTTTTTAAATTTATTTGGGAGATTTGTTTGAACTTCATTGATTACTTATTCCCTATTCTGTGTCTCCTTTGAAGTTTTAATTTGTTTTGTTGACTGAGCCATATCTTCCTGTTTCTTTGTGTGGCTTGTTATTTTTTTCTACTGTCTAGGCATCTGAATATCTTGAAGAATTAACAGTGATGGCTAGATTCTCCCTCTCGTCTAGGTTTTAGTGTTGGTTTGCTTTGTGTTACAGCTCTTCTTTGACACTTGGTCCAACTTATTCTGGACCTTTGGGGTAGCTTGTCTTTGTTAAGATTTTCTCAGTTCTTTATCTGATTCTTGCTCTGGATATTCAGTACAATTTTTTGAGATTGCTCTTTTTGTGCAATTGTTTCACCTGCAGGAGAAAGTTTCCTTTCCTCTGTTTCATCTCTTGGCATCCTTATTGATTTTTCTTGCTTTTGTGCAGAATTTTCTCCCCAGGTCCTATGACTTCTTTCAATTCTCTCTCTCTCACTCAGTGACTCTTTTTTCCTTATACTTTCCAGTTCTGGTACCCATACTGTGTTATAGCAATTCCGAAATCGCCCCTTTTTTCTGTGAGATATTTCTGTCTCTGCTTTTTCCCTGTTAGGGAGTCGGAGTCTTGCTCCAGAGAATTAGATGGGGTCAGTCACAAAAGTGGATCAATCCAGAAATGTCCATTTTTCATTTACATGATCCCACTAACAGAAACTGTATTGATCATGCACAACTACTGCCAACAGTTCTGACATGTTTGCTCTCTTTTGTTTCTTTTCCCTGGGGGCCCTTTGTGTGTGGCATTCCACAGACACTTGTGTTGTGTCCTGAGTCTCTGCAGACTTGGATCCTTGTGCTTGTATATGCCTGGGGTTCTAATGCACTGCTGAGAGTGATTCTATGGTCTGCATCCATGACTGGGAGGGGCCACTCTGAAGCTGCATGTGACTGAATGTGGGGGAGGATTCCAGACTGGCCGGTATAGGATTCAAATCTCCTACCTGACCTTGGAGAATATTTTTCTTTTTTTTAGAGTCAGCATTTGAGGAGTACTTCTTCAGTCTCTATTGTCCTCCAGTGGTCCAAGCAAGTAGGATTTGTCATTTTTTAGTTGATTCTGAAGGGAGACTTTGCCAGGAGATGTCTTATATCACCATGTTCATGATGTCACTCTCGTATTTTTATTCTTTAGACCTAACTTCTATTAAGCATCTAGTTTCCTGTAGTACAGTCTTATTACTATATAATGATTAAAATCATGGGCTTTGGAGTGAAGTGCACCTGTGTTTCAATCTAGTTTCAGCTATTTATCTGTTGACAAACCTTGGACAAGTGTCTTATTTTCATGTATCAAAGTATCACAGACTGGATGGCTTAAAATAAGAGTATTTTGTTTCACAGATTTGGAGATTAGAAATTTTCAAGCAACATGTCAGTAGGATCATGGTTCCTTCCATGTCTGTGGAGACAAGTCTGTCCTCTGACTCTCACCTAGCTTCTGGTGGTGGCATGCCAATAATCCATGTCTTTCTTCCCTCTGTCTGACAGCATCTAAATTTCTTCTTCTTATAAGGACACCAGTCATGTTACACCATACTGCAGTATGGCCTAATTTCAACTTGCCTAAATCCATCTATAATGGGTCAATATCCAAAAGGAGGTCACATTTTGAGTTTCCAGAGTTAAGACCTCAGCATATATTTTGAAAGGACACAATTCAGTCCAAAAGAATGTTAGTCTCTCCAGACTCAGTGTACTAACCTTTCAGGTGGATATAATAGCTCTTAACCTGTAAAGTTATTGTGGGAAATTAACATGATAATGAATATAAGAAGGCGTGGCCAAATGCCTGGCATTTTGTTAGTGCTTAGTTAATGTTAATATTTTCTCTGGTGTTGGTGCTGAATGTAAGAAACAGTAATCATGACCATGGATCTAGTAGAGGTGATAAGCTATAGAGGTTCAAGGCTTGCCATTCACTGATTGTAATTATCTTCTTTTAGGAACACAGGAAAAAGACCACAGGGATAAGCTGATTGAGAGAAATGGGAGGAGTCAGAACTGACTGGCTTAGATAGAGACAGATGAGTATTAGATTCTTTCCCTTTCACACCTGTCAGGAAGGAAGAGTGAGTAGGGAATGTTTGGAAGGAGGGTAACTTGCCAAGAGGAAGCAATGGGATACTTTGGTCATGGGAACCTGAGGTTGCAGAATCTGGTGGCAAGAACTTTGTGTATAAACACAGACCTGGTTTTAGTTGTTGCTCTAGGTATACCATTAATTGCATATGACTTAAACTTTTAAAATCTTTTCAGTATCCTCTGCTGTAAAATGAGAATCTATTTCCTGGGCTTGTGGGAATTTTAAATAACATATTAGTCATTCTATACTTTGGAAAACCTACTAAATGGTAGGCATATATCAAGACATAACAGTGTAGAAAACACTGTTCTCATGGATCTTACCTTCTTGCTGAGAGATAAAACAATAAACCAGAGTAAAGGTCAGATAATGGTAAGCACTCTGCAAAAAGTTGAATTAGGGTGATGTGATAGTAAGTGAATGGATGGCACTTTTAATGTGATAGACAGGTAAGGCTTCTCAGAGGAGGATACACCTAAGCTGAGAACAGGAGACACCTAAGCTGAAACACCTAAACTTAGATCAGTGCCTTGGTCTTTTTGTTCTTTTCTGAAGGTCCCCAACTGCTAAACAAAGCCATTTCCGTGAATCAAACAACAGGAATGGAAATGGGTTTTTATCCATCCTTGTGAGGACTCCAGTTCATTGTCCTGGTTTTGGCCAGCTACTGATCTTCACTTTCTCAATGAATGAATATCCTGTTTCAGCATCAGATAGGGAGACAGAAAATGTGTGTGTGTGCATGTGTGTGTGTATATATATACATACATACATACACAAAGAAACACGTTAATATCTCCTCCTGGTTATGCTTTTCTGGTTGAAACCTGACTGATGCAGATTCAGGACCTGAGAGTGGTTCCTGTACCTTTTTTCTTTTTATTTTTTTAAAGAAGCTTTACATTACATAAATGTTACATAAAAAATATAGGTGATTCCCATATGACCCATCCTCTCCCTTTCCCACACTTTCCCACATTAACACCACTTTCATTAGTGCGGTACATTTGTTATGATTGATGAACATGTACTGAAGCATTGCTACTAACTGTAGATTATGGCTTACATTATACTTTACATTCTGCCCTGCATAATTTTATAGGCTATGACAAAATATATCTGTCATAGAAATGTCATGTAGCACAACCCCAATGGCCCCAAAATGCCCCCATTTACCCCTATTCCTCCCCACTCTCAGGCAGCATAAGTATCCCTCATTGAACCTTTTGTGCTATGTAAGTAATTAAGCAGTCATTTACTGAAAGTCTCCATTGTGCCTGAGCCTGCATTCCAATAATGCACTTTATAGGAATTCACTCTGAAAAGGGCCCTGGAAGTCCATGTCAGGAAGTGGCAAAAGGGATACTCAGATTTTCACTTTTAGATACCTGTAATCAAGTGTCTATAAACGGCAAATCTGTGAGTGACCAAGTACATCCTACCTCAGAATATTTAGATGAAATAAAGAGTATAATGGAGTTGTTTAGTTGCTTCTAACTGCTTTTGAACTTAATGAAAGAAACTGATGTGCTCATGGTATTACATTCCCAGGTCAAGATCCATATAATTGATTTGAAGCTTCTCTGTCAGCCCTGAAAGAAACAGTTATCTCACGTAGCCGCAGGAATAACATTCAGGAAAGCCAAATCCAAAGTCTAATCCTGTTGGCAGCTGCATTACAACAGAAATTGCAGTCCCAAACTGGTAAGGACTCTTTTGTCAATATTAGGACAATGATTGAGAATAAATGTTACTTGAAAACTGTAATGAGGACACATGGGCAGATTCTGATGAAGCTGTATACCCTGAACTCCTAAATTCTTTGAATTTTCTTTGCCAGCAGAAATATTTCTTCCACTCCTCCTGAGAAGGCTGTTTCCCCTTTACCTGAAAAACTGGTAATGGTCTCCCCTGAGGTACTTTTCTTGTATGGTACTGCAGATGCTCCTCACAAGGTACACCTACAGGTTTTAGCTTCCAGGTCCTTTGAACAAAAGCTGCTTTGGGGGAAGAAATAGTAGGAAAATCAAATGATAAACTGAGGACTGTCACTGGGATAAGAGAATAACTCTAGTGGATAACAGAACATCAGTTACTGATACGAAATTTGCTCCAAAACATATGGGTCTTACGTTAGCAACTTGTTCAGCAGATGGTATTGTAAGAATATGCAAGGCCCCAGATGTTATGAACTGCAGTCAGTGGTCTCTGCAGCATGAGATTTCATGTAAGCTGAGCTATAGCTGTTATTTCCTGGAACCCTTCAAACTTCTGTGCTCATTCTCCCATGACAACTGCAGTAAGTGATGATAGTACTCCAAATGCAATGGCCAAGGTACAGATTTTTGAATATAGTAAATACACCAGAAAATATGCAAAAGCCAAAAGTCTTTTGACTTTCATTGACCCTGTACATTATATTGTGTTTGCTCCAAACTTGGGAAGGTCTTTCCATATTCTGGCCATAGCAACCAAAGATTTGAGAATTTTTACTTTTTAAAACCTGTGAGGAAACAAATTACTTCCTCTGGTTGGCCAAGAAAATTTGAAATTCATGTAGTGGCTCAGTTTGATAATCATAATTCTCAGGTCTGGAAAATGAGATGGAATATAATGGGAACAGTAATAGCATCTTCAGGTAATGAATGGCTGTGTAAGATTGTGGAAAGCTGTTTATACAGACAATTGGAAGTATACTAGTATTTTGAATGATAATGAGAGCTCAATCAATGGGAAATCTCAGCAGGGAAACTCAAATCCTTCCATAGGTTCAAATATTCCAAATCTACAAAATTCATTAACTGGATCTTCTGCTGGCAGAAAGCACAGCTGAGTGCAAGCTAACACAGTAACTTTGCTGTTTACTGCTTGTTGCATGCACAAGGGAATGGAGACAGCTCCTTTTCCCCCTTCCTCAGTGACATTTGACCTCTCCTAAGATAAACCATCAGCCTGGTTACTATTAAATGCTGTCCAAAAGGCCTTTAAAAACCTGTGTATTTTAATTTTTTGTACTAGCCAGTTTATTGACACTATTTGAAACTTTTGAAATATTAATGGAGAGGCTTTTTGTTGAGACATTGTCACCAAAGTTTTTTGAAATGTTTAAAAATGAAAAACAGGAGTTTAAAAATGAAGACAATTATCATTATTTAAAGAGGATGGGAGGAGGATCCCACTGGAAAATATAGGCTTGTTTCTTTTGTTTTCTAGAACAGCAAGCTAAAAATATGCATTTTTATGATTTCAATGTGAAGACTGAATAAATAATTTTCATAAGATTGGTTTGAGTGCTAATTTGTTTACTTTCTGTACAAGTGGTTTATATGTAATATTATTCAGGACAACTATTTCTTTGTAATATTTCAAAAATATTAGTAAGAGAGTGAGAGAAGTAGTAGTAACAAAATGAAAGTAATTTGACTGTACAGTTTGTACCCAACTTAGGCATTTTGTATTGGTTCATTGATAATTTGGTAGTAAAATGAAAATACCTTTGTAAATTTTTAATTAGTACTCACTAAAGGGATAAATATTTCCAATATATGCTTGTATATTTTTATGGTATGATTCCATGGCTTAAGGTTTCTTCCAAGTCAAAATTTGAAAATATACTATAATTTGAAAAGCAGTTAAAATTTTACTGGAATTGTGCATGCAAACAGATGTCAATGTTCCATGTCCTAGGATTTTATTAACTTAACTCTTTCCATTAATTCATATCCCCTAGAGCTCTGACCTTGATGACAAAGATATAAATTTTTAAGTTTGTTAAAATATATATTACAGATAAATGATAAAATAGCAGAAGGACAACAATATGACATTCTTTGAGCCCTTTTACTTATGAAAAATCTGTAGTTATTCTAAAGTTTTTTACAGAAAAACTATACAGTATGTTCAATGATTGCATTTCTTCAAAAGTATGTTGCAATAGCTAGCCATACTGTCTGAAGTGTATTTGAACTGTTTCTTACTATCATGTATGCACAGAAAAAGGTGTGCCTGCTGCTGCTATTAAGGATGCAATGCTTAAAATTAAAAAAAAAAAGATTTGATTCGCAAATTTGCAGGATAACATCAAATATATTTTTGACAGACTGGAAAATGCTTTATATATTTAAAATAATGACTAAAATTCATACTGATTTTTAAAATTTTTTTAAGTTTAACAGATTATGTTTCTTTCAATTTCTATGTTTGCTTAAACAATATTGATTTGAGTAAGGGTCTCGAGTTTTGTTATTATATTGTTAGTATTGGCATGAATGTGCTAAACTATTTTTTTCCCAGCATGTGTTTTCTTCTCCTTGAGTTTCTTTGTATTTACTATTTTTCTCTTTTCCTTTTGGTTTTTCCTTTTTCTTTTCTCTCTTTTTTCTGCTTTGTTTTCGTGTTTTGTTCCTGCTTTGTTGTTTCAGGTATTTCTTTCCCCCTCTGGATTCCCCAGTGGCTGGATTGAGACCGTCCTTCCTCCTCCTCCTCCCCCCCTCCTCTGGTAGAGCTCTTGCGATGCTGATACTGCCCGACCTCCAGATATATGCCTTGACCTCTTAACCCTTACCTGAGAATGAAGGGATTTAAACAATGATTTCACATTTTAAAGACATTATTCACATGCTTGTAAATGCATTTAATTCCTGGCTTCATTTGTTTTTCTTCATTTTCTTTCAGAAGATTTTTCTAATTTAGGGGTTTGTCTTGCATGTATTACAGCCAGAACGCAGTATTTGGATCCTAAATTTGTTTGTGCTTCTGCATCAAAGGAACATTTGCTTCATTAATTGATAGCCATTGGTGAAATAAGATATGTAAAAGCAATATTAACTGTGAAAGTTACACTCAGTAGCTGACTTTAAAGTGCTTGTTCTATAAATTTTATTTTGAATTGCTATCATGGTCCTAAGTTTCTTATGCTTTGTCATCTGGTTAATGTGAAAGTACATGACAATGAAGTTTACTCTGCCTTTGAGACATATTAAGAATGGTTTTAAATTTTATAGGTTAATATTGCAACTGACTAGTATACAAAATAAATCATTCCTACATTTGTCAAAACCTATAAAAGTATACAGCGAAAAAAGTTAGCAATAATGTAAACTATAGACTTTGGTTAGTAGCAATGCTTCAATATTGGTTCATTAATTGTAACAAATGTACCACACTAATGTAAGATGTTAATAATAGGGGGAACTGTATGTGTATGGGGGAGCCTTATATGGGAACTCCCTATATTTTTGGTGTAATTTCTGCAAATCTAAAACTTTTCTAAAAAATAAAGTTTATTATTATTTTAAAAAATTAAATCATTCCTATGTAAAAAAAGCAACAAAAACTTAAAAAAAGAGGAAAAAGCTAAAATCAAAGACCTAACTGCACACTTGGAGGAACTAGAAAAAGAACAGCAAACTAAACCCAAAGCAAGTAGAAGGAAAGAAATAACAAAGATTAAAGCAGAAATAAATGAAGTTTAAAATAAAAAACAATAAAATTAACAAAATCAAAAGTTGGTTGTTTGAAAAGATCAATAAAATTGACAAACTCTTCACCAGACTGACAAAAAAAGAAAAAAATAGGCAAATAAATACAATCAGAAATGAGAGTAGGGACATCACTACTGAGTCCACAGAAATAAAAAGGCTCCTAAGAGGGTACTATGAACAAATTCAGACCACCTAGATGAAATGGGCAAATTCTTGGAAACAAACAACCTACACTGGCTCAAAGAAATAAATTTCTCAACAGACCAATTATAGGTAAAGAGATTTGAATCAGTCATCAAAACTTCCCAATAAAGAAAATCTAGGACCAAATGGCTTCACAGATGAATTCTACCAACCATTCCAAGAAGAATTAATACCAATCCTGCTCAAACTCTTCCAAAATATTGAGCAGGTGGGAACACTACCTAAGTTATTCTATAAGGCCAATCACCCTAATACCAAAGCCAGGTAAAGATACTACAAGAAAATTAAACTACAGACCAATTTCTTTTATGAATAAAGATGTAAAAATCCTCAACAGGCGGCGGACTTGGCCCAGTGGTTAGGGTGTCTGCCTACCACATGGGAGGTCCGCGGTTTAAACCCCGGGCCTCCTTGACCCGTGTGGAGCTGGCCATGCGCAGTGCTGATGCGCGCAAGGAGTGCCCTGCCACGCAGGGGTGTCCCCCGCGTAGGGGAGCCCCACGCGCAAGGAGTGCGCCCCGTAAGGAGAGCCGCCCAGCTCGAAAGAAAGTGCAGCCTACCCAGGAATGGCGAAGCACACATGGAGAGCTGACACAGCAAGATAACTCAGCAAAAAGAAACACAGATTCCCATGCCGCTGACAACAGAAGTGGACAAAGACGACGCAGCAAATAGACACAGAGACAGACAGCCGGGGTGGGGGGGGGAGGGGAGAGAAATAAATAAATCTTTTTTAAAAATCCTCAACAAAATATATGCAAATCAAATCCAACGACATCGTAAAAGAATTAAACACAATGAGCAAATGGGATTTATCCGAGGTGTGATGTTTTAATCTGCTGTATTTCCATTCCCTTCTCCTTTGCTCTGTGGTACCCTTGAAAACGAAAAGTCTCACAAGTACAGTATTTCTGATAACTAGTAACTTACCAGCTACTGGAGGGATCATAACAAGTTTGTGTTAAAAAAAAAAAGAGGCTCATTCCCAGTGAATTGTTGCTATTTGAAGTGTCCAGCAGCCCTCTGGAAAATCCTGTCCTTAGGGCTTGTTCTTATTTAAACTCTCACAGAGCTCACCCTGTGTGAAGTCTCCTGGTCTCTGTCTTAAGGTGCAAGCTAAGAATTTCTGTAATGCATTGTTGAATAGAAGTGAGAATGGTGCATATCCTTGTCTTTTTCTTGATTTTACAAGGACTATTTCTAATGTTTCTTCATTAGGAATAAATGTGCACTGTAGTTTTCTGGTAGATATCTTTCTTAACAAATGCTTTTAAGCTTTTACACATCAAGTGTAGCTGCATTTTCTTTTTCACAGGGTTTTCTGCATTTGTTAGTATGATCTTATGACATTCCTCCTTTAATCTGTAAATGTAGCATGCCAGTAATCAGTTTATTGCCTCTCAGCTCCAATTCCACCCTTTTGGCCTGCTGTGCGAAAATGAGTCTTGTCCCTTTAAATATTTTTATCCTGTCAGAGTTGGGATTGGAGTTTGCCTGTAGAGAGCGCCATACTGAACTTTCAGGGGATGTTTTGCTTCCTGGTTCAGGCTTCTGCACAGGGGCTTTTCCAGCACAACTCTCTGGCTTCACGCACCTTCTCGAGTGTCCAAGAGGTGTGTGGTATGGTGTCTATCAGTTCCTCACAGCCATAAGTTTCGCTTGCAATCCCCTTGGTTTGTTATATATCAGAGGGCCTCTGGTGAGACTTCCTGGTGGACTAACTTCCCAGAATCCCCAGCAACTCCCAGAAGGCATATTTCTAGAAAGTTCTACAAGTGAGGTACCACAACAGCTTTACTGCACTTCTGTGAGTTGCTTCCAGGCTCCTCCAACAAGGTCAGGATTTCAACACTGGTTGTGAGTGCTGCTTTTCCTTCAGTGCTGTAACATTGCCCAGGAAGGGACCCTTCCAGGGGTGTTTGTCTAGATGGCGACACTTTTTTCTTGTGTGCTTTCTCTCAGCATTGGATTGGGGCTTCTTGGGGGCTTCTCTCAGTACTGAGGGAGCACATTTCCTTGGGTGCCCTATCTCAGCTATGTTGAGGGAGCTTTCCTTGGGTGCTTTATATGGGTCCCTGTCAGGGACTCTTACTTAGGTAATGATCACAGAACTGGTAATGGAACAGTCCTTGGATACAGTATCTTAGTTCTGTCGGGGAGCTCTCTTTCTTGATTTCTGTGTGTCAGCTCTCAGGTGGGGACACTATTCCTTGAGTGAGCTATTTCAGCGTAGTGGCAAAGTTGACCTCAGGCGCGATGTCTCAGTACCTGAGGGGAATTTGTCTTGGGTGCTTTATATCTGCTTTGCAGTGAGTGTTGCTTCCTTGGATGCTCTATCTCAGCATTACAATGGAGTTTGTTAATCAGCTTCTCTCTCTTGGTTCTGTGAGGGGGGAATATTCCTTGACAGCTGAATATCAGTCCTGGGGTAGGGGCTTTTATCTTGGATGCTTCGCAGCAGCACTGCTATGGTGGTCTCTTCCTTGAATGCACCACTCAGCCATGAGAGGGTGGGGCTTTTACTTGAGAGCCCTATCTCAGCCCTGTGAGAGGAGCACTTCCTAGGGCTCCCTATTTAGCCATGTTAGGAGAGGTATTTTTCTTGGATGGTCTATCTCATCCCTGGGCAAAGTGATTTTCCTTTCTTTGCTACACTTCTAGTTCCAGGGGGCAGTTTTCCAGTGTGGCACCACAAGAAAACTGTCATACTTTGCATTACAACTGGTCTTCTCCAACAAGATGTGGTCAGCATTGCAGGAAGTGAGAGGATGATTACTTGTATGCACTACCATACCCCTGGGTGAGGGCTCTCCTTTGGGGTTTCTAGCTTTGGTGGCTGTGGAGATCATTGTTGTGTGCTTAATATCAACACAGTGTATAGGGTCTTCCTCGAATGCTCTATCTAAGAACCAGGGAGCAGGCAACTTTTCCTTGGATACTTTAAATAGGCACTGAGGTGGCGAACCACCTTTCTGGGGGCTTTGTCTAAACCGGAGGGCACATTTTTTAAGGGCGCTAACTCAGCAATGGGAAAGAATACTTATTTGTGGGCTTTAACTTAACCTTGGGTGGGATTCTTCCTTATGGGGCTCTAGCTTGTTGTGTGTGGAGCTATTCCCTAGGTGCTCTATCTCAGCCATAAGGTGGAAGATTTCTTTGGTTGCTGTCTTTCAGCTCTGGGGTGGTAGGCAGTATATACATCTGCACTCATGGAGGAGACCCTTGGTATTAAGTCATAGAACATGCAAAAACATCCTCTGTAACAAAAGTAGACTTCAGGGAAGCAGATGTGACTCGAGCAGTTGAGCTCCTGCCTACCACATGAGAGATCCTGGGGTTTGGTTCCCAGTGCCACCTGAAGAAGACAAGCAAGACAGTGAGCTGGTGCAATGGGCAGGCATGGCAAGCTGACACAATATGATGCAACAAAGAGACACAAAGAGGAAAGACAATGAGAGACACAACAAACCAGGGGACTGAGGTGGCTCAAGCAATTGAGCACCTCTCTTCCACATGGGAGATCCCAGGTTCAGTTCCTGGTGCCTCCTAAAAAAAAGATGAGCAGATAGAGCACACAACAAATGGACACACAGAGCAGACAGCAAGCACAAATAATGAGGGAGGGGGGATAAAGAAAATAAGTCTTTTTTAAAACGTAGGTTTCAATGCAATCCACCTCACTCCAGTCCTCAATTAATTGGCATTTTCCTTATTATTTTTATGCCTCGTTTGTAACAATAGAGAATATAAACTTTACCCAACTATGCAGAGAATTCAGTGAGTTAATGCATGTAAATCAATTAGAAGAATATCAGGCAGGTAGTAAATGCTCAATGAAAATGTTTTCCTTTTTCTGTACTTTTTGTTTACAGGAAATTCAAAAGGTTCGGGAAAGTTGTTCCTCATGTTTAATTCAGATAATGGTGAGGCATATTCTTGGGTTAACCTAGGATAATAACAACTTTAAGCTATATATTTTTTCTCTTCATATTTTTAAAATGTTACTTTAAAAAAATATAAGAGGTCCCCATATATCCCCCCTTCCCTTACCCTACTCCTCCCACATCACCAACCCCTTTCATCAGTGTGGCACATTCATTGCATTTGGTGAATACATTTTAGAGCACTCCTGCACCACATTGTAGTTTACACTCTCCCCCAGTCCACGCAGTGGGCCATGGCAGGACATACAATGTCCAGCATCTGTCCCTGCGATACCACCCAGGACACCACTGGATCTTATCTCACCATTATCTCCAACAAACATTGAAAAGCCACCTATCCAAGGTGCATGGTCCTACCATGTTTGACTTTGGACAACACCTTTTATACTACTGTTCTCCTTGTTTAACCTCGACTAGTTAAAATTCAGTTCTGTTTCTGAGAATAGTGTTTGCTGGAGGACAGTAAGTCTCTGGTATATAAATAAAACTTAACCATAAAAATGCATGATTGTATATGCATATGAAAATTGTTTGCAGTTTTGTGATAGTTACATTCCCCTCTCCGCCCCCCCCCCCACCATCCCCACCTTTGCGGCTTTTTGCTTGCTGTCTGCTCTCTGTGTCCATTTGCTGTGCATTCTTCTGTGTCTGTATTTTTTTTTAAGATTTATTTATCTCTCCCCTTACCCCGCCAACCAGTTGACTGATTCCCGTGCCACTGACAACAACAGAAGAGGACAAAAAAAGAACACACAGCAAACACGCTGCGTGTTCTTTTTTTGTCCTCTTCTGTTGTTGTCAGTGGCACGGGAATCAGTGTTTCTTTTTTGTTGTTGTTGCGTCATCTTGCTGCGTCAGCTCTCCGTGTGGGCGGCGCCATTCCTGGGCAGGCTGCACTTTCTTTCACGCTGGGCAGCTCTCCTTACGGGCGCACTCCTTGCGCGTGGGGCTCCCCTACGCGGGGGACACCCCTGTGTGGCGCGGCACTCCTTGCGCATCAGCACTGCGCATGGGCCAGCTCCACACGGGTCAAGGAGGCCCGGGGTTTGAACCGGGGACCTCCCATGTGGTAGACGGACGCCCTAACCACTGGGCCAAGTCTGCTTCCCTGTATTTATTTTTTTATTTATTGCCCCTCCTTGCAGCTTGCTTGCTGTCTGCTCTCTGTGTTCATTCGCTGCGCGCTCTTCTGCATTTTTGCTTGTCTTCCTTTTTGTTGCGTCACCTTGCTGAGTTGGCTCTCCACAGCACTTGCAGGCCAGCGGCGCTCCGCGCTGCTTTTGGGCTGGCGTCACTCTGCAGTGCCCGGGCCGGTGGCTCTCCACAGAGTGCAGTCGAGCCTGCCTTCACAAGGAGGCCCCGGGAAGCAAACCCAGGGTCTGCCATATGGTAGACGGGAGCCCAACTGATTGCGCCACAGCCACTTCCCTGATGGTTACACTTTTTGTTCTTAATGGAATATGTTTATTGATGATTCTCAGGAATGATGATGGAGAAAGTAGATGAATTTGCTGTAGAACCTGAAAACAAAATGAAACATCTTGGAGAGCCCAGCAGTCCTACATCATCAAAGAGAAAGCGGAGTTTGGACCTGCCGCTAATGAAAGAGGAAGAAGGAGAATCACATCTTGAATGCCCAGCTGAGACAAAGGGAAATGGTAGTTATGCCTCTAAGGGATGGAAAAATTGAGCATGTTTGCAAGTGGAAGGGAGAGGCTCTATTGAGGTGCACCATTTGGAGTGGCTGCTGGGGTTTGGAGGATAAAGCAGGTTGCCGAGGCAGTAGGAGAGGAGGCATTCAACAAGAGGAGGGGTCTGCACTGGCTTTCTGCCTGTCCTCACCTCCTATTCATGCTCTCACTCAAGGCAGTCTGTTACCTGCCTGAAATGGCCCTTGTCAAAATCACCAGTGTCTGCTCCATGTTGCCACTGACTTCTCAGCAGCATTTGACTCCCTCCATGGAAACTTCCTTGGGTTCCCATAAGGCACACTCTCCAAGATTTCTTCCCCACTTACTGGCAAATCCTTTTCATTTTCCTTTTCTGGAGTTTCCTCTCTCTTCCCACCTATAGTTATTGGGGATCTGCAAACCCTCTCCTGGGCTCTGTACTCTTTACTACACTAAGCCCATAGGTGATTTCATGCAGTCTCGGGACTTTAAAATGATTTACATTACAAAATGTGCAAATTTTTATCTCTTGACTTCAACTTGCTCCTGAATTGCAGGCTCCAATTCAACTGCTTACCTGACATCTTTTAATTAGGTGTTTAATAGACAACACTCCGCAAGTTAAATGTATTTAAGTTGAGCTCCTGAACTTATCCTCCCAAACTTCTTTATTTCCAGCATTCACAAACAGTGCACTGGTAATGGTGAAACAACCAGCTGTACATGGGAAGAGGGATTGCGAGGGTAGAGAAGTCCTGATATGTAATATTTGCAGATTGCCTTAGTGAAAATACTGTCCCCATAGTTGAGGTTAAACTTCCAATGTGCAGTCACTGAATACAGACAGGAAGGGTTGGGCACCATCTGCTTTAGTAAGCTGTTGCCTGCTGCCTCCTGCACACTCCTGTCATTTACATTTACCCAGTGGTTCAGGCCAAGAAACTTAGATTCCCCCCACAATTTTCCCTTTATTCTTTTCTCACTTTGCTCCATCAGCCAAGTGCAGACAGCTTGCCATTCCATATAAATCCTGCATCCCACCATTTCTCTCCAACCCTCTAGTCCCCACTGGATGGTCTCTCACCAAGCTAATACAATAGCTCCTCTTCTGATCTGCTTCCTTTCTTACCTCCATCTAATGTTTTCTCTGACCTGCAGGCAAAATGATCAGGGCAACAAGAAATTCATATCATTGCAAGCTCCTCTTGAAAAATCCTTCATGAACTTTTCTCTTCACTCAGAATAGAATCTACACTCCTGACAATAGTCCAAGGGTTCTGCATGACCTGGAACCTGCAATCCTCTCCTGAAACTGTTCCTATCAGTTTCCTCCATGCTTTCTGTCCTCTCTGTCTGTTACTCTTTTGTACCAGGCTCATTCCTCCTGGTGATCTCTGCACTTATCCTTACCACTACCTTACCACACATTCTCCAAAGCTCTGCTCAAAGACAGCTCCTCATCCTGTCCTCACCTACTCTCTATCACATCCCTGATTACTTCTCTAATACAAATTAAAACTGTAATTTTTTTAGCATATTGTGTACTTACTCTCTGACTTCCCCAAAATAATATAAGTTCCATAAGAGTAGGGAATGTTTCTTTGTGTCACCTTCCATGCTGATTCCCATTGTCTGGCACAGTTGAGTAAAAGAAGTAGTATTTTTTTTTTTTGCTTTAAGTAAAAAAAAAATACCTACTCCTTTGAGGCAGAGAATAGGATGAAAAGAACCATCCAGACAGGGATGTTTGGTAATGGAGTGGAAATAGAACTTTCATACATGATGTCCTCCTTATTTTTGCAAAATGTTTGAGCAGAGAGTAGACAGGTTGACATGGACCCAAGTTGTATGGCTTCAAGCTCAGTAAAACATGGCAGTTTATATGTGTACTTATAAAGTCATGAAATCATGTGAGATTTGCAAAATTAAAACCTCTAATAGGCAAGACTACAATGCTAAATCATGAGTACCAGGGATATGTGAATATTTGCTTATTAATTATACTATCTTACTTGATTTCGGCATGTATTTATAGTGCCAAGAAGATAAGAAGGTGATTTTGTTGTGTTATCTTTCCTTATAATACAACAGGAGTCTGAGCTCTCTGCCCATTACTAATTTTGTTTTATAAAATAATTTCCTCAAAACCAAAAAGCACAGAGATATACTTGTGCAGGTGATGAAATGCACCTATCTCCCAGATCAACTTCTTCATTTGGTTTCCAGATGCTACTGACATTCATGATGTCCATGAAGAAAAGCCAGAAAATGAGGAAACATCATCTATTCCACCACAACTTGAGAATATGGCAGGGGATGGTATTCCACCTAAAACTCAGCCCGATGATTTAACTTGTCCCAAGGAAGATGGAATAAGTACCAATCCTGGTCCTGGTACTGCTGCCCAAATAGGAGGAACCATTGACAGCAATCTCTCTGTTGATGACCCAAAAGGCACAGTACTGTCTACCTTGGAAAACATGCCAAGTACATGGCAAATAAGTGCACCACAAAAAGGCAATGATTATATAAAATGTCAACTAATGAAGGAAGTTCGAAAGTTTGGACGAAGTAAGTAGTGAAAGTCTATCATTTAAGCAATAGGAAATCCCTCTTGTTCTATTATTTAGAATAGATAAAAGCTACCTTTGAGGCACATCCTTTTGTAGTATTGGTTTTTCATATAATATAGGACAATGATCTTTACTTTGACTAAAAGTACCAGTGGTCCCCAGTATACCTTTTAGATTGTTTTTCCTTATTTGTTAGTGTTCCCAATGGTGTCCTTAGTACATATACTCAGGTTTCTTAGTTGAAATGTTTACAACAAACTTCATGTAACTTTCCAGCCCATAAAGATTGATTGTTGAGGTTGTCAGTGCTTTAAATTGAGTTCTATTTCCTCTTCTTATTTATTATCGAAATACTGAATTTTAAAAAAATACTTTCAGAGTATGAAAGAATCTTCACTTTGCTTGAAGATGTGCAAGGTCCTCCAGAAGTCAAGAAACAATTTGTTGAATTTACTATTAAGGAAGCTACAAGGTAGGTGAAAATAAACATTCTTCCATTTTTTTAAAGCAGTAAGACCTAATATAGAACAAGGGTGGGGTGAGTAAGAGGCCCCACCTTGGTTTTCTCAAACCTTGGCCCTTAGTCACACTGTCTCCACAAGCTTTAGGTTGATATTATCTGTGTCTGAACCATTCTTTCCAGCCCACGGAGTCTTCCATACTCACCATAATGTGCAGTAGGCTTGGTATTTGTTAGACTGTGTCCTACCATGAGGATGTATTTTATATTCCCATGTTTATTGTAATCTTTTTGTAACCACCATGCCTCCCATGTCATAGGTGCTTCATTATCATTTTGGGTAACGAAATGTCTTTTATTTTCAGGTTTAAAAGATGGCACTTAATTAAACACCTGGAGATGTTCCTAGAAAAAACTGGTTTCTGATCAACTTCTCAACATGATATTCACTTCGAAAACAATTAATTATGTTACAACAATGATCATTAAGAAAAGAGGAAAAGTTTTCTTTGGTGTGGAATGGATAGGGTATTTGTGAAACTTACAGAGGCTAAGAAAAAGCAGTGGAGTTTTATAAATTTTAAGAGTGTTTCTCAATAAAAAGTGGCTTTTGCCCTAAGAATTTTCTTTGAAAAGATACTTTGTTTTTTATTTGTTTGTTTTCCTACAAGAGTAGGAAGATGTTATTAACTCATAGTCAAAATACTATTAAAATCCTCATTTCTGCAACTGGTCACATAGCATTTATAATTGCCTTCTTTCACTACTAGTTCATATTCCCTTTGACTTCATCCAGCATTTCTGCTGGTCATGGTTCTTTGCCTGGTAGGATGACTCAAAATTTCATTCCTGAAGGGTCTGGACCATTAGATATTCTGCCTCAGTTGGGTTGTTGTAATTTTCCATTTACTTTAACCATAAAACATAGGAGTACCACAAAATGCTCTGGACATTCTTGACGCACTTCCCCTTTACCTACTGTTTAGTAGCAATCCAATTTCTCTTTGATACTCTGATTCAATCACTCTAGCTAGTACAGTTATCTCCTTTTCTGCCTGTTGAATGAGATGCATGAGGAGTCCTAAATGGTCAGCTGGCAGCCTCAAGTTTCAGTTAATAGAATCACGGTGATGTCCTCTTAGAAAGCCTATCTCCCCTTAGAATTTAGACCTCTAGTCTTTTAGAGCCTAAAGTCATGAACACAGGAAAGAAAAATTTTCTAGTGGATCACTACAGGTAAAATGAGTGGAGACACTCCCATTGCCACTGCTTGACTGCTGGAGATGTGAATCCTGGGTATGGCAGAAACAGTGGCATATATAATGGATGCTGATGTAGAGCATTACCACTTCCTGTGGGACAATGGCCCATTATAGCAGGTTAGTGCCACCTAGTTGGTACCATATCTATGTTTTTAAAAGGCCATTCCAGTGTTCTATTGAAATATTAATTCAGGATGATGGCAAACATTATAAAACCAATGAATTCCATAAGCATAGGCCCATTACCATACTTTATTTCCTCTGACACAAGTTCTTTGTTTATAATCAGTGCTGTTTAGAATACCATGTTGATGGATGAGGCATTAGCTAAGTCCATGAATGTTGATTTCCCCAAAACTACCAGGAGTAGGGTGGGGACTGGATATCAAGAATAAGTATATTTGAGTAAGAAGGCATTTCCCCTTCCATGATGGAAGTTATCCACTATAATCACTCTTCCCTGTGGTACTTCTCATTCTGGGGAAGAGAACCACATCAGAAATTCAGTGTTTGTCTCTGCTGGGCAGATTGGGCACTCAGCAATGATTGCTGTGAGATTGACCTTGATGAGTAGAAATCCATATTGCTGAGCCCATGATTAACCCCTTTCCCTACCACCATGGCCATGAGTGCACCATTGCTGTTTTAGATATGGAGGGTCTACTTGAGAAGGTAGTGGGTTGGGCCTAGGTGGGGGGGAGTGTCCCACAGCTGAGAGAGGCAAGAAGGTAATGGGTACCTTAGCCTTACAACTGTCAGGATCTAAATCTACCAACAACCAGAAAAACCTTGGAAATAGTTTTTTTTAAAGGTTCTCCTGATAAGCACCCAGACTGTAAAACAATTTATTTTGTTTTTGTGAAACGCTAAGCGGGGAAGCCAGTAGAGCCTGCTTGGACTTTTGGCCTACATAACTGTGAGATAATAAATGTGTATTATTTTAAGTTTGTGGTGATTTGTTACAGAGCAATAAAAAAAATTAATACAGGTGGTACAAGCCTATTGTGAAGAAACAACTGTAAGCCACGCCCAAGTTCCTTTTCTTTTTTCAATAAACTGGTCATCGGGAACTCCCCCTGAGGACATGAGTACAGGTTCAGAGAGTTTTCCCTTATTACGGGCCCCACTCAAAATTCAGTTTTCAGGTCATTCAGCAATGGGTCAGAATAGCATAACCAAATGAGGTACATGTTAGCACCTTATATAATGAGGCCCACAGGTTATTGTGTTCCTTGTGTAGTGATAATAAGAGCAAGATGTACCAACTTGCCACTCAACTTTTTTTATCATGCTATCCTGACATACTCCAGACAATTGAACCCCTAAAAATTTCTGTAAGTTGGAGTGCCCCCAATTTTTTTTTGGAACTATTTTGCAAGTTCTGCCATGTATGTGTTTTACGAATTAGTCTAGAATAGTTCCTACTTCCTTCTTAACCAGTAAAATATCATGAATGCAAAAACAAAAATCAAAAAAACAAAACAAAACTGCATGTGATGTCTGATATTAGGTAAAGGTGATCAAGTTCCCTAAGGACTAGATTATTACTGAAGGGTAGAGAATTGATATAATCCTGAGGTAGGATATAAAGATACATTACTGGTCTTTACAGGTATAAGTGAACTGCTTCTGGTGATATTTAAAAGACCAAAAAAAAAACCTCCCAAAACATTTTCCTTATCCATAGTGTATGCCAGGTACATGGCTGTGTGTTCATTTGCTCAAGCAACGAAATTACATCTGGTCCAGCAGCTCCTCTTAAAGCCATCAGCTGATTAACTTTATGATAATCCACTGTCATTCTCCAAGATCCTTCTGTTTCTGGTCAGATAGATAATAAGGAAGGGATGTTATAAGAATCACCATTCCTGCATCTTTCAAATCCTTAATGGTGGCACAATTCACTTCTGTTCCTCCAGCAATATGGTATTGCTTTTGGTTTGCTATTTTTTAATCAGTAGAAGCACTTCTTGTAGCTTCCAATTATCATATCTTACCCTGATGGCTATCACTTCATACATAGGGAACCAATGAGGAAATTCTACCAGTTGCTAAATATTTCTTCTCTAATTACGCATTCTGTAACTAGAAAAATAACAGGAGGGTGCATACAGGTTCCAACTGGGCCCACTGTGAGATGAACCTAAGGTAAAACTTTATTGATCACCTGACTATCATGTGCCCTTTTTCTGACTGGTTGACTACAATAATGTTTTGGATCACCAGTGCCTTGCAAGAATAGTATGTCAGGGGAGACCACTATAGGTTGTTCAGGCAGAGAAAATAACTTTCACAGGCAGGAAGGAGCAGAAGAGCTGCTTCTACTGGAAAAGACATCTCAAGAGGATTTACGTATTAAGGAACCCAGTGGTTCCTTTCCACTTACAGCTTAGAAACTTGAGCCCAGAGAAACTAAGTCACTTGTCCTAGGTCAGACAACTGATTGGTAGCTGGATCCAGATTGAAACATAGGTGTGCGTCATTCCACAGCCCATGGTCTTAAACCCTATACAGTAATGGGACTGTGCTACACAAAATGGAAACTAGATTCCTGATGAAATTTAGGTTTAAAGAATAAAAATACAAGGATTTAACTGCAGGACAAGAAAATCTTTCATCCCAAAATCCAATGTGATTCTTAACAGGGACATTGTTGTGTCCTGCCATGGCCCGCTGGGCGGGCTGGTGGAGAGTGCGAACTACAATGTGCACCACTGTCCATGTGCTGCAGCGGTGCTCCAGAATGTATTTGCGAGGTGCAGTGGATGTGCCACATTGATGGAAGAGGTTGTTGATGTGAGAGGGGTGGGGTGGTTGGGGTGGGGGGTATATGGGGACCTCATATTTTTTAATATAACATTTAAAAGAAAATAAAGAAGAAAGAAGAAGAAAAACAAAGAGAACACAACATAAGGCTTCCTGCTCCTAGGCAGACAGTTGGAAATTTCTGCAAAATTGATACAATCAAGCAAGAAAGAATGTCCTTACCTCTGAAAACCCATACCCATACCAAGAAGGTGCGCTTTCAAGCAGAATTACTCAGAAAACCAATTCACTTTCAAGAGCAGAAATTCTGCTTAAAAGCAAAAACCTAACGTATCAAATCAGGACTGCCAGCCTGACTCCAAAGTGCACATTGACCTTTCCACTGTTCCATAAGCTGCTCCCACAGGTGCTTCCATAAGGTGTCTCCCACACCTTCGAAGACCCTCTTTGTATGGTTTAGATTCACCACAGTTTCCTTACAGTTATGACAAAAACCTAAAGAACTCATCCTTTATCACTATCATCACCATCTTCATTATCCCCCAAAGTTTTCGAGTGCCAACTCTGTCCTGGTACTGTGCTCTTGATACTGAGAACTTCTAACTTCCATCATTCCTCCTGAGGAACTCTGAGAAGAAACTATTCACCTCACTTCCCTGGTGAGGAACGTAAGGCTGAGGCAGATCAGGTGGTGAGCAAGGCCACAGAGGCAGTAAATAACAAAGCCAATTCCTTTTTTTTTTTTGCATTAATTTGATTTTTTTAAATATCAAAAGTTTTACATTTTTTCTTCTTTATTTTCTTTTAAATGTTACATTAAAAAATATGAGGTCCCCATATACCCCCTACCCCACTCCTTGCACATCAACAACCTCTTCCATCATCATGGCACAGTCACTGCTCTTGGTGAATACATTTTGGAGCACTGCTGCACCACATGGACAGTGGTCTACATTGTAGTCTACACTCTCCCCCAGTCCACCCAGTGGGCCATGGCAGGACACACAGTGTCCAGCATCTGACCCTGCAGCACCACCCAGGACATCTCCAAGTCCTGAAAATGCCCCCACATCATATCTCTTCTTCCCTCTTCCGACCATCAGCAGCTACCGTGGCCACTTTCTCCATATCAATATCACAATTTCCTCCCTTAATAATCACAATAGTTCCCCAGCAGAACACCAGTAAGTCCACTCTAATCTATACTCTATTCCTCCATCCTGTGGACCCTGGGAAGGTTATGTCCAGTCCCCCTCTACATCAAGAGGGAGCTTAGATTCCACACGGATGATGGATGCAATTCTCCTGCTTGCAGTTGTAGGCACTCTTGGCTCTCTGGTGTGGTGGTTGTCCCTCTTCACCTCCCTGTCAGCTGGCCAGAGTAAGTCCAATAAACCAGAGGGTAGGAGCTGCAAGTCTGCTGAGGCTCAGGGCCTGGCTGTCATATGGATAGTCCAGCGATTCAGGTCTCCCTAGTATACACCAACCCAAACACCAACCACAGGTCCAGTAAAAGTAACAGAAGAGGCATGTGTAGAAAGGTTATATCTGAGTCGAACTCCATTACACTCAGGAACACAAATTTCAAAGTAGGGCCAACTGACATGGCCCTGAAGTCCAGAGCCATCTGCTTTGACCATAGAACCTTTGGGTTGCTGCAGCCCTCAGGAGAACCAGCACCTGGGTTTCCATCCACCTTGGCTGTCTCTGGTACCCTGCTGAGTTGTGCATAAGCATCACCCCTCTGATGACCTCCCGACTCTTTTTCGAAGGCTCATAGCCATATAAACTCACTTGTCCTTTCCATTTCCCCCTTTTATCAAAGGTCAAAAAGCAGTTTTTAACACCTGGTATTACATGTAGGCTGAGATATTCCTGGCGCTGAAGGATTACTACCAAGCACCAGCTGATGATGTAACTAGAAAAAGACCTTGAATAAAAGGGTCAGCTCAGACCAGCAGAATATCTCTGCCTTTATTTTTAAAGGAACTTTAGATTACATAAATGTTACATTGAAAATGTAGATTACCATATACCCCATCCCCTCCCCCCACACGTTTTACCCTATTAACATCTTTCATTAGTTCTGTACATTTGTTACAATTGATGAACACATATTGAAGCATTGCTACTAACCATGGAAAACAGTTTACATTATAGTTTACACTTTGTACTGCACAATTTTATAGGCGTATTAGCCTGTCCTCCTTTGCTAGGCACTGCCTAGATACTAGGGAGATTCTTGCCACTCTATGAGAGAAGGTAGCAGGACTCCCCAGGATGGGAATTCAATATTCCTTCAGTTATTCTGTGGGTTTCCACCTACCAAGATAAGACCCCATGACCATATGAACCCATTTATATACCACTGAGGCATGCCCCAGGTGCATCCCTCTGCACACATCCCTCCACGACCAGTACCCTACACCAGTGATCCTCCCCTGTCACAGATACAACCCTTCTGCAACCCAAAACCTCCCCCAAAATAAAGCCAACAAAAAATAATAAAAGTTTTTAAATTTTTAAATTAAAAATAAGAATTTTTTTTTGCATTGTGTCTTTTATCAACACAAAATCTGTTCAAGTGGACATGGGGTATTGATTCGGTGGATGGAGACCCACACAATAACTGAAATATATGCTCCTCAATGTAGGAGTTAGACTCATTTACAATATCCTTACACATGGCTCATCTGCCCCTTTTATTTGAACCTAAAATTAGCATCACACTTATTAAATATATGTCCCAGAGACTTAAATCTTTGGTCTGTTCATATGCCAGTTGATCCCTGAATCTCAGCAGAATTGCAACACCTACTCTCTCCAGTTCATTGGACTCACCAAGGACAACTAACTAAAGGATGATGATGAACAACACCCTTCCTCAAAATCAGAGAGTGTCCACAACTGCAAACAAGACATTTCCTCCATCTTCCCCATGGGAACTAGGCAAAGCCAACTCTCACTGGCTGCAGAAGGGAAGCCAGGCAGGGCTACTGGAACCAGCTAATAATTTTAGGACCTGCTACATGGGATGGGTGAAATTAACTGCTAGTCAATCTCCCTGCTTATGCTTATATATCATAGCACAACCTCATGATTGTCAAACATGTTTTTACTTGAAAAAACCCAAACAAACAGAACTTCTGAGGTCCAGAAACATGATCTCCACATAGTTTTGCCCACAGAGGTGCAGGTGACTCCCACTTAAAACTTACGTTCTGTTTAAAGCAGATTTTCACAGCTGGATTATCTTTGTTTTGTAGATAATCTCAGTGTCACCACTGAAGATTTTTGGAAGCAGACTTTAAGGAACATGAAATTATGTATGTAGTTGTCTTTCTGTTTGAAAAGTTCCAAGTTCTTTGTGGGTCTTTATGAGATACTTAGTAAAAGTGGTTCTCAAAACAGCCAACAGTTCCATGGGGTTGGGGGTTGCCTCCTTAGGGTAGAGATCATGGAGAGACTGGTGAAGGGAATCTCTGGAGGGGCAAAGGATGTCTGGTCCAGGGTCAATGCCTCTCAAGCCATAATGGGGCAGTGGGGCTCGCTGTTGTGGCATCATATGTAGGAATTCCAAGTACAGTCATCAAGGAAACCAGTTAAAAATAAAGACATGGGCTCTCCCATAAATTCCTTGTGGGCATAGAAATTGGAACAATCTCTAGGGAAATCAATTTGATAATATCAAAACTACAAATGCATACAACTTTCATCCCAATAATTCTCCTTTTCAGAATTTATCCTACAAATACATTTGCAAACATGTGAAATGATATATGTCCAAGGTTATTCTTTGCTACATTGTTTATAATCTAAACAAAGGAATGCTATGCAGCTATAAGAAAGAACAGTGAACTCACTATGTACTGATATGGAAAGGTGTCCAAGAAATAGTTGAATGAAAAAGTAAAAAGAACCCAGAGGCAAAAACAAGTGATCCTCAAGGTAATCCAAAAAAAAAAGAGGAATATGTATAGTCACCTTCTACCAAAAGTCCAAAATGCAGCCAGCCAGAGGCTACACAAACGTGTTAAACCATTTAACAGTCCTCCACATCTCTGAGAAAGCATACCATCTTTAAGTCTCCACAACCACCTTTGTCCAGAGCAGGTTAGAACTGTGGCCACCTTCAGAGCCAGGCCTTCAGCGATCTGAAGTAGTTAATCCAAGCCAGTGACCACCTTTTGGCCTGTGCCACCCTCCAACACCTGGATCTTGTGAAGTGGATTTTTATGTCCCTCTCTGGCACCAGTAAACTATGCCAGGGTTGGACCCCACTGTTGGTGCCTGGAGAGTGGGGCTTGAGCAACAGCAACCACTGAACAGAGAGAAATGTACTGGTGTTTACCGTAATTTACCAGCCTCTTCCTCCTGCTCTTCCCTGGATGTTGTTCAATGTTCTGCTGGACTCTGGAGTTGGAGTTTCAAAATATTTAATTCAGACAGTTCCTCTCTGTTTAACAGTTGTTCTGGGGAGGGACTGATTCCTGGAGCTTCCTACTCTGCCTTTTTACCACACTTGTACATAAGAACAGTGCAATTGATTTGATGAATTTGTCATGTCCAAAGGCCAGAACAGTACTTGACCATGACAACTAAATGCATGAAATGATGGATGAATCATTAATTTGTCAAATGTCATAAGAAAGCATCAATTTAGGTAAATCTTTATAAAATCCTAGTTGAATTATAAATGTGTTATATCTACACTTTAAACTAAGTATGGTTCCTTGAAATTAGACTGTAAATGTTATTTATACTATCTTTTATTTCAGCGGTTACCTAATATAGGGGGTGTCTGCATATTGTATAAAACCATTTGTAAAAAAGGCCCAAGTTATTTTCTTTTTCAGGCAACTGGTTATAAAGAATTTCTAATGAGGACTTGGGGGTAGGTTCAGAAAGTATATATATATATGTATTTTTTTTTTCATTTTAACATTTACTCTTTATTGTGTTGTATGAAGTACCTATGTAATACAAGTATGTATTGTACTAAAACACCCATATTTCCAAATACATTGTGTGCCATAGCCACAGTCTCTCCAGAAGCATGATGAGTAACCTGTAACTTTATACCTTAAAATTCATTGTTGAGGTCTGTTAAAAGTATGCTACCAGATTAAGGGGGGGGGGAGTTAACTATGAATACATTTTCTAAACACATATAAACACAGCTTACAGTGGAATGGACCTCTATAGAAACAAGTTGAACAACAACATTTGATGTAATATCTATAAAATGTAGACTCTGTAATAAAAAGCCAAAGGCATGCAAAAATATATTTTAACTTTAGAAATAACTTAGTTACAGTTAATACTTTGCTTGTGTATTACCAACAGGTAGCTGACAGTCAAAAGTTTGCAATATAGATGTAATACAGCGGGATATATAAGCGCTACAAGAAAATCCCCCCAACCATAAAACTGCTCAAATGTGAAAACTGAGAACAGTTTTAACACTGGAGAATTTACTACAGTGAACCCAAACTATATAATATAGAAAGCAGACTAGAAAAAACGCTTAGGTGTTAAATAATTTTGACTTCCTCTTGATCAGAAAACGCTGGTGTCTTGAAAGTTTCCTTAATGTGACTTGACCAGTCCTTCATAAATAGTGTCAATCCTAGCCAGGTCAGATTCTGAGGTGTCTGCAAAAATGGCAGGTAACATCAGCAATGGCTGCCAAAAATGGATTCTGACTGACTCATTTCCTCTTTTTGCTAGGACGGGTTTTTTTTTTCTTTTTCTTTTCCTTTTTAAACTGTTTTAGGAAACAGGATATAACAGGTAAAAATATATTTAAATATCTTGAAGGAACATTATATTAGAAAACCCATGGCACAATTGCAAATACATCCAGTAAAGCCCTTCTCTTTGACTGAGGTTAGTGTGGGTTTTCAGTACCTTTTATTCCAGAGGAAAAGGGCCGGCATCCTGTTACTTATTTTCATCCATGATGTTCAGCACTTCATCCAAAAGTGAGGGCCCCAGGTTGAGCTGCAGAGAGAAAGGAACCCGTAAGATAGGAGAGGAACTCCTGTCTTTTCCTTAATGAGCCCTTACTGGGCAGGAGGTCCAACATATCCTTGGCGGACCAGTCAGGATACTATTCAGAGAGGAGGAGTGGATGTCCTGGCCCCAAATGGACTGAGACCGGGAACTGCTGGAGCCCCACGAAGTATCTCCCTGGTGGACTGTCCCATTCTCCAACATACTGCTTTTCTCCTGAGCTTTTCCTCCATGATGGGCTCGTAGCTAAGCCTGGGCAACTTTGCTGGCCCAAAGAACTCTTGTTTGGAATTAAATGTCACTGGTGACAATAAGGGCAACATGAGTGCTTGGGACCCTCCAGTGGTGGGGAGGGAGATGGCATTTTTGAGCACTGGGGAGAGCATATCTGTGGACATGGAGTTGGAGGGGCTGTTGGCTCAGACGAACTCATTACGCCTGGAGAACTGGCCCAGGAGTTCTCCTTGGTCCAGGTAAAAGCTCACAGTTACCTTGAAGAAAGGAAATAATGCCCAACCCCCCAAACATGGTGCTGGCCCTCCTTCCTGATTTGAATTGTGTGGCAAAAGTCTCCAAGGAGAGGACTAGTTATACCAGGAGACAAAATGTCCCTCAGCTTAAATTTCTTTCCTTTTCTTGTTATTGGCAGCTTTCAGGTAAATTGGGAACTTAGCTGGCATTTTGGAATTTAAGACATTCAATGTTGCAAAAGAGTAAAAGGGCCACTTTCTTCACAGATGTTATACGTTTCTGAAAAATCCTTTTTGATATGATCCATCATATCATTTTTCTCAAGTAGCTTAAGCAGCGTTCTGAAACAAGATGGCGTCTAAAAGACCCTTTTGAGGTCAAAGCAAAGTTGGGCTTCTGGGAAGAGCAAGTTACACCATCCGATCTCATCCACAACACGGAGAAAACACGTCTTACTTTTCTCCTTTTAGTCCCGACAAAGGCCCTAGGTCACACAACCTTCCAGGCAGTACATTTCTACCCTGGGTACCCTGCTGGCCACTGCGGCCGCTCATTGGAGCCCTGCGATTCTGCCTGCACACCTCAAAGCCAGCAGCCACCGCGGGTCCCAGCGGCTGCCCCCGGGGCCGGGACAGCAGCAGGCGCACACTGCCCTGGTCCGCTGAGCACGGATCTAGACGGGTCTGCAGGTTCTGAGACTCACAGCATTATCCGCTCCCAGAGGGCGTGAAAGCGCCCGCAGCCAGCAACTGGGTCTCCAGGCTCGCCCCAGCGCCGCACTTCCCTACCGCTGTGGCCACTGACATGAGAGAAGGTGGGAGCAAAATACATACATACATACATACATACATATATATATTGTTTCTTAACATATTTCCACAATTTAGCAGTTTAAAACAACACTCACTGGGAAGTGGATGTGACTCAAGCAATTGGGCTCCCATCTACGTTATAGGAGGTCCAGGGTTCGATGCCCAGGGTCTCCTGGTGAAGGCACGCTGGCCCGTGTGAAAAGCTGACCACCCTGGGAGAGATGACCTGCAGCAGAGTACTGTCCCACGCAGGAGTGCTGGCACACATGGAGAGCTGGCGCAGCAAGATGACACAACAAAAAGAGACACAGAGGAGAGACAATAAGAGACACAGCAGACCAGGTAGCTGAAGTGGTGCAAGAGAATGATTGCCTTTCTCCCACTCCAGAAGACCACAGGATCGGTTCCTGGAGCCACCTAATGAGAATACAAGTAGATGCAGAAGAACACACAGCAAACGTACACAAAAAGCAGACAACGGAGGCGGGGGGAGGGGAAAGAGGGGAGGGGAGAGAAATAAATAAATAAATCTTTTAAAATACAACAACACCTACTTATTATCTAAAAGTGCTGTGGATGAGATGTCTGGGTGGCCTCTGCTTAGGGTCTTAAAAGCCTGAAATCAAGGTGTTGGTCAAGTTGTGTTCTCATCTGAAAAGGCTATGGAAGCATCCATTTCCAAACTCATTCGAATCATTATGCAATTCACCTTATAGAGTTTTCTGAATGAAGTCCCTGATTTCCTACCTGTCAGCTGGAAGCCACTCTTAGTTCTTAAGATCACCTGCATTCCTTCTCCTACGGCTACCTCCATCTTCAGCGTAGCAACGAGGCATGAAATTCTTCTACTCTTCAGATCTCTCTGGCTTTCTCTTTAGCAACCAGCTGGAGAAAACTCTGCTTTTAAAAAGCTTATATAATTAGGTTAGGCCCATCCAGATAATCTCCCCTATATTAAGGCCTGCTAACTGGTAACTTTAATTGTATCTCGAAATCCCTTTGGCCATGTAAGGTAATAATCATGGGAGTAAAACCAGGGGGAGAAGGTGGTGGGGACTATCTTAGAATTCTGACAAGCATAGGGAGGGTTATGTGGCAACTTACATGTAGCACAAGGACCTGCTTGAGTCTGATCTCATACATACCACTTCTGTGCATGGCCAACTCTATAACTTGCTGGGTCAGAAAACACACAGGTCATATTGGACAGCTCAGGTGGCATGGAAATTTGGTGTCCCACGGTCAAGCATTCAGTCTTCACTAAGGTCCAGTAATAAGTGAAAAGTTTTTCAAATGCACCAGCATGACATTTATGCTTACAGGAATTAATGTCAGTTCAGAGCCAGGGTCCTGTAATAATTAAGAAATCTGATTATTTCTCTTTCCCCAGTGTGGCATCACTCTAGTAAATGGCTACAGGTAAGAATGGGAGGAAAAATAACAGAGTAAACTTTTCTAGGGCAGTAGGGTCCTTCCTCAAGAGGCCCCCATTTCATTGAAGAGGTCTGCAAACTGGTTAAGTCTGGGATTTGATAGATTCCAAGCCCTTCAATCATAATGGGTATAAGGAGGACTGTGGCAATTTGAGATTTATTATATGAATCCCCAAAAGAGAAAGATTATGTTTGTAAACTAATCTATTCTTCTGGGTGTGATACCCTTTTATTGCATTAAATTCAGCTGATTTGTCTTTGATTAGATTACCTATCTAATTAGATTAAGATCAGGGCTTTTGATTTGACTACTTCAGTGGGCTGACTCAGGTTGAGTCTTTACCCCCTTGCTGGCTCTGATTTAAACAGACATTCACACAGAAAGAAACACAGAAGAGAGAGCTCTATCATTTTTTATCCTGCCATGGAACAGAAAGGAGAAGGCTTGAGTGAAGACAGCAGAACAGCTAAAACTAATGTAGGAGGCCCAGGAAGAAAAAAGCCCTATGCCAGGAGAGAAAAGAATAAGGATCACTTGAGTGCACAGCCTCAAGAGGCAGCCCAGAGGGGAAAGAAAGACCAGGCAGAGATCACCTGCCATCTTGCTTCAACATGCGGCAGCTGACTTTGATGAGAGGGCACCTCTTATGATGCCTTGAGTTGAACTTTTCACAGCCTTGGAACTGTGATATTTTACCCCAAATAAATACTCTATATAAAAGTCAAAAGATTTCTGGTACCCCTTTGGCAGACTAATGCAAGGAGTATGTCTGGACTGCAGGAGATCTTGTAGAGCACCTCTTAGTACTCCTGTGTCCAGTGATTAAAGTCAGTGGGAACTAAAACAACCTAATGCATTAAGGTTTGTTGATGTGCATGAATCTTTAGGAACGAAAATTTGGATAATTTCGACAGGCAAAGAACCCTGACCAGGGAAAGTGCTTGCTGAGGGCAAAGGGAATATGGAATGTATAGCGGAAGAAGTGACCATTTGCAGGAACAAGAACTGTAAGAGCAGTATTGCTTTCTTATTTTGATATTAATGTTTACATATATAACTTAACCAAATATGTTTGGTTTTGGTCCCCTCTTATAACCTTACCTTCTACCATAAAGTGTGTTACTACTACTTAACTTTATTTACCAGTATTTAAGTTGCAGCATATTAAATGCAGGGTGTGGATCAGGTAAGAAAAGAATGAGCAAGACCTAAAAGCGAAAAATAGGCTTTATATTCTCTTTTGGAAAAGGATTAGCATATTATGCTTCATAAGTGGGAGACTTGTATCATGTTAAGCAGAAGTAGGACTTTGTTATTTTCTTTGTTTAGAGACTAAACATGGTTTAAGAAGATGTACATGGCTACCCTTGTGATGTGTTAACTTGGCTATGCTGAATTACACAATTCCTATCTTGTATGTTTCTAGGTAGACTGTGCCACAGGGAGATATTTGGAGATTGGGAAGGGTGATAGAAGGAATCAACAGCCATTTTATAGTTCACACACACTGTTGCTGATCTGCTCATTCACCTTTTGGCATGAAGTTGCAGCTAGGCTTGTAATTGTTCTACTTCCCCTGGATCCACCTCCATTTCCCAATCTTTTGTACCAGGTGTTCGTGGTTAGCTCTGTGAAACAGGGCCCTAGATTCTGCAAAATATCCTCATCACCAAAATCAGAGGCAACAAGAATGGAGGTGTATTTGCCCTTATAAGCTTCCCACCCATGTTTCTGTATGCTAGCCTGTTCATTTTTCCCCCTCCTCAGCTGAGGTGACAGTAGCCTTGTAGAGACTGTTTAACCACCTTGCACAATTACATAAGGCTAAAATCCCTGTAATACATGTTTCTCTCCTTTTCTCCTTATCTGGTTGAACCCTGACTGATATAGGCAGCAATATGATTAAATCCTTATTGTCTCATTATACCACCTGCTTATGGAGTTGGGTGGTTTTTCCCTGTATTTCTTGTAGTTAGGGATTCTTTTGACTTTTCTTTTACAATTTCCTTGTACAGTTCAGTATTTCTGAACCAAACGTGAAAAAATATCATTATTGATGGAGTAATGATTTTTTCCTTCAAAACCACCACCATTTTACTCAAAATTTTATGAGTTAATAAATTGATGAGGGTTGGGATGGGCAATCTTCTTCACCATGTGGCATCAACTGGCATGACTCAATGATATTCAGATGGTAGCAGCGTTGTTCTGGAGTGGTCTTTTTCATTGCAGTTTTCTGCAAAAACAGGTTGTTGGCACTTTGATTAGGATTTCATTGAATCTCTGGGGAGTATATTAAGTCTTTTGATTCATGAACACAGGATATCTTTCCATCTGTTTAGGTCTTCTTTAATTACTTTCAATGATGTTTTATAGTTTTCAGTGTATAAATTTTGCACCTCTTTGGTTAAGTTTATTCCTAAGTATTTTATAATTTTTGATACTGTTGTAGCTGGGATTTCACTCTTGATTTCCTTTTATGGAGGGTTCATTGATAGTCTATAGAAATGCAACTGATTTTTGCATGGATTTGTTTATTAGCTCGAACTTTTTGTGTGACTTATTTAGTATTATCTATATATACGATCATGTCACCTGCAAATAGAGATACTATTAAGTATTAATTCTTCCTTTCAAAGTTGGATGCTTTCAAATTATTTTTCTTATATAATTGCTCTGATTATACTATCCAGCACAATATTGAATAGAAGTGATGAAAACTGGCATCCGTACCTTTTTGATGATCTTAGAAGGAAAGCTTTCAGTCATTTGCAATTGAGTATAATATTAGCTGTGGGTTTCTTATAGATGCCTTTTAACAAGTTAAAGAAGTTAACATCTATTACTAGTGTGTTAAGTGTTTTTATCCTTAATCACTTTGTCAAATGCTTTTACTGCATAACCTGTAATGATCATGTAGCTTTTACTCCTTTATCTATTAAGATGGTGTATTGCATTGATGATTTTCATAAATTGAACCACCCTTACATTCTGGGGTAAATCCCCATTGGTCATGATATATAATCCTTCTCAAATACTGCTACATTGGATTTACTAATATTTCAGTGAGGGTCTTTTTTTTTTTTAAGATTATTTATTTATTCCCCCACTCCCATTGTCTGCTCTCTGTGTCCATTCACTGTTTGTTCTTCTGTGTCCACTTATATTCTCTCATTAGGTGGCTCCGGAAATCGATCCTGGGACTTTCTGTAGTGGGCGAGAGGTGATCATTCTCTTGTGCAATCTCAGCTCCCTGTTCTGCTATGTCTCTTACTGTCTCTCCTTTTTGTCTCTTTTTGTTGCTTCATTTTGCTGCGCCAGCTCTCTGCGTCAGCCGGCACCCCTGCGCAGGGCGGCATTCCTGTACCAGGCAGCACTACCATACCGGGTGACACTCCCATGTGGGCCGGCACTCCACTTGGGCCAGTTTGCCTTCACCATGAGTCCTGGGTATCAAACCCTGGACCTCCTATATGGTAGACAGGAGCCCAACTGCTTGAACCACATCTGTTCCCTTGGTGAGAGTTTTTATACCGATATTTACAAGGAATATTGATCTGTAATTTTCTTGTCTTGCTGTTTCTTTGTCTGTATTTATTATCAGGGTAATGCTGGCCTAGAATGAGTTAGGAATTATTCCCTCTTCAATTTTTTGGAAGAGTTTAAGGACTGGTTATAATTCCTTAAATGCTTAGTAGTATTCATCAGTGATCCATCTTGTCTTGGGCTTTTATGTGTTTGAAGGTTATTGATGTCTGACCAAATCTCTTCATGCATTATACATCTATTCAGATTTTCTGTTTCTTCTTGAGTCAGTTTTGAGTTTGTGTGTTTCTAGGAATTTCTCCATTTCATTTAGGTTTTCTAATATGTTGGTGTACATTGTTCTTGGTAGTCTCTTTTTTTATTTTTTAAGGAACTTTTAGGTTATGTAAATGTTACAATAAAAATATAGAGGAGCAGATGTGGCTTGAGCAGTTGAGCACCTGCCTCCCATATGGGAGGCCCAGATTTGGTTCCAAGTGCCTCCTAAAAAGAAAAACAAACAAAAAAGGAGCAGACAATGAGCAAAAAATCCAATGGGCAGATAATGAACAAAAACAAATATAGATATATATACATGCCCCACCCCCCATCTCCCACTTTCCCACACCAACATCTTTCATCAGTGTGTAACATCTGCCACAATTGATAAACACACATTGAAGCATTGCTACTAACAATGGACTATAGCTTACATTATAGTCTACACTTCGCCCCACAAAATTTTATAGATTATGACTAAATGTATAATGGCCTGTATCCATCATTGAAATATAAAGCAGGACAATTCTAATGTCCAAAAATGCCCCCATGCTACACCCAATCTTTACTCTTCCCCCAAGAACCTCCAGAGGCCAACATCTGTACATCAATGATAAAAGTTCTTCCATTGCCATAATAATAATGTCTATAATAGAATAATAAGTCTACTTCAGTCCATTGTTCACTCCCCAGTCTTGAGGATTTGGGGATGGCAATGCCCACTCTGTTTCTAATTGACAGAGGGCTTAGATGCCATGGGACAGATGGATGGAATTATCTTGCTTGCAGTTGCAGACCCTCTCTTTTCCCTGGGATGGGCATTGTCCTTCATCATCTTCTTGATAGTTGTCTTGGGTGAGTCCAGTGAACTGGAGAGTAGGTGTTGCAACTCTGCGGAGATTCAGGGCTCAACCAGAACATGAACAGACTAAAGATTTAAGTCTCTGGGAAATATATTTAGCAAGTATAGTAATTATAGGTTCAAATAAAAGGGGTAGAAGAGCGATGTGTAGGGAAACTGTAAATGAGTATAATTCTGTTACACTGGGCAGCATAAATTCCAAGCTAAGACCCACTGACAGGGTGCCAAATTCCTGAGATTTGTCTGCCCTGCTTGTAGTGTCCAGATGTCTCTAGAGCCCTCAGGAGACCTGCAGTTTGAGGAAATGTTTACTGTAGCTGTCAATGAGATCCTGCTGAGAAGTGCATAAGCATAACCTCTGGAATGACCCTCCAACTCACTTTGAAGAGATTAAGGATATTAAGAAGATATTGGGAAAAATACATTGGATGAGCACAAAGAAGAATTGGAAAGCATACATAGAAAAATATCAGGTCTTATGGGAATGAAAGGCACAATAAATGAAATGAAAAATACACTGGAATAGGCAGAAGAAAGGATTGAAGAAATAGCCTCCAAAAGTGAATATACAAAACAACAGATTAAGAATGGAAAAAATTGAACAAGGTCTCAGGAAACTCAACAACAGCAAGAGATATGCAAACATATGTGTCATGGATGCCCCAGAAGGAGAAGAGAAGGGAAGGGGGAAGAAAGAATATTTGAAGAAATAATGGTAGAAAAGTTTCCAACACTATTGAAGGACATAGATATCCATGTTCAAGAAGCACAACATACTCCCATCTCAAAAAATCCAAATAGACCAACTCTGAGACAGATGCTAATCAGAATGTCAAATGCCAAAGACAAAGAGAATTCTGAGAGCAGCAGGGAAGAAGTAATACATAACATATAAGGGATACCCAATAAGATTAAGTGCTGATTTCTCACCAGAAACTATGGAGACAAGAAGACAGTGGTATGATATATTTAAGATACTGCAAGATTAAAACTTCCAGCGAAGAATCTTATATGGCAAGATTGTCTTTCAAAAATGGGGGCAAGTTTAGAATATTCAAAGATAAACAGAAACTGAGAGAGTTTGTAACCAAGAGACCAGCTTTGTGAGAAAAACTAATGGGTGGGCTACAGTCTGAAAAGAAAAGACAGGAAAGAGAGGTTTGGAAGAGACTTTGGAAATGAAGATTTTACCAGCAATAGTAACTAAAAGTGTCAAAAGAGTGGTGAAAATAAAATATAACAGATAAAACCCAAAGGTCAAAAAGGGTGAATAACAATTGCCTTTTCAATAATAACATTGAATGTTAATGGATTAAACTCCCTAATCAAAAGACACAGAATGACAGAATGGATAAGAAAATATGAGCCACCTATATCTGTCTGCAAGAGGCTCACAATAAATCCAAGGATACCAATAGATTGAAAGTGAAAGGCTGGAAAAAGAAGATATTCTACACATGCAGTAACAAGAACAACAACAAAATGCCAGAGTAGCTATACTTTGTAGCTTTACTTTTATATCAAATGAAATAGCCTTAAAAGACACTAGTACTGTGCAATCTGAGGAGGAAGTCAAGAAAAAATTCCATTTACAACAGCACTAAAATAATCAAATATTTAGGAATAAATTTAAGCAACAATGTAAATCACTTGTATTTAGAAAAGTACAGCTTATTGTTAAAAGAAATTTTAAAAAGACCTAAACAATTGGAAGAACATTCTGTGATCATGGATTGGAAGACTAAATAGCATTAAGATGTCAATTGTAGGGGCAGGGCAGGACAGAGTCTGAGTGAGTACACCCTTGTCATCTCTCCTGCAAAAAACCAGCTGAGTGGGGACAGAATCCTGCCCAAGTGAGCAGTTTTAGGAACATACAAAGCCGGAGGTATCTGGACATTGATCTGGAGAGAATGCGGCAAAAGGAGTGCTTGCTCAAGGTAAAACGGCAGGTTTCTGACACTGGAGCCTGAAGCTGTGGGAAGACTAAACCCTTCCCCTAGGGCTAATAGCTGCAGCATTTCTTGAACACCTCCAGTCGCATAGTGGTGTTCCCAAGCCCCATGTTCCCCAAACACATGATCCCCAAACCCATGTTCCCTGAACTTTGTGTTCTTCAAACCCCACATTCCCCATAACCCACCTGCAAACCTGCATACCCTGAGCCCACATTCTCCCAAGCCAATGTTCCCAAACCCAATACTCCCCGAACTCTGGCATTCCACTAGCCCTGTGGTCTCAGACAAATGCTGAGAGTCGGAGGGTTCTGGTGAGGGGTGCAGAGGGGCCTGAGAAGTGCAGGTTCAATTTTCTGGTCCCCCCTTTTTTTCAAGCTTGGAGGAGCATGCCAGCTGGATTAGGGAGAGGCTAGGAAGAGAGGAGGGGTAAATCTGCTGAGAGAACCCAATTTACCTAAAAGCCCTGGGATAGGGAATCTTGCTCTGTGAGAAGGTGGAGTCAGACAATTGGCTAGTCCTCTGTAACACACCTAAGGGAGGGGGACAGTAGGACATGCTTTGTAGGCTTCCAATAGCATACTTAGGTTTCCTGGCAAGGTGTGGGTGCTCTCTCTCAAAGAGACTAAGGATCATTATTTTCTGTGGCAAGTTGGTTCACCAGGGTCCCATTTGAATCACTAAGGGAAGCCCTCAAACAGCCTTCCTGCTGCCCTGGGAGAGAGGGAAGTAAGGTAGTGAGAAAGGGGGAAGGATAGAATTCCTAAGCAGTTTGTTCAATAGCAAAGAGGATTCCTTGCTTGAGACCTTGTCTGGTCTCTTTTGTTGGTTTGTTTTCTTGTCCTTCCTTTCTCCTTATACCCCCACAGCCCCTCCCCCACTTTTTTTTCTTCCTTGCTTGCTTTTTTTTTTCTTCTTTTTTCTGTTAGGTGCTGCTGGCAGGGTTTCTTATTTGCTGTGCTTCCTCATCCTTGAATTCCTCTTTTCTGTTTGTACTGATTTTGGCCAGCAATGCTATGCCCTTTCCCTTATATCTTTCTATCTTCCATTGTCCATTGTTTCCCTTACATTCTACCTCTCTTTGTTAGCCCCCAATTTCTCTGACTTTTTATTTCTAACACCTCTATTCTGTTTTCTATCTTATATTCATTCTTTTTTTCTCTTTATTGTTTTTTAGATGTTACATTAAAAAAATATGAGGTCCCCATATAACCTCCACCCTCCTCACCCCACTCCTCCCAAATCAACAACCTTTTTCATCATCATGGGACACTCATTGCATTTGGTGAATACATTTTAGAACACTGCTGCCCCACATGGATAGTGGTTTACATTGTCGTTTACACTCTCTTCTAGTCCACCCAGTGGGCCATGGCAGGACATACATTGTCCAGCATCTGTCCCTGCAGTACCACCCAGGACAACTCCAAGTCCTGAAAATGCCCCCACATCATATCTCTTCTTCCCTCTCCCTAGCCTCATTCTTTATGTTACTTTCCTTTCTTTTCTCTTTTCCTCTCTCCTGATCAACTGGCCTTTCAATTCATATTATATTCTTCCCCATATTCAGTTTACCATCTCATTGTAGGTACTCCACTTTTTTACTGTTATAACTCTACACAGCTTATATCAGTTTAATATCCATTCTCTAAGATCTCACATGGTTCTTCTGATAACATTTACTATCAATACTACTATTACACTTTTTCTTTTCTTACCTCTTTTGCTTTCCCTGGCCCTAATAATATCCTTCAAGAGAACTTAGACAACAACAAGGAAATAGAATAAGAAGAACAAAGTGTCAAAAAGAAGACTTAACACACACACAAAAACAACACCAAAATATACCCTGAGACTAGACAGAGAAGCTAATCGACTGAATAAACCCATCAAGATAAAATGATGACCAGAGAGCAACAAAAAATTACAAACCATACCAATAATCCGGAAAAAAATGGTCCAATCAATGAACAAACTAAAAACCAGGAAAAGGAGCAGAACATCAAATAACTAATCAAAGTTCCCAAAATATATATCATGGACCAATTTAATGAAATGAAGGGAGAGATTAAGGATATTAAGAAAACACTTGGAGAGCATACAGAAGAAATTGTAAAGATATGCAAAAAGATAATGTATATGATGGTGATGAACAGCACAATCCAAGAAATCAAAAATACACTCTCAGCAAATAATGGCAGATTTGAAGAGGCAGAGGAAAGAATTTGTGATGTGGAAGACAGTACATCTGAAATCAAATAGAGAGTAGAATTGATCAATAAAAAGATAGGGGCGGTGGACTTGGCCCAGTGGTTAGGGCATCCGTCTACCACATGGGAGGTCCGTGGTTCAAACCCCGGGCCTCCTTGACCCGTGTGGAGCTGGCCATGCGCAGTGCTGATGCGCGCAAGGAGTGCCATGCCACGCAGGGGTGTCCCCCGCGTAGGGGAGCCCCACGCGCAAGGAGTGCGCCCGTGAGGAAAGCCGCCCAGCGTGAAAAGAAAGAGCAGCCTGCCCAGGAATGGCGACGCCCACACTTCCCGTGCCACTGACGACAACAGAAGTGGACAAAGAAACAAGACGCAGCAAAGAGACACCAAGAACAGACAACCAGGGGAGGGGGGGGAATTAAATAAATAAATAAATCTTTAAAAAAAAAAAAAAAACTAGTTATAGATTTGCCATATGACCCAGCAATTCCAGTGCTGGGTATATACCCAGAAGAACTGAAAACAAGGACACGAACCGATACATGCATACCAATGTTCATAGTGGCATTATTCACTATTGCAGAAAGTTGGAATCAACCCAGTGCCCATCAACAGATGAATGGATAAATAAAATATGGAGTACTACTCAGCTATAAGAAGGAATACAGTACAAACACATGGGATAACATGGATGAACCTTGAGGACCTTATGTTGAGTGAAGCAAGCCAGGCATTGAAGGACAAATACTACATGACCACTCTGATATGAAATAAGCAAACCGAGCAGTCTCAGAGAGCTAGCCACTGGATGATAGGCTTACAGAAAATTGGGGGGTGGGCAAAGGAAGGTTGTTAGCTGATACCTACATGGGTGAAATCTATGATAAAGTGGAGGTAAGTATTTGTATAGGGAAGGGATAAGATGGGGCATAGGGACAGTTTGGGTGGGGCTTTGCAGGCTTGAGGGGAGCTAGAGTTGGGAGGATGAGTCAGATGGCCCAAGGAATTGGGGGGAGGGTTGGAACATTTGAACATGAGAGGTTGTTGGTTATGTGCTTGAAACTATAATGTTGGGAAAACACTTCAGAAATATAAGGAAGGACTACCTGTTTAAGGTGCTTAAGGGGGCATCTGGCACAGGGGCAGGCTTCTAGGGAGTGTGTGAGTGCTCATCTTTCATGGTGTGGAGACCCATACAATGTGTGGGAAGGTGTAACCACATCCTTGGGAGGCCTGATGTTCTCCAACAGATGGAATTGTGTTTCTCGAGAAAATTGGTGGCTCCCAGTGGGGGAGGACAGTCTAGTATGTCAAGCCCTCAGCATTGTTGCAAGTATCTGTGAATCTAGACCTTCAAGCCATGAAACTTGGTTGTCACTGTGGGTCCTGAGGAGAGGGAGAGAGAGGAATATGTATATATTCACTATACTTGCTAAATTAGTTTATATGGCTAAGAGTCATCAAAAAAGAGTCGGGAGGTCATCAGAGGGGTTGAGCTTATGCATGCCTCATCAGGATCCAGACACAGTCAAAGTAGATGCAACCCCAGATTCTGGTGCTCCTGAGGGCTACAGAGACACACAGGTTCTACAGTCATGGCAGATGGCTCTGGAGTTCAGTGCCTTGTCAGTGGGCCCTACCTTGGAATTCGTGTTCCTGAGTGTGATGGAGTTGGACTCAGATGTGACCTTTCTACACATGCCTCTTTGTCACTTTTACTGAACCTGTAGTTGGCACTGGGGTTGGTGTATAATCAGGAGACCTGAAATTCTGATCTGTCCATGTGCTGGCTGGGCCCTGAGCCTCAGTAGAGTTGCAATTCCTACTCTCTGGTTCTTTGGACTTACTCCAGTCAGCTAACAAGGAAGTGAAGATGGTCAACCGCCACACCAGGGAACCGAGAGTACCTACAACTCCAAGCAGGATAATTGCATCCATCATCTATGTGGGATCTAAGCCCCCTCTTGATATAGAGGTGGAGTGGACATCACCATCCCAGGGTCCACAGAATGGGGGAATATAATATGGATTATTGTGGACTTACTGGTATTCTACTATAGAACTATTGTGAATAGTAATGGAAGAAACTATAGCATTGATGTGGAGAAAGTGGCCACGGTAGGTGCTGAGGGCAGAGAGAGGGAAGAAGAGATGTGATGTGGGGGCATTTTCGGGACTTTGAGTTGTCCTGAATGGTATTGCAGGGACAGATGCTGGACATTATTTGTCCTGCCATAACCCACTCAATGTACTGGGAGAGAGTGTAAACTACAATGTAAACTATAATCCATGCAGGGCAGCAGTGCTCCAAAATGTATTCACCCAATGCAATGAATGTGCCCCAATGATGAAAGAAGTTTTTGATATGGGAGAAGTGGGGGAGTGGGGTGTGGGGTATATGGGAACTTCTTATATTTTTTAATGTAACATTTTTTTTGTGATGTATGTATCTTTAAAAAAAAACAATAAAAATTTTTTTTTAAAAAAAGATGTGAATTGTACCCAAATTGGTACACGGATTCAATGCAATCCCAATAAAAATTCCACCAACATTTTTAATGGAAGACACAATTATCAGATTTATTTGAAGGGGTAAGTGGTCTTGAATAGCCAGAAATATCTTAAAAACTAAATGAGAAGTTACAGAACTCTCACTTCCAGAGTTTAAATCATATTACCTAGCTACAGTGGCAAAAACAGCATGGTATTGGTATAACGACAGATACATAGACCAATGGAACTGAATTGATGTTTCAGAAACAGACCCTCATATCTATGGTCAAGTGATTTTTGACAAGTCTGTCAAATCCACCCAGCTCAGGCAGAACAGTCCATTCAACAAATGGTGCTGGGAGAACTGGATACCCAAAGCCAAAGAAAGAAAGAGGATGCCCACCACAAACCTTATAGAAAAAATAACTCGAAATGGTTAAAAAACCTAAATATAAAAGCAAGAACCATAAAGCTTCTATAAGAAAATGTAGGAAAACATCTTCAAGACCTGGTGGTAGGTGGTGGATTCTTAAAGGAGATAAGAGGAGGACTGAGATGGACTATTCATGTTTAATGTATGGAGAAGTTTTAATTAACTCTACTGTAAAAGTGTGGAAATATATAGGGTTGACGGTAACACATTATAGTGAGTAACAGAAGGTTTATGTGGCTGAAAAGGGAAACCTAGGGATGTAAATGCCAATTGAAAGAAAGCTAGGGACTCAATAACACAGTAAACCCAGAGGGGGATGAGAATTGTAGTTGATGGTACAGATGCAAGAGGGTCCTTTGTGAGCTAGAGCAGATGTATGTCACTAGTGCAGGGTGGTGGAAATGTAAAGAAGCATGGAAAAAATACAACTGGTGTGACTTATGGACTTTGGTTAACTGTAATGTAATGCTCATGCATCTACGCCAAAGATGTACTGTGTTGATAATGGGGGAGTACGGAAAAAGTTTGCTAAATATATGCTATGGGCCTGGTAATAGTCTGATGATATTATCTCATAATCCGTAACAAATTTCCACCATGGTGTGGTGTTTTGATAGAGGGGTGTTTATGTGAATTATGCACATGTGCATGATTGTTTTATAAGATTACAACTTCTGTCATAAAAATATATTTAACAAATAATAATAGGGTGGGTTTGGGAAAAATACACCAAATGTTTGTTTTGTAAGATAAGGTCTATAGTTAATGGTAAGATTTTGAAGATATTCTTTCATAATTTGTAACACATGTCTCACAACAGTGCAAGGTATTGGTGGTGGCATGATATATGGGACCCCAGCATGATATTATGTATGTTTGTTTTGTAAGTTCACAACTATTACTATACACTTATTGTTTATGTATGTTTACATATGAGTGATAAACTTCAATTAATTTAAAAATATATATAGGGATTCCCATGTACCTCATCCCCATCGCATCTCACATTTCTCCCTATTAATAATATATTCCATTATTGTGGTACATTTGTTACAATTGATGAACAGATATTGAAGCATTGCTACTAACTATGGTGTATAGTTTACATTATGGTTTACACTTTGCCCTGCACAATTTTATAGGTTTTGACAAAATGTATAATTGACTGTATCCATCATTGCAGTGTCATGCAGAACAATTCCAATGCCCTAAAAACCCCCTATGCTCCAACTATTCTTCTTTCCTCCTCCCCTTAGAATCTCTCATGACCACTCTCTTTATATCAATGTTAAAAGTTCTGTTACAACAATAATAATGTCTACTTTGGTCCATGGTTGCCTTCCCACCTTATGTTTGTTCATTCCTCAATCTTGAGGCATTTGAGATGGTGTTGGCTACTCTACTGAAGAATGAGAGGTTGCTTAGATCTCATGGGGCAGATGGGCGGAACTGTCTTGCTTGCAGTTGTAGATACTCTGCTTTTTGGGATGGGGTTTGTCGATCACTATCCTTGTGTTAGTTGTCCTGGGTGAGTCCAATGAACTGGAGAGTAGGTATTGGCTGCAGCTCTGCTGAGATTCATGGCTCAAGTGGCATATGAACAGGCCAGAGATTTAAGTCTCTGGAACACATATTTAATGGGTATAGTGCTAATTATAGATTTAAATAAAAAGTGTGGAAGAATCATGTGGAGAGAAATTGCAAATTAGTGTAACTCTATTACACAGGTTAAATAGGTTATCATATAATCCAAGGTAAGGCCCATTGACAGGCTGCTGATTTCATGGGGTTCTGTGCCTTGCCTATAGTTTCCACATCTCTAGAGCCCTCAAGAGCACATTTATTTGGGGCTTTGTTTACTGTGGCATTTAGTGAGATCTGCCTGATATGTGTAGAAGTATAACCTCTGGAATAACCTCCTGACTCACATTGAAATCTCTTAGCCTTAAAAACTCCTTTGTATTAAAATTTCCCCCTATGGTCAAGGTTTTTTTCCAAATGCATCACTGATTGGTACTTGGTATTACTCCCTCAGTGCCGGGGATGCTCATCCCAGGGAGTTATGTCCCACACCAGTTGAGGGTGGTGGGGTAGAGAGTTTATTTGCTGAGTTTGGCTTAGGGAGACCACATTTGATAACAAGAAAATTTTTAGAAGGCAACACTTAGGCAAGAGATATTATTAGGCTAAGTTTCAATTTTGCAAGAATAAGGTTCATAAGTACAAGCATTGATATAAAGGGCTTGGCATATTGTTTTCTTTTATCAGGTACTCTGTACCTGAGAGATTCTTGCCACTCCTCTATTATCAAATGTAGTAGGAATCCCCAGGATGGGAATTTAATATTTTGTTCGTTATTGTGTGGGTCTCACCCACTGAGATAACACCCTATGACCACAGGAACACATTCATATTCCATAGAGGCATGCCTAAGGTGCACACCTATTAGCTGGGAAAATGACAAGTGTTGGAGAGGATGTGGAGGAATAGGAATACTCATCCACTGCTGGTGCAAATGTAGAATGGTGCAGCCACTGTGGAGGGCAGTTTGGCAGTTTCTCAGGAAGCTGATTATGAATTGCCATGTGCTCAGGCAATCCCACTACTAGGAATATACCTAGAAGAATTGAAAGCAGGTATACTAACAGATATATGCACACCAATGTTCACTGTGGCATTTTTCACAGTTGCCAAAAGTTGGAAGTAAACCAAGTGTCTATCAACAGATGAACGGATAAACAAAATGCGGTATATACATACTATGGAATATTATTCAGCAGTAAGGAATGAAATATTGATACATATGACATGGATGAATCTCAAAGACCTTATGTTGAGTGAAGTAAGCTAGTCACTAAAGGACAAATATTGCATGACCTCACTGATATGAACTAAGGATTGTGAGCAGACTCAATAGAAGTAGATATGGAAAATAGGTTACCAGGGGATAAAAAGCACGTAGAGTGGTGAGCCGATGCTGAGTAGAATCTATGATAAGTTGGATGGGGGAGGTTTGGCAGTGGATGGGGGTGATGGTAGTGCAGCAATGTGAGAAGGGTCTATGATGCTGGAGTGTGAGGGCGAGTGGGGCTATTCATAGAGCTGAAGGGAGGGTTGGAGGAAGGAACAGGTGAACTCTGGGGAGATAGAGGATTGTGGTTGAGAATACAATTATGGGAGTATTCTTCTGGCAACTGTGACAGGGGAGGGCCACTGGTGCAGAATGTCAGTGGTGGGGAATGTGTGGGGAAGTGTGCATCCCATAAGTTTTGATAGACTCTTTTCATTTATATTCATCTCAAAGTATTTTCTTATTTCCCAGTTTCTGTCAATTTCTTTTTCCTATGAATGGGGCACACTTTATTTCTTTCATACCTTGTATTTTTTCCTTGAGAACTTTCTGAACAATATTTTTAATATTAAGATGTAACTCTGGAAATCCTAGTCTCATACTCCAGGATTTGTTGTTGCTATTTGCTGTAGATTGTAGTTGTTTGTTTGTTTAGTGAATTTCTAAACTATTTTTGAAGAGACCATTTTTTGTTGTTTGTGTTATCTGAAGTCTGTGTGCTTTTACTTTGGTGGTCAGCTAGTGGTTTAACAGAAATTTCCTTAAGTAGTTGGGGGCAAAAAAATTACTCTCACAGTCTTTACAGATTTACTCTCAGTTTGAGCACTCCTTCAATGCTTAGCCAACCATTTACAATTCTGGCTCAGCTTTCACTTTGAGATTGTGCTGGACCTAAAAGATCAGTCAGAGGTGAAAGTTTATGATCCTCGGTGATCTTTCCTTTGTATACTTCTTTCCCCAGTCATGCGCGCAGCTTTCTTGATTTCCCAATATACATGGGAGCTTTTCAAAGCCTTTCTCTTGATTCAGTGTTTGCTTAGTTTCTGTAAACCTTTGACTCTTTTCTAGAGTTCTGATAAAGTTCCTTTTGACAGTTTTTGCCAGTTTTTTCAGTGCTTCTGGGGAGGGATGGGCCCCCACATTTACCTACTATACCATTTTCACTGACATGACTGTTCTGTGAATGATGTTTTGAAGTTTAAATCCTTAAGTTCATATCTTAATTTAAAAAAATAAACATGTGCACTCTTTTTCCTGGAAGGAATAACAAATCATGAGAAAGACATAACTAGAGGTTTCTCCAGAATTGATGAACTTACAAAAATCAATAAAATGATTTATTTTATATAGGCAAAGTCAAAATCTTGTTTGTACACTTAAATTTTTGCAAATTAATAAAAACATATCAATACTGCTCCATATAAACCTTTGTATAAACATTAAAGGAAAAATACACATTAGTTCATTTTTCTTTTAGTGCTTCCAAAGAATAGAATGTGCAAGTCCACCTGAAGACTTTCTGCCCTCCTCATATGCAATAAAAAGAACAGATGTCAGGGGTTGGGGCAGTGTCAGGTGCAGTTTGTAATGTCTCTAGAAAATACAGAAGGAAGTTGGAGGTAGATTGTTTAGTGACTGCACCTGCCCCCTCCTGCAGAGAAATAAATTATAGGGGTGCCTTTATTGTTCAATAAAACCCAAATAGCAGCTTCCTTGCTCATTGAGTCAAACTATACTGAATCTTGCATGCTTTCAAAGGTACAACTACAAATGGTTGAAAACTTTATTCAGCACGCAGAAGATAGCCAGTTGGATCCTGTACACCTTATCTTTCTAAAGTTTAGACTAAGCGCTAAAGAATGCTCCACTCACAGGTGGCTCTAATCACTCTGGAAATGCCAAGAATGGCAAAGTTCAGATGAGTGAACCCTTATCACTTGTGGCAGGGGCAGCAATTTTTACTGAATTTAGCCTGCTTAATTAATATTTTAGCCTCCTCAGGTGGAAAAATAAAAACAACAACAAACTGTACTTTCAAAGGAAAGTCTTAGGGCAAAAGCCCAGCTTTTACTGACAGAGACTCATAAAATTAAAGAGGCTTCACAGCTTTTTCTTAGCCTCTGGAAAGCATTTCCCTTGACTGTCACATTCTAGGAAGTTTCAGCAATACCTATGCTGTTCTATTCTACAGCACAGAAAACTGGTTCTTGGTTCTCATTGGTCTTTGCGATAACATGATGATCTGTTGTTGATGTGATTAACTTTGTTGAGAAGATAGTGGGAATTAATTTTTTCTAGTAACTTCTCAAGGTACTGAATTAAGACTCGTCTTTTAAACCTGAAAGCAAAGAAACATTTAATTAACCAAAAGATATCTAAATAACTTCCTCAACATGATAAAGAACATAAATGAAAAATGCACAGCTAACATTATAGTCAATGGTGAAAGACTGAAAACCTTCCCTCTGAGGTATGGAACAAGACAAGGATGCCCACTGTCATAACTCTCATTCAACATTGTACTGAAAGGTCTAGCCAGAGAAATTAGGCAAGGAATAAAAAAGGCATTCAACTTGGAAAGGAAGAAGTAAAGCTATCTCTATTTGTGGAGGGCAGGTTCCTTTATATAGAAATTTCCAAAGAATTCACTAGAAAATGACTAGAGCTAATAAATGACTTCAATAAAGTGGTGGGCTACAAGATTAACACCCCAAAAATCAGTTGCATTTCTATATATCAGCAAAGAACATTCCAAAATGGAAATTAAAAGAATTGCATTTCCAGTAACAGCTAAAAGAACAACATATTTAGTGCAGGGTAAATGAAGACGGAATGCCCTTTCCGTGAACCCAAGGCCCTGGAATGAGGATGGGTTGGTCTGGCCAGCCACCTGACCCTCATAAACGGGGGGTTTGGAGGTAAGCAACGAAGGAACACCTGCGATAATAATCAGGAGGTCTGGTAATTATTAACTAGTCCCACTATTTGTAACCTTATGAAAGCTGACCGTGTCTGTTAGAAGGGTGTGGAGCACAGCATGGAGCACAGCACCATACCTCCTGCCCGGTGGTCGCCAGGTCCTGTAAGTAGGCTGAGCACACACCCCCACAGCCTGCCACCACCCAGTTCAGGTTATGTTTGTAAATAACAAAGGCATGGCCATAACCGGGCTCCCATGTGGTTTCTCTGGAATACCAAATTAGTACCTGTGTTATACTTAGTAATAAATTTAACCAAGAAAGTAAAGGACTTGGACACTGAAAACTATGAAACTGTTGAAAGAAATTTAAGACCTAAATAAATGCAAGACATCCTGTGTCCATGGATAGGAAGATTTAATATTGTTAAAATGCCAATACTACCCAAAGCAGTGTACAGATTAATGTAATTCTTATCAAAATCTCAGCAGCCTTTATGCATAAAATAAATGCAAAGCTGATCCTCAAATTCATACAGAATTGCAAGGGGCCTCAAATGACCAAATCAATATTGCAAAAGAACAAATCTGGAGGTCTCACACTTCCTGATTCAAAACTTACTACAAAGCCACAGTAATCAAAACACAGTGGTATTGGCATAAGGATAGACATACTGATCAATGGAATGGAACTGAGAGTTCAGAGATAAGCCCTCACATCTAAGGCCAATTGATCTTCATTAAGGGTGCCAAATACATTAGCTGGGGAAAGAACAGTCTCTTCAATAAATGGTGCTGGGTGGATGGACTGGGGGAGAGTGTGAACTACAATGTAACCTATGGTCCATGCGGTGTGGCAGTGCTCCAGGGTGTATTCACCAAATGCAATGAATGTGCCTTACTGATGAAAGGGGAAGTTGATGTGGGAGGAGCGGGGAGGGGGAGTGGGGGGAGGGAAGTAGGGTATATGGGAACCTCTTATGTTTTTTAACCTAATGTTTTGTGTGATCTATTTATCCTTTAAAAATTGTTAAGGGTGGAGGAGTGGGGTGGGGGGTATATGGGGGGGTATATGAATGTAACATTAAAAAAATAAAGGGGAAAAATGTTTAGAATCTTAAGATGGCAATTTCAGAAACTCGAAATAATAAAACCAAACTTGAAAAATAAATAAAAGCACTATATAAAGAACTTGCACATTCGTAAGAAAAAGTTGGAGAAGCAAATAGAGCTGATTCATAAAAATCTATTAAGGTGAGTGAAAAGAAGATGCTCTTTCTATTTTGGAATGAAAGGAATGCAAATGAAAAAAGCAATGTGAGATCATTTTTCACCTATCAGATTGACATGTGTGGGAAATGGGAATCCTGGGTTTAGTGAATGAAGTATAAAGCAACACAAATTTCTGGAGGGTGGTGAGTGACAATGTAAAATGTGAACATACTTTAAACACAGCATTTCTAATTACAGTAATTTTCTAAAAGGAAAAAAATCACAAAACTAAGCAAAAATGTATTCTTTTAGAGTATTTATAAAACTGGCCAAAATGTATGTTCTTTATTTTCTTTTTTATGTTTTTAGGTTATTAATCTGAATTTATTATTTCAACCAATCTGTATTGTTGAGAGTATACTAAATATCAGCTACTGTGATCAATGCTGGGGATACAATGAAAAAAAAACACCACAGCCCCTACCTTTGGAGAAAAAAAAAAAAGATGCTGGGAATACTGGATATCCACATGCAAAAGAATGAAATTGGACCCTACTTCATACCATATACAAAAATTAACTTTAAATCGATCAAGGACCTAAACATAATAACTAAAGCTATAAATTTGTAGAAGAAAACATAGCAGGAACCTTCATAACCATGGATTTGATAGTGATTTTGTAGATACGACAACAAAAACATGAAACAAAAAAAAAACAGATAAAGTGGAATTCATCAAAATTTAAATCTTCTGTACATCAAAGGACATTATCAAGAAAATGAAAAGACAACCTACACAGTGGGAGAAACGAATTGCTAACCATATATCTGATAAGAGTGTAATATCCAGAACATATGAAAAAGTGCTTTAACCAACTCAATAACAAGACTACTAATCCAATTTAAAAATGAGCAAAGGACTTGAATAGACATTTTCCAAATAAGATATACAAATGGATAACAAGCACATGGAAAGATGCTTAATATCATTGGTCATCTGGGAATTGCAATTAACCACTATGAGATACCATTTCACATTCATTAGGATCACTATCATATATAAAAAAATAATAACAAATATTGGCAAGAGAAATTGCAACCCTTATACATTGTTGGTGGGATATAAATTTTGAAGCCACTGTGGAAATAAGTTTGGCAGCTCCTTATAAAGTTAAGTATAGAATTATCATATGACTAGGCAATCCCACTTCTAGGTATATACCCAAGAGAACTGAAAGCAGAGAATTGAACAAATATTTGCACACCAATGTTCATAGTGGCACTATTCACAATTGCCAAAAATAGAAGCAACCCAAGTATTCATCAACAGATGAGTGGATAAACAAACTGTGGTATATATACACAATAGAGTATTATTCAGCATTAAAAAGGAATGAAGTTCTGATGCATGTCACAACATGGATGAACCTTGAAGACTTCGTATTGAGAGAAATAAGTCAGACACCAAAAGTCAGATATTGCATAATCCTGTTTATCTGACATGCCTAGAATAAGGAAATTCATAGACATCGATAGCAGATTACAGGTTACCAGGTTCTGGGGGGCGGGGAGGAATTATTTTTTAACAAGTATAAAGTTTCTGTTTTAGGTGATGAAAATGTTTTTGTGATGGATGTTGGTGGTCATACAATATTGTGAAGGTAATTAATACCACTGAATTGTACACTGGAAAGTGGTTAAAATGGTAATTTTGAGTTGTATATATGTTACTACAATTAAGTTTTTTAAAAAATGAAATTGAATTTTTATAGACTTGTAATTGAATTTTAAATGACATGCAAGTAACTATGGGGAATAGAAAGAAGAGCTTGAAATCTACATGGGACTATTGAATGCATCCTCATGAAAATATATGGCTTAGGAAATACCAAGAATGTCAATTACAGGCCCAAGCCAACCTCAGATTATGGTGAGCCTGGAAGTCTCCTGCTTGACTTGGATGAATGAGTTAGACTCAGATAACATCAACCTAATGCCTGTGGAGCCAGCATTAACTATGAGCGAAGGCCAGGCTTTGAGAAAAGCATGATAGTACTTGTTCCTCCTGCCATTCTGGGAGAGGCTTTCTTGCTTAAGAAAAAAGAAATGAAGAGTTCCTCTTTATACCCACCTTGCTGCTTCCTTGATGGTAAATTCAACAAATTGTTTCTTGACCTCCAGAGATCCTTGTACTTCTTCAAGCAAAATGAAGATTCTTTCATATTCTAAAGATATTTTTAAAATTTGTCAGTTTTTTCTAAAAATATGAACAGGAAATACTACTCAGTCTTTAGGTACCCTCAGTAGATATTCAACATGGGCTGGAAAGTGAAATATAGTTTGTTTTTGAAACACCTAAATCAAGATATCTGCACATACCTACTACAAAACTCTTGTGAACACCAATCCAGTGTGGTAGGCTGAATAATAGCTCCCTAAACTTGTCCATGTCTTAATCCCTGGAACATGTTAATATGTTATCTTATATGGCAAAAGGCAATTTGCAGATGTAACTAAGTGAATGAAAATGAGATGGGGAGATTATGCAGAACTCTCCATGTGGGCCACATATAATCACATATGTCCTTAGAAGAGAGCGGAGTTAGGGTAACAGAGAGACAATGTAAGGATGGAAGAGATGTCAGAGAGGAGAGAAGTTGGTATGCTGCTGTCTGGGAAATTGAGGAAGGGATCACAGGACAAGGAATACAGGCATCCAACAGAAGCTAAAAAAATCAAGGAAAACGGATTCTTTCCTAGACTGTACAGAAAGAACACTGGCCTGCCAACTCCTTGATTTTACCCCCAGTGAAAATGACTTCAGAATTCTGAATTCAAGAAATGTAAGACAATAAGTTTGTGATGTTTTAAGTCATGAAGGTTGTGGTAATTTGGAACAGTAGCAATAGGAAACTAACATGACAAATAAGAGAACCAAAAAAGGGGGGAAAAACCCACACTGGTTCTTTTTAAAGTCAAAGTAGAGAGAAAACACTTTAAAGTGGAAAAGCCAATTCTGCTTTAAGATTTAAGAAAACTTAAATCTATTCTAAATCATACAATGAAACCAACTCCCATTATTTATTGATAGATGTTCTTTCACTACTTACTTCGTCCAAACTTTCGAACTTCCTTCATTAACTGATGTTTTATATCAGCATTGATTCCCTGTGCCATAGCAGGAGTTATTTGCAATGTATTCAGCGCTGTTCCCAAAGAAGACACTGGCGTGATTTTCTGCTCATCTACAGAGAGATTGTAGTTTACAGTTCCACCTACAAGAGCATTACTACAAGGTTTGTGAATCAGTCCATCTTTCCTGAGACATGTTAAGTCATTAGACAGAGAATCCAATTTGTTGGCTGAAATACCATCTCCTGCCATATGCCCAAGCTCTGGTGGAACAGGTTTTGACAAGAAGCCATCAGGTGGTGTTTGACCATTTTCCATCTTTTCTTCATGGCCATCATGAATGACAGTAGCATCTGGAGACCAAATTGCAAGGTTGAGCTCAAGGTAGGCACATTTCATCATCCTCACATGTATATCCCTGTCCTTTTCCATTTCTAAGTAATTATTATTTCAAAAAGCAGGAAGCTGTATCAGATGGGACTCTCAACCCCTCATATTGAGCTCAGGAAAGATAGCGCAATACAAACACCTTTTTCTCTTCTTGGCACTACAAATACATATGGAAACCAAGTAAAACAGTACAACTAATAAACATTCACAGATCCCTGGCACTCATAATTTAGTATTGTCTTATTGCCCTTTACAGCTTGCAAGGCTGCAAGTTTCACTTGATGTCATGATTTCTGAAATTTGCATATCAACTGCCATGCACTGAGCAGGAAGCCACATAATGTTGCCCGCCCCCAACCTCCCTCATTTCTACCTACAAAGTTCTGAGAAAGCAGAGGTGGCCATTAGGTCTGAGTGTTCCGTCTGTACTCCATCACCAAACATTTCCGAATGGATTATTCTCCTTATCCTTCTCTCTGCCTCAGAGGAGTTGCTTTCTTTTTGCTCTAAGTCTGATACCCCTACTTCATTTATTCAACCTCCTCAGTACCAAGCACTGTGCCAGGATATGAGTATCAGCAGTGAACAAAACAGACAGAAACAATCCCTATCCTTACGGAACTTACATTCTCTTGGGGGAAGTCAGGCAGTAGGTACACCATATGCAAACAAAATAATTTTATGGTTTGAATTTGTGTTAGGAAAGAAGCAAGCAGGGATGTGATAGAAAGTAGGAGAGGACAGGGTGGTTAGGCAGGACCTTTCTAGGGAGGTGTCATTTGAGCAGAGCCTTAGAAGATGCAAAAGAGCTGGTCATGAGAAGATCCAGAGGAGGAGCTCCAGGTGGTGGCAGAGCAAGTGCCCAGGCCATGAGGAAGAAAGAGCCGATACAATAGAGTAATGAACAGAGAGTGGAAAGAGCAAGGAAGAGACTTATCCAGAGAGGTTTCAGGAGAGGATGACAGGGGTCACTTCATGCAGAGCTTTGTAGACAATAGTCAACAAGGAGTTCAGATTCTGTTCTGAGTACATGGGAAGTTTGACGAAGGATTTTTCAAGAGGGGCATGGCATGATACAAATTTCTTGTTGTCATGATCACTTGCTACAGGGCAGAAAGTAGGTTCTATGGGGGCAAGCAAGGGACGCAAGTAGATCAGAAGAGAGGGTATTGTAGAAGCTTTGTGTGAGAGCACAACAACCTGGACTAGAGCTAGAGGGATGGAGAGACATGGTGGCACTCAGGATTTATACTGGAGGTCAAGATGCCTGGAATTTCTAAGGGATTTAAACTGAGAAGAGAATTAAAGTTAAATCACAGTGACACTAAAGTTTTTCACTACACCACTGGGTAAATGATAGTGCCTGGGGTGGACAGAAGCTGGTAGACAATAGCTTGTGAATGCCTAGGAGTGTGCGTTCAGTGGCTGTACATTGGTAACATGAAATAGGCCATGTTGGGAGTATTTACACTGTGGAAATCATTAAACACTACAAATCAGGTGTCTCCACCCTGCCACACCGATGTCGAGCTGGTTGTTAAAGCTTTACCAGCACAACTGTTGGTGGATGACATTAACTGAAATGGAGATGGCTTGAAATAGAGCTGGTTTGGAGAGGGGAAAGGACAAGAGTTAAGTTTAAAAACATGGGACCAGTTAGCCATTAAACACCTAAGTGGAGATGCCATGTTACTTAGTTGAACGGGAGTCTGCAGCTCAGGAGCAAATAGTAGTATAGAAGTATAAATTAGGGTACTGTAAATCATGCTTAAAAACCCAGGACTGCATGGGATTATCCAGACAGACAGTGTAGTGAAGGGAACAGGATTGAGCTTTGGGGCCTAACACTATTTAGAGGTGGGAAAGAAGAGGAGAAACCAGAAAAGGAAAATGAAAAGGGAGCACTAGTAAGAGAAGAAGATAACCAGTAAAGCTGAGTGTATAGAAAGCCACGGGGGAGAGAGTGAACAATTGTGTCAGTGTTGCTAAGAAGTAATGGCAACAAGCAATAGACACTAGTGACCTTGATGAGAAGAGACTTTTCAGTGGAGTGGAAAGGGCAGAAGCCATACTTTAACTGGGTTAAGGAAAGACAGAGCACAAGTGCCAAACCATCATCCTGTTAAGTTCATCCTTTCCTACTGCTTCTGCAATGGGTTTTATCCTTTTCACTGTTATAACCATTCCAAATGGTTGACCACCTTATGCCTTGCCCTGGAAAAGCAAACATGCTCATATCTCTCCATCCCATGCTAATTACTATTTAATTATTGATCTTATTTCTTCTCATATAGTTTGGGATCTTCGACACAGGGTCACTGCTCACCAAAGGGCTTATTGAACCTACCATGTAGATGATTTAGTTAATAATGGTTTGCTTAATGAACAAAAAGTGAACATAAAAGATATGAACACAAGGAAAATAAGATTGTTTAGTGTCTTAATCCTTTAGGAGCCAAAACAAAATCACAACCACTACTCTATACCTGTATGTACTAGGGTGGGTTTAATGAGGTTTGGATAAGATGGGAACCACAAGGTTGAGGGTGGTCCCTTTCCGCCCACATGGTTAGTTACAGTAGGTGCTGTTTGTGGTTTCCTCAACAGCAGGGACATACTCCGCCTTCTCTTAGATGACATAGGGCTGTTGGCTTCTCCAGGACGTTTCACTTTGCTTTGAGGCCCTGCCACAAACTCATCTGCTTCATCAATCATCATTCCCTAAAAAAAAAAAAAAAACCACCAATGAACATATTCCATTAAAAACAAAACTCTAGCCAACATGAAATGGCTTTTGTACAAATGGATTACATCATTAATATAAGTTTTAATCATGGGCCAAAGATTTACCATCCCCAGCATGTATAATGTTCTCAAGAAATGCAAACAAATTTTAATCTAGTCTAGGTGAAACAAGGAGGAAGGTGAAAAACAAGGTATCAACCGAAGCCAATGAAAAACTTTCATGAACCAAAATGGGATAAAGCCACAGTTACCTGTTTGAAGAATTACAAATCATTTCAACCTTGTTGAGGGGAAACACTTCCTTTTTTTGTGCTTTAAACTGATAATTAACAAATATTTACTATCACTATTCAGGTGCTAGACTTAAAACTATTCTACCTCACACCCAATTCTCAATTAACTGGAGTTTTTCTTAATCTTTCTGTGCCTTGATTTAATTATAAAGATTAAGAAAAACTCCAGTTAATTGAGAATTGGGTGTGAGGTAGAATAGTTTTAAGTCTAGTTTTGTTACAGAAGAGATATGCTGTATGTTATGCGCTAAATACCAGTGGTCTCCCCCATCAGTGCAAGTCCGATTAAATTTGTTTTCATACTTTAATGGACAAATCAGAATGACACACACACAAACACACACTGCACAAGAATATCTCTAGTAGGATGGTTCAATTATGCAATATCCCCCAATACATCATATTTCAGGAGGAATACTTAGTCATTGTCTAGATGGGGACTAGTGTTTTATATAACAGGAGACAGTGATCTCGGTATTAAAGGAGTTAGTGTGAGGAGGGCAGTGGGAAACAGCCTCTGGAGCTAGAAGAATGCAGGTTCAAAACCTGGTTCTTTCTCTTATCGGCTCTGTCACTCAGGGCAAACCATGTGACCACTGCACACCTGAATTTCTTTTTAGTAAAGAGAGGATAGTAATATCCTTCCAGAAAGATTATAAGTATTAAATTCAGAAAGTTACCAAACGAGCTCCTACTAAGTACCCAATAAATGGCAGCTATTATTCTTGTTCAATCAATACTCTTGCATTAGGAAGCTCCTGCTTTCCATCCACAAGAGAGTCTTGATGTCATATTTTATCTTTTCAATAACCAAAAGGGGAAGCTCTGATTTGTAGTCATCTTTCCAAGAAGAAAAGAATTAGAGCAAGAATATCACAATTTAGGCCGTTATCCTACCTTCTTATCTTGTTTAAATGGATTGCCGAAAGTGTGCAGTCTTTTAGGTTGATCTGGATCGATTTCTCGAAGTGGAGAAGCCAGTGTCTTCAGATATTCCTGATAGTTGCCCATTTGTGCAACTGGTACACTATGAAGGGAATCTGCCAAATCACCAGAAAAGAAATTGACACTATATAACTGAAGTGTATGATTCTTTGAGAGGACATGGTCATAGCCTAGTATGTAGCATCATCCTATTCTAGGCTATAGAATTATCTCCCTTTATTTCTGTTATTACTAATTCTACCATCACTCCATTTCAGTCATTACTAAAGTCCACCATTATTCCTGCCAACAGGCTTAAACCACCAGGCCTAGTAAAATCCCCTAACCCTTCAATCCAGGTTTGAGAATGGGCTGACCTCTCTTATACCACCATTCCAAGACAAGAAAAACTCATACTTATTCCCATTTGGAAGCACCTAGGCTCTATAGCAGTCTCTTATCATCCAAAGAATATGTGTAGTAGGCTTTGACCTATTTGAGAATTTGATTAAATCAACAGAATCTCTTCCCAGAAAAGTCCCCTTATACCCTGGTATATAATTTCAGAGGGGTGGTCAGGTTAAGGTTAGCTCATTTTAATGGACAAATGGTTCCACTTAAAATTAACATAATGGAGTAAAGAGGAATTGTAAAGTTACCAGTTATCCTAGATACAACCAGGTTCATTACTTTCATGGAAATGAGGAGGTCACTATTGAACTCATCACTCTAAGAGTTTGATTTCCTGTTAGCATGTATGATTTCCTGTTACCATAGAATCTGGCAGACCTACATCCTGCTTCTGTCCTTCTGACTAGACTGGAGTAAACTACTTAAATACTTACTCTCAGTTTCCATGTCCCTAAAATGGAGATAAAACAGTATCTATCACAGAGGGCCATTTTGAGGATTACAAGAGCTAAAGCATGAGAAAAATAAACCTGTAACTAAGCAGAACTAGGGGATCAGTGAAAATAGGTGAAAATTCAGTGAAAATTCTAAACATTAAAATATTACAAAATAACCTACACAGTATACAATAAAGTCCTTCATGTAAGTCAGGTTTGACATTTTCATAGTCAATGAAAAGTATCTCATTGTTCATTTACCTTCATCTTGTCCAACAATAAACTTGTGCGTTCGCAGCAGATTGGATCTCATTCTGGTTAACTGGTCTAAAAGACCACTACGTGGAATATCATAAGCATTTCTATATGTCTGGGGTTTCAAATCCTGTTTGAAATTAAACAATTCAGTTACCCTCAAGGCATTTAATAGAAAGTTAATACTCAACCCTCTTCAAATCTTAGTGAAGAGGTCTATATTCAATACAACTAACTATAGTACAATTTGCCCAGTAGAAAATTTGTTTGCCAACTTTGTTCTGAGTCCTAATAGACCCACAAAATATTAAAGACACTGGGAATATCCATTTTTGTTTGTTTTAGCAAATTTTTTATTGTCTTTTTGAAAAGATAGAGATGACACAAAATGATCCATTAAAAAATGTGAGGTTCCCATATACCCCACTCCCCACCCACCCCCCTCCTACCACATCATCAGTGTGGCAGAGAATATCCTCTTGAAGTATGTCATTTAAAACACCAAATCCTGAGATTTACATAGTGGCAGCATTAGCTGCTGCTCAGAATCTAGATTTATTCCTGTGATAGCCTTGGAGGTATGTCATTAGGATCTCTCTTCGAGAAAGAAATGACTGTTTCACTGGGAAGAGTACAATTAGTTGGTAGCCTTTTGCGTCAATGTGTTTGGAATTTGCTGAAGCATTTGAGCCAAGACCGTGTTCTTCCCAAGTTGTCCCCAGACGTTGACCGCAAACGTCAAGAATGTTAGTGCCTGGATAGTTCTGCCCAACTGTGTACCTTCTCTAAGGGAAATATCAGTGCCAGAGTTCCCTGTTGGGCTGGGCATGAATTTCTCCAACTCCATGGTTTATGAATCCCTTCCTACCCAATCCCCCTTACTTCTCCCCTCCTCTCACAGTTACAAGGTCAGCATTGTGGTCTGAAGCCTCTCCCTGCTTAATCCTGCTCCCTCTCCCCTTTATCTTTCATAGGCATTACCCCTAATAACTGTTGTATACTTTTAATTCTGTTCTGGCATCTGCTGGCAGAAGGACCCAATCTACATAATTCCTAAACTGGTCCATGAATAATCAATAAGTCCAAAATGGAATTGTAATTATTTCAAGACTTAGGTAATCTGAAAGACATAAATGTATCAGTGAAGTTCAAACAAATGCAAACTATTCATATCATAATTTACCTTGTTTAAGAGCCCTACTTGGAAGCCAGCAAATTCTTTGGTATTCAAATCTGCCAGTCTTGGTGCAGTTTCCCCTGTGATTTCTTTCAATAGCTTTCTAAAATTTTTACTGTGAGTCAAGGAAACTCCACCTCCAGAATGATTTTTCACTTTGATTCCAATTTCCTGGGGAGGTTTCTTCCCCACTGATGCTAGTATTCGTTCTGACTCTAGTTTGGTCTAAAATGAAAATACATACCATGTTATGAAAAGACTTATATTATCATTGTCTTTTTTACTATATAAGAAAGATAATACTTTAAGAACCCAACAGAAAAAATTTCAATTGCAAATCACAGAAAAATGGATAATTAAAAATTTTCCTGTGCTTTTCTCTACTACTATAGCAAATGGGGTGGGGGGAATAGAAAGACAAATAACTTTAATACTTTTTTTCTCTTGTCTAGTGTCAAAATTATGACTGAATCATGGATAGAATGAAAACCAGAGATAATTTCATTCACAGACATTCAAAAACACATTTTGCTACTGTAAAAAACAGTCTAAGTCAATATATTCATCTCGGACCCGTACAAAAAGCTTATGACTCTGTATTTATAAATGTAAACTAGTGCTGAAATTCATTATACAGACAGGCATCATATCTGACAAAATTAAGTTGTGTATTTTTAATATTGGACCATCCAAAAAACATCTCAGAAGGTTATGCTTCATTTAATAGATATTGCCAAGTAAATAATTTTAATGTGTATTTAATAAGTTTCTTACAATGAAAAATGTCCTTAATAGACATTATTATCCCATGTGGGTAAATATTGCTTGAAAGCATGTTGTACCGATATATTACATATTGGGCATATTATGTGTTTTACATACATCTGAGATTATTCAAGGAACACGGGTGACATAGAGCTGTTATTAAATTAGTAACTAGGCTATTATAAATTAGTAATGAACTTTTTTGTGTCTAGAAGATTCATCTCCACCAATGTTCAGTAAGCCCAAAATAATTAAGGATTTCTTATAGTTTGGTTGGAGATATTTATTAATTTTCCCCAATTATTGGAATTTAGTATATGTTCACTATCTTTAAAAATTAAGTCATGAAAATGTCTTGGAAGCTCATTTATAAAAATTTACAAAGTGTTCCAGAAGATCCCAGATCTTATATTAGTTTCAACTCTGTTCACTATTCTTCCTTCTTGCCATACTTCTTGCTGACACTGCCTTAAAGGTCCAAGATAATCATCAAATAGAAAATAAATCAATAGAGCAATAGATAAATAAATAAATAACCAAAACAAAAACATCATCATCAACAACAAACAAAAGACCTATTAGCATAGAGGAAAAGGTGTTAAGGGGACACTTACTAAATCTGGGTTTGCATTTACTTTCTGTTGCATTTTTAAGCACACTAGACTGGCAGGAGCTGACAAACCCCAGGTGATACTTAATTTTTTCCAGTTCCTACCAAGGTGTGTCAGCATCCCAACTGTGGAGTTATTTTGGTCCTTTAGTGAAATCGGACACTTTGTTTACTACTCTCTATTTTCTAAAGGCCAAGCTTCCAAACATATCCAACTTGAAGCATTATGGTCACTGCAAGTGCTACTAATGTTCCCTACCTGGGAAGAAATTTGTGCAGAAGAAAGGAAAACTGCAGTATTACTTTGTCATATAACATAATACCTATGTATGGCAGTAAAGTTCTAACTAGGTACTTGTCAAACATTTCCATCCTGCAAGAATGGGCTAGGTAGAGGTGAGAAGTATGATAAGGAGGGGTGAGTGGAGGATGAGGTACTAATAGAGAGGGGCAGGCAAGGGACAAGGTGAATAATGGTAAATGAACAGATGGAGGGCAAGAAGAGAGGAGCCTGAACTCCACTCTTGAGGACCCTTTGGGGCCTACCACCCTCCATTTTGAGGAACACAAGTCTCAGCTTTCCCCCAGCCTACCCCCTGGGAAAAGCATATGGATATTTATCCAAGGGCTAGCAGGTGAGTGTAAGGCCTTCATGTGCCTGAAAACTGACCTCAGGCAAGTCATTTAATCATACCATGCCTCAGTGCTGAGCTGAAAAAGAGGGATGTTCCAACCCAAAGTGATTTGAGGAGGAACTAGATTGAAGACAGACAAAATGTGACCCCTGAGATAATTCTATTAAGCCTCTACCCCTCTTGGGCCACAAAATGACCAGCTTGTGGGTAGGACAAACTGGCAAGCAAAAGGAGAAATGGCACAGCATCAAACGATACTGACAGACCCTTAACTGCAGGTTAATGGTGAAGCTAGAAGCCATAAGAATCACAATACTAATCCATAAAGTGTAGAAATATATACACAGTTAATTTTTTAAAATTACAGTTACACTAAAGAATAAGGAAATGCACTTCTGAGGGCAAAGGATTTTTGTTTGTTTGTTTTTACCAATACTACCTGTTGGCTGAGTTTTTTAAGGTAAGAGATAACACTGTAACTAAGTCCACAATCTAAATTATCTGATATCAGATTTGGAGCTCCCATCATCCTTAGTGCTTTCTTTAATGGCTATAAGGAAACAAAATACACAACAGTAAGAATAGAATAAATCTTAAAATACTCAAAGTTCAGTTACAAGGGGCAAAGGGACATGATTCATTTCTTAGAAGTCAAGGTGCTGCACATAAAACCAAATATGGAACATTAAAAAGTGGCAATGAAAATAGCAGAGAAGTAAGGAGCAGAAAGTAAAAAAAAAAATCAGAAGAGAGTGGGATAAGAAGAGCAAGTAAAAGCAAATTCAAACAGGTAAATTGCTTTCAGTCTTAAGTCCCAAGTCCTAAAATTATTTCACACTGCATTTTAACGTATATCCCATTACTGCCCGGGTGAATATCAATACTCCCCAATTTCTCCCCCCAGTGACACCAACAGTACCATTTAAGATTACCTTTCCAACTCTAGAAACTTAATTTAAAGTTTACCAAGTCAATCTCTGAAATGATTTTGATGTTCTTGATTTAAATTATATTACCAGTTCAAAATCATCATGAATACTTTTCTCAAATTGTGAAAACCAAAATGAGGCCAAGTAGTTCTTTTCTCTTTTTGGATTCCTCCTTAGCTCCCCCCACTTTTTGCTGTGTCTAGGACATATTTATATCTGGCAATAAGTAAATAAAATGGCTGCAGATTTTTTTTTCCAGAAGGAAAACCCACGTCAAGAATTTCTAGAGTTAAAAAGGGAAATTGAAGTTATACATGAATCCAGACTTATTTATTCTTAGGTTCTAAAGTTATAATCTCATAATTTTAGTTTTAATAAGAGAAACATAGGTGTATTTTATAAAAATAGCCATGGCAGTTAAAGGAAGTAAACAGTTCTCTTTTGTGCTGCCATGACGTCTCCAGACTCTTAATCATGGTTTGAGATGACAGTGACAACACAAATACTGTATTTGTAAAATAAAAAGATAAATATCTTATTTCAGGGGTAAAGATTTTGATTCATTGACATTTCCTATGACAGAAATTATCAATTACATAGTTAAAGATATACACATAAATACATACTAATAAGAAGTATGGAGGCAGAGTTTTTAAGTAGCTGTCAAAAGCCTGTCGCCACTTCAGATTTGGCTTAAGCTTGTGAACTTTAAACAAGTCATCTGTAATAGAAAACCAAATAATATATTCCATCATTTCAGTCCTGAATTCTCAAAGGTAAATCAAGCAATCCCCATGTATTATATCATTTACTAGAAATCTCAAATGCTAATCATATTAGATGAACCTTTCATTGGAGTTTGACTTTTTTGATGGTTGTGGGATTTTCAAAATTTATCAAATTATATATAGAATTTTCTAGAAGATAAAATAAATTTTCATGCTGCATATTTCCTTATTTGTGAAGCTGCATAAAACATGCTATAACTGACTCTGGTTCACAGGAAATATTTTTCTGACCTCTTGCATGTTGATAACTCTAATAATTTTCACCTGCAGGGAAATCCATGGTCACTGGTTGATGGAGTAACATTTATTTTATTTCAACATAGTGTTGTACTTATTGCTAAAAAATTGAGGTAAGAGACTTTATGAAGTATACAAGAACAAAAGCTAAGCTTCTAATTTCTAGGCAATGATGACAAGCTAAATTTTCTTTTAGGTTCTCCTTAATCTGCACATACAGTATTTAGCCATATTTCCCCTCAGTTCATTTCTTTGATTTTAGTGATCAAATTTTGGTTTCAAATACTAGTTAACAATTAGGTGATGGCACTAGTTATAGTAAGTAGTGGTGTTAGGTTGAAGTTTAAAATTCTGTACGACTAAACATGATTCTTGAATACCATGTGCATTAATACAATTAAAGATATTATCTTAAATAGACATTTCCTATCTTTTCATGCTTAAATATAATTATTTTGATAAGCTAAATATATTATACATACTCCATGAAAATTTCCAAAACATCACATCATTTTCCTACTTGGATAAAAAAAAGTTTCTTTCTAAGATAATAATTCAAAATTGTTCTTCCCAGTCATCAGTATGAACCTGCCACACTTACTGCAAATACCAAAGATATCATAAATTCACCTGCTATTTTGTTTCTTCTGGTTTTATTGGTTCCTATCCAAAAAGCAAATGCTTTATGTGAAGAGACAAAACCATACCTTTGCCACATGCAGAATTTCTCTACAAATAAGGCTATTCTTGGCAATTTTTAATTAGTTAAGAAAAGCAACTATGTATTTTCTTCATTGTACTGTTATAATAAATGATTCAGTACTGATGAAACTAATTTAAGTAAATTTACAAAATTGTAAATTGTAGGGTTTTTTTATTCTTCTGGTTCAGGATGGAAAGAGCAAAAAAAATAAAATGTGAACAGATGTCTGGCTCATCGCAGCAAGGAAATCCTTTAAAGATCATTCATATCTTGAAAGAAGGAGCCAGAGACCATGGAAATATCTTGTACTGTGTCTTTCTGTGGAGTCTATTGGAATTAGGCAATTGGGAAGTACTGACATATTTAAATACCACAACATTGGACAGACTTTTAGATTCAAATAGATTAGATAATCAGAGTTAAAGTTAACAATACTATTAATATTTCTAAAAAAATCCAGGCATGATGATCCAATCTAGGAGCTGGGTATTAGTCTATTTCTTGCCGAATTTTTAACGGGGGTTGGAAGGGAGAAAGAAAATTTTCCGGTCAAGATTGAGTATAGAGCTCTTAGGGTAGACAATGCTTTAGCCACAAACTCTAGCTCAGAAAATGATTTCCATTCAGATGGAGTCTCTAGGCTAGTGCAGTAAAGATGGCAAACAAAGAGCTAATCAACATTTGAAACACAAGCAGATGAGAGTATAGAAGAGAGTCTGTCAACACCTCAAAACCTACTGACTTTTTCTCTTCCAGGTCCTTTCTCCCCATTTTCCTCTTCAAAGAGAGGGAAGACCTGGGTTTGAGTCCAAAGTCAGCCACATCCTTAGCAGAGTGAGCTTGGAGAAACCACATCACTGTTTTGAGCCTCCATTTCTATCAAATGGGTGTAATGATAATTGCCTTATCACCCAGGATTTTCCTAAGGAAGTAGATCATGTATGTGTGAAAACACTGTATAAAATGAAAAGAACGGTGTTAAAAGTAAAGCACTTGAGAGAAAGAGAGAGATGGACATGCACCAAACTGTCCTCTTCCAGTTCTCCACCCCTACATCTTTCCCTTTTCTCATCCTGATCATAAATGGTTTCAATATGGAGATGAATTTTACTTTTTGCATAAGTCCCCAGTTCTTAATTTTAAAAACAGGTGAATTGAATGTGGTATATTTCTTTAAGAAAAGGAAAAAAGCAAAGTTGTTATATTTCTACAGTTCTTGACCTTCAATAGAAAAAATAATTTCTAGTTTCCTAATTGAGAGAGAATCCCCTTTTTAACTGCACCTATCCAGTGGTCACCCTACTGGCATTGATTCAATTAAGCTTCATTTATCTATCACTAGAAAATGAGATGCTTCACATTTTCCAGGTAAGTTTAGTGCTTAAATAATTACCCCTTTGTTAACTGCTTCTGATGGAAATCTTGCACTAATTAAGAAAGAAGAAATTGGGGTAGCCATTGTAGACAATTATGTTAGTACATGCATAGCCAAAACAATTTTCAAAAAGAAAAATAAGTGGGAGGAATCAACCTACCAGATTTCAAGACTTTTTATATGGCTACAATAAATCATAACTGTATGGTATTGGTGAAGGGACAGACACGTAGATCAATGGAACAGAACAGAGAATCCAGAAATGGCCCAACATAAATAGAGCCTATTGATTTTTAAAATTTTAATATATTTTTATTAGCGAAGTTGTGAGCTTACCAAACAATCATGCATATATGTGCAGAATTCCCATAAATCATCCCTTCACCAACACCTTGTATTGTTATCAGCCTATTGGTTTTTGTTTTGTTTTGTTTTAATTTTATATCCCCCTGTGGCTTGTGTGTGTGTGTGTGTGCTGTCTGTTCTCTGTGTCCATTTGTTGTGCATTCTTCTGTGTCTGTTTTTATTTATTTCCCCTCCCCCCTTGCACCTTGCTTGCTGTCTGCTGTGTCCATTTGCTGCGTGCTCTTCTGTGGTTTTTTTTGCTTGTCTCCCTTTTCTGTTGCGTCACCTTGCTGAGTTGGCACTCCGCAGTGCCTGCGGGCTGAGCAGTGCTCTGCGGCACTTGTGGGCAAGCCAGCCTTCACAAGGAGGCCCAGGGATACGAACCCAGGGCCTCCTATATGGTAGACAGGAGCCCAACTGATTGAGCCACAGCCACTTCCCTAGCCTATTGGTTTTTGACCAAAGTACAAAAGCAATTCAACAGAGGTGAGATAGACTTTTCAACAAAAGGTGGTAGAGCAATTGGACATCATAGGCAAAAAGAAAAAAAAGAACCTCAACCTAAGTCTCACTTTTTATACAAAAATTAACTCAAAGAGTATCACAGACATAAAAGTATAAAACTTTTACGGAAAAAAAAAGCAGGAGAAAACTTTCAGGAACTGGGACTAGGCAAGTGTTCTTAGACTTGGCACCAAAAGCATGAATCAAAAAAAGAAAAATTGATAAATTGGACTTCACCAAAATTAACTTTTGCTCTGAGAAAGACCAGGGAAGAGAATGAAAAAAGAAACTACACAGTTGGAGAAAATATTTTCAAACCACATATCTGACAAAAGCCTAGTATCTAGAATATATGAAGAACTCTCAAATGGTAACAAAAGCAAACAATTTGAGAAGAACATGGGCAAAAGACATGAACAGACATTTCACTGAAGAAGATATACAGATGGCAAATAAGCACATGAAAAGATCTCAATACCATTAGCCATTAAGGAAATACAAATAAAAACCTCAGCACTATATCACCACTTATCTATCAGAATGAATTTTAAAAAATAACTACAATTCCAACAGCTGGTGAGAATGCAGGGAAACTGGATATACTCAGAGGTTACTGGTGGGAATGTAAAATGGTAGAGCCAATCTGGAAAACACTTGGGCAGTTTCTTAAATAACATGCAACTTTCCTCCTGGGCATTTTTCCCAGAGAAACAAAGACTTATGTTCATACAAAAACCTATGCACAAATGTTTATACTAGCTTTATTTACAACAGCCCCAAAGTGTAAACAACACAGGTGTCCTTCAGCAGTTGAGTGGCTCAACAAACTGTGGTATATCCATACCATGGAATAATACTCAGCAAAAAAAGGGAACAGACTTTTAATACAACAACCTGGATGAATCTTGAGAGAATTAGGCTGAGTGAAAAAAAGTCAATCCTGAAAGGTTACATACTAAAAATTCCAATTGCATAACACCCTTAAAGTCATAAAATTCTAGAAATATAGAACAGATTAGTGGTTGCCATCAGCTAAGGTGGGAGTGGAGGCAGGATGGAAGTGGGTATGGCTATAAAAGGGTAACATGAGGGATTCTTGTGGTGATGGAAATGTTCTATATCTTGACTATATCAGTGTCAGTATCCTGGTTGCAAACCGTCCACTGGGGGAAATTGGGTAAAGGGTACAAAAGATCTCTCTCTTTATTATTTCTTACACCTGCATGGGAATCTACAATTATCTCAAAACAAAAGTTCACTTAAAAATAGAAAAATACTTTTAACGAAGTTTATGTGAAGATTTTCTAGTTCAATCCATTTCATACTTGTGGAATGAGGTCATAAAGGCATATCTAAGAAAATGGGGTTAAATAAAATTTTAAAATATGGACATTTTTCTGCCGGTAGTCTTATTACTCTCAAGGACATACCTATATTTTATATCAGTGAGTTCCAATTCTTAGAAAGAGGCTATTTTCAGATTGGAAAAACAAAGTAGATAGGTTCTCCAAAACAATCATGTTAACATATTTATGATGACCCATTCTTAACCTTCTCAACTTATAACATTTTAAATTATTGCTTTTTCAGTACACTCAATATGTGTAGTACATACAGCATGAAAAAGTGTATGCTTTTAATGACTGTATGAAAACTTAGTAAAGGTTTGATCCCTTTCACAAAAATTAAGAAACCCTACCAAATCAAAATGTTCATAACTTTACCACTAGAAGAATACCATGTGGTACCTAAAAGGATGTGGCTTAACAATTTAAAAAAAAAAGAAAAAGAAAAAGAAAAGATGTAGACACTGAGGAAGAAATGGAAGAAATTGCCTTGCCACTGTACATACAGGGCAACACTTATTGCAGTGATAAAAGGCAAAACATCAAAAATAAACCTATTTCATTTTTTAATTTTTTGATACCCCAATTTAATTTTACTTTAATTTTTCTAAATTACTATGTATTCTATATCTAATTTTTAAACCCATCACTATATTCCATTTTACTATTAATGGAACCTGGCAATATATTAGGCTTCAATTTCAAAGAAGTTTTGGACCACAGAGAGGTTCAACTATGGCAGGGAAGGAATACTGGAGTGGGGTGTTATTGATAGGGGGCACATGGTTGGGAGGGAGTTCTCCAGGGCATGTATACAGGGTACATAAAAATGTTTGGGTATTTTCATAGTGGTTATAGTTAAAAACGACAACTGAGGGAGTGCTGAGTTCTTAGCCAGGGAACTCTATCACATTCCCCAATGGAACAGCAACAATACCGCAAGTACAATGGCTAAGACCAATAAAGAAGGATGGTCCAACAATGAGCCCTTGATACTAATGACTATGCTTGTGAGCCTGGGTGCCTGAAATAAGAACTAGGCCTAGAGCTGCAGGGTGCCTAAGAGTTACCTCCTGAGGGCCTTCATGTTGCTCAAATGTGGCCACTCTCTAATGCAAACTCAGCATGTAAATACATTACCTTCCCCCCAGCATGGGACATGACTCCCAGGGATGAGCCTCCCTGGCACTAAGGGATTACTACCAAGTACCAATCTGATGATGTAACTAGAAAACGACCTTGAATAAAAGGGTCAACTCAGACTAGCAGAATATCTCAGCCTACATGTAATATCAGGTGTTAAAAAAATCTTTTTGACCTTGAATAAAAGGGGGAGATGGAAAGGACAAATGAGTTTATATGGCTATGAGTCTCCAAAAAAGAGTCAGGAGATCATCAGAGGGGTTGCCCTTACGCATGCCTAAGCAGGGTCCCAGAGACAGCCGAAGTATATACAAGTCCAGGTATTGGTACTTCTGAGGGCTACAGAGACCCACAGGTTCTATCGTCATGACAAATGGAGTTCAGTGCCATGTCAGTTGGACCTACTTTGGAGTTTGTTTTCCTGAGTGTGATGGAGTTGGACTCAGATGTGATCTTTGTTCACAAGCCTCTCCTGTTACTTTTACTGGACCTGTGGCTGTCACTGGGGTTTGGTGTATACTCAGGGGACCTGAATCTCTGGACTGACCATGTGATAGCCAGGCCCTGAGCCTCAACAGGTTTGCAACTCCTACCCTCTGATTTATTGGACTTACCCCAGCCAGCTAACAGGGAGGTGAAGAAGGTCAATCACCACACCAGGGAGCCAAGAGTGCCTACAACTGCAAGTAGGAGAATTGCATCCATCATTCATGTGGAATCTAAGCCCCCTCTCGATATAGACATGGAGTGGACATAACCATCCCAGGGTCCACAGGATGGATAAATAGAGTATAGATTAGAGTGGATTTACTGATATTCTGTTCTGGAACTATTGTGATTAGTAATGGAAGAAAATGTAGCATTGATGTGAAGAAAGTGGCCACGGTGGCTGCTGAGGGTAGGGAGAGGGAAGAAGAGATATGATGTGGGGGCAATTTCAGGACTTGGAGTTGTCCTGGGTTGTACTGCAGGGACAGTTGCTGGACATTGTATATCCTGCCATGGCCCACTGAGTGGACTGGAGGAAAGTGTAAACTGTAATGTAAACCATTATCCATGTGGTGCAGCAGTGCTCAAAAATGTATTCACCAAATGCACTGACTGTCCCATGATGATGAAAGAGGTTGTTGATATGGAAGAAGTGGGGTGAGGGAGGAGGGGAGTATATGGGTACCTCATATATTTTTAATGTAACATTAATAAAGACAAAAAAAGAGAAAACAAATGACACATACATTTGTACTGAGTAACAGCTTCCGGAATTGTTCCTTTTAGAATGTTGCCAAGGAAACCACAGCTTTTACAAATAGAATTATTGCGGAATTTACTCTTGTACCTACTTCCTTAACTTGCTCCCCTGACCAAAACAGATGCCTCAAAAGCATTTAATAGTCCTCTGTGGAGAAAAGAACGTGAACCAATATCCCCATGGAAGTCCTATATTCTGAAGAAAACTATCCGATTCTTGGAGAGTTACCCTTAATCCATGTATTTTTTTTTTCCAAATCTAGTCTACAAAAAAAGCCAAGTGCACTTAAAACTGTGGGCAGAGGACAATGGAGCTTGCAGTCTAAAGAATAGCATAAGAATCGCACACCGGAGGATATGTCTCTTCTCCTGTTGCATGTAGAAACAGCAACTAATAAGAAAACGAACAAGACAGAAAATACTATAGAAATTCTATCTTTCCAAATCAGTTTTTAGAATTTTATGTATCCTGATATCCACAGGTCTTTAGCTACATTTAAAATGCCTAATGTGTGATCTAATTGCATTTTTTATTTTAAAGATGATTCATTGATTCTTATTTTACTTACCTAAAAGAGGGAGTAAAACTGGGTAGTTGTAAGGCATCACAAAGAGGTTTACACAAGTTAAAGTCATACTGGCTTTTAAATAACCAAATGGATATCCAAGTTCATTGTATTTCCCACTGCTAGTAACAAATACCTGAAATGAACATGTAGTGTATCGTTATGACAATAAGAATTTTATGTAAAACCAATCACACAGAAACATTCCATATAGCAACCACATGTGGCTCAATTTAATGATAATTTTAAAAAATAATAGTACTTTTAGCCTCTGGTTATGTCAAAATATATCACAGTACATAGGAATGCTCAGACTACAATTCCTTTATGAATTATACTGAGAAAAAACTATGCTCTGCAATAACCATTCAGAGACCACAGGCTATATCAACAATACCCAAATATTTGCTTGATTAGCACAATGGAAAATAAGACTGAAATACTGCTAAATGTTACCAGCAATTAAAACAAATTAACTTCTCAAAGAACAAGTGGTGACCAGAAAGGAAGGCTTCTGGAAAAATGGAACATGATTCCATGGCTAAAGCATGCAATTATAAAAACAACCCATTTAAATGTTTATGCAAACAGTCCTCTTATGTACTACCATTAAGTCTTGTTTACCCCTTTCATTTCTGCTTTTTTTTTTAATATACTTTTTACTTTTTAAAGAAACTTAGATTACATAAATGTTACACAAAAAAATATGGGGGATTACCATCTGCTCCACTCCCTAGCCCTCCCACATTTTCCCACATCAACAACATCCTTCATTAGTGTGGAACATTTGCCACAATTGATGCACACATCTTGGGGCACTGGCACTAAGTGATGATTATAGTTTACATTGTAGTTTATACTCTCTCCCACATATTTTTACAAGTTATTACAAGATATACAATGGCCTGTATCTGTCATTGCAATGTCATTCAGGATAATTCCCAAGTCCAACAAATGGTCCCAAACTACAACCACTTTTCCCTCTCCCCTCAGAACCTCCAGTGGCCTCTGCCTCCATATCCATGATAAAAGTTCTTCCATTGCTAGGATCATAAGAAGTCTACAGTAGAACATCTGTAAGTCTACTCTAGTCCATCATCTCCAATCCTGAGGATTCTGTGATGGTGATACCCACTCCATCTCTAATTGAGAGGAAGCTTAGATCCCATGGGGCAGATGGATGGGACTATCCTTCTTGCAGTTGTAGACTCTGTTAGCTGGGATGGTTATTGCCCATCATCATTTCCTTGTTAGTTGTCCTGGGTGAGTCTAATGAAATGGAGAGTATGTATTGCAACTCTGTTGAGATTCAGGGCCCAGCTGGCACACGGATAGCACAAAGATTTAAGTCTCTTGGATATACAACTATCAGCTCTAGTACTAACTCTGGGTTCAAATAGAAGGGGCAGGAAAGGGGACTTGGCCCAGTGGTTAGGGTGTCCGTCTATTACATGGGAGGTCCGCAGTTCAAACCCCCGGCCTCCTTGAGCCCTGTGCAGCTGGCCCATGCACAGTGCTGATGCACGCAAGGAATGCCGTGCCACGCAGAGGTGTCCCTGTGTAGGGGAGCCCCACGTGCAAGAAGTGCGCCCCATAAGGAGAGCCGCCCAGCGTGAAAGAAAGTGCAGCCTACCCAAGAATGGCACCACACACACAGAGAGCTGACACAACAAGATAATGCAACAAAAAGAAACACAGATTCCCGTGCTGCTGACAACAACAGAAGCGGACAAAGAAGAAGAAAGCAGCAAATAGACACAGAGAACAGGCAACTGGGGCGGGTGGAAGGGGAAATAAATAAATAAATAAATCTTTTAAAAAAAATAAAAGAAGAAGGGGCAGCAGAGCCATGTGTAAGGAAACCACAAATGAGTCCAACTCTGTCACACAAGGCAACATAAATTCCGCTGGCATGGCACCCAGCTCCTGAGCTGTCTGCTCTGCCTATAGTGTCTGAATGCCTCCAGAGCCCTGAGGAGTCCTGTAAATAATGGGGCTCCACTTGCTTTTATTGTTCCATTCCCCTATCCATTTATTCATTTGTCATTTAATAAATATTTACTGAGTAGCCTATTATAAGCCAGACACAGGTGCTAATAATTTTGAGTGAGGAAATGCTTTGGTTCCATCTGGGAGGCATATTCTCTTTCATATTGCAATGGTAGAACATTTTAAAAAGATTAAAGCATTCATCCTTATTCCATGTTACTATCATCATATTCTTTATTGATATTCCTGATTTATATATCTTATATTGTCAGCCCCCATACACTTTATATGCTGTATTGGAATCCTCATGATTACTGCATTTTTTGTGTGTTCCAGGTTCAGATTCTTTGGTCCAAATCAGGATATCAGTATATACTTTTAGGAAACTAGACCTTTGCCTTTTTCAAAGTCCTTTGGCAGGATCATTTAAGACAAAAGTTGAACACTGATATTTAACAGAATCTATTTACCTTGCTAGTCCTTGATACCAGCAATATCACTTACTAATTCATTAACGCCATTATACATTTTGTCAAAACCTATAAAACAGTACAGTGCAAAGTGTAAACCATAATGTAAACTACAGACCATGGTTAGTGGCAATGCTTCAATATGTGTTCATCGATTGTAACAAATGTACCACACTAATGAAAGGTGGTGTTAATGGGGGAAATTGAGGGAGGGGTAGGGGTGGAGTATATGGGAATCCCCCCAAATTTTCAATGTATCATTTATGGAATTTAAAGCTTCTTTAAAAATAAAAATAAATGAAAAAAACTCACTATATTTAGTTACATCAAAGGATACATTTTTCCTATGTAATTTGTGACTCCATAGAATATTGGGTTATTCTAAAACATGATTCTACTAGATTTTGTGCCTTAAGAAAAACCTAAATAGAAATAAAGATAACTGTACTATAACATGCTTTATTTCCCTACTCCTACTCCTAAGTGTGCTAGGAGAATAAATCTTCTTAAAAGTTTCCTTCTTCCCCTTCCTTCCTTCCTTCCTCCCTCCCTCCCTCCCTCCCTCCCTCTCTCTCTCCCTCCTTCCCTCCCTCCCTTCTTCCCAGTAAGTTAGTTTTACCTGTTTTTGAACTTATATAAAGTGGAATTGTACAATATTTGATTTTTTTGCCTGGTCTCTTTTGCTCAATTTTGTGTTTAAATATTCTTCTATTTCTAGCACTTTTATATATTTGCTTTAAGCCTATTCCTTTTTTTCTATTTGGTTTTAGTATCTTTGGAGAATTTAAGTAGTTTAAAGACAATGAGCAGCAATAATCAAACATTTTAGGATGAAACCTAAATTTCAAAGTGTTCCTTGCATAAATAGAACCTAACAATTACTGAGTGCTATATGATCCTATAGTTTAGAAATAGAACACATAGCCTTACAATGTAGGTCTTACTTGTTGTATCTAAATAAGAAGACTGTAATTGCCATGCCTACATTTTTACAAAGGAAAATCCATAGGTGAATCTATTAACCAATCAACAAGCCCTTTTGGCTGAAGAATATTTGAGAAAACAGGTGTATGGTATCTCAAGGAATTTGTCTCATTCAAGGAAAATCCACACTACACATGGCAACATGGTTTGTAGTACAGGCAGAAGAGTTTTATAGTATTACACTTACCAGAAATTTGTTTCAGGTCGTTTGATTCTCTGCCAAAAATATCCTGTACTTTTCATCTGTCAAGTTCAAACTAAGAGCTAAGAACATTGCTTTGGCTGCAGAACCCATACCTGAATAGGATTACATCCTTTAGTTAGGAATTCTTAACCAGGATCCATGGATATATATGTCTTGGGGGTAGGGGTAAAGAGTACCCCAAATCCTTGAATACATAGGTTTTATCAGATTCTACTGTCTTAAGTGGCAATGTCCAGTACACTAATGATTCCTATTAGTCTGAAATTATTTGCTTGACCCTGTTGCCTATTTGATGGCATTTGTGAGAAATATGACTAACGACTCAGTCTAATTATTTCCAGATTAATCTTTGAAACTACTTAATACAATTTCCAGATCCCAGAGTGGTTACAGACATGTGGCTAACTGGTAAGGATAAGTACCTGCCAGCAGGTATGAGGAGACTTTCGTTCCAAAATGTACTGAGTTAAGGGTGAAGGTTCAAGTTCATATTTGTCAAAGGGTAGTTTGTCTATTACCATTGGTTCACAATCTACACAGGAGAATCTTACAACAGGATGGGATGTTCGTGGAGGCTGAAAAAGGAAAATATGGTCAGTTATTAAGTGAGCTTACATTTCTGACAATTCTGCAAATCCTGTTTTGTTTTGTTAAATCATCATTGAAATGCAAACTATTGCTTCAAAAAAGAGGGTTACTACATCTCTAGACATCACTAATGGTCTCCACAGGGAGAAGAGACTCATATTCTTCTTCTCTACCAACTACTTTGGCATTGGGAAGAGAAAAGGTAAATTAAAAGTCATAACTAGAATTCAAGTGAAGTAAAAAAAAAACTGCTTTGAATATGTTTAAGAATTCATTCGATCCATAGGATGAACTCTGAATTTCAGACCCACTTTTCAAGCTCCAAGCATTGCCTGCACTTCATTCCTTTGTACCAATGAGGTTACAGAGAGTCCAAACACTGCTGGGAAAGAAGAAATTCATGAAACTTTCCAATGAGGTAATGACAGAGGTAATAACAAGCAAGATGAAAAACAGGACACATGGAGAAGGCAAGATAGAGACGGATAATGAGCCAGTCACAACTCTGGGGTCCAGCTGAATTTTTACAGCACTTCTTACATGTATGTTTCCCTTGAATTGTTAGAGATGGGGATACTTTAGGCTGGGCTGCAAGGGCCCAAGTGTCTGAGGTAGAAGAGCAGATTAACAGAGAAGTCATTTTATTAACAGGTTTAGCTTGTGTGAATGGAGACCACCAGAGAGGGAGAGGGTGATAGCAAGGTCAATATGGAGAGTTAGGCGGATAGGATAAGCCCTAGGGACTTGGGGAGAAGTGGTTCAGCCTATGCTTTCAGAGAGAACTGGAAGGCTAATATGAATATGATAAAATGTCTCTATTTTTTATAAAAGGGAAAAGCATGCTCATTTGCCTCTACAATTTATAAACTTATAAGACGTTTTGGGGATTGAGAAAAAATGGCCTCAAATATGCTTTAAAATTTTTTAATTGTAGTAACTCAAAAATTCCCATTTTAACCACTTTCAAGTGAACAAATCAGTAGTATTAATTATGCTCACAATATATTGTACTACCATCACCAAGTCCACTACTCCAACTTTTTCATCACCTCCAAACATAATCTATGAGCCCATTTAGCAATAACTGCACCCATCACAGCCCATGACAACTTAAAATTTACTGTCTCTTTGAAGCTAGCTGCTTCTAGGTATTTCACATAAGCGAGATAATAAAATATTTCTTTTTCTGTCTGGTTTATTTCACTCAACATGATGTCAAGGTTCATCCATGTTGTAGCATGCATCAGAACTTCGTTCCTTTTTACCGCTGAATAATATTCCACTGTGCATATATACCATTTGGTTTATTCATCCATCTATTGGTGGATGCAAGAGTTGCTTCCACCTTTTAACTAATGTGAACAATGCTACAATAAAAAAATTTCCTTCATTCTGTTCATGTTGTGTACTACATTGATTGATTTTCTTATGTTAAACAACCCTCACATTTCTGGGATAAATCCCACTTGGTCATGGTGTATAATTCTTTTATTATGCTATTGGATTTGATTTGCTAGTGTTTAATTAAGAATTATTGTGTCTATACTCACAAGGGAAATTGGTCTGTAGTTTTCTTTTCTTGTGATGTCTTTATCTGGTTTGGTATTAGGGTGAAATTGGCCTCATAGAATGAGTTAGGAAGAGTTCTCTCCTCTTCAACTTTTTGGAAGAATATGAGCAGGATTAATGTTAATTCTTCTTAGAATGTTTGGTAGAATTTACCAGTGAAGATATTTAATCCTGGACTTTTCTTTGTTGGGAGGGGTTTTTTTTTGTTTTTTTTTTAATTTTTTAAATTTTTATTTTTTTGTTTTATTGAAGTATATCATTCACACATGAACATACATAAAAAATGAGTGTATAGTAAAAGTTGTGAACTTACAAAACAAATATGCATAGCATCAACCAGGGCTCCCATACATCACCCTACCACCAACACCTTGCATCGTTGTGAAACATTTGTTACAATCTATGCAAGAACATCATCAAAATATTAATACTACTAACTATAAGGGAGCAGGTGTGGCTCAAGCTATTGAGCACCTGTTTCCCACATGGGAGGTTCCAGGTTCAGTCCCTGGTGCCTCCTAGGAAAAACAAGAACAAACAACAAGCAAACAAACAAAGGGACCAACTCAGGGGAGCGATGTGTCTCAGTGATTGAGAGCCAGCTCCCCACATACAAAGTTTCAGGTTCAATCCCTGATCCCAGTACCTCAAAAAAAAAATTTATAAGCAAATATGATAATCAGAGACAAAAAATGCTATTACAGAAATAAAATCATAAAAAATCATATATCAGGGAAGCGGCTGTGGCTCAATCAGTTGGGCTCCTGTCTACCATATGGGAGGCCCTGGGTTCACGTCCCAGGGCCTCCTAGTGAAGGCAAAGCTGGACCATGCACCCCAGAATGCTGACAGCCCGTGGCACAGCAATATGATGCAACAAAAGGGAGACAAGCAGATAAAGAAAAAGTGCTCAGTGAACCCCGGAATGCTGACAGCCCGTGGCACAACAATATGATGCAACAAAAGGGAGACAAGCAGATAAAGAAAAAATGCTCAGCGAACCCCAGAATGCTGACAGCCCGTGGCACAGCAATATGATGCAACAAAAGGGAGACAAGCAGATAAAGAAAAAATGCTCAGCGAATGGACACAGAGAAGAGACAGCAAAAGAAAAAGGAACAAGCCGCGGGGGGGGGGGGAATGAATGAATAAATAAATAAATCTTTAAAAATACATATATATATCACTACTAACTCTAGTCCATATCTTACATTTGGTGTATTTTTCCCCTGACCTACCCTATTTTTTTTCTCTTTTATTAACTGAAGTTTATAGCAAGTTGAGAAAATTGTACAGATGATCAAATCTTTCAAACCTTTAACTACCTTGAAATGTCTGTAGAGTTTGAATGCTAATTATTTAAACTCTTACATATGGAGGTACTGTGTTATGTACCATCTATAATCAAACAAAAAAGACAGTCTAATCTTCTAGAACTTTATAGTCTACTATGAAATTTAAAAGGCAAGACAAAAATATAGAGATATATATTCCAAATAAAAGGATATATGGGTGGGAGCTGTTAGATACTCATCTAAGTTGTCAGATGTTGGCCACTTGATACCAAATATTTTGATTACTGATTCGATCTTTTGTTACAGGGCTGTTGAGATCTATTTCTGTTTGGTTCAGTTTAGGTAAATCATGTGTTTCTAGTTATTTATCCCTTTCCTATAGATGATCAAATTTGGTGGCATACAATTTTTCATTGTATTCTCTTATGACGCTTTTAATTTCTGCAAGATCAGTGGTAGTATCTCCCCCTTTCATTCTGGATTTTAGTTATTTGAGTCTTCACTTTTTCCTGTCTGTCTATCTACAGGTTTGTTCATCTTATTGATCTTTTAAAAGAATCAACTTTGGTTTCATTGGTTCTCAATTGTTTTTCTATTCTCTATTTCATTTATCTCTGTTTTAATCTAATTTTAATTTTCTTCTACTAACTTTAGGTTTAGCATATTCTTCTTTTTCTATTTCCTCCAGATGCGAAGTTAGGTTACATATTTGAGATCTTTCTTCTGTTTTAATACAGGTATTCATAGTTATAAATTTCCCTCTGAGCAGTGCCTTCCCATAAGTTTTGGTATGTTGTATTTTCATTTTCATTCAAGGTGTTTCCCAATTTCTCTTGTGATTTCTATTTTGACCCATTGATTTTTTTAAAGAACGTGTTGCTTAATTTCTACAACATTGTGAATTTCCCAGTTTTCCTTCTGTTATCAATTTTAGCTTCATTTCATCGTGGTCAAAGGAGATGCTTTGTAAAACTTCGAAAATTTTATTGAGACTTGTTTTGGGATCTAACATGGTCTATCCTGGAAAATGATCCATGTGCATTTAAGAAGACTGTGTATTCTGCTGTGGTTGGGTATAGTGTTCTGTATATGTCTGTTAGGTCTAGTTCGTTTATAGCATTGTCCAAGTCCTCTGTTTCCTTATTGACCTTCTGTTTAGATATACTGAAAGTGGTGTATTGAAGTCTTTAACTATTCTTATAGAACTGTCTATTTCTCCATTTAATTTTTTCAATGTTTGCTTCACGTCTTGTGGGCTCTGTGTTAGGTACAGAAATATTTATAATTTTTATACCTTCTTAGAGGATTGACCTTTTCATTATTAACTTATAATGTCCTTTTTGTCTCTTGTAACATCTTTTGACTTGAAGTTCATTTTCTCTGATTTTAGTATAGCCACCCTAGCTCTCTTGGTTACTATTTGCATGGAATATCTTTTTCCATCCTTTCACTTTCAATTTATTTGTGTCTTTAGGTCTAAGGTTAGTCTCCCATAAACAACATATAGTTTGATCATGTTTTTTATCCATTGTGCCAATCTGTGTCTTTGGATTGGATAGTTTAATCCATTTACATTCTCTTAGAGAAATTACTGATAAGTCAGGATTTACGTCAGCCATTTTGTCCTTTGTTTCTTGTATGTGTTGCACCTTTTTTGTCCCTCATTTCCTCCACTGTATTTTTCTTTTGTATACAGTTCATCTTTTCAGTGAAACAGAATGACCTACTAATTTATATTTCTGTATATATTTTAAATACCTTTTTCATGGTTACCATGGGATTTGTATCTATGAAAAACTAGTTTGAAATGATACCAACTTAACTTCAACAGCATACAGTCTCTGCTCCTATATCACGTTGTTCCCCTTCCTTATATTGTTTTTAGTCACACATTAGATCTTTATATTTGGTGTGGTTATAAGGTAGAAATACAATTAATTCTTATCCAATTGTATTCTAAATCTTGCAAAAAATATAAAATAGAGTTACATACCAAAATTACAATAATCCTGGAATATGTATTTACCCATGTGGTTACCTTTAATGTAGAGCTTTATTTCTTCAGATGGCTCCAAGCTACTGTCTACCAGCCTTTCCTTTCAACCTGAAGCATTTCCAGTATTGCTTCCCTCTCACTGCCCTCAAAATTCTTTCTTTATGTTTTGCATTCAACATTTTGATTATGATATGTCTTGGAGTATGTCTATTGGGTTTACACTGTTTTGAGTTTGTTGGACTTCTCAGATCTACATATTCACATCTTTAGTCAATTTTATGAAGTTTTCAGCTATTATTTCTAAATGTTTTGTCTGCCCATTTCTCTCTTTTCTCTTTCTCCTCTCCTTCCCATAATGAATAAGTTTGGTATGTGCCATGTTGTTTCATAGTTTCCTTAGGCTCTGTTCCCATAATGCATATGTTGATGCGTTTCATACTTTCCTTAGGTTTTGCTCACATTTTTAGAATTCTTTTTTCTATCTAACCTTCAGACTGAATAATTACAGTTGTATTCTTTTCTAGTTCACTGAGTCTTTTGTCTGTTTGTTCAAATCTACTGTTGATTGCCTCTCATTTTTTTGCAGCAAAACTATAAATATTTATACTTTGAACTGAGATAGTTTCCTAAATTTTATTTTACCTCTTTTTCTAACAAATTTGTTTTATTGATACATATTAATAAAGCATAAATCCATCCAAAGTGTACAATCAGTGATATTCAGTATAATCATATAGTTGTGCATTTATTACTAAAGTAATTTTAGAGCATTTTCATTATTCCAATAATACAAAAAGCTCATCACCTCTCAATCTCTCTATGCTTCCCTGCCATACACAGTTGCTATTCTGTTTGTTTTTCTAGTTTATTTGTTTTTATATTTTGTAAAAACACTTATATATGCAATATGATTCATATTTGTATTTTTACATGTAGTTTCACTATGTTATACAGTTCATGTTATGTTTTTTAGCTTTCCTTCTAGTAATATACATGACCTTAGACTTATTCTTTCAACCACTGTCATACCCATATAATAGCTCAGCTAGTTTAAAACAATATGATGTCCTTTCACCATTTTTATTCATTTCCAAATATTTACAAACAACTGTTTTGCCAATTCTGTACAGATTAACCCAGAATTTTCCATTCTTTACCTTCATTCTATTTTCTGGTGACCTGTATTCTAATTATTAACTCCATGAGTTTATATAATATATTTAGTTAATAATAACACAATCATATAGTATTTGTCCTTTTCTGTCTGGCTTGCTCCACTCAATATAATGTCCTTGAGGTTCATCCATATTGTCAAATGCTTCATGACTTCATTTCTTACTGCTGCATAATATTACATTGTGTGTATGCACTACAGTTTGTTTATCCATTCATTAGTTAAAGGACACCTGGGTTGCTTCCATCTTTTGGAAATCGTGAAAAACGCTGCTGTGAACATTGGTATGCAGATGTCTGTTTGTGTCACTGCTCTCAGATCTTCTGGATATATATCTAGTAATGGTACTGCTAGGCCACATGGTAAGTCTACAGTCAACTCCCTTAGGAACTGCCAAACAGTCCTCCACAGTGGCTGTACCATTCTACATTCCCACCAATAGTGAATAAGCATTCTTATCTCTCCACATCCTCTCCAACACTTACAATTTTCTGACTTTTTAATAGTGGCCAGCCTACCCCGTCAGTGGACCTTACTTTGGAATTTATGCTCCCCAGTGTAACAGAGTTAGACTCATTTATAAGTTCTCTACACATGGCTCTTCTGCCTCTTTTATTTGAACCTATAATTAGCACTGTACTTGATAAACATATGTCCAAGAGACTTAAATCTATGATCTATCTATGTGCCAGTTGAGCCCTGAATTTCAGCAGAGTTGTAATACCTACTCTCCAGTTCATTGGACTCACCCAGGACAACTAACAAGGAGAAGATGGACAACACCCATCCCAAGGAACAGAGGGTGTCTGCAACTGCAAACAAGATAGTTCCATCCATCTGCTCCATGGAATCTAAGTTCCCTCTTAGTCAGAAGCAGAGTGGGTATCACCATCTCAAAGTCCTCAAGATTGGGGAATGAACAATGGGCTAAAGTAGATTTATTGTTATTCTACTTTACATTTATTATTCTAGCAATGGAAGAACTCTTACCATTGATATAAAAGCAGAGGCTTCCAGAGGTTCGGAGGGATGGGAGAGGGAAAAATAGGTATAATATGGGGGCATTTTCAGGACATTGGCATTGTCCTGCATGACATTGCAGTGATGGATACAGGCCACTGTATATTTTGTCATAACCTACAAAATTGTGCATGACAGAGTGTAAACTATAATGTAAACTGTAATGCATGTTAGTAGCAATGCTTCAATATGTGTTCATCAATTGTAACAAATGTACCACACCAATGAGGTTTGTTGTTGATGTGGGAAAGTGTGGGGGGCGAGGAAGTGGGGCATATGGGAATCCCTTATATTAGATATTCTGTCTTCAAATCACTAATTCTGTCTTCAAGTAATTTGTACCTGCTTTTGTGTGTCTCTAAAGTATTTTTAAATCTCATCTGTCATGTCTTTCATTTCCATAAGGTCTGTTCTTTATGCTCACCCAGTGTCTTCTTAATATCCTTTATCTCTTTCATCATATGTGTGATTAACAATGATTGTCTTAAATCCTGTATCTCTTCAGGATATTCGGTCTGTTCCTTTGGCTCTGTCATCTCTTCCTGTTTCCTAGTATGGCTTGTAAATTTTTTGCAGCTGTCTAGGCATCTAAATATATTGGTGAATTTACTCAGATGGCCAATTTCTCTCTCTTGCCTATTGCTTTTTTTACAGCTCTTCTTTGATGTTTGGTTCAACTTATTCTAAGTCTTTAAAATTGTCCAGCTTAAGTTATCAAAATTAGGCCAGGGACTCATTAATGCAGCACAGATTTTCTTCCATGAGATCAGGTAAAGACAGCCCTCAAAGTGGTTTTTCTCCTGTCAGTAGATGGTGGTCATCGTCGCACATTTCCACTGAGGTGTTTCTTTCAAGCTTTGCTTTCCTGAGTTTTAGTCTGGTCAGAGCCAAGGTTCAAAAGAGGCTTTGCTGACAAATTCATTGAAGAAAAGACCCCTAACTCCACCTCCCTTTTCCCTTGTAACAGATAACACAGACGAAGATGTCTGTTCCCCTCTTAGTTGGCTGCAGTGAGCCAGGGGTTTTATCCCAGCTTAATGTCTTGAGGGTGGGAGAGGGGAACCCTTCCCAGCCACCACGGGGGTTTGGTAACTCACATTTTTTGTTTCATGTTCTTCATCTCTCTGCCCTTAGCCCTCCTAGGAGTTGTGTAGCACTGTCTTGGTCTGCTGACCCCCAAGCAGGTCCCTCAGGCAGGTCCCTCAGACACTTTCTCCATTGTTTTTCTGAGAGAGTTGAGCCCTACCTATCTATTTTAATGCCATCTTCTGTCATTTATTTTTATCATCTGATATTGTATATTTCAAACCCAAAAGTTCTCTTTGGCTCCTACATAAAATTTCTAATTCCTCCTTTTGTTCATGCTTCTTCTTGATTTGCTTTAGTTCTATGTCCACATTTTCCTTTAGCTCATTGAACTTGTTTAGGAAAGTTGACTTAATATCTTTGATTAGTTGTTCCAATATCTGTGCTTCCTCTGTTGTTTTATTTTGCTCCTTTGAATGGGCCATCTCTTCCTGTTTTTTTGTGTGTCTTGTTATGTTTTGTTGAAGTCTGAGTATTTTATTATTTTGAGGCATTAACTCTGGAAGTCATATTCTCCCTCTTAAGATTTATTGTAGATTGGCTGTGTGATAAGGCTCCTCTTCAATTAAACTGAACATATAGAACAACCGAAGGTTAACAGTTCAGTTCTTCTCAATTCTCTCTGAGCTTGCCTCTTTCCCTAGGAATGCACAATAACTTGCAAGAATTCCCTAGTAGGTACAACTATTTCCCCTCCAAGAAAGGATTTCCCCTCCTCACCTTCTTCTCCTAGGACCTATTCTGTACTCTCCATTTTTATTACAAATTTTCCTTCCTGGCAGCTGTGATCAGCTCAGCCCCTTTCCACACTCTGGTCTGCTTCTTCACTCCAGCTTTCAGCACTGGTCCCGCTCAGCAGTTCCATGGATCAGCTTCTCCTTTCTGCATAGATTTTCTGTACTAGTAAATTCCGGGTTAAGGTTCCTAGACCCACGCCCTGAGTTTGTCTTCCATGGAGACAGTTGGGGTTCAACGTACAAAGATACCCAATATTTTCATTTAGGTGCACCAGTAACCAGGCCTCAGGGACCTGGAAACTTGAATGTGCGAGCTGCTAAACTCCCGCCATGGGGGGTTTGGTCAACAGAGACTCCCACTTGAAGGCCTGAGGGCTGCCAAGCCACCACCATGAGTTGCACAACCTGCCGGGAAGATCCAAGAATGGGGAAGTGACCTGGAGGACCATTAAATTTGTCCCATTGTGCTCTTACAATTTTAGGTGGTTTTTTCCTTATTTAGCATATGTTGAGTTGTTCTCTAGTCTTGATCATTTCCCAGAGTTTTGAAAAAGTTGATTCTGCCCCATTTATATATTTATATTTCTGTTTCTAGGAGGGAATGATTACCACCACCTCTTACACCACCATCCTAATGATATCCCTTCAAATGTTCTTTTCACAATGGAAAAGTGGTAACATGAGTTACATGTGAATTAATTGGAATTTCTTTTATTCTAGTTTTTCATTATTTCAGTTTTTACTTGTGAAATATTTCTGGATTATTAGACTTGAACATGTTAAAAAGCAAAAGACATGAGTAAAGCCCCATTACCATCAATAATGAAACATTTACTCAGAGGTTTGAAGGGATTGAGAGTAACTGAACATTGAGACTTGACATATGTGCCACCTTGAAGCCCTGAGGAAAAGGGGAGGGCGTTTACCTTCACCCACAGCAGGGGCTGAAAAGACTCTTTAGTCCAACTTTTGGGCCTTTTATGGCCACTCCTGAAAAAATGCAGGAGCCCCAAAAGAGTGAGCCGGGAGAAAATACAGTTCACTGTTGTAAAATTCTAAAACTTAGAATATAGGTTAGCTGAACCAGGAAGGCATTAAACTGGAGTGGGAGTGATCTGTTTGCACCCTGACACCTGACCACTACCACCAGCTCTCCCAGGCCCCAAGTACAAGAGGGGTTGGCTCAGGTCATTTTATATTGGGTGGGGGGAGGGAAGCTAGATGAAAGAGAGATTGGGTTTCATATGGTTTTTCTTATTACTAGGCACTACCCCTGCCCAAAAAAGACTTTTCATGGGGTAATAGCAGCAATATAACATCAAATCCCCTTCTACCAAATGTAGTGAACAAGAAGACAAAGGTCCCTGCTTAGAGATTATTTTAAAATATAGCTTAATTTTCCATTATTGAAAGGTGTACTTCTATGGTCCATTTATTACAAAAAGATGATAAGTAGGCTCAGGAAGTTTCATTAGGTGTCTAGGAAGAAGGAAAATGACTTCTGTTTTGAATATGTTCCTGAACATATACAAGGTATAACACTGGGTTCTAATTTCCAGAGGTTATACCTAAAACTCAATGCCAGTAGTTTTTAGATATTGTCTTTACCATGAAATCATATTATCTGCTCTGAAATGAATGCCAAGTCACAGATGACAACAGCATCAAAAATAACAATGGTTTAACATCCAAAGAGGGATATTCAAGTGGCAAGGGCAACTGAAAGAAAGAATGAAAATTACCAGAATAGAAAGGAAGTCCTTCCTTGCTTGTAGGAATGAGCTAGGTTTCCAGTAAGAGACCAAAGGCAAAAAGGGAAGACCTACTTGCTTACAGCAGGGATTAAAGTCTCAAAGCTATTGTGAAAGGCTCCCTGTAATCAGCAAATTGAAAATCCAGAATGATGTTTACCTTTTGTTCTATGACACTTACTAGTGAAGGTAAATTCTGATCTGGCCAGAAAGATTCTGGAATTGGCCAATGTCCAACAGGAACTCCTGTTTTAGAGTTAGGACGTACGTAAATGAGCTTATGACAACTATGCCATGGTTGAGCAGCAAATGAATTGCTTGACCTAGATGAATCCATAAGTCCATCTAAAAGTTAAACAAAAGACAGAATATGAACAGTTGGGGGGGCAGTAAGGACAAAGCGAAAACATCGCATTTATTAGAATATGAGTAGTTGGGGGTGGCAGTAAGCACAAAGCAAAACCATCACATTCATTATGGACTAATTCATTATAGTTTTTCCATCCACCATTAAAATTCTGTGGGAAATGAGCATTATAGAATGCTGAATGCTGTATCCTGAGTGTATTTTAATGACTTAAAGTAGGATATTTCATTTGCCACCCATCCCAAACAAAGAAAGGCAGAATTACATGATCTTGTATGCAATGCTCCCACCGACTACATTATATTTGTAGAAGATATGTTATAATGATTGGGGTCTTGTTTTTCTTAAATTTCAAGTCATTTTATTTATTTATTTTAAGATCACTTGAAACAAGGCAAAGGAACATTTACCACGAGATTTTCTGGGGTCCATGGAACCCTGGGGAATACATGTAATAGCTCCAGGGAACCCAAGAGACTCCCCTGAAGTCGAGCTCACAGTTCTGGGGATGTGCATTTTTCTGAGGAGAGGGCTATTAACTTTAATGAGAATCTCAAAAGTTAAGAACCCTGGACAAAGGGAAACTGGAGCTAGAAAGAAAATCTAAGCTGTTTACAGGATACCAAACTGCATCCCTCTAGGATTCCAGTATGAAAGTTTCGATTAAAGAATACAAAAATATGGATTGAGCAGTTGACTGCTACCAATTTAACATGCTCTTCCTTTATGATTAATTTAAACTAGACTGTGAGGCCTCACTCCTCTATGGTGAGTATTCTTAATTTGGAGTCTAAGAAACCCCTGAAATTATATACAGAATTGTGTGTGTACATCCATTTTTCTAGGGAGGAGGACCCATATTTTAAAATACCTTCTCAAAGAGGTCCAGGAACTAAACAGAAAAAGTCAGGAATCACAAGATCCACAAGAAATGTGGATCTTTCTTCCCCTATGCACTTGTCCCTTTTCCTTCTCTAGAAAGCTACTACCGATTGTGGCCAAGGCAATTAAAATGTATGGAAACAAATACCATGGTAGCGATGGAGTCTAAGTATGCACATGCATACATATGTGTGAATTGAAAAGGATCAGAAGAAGCAATAGCAATAGTCTAGATCAGTGCTCTGAAGAAGGCTTGCAATGGGGGTATGGATTGAGAGGGGGGAAAGTCTTTCCCCTATCCAAAAGTAGCTCTGCTTTTCTGTACTTTTCTATGTAGAACTCTCCATAAAATTTCATTTGGAAAAAAAAAAACCTTCTGCATTAAAAAGTGGCCTGGAAAATACTAGTGTATGATCTTACAGAGTATTATTGTTTCTGGACAAACATTCACACACTCTTATAGTCGTATGTTAAGTACCACAGATTTCATAAAGACAGCTTGGCACATTTGATGCTCACAAGACCAAAATTAGATGATTAGTTAAGTGACAGACCATAGTGAATCTCCAAATATATTGTGAACAGAGAGGTGAATGATTCAATATCATCCCAAGATTGGGAACCAGGGTATAAAATGGGCAGGTAAGAGGAGGAATTGTTTTAGGAAGATTTGACATCTAGCCACCTGCCATATACACCTAGGCAATGAATTAATAGTAACTGAATGTTTAACCACTCGAATCCATGTGAATAGAGAAGACTGTGTCTATTATCAGTCTAATGTATTCTCAATCTCAGAGCTTTCTTCTATAAAGCACATTAGGGTAACAAAAAGTTATCTACGGGCGGCGGACTTGGCCCAGTGGTTAGTGCGTCCATCTACCACATGGGAGGTCCATGGTTCAAACCCCCCGCCTCCTTGACCCGTGTGCAGCTGGCCCAGGCGCGGTGCTGATGCGCGCAAGGAGTGCCGTGCCACGCAGGGGTGTCCCCCACGTAAGGGAGCCCCGTGTGCAAGGAGTGCGCCCCATAAGGAAAGCCGCCCAGCGCGAAAGAAAGTGCGGCCTGCCCAGGAATGACGCTGCACACACGGAGAGCTGACACAACAAGATGACGCAACAAAAAGAAACACAGATTCCCGTGCCACTGACAACAACAGAAGCGGGCAAAGAAACAAGAAGCAGCAAATAGACACAGAGAACAGACAACCGGGGTATGGGGGGTGGGGAGAGAGAAATAAATAAATAAATAAATCTTTTTTAAAGAAGTTATCTACTATACCTTCTCCAATAGGAAGTGGATCTGGTCCTGTTTTCTCAAAGTTAATAACAACACCACTCTGAACTTTTTGAACTAGAGATTCTAAACACTGATTCAGCATTCTTTGTGTCCTAACACAGTAGGAGCGACCTGCACCAAAAGGTAAAACAAGGAGCACAAGTTTGATCAAATAAAATATTATTTAATAATATGAGCATTTGAAATCCTAAAATGACCTGACATAATCTTTATTACATTTGACAGCAAACATTACACAAATGATGAGCTTAAGCTGCCAAGTTACAAGAAGCCTCTATTAACTATTTTGAGGGAAGACAAGGAAAGGCTGGATATGGCATTTAATGAAAACAATCTTGTGCAAGCCTAAATTCTGCCTTCAGAAATATGAAATATTGGCAATACCTCCTGTGACTTCACACATCTGTGTGATGGCAGACTCATCGGTTGGTACACTCCCTAGTTGCTCTGGTTCAATAGAAGCTACTCCAGGCAAACGTAACACCAGGGCAAATAACCTTTGATCCCAACGAAAAGGTTCTTTGGTTAATTCACTTCCAGGCAAAGGAGAATTCAAAGGAAGATGAAGCTGATAAGGCAAAAGTTGAAAAGGTCCATCTTAACAACCCATACAAAATGAAGAAAGATTTTAAAAGTTAAAGAGTTCACTTTTCTTTCCTGTAACTCAATAAAATGAAGCAATCTTCCAAGGATTACCAAGATGGAAGTTTTGATAAAACTTATTCTTAACTGGAAATATATGCCTCCCCCAGAAATAATTGCATGTTCTCTGCCATTTAAATGAAATTTTTAAAAAAATTAAATCTCACCTCTTCTTGAACACCAGCAGTACTTGTTAACTTGTTTCCATCTGTGATGGTAATTAAAATAGATGGTTCTAAAAAAAATGGATTTCTCCCCTAAAATACATTTTAAAAATATTAGAGCAATATAAAGTATTCAAATTTTATTTAAACGTCTACATTTGCCTTGCCAGTGATCTCAAGTGTTTGATAAAATGTCTATTTGCCTGGATAAATAAGAAGGAAAAGATTAGGGACTAAAGTGGACAGGAAACAAAATAACAATCCCTTGAACAGGTGATGGTATAAACTGAGGAATTCTTATAGTTCGGGAATTCCCAACACTATAACATTCAAATATATATCTCCCCCTCTGCTTTCCAAGTAATCATAACAGAACAGTATTTAAGAGATGACAATGGCAGTATCATCCACACAGATATCTCATTAAGGCAGTCACCTGAGTTGAAATCCTGTCACAGATAGGGGAACACTAGTAACTTAAGCCCTGAAGAGTGACCTTAGTTATTGTGATCAGCATTTTTAGAGTAGGTAAGGATAATGGTAGCAGTAGCAAATGCTATTCTGCCTTCCTCTTATTCTAGAACTTTTTCATTGAATGGGGGTGGGGGAGATGGATTAAGGACACAGAAAGTTTCTCCTCAATTGTCTTGCTTGATTATTTCTCTGCAACTTATTCATCCCATTCTCCAGTATTTGATGATCTGAGTGTAGGCAATTTTAGGTATTTTATACCAAGTTGCATACAAGACCCCCAAAAAATATTTTTTAAATTTATATATTTAAAAGGTATATGAATCTCCTTTTGGAGGTTTGAAAAGTAGCAGAAAACTTGGTAACCATGCCCACTTCTAAATTCTTACCCCAAGCCACCAAAATAAATTAGCTGTACTCACTCAAAAAATGTTTTTACCTGTCCATAATTGTCTATTCCAGATATTAATCTATTGAGATTTAACAAATCAAATGAGGATCTTAGAGCCTGACCAAGAGTAGTCAGTCCAGAAGCCTGAAGATTTTTTAGTTCACTCATGAATGTTGCGTGATTTTCCTTCCAACCAGCCTGAAAACCAAACATTTACAAAGAAATTCCCAATTATACAATGAACAATATGTAAAGTGCAAACAACCACTAAATAGCAAGTAGCAAACCTCTAACAAATTAAATGACCTAATTCTATTCTACATTGTGACTAATCAAGTGGAACTAAAGCAAGCAATCAGTTTCAGAAAGATCTGCTAGCTTTTAACGATCAAGAGCAAAGAACTCAAGGAAACAATGCATTAATTCATTATGGCCAAAGGGTTTTGGCTCAAGAGGTCCAGTTTTCTATTCAGGTTTAACCGAACCTACCAAAACACCTCTGTTACCTTAGCTTGACAATGATGATGAGCATGGAGTAAGGGGAGGAGGAAATAGTTATTTTTTAAATGGACTGTCCTTGGTAGCCTCAAATAATTAGCTATTGAGTGCATGATCTACATGAATTTTTCTACCTAAGATTCTTCTTCTGAAACAATATTTTCACTTTTAAATGAAAGTAAAGAGGGAATTATAGGAACAATTTTGGGGGGGACAACCTTTCTGGCATCTTCAGAAAGCCCTAAATCTAGAACAATGAGTGGAAGAAAAGAAAAAAAAATGGACAAAGAAGCAGAATCCCTTAGGCACCTCCAGCAGCTATGAATAGCAGCAAAGAACCAGAGATCCAAGGTCAACAGCCAACAGGCTGTGATGCATTGGCTTGAAAAACGGAAGGAAAAGATCATCTTGACAGGTCAGTGACTGCTATAAAAACAAAGCAGCATAAAATGTCAAGAAGAGAAGCCAAAAGAAGATGGCAGCCAACAGTAGGCCCCAGAGGAGTGGGCTTTCAAGGGAGAGAACTGGCAGAACAGATTGGCAACATGGTAGAACAAGCAGCCATTGGCACCTCAGTAGTCCTGAGGGTAGCAGTCTGATGATATCTGGAATGCTGAAGTCCCTCCAACCAGGCCAGTACAGCAGACTTAGGGAGGGGGGGGGGGGCGGGGGGGGAGTGGAAAGCAAGAGCAAAGAGTAGAGAAAGAAAGTAAAATAATTTAAATTTCATATTTAGCTGAAGGCATATTGTCCTTTATCCATACAATTCTAGTAAGTGTTATCTTTTCTAGTTTCACAGTCTCCAGAAGCAATTTTGATTAGTAGAATGAACCACTGAGAGGCAGAGAGGTATCAGGTTATTACTAGACTCTACCGCACAATATCTGTGTGACCTCAAGCAAATCTGTTGACTTCGTAGTACCTAAATTTCCTCATTTGGAAAAGAAGAGGATTAGATAAGCAGGGCAGCTATGTAAAGCATTAGGATACAACCCTGGGGCAGGGTGTCATTCACATTGTAATATATGAGAATGGTGCCTCCTAGAGGTGAACAGAACAAAACTTGCATAGCCATACAAGAAGTAGGTAGCCCTGGCTAAGACCTATTCTGGGTCCAATAGTCTAGAATTCAATGAAATGTAAGATGTGCTTAGTCATGTTTTTTTTTTTCTTTAATGTCTCTAACATATTCCATAGGTTAATGGGTCTAAAGGTAAAAACTTTTCCATGTGTTCCTCCGGCCAGATTGTATATATATGAAATTTTGTACCAGGGAAAAGTAGGGAATAATTCCTTGTGGCCTGAGGAAAATCTTACTGAACAAGGTAAACTAAACTTTAGTTGAAAAGAAAGGATTATGATTTAAATGGTCCTTGTTAAGAACCTAGAAGTTCACCCAGCAGGTGATGTCAAATAACACTAAATTCTGAAATGAACTTTCTTCTTTGGGGTAGAAGAGCAAGGTGCACGGTGGAGGGATAACATCAATTCTTTCCTCTATTTATTCAACCAATTTTTATTGAGCAACTATGCTACACTGAGCAGAATGGTACATACTGGGGACAGAGAGGAATCAGCCTTTGAGAAGTGCCTGCCACAAAGGAATGAAGACTGAAAGAACAAGAGACCAGAGAGTGAGGGAAGGCTTCTCAAAGGAGATGTACATCTGGGCATTTTCATCTCCTAAGAGATAAAGAGAAGACCATGGGACTCCCCAGGCTGACATGGGTAGTGGAGGTGGAAGCCCAAGGGAAAAGAACAGAGAAGTCCTAAAACAGCAGGGCTTACTGGGGAACTGCAAGTAATCTGATTACCTACTGCTCTGGGGATGCGGCAGAAGGAAAAGCTGATAAGATGGGATCGGGCTGTAATGTGCTTTGTACACCATGCTAAGTAATTTGGATTTTATCCACTGGCCCTGAGAATAACTTGAAGTTTTTAATTAGGGATGTGGCAAGATCAGATCTTTGTTTCAGGAAGATCATTTTGCTGGTAGTTGGAGAATAAACTGTGGGGTTCAGGGGAGGCTGAAGCTTGAGGCAAGGAAACTGGTTTGGAAACTGTTGTGATAGCTTATGAGAAAAGTAATGAGAGCTTGCAGTAGGCCGGGGGGGATGGAGAGGAGGTTACAGATTAAAGAAGTATTTCAGAAATGGAGTTATTTCTTAGTAAATAATTAGAGGGATGGGTGAGAAAGAAAGGGTATATATCAGGTTGAGCTTCTGGCTTGGACAAATGTGTGCCTAGGTGGAATCCCTTACCCAGAAGCCACTTTACAAAGTTGACTTCTATTTTTTTGTTTTTGGAGTTACTTAGTTTAGCCATCTTACTTCCACCCTGTAAAGTTGTGGTTATTAACTACAGGAAGTGTTGAACTCCTGAAAAGCCATATGATAGTTCAAGGTATGACTAAAGAAAAATTAGTGGACTATATGGTTTGGTAAAGGGCTTGGGTAAGATCTGTGTACCACTTAAGCAACCAACTTTTCACTCATCAATACTCAATATAATGTGTCCTGGTTGTTACTAGTCTTATTCATCAGTTTGTCAGAATAATAATTCATCAGTTTGCCATATTAAAATTTCCTTTACAGTATGGATTGAAAGCATTTTTACAAAAGTTTCTGCATTCTGTGTCTGGTCAATCCCAATTATTTGCAATGAATTGAACAATACAAAAAAATTGAATGACACTCCTACCTCAGAACTACAAAGTATATGGGCTACATTTACTACCAAAAGCAATGAACTTCTTGGTAGCAGTCCAGCTCCTACTTCAAGAGAAGAAATAAATGTTCCTAAATCCACTCTTCAAAATGCTGAAGGACAAAAAAGAGGCCCACAAATTAATTGACATTTTAGAGAACCTTATTAATGTGACAAGTTTCTTCCAAAAAGCTCATTATGAAGAGAGAAGGAAAGAAAGTATACACTTAGATGCTTCATTGACTACTTAGAGTTATTTTTTTTCATAAATGAATTCAGGACAGCTTATTTTCCTTCATAATATAGTCTTTGCTTTCAAATTACTTTACTCCAAAGATAGCCTATTCTCATGTCAGTAAAACATTTACTCCTAATACTAACTTCTATACATTCTTGTAGACCTTTACAACTTTCAAAGCAATTTCACACTTCACATTCACTTAGGATAACCCTATAACATAGGCACAGTAGTACCATCCTTTGTTTTTTTAACAAATGTGGAGGAAGTAAGACTTAGGTACATCTTGTTTGTGGGGGTGACGGTGGTGGCGAGTCAAATTCTAGAGTTGTACTGTCTAATGTGGAAGCCACTAGCCACATGTGGCTATTGAGCACTTGGCTGATCTGAATTGAGAAGTGCTGGAAGTGTAAAATAAACATAGGATTTTGAAGACTTCAAAGACACACAAAAAAAGAATGCAAATAATCTCATTAACCATTTTTATATTGATGACATGATGCAAAGATAATATTTTGAATGTATTAGGCTAAATAAAACACATTGCTAAAATTAGTTTCACCTGTTTTTGTTTTTACTTTTTAAATATGTCTACTAGAAAAACTGAAATTAAGCATATGGTTGGCTTTATATTTCTATTGACAAAGCTGTTCTAGAGGGCCCTGAAGGTCAGGCAGAAGAGCTTGACCTTGATTTGTACACAATAGAGTCATTACAGATTCCAAGGCGTATAGAAACAGGATAAAACCAGTGCCTAGGAAAGGTCATTCTGGCAGTGGCATACAGGATAAACTGGAGAAAGGAGAAGCTGTAGTAAGAAGCAGCAGCTAGGAAACTTAAATAGTATTCTAAGGCTGAAGAAAGTCAGGCCTGAGTTAGGATTGAAATGGAGAGGAAGGGGTTAATTGGGAGACAATTTAAACAACTTGGTGACAGGTAGATTGTGGGCCTCAAGGAGAGAAGGGGGGAAAGTGGTTACAAAGTTTCCCTATCCTGGGAGACCTAAGGAATAGAAGGTTAAGACAAATGAGGAACCTGGGAAGGATGGAATCCTAAACTATGAGAGAGTTTATTGTCTTCACAGGTCAAGTTTAAGTCTCCCAGAGATAAAATGATGATAATGACAATAAATAATAGTAACAGTTAATATTTATTAATTCTTTTGTGTCAGGAACTCACTTATGCCAAGCATTACATTTTATATGCATTCTTCACATTTAAACCTCATAACCATCTTATGAGGTAGATGTATTATTCCACTTCGTAGATGAAGAAACTGAGGCTCAGAGAGGCTACACATCTTGTCCAGGTCATACAGCTAGCAAATGGCATAGCCAGGATTTGAACCCAGGTAGCCTAACTTCAGAGTCTTCCCATTTAACCACTTATGCCTCTTCTGCATATTCCACATATTCAGCTAGTAGGCATAAGGTATTATATTAGCTTAAAAGTTCATAAATCTAACAGAATTTCCGAATCTCATTTAAGCCTACTTCCTCTGATGTCTAAATACAGAACAATTTGCTTTCTTGAGTGTGGGAGCATTGAATCAGGAATTAGAATACCCTGATCTATTCCTGGCTTTTTCACTAACTAGTTTGACAAGTTGTCCAGAGTAAGTCATTTAACCCTTTTGGGAATCTGTTTCCTCACCCAAGAAATGAAAGGGATCAAAAACCAGTTATAAAGTCGCTTCCAGCTGCCATATACTGTAACTCTATACCTCTTAACAATTCCTTTATATAAATCTGACTAATGTAAAAAAAAAAAAACTTTCTGTTTTAGTAGACCCTTAATTCAGGTCTGATTTAAATGTGTATAGTTAACTAAAAACATCTTTTCATACCAACAAAAAAAGCATGGGCTTTTTTTTAAAGGAGGGACTGGGGATTGAACCCGGGCACTAGAACATGGGAAGCAGGCACTGAACCACTGAGCTACACCCACTCCCCAGGCATGGGCTTTTCAGTTCATTGATGATTTGGGTTCTGGTCTCAGGTCTATCTGACTAGGCACTAACCATTTATTCCCTACCCATATCATCACAAAAAAGAGGGACTTTCCACTCCTCTCCTCAAAAAGGCATCACCTAAAAAGAAATATTTCCCACTGCCTTCTGCACCCTCATTTCCATCTTATCTGACTGGTGGGTTTGGGGATAGGAAACTGGCCTGCTCTCTCTAGGCCAGATGCTGAAGCTCTAATTTCTGGTATGTTCTCTGACACAGGCTCTGCCCCTCCAACAGACCTAGATGAGAGGTCTGTCATTGTGTGAACTATTTGGAAGATTTTTCTAAATCCACATCTAGGTTATATCCTCTAATTTAGCTTTGATCAGGAATAAAGCTGCTATTAGGAACTGGATGGCTCCTATTGGTTTCAATTGTAAGAAAGAAAGGAGGGGGCCTTATTGAGTGGCTCCCCCAATCCTCAGCATCGTATTACTTGTCCTTCCTGAAATTCTTCCCCGACAGTTCTCTGATTCATTGATTTTTAAATTTATTTTTATTTTCTTAAATAGAGGGACTCTTTCCTCTATCAAAATCCTACCAGGAGGTATAATCGAGTAAAACATATAAAAACAGATCAACTCTCCCTGATGGGGTTATGGGAGTAGCATTAGAGTCCTTTCTGAAAATGCTGCTCTATCTCTAAAGGTCCCTTATAATCATTTTCAAACATATCACCAACCCTGCTCAACTTAGTATAATGTGCAAGATTAATGAGGATGCTATTAATTTCCCCATCCAAGGTAACTAGTAAAGATATTTAAGGCAGCTGAAAGCACATTTATACAAGAGGAATGCCCCCTTAAAAACTGGATATAAACGGAATATCTGCAAATCAAAAAATAACTGAATAATTAAAATTCTCTAGGGGGCTAGCTATCTAGAGGGCCCAACAGTGAACCTTTACTAAGAGCAAAAATAAGCCTTCTATACTGAGATTTTCACACGCCAGTCTCTCTCAGATAGTAGGGAGAAAACCACTCACTTGAAGGCACCACATGCTATGTTCCCCTGAGTTGGTGCTGAGCCACTGCAGTAACTCATTTTGGGATCCACATCACACCCCCCTAGAATGTACCTAATTTGTTAAAAAAGCAAGCCCTTCACAATGGATGAATAAAAAGCTTTGCTGAAACCCAAAGAGACTATACATGTTGCTTTTCTCTCATTGGCAAGGCCTTTTATGATTTATTAAAGAAAATTAGACTGGCTTCGTAATATTTGCCCTTCATAAACTCATGTTAGAGGGCTATCCCAGACCTTAGGCTCTTTTAGGTGGTTATGAACTGGATGACTAACATATACAGGCATTTTCTCAGATGTCCCAAGTTAAAGCTGAAGGGTCTAAATTTAGCAGGGCCATCATTTCTCTTGTTGAAAGAAAAACTATTTTCCTTTTTCCATCTGCTTTCCACAAGTTTGGGCTATTTGCTCTGCAACAGCCCAGGCAATTTGAATAAATCTATTTCAACAGTGTTCTTCATCAACTTATTTCTTCTCCAACTTAGCATTCTATCATCTTTAACATCACCATCTATTCTTGCACTGGTAAACAGATCAGTGAGACAGAATGACACATAAAAATAAGAAGTCCTGTTTTTCCAATCAGCTTTGTCTTCCAAGGAGACAAATGACTTTTCCCTTGGTCTTCGCCCTTAGCCTTATACCAGATATTTGTGCAACTTCAAACTTTTCAACTACAAGAAATTTCTTCTCACAACTAAAATGTACACTAATCCTGATAGTTTTAAGACGAGGTTTACTTGCCTTTTAGGTAAAGGGAACATGACTGCCATATAAGTTGCAGAGAATGCAGCTATTACACTGTGACAGCTGCAAAACCTTAAAATGTTAAATTTCTTTTTAAATTGTGTTTACAGTTGCACACCTATAAAGGAAGTTGTTAAAACCGTAAGGTACACATTGCAAAGGACACTGTATCATTTAAAAAATGGAATCATCTTGCTTCTTCTTTCTCCTTTTAAAGCTCTCTTGCATTATATTTTCTTATTCTGCCTAACATAACATTGCCCTCTTAACATTTGGCCTGATTTCCCATTTTTGTGTATGCATATGTGTGTGTGATTTTCTCATTTGACTCAAGGGACTGATGTTGTTCTTGGTTTAATGGAGGCATTTTAAAATTTTATTTTATTTTTTTAAAATGTTTTAATGGAGGCATTTTATTATACTGTGCTTCATGTGTACTAGTATGGCTTGTTCTTAAAAATTTGTTTAAGAATATCCAGCTCTCTTGGAGCCCCTTATTTCAAAGTTACTTTCCCAACTTATTAGTGTCCTGAATTTGCTAAAATTTGCTAAGCCCATTTTATCTGATTAAATCAATTCTCTCCCCGAGAGCACTGACTGCTACCATTCTGTGGCTCAGTCTACTGATTTTCATGCATCTGCTTCAGGAAGTACTAACAGTGAAGACCAATAAAAGAGACATAGCTTACTTCAGTCTTTGACTTTTTTAAAAAGTTCTTAAGAAATTGACCCCATAATATATTGCAGAAATGCATTTGATAGTCTATGACCTGTTGACTGTTTTTCAGGACCACATATTTTTAATTAAACTGGGCAACAAAAAAAACGATTCACATTTTTATTCTATTGACAATAGTTCACTATTTTGCATTACTGCTCTCTTTAAAATACATAGTATGAATTTGTTTTTATTTTAGTGGTTAAGCAATTATGAGGATTACTCTAAAAATATTTGCAAACTACATTTATGCACTTTCATTTCTTGCCCCAGGGAATAAGGAAAAAATTATGAATCAGCACACCTCTCAGAGTTCACTTGAAAGCTTGATAAGATCAAAAGAAATTTCATCTTCACCAGTGGATGGTAACATACGGAAATAGAATGTCAGAAACTTTTCTCCTCTGCCCAAGAGTCAATCTCACTATTTATTTTAGTAAAACCATCTTGGAGTTGCAAAGAATTTACCAAACATGGTCAGAAGTTTCCTTTCCTAATCTCAGACCATTTCAACTGTAGCTATTGACCAATATCTATTATCAGGGGGAGGGAGGGAATGCTATCATACAGATCATTCATTTTCAGTTATTTTGACTCCAAATAAAGAGAAACTCTTTATGAACACATAAGCAAAATAAAAATTAACAGACATGACCTTGGAAAAATACATAAGGATGGGAGTGACACTAAGTCATCTAAAGCAGAAAGAATTGAAGTGATGAGGTAGCAGAATGACCATTTTTTACTTTCTAAAGATTATACAGCAGCTCTTTCCTCCAGACTCATTCTTTTAAAAAAAACTCACAAAAATTTATGAACTCTTTTTGACTTTATAAAAATAACACACATCTATGGTTAAGAATCCCAACAAAAGCAAAGTTAAGTCTATCCCTCCACAAACCCTCAGTCCCACTCTTAAAGGTAACCATTGATAGGAATTTGTCATGAACATTAAACTGTAAGCAGCAAACTGAAATGGTATCAATAAAATGGAATGACAGGGAAGCGGACTTTGCCCAATGGATAGGGTGTCCCCCTACCACATGGGAGGTCCCTGGTTCAAACCCCGGGCCTCCTTGACCCGTGTGGAGCTGGCCCACGTGCAGTGCTGTTGCGCAAGGATGCCCTGCCACACAGGGTTGTCCCCTGCGTAGGGGAGCCCCACGCGCAAGGAGTGCGCCCCGTAAGGAGAGCAGCCCAGCGCAAAAGAAAGTGCAGCCTGCCCAGGAATGGTGCCGCACACACGGAGAGCTGACACAGCAAGATGACACAACATAAAGAGACACAGATTCTGGGTGATGCTGATAAGGATAGAAGCAGTCATAGAAGAACACACAGCAAATGGACACGGAGAGCAGATAACTGGTGGGTGGGTGGGAAGGGGAGAGAAATAAATAAAAAATAAATCTTTAAAAAAAATGGAATGACATTCACCAATTTAACATGTGTAAGTGTGTACTATTGCATATTGAGCATGTACAGGAACTGTTTTCTAAAATTTATCATGTAGGGAAACTAAAGTAATTTGGAAATCACCCTGAATTCCAAGCCTCAATTATTCTGCTTCCTGTCTTTCAGTTACCCAATTCTCTACTGTATTTTTTCTGAAGGAACAGGGGTAATAATCTAGCCTAATCCCTTCTTTTTACAGGTGAGAAAATTAATTCCATAAAAGATTTAAGTGACTTGTCCCAGGTCATGTGTTTAATTAGTAGCAGATTCAGGATAAGAACACAGGTCTCTTGCCTTCCACTCCATCATTCTTTACAGAGCTGCTAAAGTAACACAACATGCCATTTATACAGGACAGTGGATGACAGGATGTACCTGACAGAATGTACTGTGGCCAATTTTGGGACACTTTTTAAAATCTTATTTTTATAAAAGCTTTTAGGGAGAGCCTAAATATTCTTCAACATACAGCTTAAAAACATCACTACAAAACAGAGCTTAGGATGTCTACACACATATGTAAGCTTTTTAAAAAATGGGAAGCTTAGATTCCCATTAAGCATTCTTCTACAAGAAATAAAACAAGATGCCCAACTCTCCAATCCCATGACTCTATTAAAGGCGAATTACCCCCCCCAGAACCCCACTTTCTAGAGTCTAGTAATGTGGGTTCCCTTCTACAAACACAGGAATGCAAAGAGAGCTCCTTATTAAATAGCAGTGCCTCCAGGCAAATTCAGGCCAATTTAAATCAAACCATCTTGGTCTAGATCAGGCTAATCAACCACTAAATGACATACCCCAGCTCCGGCCTTCCTACTGCAGCTTCTCAGCATCATCTAATAGCATTTTTTTTTTAGCACTTTCTGTAACATCCTCTCCCTCAAGGCACACTCTTAATGGAATGCCAACTACTTTTCTTTTTTTTTTTTTTTAGTTTACATTATGGTTTATATTTTATTTTTTTATTTTTTTATTCTTTTTAATGTTACATTCAAAAAATATGAGGTCCCCATACACCCCCCACTCCTCCCATAACAACCACCTCCTCCATCATCATGGGACATTCGTTTCACTTGGTGACTACATCTCTGAGCACTGCTGCACCACATGGTCAATGGTCCATATTATAGTTTACACTCTCCCCCACTCCACCCAGTGGGCCATTCATTTCACTTCCTTTCCTCCCCCAGGCTCCAGCTAGCCATGCTCTGTGTCCCCTTTCCCTCTGTGTCTCCCCTTTTCCTTAGGGTAACTGGTGTTCTAAGGGCTGGCATCAGGAATGGGGAGGTATACTCAGGGGGCAAAAGAGACAAGTCTGGCTGAGGTGAAGTGGGGCAAATGATGGGAAGAAATAAATTCATTCACACACATGGACCAGATCCCAGAGAGCTCTGAAAGGCAGGTAGAGCAAATTAGACTTGATCCCATAGGCATGGGGAGTCTTTGAAGGCTTGTGAGAGGGGAGTCATATAATGAAACCAGTTTTTTCAGAAAGTTAGCAGTTGGTGTGGATGGATAGTAGGCATTTGGGTGGCACTTAGGATACCAATTAGAAGGTTGTCACAGTGGTCAAAGCATAATAGCTTGAGAACCTGGGTTAAAGTGATTGCAGGAGAAACTGAGTTGAAAAAATATATGTAAGAGGCATTTCAGAGATCATTGATGGACCTTAGTGCCTACCTGAAGACGGAGGGAAAGAATCAAAGATGAAAACTGCCTAATGTTCAATTCCTGGGTGACAAGACAATGGGGAATATGGGAGAGGGGACTGGTTTTAGAAATATAAGATCTTTTGGGCTTTTGCTAACTGTCAGCTGATGGCAGGATAAATAGCCAAGTGGATATGTCCTATAGTCAACTAGAGATGGTTGAGTGAGAGGCTGAAGATGGACAGGCATCAACCTAGAAGTAATATTTAAGTCCACGAATGAGGTAGGAAGCATTCACCAAGAGAAAGAATTTGGAAGATAGAGGAAAAAGTATGAAAGAGAGAAAGGGGAAGAAATTAGATAAAGGAGGTGATAAGTTCTGGAAGGAAAGGGTAATTAAGTGTTGCAAATGTAGTTAGTAAATTAGTGAAAGGAGCTATATAGCAAATCCTAAAACCTTAACAAATCATATTTACATTTCTCAAAAGCACTATTCCCTACTCATACAACCGTAAGTTTCTTGAGTATTTTGTTCCATCACATTCAAATCCAGAATTTGGTGTTTGGTACCAAGTTCAGTGGCCTACTCGATGTACCAACAGGAAATAGACAATGAAAGAAGCTGCCATGAATGAGTAGCATACTCAGGGGAATATGGTTTAAGACAGCAAACTCTACTTTTCCTGCGAACATCTGGCACATCACCACCAAAGTCGTCCTGTAACTTTTCTCTGGTTTAGAGCCCAGGGCACTGGATTGGCAGCATCTCCCCTTCTCTGAAATCTACTCCCCTTTCCCAGGCCACCTAATTAAACAGGAGGAAGAAAGCTATCAGGGTATGGCAAGGCGGTTAGGCATTAGGAGAATGGATAATCTGGATAAAATGAGGACTGCACCAACAGGTGGAGCATAGGCTGATACACAAAACTCTGGGGAGGCAATGTGGCCTTTAAAAAAGGCTTTAATATTTTTACCAGAACTATAGTTGGTGCTGGGGTTTAATATATACCCAGGGGACCTGAATCTCTGGACTGACCATGTGATAGCCAGGCCCTGAGCCTCAACAGACTTCAGCTCCTACACTCTGGTTTATTGGACTTACCCTACTCAGGTAACATGGAGTTGAAGAAGGTCAACCACCACACCATGGAGCCAAGAATGCCTACAACTGAAAGCAGGAGGATTGCATCCAGCATCCATGTGGAATCTAAGCCCCCTCTTGATATACATGTGGAGTGGACACAACCATTCTAAGGTCCACAGGATGGAGGAACAGAGTATAGATTAGAGTGGACTTACTGATATTCTATTCATGAACTATTCTGGTTAGTAATCGAAGAAAATGTGTCATTGGTGTGGAGAAGTGGCCATGGTGGCTACTGGGTGTGGGGAATGGGAGGAAGAGATGAGATGTGGGGGTGTTTTCGGGACTTGGAGTTGTCCTGGGTGGTGCTGCAGGGACATATACCGGACATTGTATGTCCTCCCATGCCCCACTGGGTGGAATGTGTGAGAGTGTGGGCTATGATGTGGACCATTGACCATGAGGTGCAGCAGTGCTCAGAGATGTATTCACCAAATGCAATGAAGGTTTCATGATGATGGAGGAAATTGTTGTTATGGGGGGAGGAGTGGGGTGAGGGGGTTGGGGGGTATATGGGGACCTCATATTTTTTGAATGTAATATTAAAAAAATAAATAAAGACCAAAAAAATAAAAATAAAAATAAAAATAAACCACCACTCTGCCTCCCCTACAGGTTGTGAATTAGAAGAAACTAAATGGCTACTGTGGAGTACACTGAATGCTCCTTTCCCCCACAGGAAAAAAAACATTCATCAGGAGACTGATAAAGTAAAGATGGTGTGTCAGTATCTGGTGACCACTACATAGATAGCCAAGGTCTGCCCTGTTGTGGCCTTATCAAGCCTACCATTCCTCCAGTAAGGCCAACTCAGCCTAGGTCACCAGTTCCCATCCTTGACCCCCCAACATGCACACATAATCACAAACTTTATCAACAGAGAGTCTCCACAACTCCACATCTGTCTCTGAATAGGGGCATAATTGTGGAACGTCAAAGGCAAAAGTATTTCACAAACAAAGGCAATATGATATTCATCTAGAAACAGAGCAACATTAAAAATGGTAATACTGGCAGTAATCATTTTCATTTATTGAGTGTTTGCTATAATACCAAGCACGGTTATGTTATAAGCAGCTATAAATAATCGTATGATAGTTCTGATAGGTCTGTCTAAAAAAATAATGACTTCAGGGCACAAATGATAAGAAAATGACAGTGAGAAGTTAGTAAAAGGAATGCTCTATTACAATTAAGAGAAAAAGTGAAGTGCTTAATTACTTAAGCCTCTGGAATCCAGACAAACTTGAGTTACTCTTCAGCTGTGTTACTCAAACTCTCTGGGCCCTAGTTTTCTTATCTATTAAATGAGGATAATAATAGAACCCACAATATAGGCTGATTGAGAAGATAAATAAAATAAGAATTTTACATTCAATTGGCACATTGCCCTGTACATAAGCATCACTCAATAAATGTCAGTTGTTGAAAAGGGGAGGATTGCATCCAGCATCCAGGTGGAATCTGAGCCTCCTCTTGACATAAAGGTGCAATGGACACAACCAATCCAGTGTCCACATAGAAGAGGTGGCATTGGATTGGGAAAAGTGGACATAATGGACAAAGGGTATGGGGAAAGGCAGGAAGAGATGAGAGGTGGAGGCGTCTTCGGGACATGGAGCTGCCCTGGATGGTGCTTCAGAGGTAATCACCGGACATTGTAAATCCTCACAGGGCCTACATGATGGAATAGAGGAGAGTATGGGCCATGATGTGAACCAATGTATATGAGGTGCAGAGGTGCCCAAAGATGTACTTACCAAATCCAATGGATGTGTCAGGATGATGGGAACGAGTGTTGTTGGGGGGGGGAGAGGGGGGGTGGGGGGGTGGGGTTGAATGGGACCTCACATATATATTTTTAATGTAATATTATTACAAAGTCAATAAAAAATAAAAAAATTAAAAAATAAATAAATAAATAAATGTCAGTTGTTATTATGAGAAAGCTACTATAATATTATTCATTATTACAAGGAAGCAGATATAAGTGAAATCACATCTGAAATATCAGGATACGCTACAAGAGTCAGAAAACAACTTTAATTCTAATATGGATTTTAGAAGGAGGCAAAACTAGGGCTATAAAGTGTTCCCACAGCGTATATATACTATTTATCAACATATTTGTACTTTCACCCAGACTCAGAATTAGACAGTGGTATTTATTCCTTAAATGGAAGCCATTATAGTAACTTATAATAACAGAAGTTAACATAACCAGTTACTCCTGACAGCCCAACTAGGAGAATAGCCCTTAGAGAACATTAACTACTGTTAGAAGTAATAATCATGGGGGCCCTCTTGTCAAATGGACTGCCCCCCTCTTTTCAATGCTACTGATGACTTCCCGTGATATAAAACAAGGCTCCACTAGAGACCATCAAGAAAGCCTTCAATGAGAGCAGCGATACAAACCTCTCTTTGTTTCTTAGGTTTTACACTAAGCCAAGCTAGAGAATTTATCCTTTATCCTACTTTTCTTGAACATTGTTCCTGAGACTTCTTGGGCAAAGTGGCCATGTCAATCTAAAACTGAACATGTTCCATATTTCTAATAACAGTAAAAGTGTGGAACATCAGTGCCTCCGGTGATCACATATCACAAATAGAATTCTGAATTCCTGAAGTTACATTAGAAGTTCACATATATCATTTCTTGCACTTAGTCCAGGAAAAAACTTCTAACTGAACCAGTTAGATCACCAGTTGCATCCAAAACTCTAAGCCACCAAACTGGCTTTCAAGACAAACAAGAATGGGATGTTTTCATATTTTCCCTTAGGGTCAAGGGTTATCAACCCATCAACTTTGAACTGTATAATAATCTTTCAGGCATAAATGAGTTCTTTGTGGAGTTGTTCATTTTAAACAGAACTTCAAGAAACTGGACCCTCCTTCAGAAACAATTTCTAGGGCATGAACTTCATAAAATATTTTAAGAACGACTATAGACCAACACTGTCTAATAGAAATATAGTTCAAGGCACACGTAATTTTACATTTTCAGGTAGCCACAGTGAGAAAGCAAGAAGAAACAGGTGAAATTCACTTTAATAATATTTTCATTTAGCCCAATATATCCAAAATATAATCATTTGAACTTGTAATCAATTTGAAAATTATCAATGTGATACCCAATCTAGAAATATGAATAACTGGTATATTTGGAGAGCCATGCCTACCCCCACTGCTACTTGAGTCCCTCCTCTTTGCTGGAGACCTTCGGGTGCCCATCTCACTGGAACCACTGTTAACACGGAAGTGTGAGGAAGAAGCGGGGGAAAGGATGGTGTTTTTAATAAACCAAGATGGAAGTCCAAACCCATTTCCCAGTAGAAACAATAAGACAATAGTTTTATGGTTAACTGACATTAAGGGTTAAAAAGGCTTTCCGGGGGAGGAAGAAGGTCTGGGAACCTAATCACCATTTGGAACACTGTATCCAGGAGATAACTGTGTTCCAAGTTCCCACATTCATATACAAACAGACTGGCTGGATCTCTCATTTACACTCCTGGTGAAAAGGAAGCAGAGGCCATGTTTACATAAGGGTTTTTCATTTAAGGACTTAAATTAAACCAGTTGGTTCCCTTATTCACCCCCACCCCCACTGAATCCTGTTCCCTGGAAAGCACATTTCTCTGTGAGATGTGGAACAGCTGCCCTGTTTAGCCACTCTGCGAAACTGAGAACCCTGTCTTCTGAGCAATTCTAATGATATTCCTGAAGAAAAGGCAGAATGAAAAAGAAGATATTTTCCCTTTTCTTACCTGTGTACTACACTTCTGCCATTTTAGCTGTATTTTCTGGGGCCACCCTGCCTTTCATTCCCCCCTCCTCCCAGCCCACGTCAATGTATGCTTCTGCATAATAACAATCCAGTGTGCACCAAAACATCAGTCTTGTCCTACTTCTCTTCAAATCCACCTAACAGATCTTCATCCCAGGAGAACATACACAAACGCTAGTTTGTAGGTTTCAAGGCACTTTTGTGATCTAGTTCTTCCTGGTCACAATTTTGACTCGATTAACTGCACTCTCCCAGAGGCCCATGCTTATACCTCCCATACATTTACCCACCTTCTCCAGCTACCTTTCTGCAATGACTGTCCTCTAAGACTCCTGAGGGCTAGGTCCCTGACTTCTACTATTCTGGTCTCCCTTTGGGCCAGGTATTTTTCAGTACCATTTTCGGCCCCTGTAAGAGCCTGACACTGAAGGAGTGCTCAATAAACATATGGCGAATGAATGCCTAGATTGCTATAGCAGCCTCATAGCTCATTCCTCCCCTTTCCAATTCATTTTGCAAACAACTGTCAAACTAATCTTCCAGAAACACCATTTTTATCATATCACCTCAATGGTGCTACAAGTCAGAACCTGCAGGGGAGGAGGGGGGGCACATTAGAGCAGGAAGAAGCACGAGTCACTTAAGGGGGGGTGATACAAATATTTGCATCTTGACATGGGATAGTGGTTACAAGGATGTATATATATGTAAAAATTCATCCAGGTTTTTACTTAAGTTTCATGTATTTTACTGTACATAAGTTATGTTTCAATTTTTTAAAAAAGAAATATGGGGAGGGGTATATATTTATCTTCTAAAATATACAATACAATTCTATCACATTACAAGCCTGAACCAAAATGAAAATGCTATCTGTAATAAACATTAAGCAAACGTGTCAAAGTGTTCATACTAATCACCTTCTGGGAAAAGTAGTAGAAACGGAAGGGGAAGGGAGTTGAAGGGCTGTGATGGTGAATTTGTCAACTTGTTCATGCATCAACTTGTATGGGTTAAGGTGTCCAGTTGTTTGGCCAAGCAAGCACATGCCTCATTGTTACTGTGAGGGTATTTCATAGATGGATCTAAATCATTAGTCAGCTGATTGCATCTAGGGCTGACTACATCTATAATCAACAAAAGAGATTGCCTTCAGCAATGAGAGGGGTTTCCTCATCCAATCAAGTGGAGGCCTAAAAGTGAGAACTGAGGATTTCATCAGTAAGAAAGAAGAAATTCCATCAGTACTTTAGCCGGCCTGCTTCTCCTGGGAAATTCAACATCATCTTCATTGGAGATTTCAACTTGCAACCTGCCTTATGGAATTTGGACTTGCCAATCCCCATAGTCGCATGAACTAATTCCTATAATAAAACTTATACCCTAAGTAATACAGGAGCTTTCTACACTTACATGCTGTTTGCAACCTTTTTTCCATTTATTTAGCACCTACTAAAATGTAGGTACTCCATTAGGTACTAGGGGTACAAATATAAAGATCAAATATGTGCCCATAAAGAGCTCAAGTTAGGGTGGCCAACATGAACACTAATAATCACCATATGACATGCCAAGTGCTACAGTTACGGTTTGAACAAGTTGTTAGGGGATCACAGAAGGAGTTGCTATATTGTTTAGAGTAGGAGTGGGTCAGCAGGGGATGATGGCTTTTGAGACTATAAAATGAAGAGCTGAGAGATGTCAAGCCATCCAAAGTGTATTCCAGGCAGAGGGAAAAAGAGACGTAATGACACTGAAGCAAGAAGCCTTGAGTGTTTGAGAAGAGGGTCTAAATGGTTCATTGCGGCTAGAACTTGAGGTCCATGAGAAGAAAAGAGAGTAAGAACCAATACACTACAATCGCACGTGATAACATGGATGAACCTTGAGAATCTTATGTTGAGTGAAGCAACCCAGGCATTGAAGGACAAATACTATATGACCTCAATGATATGAAATAAGTTAACTGCCTCAGAGAGCTAGAGTCTGGAAAAGTGGCTTACTGGAAATCGGGGGGTGGAGGAAGGATGTGAGTTAATGTCTGCAGGGGTGGAATCTGTGATGAGCTGGGGGTAAGTATGAGCACAAAGAAGGGACAAAATGGGGGCAAGGGGTTACCTTCGGGTGAGGTTTTCTGGGTTTGAGGGGGGCTGGGGATGGGAAGAGGGGTAATATGGTCCAAGAAATAGGTGGGAGGGAGGGGCAACATACAAACATGGGAGAGTGTCAGAAGTTCGTTGAGAACTAAATGTTGAGTAAAACGTATCAAAGTATAAGTAGGAGGGTTACCTGGTTAAGACGCTCAGGGGGTATGGTCTGATGCGGGATGGACTCCGGAGGGAATAGCTGAAGGCTCATTTTGCCAAGGTGGGTTCTACCATTGGGTGGGGTGGACCCATATCCTGGGGAAGACTAATGCCGTCGAATAGAGAGAACTGTATCTCTCGTGAGAAAGGACGGCTCCCAGGGCATTAGATTGGCAGGCGTTGTGGGCCCTAAGGGGAGGGGAAAATGGATGTGCAATGGATGGAACAAAGGTAAATAAGGGGGCAAAAGAGGAGTTATGTGAGAGTACACGAGGATGAATATAAAACAGCTAATATTACACCAAAAACATATAGGGGACGACAGACTAATAATGAAAACCATAAGACAAAACATAGGATAACTAAAAAATTTAGAAAACTGTACAACCTAAAGTATGGCCCACATAGTAAGCACAAATGTTACCTTGTTTGAAAACTATAGTTTCGGAATCTGTACATCAGTTTCAGGAAATATGATATGAATAAGTTAAAAGATTATTGCTGTGGAAGGGAAAAGGTTTTATGGTGGATCTGGGGAAATACTGTATATTGTATATATGAATTTCGGTGATCTAAGACTCTTCTGAAGCTGACATTATGTTGGGATTCACTTTACAGGAAGTTTTGGATCACAGAGTGGTTCAACAATGGCAGCGGAGGAATACTGATATGGGATGTTATTGACAGGATATATATGGTTGACAGGGAGTTATACAGGGCATATGCCCAGGGTATATGGTAATGTCTATATATACTCATAGTGGAAACAATTAAAAACAACAGCTGGGGGGGTACTGGGCTCCTGGCCGGGGGGTCACTGTTGTGGGCCCTGGGAGAGCAGCGGCAATCCTCCAGGTGCAACGGCAAGAACCAGGAAGGAAGGAGGGCCCAACACTGGGCTCTTGATACTAATGGCTACACTTTTGAGCCTATACACCTGCAATAAGAACAAGGCCTAGAGTAGCATTGTGCCTGGGGGTTTCCTCCTGACAGCCTTCATGTTACTCAAATGTGGCCACTCTCACAGCCAAACTCAGCGTGTAGATGTGATGCATTCCCCCCAGCATGAGACACGACACCCGGGGATGAGCCTCCCTGGCACCGAGGGATCACTACCACATACCAGCTGAAGAAGCAACTAGAAAATGACCTTGAATTAAAGATTCAATGCGGAACAGCAGAATATACCTGTCTACATATAATAACATGACTTCGGGAAGCGGTTTGACCTAATGTAAGGGGGAAATGGAAAGGAGAAATGAGATTATAAGGCTGTGAGTCTCCAAAAAAGAGTCTGGAGGTTGTCAGAAGGAATACCCCTATGTACAACTGAACAGAGTCTAAGAGACAGATAAGGTAGATACAACCCCAGGTATTGGTTCTTTTGAGGGATAAAGAGACCCACGGGTTCTATAGTCATGGCAGAACGGGTTCACTGCCATGACAGATGGCCCTTCTTTGGAGCTGGTGTTTCTGCGTGATGGAATTGGACTCAGAGGGGATCTCTTTTCACAAGACTTGCATGCTACTTTATTGGAATTGTAGTTGGTGCTGGGTTTAAGATATATGTAGGGGATTTGAATCTCTGGACTGATAATATGACACCCAGGCCCAGAGCCTCAACAGACTTCAGCTCCTACACTTTGATTTATTGGACTTACTCCACTCAGCTAACATGGAGTTGAAGAAGGTCAACCACCACAACATGGAGCCTAGAGTGTCTACAACTAGAAGCGGGAGGAGTGCATCCAGTACCCATGTGGAATCTAAGCCCTCACTTGACATAGGTGTGCAATGGACACAACCAATCCAATGTCCACAGAGAAAATGTGGAATGGGTGTGGGAACGGTAGCCATGGGGGCTGCTGGGTGTGGGGAACGGGAGGAAGAGATGAGATGTGGAGGCGTTTTCGGGACGTGGAGTTGTCCTGGATAGTGCTTCACGGACAATTACGGGACACTGTAGATCCCCCCAGGGCCCACTGGATGGAACGTGAGAGTCTGGGCTATGATGTGGACCATTGACTATGGGGTGCAGTGATGCTCAGAGATGAACTTACCAGGTGCAATGGATGTGTCATGATGATGGGAGAGAGTGTTGCTGTGGGGAGAGTGGGGGGCTGGGGCAGTGGGGTTGAATGGGACCTCATATTTTTTTTAAATGTAATTTAAAAAATAAATAAATAATTAATTAAAAAAAAAAAGAAGAAGAAAAGAGAGTAGACAGACAAGATTGGAGAAGAAAGACAGGACAGGCTAAGGTGTTTGGATTTATTCAGGTGTGTAATGGGGAGCCACTGAAGGATTTTAAATAGGAGAATGATTTTTTTATTGTATTGCACTGTAAATAAAAAATGATCAATCTGATGGCAATGGGGGGCGGGGAGATCAGTGGAGAGCAATGTGGAATTAGGGAGACCAACCGATTGTTTGCTACAACCACGGTCCAGGTAAGAAATGACAAAGGTTGAAACAAGGGAGGAGCAAATAAGGATGAATGGATACAAGGGATTTAGGATACAGAACAGATAGGACTCCACAGTTTTGTCAGTGTTCCCCAGTCATCTTCCAGCCGGTCCGTAATTACTCCTTTGCTCACAAATCTAATCTTCCACAGTAACTCTTTTCTTATTTCAAAATATTATTGTCATATGCTTAAAATGGCCAGTGAGGAAAGTGATAAAGGAAGCAAGATCCTGGGAGGAACAATTCATAAAAGTGAATGCATTGCCTTTATGGCATTTTGAGTTTTAAAAGCACCTTCCATTGTCTAAAATGGCTCTCTTAAACCAGGTTGTGTTGTTAAGTTTCTCACCAAAAAAAAAAGGACTTCCTTAACTTCCTAACTACAAAGAAAGGTTCACCCCTAAACTCATTTTCCAAATTAGGCCCATAAAATATATTCATGGGCATATGAAAAAGTCATTTCTTAAGCTTCCAATAAATGTCTGGATCGCAGATCATTTTTAAAAGCCTAAGTTTCCTTCCTAAGTACGTAAGCCAAAATCCTGCATTTTGCTGATAGATGTTAATAAAAGCATGCAGGTACCAGTAAGGAAAGCTATAGGATGTGAAAAAGTGACTTTCAAGGGAAAATTTGACTTTTTCAAATTGCAGACTTAGGATATTTCTTTGCAACATTGTTTCTTCTTGTTTATAAAAAATAAAATTTTGGCCACTATTTATATACGTGCTTCATCTTTTTCTAGAACACTGACTTGGCTTTACATTAAAAAGGCATTCCCTTCAATTAAAAAAAAAAGATTTTAATAAATCAGCTTCAAACATAAAACTATTTTGAACTTACGTCTTAACTAAAATAAGCGCTTATCTTCTCAACAGAAGATAAATTGAGAATATAATCTAATGGCTCACCTTCTTCCTGGTGCTTTCAATTTGCCCAGAGTCAATAGAAGTCACAAGCTTACCTCTGCTATTCACTTAATAAAAGGAAGTCATGATTCATAGCAAAACACAACATACAAGACAGCAGAACCTCAGCCGAAACTGTTAAGAACTAGTAGACAAAGAATACACTTTTTAAAACCATGTATTAGGCTCAAAAGGATACACTGGAAATGTTAAAAATATTCAACAGGGTTTCATTCTAGCTATGCACAATAAAAATACCATACCACTGCATAAATATAGTGTTAACACTTGTAACACTCTATGTAAGACTTGTCTACAAAGCAGCACTTGAAACAGACGTAGGACTTCAATGCTTGCATTTCATATGCTTTTTTATATGGTCCCTCGATCAAATTTAATTCCACCCATGCAAAGCTGCCTGCAAGTTACAGGTATGACTAATTTTAAAAGAGCACATAGCCATGTTCCAGGGGGTATGCAGTAAAATGTTACTATGTCCTCAGTGAAATACTATATTCATAGGCACAACAGGGTACAGAAGTGAAAAATTCCAGTCACAGTAACTTTTCACAACAAGATTTATTGTCAGAACCTGTAAGTGGATATACTGGGAATAGTTACATGCCTATTAGGAACAAAACTCCCAAACAAATTCACAACTCATGCTTGTTACAACAACCATAGAAGGGAATCTTCTAGTAGAAAATAAAATTAATTTTGCAATGTTTAGAACTGGATATAACCAAGACCTGAGAAATAAGCAGTTATTGTGAGAAGATATAAACAATGGTCTTCCAACTTCAGAGAAATTGAAAACTACACTTCACAATATTCTGCAGAAAAATGAGCTACCAATAAAATCCTATCTAACATCACTTGCCTGAAGGCCCTCAGGGTCCTAATGAAGAGTGAAGTTTTAAGTAGGAACTAGGATGCCTGCTGACAATTGAGGAAAACCTATTTGATAATTAGTATGACAGAAAAGACATTTATGTCTCCAAGCTATTAGCAAGTGAAAGATTTTTCTAAATTTTAAGAAAAAATCACCAGATGTTCTAAATTGTGAGACCCTCCAAACTGGCAAGATCCTAAATGCAAAAGAACAAATAGGTACCACATGCTGAGGGGGATGGGGTGGGCAGGAGGAAGTGGCTGAAAGGAACTCCAGAAAAAGAAAATATTACCTAGAGATATGGCATATCATTAGTGATTCAGATATAGAGACCAAAATGGGAAGAACATCATTAAGATCATAAACCATTTCCTAGCAAAGGTTAAGATTCACGTAAGATTAAGATGAAACCTGAATCATCTTGGAAAAGCATAAGGAATAAGAAGATAATGAATGATTAATAATTACAAGTCGTACACAAAGTATCTCCCACACCTGACCTACAGAAGAAAATAACATCAAATTCAATTTGGAAGAAGGTTTTTGTTGCTTTTAAAAATTGTAGTATATGATATGACAGGATAAAAAGAGCTAATTGATGAAATCTCTACTAAAAACAAATCCAACTTTTTCCCTCTTTTCATAAAACTAGCCGGGCCCTTTAAATTACCATGGATATATGACAAAGCCACTAAAAATTCTAAGTATGAAGACTATCTGACAACATAGAATAATTCGTGGGATAAAATAGGTGTAAAAGCAGAATACAGTAATTTGTACACTGTAGTTACAATATGTAAAAAGATGCAAGGATTGTTGTTAGAGTGGGGTGATACTTTTTTTCCTTTTCCAAGATTCTGTAAGTACTGCCCTGTAAGTTTTATAGATCAAAATAATCTTTAAAGAGACCAAAAAAAATTCATCTACTATCAATCTTGGCACTCAGAAAAATGTTAAACTATTCATTTTAAGAAAAAAAAGCACACTACTTTGTAGTTTATCCTTTCTACTACTTCAAATTAAGGTGCAAGACTTCAAATACCACATTACAAACGATAGGTTTGTATCTGGTTAGTAGTAAAAGGATGTAGACATTCAGACTTAGGTTGTGCAAACATCTGCTTTTCTGTGTAGAAAAAATAAGCACACACCCTTTTGGGAAACTGACAGTTTTAAAAGCATACGACATTTCGAAAGATACCTACTTACTCCATTGTTCTAAACGGAAAAATAAAAAAAAAAACCTGAAAACAATGCATCGAATGCAGAACATTTTTAAGGGGAACCTATCAATCAAAATGTTAACCGAAGCTACAAGTTACAAAATTAGTCTCCCTTCGGTTTTCCTATTTCTTAGGGAACACTCTTTAGCCAACTATCCAATTTGGTAGGTCCCATTCATTAAAAAGCATCTCACTGCTGAAGCGGATTACAACACAGCCAGACTGCGCCTCCCCAGCACTACGAGGAGATTTCTGAGAAAAATGATGTCTAGCAAAAGACGTCAAGAATTACGGTGATTTTTTAAAATTCCAGATATCCTAGCAGGACCCTTGTCCACGTTCATTTAATAATCTCTTATTTTAGCTGGCCATGGACGACAAAGCAGTTCTTCATCTTCTCACCAAAGGAACATGAATTGTTAATTACCCCACAGAAGTTAAATCCTCCCCACTTTTCTCCAGTAGGTCATAATCCTGTGAATGAGATAATCGAAATGGACTATAAGAACTGTGCACAATCGAATCCTCTCCTTCCTTTATCTCTTTTCCCGGGACAAATCCCCAAGTGGCTTACAGAAACCTAATTTATGAGATAAAACAGGGGGCCACGTCCCTAGCAAGTTTTTGCCCGAGTGAGTTGTGACTCGGCCTCCCGCTCCCGTGCCCCGCCCCGGTCTTGCTTCGCTGGAATCGCCAAAGAAACTAACAGTAGCTAAGGTAACTGAATGCGGGGCTTAAACTGACAGATTCCGGAGAAGAGAAGAAGAAAGTTTCTCCGGCTCTGGGGCTCGGGCGGCTGGCTCCGCGCCCAGCCTTGGCGTTGGGTGGGGGCGGCATAAAAGGTAACCGAGGTGGGAAAGCCTCGGTGCAGACTTTCGGGAGCGGTGGCAGGCGCTGCCACGCTCTCAGCAGGAAGGGGAGGGAAGCAGGAGGAAGCTGGGAGAAGGAGAAGCGGCGAAGAGGAAGAGCAGGAGGCCCGAGGGGGGGCAGGAGAGGAGGAGCTCAGGCTCGAGGAAAGCCCGCGCGCAGATCCGACAGCGCCTCGGGGCGGAGTCGCGCCTCCGGCCGGCCCCCCCGGCCCCCAGCCCCGTGCGGGACCCGCCGAAGGGGCGGGCTCGCCTCGCCGCCGCCCAGCGCCTCGCAGGCCCTCCCTCCCGTCTCCTCCCTCCCCTCCCTCCTTTCCATCTCAGCAGCGCCCTCAGTCTCCCTCTCGCTGGCTCATACAAAAGCAAAATGTCCGCCATCTTCCGAGGCGGCGGCGGGTGTCGCCGCCGCGGGCTCGGCCCTTGGGCGGTTTCTCCCCGGGGCTGCCCCTCCCCCGTCCCGCCTCCCCCCCCCCCCACGTCCCCGACCCCAGGGGCAGCAGCAGCTCGTGGCCGCCTCCCGCACCGCTCCGCCCGCCCTCTGCCCCCGCACCCCCGCCGGGCGACGGAAGGCTGCCTCGGGCGGGGGGAAAGAGGGGTAAGCAGCCCCCCCCAGACTGGCTCCCGCTGCTCGCCCACCCCACCCGCTCGATGGCCCCTTTACCTTGATGCAGTACGGAGGTTCGTCATAGGTTACCAGCATGTACCTGTCTCCGCGGCTGGCCGGGTCCCGGGCGCGCAGCTGCGGGGCGAGGGATGACGGAGGGGACCGCGTAGGGAAAGAGGGAGGCGGGGGTGGGGGTGACACGAACGTTACAGAAGCACCTAAATCCGCCCTCCATCCCTCAGGAGCTCTCCCCATCTCTCCTCTCCCTTCCCTTTACCTTCAAAAATAACTCCACAGCGCCTTTGGCAATGTCCAGATAGGAGGTGCCCAGGTCAGTGCGCTGGTTCATAGAGGCGGACGTGTCTATGAGGAACAGCAGGATGGGCATCTTCCCTCGCACCCCTGGCTCTGGCTTCCCACTCTCCTGGCCCTCTTGTCCTCACTGCCGCGTCCCGCAACCCTAACCCTCAACTCTCGCAGAGCCAGGGGGGCAGGACGCAAGAGGAAGAAGGGGGAACGGGACGGGACGGACTGGACGGCTCCTGGCCTCCTCCTGCTACAGCCCCAGCTCCCCTCCCTGCTAGGCAACTTGAAAGTGTGAGCGTGTGTAGCCCTCGGGCCCTGCCCCTTCCTCTCTTCTGCCACCTCTACTGCCGCCGCCACCGCCGCCGCCGCTGCCGGGACTGCGGCCCGAGCATCCGTCCCCGCTCACTCGAGCACTCTCCCCAGACTGAGAGCCTTCTCTGTTCACCGACCCGCAACTTCAGTCCGTTCACCTACCATGGGCACCATGTGACCAGAACGCGCCATTGGCTGCCAATTATGCGGTATTTGCATATTCATTAGATGACAATACAGGGGGCGGGACCTGGGCGAACCCTGGGAGTTGAAGTTTGAACCCCAGGCAGGGGGTAAGGGGAAAAGTTAAGGACCCTCCTTAGGACTCTCCTTTAAAGGACTTGGAAAGCTGTTAGGATGGTTAGTTCCGGTGTTTGCATGGAATTTCTCTTGCTAGTGAAAGCTGAGGATTCGAAAGGAAGAGTGAATTTGAGCAACAGTTGTACAAAAGTACAGATGCTTGGACGGACCGCACAGAGAATGCTTTGCTAACTGCAATCAATCAATCGTGCCAGTGGCTAAGACCAAAACATTTTAGAAGTTGCAGACTTCTTTCCTGGCAAGACCTACTCCTGCTCACATTTCTTTAGCTCTCCTCCCAGCCCCCATCAGTATTTGTAGCCAGTTGCTGGCCTTGCATTCCACATATATCTACTTAGGAAGTAAACTTTGACGTTTAAATGTGGTTACCGATTTAGGCTTTTGTATGCACAGGCTTCTTTAGTTTCATAGAGCATTTTGAAGTATGGTCTGCCTGTGATAATTCCACACCCTGTTGTATCTGCACAGTGGAAGGCAACGTGCACCTGGGAGGTTTGCCAAACTAGATTCTGATTCAAGTCACATTTATTGAACATCTATGAAGTGCCAGGCACCGACGTGAACGTCATTTCATATTGGAAATAATTATGTAGATGGCATTATATTCAGTTTTCCGTAAAGGAAACTGTGGCTCAATGAGGTTACAATAACAAGGAGGGATGCTCTAGGGGAAGGCTCAAGAAGTGGCCATGCACACTTAGCTTACTACTTAATGTAAAACAATATTTTTAAATATAGAAGGGGTGTTCCTAGCAGTATGCTATGCACAACATGGAATTCTGGGGTTCAGTGAGTTTACAGTTTCATTGAAGATGTGGGGGGTTGGGGAGAGAAAAGTAACTGTCCAGTGGTTTAGAAGTTCAGAAGATTTCATGGAGGAGGTACAAAGGGGGAAAGGATGAGGTACAAAGGGGGAAGGGAGGGATTCTATCTTGGAAGGTGTGGTGTGAACAAAAATTCAACCAGAATAATAATATGCATGGTTTCTTTCAGGCCAGTCTGGTGGAACATAGGGAATTGATGGAAAAATTAGGGTGAAAGGGGAGCTAGAAGACCCCATTCTGAAAGTAAATATTATTGGAGAAGGGCAATACCTACGTGGTCTAGTGTGCTAACAGGACAGGACTGGTTGAGGCCGGTATATTAGTTTTCTATTACTACATAACAAACTGTCGCAAATTCAGCAGCTTAAAATAACACATGCATTCATTAATTATCTCACAGATTAACTGGGTTCTCTGCTCAGAGTCTCTTGAGGTTGCAATCAAGGTGTCGCCCAGGATGCATTTTCATCTGGAGGCTTGCTTGGGAAAGAATCAGATTCCAAGTTCATTCAGGTTGTTGGCAGAAGTCATTTACTTGCACTCTATGACCGAGGACCCTGCCTTTTTGCTGACTGTTGGCAGTTGCAGTTCCCAGTTGCAGAACCCGCTTCAAAGGCTGTTCACAACATGGTTGTTTTCTTCTTCAGGGCCAGCAGGACAACTTGTTCCAGATGGTTAAGATGGAGCCTTATATGATGTAATGTAATCATGAATGTGACATCCCATCACCTTTGCTATATTCCCTTGCCTAGAAGCACGCCACAGGTCCTGCCACATTCTAAGGTGAGGGGATTATATAGGATACAAAAGATACAAACCAGGAGGCAGAGATCACAGGGGCCATCTAAGAATTCTGCCTAACATTAGTGGGCAATGGGAAGCATACCTGAAAACAAACTTTGCCTAGTTCAGTTTCCTCTAAAGTCAATTCAAAGTAATAAAATACCACTTTCAGCCCAACAGATCATTCTTTGGTTGAAGAATTATAAGATTTTCTATAAGATATTTATATTTTATTCTGATCACTAATATATATATATATATATATATGAAAAAGGACCACTGAGCCATGATATGCTCCAATACACAGAGATTTTAAAATGACATTTAAAAAAATCTCGTTTATACTTTTTAGCCAGCCTTTCTACAATGAGAACATCTTACTTTTATAATCAGAAAAGAGGCTATGTTAAAAAATTATATGCAAAGTATTCAAAAACTTCCCTCCAAGGTGAATACTATTCTAACAGTTCTTAAAAAATGATTTACCAGCATTAGGGAAGCACAGTTTCAGTCACATAGTGCACCAGTGGTTGAGGAGACTCAGGCCTCCACAGGGTGGCCTTCTGGGAAAAAGATGTTCTCTCCATGCAGGTGAATGCTTTTTCATGTATTAATCTTTTTCTAGCAGGGCATGTTATCAACCTCTTTTTGCATAAGCTTATATGGAATTGAAATGATGTAATTATGAAATCTGAAAAATATCTGCATCTCATTTTCAACTACAAAAGTGACAACACATAATTTTTTAAAAAAGCCTTTAGTGAATTTGTAGGCTTATTCAGATTAAACCAAAGTACAGGGCTTCCGCATGAAACTTCCCTTCTCTGCTTCCTGGAGGAAAATAACTGCTATATTATGCTAGTGGGTGTGTAAAACTCTTTTTTGTGCTTCTTGGGCACACATTGACACTGAAACTCCGTAAAGCTCTTTCTGCATCATTCTCTACTACAGAACAGCAGCTCCCTTGAGTTATAGATTGTTGGTGTCTTGGCTTTGTTTCTCCTACTAGGATGTCAACTCCTCAAGGGCAGACAGTACCTATAACCAAAGTTGGGTACAAAGTATAGGCTCAGTAAATGGTTGTTGAAGGAAATTGTTGAATAGGCTCCGTGGCTTCCATTCCTTCGTTGTCTTCCAGAGACCCTGAATAGTACCTGTGGTGCTTCTCCTTGGGTGAGTCAGTCCTTCCCTGTTGTCCCCTGCCTGCCAGCCCCCACCCAAGCTGGGTGGTAGGTCCAGCTTCTCATCCCTAAGGATGCAGGCCCTTTGGATTCAGGGCCCCATAAGGTCCCTTCAGACCAAGCACTTGAATAGACACACACCCCTCCTGAACACCTGTAGGTTCCCTTTGGTTCTTCTTTGGCCCACAGCTCACTGTTCCTCTCTCTCAGCCAAACCTCCTTCCCAGTTGCTCCCAAATTGCAGGCCCATTTTCACTGCCCGGCCTCTGGTCAGTTAATGGAATTCTTTTTTCAATGCAACTCTATGACCTGCAATAACCATCCTGTCTTCTTTCCAGTTTTCTCATGCCTTATGAACTTGGGAGTTCTTGCAAATAGCCTCCTCTTTCATCATCATGTCTCTGCTCATTATCTGCTTTTCTTTCGCTAGTAGCCCCTAAATCAATTCACTTTAAGATCTCACCATACTTCCCCATTCCAGGCTTTTCCACCTCATATCTGGGGTACCCAGACATCTCACAGGAAGGAATTCCTACCAGGCACTGCGCTCCTGGCCTTCATTCCCTTCAGAACAAATATTAGCATATTTCCCACCCCTCCCCCATGTTTACATTTTATGGAGTTGACCTTAGGATGTTTTTCTACCACCAAGCAGCAGAAATTCTGTTTTCTAGGGGGTGGGTTTGGCTACTGAATTGCACTCTCCAAAGCTTTGCTACCTAATCACCAATCTTGACAAAAAGACCTCCTCATTGAGCCTGATTGCTGCTCCCTCCCAGTTCGCCACTCAGAGAAGGAAGTAAAATCTCACTGCCTGTTTTCTCCGCCACCTGCTCCCTCCTCAAGCCTGTGCAATCTGGTTTCCTTCCCCAGCACTCCATGGAAACTGCTCTGCCGTCCCTAGTGGCCTGTTCCCGGGTCTGCGGAACTATATGCCATTTGCTTTCCTGGGCCCCCACCCCACCCTGCCTCTAACCCTTTGCCTTCCATCGCCTGCCATTTCTCCTGTCATCTTCCCACCCCATGGAATATTTGCTTTTACTTTCACTGGCTCCTAAACTTAATGGCTGTTTCACTCTGTGGTTACCCCTTTTCAACCCACTGCCCCTACTTTGTTACTTCCACTATCTTTATTCATTTACTCATTCATTCTTTTCTTCACATATTTATTGGGCAGTCCTTCTACATGACAGGCAATAAGGATAAATCTGTGAACAAGAAAAGCAGCCTATTGTTCTGATTTAAAGCATGGATTTGGGCGTTCAAGTCCCAGCACTGTCATTTACGGGCTATGTGACATAGGGTAAATTACTTGACCTCTCTCTGTCTCAGTTTCATCATGTCTATAACAGTAATAATAGAAGTACCTCATAGGATTGTTATGATAATTAAATGAATTAATACCTGTGAACAGTTTCTAGAAGTGTTTAGCATAAGGTAAGCTCTATGTAAATCTTAAATGAAAAGAAGAAGAGATATATTCCACGCCCTCATATTGTGGTTGGGAAAGCAATCTAAAGGACAGATGTGATATTATATTACATGCTATGAGAGAGGAAATACAGGATGTTTTGGGAGTACTGAGACAGAGCATATATTCTAGAGGCAGTACAGAGGTCAAGGGACACACAGGGAAGGTTTCCTGAAGGACATGGCTGCAAAGCTGTTACATGCAAGAAAAGTAGAAATTAGCATGGTGAAGGAGAGTTGTTGGGGTGAGCAGTGGAGCAGGGAAGAAGGGAGAATGCTCCCAACAGGAAATGGTGAGATGGGTGAGGTCATAAGAGAGGTTGAGAAAGAGAGAGAGACCCACTGAAGGAAAGAAAGGATATTCTGTATGGCTAGAGTATAGGGTTGCAGGATGGTTGGGGAGGGGGAGGGGGAGAAAGATGGTTAGAGATGAGCATGGAGAGGCTAGCAGGAGCCAAGTCATGAAGGGCTTAGCATGCCCTGCTAAGAAGTTAGGACTTCATCCTGTGGGCATTGGTGAACCATTAAAGGATTCTCAGCTGATTCTTGGTAATATCATTTTATCTTAAGGATAGAGAATGAATTAGATGAAGGCAAAAATGGAGTCAGAAAGAAAAGTGAGAGTCCTTTTCTGTGATCGGGGTGGTCTAAATTGCAGTGGAGAAAAATGTGTGGCTGCCAGGCACCCATAGGAGGAAGAATAGACAGTCCTTAGCCTCAGTCCATTCCTGTGAGTGTGAGGCATTTGTAAATAGGACCTTTGAAGATGTTATTAGTTATACTTCATATTTTTAGAGAAATTGTAAGTTTACAGAAAAATCATGCAGAAAATACATAGTCCCCATATACTCCCCCTGACAAATGCACAGCGCTACCTATTATTGACACTTGGTATTCGTGTTTACTTTGTTACAATTGATGAAACATTATCATTGTAAATATACTGTTAACAATAGTCCTTAGCTTACATTAGAGTTCATTGTGTTGCACAGTGCCGTGTTTTTAAACTTTTTATTTGAGTAATATATATACAACCTAAAATTTCCCCTTTTACCACAATCAAATATGTATTTCAGTAGTGTTAATTATATTCACAGTGTCATGCAACCATCATGATCATCCATTACCAAAATTTTCCATCACCCCAAATAGAGACTCTGTACCAATCAAACATTCACTCCCCATTCCTAACCCCCAACCTGGCCCCTGATCACCTGTATTCTATTTTCTGATTCTATGAATTTACTTATTCTAATTATTTCAAATTAGTGGGATCATGCAATATTTATCCTTTTGTGTCTGACTTATTTCATGCAACATGATGTTTTTGAGGCTCATCAATGTTATTGCATATATTAGAACTTCATATCTTTTTATAGCTAAATAATATTCAATTGTGTATATATACCACATTTTGTTTATGCATTCTTCTGTAGATGGAAACTTGGGTTGATTTTACTTTTGTCTATTGTGAATAATGCCGCTACGAACATCAGTGTACAAATGTCTGTTCAATTCCCTGCTTTCAGTTCTTTTGGGTATGTACTTAGAAGTGGGATTGCTGAGTCTAAAGTTTTTGAGGAACTGCCAAACTGTCTTCCACAGCATTTTATATTTCCAACAGCAATGAATGAGTGTTCCTATTTCTCCACATATTCTCCAACACATGTAGATTTCTGTTTTTTAATAGTAGCCATTCTAGTTGGTATGAAATGTTATCTTGGGACGTGGACTTAGCCCAGCGGTTAGGGCATCCGCCTACCACATGGGAGGTCCGCGGTTCAAACCCCGGGCCTCCTCGACCCATGTGGAGCTGGCCCATGCGCAGTGCTGATGCGTGCAAGGAGTGCCCTGCCACGCAGGGGTGTCCCCCGTGTAGGGGAGCCCCACGCGCAAGGAGTGCACCCCGTAGGGAGAGCCGCCCAGCGCAAAAGAAAGTGCAGCCTGCCCAGGAATGGCTCCACACACACGGAGAGCTGACACAGCAAGATGACGCAACAAAAAGAAACACAGATCCCAGTGCCGCTGACAACAACAGAAGCGGACAAAGAAGACGCAGCAAATAGACACAGAACAGACAACCGGGGTTGGGGGGGGGGGGGAAGGGGAGAGAAATAAATAAATCTTTAAAAAAAAAAAAAAGAAATGATATCTTGTGGTTTTGATTAGCACTTCTCTAATGGCTAACAATGGTGAGCTTCTTTTCATGTGCCTTTTGGCCATTTGTGTATCTTCTTTGGAGAAATGGCTATTCAAGTCTTCTGCCCATTTTTAAAGATTGGATTTTCTTCTGTTTTTGAGTTATAGCATTTCTTTATGTACCCTAGATATTAAACCCTTATTGGATATGTGGTTTCCAAATATTTTATCCCATTTTCTAGGTTGCCTTATTACTTTCATTATGAAATCCTTAGATACACAAAAGTTTTTTATTTTGGTCAAGTGTTGTTTATTTTTTCTTTTGTTGCTCATACTTTGGGTGTAAACTCTAAGAAACCATTGCCTAACACAAGGTCCTTAAGATGTTTCCCTCTGTTTTCTGGTAGGAGTTTTATAGTTTTGGCTCCTATATTAAGGTCTTTTATCCATTGTGAGTTCATTTTTATATGGTGTGAGGTAGGGGTCCACCATCATTATTTTGCATATGGATATCCTGCTCGTCCTGCATCATTTGTTGAAAAGACTATTCTTACTCTATTGACTGGACTTTTTACCCTTGTCAAAAACCAGTTGGGGCCATAAACAAGGATAGATATATTGACCAGTGGAATAGAACTGAGAGTTCAGAAATAGACTCTCACATCTATTTTTTTTTAAGATTTATTTATTTCTCTCCCTTCCTCCCCCCGCCCCTGCCCCTGCCCCTGCCCCTGCCCCTGCCCCTGCCCCTGCCCCAGTTGTCTGTTCTCTGTGTCTATTTGCTGTGTCTTCTTTGTCCACTTCTGTTGTTGTCAGCAGCACAGGAATCTGTGTTTCTTTTAGTTGTGTCATCTTGTTGTGTCAGCTCTCCGTGTGTGCGGCACCATTCCTGGGCAGGCTGCACTTTCTTTTGCGCTGGGCGACTCTCCTTATGGGGCACACTCCTTGTGAGTGGGGCTCCCCTACATGTGGGACACCCCTGCATGGCACAGCACTCCTTGCGCACATCAGCACTGCGCATGGGCCAGCTCCACATGGGTCAAGGAGGCCCGGGGTTTGAACCGCAGACCTCCCATGTGGTAGACAGACGCCCTAACCACTGGGCCAAGTCCGCCACCTCACATCTATGTTAGTCAATTGTTTCATAGACTTTATATCCAAAGCACAAGCACTGAAAGAAAAAATAGATAAATAGGGCCTCCTCTAAATTAACAACTTTTTTGCATCAAAGGACTTTGTCATGAAAGTGAAAAGACAGCCTACTCAATGGGAGAAATTAATTGAAAACCACATATCCGATAAGTGTTTAATATCCAGAATATAAAAAGAAATCTTACAATTCAACAATAAAAAGACAAAAAACTCAATGAAAAATGGGTAAAAGACTTGAACGTACATTTCTCCCAAAAGGATATGCAAATGGTTAACACATTATAGTGAATAGCAACTGGTTTATAAATGGGACTGTGGCTGAAAACAGTAGTGTAGGGAAGTAAATGTCAGTAGAAAGAAAGCTAAAGAATAATCTAGGGACTGAATAACACGGTGAACCCAGAGGTGGATGAAGATAGTGATTAAGGGTAAAAATGTGAAAGAGTCCTTCTGTGAGTTAGAGCAGATGTACATAACTATTGGAGGGTGATGGGAATATGGAGAAGCATGGGAAAACTACAATCTGTGTGACCTATAGACTGGTTAACAGCAATACTATAATATTCTTGCATCAATACCAAAGCTGTACTGTGTTGATAATGGAGGTGTGTGGAAAAAGTGTGCCAAATGTATGCTATGGACCATGATTGGTGATAATGTCTGATGATATTATCTCATAATCTGTAACAATTCTTCCACCATCGTGTGGTGTTGTATGGGAAATCTACACATCTGTATGATTGTTTTGCAAGTTCATAACATCTGTAACAAAAATATACTTTTTATAAAATAGTGTAGTTTGGGGGGAAAATACACAAAATGTAAGATAAGGACTATAGTTGGTAGTAATATTTTGACGATGCTCTTGCATAGTTTGTAACAAATGTTTCCCAACATTGCAGGAGTTGGTGGAGGGGTGATGTATGAGGCCCCTGTGTGATGTTATGTATGTTTATTTTGTAAGTTCATAATCTTTACTATACACTTATTGTTTATGCATGTTCACGTATGAATGATATAGTTCAATTTTAAATAGCATATGAAAAGATGTTCAACATCACTTGTTACTAGGGAAATGCAAATCCAAACCACAATGAGATATTATTTCATATCCATTACAATGGTTACTATTTTTTAAAAAATACAGAAAATTTCAAGTGTTGGAGATGATGTAGAGAAATAAGAACACTCATTCATTGCTGGTAGGAATACAAACTGGTGCAGCTGCTGTGGAAGAGTCTGGCGGTTCCTCAGGAAGCTAATTATAGAATTACCATATGACCCAGCAATCCCACTACTAGATATATAGCCAGAAGGATTGAAAGCAGGGGTTTGAACAGATATTTGCACACCTATGTTCATAATAGCATTATTCACAATTTCCAAAAGTTGGAAGCAACCCAAGTGTCCACCAACAGATGAATGGATAAAGAAAATGTGGTATATGCATACAATGAAATATTATTCAGTTGTAAAAAGGAGTGAAGTCCTGATGCATGCAACATGGATGAACCTCCAGGACATTATGATGAGTGAAATAAGCCACACACAACAGGACAAATATTGGATGATCTCACTGATATGAACTAATTATAATAAACTCATCGAGTTAAATCTAGAATATCAGTTACATGAGGATAGAAGGGGGATAGAGAATGGGGAGTTGATGCTTAATTTGTACAGAATTTCTATGTAGGCTGATTGTAAAGGTTTGGAAAGGGATGGTAGTGATGGTTGTACATTATTGTGAGCATAATTAAGTGCACTGAATTATATGTGTGAATGTGGTTAAAAAGGGCAACTTTAGGTAGCATATGTTAATAGAATAAAATTAAAAGATAGGGAAATGGACTTGGCCCAGTGGTTAGGGCGTCTGTCTACCACATGGGGGGTCCGCGGTTCAAACCCCCGGCCTCCTTGACCCGTGTGGAGCTGGCCCATGCGCAGTGCTGATGCGCACAAGGAGTGCCCTGCCACGCAGGGGTGTCCCCGCGGAGGGGTGTCCCCGCGGAGGGGAGCCCCACGCGCAAGGAGTGCACCCATAAGGAGAGCCGCCCAGCGCGAAAGAAAGTGCAGCCTGCCCAGGAATGGCGCCGCCCACACTTCCCATGCCGCTGAGGACAACAGAAGCGGACAAAGAAACAAGAGGCAGCAAACAGACACAGAGAACAGACAACCGGGGGAGGAGGGGAATTAAATAAATAAATAAATCTTTTTTAAAAAATTAAAAGATAAAACATAGGACTGTATAATATAGTGAAACCTACTGTATACAATGGACTATAGTTAATAGTCCAATTATAAGAATGTTCTTTCATGGATGTGCAACATTAATACAAGGTGTTAATAATAGGGTGGTATAAGTGAAAAAATACACCTAATGTAAACCATGGATGATAGTTAATAGTACTGTTCTAATAATCTTTCATCACTTGTAACTAAGGTACCACATTAATGCAAAATGCCAACAATAGGGGGGTATATAGGAACACTACTTTTTACATAATTCTTCTGTAAACCTACAACTTCCTTAATTTAAAAAAATAATAGGATGTATTTCACAAAAAAAAAATCAATTGGCCATAGATGTGTTTCTTTCTGAACTCTCAGTTTAACTGCATTGGTCTATATGTCATTGTGCCAGTGCCATGCTGTTTCAATTACAGTAGCTCTATAATAAGTTTTACAATCTAGAAATGTGAGTCTTCCAAATTTCGTTATTCTTTTTCAAGATGATTTTGCCTTTATGAGGCCCCTTACCCTTCCCTGTACATTTTTTATACAAATAAATTTTATTGATACATATTAATAAAGCATAAATCCATCCAAAGTGCACAATCAGTGGTGTTCGGTGTAATCACATATTTGTGCTTTCATAACTTCAGTCATCCTTAGAGCACTTTCATTATTCCAATAATAATAATAAACAAAAAACAACCAAAACTCACCATGTCTCAATCTCTCTATGCTTCCCCTGCCATACATAGCTGCTATTCTTTTTCCTTCTCTCTAGTATATTTGTATTTACATTTTGTAAAAACAGTCTTATATGCAGTATCACCCATATTTGTATTTTACATGAAGTTTCACTATGTTATACAGTCCCGTGTCATATTTTTTAGCTTTTCTTCTAGTAATATACATACCTTAAACTTTCCCTTTCAGCCACTGTCATACCCATACAATAGCGGTGCTGGATACAAACACCATGATATACATTAACCATTTCTATTCATTTCCAATGATTTACAAACAACCATTTTACCAATCTGCACAAATTAACCCTCACTTTCCATTCTCTACCCTCCTTCTATTTTCTGGTGACCTATATTCTAATTATTAACTCCATGAGGTTACACACTATATTTAGTTCATAATAGCACAATCAGAACAGTATTTGTCCTTTTGTGTCCTGCTTGCTTCACTCAACATAATTTCCTCCAGATTCATCCATGTTGTCATATGCTTCACAACTTCATTTCTTCTTACCGTTGCATAATATTCCATCATATGTATACACCACGGGTTTGTTTATCCATTCATCAGTTTCTGGACACCTGGGTTGTTTCCAACTTTTGGCAATCGTGAATAACGCTGCTATGAATGTTGGTGTGCAGATATCTGTTCATGTCTCTACTCTCACTTCCTCTGGGTGTATACCTAGTCATTCCATGTACATTTGATAATTGACTTTTCTATTTCTGCAAAGAAGGTTGTTAAAATTTTAATTTGGATTGCATTGATTCTATAAATTGTTTGGGTGGAACTAACATCTTAACAAAATTTAGTCTTCCAATCCATGAACACAGAATGCCCTTCCATTTATTCAGGTTGCCTTTGATTTCATTTAGTCATGTTCTGTATTTTTCCAGGTATAAGTCCTTTACATCCATTGTTAAATTTATTCCTAGATATTTGATTCTTTTATTTGCTATTGTAAATGGAATTTTTTTTCTTGATTTCCTTTTCAGATTGTTGTTTATTAGTGAATAGAAACACTACTGATTTTTCTTGTTGATCTTGTACCCTGCTACTTTGCTGAATTCTTTTATTAGCTTTAGTCATTTGCTATGGATTTTTCATGGTTTTCTACATATAGGATCATGTCTTCTGCAAATAAGGGGAATTTTCTTTCTTTTTCTTGCCTAATTGCTCTTACTAGAACTTCTAGTACAATGTTGAATAACAGTGGTGACAGCGGGCATCATTGTCTTGTTCCTTATCTTACAGGGAAGGTTTTCCATCTTTCACGATTATGATGATAACTTTGGGTTTTTCATATATGGTCTTTATCATGTTAAGGAAATTCCCTTCTATTCCAGTTTTCTAAGTGAGTTTGTCAAGAAAGGTGCTGGATTTTGTCAAATGCCATTTTCTGCATCTATTGAGATGATCCTTTCCTTTTATTGATATGCTATATTCCGTTAATTGATTTTCTTGTATTGAACCAACCTTACATACCAGGGATAAATCTCACTTGATCATGGAGCATAAATCTTTTAATGTGTTGTTGGATTCAGTTTGTTAGTATTTTGTTGAGGTTTTTGCATCTATATTCATAAGGGATATTAGTCTGTAATTTTATTTTATTATCTTTTTCTGGCTTTGATATTAGGATCACATTAGCCTTGGAGAATAAATTAGAAAGTGTTCCCACCTCTTCATATTTTTGGAAGATTTTGAGTAAAATAGACATTAATTCTTCTGGGAATGTTTGATAAACTTCACCAGTGAAGTCATCTGGTCCTGGACTCTACATGTGGAGAGGTTTTTTATTACTGATTCAGTCTCTTTACTTGTTATTGGTCAGTTGAGATCTTCTATTTCTTGTTGAGTCAGTGTAGGTAGTTTGTTGGTTTCTATAAATTTGTCCATTTCATCTAGGCTATCTAATTTGTTGACATACAGTTTTTCATAGGAGTCTCTTAAAATAATTTTTATTTCTATGGGGTAGTATTAATGTGCCCCCTTTTATTTCCAATTTTATTTATTTGCATTCTTTCTCTTTTTTTAAGTTTGTCAGTCTAGCTAAAGGTTGTCTATTTTATTAGTTTTTTCTAAGAACCAACTTTGGTTTTGTTTCTGTCTGTTTTTTAAAATTCTCTGTTTCATTTATCTTTCTTCTAATCTTTTTATTTCCTTCCTTTTGCTCACCTTGGGTTTAGTTGGGTCTTCTTTTTTTAGGTCGTTCCACTGTAAAGTTAGGTCTCTGATTTGAGATTTTTCTTCTGTTTTTAATGTCAGCATTTAGAGCTATAAATTTTCTTCTCAGTGCAGGCTTTGTGCATCCATAGGTTTGGTATATTGTGTTTTTCATTTTCATTTGCCTCAAGATATTTTCTAATTTCCCTTATGATTTCTTCTTTGATCCACTGTTTTTTTTTTTAAGTGTTTTGTTTAATTTCTAAGTATTTGTGCATTTTCCAGTTTTCCCTCTGTCATTGATTTCAAGCTTCATTTCACTGTGGTCAGAGAAGATACTTTATTTGATTTCAGTATTTTTAAATATATTGAGACTCGCTTTGAGACTTATAGATGGTCTGTACTGTAGAATGACCCATGTGCACTAGAGTAGCATATGTATTCAGCTGCTGTTGGGTGAAGTGTTAGGTCTAGTTGGTTTAAAGTCTTGTTCAAATCTTCTATTTCCTTATTGATTTTCTATCCATTATTGAAAATGGTGTACTGAAGTCTCCTACTAGTAATATAAAGGCATGTGTTTCTCCCTTCAAATCTGCCAATATTTGCTACATATATTTTGGGGTTTTGCCATTACTTGCATATATATTTATAACTGTTATGTCTTCTTGTTGAATTGACTCCTTTATTTTAACAGTTTTGACTAAACATTTATTTTATCTGATATTTAGTATAGTTTCCCCAGCTCTCTTTTGGTTACTGTTTGCTTGGTAAATATATATATATTTATATATTTTTTCATCTTTCCGTTTTCAACCAACTTGTGTATTTGAATTTCATGCGAGTCTCTTGTAAACAGCATATAGTTGGGTCATGCTTTTTATCCATTCTGCCAACTTCTGCCTTTTGACTGGAAAGTTTATCCATTTACATTTAAAATAAGTACTGATAATTCAGGACTTTATTCTGCCATTTGGCTATTTGGTCTTTTTTTTTCTTTATTAGAGAAGTTGTGGGTTTACAGCACAATCATGCATAAAATGCAGTATTCCTGTACACCACCCTATTATTAACACCTTGCATTGGTGTGGAACATTTGATACAATTGATGATAGCATGTTTTGTTAATTGTACTATTCACTATGGTCCGTGATTTACCTTAGGGTTCACTGGTTGTATAGTGTAGTTCCATGTGTTTTTTTTTAAATTCTGCTGCTATATATACAATTTAAGATTTCCCCTTTTAATCACATTCAGATATATATTTCAATGCTGTTGATTATGTTCAGAGTGTTGTGTTACCTTTATATTTCGTCCAAGTCTTACCTGTTTTGTCCCTCAATTTTTCCATTAAGGCCCATTTTCATATTAATTTGATTTTTTTGTTGTGTATCATTTTGCATCCCTTCTAATTTCTTTCTGTATATATTTTTTCAGATATTTTATTTGTGGTTAGCATAGATCTTAAATTTGACATCCTAAATCTATAACAATAACACTTGATTTGATACCAACTTCATTTCAAGGAATTCAAGGGCATACACATATACTGTTCCTATACCCCTCTACCACCCCATCTTTTTGTTATAGTTGTTAAAAAATTGTATCTTTATGCATTCTATGTCCAAAGCCATAGACTTATCATCGCTTTTTATTCATTTGAATTTTAGAACCTGTAAGTAGTAAAAAGTGGAGTTACAAAGGAAGAAATACAATACGATTGTACTGACATTCGTAATTACCAATATCATTACCTTTACCAGAGTTCTTTCTTTATGCCACTGTCTAGTGTCCTTTCCATTTAGTCTGAAGAACTCCCTTTAGCACTTCTTGTAGGGAGGTCTAATGGTGACGGGTTCCCTCAGGTTTTGCTTATCTGGGAATATCTTGATCACTCCCTCATTTTTGAAATACAGTCTCCACTAAATAGAAAACTCTTGGTAGGCAGTTGTTTTCTTTAAGCACTTTAAATATTTCATCCCACTGCCTTCTTTTCTCATGGTTTCTGAGTAGAAATTAGACTTAATCTAATTGGGACTTCCTCATACATAACATATTGCTTTTCTCTTATAGCTTTCAGAACTTTCTTCTTGTCCTTGGCATTTAAAGTTTGACTGCTAAGTGTCTGGGAATGCTTTTCTTCATGGTTATCCTGTTTAGTGTTCTCTGAGCTTCTTGGATGTGAATATTCACATCTTTTGCTATGTTCTGGAAGTTCTCTGTAATTGTTTCTTTGATATTCCTTCTGCCCCTTTCTTTCTTCTCATTCTGGGACTTCTGTAATGCATATTTTGGTATGCTTGATGGTTTCCCATAGGTCTTTCAGGGTTTGTACTTTTTTTTTGAGGCAGTGGGGGCTGAGGATTGAACCCAGGGCCTCGTATGTGGGAAGCCAGTGCTCAACCACTGAGCCACATTGTTGTTTATTTTTGTAATTTTTAGGAAGCACCAGGAACTGAACCTGGGATGTCTCATGTGGGAAGCAGGCACCTAACCACTTGAGCCACATCAACTCCCCAGTCTGTACCTTTTTAAGGTTCTTTTTCCTTTATGCTCCTCAATCTGATTCATTTCAATTATCTTATCTTCAAATTCACTGATTCTTTCTTCTGCCTGATACAGTCTGATTTTGAAATCCTCTAGGGAATTTTTCATTTCAGATATTGTGTCCTTCAACACCAACATTTCTGTTTGGTTTCTTTTTAAAATTTCTATCTCTTTATGATTTTCTCATATCATTCATTCGTTTTTCCCCTGATTATCTTTAGTTCTTTCTCCTTATTTTCCTTAATCTTCCTGTACATATTGAGGATCATTTTAAAAAGTCTTTGGCTAGTATGTCCAAAGTGTGGTCTTTTTCATTAATAGTCTCTGGATTTTTATACTGATGTTTGTATGGACCATCAATTCCTGTTTCTTTATTTGTGTTTTCTCTTGTTGCACACCGTGCATTTTAATATTTTAAAAGGTTAATTCTGATATTTAGATCCTGAGCTATCTATAAGTTTATATACAGCTAGTGATAGGACAGAGACCTCCTTAAGTTCCAGAAACCCAAAAAAATAAAAAATAAAAAAAAAACACCTTTCACAGGCTCTGCAAATTGTTCTGCCTTGGCTGGTGCTGTCCTTCAGAGTTTAGCCCTCCTCTCAGGATCAGCCCAAGGCAAATGTGATGTGCAGAGTCCTCCCTCTCTTTTCTGAGCCCACTTCTTTTCCTAAGTTTGTGCTTACTCTTGGCCTTAGGAATTCCCATTTTCAGGAATTTGAATGCTCTCCCTATGCTCTATGAAATAGACTTTCTTCCCCTTCTGGGTGCTCTATTGTATGCCCTAAAGTATAAAATTTTGTGCCCCAAACTGCTTTGACTTAATTGTTTCTTAGGCTGTTTTAGCTCTCTGCAAACTGCTTCTGTCTGCAGGGTAATTCCTTGAAGGATGGGTCTGAGAAGAGTGTGCCACTGATAGACTGGCACCGACACACTGGTATTGCAATATGTGCATCATGGTTACTCTACTTCCTCAGGATAGAACCAGGTAGCCACAATGGGAATGCAGGCTTGTTCCATACCACACCAGGAAAGGGATGATGAAGAGGCCATCAAGGGCACCATGAGCTTCTCCTACCAATTTTAAAGCCGTTTTCTTGATTCAGCATTTGCCCAGTTACTACTACCCCTGAACTGTTTTTCACAGTTTTGAGGAAGATGGCTCTGCCAGTTTTTGCTAGTTGTCCAAAGACGCTGTGGGGGAACAGCTGTCTGGAGTGTCTTATGCTACCTTCTTAGTCACCCAGACCACCCTCATGTTGATATTTCATTTCTTGAGCAGTAAGTACCTATAAGGCACTGCACTTGGCAGTTTACACATCTTTTCTTAGGACAACAGTTCTGTGAGATAGGTCCTATTATTATTCTCCCCATTTTATCACATGTGGAATCTGAGATTCTAGGCCAAGAGTTCAAGGTTCCTGAGCTGATCAGCTGCTGACCCTGGAGTGCATGCTTTCCCTACCTACTTTGCAGGAACAATGCTAGAGTAGAGGGTATGTGCTGGATGCCAGAGAGCCTAGACATGGAATAGAAGAAGCCAGGCCTGGAACCATGTATAAGGGCAGGGTACAGAGGGTCCAGGATAGAGGGGAGACCTTCAGTGGATCAGCCAGCCCCAGGTGGCATCACAAACCTGGAGACTACCTTCTCTCACACCTCAAAAGAATGGACTTGGATAATCCATCCTGTGGGATGTTTTTGGGACCTGGGTTTGTTGTGATCTACCTACTGACATGACACCTGCTGATTTACCTGTGCTCAGTGAACTTTCTCTCTGAAACCTGATAGGAGGAGGGCTAGTAAGGAGTGGTAGTGATGCCACTGTGTCCAGAGAATTGATGTGAGTGCCCCGGGAGACAATCTGGGGCTCCTTAGGTCCAGGCATCTGCAGATCAAGGGCAGCAAAATGCCCAGCACAAGGCCTTGCACAATCATTTATAGCTCCTCCCTTCTGTCCTAGGCCCAGGCAGAGCACACTGGATGGGAATATATAGAACAGGTTACTTTGGGAGGGAGCACGAACTAAAAATAAAAATAACCAATGATGAAACTTGGTCCAAGGCAGCTCCCAAACATCCCAGTGGGTTTTGCTACTTGGGTAACTTTCTGTCACCAGTCAGAATGTAGGAGTCTCTTTGACAAGGCCCTGGAAACTTGGACTTTCCCCTTCACATCTTCTGGGGTATCCCCTAGTCTCTTTCACCTAACTTCCTGACCGTCACTGCTCCATGTCCCCTGTGGTATGGAAGAGTTTGGTACTCACAACACAAGAGTTTCATGACTCTCTCTGCAGTGCTTCTGTGAGTGGACATCATATACAGAGAGGGATTCTAAGAAAAGTGAGGTGGAATGCAGTGCCAGCCATAGCCATGCTCAGATTCTCCTGACACCTAAATCCCTCCATCTCTCTCCTCCTCCACATCTACCAGGTCATCAAATACTGTTGATTTGGTTATTATTTGAATATTACTCAACTTCATCTCCTCACTACTTTTCCCTTGGTTCAGGCTCTCAGCATTTTATTTAGTACTAAGTACTGACATACCTTTAGTCTCCTTTTTGCCTTCTGGGGAGGATTAGTATTATGAAAAGTCCTTAAATAGCTTTTATGCCAAGCCATTTCCACTAATAAAGAAAAGAAATATCTCTATTCTTGCTAAAGCATAGATTTCATCATTCTTCCGTCTTCACCTTAAGGCTATTTTCTTTGAAATGACAATGTTTAAGCCATGTTAAAACATGTCCTTTAAGATGTAACAACAGTAGAAGCATGTTTTTGCTTAGGTGTAGCAAGAACCTCAGCAGCTAATTTATTTCTCATAAATCAATATTTATAAATTTATTTTTATAAACCAAATATATTGATTGTTGTTTCCATTTTCCCCTCCTATCACATGGAGTTGGAAAAACTCTTGGCAGCAGAGCTGACTGGCCTTGCATGGCCACCTAGGATGTCACTTACCTGGTGTTAAGTTCACCAGATATTTATTTAAGCCTGCTCTGCTTGGCACTTTATTAAATGCATGGGGTACAAAAATGACCAGGACCTGTTTCCTAAATTGGTTAGCTTCTACTCCACTGAAGCCAGCCAGAATAGAAACAGATAATTTTAATACAATGTGATAAATGGTAAGATAGAATGTTTCACAAGGTTGAATGAGAACACAGAAGAGCTCAGTCAGCCAGTTATGAGGAAAGGACCCCTGGAGGAAGTGATATCTGAATTTACCCTTGAAGAAATAAAGAGGAGTTAGTAAAGAAAAAGAGAGGCATATGTATTCTGGAAGAAAGGATTACTATGAGCCAGGATCCGAGGCCTTGAAACAACTTAAGGCATGTAATGGAAGCTGCTGCTGCCTTGCCCAGGTCCCCTTTATCTGGCCAGTGCACCCAGCCCACAGCTGCTGAGAATGTGGGCTGCTAAATGTTGATCCACTTCTGGAAATTGCCCTCAGGATTGGGAGCTGTCTTGGCCAGAAACATGGCACCATACCTTGTGGGCCTCTCCCCACCCCTAGCCTGTCTATGACTGACTAACACAGTCCCCTTGCCTCAAGATGGGACGAACTTTGTTGTGTCATTTTTGCTTCACAGTTTTAGGAATTAGGTTGAAGCTGGACTCCAAATGAGAACACATCCTTGTTTAGCTCTGTCCTCTGCCTTGTCCTGCTTCCCTCACTCCTTCTCCTCTGAGATCCCTCAGTAATTTTAAGGACCTGAATCCCTGTCTCAGGCTCTGCTTCTAAGGAACCAGATCTGAGATAGTATGTTCAATGAACTTGTAAACATTCGTGTGCCTTGTACTTAAGCTGTGAGTTATGGGATAATTGGAAGATTAAACTCAAGAATTAGGCAAAAGCCAGATCACAGGGAACCTTGTATGCCATAAAAATAACAAAAAAAAAAAAACACAAAAAACAACCTTTGAGCAATGCTAAAGCACCCATCCTCAAATCATGCTCCCCTCCTTTAGTGACGTACCTTCCCCACCTTGAGGTATTTATTAATTTGTGTTAAGGCATTGGGGGCTACTGAGGCCCTTACCTAAATGCACATCTTCCTGAAAATGTAGATCCAGTAATAGCCTAATTGATATTACATAGTGTGACAGGTCATATTTTCCAAAGATGGTCACACTTATGTATTAATCCCACCCGACATGCTCTTCTTACAATGTGATTGACATTCTTCCCACGGGGAAGTCGAGTCTATGTTCCCTCCCCCTGAGTCTGGGGAACGTGGGGCTTGTGAGGTATAGGGGAAGCAATGCTGTGTGATGTCCAAGGCAAGACCGTAAAAGGCATATGGCTTCCACCTAGATTATTCCCTTCCCCCACCAGGATGCTCACCCTTGGAACCCAGCACCATGCTGTGAGGAAGCCTGGGCCCCATGCAGAGGTCACGTGCTGGTGTTCTGGCTGACAGTCCCAAGCTAGCACCAGCCAACACCAGCATCAGTTGTCAGACACGTGAGTCAAAGAGCCTTCAGATAACTCCAGGTTCCTACTCTCTAGTCTTCCAGCCAAAGGCATGGAGCAGAAGCAAGTCTTCCTGCAGAAATTGTGAAGATGTGCATTGTGGTTTTAAGCCACTAAGTTTTGGGGTCATTTATTTTGTAACAATAACTAATACATTTGGATGGGCTCTGAATCCCCCCCCTAAAAATCACCTCCTCTGTCATCCCTATCCAGGTTAATGCTATCTCTAAAGTTCTTCCAGTGCTTGAGTTATTTTTAACTCTCCCTTCTCTCTCCACTTATGTATAATTAGTTGTAGGGTCCTATAGATTTTCCTTTCTACAGTGTCACTGCCATCTATCTTTGTCTTAATACCTATGTCCCAGGCCAAGCTCATTGTCTCTTTTCAGATGGAACTAAAACCCTACTCTAATAATTTTCATGCCCTTCCTGTAAAATCTCCAACTTTCACAGAAAAACAACCTCAGGGAGAATAGTCAATTAGTAATGTGTGTGTGTGTATTTATAGAAAATGTTTTGGTTGCCCACTGTAACAAAGTCAGATTTGTTGCAATACAGTTGTGTACAAAAAATGAATGCCTTTCTCACAAGATATAATCACTGTAAATATTTGATATGTTATATTGCAGACATTTTTCAAGATATGTGTGTGCTGTGTATTCTAGGTATGTATGTATATATTTATATACATAGTTTAATCACATACAGTTACTTATATAAATATAAAAAATACAGTTAAGAAAAAGTTTATATAAGATCATAGCACTCATATTGTTCTGCAACTTGCTTTTTTCACCTAACATTAGATGGGAAATATCTTTTCATGATAACATATGTTGATCTACCTCATTCACTTTAAAGATCGCATAATATTGCACCAGAATTTATTTAGCCATTTCCCTGTTGGAAAACATTTGTTTATTTTTACTTTTGCTATTAAATAGTGTTGCAATGAGCATTGTTGTGCATACGTCTAGGCACTAGTGCCATTTGTATAAATTGGACTGTTAGAAATGTAACTGCTGGATCATAGGGTGTGCACAATTTAAATACTAATAGGGAATACAAAGTTGTCCTTCTAATGAGCTTGCACAAATTTTCACCCTCATAATAGTGTGTGAGTGCCCAGAGTACTATTAATCTTTTTTTAATATTTGCAAGGCTAATAGGCAAAAATGCTACTATATTGTTTTAATTTTTATTTGATTCATGCCATTGAGCAGCTTTTTATAAGTTTATGGGTGGCCTCTTGTATTTCTCCTCCAGTGAATTGATAAATATCCTTTGTCCATTTTCCTATTGAATTTTGGCTTTTTCTTAATAAGTCCTAAAAGCCTCTTATACACTTCAACTATTAACTCTGCCATGTGTCATAACTATTTAATCCAATCTGTTAATACATTTTAACTTAGTGTAAGTTAAAAAATTAATTAATTATGCTGTCAAATTTGATTGACACATTCTTTATGGTTTCTGGGTTGTCATGGGTTTAGAAGCTCTCTCTGATCCATGGTTTTATAAAATGTTCTTGTATATTTTCTCTTAGTATATTCATGGTTTTGATTTTTTCCAAAAGAAACAAAAAACATAGTAACAAACGGATTGCAATTCAAGTCTCTCAAAATGGCACTAATTAGGTAAATTATGGCATATACATACAGTGAAATACCAAACAGCCATTAATGTAGATAAGGTAGATCTTTCAAGCTTAAGCATGAAAAGATGCTCACCAGATTAAGTGAAAAATATGGGAAGTTTAGTATGATTCCATTTTTGTATATATGCATAAAATGTCTGGAAATATATATGCCACAATGTTAACAGAAGTTATTTCCGGAAAGTAGGTGAATCTATGGAGAACTTTAATTTTTTCTTGATAGTATAAATTTTTTTAAAAATATTGTCAAAAAAGATAGAGATTTTCTGTTTTGAAAAACATTGCATAAATGATGTAAATGTTAGAAATGTGTTACGCATTGATAAAGGGAAAATGAAACAAGATGGGGAAACAATGAGAAAGCAGTTAAAATTCTACAGTTGACACAAATTCACATCTGTTAACTGTGGGGAAAGACTGTACAGACATAAGTAGACTTAAAATCAAATGAACTTTACAAATACACAGACCATGTTCCCATTGTTTAATATAGATCAAATATAAGAAAACTTTTTTCGTGTGATCTATGTATTTTTTTTAAAAAAAAAGGTAAGTAAAAAAAAGAACACAGTTGTTCTTTGGCAAACATGTCATAAATTTAAATTCTGATTAAATTTAAATTCTGATTAAATTAATCTACCGAAACAATGAGACATTTGAGAAAATAACATAGTTTTTTAATAAAAGAGAAAAACATGCAGTGGCTCATCATCACCTAAGGCAGTTACTCAAACTTGCTTGAACATCAGGATCACTAAAGGTATTGTTAAAAGTACAGATTCTCAGGCACCACCCCAGACCTGAGTCTGATTATGATCCAGAATCTAAATCCCAGGGGAGGGATCTGGGACTCTATATTTTTAACAAGCTCTAATCAGACAAGTTTAGAAAACACTGACCTACAGAAAAAAAAAATACAGACCCTTTACCTGGACTTTAAAAATGTCAGCATTTGCAACTTTGTCGGGAGGTCTAATGCTGTATTGTTCCAGTGGTTGGAACATATTGGAAATCATCTGGAAAGCCATTTTTCTTTTTAGATGTAGTTCATATACCATTAAATTCAGCTTTTTAAAGTGTACAATTCAGTGGCTTTTCATATATTCACAAGCTTGTGCAACTATCATCACTATCTAGTTCCAGAATATTTTCATCACCCCAAAAAGAAACCCCATACCCATTAGCAGTCACTCCCCATGCCCCAGCTACTGGCAACTACTAATTTACTTTCTGTCTCTATAGATTTGCATACTCTGTACATTTCATATAAATGAAGTCATACAATACAGGGACTTTGATGTCTGGCTTCTTTTACTCAGCATAGTGTTTTTAAGGTCCATTCATGTTGTAGCATGTGTCAGTACTTCATTTCTTTTTATGGATGAATAATATTCCTTTGTATAGATATACTGCAGTTTGTTTATACATTCATCAGTTAATGGACATTTTGGCTGTTTCTGCTCTGGTTTTTATGAATAATGCCACTATGAACATTTATGTCTGGGAAACTTTTTTTTTTTGATTCTTAACTTTGCATAGCTTCTTTTTAAAATATATTTTTATTTATTTTTAAAAGGTACATAGATCACACAAATGTTACATTAAAAAATATAGGACCCTGGGATGATGAGGTCCACTCCACCTCTAAATCAAGAGGGGTCTTGGATCCCACATGACTGATGGATGCAATTCTCCTGCTTGCAGTTGTAGGCACTCTCAGTTCCCTGGTGTGATGGCTGACCATCTTCACCTCCCTGTTAGCTGACCTGGATAAGTCCAACGAAACAGAGAATAGGAGTTGCAACTCTGCTGAGGCTCAGGGCCCAGCTGGCACATGACCAGTCCAGAGATTCAAGTCTCCTGAGTATACACCAAGCCCAGTGTCAACCAGAGGTTCAGTAAAATGACAGAAGAGGCATGTGTAGAAAGGTCACATCTGAGTCCAACTCCTTCACACTCAGGAACACAAATTCCAAAGTAGGGCCCACTGGCAAGGCACTGAACTCCAGAGCCATCTGCAGGACATTATATATCATTCCATAACCCACTGAATGGACTGGGAGAGACTGTAAGCTACAATGTGAACTATAATCCATGCGGTGCAGCAGTGCTCCAGAATGTCTTCACCAAATGCAATGAGCGTGCCACAGTGATGACAGAGGTTGTTGATGTGGGAAGAGTGGGGTGGTTTGGGATGTGGAGTATGTGGGAACCTCTCATATTTTTTGGCGTAACATTTTTTGTCATCTGTATCTTTTAAAAAAATACAAATAAATAAAAACTTTTTTAAAATTTTAAATGGAAAAAATGTAGAAGATTCCCATATTCCCCACTCTCCACACACCCCACTTTTTCCACATCAACAACTTCTTTCATTAGTTGTACATTCATTGCTGTTGATGAATACATTCTGGAGCACTGCTACACAGCATGGATTATGGTTTACGTTGTAGTTTACACTCTCTCCCAGTCCATTCAGTGGGTTATGGCAGGATGTATAATGTCCTGCATCTGTCCCTGCACTATCATTCAGGACAACTCCAAGGCCCCCAAAATGCCCCCATATCACACCTCTTTTTCCCTCTCCGTGCCTTCAGCAACTCCCGTGGCCACTGTCTCCACATCAATGATATAATTTCTTACATTTCTAGAGTCACAATGATTCTATAGTAGAATGTAGGAAGTTCACTCTAATCCATATTTTTTTTATTCCTCCATCCTGAGTGCCCTGGGATGGCGATGTCCACTCCAACACCAACCCCAGCACCAACCACAGGTTCAATAAAAGAGGTGTGATGTGTGGGGCATGAACCTATACCTTTTAAATGATGTTATTGTGGCAAAATATATATAATATAAATTTGCCATTTTAACCATTTTTAAGTGTACACTTCATGGCATTATTTACATTCACAGTGTTGTGCAACTATCATGAACTGTTATCTTTGAATCCATCATTTTCGAAGCCCATTTGGGGACCATCTTGGTTAAATACAGGACACCTGAGTTAAGTTTTGGCTTAAAAGCCCCACACTCTTTCGTAGTTTTATTTTTTTTTTTTTTGGCCTTCTTTTTTTTAAATTATTTATTTATTTTTTTTTAAATTACATTAAAAAAAAATATGAGGTCCCATTCAACCCCACCGCCCCCGCCCCCCACTCCTCCCACAGCAACACTCTCTCCCATCGTCATGACACATCCATTGCACCTGGTAAGTTCATCTCTGAGCATCACTGCACCCCATAGTCAATGGTCCACATCATAGCCCAGACTCTCTCACGTTCCATCCAGTGGGCCCTGGGGGGATCTACAGTGTCCCGTAATTGTCCGTGAAGCACTATCCAGGACAACTCCACGTCCCGAAAACGCCTCCACATCTCATCTCTTCCTCCCGTTCCCCACACCCAGCAGCCCCCATGGCTACCGTTCCCACACCCATTCCACATTTTCTCTGTGGACATTGGATTGGTTGTGTCCATTGCACACCTATGTCAAGTGAGGGCTTAGATTCCACATGGGTACTGGATGCACTCCTCCCGCTTCCAGTTGTAGACACTCTAGGCTCCATGTTGTGGTGGTTGACCTTCTTCAACTCCATGTTAGCTGAGTGGAGTAAGTCCAATAAATCAAAGTGTAGGAGCTGAAGTCTGTTGAGGCTCTGGGCCTGGGTGTCATATTATCAGTCCAGAGATTCAAATCCCCTACATATATCTTAAACCCAGCACCAACTACAATTCCAATAAAGTAGCATGCAAGTCTTGTGAAAAGAGATCCCCTCTGAGTCCAATTCCATCACGCAGAAACACCAGCTCCAAAGAAGGGCCATCTGTCATGGCAGTGAACCCGTTCTGCCATGACCATAGAACCCGTGGGTCTCTTTATCCCTCAAAAGAACCAATACCTGGGGTTGTATCTACCTTATCTGTCTCTTAGACTCTGTTCAGTTGTACATAGGGGTATTCCTTCTGACAACCTCCAGACTCTTTTTTAGAGACTCACAGCCTTATAATCTCATTTCTCCTTTCCATTTCCCCCTTACATTAGGTCAAACCGCTTCCCGAAGTCATGTTATTATATGTAGACAGGTATATTTTGCTGTTCCGCATTGAATCTTTAATTCAAGGTCATTTTCTAGTTGCTTCTTCAGCTGGTATGTGGTAGTGATCCCTTGGTGCCAGGGAGGCTCATCCCTGGGTGTCGTGTCCCACGCTGGGGGGAATGCATCACATCTACACGCTGAGTTTGGCTGTGAGAGTGGCCACATTTGAGTAACATGAAGGCTGTCAGGAGGAAACCCCCAGGCACAATGCTACTCTAGGCCTTGTTCTTATTGCAGGTGTATAGGCTCAAAAGTGTAGCCATTAGTATCAAGAGCCCAGTGTTGGGCCCTCCTTCCTTCCTGGTTCTTGCCGTTGCACCTGGAGGATTGCCGCTGCTCTCCCAGGGCCCACAACAGTGACCCCCCGGCCAGGAGCCCAGTACCCCCCCAGCTGTTGTTTTTAATTGTTTCCACTATGAGTATATATAGACATTACCATATACCCTGGGCATATGCCCTGTATAACTCCCTGTCAACCATATATATCTTGTCAATAACATCCCATATCAGTATTCCTCCGCTGCCATTGTTGAACCACTCTGTGATCCAAAACTTCCTGTAAAGTGAATCCCAACATAATGTCAGCTTCAGAAGAGTCTTAGATCACCGAAATTCATATATACAATATACAGTATTTCCCCAGATCCACCATAAAACCTTTTCCCTTCCACAGCAATAATCTTTTAACTTATTCATATCATATTTCCTGAAACTGATGTACAGATTCCGAAACTATAGTTTTCAAACAAGGTAACATTTGTGCTTACTATGTGGGCCATACTTTAGGTTGTACAGTTTTCTAAATTTTTTAGTTATCCTATGTTTTGTCTTATGGTTTTCATTATTAGTCTGTCGTCCCCTATATGTTTTTGGTGTAATATTAGCTGTTTTATATTCATCCTCGTGTACTCTCACATAACTCCTCTTTTGCCCCCTTATTTACCTTTGTTCCATCCATTGCACGTCCATTTTCCCCTCCCCTTAGGGCCCACAACGCCTGCCAATCTAATGCCCTGGGAGCCGTCCTTTCTCACGAGAGATACAGTTCTCTCTATTCGACGGCATTAGTCTTCCCCAGGATATGGGTCCACCCCACCCAATGGTAGAACCCACCTTGGCAAAATGAGCCTTCAGCTATTCCCTCCGGAGTCCATCCCGCATCAGACCATACCCCCTGAGCGTCCTAACCAGGTAACCCTCCTACTTATACTTTGATACGTTTTACTCAACATTTAGTTCTCAACGAACTTCTGACACTCTCCCATGTTTGTATGTTGCCCCTCCCTCCCACCTATTTCTTGGACCATATTACCCCTCTTCCCATCCCCAGCCCCCCTCAAACCCAGAAAACCTCACCCGAAGGTAACCCCTTGCCCCCATTTTGTCCCTTCTTTGTGCTCATACTTACCGCCAGCTCATCACAGATTCCACCCCTGCAGACATTAACTCACATCCTTCCTCCACCCCCCGATTTCCAGTAAGCCACTTTTCCAGACTCTAGCTCTCTGAGGCAGTTAACTTATTTCATAGCATTGAGGTCATATAGTATTTGTCCTTCAATGCCTGGGTTGCTTCACTCAACATAAGATTCTCAAGGTTCATCCATGTTATCACGTGCGATTGTAGTGTATTGGTTCTTACAGCTGAGTAGTATTCCATTGTGTGTATATACCACATTTTATTGATCCACTCATCTGTTGATGGACATTTGGATTGATTCCAACTTTTGGCGATAGTGAACAATGCTGCTATGAACATTGGTGTACATATATCGGTTTGTGTCCTTGTTTTCAGATCTGATGGGTATATACCCAGCAGTGGTATTGCTGGGTCATATGGCAAATCTATGGATAATTTTTTGAGAAACTGCCAAACTGTCCTCCAGAATGATTGGATCCTTCTGCATTCCCACCAGCAATGGATGAGTGTTCCCCTTTCTTCACATCCTCTCCAGCATTTGTATTCTACTGTTTTTTTCATGGCTGCCAATCTTATGGGAGTAAGATGGTATCTCATTGTAGTTTTGATTTGCATTTCCCTGATAGCTAGAGATTTGGAGCATTTTTTCATGTGCTTTTTAGCCATTTGTATTTCTTCTTTGGAGAAGTGTCTGTTTAAATCTTTTTCTCATTTTTTAAATGGGTTGTTTATCTTTTTGTTTTCGAGATATATGAGTTCTTTATATATGCAAATTATAAGTCTCTTATCAGATATATGGTTGCCAAATATTTTCTCCCATTGTGTGGGTTCCCTTTTTACTTTCTTGACAAACTCCTTTGAGGTGCAGAAGGCTTTAATTTTGAGGTAGTCCCATTTATCTATTTGTTCTTTTGCTGCTCGTGTTTTTGGTGTGATATTCATGAAGCCATTTCCTATTACAAGGTCCTGTAGATGTTTCCCTACACTGCTTTCTAAGGTCTTTATGGTCTTGGCTCTTATATTTAGGTCTTTGATCCATCTTGAGTTGATCTTTGTATAAGGTGTGAGATGGTAATCCTCTTTCATTCTTCTACATATGGCTATCCAGTTCTCCAGGCACCATTTGTTGAATAGGCCATTCTCTCCCAGTTGAGAGGGTTTGGTGGCTTTATCGAATATTATATGGCTATATACATGAGGTTCTATATCTGAACTTTCAATTCAATTCCATTGGTCTGTGTGCCTCTCCTTATGCCAGTACCATGCTGTTTTCACTACTGTAGCTTTGTAGTATGTTTTGAAGTCAGGAAGTGTGATTCCTCCTATTTCGTTTTTCTTTTTCAATATGTCTTTGGCTATTCGGGGCCTCTTTTTATTCCACATAAATTTCATAGTTAGTTTTTCTAGTTCCTTAAAGAAGGCTGTGTTGGTTTTTATTGGGATTGCATTGAATGTGTAGATCAGTTTTGGTAGGATAGACATCTTAATAATATTCAGTCTTCCTATCCATGAACAGGGAATATTCTTCCATTTATTTAGGTCTTCTTTGATTTCCTTGAACAATCTTATATAGTTCTCGATGTATAAGTTTTTTACCTCTTTAGTTAAATTTATTCCTAAGTATTTGATTTTTTTATTTACTATTGTGAATGGTATTTGTTTCTTGATTTCCTCCTGATCTTGCTCATTATTGGTGTACAGAAATGCTACTAATTTTTGCGCATTGATCTTATAACCTGCGACTTTGCTAAACTCATTTATGAGTTCTAGGAGCTTTGTTGTAGATCTCTCAGTGTTTTCTATATATAGGATCATGTCATCTGCAAATAATGAAATTTTGACTTCTTCCCTTCCAATTTGAATGCATTTTATATCTGGTTCTTGTCTCAGTGCTCGAGCAATTACTTCCAAGACAATGTTAAATAGGAGTGGAGACAATGGGCAACCTTGTCTTGTTCCTGAGTTTAGAGGGAAGGATTTCAGGATTTCGCCATTGTAAACAATGTTGGCTTTAGGTTTTTCATATATAATCTTTATCATGTTCAAAAAGTTTCCTTGTATTCTGATCTTTTGGAGTGTTTTTATCAGGAAGGGGTGCTGTATTTTGTCAAATGCCTTTTCTGCATCTATAGATATAATCATGTGGTTTTTTTCTCTCAATCTGTTTATATGGTGTATTACATTGATTGATTTTCTTATGTTGAACCATCCTTGCATACCTGGAATAAATCCCACTTGGTCGTGGTGTATAATTCGTTTAATATGTTGTTGAATACGATTAGCAAGTATTTTGTTAAGTATTTTTGCGTCTAGGTTCATTAGAGAAATTGGTCTGTAATTTTCCTTTCTTGTGGTGTCTTTGTTTGGCTTTGGTACTAGGGTAATGTTGGCATCATAGAAGGAATTAGGCAGTGTTCCTTCTGTTTTGATTTTTTGGAATAGTTTCAACAGGATTGGTGTTAGTTCTTTCCGGAATGTTTTGTAGAATTCACCTGTGAAGCCGTCTGGCCCTGGGCTCTTCTTAGTTGGGAGATTTTTAATGACTGATTCTATCTCTTTGCTTGTGATTGGTTTGTTAAGATCATCAATTTCTTCTTTCGTCAGTATGGGCTGCTTATGTATTTCTAGGAATTTGTCCATTTCCTCTAAATTGTCATTTTTGTTGGAATATAGTTTTTCAAAGTATCCTCTTATGATAGTCTTTATTTCTGTGGGGTCAGTGGTGATATCACCTTTCTCATTTCTTATTTTGTGTATTTGCATCTTTTCTCTTTTTTTCTTTGTTAGTCTCGCTAAAGGTTTGTCAATTTTGTTGATCTCAAAAAACCAGCTCTTGGTCTTGTTTATTTTTTCAAGTGCTTTCTTATTTTCTATTTCATTTAGTTCTGCTCTTATCTTTGTTATTTCCTTCCTTCTTCTTCCTGTTGGGTTACTTTGTTGTTGTTTTTCTAATTCCGTCAAAAGTGCAGTTAGTTCTCCAATTTTTGCTCTTTCTTCTTTTTTGATATATGAATTTATGGCTATAAATTTCCCTCTCAGTACCGCTTTTGCTGCATCCCATAAATTTTGGTATGTTGTGTTATCATTATCATTTGTTTCAAGGTAGTTATTGATTTCTTTTGAGATTTCCTCTTTGACCCACTGTTTTTCTAAGAGTGTGCTGTTTAATTTCCAAATTGTCGTGTGAACTCTGGGTCTCTGTCCCTTGCAAATTTCCAGCTTGACTCCACTGTGGTCAGAGATATTGTTTTGTATGATTTCGATCTTTCTGAATTCATTAAGCCTTTCTTTGTGGCCTAGCATATGGTCAATCTTGGAGAATGTTCCATGTGCGCTTGAGAAAAATGTATATCCTGCTGTGTTTGGGTGTAATGATCTATATATGTCTATTAGATCCAGCTCTTCCAATATACTGTTCAAATGTTTTGTTTCTTTAGTGATTCTCTTTTGAGATGTTCTGTCCAGAGTTGATAGTGGTGTATTAAAATCCCCCACTATAATTGTAGATGCATCTATTCTTTCCCTTAGTTTTTCCAGCATTTGCCTCACATATTTAGAGGCGCCCTTGTTAGGAGCATAAATATTTATGATTGTTCGATCTTCTTGACAGATTGTCCCTTTCACTAAAATATAGTATCCTTCTTTGTCTCTCACAATTGTTTCGCATTTAAAGTCTATTTTGTCTGATATTAATATAGCTACTCCTGCCTTTTTTTGGTTGTTGTTTGCTTGTATGATTGTTTTCCAGCCATTCACTTTCAACCTCCATGAGTCTCTGGGTCTAAGATGTGTCTCTTGTAGGCAGCATATAGATGGGTCGTATTTCCTTATCCAGTGTCCCAGTCTGAATCTTTTGATAGGTGAGTTTAATCCGTTGACATTCAGTGTTATTACGTTTAGAGAGTTATTTATGGTAGCCATATTTTGGTTGGATTTGTGTTTGTTATATTTTGTTTGTATTATTTTATTTTCCCCTTCTATTTTTGTCTTTCTTGTTGCTTTTACACTCTCCTCCATCTCTGACTGTCCTGTTTTTTCCTTTCTTCCTGCAGAACTCCCTTAAGAATTTCTTGAAGGGGAGGTTTCTTGTTGATATACTCTTTCAGTTTCTGTTTATCTGTGAATATTTTGAACTCTCCATCATTTTTGAATGCTAGTTTAGCTGGATAGAGTATTCTTGGTTGGAAATTTTTTTCCTTTAGTACCTTGACTATATCATACCACTGCCTTCTTGCCTCCATCGTTTCAGATGAGAAATCAGCACTTAATCTTATGGAGTTTCCCTTGTATGTGATGGTTTTCTTTTCTCTTGCTGCTTTTAGAATTTTTTCTTTGTCTTGAGCATTGGATAATTTGACAAGTATATGTCTTGGGGTGGGCCTGTTGGGGTTTATGACCAGTGGAGTGTGCTGTGCTTCTTGGATATGTACATCTGTCTCTTTCAGTAGATTTGGGAAGTTTTCATTCATTATTTCCTGCAACACTCCTTCTGACCCCTTTCCCTTCTCTTCTCCTTCTGGAATGCCTATAATACATATGTTTGAGCGTTTTGCGTTATCATTCAGGTCCCTAAGTCCTATCTGGATTTTTTCTACCTTTTTATTAACCACTTCTACTATCTGTTTGATTTCCAATGCACTGTCTTCCACATCACTGATTCTCTGCTCTGCCTCTTCTAGTCTGCTGATATTTGCTGCAAGTGTATTTTTGATTTCTTGAATTGTGGTGTTCATTTCCATCATATCTGTTATTTTTTTGCGCATGTCTGCAATTTCCCCTCCAAGTGTTGTCTTCACGCTGTTAACCTCTTTCATTACTTCATCAAATTTGTCGGTGATAAATGTTCTGAGATCTTTCATTGCTTGTGCGAAGTCCTGCCCCCCTTCCTGATTTTTAGTTTGTTGATTGGATTCAACCATGTTTTCCTGATTACTGGTTTGGTTTGTAGATTTTTGTTGCTGCCTTGTCAACATTTTTTCTTGACGGGTTTAATCAGTTCCTTAGCTTCTTTGTCTAGTCTTGGAGATTAATTAGCTGTTGTTTTTGCGTGTTATATCTCCTCTTTGTCACTTTGTTCTTCTTATTCCAATTTCTTATTGCTAGTTAAGCTCACTTTAAAGGAAAGTATTAGTGCTGGGGAAAGGCAATTGTGTAAGGAAGGAAAAAGTGTGAAGTAGTATTGGTGATATATGTTAACAAAGCAACAATATGAGTTCTGGGAGGATGGAAGTTAGATCATGTAAATTGTGTAGAGTTATAGTAGTAGGAAAGTACCTATAATGAGGTAGACGACTGAATATGGGAGGAATGTGGTACGTACTAAGAGGCTATTGTTTTCGTGAGAGAGGGAAATAGAAAAGAAAGGTAATAGTTTCAGGGATGAATACCAGATGGAAAACTAAACAAAGGTATTAGAAATTAAGAGTTAGACACTTTGTGGATCAAAGAAAGGGAGATGGAATATAGGAGAGATAGCAGATGGTGAAGGATATCAAGTTGTAGGGGAAAGGGGATAGTGTAGATAGGCTAAATCTATTCACAGAGAAATGAGGCAGTGGAGGGTGAGGAAACCCAGCAAATGTGAGGTATTTCCTGTAGGACCTATTGTATTGTTAAGGTAAAATAGTATAAGAAGAATATTGGGGACAAGAAAGAGAGGATTAAAAAAAAAAAAAGAACAACAACAACAACAACAACAACAAATAAAAAATAAAAAATAAAAAATAAAAAATAAAACAAAGAACAGAAACCCCGCTGCCAGGCTCGGCTGGGCTCGGCTGGGCTCAGCTGGGCTCCGGTCCCCCGCCCGCCGCCCGCCGTGGCTCGGCTGGGCTCGGCTGGGCTCGGCTTCCCCGCCCGCCGCGGCTCGGCTGGGCTCGGTTGGGCTCGGCTTTCCCGCCCGCCGCCCGCCGCGGCGCAGCGCGGCTGGGCTCGGCCGAGCTCGTCTGGGCTCGGCTCCCTCGCCCGCCGCGGCTCGGCTGGGCTCGGATGGGCCCGGCTGGGCCCGGCTGGGCCCGGCTTCCCCGCCTGCCACCCGCCGCGGCACAGCGCGACTCGGCTCTCCCGCCCGCCACCCGCCGCGGCGCGGCTAGGCTCAGCTGGGCTCAGCTCCCTAGCCCACCGCCCACCGCAGCACAGCGCGGCTCGGCTCTCCCACCCGCCGCCCACCGCGGCACAGCACGGCTCGGCTCTCCCACCCGCCGCCTGCCGCAGCGCGGCTGGGCTCGGCTGAGCTCGGCTTCCCCGCCCGCCGCGGCTCGGCTGGGTTCGGCTGGGCTCGGCTGGGCTCGGTTCCCCCGCCCGCCGCCCGCCGCCGCACGGCACGGCTCCGCTCTCCCGCCCGCCGCAGCGTGGCTCAGATCCCCCGCCCGCTGCCCACCGCGGCCCAGCTAGGCTACCCTGGCCGCCGCCCGCCGGGGCTCGGCGCGGTGCTAGCTGCCTCGGCTCCGCCTACCCAAGGAGGGAATCCTCCACACGTAGCTGGGATCTCCGTGTATATTTCACAGACGGATCCTCTCTGTTACCTTCCCTCCAAATCGATGTCCAGACACCTCCGGACCAGGAAAAATCCCAAAACAGCCCGGTCCCAAAGAGTCTCCAACGCCTCCCAGCCGATTCCCCCCAGGAGCTAGTAACCGGGAAGTTCACTCAGCCGCCATCTTGTAGTAGTAGTTTTATAATCAAGACATAAATATAATCACACCATTATAAAAGAAACAGTCACTTATATTTTATATAAAATAATTTGTCTTGAATAGACAGTATATCTTATTCTATGGCATTTTATTTTACTGTTATTAGAATATTATGCCCCACAGTATATCTATATATAGTGAAATGGACCACACTTTCATCCATCTCTTTGTGAAAGTTAGGAGGTTTGTCTATCCCCAATGCTTCCCTTGTTGGAAGAGCTGAACACTTGGCCTCTGGGTTTATTTTCTGCAATGAGAAAAAATGGCCAAAGGCCGTGTAGAGTAGATCAAAGCAAGTGTTTATAATGAAGAGGCATGTTTCCTGGCAGAAACACACCCTGAATGAAATGAGGTGAGACCCCAGAGATCTGCCACACAACTGAAAAATGAGAGGTGTGTTCATTTGATTTTTTAAAAGATTTATCTTCCCCTCCCCCCCACCCTATTGTTTGTGTTCTCTGTGTCCATTCGCTGCGTGATCTTCTGTATCTATTTCTCTTTTTGTCTTTTCTTCTCATCTTTCTCCTCTAGGATTCACCGGGATTTGATCCTGGGTACCTCTGATGTCGAGAGAGGTTCCCTGCCAATTGTGCCACCTCAGTTCCTGGGCTCTGCTGTGCTTCACCTTGACTCTCCCCTTCGTCTTTCTTTTGTTGTGTCATCATCTTGCTGCATGATTCACTTGTGCAGGCACTCGGCTCCCCATGTGGGCACTTGGCTCCCCATGCAGGCACTCAGCTCAGCTCGCCATGCAGCCACTGGCTTGCCACATGGGCACTAGTTCACCATGCAGGCACACTTTCTCTTCTTTTTCACCAGGAGGCCCCAGGGATTGAACTCTGCTCCTCCCATATGTTAGGTGGAGGCCTTATCACTTGAGCCACATCTGCTTTCCAGTATCAGTATTTTTAAAAGCTCCTCAAAGAATTCTATCATGTAGCCATATTTGAGTACCACAATGAAAATAGAATAAGCAGCAATCTGATCAAGTTACAGTTTATTTTTTAAAAATTTTTTATTCTTTATTTTCTTCTAAATGTTACATTCAAAAAATATGAGGTCCCCATATACCCCTCACCCCACCTACCCCACCCCTCCCACATCAACAACCTCTTCCATCATTGCAGTACATTGACTGTACCTGGTGAATACATTCTGGAGCACTGCTGCTCCACATGGACAGTGGTCCACATTGTAGTCCACACTGTCCCCCAGTCCACCCAGTGGGCCACGACAGGACAAACAATATCCAGCATCCATCCCTGCAGCACCACCTAGGACAACTCCAAATCCTGAAGATGCCCCCACACCAAATCTCTTCTTCCATCTCCCTACCATCAGCAGCCACTGTGGCCACCCCCCCACACATCACTACTACAATATCTTCCCTTACTAATCACAATAGTTCCCAAGCAGAACATCAATTAGTCTGCTCTAATCCATACTCTATTCCTCCATCCTGTGGACCCTGGGATGGTTATGTCCAGTCCCCCTCTACATCAAGAGGGAACTTAGATTCCACATGGATGATGGTTGCAATTCTCCTGCTTGCAGCTGTAGGCACTCTTTGGCTCCCTGGTGTGGTGGTTGAACATCTTCACCTCCCTGTCAGCTGGCCAGGATAAGTCCAAGAAACCAGAGGATAGGAGCTGCAAGTCTGCTGAGGCCCAGGACCTGGCCCTCACATGGACAGTTCAGAGATTCAGGTCTCCTGTGTATATACCAACCCAAACGCCAACCACAGGTCTGGTAAAAGAAACAGAAGAGGCATGTGTAGAAAGGTCATATCTGAGTCCAACTCCATCACACTCAGAAACACAAACTCCAAAGTAGGTCCAACTGACATGGCCCTGAACTCCAGAGCCATCTGCCATGACCATAGAACCTGTGGGTCTCTGCAGCCCTCAAGAGAATCAACACCTGGGTTTCCATCTACCTTGGCTGTCTCTGGTACTCTGCTGAGTTGTGCATAATCATCACCCCTCTGATGACCTCCCGACTCTTTTTTGGAAACTCATAGCCATATAAACTCACTTTCCTTTCCATTTCCCCCTTTTATCCAAAGTCAAAAAGCAGTTTTTAACACCTGATATTACATGTAGGCTGAGATATTCTGCCGGTCTGAGTTGACCTCTTTATTCAAGGTCTTTTTCTTGTTATATCATCAGCTGGTTCTTGGTAGTAATCCTCGGTGTCAAGGAGGCTCATCCCCGGGACTCATGTCCCACATTGGGGGGAAGGCAATGCATCTACATGCTGAGTTTGCCTTAGAGAGTGGCCACATTTGAGCAACATGGAGGCTGTCTCAGGAGGTAACTCTTAGGCACCCTGCAGCTCTAGGTCTAGTTCATATTTCAGGCACACAGGCTCATAATCAGAGCCATCAGTATCAAGGGCTCATTGTTGTGCCATCCATCTTTGTTGGTCTTTGCCATTGCACTTGGGGAATTGTTGCTGTTCCATTGGGGAATTTGATAGAGCTCCCCTGGTCAGGAACTCAGCACTCTCTCATCTGTTGTTTCCAACTGAAACCACTATGAAAATACCCAAACCTTTCTATGTACCCTGTATACATGCCCTGGAGAACTCCCTCCCAACCGTGTGCCCCCAACAATAACACCCCATGCAAATGCTCCTCCCCCACCTTAGTTGAACCTCTCTGTAGTCCAAAATGTCTTCAGAAAGGAAGCCCAATATATTGCCAGGTTCCATTAAGAGTAAGATGAAATATAGTGATGGGTTTAAAGGTTAGATATAGAATACATACTAATTTAGAAAAATTAAATAAAGGAAAAATAGATTGGGTTATCAAAAATACGAAAAAATGGCAGAGCTTTATTTTTGACATTTTGCCTTTCATCACTGCTATAGGTGTTGCCCTGTATGTACAGTGGCAAGGCAATTTCTTCAACTTCTTCCTCAGTGTCTACATCCTTTCTTTTTTTTTCCTAATCATTAAGTTTGTCTTCACATAAGTTTTAGATCACAGTAATTCACATATACAATATATGGTACTCCCACATATCCAACATCAAACCCTTTGTCCCTTTGCTAACAGTGATCTTTTTACATGTTTATATTATATTTGCTGCATCTAATGGACAGATATTGAAACAATAGCTTTCAAACATTGTTCCATTTGTGTTTACATTATGGTTTATATTTTCGACTACACAATTTTCTAAATTTTTAGTTATCTTATGTTTTACGTTATGGTTTACATTTTAGCCTATAGAGTTTTATACATTTTTGGTGTAATTTAACATGTCCTATATCCATCATTGCATGATCTTTTCGAACACTTCCACTGTCCCACAGTTACACTGATTCCATGTATTCAACACCTCTTTCCCCCTCCCTCAGGGCCCGCCATGGCAATCAATCTTCATTACTTGAAGGACCATATTCAAAGATACTTGCATCAATGTTGAGGGCTTGAGGTACTTGACTGCCCTAACCCACTGAGAGCCACCAATTCTCTTGAGAGATACAATTCCCTCTGTTTGAGAACATCAGTCCTCCCCAGTATGTGGGTATACCTTCACTCTCTTGTATGGGTCTCCACCCAATGATGTAACCCACTATGACAAAATGAGCACTCACACACTCCCTAGAAACTTGCCCTGTGTCATATGCCACCCCCTTAAGCATGTTAAACAGGTAACTTTCTGTATTATATTTTCTAGAGAGCAGAGAAAAGCAAAATGACCAGGCCAGTGGTACTGCTTGGGTAGTTGGAAGGCAGCTAAGTGTGGGTGTGGGAGTGGAGTGAGCAGAGCCACTGCTATAGTCCCAGCCTTGGATTATCATATTATTATGATGTTTTATTATACAATAATTGGCTTATGTTTATTTTCTCAGGCCCTCAATTAGAATATGAACTCCACCAAGAAAGGGCTTATGCCTATACTGTTCCATGCTGTATCCCCGGCACTCAGTGCTCATTAAATATTTCTAGCATGAACCAAAGAATGAGCCCCAGTTTGGGTCCACCTGCCTCAGAATTACCTGTGGAACTTATTAAAACGACAGACGCCCTTCAGTATTGCACCATTGTTCTTTCTACTCTGCCCAGGATAGTTCTTTAGATGTTCTCTTTTCTTTCTCATTAGGGCAGTCTTCATAGTATCCTTCAGACTACCCCATGTATAAAAGCATTTCAAGCTGGTTAGCAAGACAAGGAAAGTCATTCATTTATTCACAAAATACATATTGACAAATAAGTGCTAGACCCCCAGAGAAACAGCATTCTAGTAGGGAATACATACAATAAACAAATGAACACACGAATAAATGTATAACTACAAGTGATCATAAGTTCTATGATTGAAAAAAACACGACATGCTATAAGAATGAATACCAGGAGAATCTAATAGACTGGAGAATCAAGGAAGGCCTCCCCGTGGAAGTGGCATTCCAGCAGATTTGAAGAATACTAGAGTTGGTCAGTTCAAGAGGGCCAGGAAAGAGCTTTCTGTCCAGAGGAAACAGCCTGTGTGTGTCCAGAGTCAGCAAAGAACTTGGTGCTGTTGAACTGGAAGAAGGCCAGAGTAGCTAGGATACAGTAATGAGTAGGAGAGTGGTTGGTGAGGAGGACAGGACCAGTTCGTGCAGGGCTTTGTAGGCCGAAGGAAAGAGCTTGAGATTTCTTCCTAAATGCAGTGGGAATCCACTGGTAGGTTTAAGCAGAGGACTAGCATGGTCTGACTGACATAGCTGCTGCCTAGAGAAAGGACTGTAGCAGAGGTAAGAGGAGAAGCAGGGGTCCACGAGGGAGTCTCCTAGTTGTACTAAGGATGGTGCTCCTTGTGCTAAGGAGGTGGGCATAAGTGGATGGATTCAAGATGTTTTTGCTGGAGAAATGAGTTTTCCTTCTCATCCTTGTTCTCTCTATTCTCCAAGAGTAAGAAATCAGATACAGCTCCATATTTAGGACGTAAGGATGCATGCATACAGATAAAGCTAGAAATACTTGGTGGGGGGTGGGTGGGAGGATGGCACTCGTGCACAAGAACAGATCACAGGCGGTGATAGCTTTACTTCACCCTTTTCAGGCGGAAAGAAATAACATCTTAGGTTAAATCGGTGATCATGCTTTCAAAGCACTATTTATCCATTGGTTGGTTTTCTTTTTCTTTTTTACTGAAATAAATTTTAATTCAGTTAAAGGCACAGACATTAAGTGTACAGTTTTATGATCTTTGAAAAATGTATACACCCACGATACCATTGCCACAATAAAGACAATATTTTCTTAACCCCAGAAACTCCCCTTGTGCCTTTTTCCAATCAATCCCTGACCTCTCATAGGCAATCACTGTTCTGAATAACTGTAAGTTATTTTTGCCTAATCTTGAACTTCATATGAATGCAATCATACTGTTTATATTCTTTTGTGTCTAACTTTTTTCACTCATTATAATATTATTGAAATTCATCTAATGTGATATGTATCGGCAGTTCATTCCTTTCTTATTATTGAGCAGCATTGCTTTGTATGAATACAACACAATTTGTTTATCCCTCTTCCGGTTGATGGATATTTGAATAGTTTCCCATTGGTTAACTTCCAATCTGATTTCTGATTCCATTAGTGGACTAAGATAAAGTTTCAATTCACTTTCTCTTTTTAGCCTTATCCCATCATTTTCTATTTCCATTTTCAACCCATTCTTACCTATTTACCCCTCTATTCATCAATTTCCTTCCTTAAAATCTTTTAACCTTTTCTGTGGGAACTCTGTCTTCTGTTTTTGTCCAAAGCCATTCAAGTTACACATTTTCTGGGAACCCTCATATTCTCACTCCTAGCAGTGTCTATCTTTAGAAATGATGAAGATAAAAGTCAGCTAGATTCTTTGAATACCTTTCCTTCCAGAATGATGATGCATAAATGTGATAGCAATCCAGGTGTGTGCTGGGGGCTGTATCCTAATTACAAGTTTAATTTCACATTGAACTTTAGTATTTTGCAAAAATGGTAAAAATAAATTTAAAGTCAATTTCTGGGGAAACTGATGTGGCCCAACCAATTGGGCTCCCTCCATATAAGAGGTCCAGGGTTTGATGCCCAGGTCTTCCTGGTGAGGGCAAGTTGGTTCACATGCAAGCTGGCCCACATGGAGTGCCAGCCCACGTGGGGGGCGCCACCCTGCGTGGGAATGCCATCCCATGCAGGAAAGCTGCCCTGCACAGGAGTGCTGACCCATGTGGAGAGCTGGCACAGCAAGATGATGCAACAAGAGACATGAGAGAGAAAATAAGAAGAAGTGGCAAAACAGGGAGTTGAAGTGGCACAAGAGAGTAATCGCCTCTCTCCTACTCCGGAAGTTCCCAGGATCGGTTCCTGGAGCCACCTAATGAAAATACAAGCAGACACAGAAGAACGTGCAGCAAATGGACACAGAGAGTAGGCAATGGGGGGAACAGGGGAGGAGGAGAAATAAATAAAATAAATCTTGAAAATAAATAAATAAAGTCAATTTCTGTCAGAGTCCCAGGTTTTTTTTCAAATTATAAAGCAAAATACTAATTACAAAAAGAGCAATCACTTCGTTTTTTGTAGGAAATTCCATTATAGCATTTTGGTTTTCAGATCTCTTTACTCTCTTATAGTCCGAGACTGTATCTATTACTATCTACTGCATTAGAAATCAAAACTGAGAAAACTTTAAAATAAAAATCCATCGCAGGTTAATTTAAATGACATACTTTTATTAAAAATGTTAATTTCCAAAACAAAAGTTATTAGTGTGAGGAGTGACATAGTTTTATATTTTTGTAAATCTTTTTCACACCTGGCTTAATAAAAGACAACTGGATTCTCATGTCTGCTTTTTAAAAACTTTTTTTAAAAATACTTCCAAACTTACAGGACAGGTACAAAAATAATACAAACCACATTCAGAGAACTCTAATATACCACTACGCCCCAGATACCCAGATCCACCAATTTTTTTAAACATTTTGCCACATTTGCCATATCATTATATCAATCTATCTATCTAACCGTCAATCTTTCTGTGTCTACCTATTTATCAATCCATTTGCTGAACATTTAAGTATAAGTTGTACATAATATACTCCTTGAACATAATACTGCCATGTACATTTCCTAAGGCCAAATGTACTCACTGAAGGCTATCATATTCAGGAAATTTAACGTTGATATAAAGCTTATATTCTATATTCCAGTTTTACATATGTCCCAATAATGTCCTTTTGAGCCTTTTCTCCTCCCTTATTAAGATTGCATCACAGATCATGTATTACATTGAGCTGTCATTATCTCTTTAGTTCCTTTTTTTTATTTATGAGAGCATATGTACTTCATAAATTTTCCCATCTCAACCACTCCCAAACGTACCATTCAAAGGGATTAATCACATTCACAAATGTTGTGCTGCCCTCATCACCAGCCATCACAAGAACTTTCTCATCATTCCAAACAGAAACCCTACACCCATTATGCATTAACTCTCCATTCCTCCTGCCTTCACCCCTGACAAGCTGTACTCTAATTTCTGTCTCTATGAACTTGCATATTCTCTCATATTTTTCTTGTAGTAATATATATTTATCAATGTGTATATATATAGTCATCCATTCATCCATTGTATTAGTTATCTACTGTTGTGTAATAAATTACCCCAAAGTTAAAGACAATAAACACTTAATATCTCACAGAGTTTCTGTGGGCCAGGAATCCAGAAGTGGTTTATATGGGTGCTTCTGGCTCATGGTCTCTCATGAAATTGCAGTCAAGACCTCAGGCATGCATCTATCTGAAGACTTGACTGAGGCTGGAAGCTCCCTTTGCAAGATGACTCATTTTCATGGCTGTGAGCAGAAAGCTTCAGTTTCTTACTGCCTGTGAGGAAGAGGCCTCAGTTGCTTGTTACATGAGTCTCTCCATAGGGCTGCTTGAGCATCCTTATGCCATGGCAGCCGGATTCTCCCAGAATGAAGGATCCAGAAGAAAGAACAATAAGGAAGCTGTAATGCCTTTTATGACTTAGCATTGGAAGTGATTCACCATCACTTCTGCCATATTTTACTTACTAGAAGTGAGTCGCTAATAGCAGCCTGCACTCAACAGGAGAGGAATTAAGCTCTACCTTTTTAAGGAAGGAGTATCCAAGAATTTGTGGACATATTTTAAAATCAGTATGTCCATGAACTTATTGCCACATTAAGACATTGAATATATCGATCATTCAACAAACTTTCCTCATGCTCCTTTGTAGTTATTCCCATCTGCCCCTCCCAGCACCCCACCTATTCTAGGCAATCACTGATCTGCTTTCTGTCACTATAAAGTCATTTCTATTTTATATAATTTTATATAAATGGAATAAATATATGTGAATATTTTCTTCTCTGTCTCATTTCACCCAGAATGATTATTTTGAGATTCATCTATGCTCTCACATATATTAATGGTTCATTTCTTTATATAGCTGAGTAGTATTCAGTTGTATGGCTATACAATGATTTGTTTATCCAGTTACCTGTTAATGGGCATTTGAATGGTTTCCAGTTTGGAGCTATTAAAAATAAAGTTGCTATGGAATTTGTGTGCAAGTTTTTGTATGGACATATGTTTTAATTTCCTTGGGGAAAATACATAGGAGTGGAGTAACTGGGTCAAACAGTAGGTGTATCTTTACGGTTTTAAGAAGGTGCAAAACTGTTTTCCAAAGTGGTTATACCATTCTACATTCCCACCAAGGGTGTAAGATAGTTCCCATTGCTCCACATTCTCACCAGCACTTGGTATGGTCAACCTTTTTTTTTCAACTTTATTTTGTACATTTAACAATTGAAAATATAAACACTTAAAAACTAAAAAGAAAACAGTTGAATAAAAACATACATTTCTCATTTAAATGCAGTGGATACATACAAAAAATTTTTGAATCATACATTAAGTTACACAATATATTTGGCTCATAGTAACAATCATACAGTGTTTGCCCTTTTGTGTCTGGCTTGCTTCACTCAACATAATGTCCTCCAGGTTCATCCATGTTGTCATATGTTTTATGACTTTATTTCTTCTTACAACTGCATAGTATTCCATCATGTGAATAGACCACAGTTTGCTTATTCATTCTTCTGTTGATGGACACCTGGGTTGTTTCCAACTTTTGGCAATCATAAATAATGTCACTATTGACATATGTGTGTAGATGTCTGTTTGTGTCACTGCTCTCAGTTCTTCTGGGTATCTACCCAGTAGTGGTATTGCAGGGTCACATAGCAACTCTATATTCAATTTCTTTAGGAACCGCCAAACTGTCCTCCACAGTGGCTGTACCATTCTGCATTCCCACCAATGGGCTATGCACACAGCCTTGGGGAAGCCCTGCAAAAGTCCATCGTTGACTTTTCTACAGGCAGGAGAATGTGGGCTGGCTTGACTTCCCTAAGGAAATACTAAAGAAAGTCTTATCAAGTTTTAAAACAAAGTGGTAGTGACACAGTTGGATATTAATTTTTTGCAACAAACTAACAATATTTGGGACTGCTGCATACAGCAGTAGTATTACTTTAATTTATGATAGGTGACACTATTTTTAATAATAATTAAAACCATGATTAACCACATTGTACTTTTATCTAATATTATGCTGAAACATTGGTAAATTTCCAAGAATTTTATACAGTATTTAAGTATTCATATGAATTTTTTACTCATACAACTTTAATTAACAGAGGGTTAAATAATCCTTTTAATTTTATAACACTTTTAAACACTTTCCATTAAACTTATAACATATTAAAGGAATTTAACTATTTTATTACTTGAATTTTTTCAAGGTAAAAGAATAAATCTTTTGCAATAGTTTGAAATAAAAAGATATGTTTCAGGATCTAACTTTGAGAAAGCAGGTTTGAACACTATGTTCCTTAAAAAGAGATAAGACTTGTTTCTTCTTAGAAAACCAAGGAAATGATAAGGTTAAAGTACAAGAAGCTATTTTGATAAAACAGACTTTCTTTGTATACCGATTATTCAGGAAAAAAAACTCTTTATAAAATTTTACTAAAACTGACTAATGCCTTGAGAAACTTTGTCACACCAACAGAGAAAGAACAAAATTTTAACTTTGCATCAGTATACTCTTTGATACTAAAGCTTTTAACTTTATAGATAGACCCATCAAATCATACTCAATTTTATCCACAAAAATTCCTTTTCCACAAACCTTCTGCACTTTCTGTATTCTATTCATTTAGGTTTGTCCCACATTTTACTCTTTCATAATAACAATCATTTTATCTTAGGACAAAATTATTTTCTGTTTCCATAATAATAAAAACACATTCTATATACCCTACATACATCAGTTACCAAAATGATTTTGGAAACTGTCTCCAAACAAACCTCTTACAACATGCAATTACCATTAACACTAAACAAACTTGTTAAAATAATGATTCAGTTTGGTTATATGCAAATATAACATTTCTTTGCTTTAAATACTTAATAGCATGCAATACTAGAAACAGTCTTTTAGAAACAAATTGGCAGGGGAGGCTGGCTGCCAACAAGATTTCCTGTTATGAAATTACTTTTTATTAGTATTATTATCAATTCAGGTTTTGTTTAATAATGTCTTCTTGGAATTAGCCATTTAAATACTTTAATTCAAACAAGGCTTTTACAAATTTCTTATAAATATTTATAAGAATACAGACTGTAATTAATTTATTTTAAGACAAATTTCACCTTCACAGAACGCATTCCTTACTTAATGTTACCACAATACCTTCTACAACTTGCCATATGCACTCGTCTTGTTCTTCATATCTCCATTTTTATTTTATGAAAACTAGCCATCTTTTAGGACAAAGCACACTTTTTTTAAACAAACTTATTAAATTTTAGTCAGCACTCCCACAAACTTTTTACCTTCTTTAATATTCATTTAAGTTTTACATCGTTCATTTTATCCTGTGAAGAAAAATAAGCTATTCACTTCAGTTTAGGCAAGAACTACTTTTTATGAAGACTTATAGTAATTTCTTTAATCAAACTTACAATTTTTATTATTGTAGAGTTCTTATTAACATTTAAACTTATGTATTAATATAAGCACTTATTTAATTTTTGGCCATTTGAATAAGCTCTTTTAGAAACTTTTATTTATTAATTTATATTACCATCTGGAGGTATCAAAATATACACTAACATTGAACAAACAGACAAACACAAAAACAATTACAACACACCAACAGAAATATAAAGTTTACTTATATTTGACTCATAAGTCTTACTTTTTTGATAGAGCTATTTTTAAACTTCCCATCATTTCACATCTTAGATTTTACTGCTTTTAAAATTTCTTCTGGAGCTCAATAATTAGGAAAAAAGAAAAGAAAAAGATAGGATGTAGAATTTTTCCAAATCAATACGTATTCTAGATCTAACCTTTAAACTCATCGCTATATTCCATTTTACTAGTAAGGGAACCTGACATTATATTGGGCTTCACTTTTCAGGAAGTTTTGGATCACAGAGTGGTTCAACAATGGCAGTGGAGGAATACTGGTATGGGATGTTATTGACAGGCGATATATGGTTGACAGGGAGTTATACAGGGCATATGTCCAGGGTGCATGGTAATGTTTGGATATACTCATAGTGGAAACAATTAAAAACAACAGCTGGGGGGGTACTGGGTTCCTGGCCGGGGGTGCTCTGTCGTGGTCCCTAGGGGAGCAGCGGCAGTCCCCCAGGTGCAACGGTAAGGACCAGGAAGGAATGAGGGTCCAACAGTGAGCCCCTGATACTAATGACTATGCTTGTGAGCCTATACGCCTGAAATAAGAACAAGGCCTAGAGCAGCACTGTGCCTAGGAGTTTCCTCCTGAGAGCCTTCATGTTACTCAAATGTGGCCAGTCTCGAAGCCAAACTCAGCATGTAAATGCACTGCCTTCCCCCCAGCATGGGACATGACACCCAGGGATGAGCCTCCCTGGCACCGAGGGATCAATACCAAATATCAGCTGAAGACGCAACTAGAAAATGACCTTGAATTAAAGGTTCAACGCGGACCAGCAGAATATCCCTGCCTACATATAATAACAGGAGTTTAAAATGCTGTTTGACCTAATGTAAGGGGGAAATGGAAAGGAGAAATGAGTTTATATGGCTATGAGTCTCTAAAAAAGAGTCTGAAGGTTGTCAGAAGGATTGCCCTTATGCACACCTGAGCAGAGTCTCAGAGACAGATAAAGTAGATACAACCCCAGGTATTGGTTCTTTTGAGGGCTAAAGAGACCCACAGGTTCTATGGTCATGGCAGATGGGGTTCACTGCCATGTCAGTTGGCCCTTCTTTAGAGATGGTGTTTCTGCATGATGGAACTGGACTCAGATGGGATCTCTTTTCACAAGACTTTCATGCTACTTTACTGAAATTGTAGTCGGTGCTGGGGTTTAAGATATATCTAGGGAATTTGAATCTCTGGACTGACAATATGATGGCCAGGCCCTGAGCCTCAACAGACTTCAACTCCTACACTCTGATTTATTGGACTTACCCAACTAGCTAACATGGAGTTGAAGAATGTCAACCACCACACCATGGAGCCTAGAGTGCCTACAACTGAAAGCAGGAGGACTGCATCCAGTATCCATGTGGAATCTAAGCCCCCTCTTGACATAGATGTGTAATGGACACAACCAAGCCAAGGTCCACAGAGAAAATGTGGCATTGGTGTGGGAAAAGTGGCCATGGTGGCTGCTGGGTGCGGGGAATGGGAGGAAGAGATGAGATGTGGAGGCGTTTTCGGGACTTGGAGTTGTCCTGGGTGGTGCTTCAGGGACAATTACTGGACATTGTAGATCCTCCCAGGGCCCACTGGATGGAACGTGGGAGAGTATGGGCTATGACGTGGACCATTGACCATGAGGTGCAGCGATGCCCAGAGATGTACTTACCAAATGCAATGGGTGTGTCATGATGATGGGAGAGAGTGTTACTGTGGGGGGAGTGGTGGGGTGGGGGTGGTGGGGTTGAATGGGGCCTCATTTTTTTTAATGTAATATTTTTTAAAAATGAATAATAATTTAAAAAAAAGGTTTCTTCTGGAATCCATGTTTCCTGTAACATGCAAGCTTATTCTTGGAAACACTTTTATTATTAATCAGAACCAGTTAGGATAACTTGAGCAGCATAAATGCAGCTTTTATTTAGCAGTTTAGACAGACAGTTAACACACATTTTTTGTTTTGCATTACTACTCTTGAAGACTACACTAAAACTTGAAGTTCAGGAGTAAGCTATTACTTCAAAACCGAAAATTCCTTTTACACCTTGATAAAAATTTTGTACTAATTTTATTAATTTGGCTAAGTAGGCCCAATCAGAATCAGCATGGAAACAAAACAGAGAACACCAATGTTGCCATGTTTTCCTCCTTTTCCAGAGGTTTAATTCTATCAGCCCCCACTAGCCCACAGCCACATTATCATGTAGGCAACAGGGGGGTTGCATAGATGCTGCCAGAATATTTTCTTTATCTTAGTTAACACTTTAGCAGAGAGTTTTCTTACAAGCATGATTTCACTAAGAAGGGCCTTATTCAGCACTTTTGCCCATGCAGGATGTTGTATTTGTGAGTTAACCTTTTTCTGCACAAGTGGCTCCACATGATTTCCCTCCATTCTAGCCTGCAAGATGCCCTGTTGTAAAGCTGACAACTTTGGCTGAGCGTCTCCAGGTATGGGAGTGGGGGATGTATTGGTGGAGGGGAAAGTGGCTTTCTAAAGTCCATTAATGAAGGAGCTGAAGGCAAAACTTTAGATTTAGTATCAAAACAGATTTAATAATAGTCCAAGTAGGCCAAATAGTAACAGGGAGCGGACACCTTGTACATTTAATATTTTTAAACTCTTTTTTTCTACTCTTTCCTAATCTCCTAATTCTAAACTTCCTGTTGCTGGGAACTATGAACAATATTTTTCTATAATCTGTAAGAGTTCTAAAATACAAGACTCACTGGCCTCAGCTCCTCTTGCCTTGAGGAGGTGTTTTAGGAGACAGACATATGGGTGAACTGTTTCCATTTCCCATCATAACCCTGCTAAAATGCTCAAGAGTGTCCTCACTCACCAAGGACTTGGAAGGCCTTCTAAACCACTCGGGGCTCTGCGCCATGACAACACCTTAGTTTTGCTCGAAGCCATCCTTCTTCCCCTCAAGTCCCTGTTTGGGCACCAGTTGCTGAGTCCAGCTCAGCAATAGGTTTGCACGAAGGGAAGGCAACGCAGAACTGAAGAAATAAAAGGACAGAAAGAAAGACACAAGAGAGAAATTAAAGATGGGAGCAGGGGACTCAACAGCTTCTGGAACTGAGAGCCTCGACCCTAGTATCCATATCGTATTTAATAGAAATTACAAAGCAGTAGTTATCTATGTTTACTTTCAAGGATGCTTGTTATTAAAGCTGCAACATCTGCAACACTAGGGAACAAGTCATACAAAGTTCAAATGTTGCCTCACACAAACAATTTTTGTGCTGATGGATAGCATTCCATCTAGTCAAGGCCAGTGTTCCTAAGCCCACACATTTTTTTTATTTCTTTTTTATTTATTTCTCTCCCCTCCGCCCCCACCACTTGTCTGCTCTCTGTGTCCATTCATTGTATGTTCTTCTGTGACCACTTCTATCCTTACCAGTGGCATCCAGAATCTGTGTTTCTTTTTGTTGCATCATCTTTCTGTGTCAGCTGTCCGTGTGTGTGGCACCATTCCTGGGCAGGCTGAACTTTCTTTCGCGCTGGGTGGCTCTCCTTACAGGGTGCACTCCTTGCACATGGGGTTCCCCTACGCGGGGGACACCCCTGCCTGGCACGGCACTCCTTGTGCACATCAGCACTGTGCATGGCCCAGCTTCACGCGGGTCAAGGAGGCCAAGGGCTTGAACCGTGGACCTCCCATGTAGTAGGCAGACACCCTATCCATTGGGTCAAGTCCACTAAACCCACACTTTTTATCTGCATTATGGAAACATTTCAATTTCAAGCCATGTTCCCACACTCGAACTCAAGCTATTTTCCCACACGCAAGGTCCAAGGAAGCACCACCTACCACAGCTAGGTCTTGAAGATGTTTAACTACATTTTCTTCTAGTATTTTTATGGTCCTGGATTTTTTATTTAGGTCTTTGATCCATTTTGAGTTAATTCTTGTATAGGGAGTGAGATAGGGTTCCTCTTTCACTCTTTTGGTTATAGATATCCAGTTATCCCAGCTCTATTTGTTGAAAAGACTGTTCTGTCCCATTAACATTGATTTGGTAGGTTTTTCAAAAACAAGTTGACTGTATAGATGAGGGTTTATTTCTGGGTTCTCAATTCTGTTCCACTGATCGATGTGCATATCTTTATGTGAGTACCATGCTGTTTTGAGCACTGTAGCTTTGCAATATGTTTCAAGGTCAGGCAGTGAAATTCCTCCTACATTGCTCTTTTTTTTTTTTCAGAATGCTTTTGGCTATTAGGGTGCACTTTCCCTTCCAAATGAATTTGGTAATTGCCTTTTCTAATTCTGTAAAGTAAGCTGCTGGGATTTTGATTGGTATTGCATTGACTCTATAAGTCAGTTTGAGTAAGATTGACATCTTCATGATATTTATTCTTCCAATCCACAAACATGGAATGTCTTTCCATTTGTTTTGGTCTTTTAAAATTTCTTTGTTTTGTAGTTTGCTGCATATAGGCCCTGTACTTCTTTGGTTAAATTAATTCCCAGGTATTTGAGTCTCTTTTTTGATATCAAAAATGATAATTTTCCCCTGATTTCCTCCTCAGATTATTCAGTACTAGTGTACAAAAACATTACTGATTTTTGCATGTTATTCTTGTATTCTGCCACTTTGCTGAACTCATTTATTAGCTCAGGTAGCTTTGCCATGGAGACCTAAGGATTTTCTAAGTACAGGATCATGTCTTCCACAAACAGTGAGAATTTTACTCCTTCTTTTCCTATTTGGATGCCTATAATTTTCTTTCCTTGTCTAATTGCCCTAGATAGAACTTCTAGTACAATATTGAATAACAGTGGTGACACTGGGCATCCTTGTCTGGTTCCCAATCTTAGAGGGAATGCTTTCAACCTTTCCCCATTGAGTATGATATTGGCTGTGGGTTTTTCATATATTCATATTGAGAAATTTTCCTTCTACTCCTATCTTTTGAAGTGTTTTTATCAAAAAAGGATGCTGGATTTTGTCAATTGCTTTTTCTGCATCGATTGAGATGATCATGTGTTTTTTTCCCTTCGATCTGTTAATGTGGTGTATTACGTTGATTGATTTTCTTATGTGGAACCAGCCTTGCATACCAGGAATAAATTCCACTTGGTCATGATGTATAAGTCTTCAGATATGCTGTTGGATTCGATTTGCAAATATTTTGTTGAGAATTTTTGCATCTATGTTCATTAGAGAGATTGGTCTGTAATTTTCAATGTCTGGTAACTGTCCCTGCAGCACCACCCAGGACAACTGCAACCCCTGAAAATGCCCCCATATCACATATCTTCCTCCCACTCCCTACCCCCGGCAGCCACCATGGCCACTTTCTCCACACCAATGCCACATTTTCTTCCATTACTAATCACAATAGTTCATGAATAGAATATCAGTAAGTCCACTCAAATTCATACTCTAGTCCTCCATCCTGTGGACCCTGGGATGGTGATGCCCACTTCACCTCTATATCGAGAGGGGGCTTAGATTCCACGTGGATGCTGGATGCAGTTCTCCTGCTTGCAGTTGTAGGCACTCTTGGCTCCCTGGTGTGGTGGTTGACCTTCTTCACCTCCCTGTTAGCTGGCTGGGGTAAGTCCAATAAACCAGAGGGTAGGAGTTGCAAGTCTGTTGAGGCTCAGGGCCTGGCTATCACATGGACAGTCCAGAGATTCAGGTCCCCCAAGTATATGCTAAACCCCAGCACCAACCACAGGTCTGGTAAAAGTGACAGGAGAGGCTTGCGAACAAAGATCACACCTGAATCCAACTCCATCACACTCAGGACCACAAACTCCAAAGTAGGGCCAATTGACATGGCGCTGAACTCCATCTGCCATGACCATAGAACCTGTGGGTCTCTGTAGCCCTCAGAAGAACCAATACCTGGGGTTGTATCTATTTTAGCTGTCTCTGGGACTCTGCTGAGGTGTGCATAAGGGTGACCCCTCTGATGACCTCCCGGCTCTTTTTTGGAGGCCTGGGAGATTTTTTATGATGGAGTCAATCTCCTTAAAAGTGATTGGTTTGCTAAGTTCTTGTATGTCTTGTAGCATCAGTGTAGGTTGGTTGTGCATTTCTAGGAATTTGTCCATTTCATCTAGGTTTTCTGGTTTGTTAGCATACAGTTTCTCATAATATCCTCTTATGATTCTTCTTATTTCTGTGAGGTCAGTTGTAACTTCCTTCCTTTCATTTCTGATTGTATTTATTTGCATCTTCTCTCTTTTTTTCTTTATTAGTCCAGCTAGGATTGACAAATTGAGGATTTGTCAATTTTATTGATCCTTTCAAGGAACCAGGTTTTAGTTTTGTTGATTTTCTCTATGGTTTTTTTGTTCTCAGTTTCATTTATTTCTGCCCTAATCTTTATTAATTCTTTCCTTCTGCTTGCTTTGGGATTGGTTTATGTTTTTGGTTTTGTTTTTTTGTGTGTGTGTGGTTTTTTTTGCTCTAATTGTTCAGTTAAATCTTGAGTTTAGCTCTTTCTTCTTTTTTTAATGTAGGCATTTAGGGCTATAAATTTCCTTCTCCAGACTGCCTTCGCTGTATTCCATAAATTTTGATATGTTGAATTCTCATTTTCATTTGTTTCAATATATTTCCTGATTTCATTTGCAATTTCTTCTTTGACCCACTGATTATTTAGGAATGTGTTGTTCAGCCTCCACACGTTTGCAAATTTACTTTTTTCCTGTCTATTATTGATTTCCAGTTTCATTCCATCATGATCTGAGGAAGATCTTTGTATAATTTCAAACTTTTTATATTTATTGAGAGCTGTGTTGTGCCCTAACCTGTGGTCTATCCTGGAGAAAGATCTATGGGTACCTGAGAAGAAAGTATAACCCCCTAAATTTGGATGCAGTATTCTGTATATGTCTGTTAGGTCTAACTCGTTTATCGTATTGTTCAAGTTCTCTGTTTCTTTGTTGCTCTTCTGTCTAGTTGTTCTATCTAATGATGTGGGTGGGGTGTTGAAATCTCCAACAATTATTGTAGAGATGTCTATTTCTCCCTTGTTTTCCCAGAGTTAGTTACATGTACTTTGGGGCACCCTGGTTAGGTGCATAGATATTTATGTCTGTTATATCTTCCTGGTGGATTGTCCCTTTTATTAAGATATAATGGCCTTCTGTATCTATTATAACATTTTTGCATTTAAAGTCTGTTTTGTCTGATATTAGTATAACTACCCCTGGTCTTTTCTGGTTACTATTCACGTGGAGTATCTTTTTCCAACCTTTCACTTTCAGCTGGTTTGTATTCCTGTGTCTAAGGTGAGTTTCTTGTAAGCAGCATATGAATGGCTCATGGTTTTTTATCCATTCTGTCAGCCTGTATCTTTTGATTAGGGAGTTTAATCCATTCACATTCAATGATATTACTGTAAATGCACTATTTACTTCCTCCATTTTATTCTTTGGTTTTCATATGTCATATTTTTGTCTGTCTTTTTACTCTTTTGGTTATCCTTTCTGCTATTCTTTCTTCTGTACACTCCTCCAAGCCTGAGTCTCCTGTCTTTTTCTTTCGGTTTCTAAGGGTTCCTTAATATTTCCTTTAAAGGTGGATTTTTTTTTTTTGCAAACTCTCCATTTCTGTTTGTTTGTGAATATTTTTCACTCATCTTCATATTTGAAGGACAATTTTTCTGGATAAAGAATACTTGGCTGCCAGTTTTTCCATTTCATCTCTTTCTAATTGTATCATACCACTGTCTTTTTGCCTCCAGGATTTCTGAAGAGAAATCTGCACTAAGTCTTAGTAGGCATCCCTTGTACATGATGGTTTGCTTCTCCCTTGCTGCTGTGAGAATTTTCTCTTTATCTTTGACATTTGACATTCTGAATAGTATGTGTCTTGTTGTAGGCCTATTCGGATTTATTCTGATTGGGGTACAGTGCACTTCCGGGACATGTAAGGTCATTTCTTTCATGAGAGTTGGGAAAATTTCAGCTATGATTTCCTTAAATACTCTTTCTGCCCCTTTTCCCTTCTCTTCTCCTTCTGGAACTCCCATGACACCATGTTGTTGCATTTTGTGTTGTCATTCAACTCTCTGAACCCCTGCTCAATTATTTCCATTCTTTTCTCTCTACTATTTTAGCTATTCTGTCTTCAGTATCACTTATTCTTTCTTCTGTCATTTTGAATCTGCTCTTCTATGCCTCAAATGTGTTTTTGGTCTCACTTATTGTGTCTTTTACTCCAAAGAACTCTGTTACTTTTCTGTTCAGAATTTTAAATTCTTCTTTGCACTCACACAATGTCTTCTTGATGTCATGTATCTCTTTAACCATATTGTGTTTAAACTCACTAATTTGGTTTTGGAAATTTGTGTGCATCTTGCTGATTAGTTCTCTCAAATTCTGTGTCTCTTCTGGGGCTTTGATATATTCCTTTTCTTCGGCCGTGTTTTCTATTTTCTTAGTATGGCTCATGATTTTTTGCTGATATCTAGGCATCTAGTTAGGATGTAGTTTACTCAGATGCTCAATTTCTTTCTTTTTTTTTAAAGGATTTAGTGGCAGGAGGCTGTGTGTTACCATTGCTCTTTGATTCTTGGCTCAACCTGGATTGCTAGTATTGTCCTATTGGTTGCTCAAAACTGGGCACTGGACCCAGTAATTGGTTATAGAATCACTTCTTAGGGTCTTGGGAAGGGGGGCTATAGAGACTACAAAAGCCTCTCCTACTTATTTTTAATTTTCTTGAGTGCACTTCCTTTGTCTGCCTGCAGATGGTGCTCTTTGGAGGTTCTCAGTTCAATGCTTGGTAGGAATGTATTTGTTGCAACACAGACAGGATTGATGTGATAGAGCTTCCTGTCTGGAGGCTATGAGCCTTGTAATTCAAACTTTCTCTGAGACTGTTCTCTAGCCTTCTCTAGCAGCCTCCTCCCTTTTCCCAGGTCAGAAATATTTCCACTCCCCCTCTGAGTCCTCAATAATCAGTCCAGTTCTTGAGATTTCCCTCCTTTGTCCCTCTCTCCTCTGGGCGGTGTCCGTCCTTAGCCTGGTTTCCTAAACCCTAGAAGATCTTTTTCGAGGCTGTTTCAGGCTGTCCTCTAGTTATTTTTTTTGTAAGAGAAGAGAATCCTGTGTCTTTCTAGTCTGCCATCTTCCCAGAAGTCCCCTCAGTTTTTTAAATTTTAGGCATTCTAGTGTGTGTGCTGTAGTATTCACTGTGTTTTAGTTTACAGTTTCTTAATGTCTTATGCTGTTGAGAATCTTTTCATACACTTATTTGCCATCCATATATCTTTGGTGAAATGTCTTTTCAAATCTTTTGCCCATTTAAAATTGGAGTGTTTGTCTTTATTATTGCATTGTAAGAATTCCTTATAGATTATAGGTAAAAGCCCTTTGTCAGATGTATGTTTTGCCAATATTTTCTCCTAATCCATGTCTTAACATTTCCTTCAAATAATGGTGTTTATTGGAGAACAAATGTTTTAATTTTGATGATGTCCAATTTATTTTTTCTTTTATAATTTGTGCTTTTTGTTTCATATTTAACAAGTCTTCATTATACCCAAGTAAACTAAGCCTTTGTCGGAATTTTTCTTCTAAAAGTCTTATAGTTTTAGCTCTTACATTTAGGTGTATAATCCATTTGAAGTTAATGTTTGTTTATGGTGTGAGGTAAGAGTTAGGGTTCATTTATTTTGTATATAAATATCCAATTGTTTCAGAACTGTTTTTTGAAATATTGTCCTTTGCACACTTAATTGCCTTGGTATCTTTGTTCAAAGTCTATTGACCATTTATGTATGAGTCTATTACTGAAGACTTTCATCTGTTCCATTGAATTGATCTATTTGACTGTTTTATGCCAATAGCACTGTCTTGATTACTGTAGTTTTATAATAATCATTGAAATCAGGTAGTTTAAGTCCTTTAACTTTGTATTTTTTTCAAATTGTTTTGCATATTCTTTGCCCTTCATATGTCCATATAAATTTTAAGACCAGCCTGTTAATTTTTATAAAATTGTCTGTTGGGAGTTTGATTGGAATTGCATTGAACATGTACATCAATTTGTGGAGAACTGACATCTTAACAATATTGATTCTTCTGATCCATGAACACAGTATATTCCTCTATTTATTTAGTTTTTTTACAGTGTATCTCACTAAAATTTTATTTTTTAGTATACATATCTTGCACAACTTTTTTTGTAAAACTTTTTCCCTAAATGTTTAATATTTTTGAAGCTATTGTAAATAATATTTTATTTCAAATCTTATTGTTCTTTGCTAGTCACAGAAAAAACATTTTTATATATTGAACTTATGTTATGTAGTCATGTTAAACTCACGTATTAGTTTAAGTAGGTTTTTGTAGCTTACATAGGATTTTTTTTACATCATTTTGCCTATGAATAAAGACAGTTTAACTTCTTTCTTTCCAGTCTGGATGCCTTTTATTTCTTTTTTCTTGCTTTATTGCCCTCGGTAGAACCTCGGTAGAACCTCGGTTGCTCATCATTGTTCTTATAATTTGCACCCTCTGCAACTGGATAATAGTGAAAAGACAAAGACTTAACTTGGAGCTAGAATCAGATTTCTACATCAATTTCAGCTTTTGATCAAAAGAATATATCCATTTCTTACAGCTTTCTGAGTACCAAAACTTTAAACGTGATACCATTTAAGCTGTTAACCAAATGTAAAGACCTAGTTATTTACATCTGTCTTTTTCTAAGTAAATTTGAGATCCTTTGTCCTTGCCTTTAAAACCTAACCTAGACAGTAAGATTTTTTCTTCTTATACCTACCTTCACTTACCCTGGCTTCCAAATCTTTGGTTGTGCCATTTTACTCCAGTTTCTGGCTTCTTGCTATCCTTTTCATGAGACAGTCAACTCTCTTCAGCTGCTTACTCTTTCACTGGAAGAGCAGAGACTGTTTTATTGATAAATGTAGAACTGTGTTTTCTTAAAATTTAAATAGCTAATTTATAATAGTAATTATAAAAGCAACTACTCTTTCCCCCAGAATATAACTTTTTAAACACATTCATATGGAAGAAAAGCAGAGTTTTAACAATAAACACAGCAGGGTTCCTTCCCAGTATTTAAAGGTTTTAATGGATCCCATGGTTCTTGAACTGAATTTCCTCAACTCACTCTCTTCTTTGCTCCACTACTTCATTTCTTCATGAGAGTCAATACTAGTGAGAGAGAGAGGGAGAGAGAGAAAGAGGGAGAGAGAGAGAGAGAGATAGTTGGTATGATTTGGCCCTTGTATCTCCCAATAAGGAAAGTGCATTTGGAGGGGATTTTTACGGAAATGCTTCTATCCGTTGTTATCAAAAGTATGTTCTAGAATAGATGAGAAATGATGGTGGTGGCAACTAACCAAGCATCTTAGAGTTCTAGTTATCTGGAGTTTGCAGTATATAAAAATTATAGAATATAAGACTCTGGAAATCATCCCATCATACTCCTTAATATTACAGACTCAGATATTCAGAATGTGAAGGAACCGGCCTGAAGGCGACATATCAATTTAGTGGCAGATCTGAAGTTAAATGCCCAGGTATCCTGACTCTGAATTCAGCACTCTTTCAATTCTACCAAACTATCTTAAACTGGAAATTGTTGTACTTGCAGAATTATTTTAGACTATGATGAACGACAGTGTGCTGTGTCGAAGAAGAGCTAAAGGAGACTATACACTACTGCCACATGCTGGCAGCATTTGTAAATTGATGGGAGAGTTGTTAAAGAGAAATTCATTCCTTCATTTATTCATTCAATTCCACAAATATTTAGTCGGCCTGCCATATGCAAGCACTATGCTAGACTCTATGGGTAGTTCCTACCTTCGTGGGGCTGACAAAGTAGTAGGGAACACATGACATGGTCATAACAATCTACTTAGTAAGAAAGTGTAAGGCAGTATAGACATAATCATTCAGGCCACTGTGACACTAATATAAAAAGCCAAATTACCCATTAAAGGACACAGGTGTTAAAGCTTTCTAACAGGGATCTAGGAAGACAGAGATACATAGAAAGGACGTGTGAATTTGACTTTGAACAGTAAATAGTTTCAGATTTGTTGATATGGGAATGAGGCAGAGAATTCAATCCTGGATTTGTCTAACCATCTAAAGTTTGAACTCTCAGGCATTGTGCTGTACCAGCCCTTTGTTTAGGTCGGGATTCAAGCTTGGGAACTAGAATAGGGCCTTTAAATGCCACTCTAAATGATTTGGATTTATTCTGCAGGCTACTGGTAGCCATGGAAGGTTTTGAAGAGAATGACATAATTAGAACTGTGCTCTGATCCCAGTAGCACTGAGCACTTTGAACATTAGGCCCTGAGAGCAGAGCAAAGAAAAAGTGCAAAGGACTGGGGTCCATCAGAAGCTCAAATACTGGGTGTTTTTCTTCAGCTTTGATTGCTCAGAGACTTTTGCCAAGCTCCACTCTGTTACACCTGGCTGGTAAAGGTAAGAGCTGTCAAATCTATTCCCTGAACTATAGAATAGACCAGAGTTTTCTCATTAAAAAATTTTTAAAAATAATAAAAATTCAACTTTTATTCAGTGAATTTTTATGTTTTCTGGGGGGAAGGAGTTACATTTTTTTAAAACTTAGCCTTATTTCCTGTTTCCAAAAATTTCTAACATTACATAACATTACTGTTATAGAAAATGAAAGTGTCCCATAATCTCAGCCCTACAGATAAAACTGCTGTTAAATTTGGTATCTATTCCTCTAAACATTTTTCCCTTGTATGTATTTAGCATTTATTAAGACAAAAGCGAAATTTTAAGCCAGCTTTTCATGTTTTGTAACTTGCTTTTTTCACTGACTTATACAACATGGGTGTCTTTCCATGTCAGTACATGTAAATCCACCTAAACTTTATTATTATTTTTTAAATAATGCACAGTAGTTTATTTTCTCAATTCCTCTCTAGATAGACATTTGGGTTGTTTCCATGTTTTCTATTACAAGCAATGCTGGAATGAACATTCTTGTACAGAAATATTGGCACATTTGTGAGGGTGTTTCTATAAGATACATTTCTTGCAATGTTGGATCATAAGTTTAAGAAGTTATCTTTTAATAGATCCTACCAACTTGCCCATTGAAAAGTTTATACTAATTTACTCTTTCAGCGAGAGTGTACTGGCTTGTCCACCTCTTCAACAAAGTCTAAATCTTTGCTACTATGATGGGAAAAATATATATCTCATTGTTCTAATAATCAATATATTTTAAGCATCCATATTTGGGGTGCATCAGGAATCTAATGTTAACAGGCCCCTATTATTCTTCCTTGTAACCCCAAAATATCCTGAAAGAGTTCTTGGGGCCATTTCTCAGGGCCTGGCATGTTAAATGAGCATTTTGGGAAGACACACCTAGACATATCTCTGTTACATATTACTTTGTAGAATATGTATATAGGTAATATAGGTAGAAATGAACAATAAATGTGACTTATGTTGCACATTAGGATGATTCATAGAAATGAAAAGCCAAATCACCCATCAGAGGACACAGATGAAGAAAATCTTGCTCAGGTACAAAGACCTAGGGAGTAGAGTATATTTGTCCTAGGTCTGCCACTTGACTGTTTGTCTTGTTTCATTCACACCTTGTACAAGCCACATTTTCCAAATGGTGACAACATCAGCACTAATACCATAGCCTAAGTAACACAATCACTTTGCCAGATAAACTTAGCATTTTTGGCTCAAGCCCAAGAACTGATGAGGGCATAGTTTCCAGTCAGGAAAAGCAACAGCTTTCACAAAACCAATTAACCCCAAACGTTTGAGTAGTTGGCTCTCTGAACACAACAGATAACAGGCCACAATAATCATAAATAATGTTTGTTTTAGAGAAGCTAAGTGCTCACCTAGCTGGTTCTAGTCTAGTTGGTTCTCTACTCCTTCTGAGAAGATGGGAGGATTCCACCATCCCATGCCCCTTCGCTGTTGGGAGGGGCTCATTCTCGCCAATGAGTTGTGAGATGAAGTGACATATTTCATGAGCAAAGCATTGAATTGCCTGTGTAAGGCCCTCCAGTCTCTCTTCTCCCTCCCATATTGCTTGTGGACGTGTATATGGAGATACAGGTGTCTCAAAATCAAATAAATAGTTATCGCTGTGTCACCACACAGAAGAAAGCTGCCCTGAAATGTCACCTAGACCCACAATGGACTTGATGAGAGCAAGAAATTAAATTTTGTTGTAGGCAGCTCCTGCGATTTTATCATTGCTTGTTATCACAACGTAACTAATACAACATCCCTTGGCCAAAATGAATTTGTTAAATGGCCAAGCAGGTAAAAAGGCAGAGTGGAATTCTTCACAACACATTCAAACTCTCTCAGTTGTTTTCTTTTACTTTCCTCCTTCCCACTGGGAAAAGCTAAATGTTCCCTCTTGTGTAGTCTCATAACACTTTTGCCTTCCCCCTCACTCTGAACCCTGCAGCCAGGCTGATTCCATGAACAGGTCAAGCTCTCTCTCCAGGTCTTTGTCAATGATGCTCCTTCCACTAGGAATGTCACTCCCCTCCACCCCTGACCCCTAGCCTGGCTAACTCTTGCTCATCCTTCATGCCCCAGAATTACCACTTCTTCTTGCGACCTTCCCTGCTTTCTCAAGGTTGGTTAAGGACCTGTCTTCTGTGCTCCCACAGCTCACAGCACCTCCTTCATCGCAGCACTTATCATGCTGCCATGCCATTGCCTATTCACTTGTCTATTGCCTTCCCCAGGTGACCAGGGACTTTCTTACTTATCTTTGTTATCTAATACCTCATCAAGATCTTGGCATGGAGTTGGCCTCTCTATATATTTAAAAACAGTTCTATTGACATATATTCACATACCATACAATCCATCCAAAGTATACAGTCAATGGCTTTTAGTATAATCACAGTTATGCATTCATCACCACAATCAATTTTACAACATTTTCCTTACTCCACAAAGCAAAACCCGCTAACACTTATCAGTAACCTCTCAATAACTCTATCCTTCCCCAGCTATACATAACCACTAATACAACACATTTTTAAATGAAATTAATATACCATATCATTGTACTATGGTAATTTGTAAATAATTGAGCTTTCTGGGTTTATGCAACACCAATAGGGCAGCCTGGTGGGGAAATAAGTGTAGGTGGGGTAGGCATGATGCCTGGTAGGAGAGAGTCTTATAGTCTAATAGATGAGTGTAGGTTTTCTGCTGTTGGAAATTGGGAAAGCTATTGAAAATTTTAGCATAGGAAGGTAAGTAGCATATGTGATATTTAAGGACCATCACTCTGGTATTGGTGTCTGGGATGGATTGAAGGTGGGAGTTATTGTGGTTATCCAGACCAGCTAGTGATTACTCAGGCAGGAAAAATGAGAGCCTGAGCTAGGTTAGAGGCAGTGGAAACTGGAGACAAATAGATGGAGGTAGAGCATCTTAAACTATCATCAACAGAAGCCTGGGAAAAACACCTCAAAATGCCTTCTCTGATCATTGCAATCTTTTTATCAAACAGAGGCAAAATCAAATTAAAATGCAAATCAAACCAGTCATAAGGGAAAAGGAGGCCCAGATCAAGATAACTGAGGGTGGCTCTGGAAGAGTGGCTGCCAGGGAAGTTGGTCTTACTGCTTGGCAGTCTCGGTTTCTCATTATGAGTCTCAGGCAAATTTTATTTTTCATTACCAGGGACTTTATTCCCTTTTTAAGCCTCCACACCCCTTTTCCATGAGTTTCAGCACAACAGGGCTCCTAAAGGTATCTCCTCAATTGGCCTTAAGTTAAGGACAATTCTACTGACTTTACACAAGTTATGTGTGTGTAACAGCTCTCACAGCAATAACGTTTATTTTATTTATTTATTTATTTTTCTTTATTTTCTTTTTTTTCAATTTTTTATTTATTTATTTTTTAATTCATTTTTTTAAATTTTACATTCAAAATATATGAGGTTCCCATGTACCCTCCCACCCCCCTCACCCCACTACTCCCTCCATAGCAACATTCTCCTCCATCATCACGACACATTCATTGCATTTGGTGAATACATCTCTGAGCATCACTGCACCTAGTGGTCAATGGTCCACATCATAGCCCACACCCACGTTCCATCCAGCAGGCCATGGGAGGACCTTCAATGTCCGGTAATTGTCCCTGCAGCACCACCCAGGACAACTCCAAGTCCCGAAAACACCTCCACATCTCATCTCTTCCTCCCATTCCCCACACCCAGCAGCCACCATGGCTCCTTTTTCCACACCAATGCCACATTTTCTTCGATTACTAACCACAATAGTTCATGAATAGAATATCAGTAAGTCCACTCTAATCCATATTCTATTCCTCCATCCTGTGGACCTTGGATTGGTTGTGTCCATTCCACATCTATGTCAAGAGGGGGCTTAGATTCCACATGGATGCTGGATGCAATCCTCCTGCTTTCAGTTGCAGGAACTCTTGGCTCCATGGTGTGGTGGTTGACATTCTTCAACTCCATGTTAGCTGGGTGGGGTAAGTCCAATAAACCAGAGTGTAGGAGCTGAAGTCTGTTGAGGCTCAGGACCTGGCTATCATATGGTCAGTCCAGAGATTCAGATCCCCTGGGTATATCTTAAACCCCAGCACCAACTACAATTCTGGTAAAGTAACAGGAAAGGCTTGTGAAAAGAGATCACATCTGAGTCCAGCTCTATCACACAGAAACACAAACTCCAAAGTAGGGCCAACTGACATGGCAGTGAACTCCATTTGCCATGACCGTAGAACCTGTGGGTATCTGTAGCCCTCAGAAGAACCAATACCTGGAGTTGTATCTACTTTATCTGTCTCTGGGACTCTCCTCATGTGTGCATACGGGCAACCCCTCTGATAACCTCCCGGCTCTTTTTTAGAGACTCATAGCCATGTAAACTCATTTGTCCTTTCCATTTCCCCCTTGATTTAGGTCAAAAAACATTTTTAACTTCTGTTATTATATGTAGACAGAGATATTCTGCTTGTCCAAGTTGAACCTTTTATTCAAGGTCATTTTCTAGTTACGTCATCAGCTGGTACTTGGTATTGATCCCTCAGTTCGAGGGAGGCTCATCCCTGGGAGTCACGTCCCACGCTGGGGGGAAGGCAACGAATTTACATACTGAGTTTGGCTTCGAGACTGGCCACATTTGAACAACACGGAGGCTCTCAGGAGGTAACTCTTAGGCACACTGCTGCTCTAGGCCTTGTTCTTATTTCAGGTACACAGGCTCACAAATAGCCATTAGTATCAGGGGCTCATTCTTTTTTGGTCTTTGCCATTGCACTTTGGGGATTGTTGCTGTTCCTTTAGGGACTCTGATAGAGCTCCCCTGGCTAGAATCTCAGCACTCCCTCAGTTGTTGTTTTTCATTGTATCCACTATGAAAATATCCAAACATTTTTATGTACCCTGGATATATGCCCTGTAGAACTCCCTGCCAACCATGTGTCCTCTGTCAATAACATCCCATACTAGTATTCCTCCGCTGCCATTGTTGAACCTCTCTGTGATCCAAAACTTCCTGAAAAGTGAAGCCCAATATATTGCCAGGTTCCCTTAATAGTAAAATGGAATATAGCGATGAGCTTAAAGGTTAGATATAGAATACATATTAATTTGGAAAAATTCTACATCCTATCTTTTTTTTTAAGGTCTTTTTTTTATTATTTATTTATTTTTAAAAATTACATTAAAAAAATATGAGGTCCCATTCAACCCCACCGCCCCCACCCCCCACTCCCCCCACAGCAACACTCTCTTCCATCATCGTGACACATCCATCTTTTTATTTTCTTTTTTCTAATTATTAAGCTTATCTTTACAAGAGTCTTAGATCACAGTAATTCATATATACAATATACAGTACTCTCACATATCCAACATAAAACCTTTTCCCTTCCACAGCAATAATCTTTTAACATATTCATACCATATTTACTAAAACTGATGTACAGATATTGAGACAATAGCTTTCAAACAAGGTAACATTTGTGTTTACATTGTGGTTTATATTTTAGACTATACAATTTTCTAAATTTTTAGTTATCTTATGTATTACATTATGATTTACATTTTAGCCTATCAGCTCCTATATATTTTTGGTATAATTTACATGTCTTATATCCATCCTTGCGTAGTCTTGTAAAATACTTCAATTGCCCACACAGTTACATTGGTTCCATCTATTCAATACTTATTTCCCCCTCCCCTGGGGGCCCACAGTGACAGTCAATCTTCATTTCTTGAAGAGCCATGTTCAGAGATACTTACAGCAATAACATTTAGAAATGTAAGGCTGTTAGGTAAAGTCTTTCCTTTCATTTTTTTTAAATTTTTTAAAGGTTTATCTTTTTAATTTATTTCTCTCCCCTTCCCGCCCCCCTAGTTGTCTGCTCTTTGTGTCCATTTGCTGTGTGTTGTTCTCCTTTCATATTTATAACAAGCTGAATTCTTGCTTAATAAGCACACATGTACATACACTCACACACACACACAAAGTATATTGAAGGAGTGGATGAATTGAATGAGTTAGCCCAAATTTGAGAACTTAGCCATACAAAATAGAAATAGAGAAATTTTGGCTTCTCTGCATAATTTAATGATGATGAATCTTTAGAGCTATGCCACTAAAGATAATCTAAGAAGATACATCCAGAGTAGACATGGGAACATTGATAGGACTATAAAACAGCGTAGTCAATTGACATGTAGATTTGATTTGCTCATTTAATAATATATAGAACCCATTAGAGTGCACGATTTAAGAGAACAGGCTCTGTAGTCAGTCAGACCAGGTTCAAGCCCTGGCCAACACTCTGTAATCTTGGGAGTTTTAATGCCTCCACACCTCAGTTTCATCAGTTGTTAAATAAGGGAAATAATAACACGAGTTCCGTAGTCTTCTTGATGAAGACTGAAAGCATAGATGCAAAGAAGTTGTCACATGACAGTGCTCAATACATAATATCTATTGTTCTTTAAATGCAAATGGAGGATTTTCTGTTCCTTATTAGTTGCAATATTTTCTCCTCTGGCTGGACAGAATACCACTAGAGTGGAATCAGAGGGTATTGATGATGGAGATAATCAAGGCAAGAAGCCAGAGAGGAGTCCTTAGTGAGGTATGGATGGACTATACCTCTCTCTGGGTATATTTATAACAAGAATTGATTGGTAAATGGCTGGCCTTCTACAATAATCTAATGTACTTTGCATAACCTTTCCATATTATATAGCTACTAAGGATTTGAATGTGAAATTATCTTCAAAAGTCTTTTCTCTCTTTACTGTCCACCCTAGTTAAAGATTTAGAACACCTTTGTTTTTCAAAGAGTCATTTATTTTTACCACAATGTAGTCTTAAGAGCGTGGACTCTTGAACCAGACTTCTGGATTCAAATCCTGACTGCCTTACTTGATTGCTATCTTGCCTTTGGTAATTGAACTCTCTGTTCCTCAGTTTCCTCATGTGTGAAATGGAGATAGTAATATTATCTCCCTCATAGGGTTATTGTGAAGATTAAATGAGATAATCCAAATACTACCTTATATTATTATCTTTTTTATGTATATGTACTATCTCCCCAACTAGATTGTAACACATATTTTTGAGGGAAGAAACTGTTCTATTCATTTTGGAGTCAATGTCCAATAGATCTTTGTTGTTGATGATGAGGAAATCTGAAGTGATATTTTTCCTTAAGACATTGATTTTGAAAGACGGATATCTACAATTGACATAATGTAGTTTTTAGTTGCCGCTTTCTGTTTAGACTGAAAGTAGGTAAGTGAAATGGATCATTTCTCACCCTAGCTTTATAAAACAAAACCGGATACTTCTCACACAAAAAAAATGAATGTCTTAACTAAGTTCATAATCCAGTATGCCATGAAGATTTTGAAGAGGTCCCAAAAGTTGAAAGCATCTTTGGCAAGCTAAAAGATTTCTGCTGTGGGTATGGTACTGTACAGGACTTAAGGTTCGCTTCCTAAAGAAAGTATTTTTTTTCTGGAGAGCATGTAATTGCCACAGATGGAACCATCTTGATTTGATACCTAGCGATGGCCAAAGGAAGTCACCCTATGGTGAGCTGCAAGTCCATGTCATGACAGAGACACACAAAAAGGCCGTGTTTGTCAAAAGCAACATAAATGCTCATTTGATCTCAAAAAATGGTTACTTTGGGGAGGTGCTACCTTCCAAACCCCTGATCTGTTCTGATGTGCCCAAGGACCACCAAAGAGGTTTGGACTAAGATAAGAAAGGGTCCAGTTGCATCACTGAAACCCTCTAGTTATGTGGCATTGCCTTCTCCAAATACGGTTTTTTTCCCCATGGGAACTGATTATTCTGTACTCCCCCTTAAGATTTCCTAACTGATTCAGGGGTTTGGCCTCAATTAGAGTCCACCCTCTGAACAAACCACTTATCCTTCAGACTCTTTTACTCCCTTACTCTCCACATACCTGTTTGTTGTTGTTGTTGTTGCTGTTGTTTAACCTCACAAGACTCCATTCCCCTAGTCTTCACATATTCGCCTAGTTGATTAACCCCAAAACAGACTAGACCTGTGGTCCATTGTTTAGTGACTGCCTATCCTTCTTATCCTTTCATTCCATTTCCTCAGAAAAACCCCTGGATCAGTCCAACTGCCTGCCTTCTGCTTTCTTATCCTAAGGTTGCTGAGCACTGTGCGCAAGAGGAAATTCAACAACCATATGGGTGGGTCTTTTCAGTTCCAACCCCATCCTGGTGCTTGATGGTGTCCAGCAGTCCGTCATTGAAACCCAAGTCAGAAGTTTCTCTCCCATGACCACAAGAACTATTTTTAAAATTCTCCATTTTTCTTACTCCAACTCATATCAAAAGGACCTTGCTTCCTACTCTCCAAGGAAAATGGGCATTTTTAGGTAGGAAGTTCCTTAACTTTCTGCCCTCATACCACTAAAAACCTGCCCAGAAGTGCAGCCATCTTTGCCTCCTGCCTTCCTGTCATAGTGGAAAAGGTGTCACTCCTCTTCAGCCCAGTCTCTCCATCTGTGCTTTGTGTTTTGATTACCAGTGCATTCTCAAGGCTTAAATAGTTTCAGGAATATGGTAGACCCTCCATAAACAATTGTTGACCAAATGAAAGAATAGCATTCTGGCTCCTTTCCTTTATTTTCTCCCCTTTTCCCTCTATTTTCAACCTCTTCTTCACTCTTTAATGTTTCTCATCAACATTTAAGCACACTCAAGTCTTTCCAATTAAAACAACATAACCCAGCGTCTTTGACTCAGTATCCCTCTCTAGCTATTACCCTCTCTCCGAGGTCGTGGTTTTCAAAAGATTATCTATTTATTGCTTCCACATCTTGATCACCCATCCACTCCTCAACTCTCCCATCTGGCTTCTACTTCTGCCACTTGTTTGATATTTGTTTTAATGAAATTCACTCTTTTTTTTTTCTGGTCACCCCTATAATGGCCATTGTTGACCACTATCTACCCTACCTACCTTCAAAATTCTTTTTCTGTGACATAACTCCTTACCAGCCTGAACTCCAAGGTCCAGCCCTTCAATAACTTTCTTCCTAATGTCATCACTTTCTGATCCCCTTACCTTTCAATCTTACCTACTGGAAGAACCCATCACACTCGTCTTACAGAGAGGCCTTGTGGTGCCCCCTGGTGTGCATTCTCCCTCAAAGCAATGAGTAATAAACCTAACCCGTTCAACTACAAATGTGCTTCTTGTGGTCTTTGGCTCAAGAGCACTGACATTTCCAAATCACACAAATACAGGGGCATGAGAACATTGAGAGGCATAAAAAAGACTAAAAATGAAGTTAGGGAATTTTTCACCTCCCTCTACAACCCAACATTACTTAAGACCCATTCAGTTGAGCTTACCACAAGAACAAAGTGATTAGCTTTTTCTGACATAGGCAATTAAAGGAATGTTAATACAGAAACTGGTCCCTAGAAGTGGAACATGGCAAGGGACGGGTGCACAATGTGGAATTGGGTGCGATAAGATCAGGTGGATTGTCACAGGGAAAATTTCTGTATCTTGAGTTGGGAAATGGGCAAACCCAGCTAGTGAAGTGGTTTTTCGTCATGAATAGTTTGCCGAGCAAGACTAGAGCTTTAAGAGGCTTTGAAGAACTGTGAAAGGTAGAAAAGCCCAGTGATCTGTCCCAAGGCAAAAGTGGGAACTGTTAAGATGGGAACCCAGGAAGAGTCAGAACCTGATTTTCCAGGCCTCTCCTAAGCACCTTAAACTGGGCCTTCCCTGCCTGGGAAAGGTAGTGATTGTTCCCATGGAGCCTCCCTACCCCAGGCACTTTCATGTGATAAAGCTGCATCCCCAAACAGGACTGTCCTCCAGTTTCCCTCTGATCGGTCTATTGCCTTGACCAGAGGGATTAGTGCATTTATTTCTCCTCTTAGACAATGATTTTCTGGCTGTAGCCCTGAGTGTCACCCCATTTCAGGTCTTTCTTTCCTAGCCTTTCATTCAAAGCCAGCAATTAAAACATCAAACTCTATTTTAAGTATAAGTAGATAGGTAGCCTATATACATATTCAGCTTTGTAACATCTTACTTGACTCAAATACATTCCTGAGTTAGGCTTTTCTGAGTTTTGGAAACATAAAACAAAAGCTTTAGACCTAAAACTCTAAATGATATGTGCTTATGGTTGCCATAAGTCTAAAACCTATGGTTTACAGAGAAGGAAATGAAATCCCAAAAGATAAGGGTCTTGTCCAAGTCCACACAGTTAGCTGAGGATTTCTGGACTTGTGATGCCACTCAATTCTCCCTATATGTTATGGTGCTCCCTTGTTCCAGCCTGCTTCTTTCTAGGCTGGACAGGTTATCTCCCTCAGCCATGGCCCTTTGGTCCTGTCTTGGCTGGGCTCCAAAGGCAAGTCCCCTGAATCCAACTAGAACCGGATCTACAATGGTTCCTAACATGTCAGTTGCTCATTGCCTGGTTCTCACATCCAGGAATGTAAAGCTCTCCTATCCTCTAGGCTCCACTGCCAGATTAAGACTAGAGTTACTCTTATTTTTCTATCCGGTCATGTCATCATCCTTTTGATGCATCCCTTCTGCGCGAGGTGGGGGCGCTGTAACTCAGGTCTGGGACACCTTTTTTCTTCTTTTACCAGGAGGTCCCAGGGATTGAACCCAGGTCCTCCATATGGTAAATGGGAGCTCCACTGCTTGAGCCACAGCCACTTCCCTAGAGTTACTCTTAAAGCTGGGCCAGATCCTGCTTCTCCCAGAAGAAACTTTCAGGTCAAGAACTTCGATGCATCCTTCTGTTTTGTCATTGTCTCCTGCTGCCAACTCTCTCCTCAGTGCATCTATCTTCTGCTAGGATACAGTGTCAAAGAAACTGCAGGCACAGGGATTACTCATAGACTCAGAGGTATCTTTGAAGAATCTGGAGGGAGGTGAGGGATGGGCATGATGGAATGTTTTTATAATGTCTGTTACTTTCTAGTCTCAAGCTGGGAAACCCGTAGATCAGTAGATCTTACATTTCTGTTAACCACAGGCCCCTTTAGAAAACTGATGAAAACAATGGACACTCTCCCAAATTCACATTTGCACAAAATTATACCTACAATTTCAGAGACATGGCCCAGAGATAATCGTGAGAGATTTGATCACAGTGGCTACTTTCTGGTCTTCAGCAAAGATCTTTTCCAATAATTATGGGGAGAATTTGATCCCTGCAGGTTATTTCCTTGTCACAAACTGAAAGCATGAATTGTCCTTGTGTCTGAATTGGGGCAGGGTGGGGGGGATTTTTATCACAGCAGGTTACTTAGGCTCAGTTATCCAGATGGCCTCTTGGAAAATTGTGGGGGATTATCAGAGTGGGTTGAATCCTAAAGTCTTCCTATAATATACCTCTTGGGAACAGGATGCATTATTATACATTATCAAAAATAGTCTCAGTCTCCAGGTTGGGCTATCACATTGGAAACATAAAAGCTGCTTATGATAACCTCTAGTTAGCTCTTAGGATTGTAGCTGTTAACTCACAATTATCTTTGTAAAAAGTAGAAGAGCAAGCTTGCCATAGTTTCTCCCCACTCATTAGAATTATGTCCCTGAAAACCATCATAGCAAGAGAATTTACAGTTGGCAAACTTAGAATCTTATGACAAAAGTAAAATCAGAGAGCAAAGTTCAAACTGTAAATATGTAAAAGCTCTTAGAAATATTTTTGGGGGGCTTTCCCCCAAATGAAATGTTAAAGACAGCACACAAAATGCTTCAATATTTGTTCATCAATTGTAACAAATGTACCCACGCTAATGAAAGATGTCGTTACTGGGGGAGATTGTAAGAGTGGGAGGGGGTGAAGTATAGGGGAATCCCCTATATTTTCAATGTAACTTTCATGTAATCTAAAACTCGTTTTAAAATAAAAAAAAATAAAGACAGGTCACAAATAAAAAGAATGTCAATATTTTAGACATATCTTCAATCAAAAATAGTCATAAACACTTCCATACAATTAATTTCCATCTGCCACCTCTTAATCATCAGAACATTTTCAGGAACTCTCTCTTCCTTTATTTTTTTTTTCTTTTTTTGGTTTTATGTATTTTTTAAGTAACACTCTTTTAATAATTTAATCAATACAGAAGTATTGTAAAGGAAAAAGTAAAAGTCTCTTGACTCTCACTTCCCACTCAGAGATAACCATTGTCATTGGAAAGACAGTTGAGCTGTTTCCATTTTGGCTTTTGTTGTTTTTGGTTCATTTTTCAGGCTGATGATTTACATGGCTACTGTGATTCCAAGGCTGCTGGATTTTAAGGCTCTTGTGAAGCTGGGGAGAAAGGGGTGAAAATAGACCAAGTTAAAAAGCCACAAACTGCTGCTCTTATTGAGATTTTCTTGAACAAAAGTTCCTCAGATTATCACAAGCCTTCAGTTAATTTCCAGAGTTCTGAAAAAGTTGATTTTAACTATTTATGTCAGCTTTTGCATTGCTTTTATGGAGGAGCAGGTTTCTGGAGGTCTCTGCCCTGCCATTCTGGACTTCCCACCCCAAACCGAGCCTTTTGTATCCCTCTTTTTTCTTAAATTTTTTTTCTCTATCATCCTGTCGATTTTTGGCTCTTTCCCATGCAAAGGAAGAAAGAGATTGTGAAACTGAGATATAAGGGAGTAGTAACTTTGGAGTCAGACTGACCTACATGTGGACACTAGTTCTACCACGTACTGGAATTGTGATCGTGGGCAGGTAGGCCATCTGGTTGAGTCTCTAGTTCCTCATTTGAAAAATGGTAGTAATAATATCCACCTTATCCTGTCTTTGTGAAGATCAAATGAAGTCATGAAAGGAAAGTCTTTGGCATAGGACCTGCCATACAGCAAGAGTCCAACAAGTAGTTTAAATCTCATAGTTGCAGATATTCAACATTTCTGGGCCTGAGGTGCAATATATATAAATATAAGTACACCTGACATGTCAATTTCCCCTTTGAGCATCTAAGCTTTTAATACTTCTTCCATGGAAATTTAGAGTATTAAATATATCTTCTGCTTCATAAGCTAAGTACCCAGGAAATAATATTTCCTGGTTCTGATGACTGAAGACCATCCTTATAAATAGTAATTATTTATCCTAGTACTATTACTAATTGATAATAACTCAATATATAATATTATTACTTTTGTGTTCTTAATTCCAATACATTATGCTTTCAGAGCTTTGTATGTAATAATCATAGTTCATTCCTTCACTGTATGGTCCTAGCCTGTGGTTTTGATAACTTTCAGCTTACTGTGTTATAGTTCAATCACCTTAGGTTTTGTTAGCTTCCATCTGCTGTGAATCTGCCGCCTTATTTTGCATATAGCTGTTCTGAGAAATATGAGCATTTCAATCATTCAAACTCTTTTCTTGCCCCACTGACAGTGTTTGTCTTACACTAATGACTTCCTCATTTCCTGAGGTATTTTAATGTCCTGTTAAACCTTTCTTTGTGAATGTTCCTGCAACTTGGGCAACTTGGGGGAGGAGCAAACACTAACATTAGAGGAAATAAGAAGTTTGAACTTCATCCTGAGGAGAGCGGATGAGGTGAGGATGTCCATGGTGGGAAGAAAGGCAAGGGGAAAGGATAAAGTTAGATTTTTTGTAGAATATATCACTCAGTCAGCAGTGGAGGATGGACTGAGGTGGTGGGATCTATGGGTGGAAGACAGGGAAGATAAGTGGTGTAGGGGCAGCAATTCAATTTTAAAGAGCCATAGAATTCAAATATTATCATAAAGAAAATGGACATTTATTGAAGGACGTTTGAGAGGGAGTGGTGTGGTCACATTTATGTTTCCATGGGTCACATTGACTGGGAAGAGGAGGATGAATTCCACATTAGTGTAGGGGTTGTGAAATCCTGGGAACAGGGAGACAGTGAAAGCAAACTTGTAGCTAATCAAGAGGGAAAGAATGCAGATGTAAAGGCAGACAAGGCTGACAGGGATGGAGAGGAGGAAAGGGATTCCAGAAACCTCAGGAAGTGGGGACTGGCTGACTGGATACGTGGGGAAGATTCGGAGATGGCTCCTGCCGTTTGGGTAGATGAAGAGAAGGGTCTTTTTGTTTTTAGAAAAAACCATCTTGACTGGGAACATTCTGAGTCTGAACATTTGATGGAGCCATAGGCACTTGGATAATTGACCAGATCCAGCCTGGTTACCACATCGAAGAGCTGGTCTTTGACATTGCCAGGTCACAACCTCATTGTGGAAGAGGCAAGAAGTAAGCCAAAGTCAGCAGAGATTAGTCCATAAATGAGAATGCCAATCAAATTTCACCAAGAACTACAATGATCAGGTTAAACCACAAGTGTGGATCAGAAAGCACTGAGCATTCTTTAAGGAAAGGGATCCCAGGGCAGGCCTGTTTAACTGAGTAGAGGGGCATAAAGCCTCAGGAGTCGTGAGTGCTCACAATAGTCTAAAATGACACGAGGGTGTCAAAAAATGTGGTGGAACTCAGCAAACTCCAACTGTCTGTGGCCTTGAGGGTTGAGCAACTCTTCACTTCTTGGAAGGCACAGGCAGCGGCAGAGCCTAGAGAGGGATAGGCGAAGCGGAGGGCAGAATGGGAGTTGGCACCATACTTGGACAACCCTCAACTGGATGTGTGAGGGCAGAGAAGGGGAAGGAGACAGAGAGCCTGGGGCTTCTGCTTGGGAGTGTGGATAAAGGGAAGTGGTGCCACCAAGCAGAGTGTAGGGAGAGGAGGGAGAGGAGGGCAGGGATGGGTGAGATGACTCTGCTTGCCTCGAAGTCTCCCTGGAGGCATCCAGAAGGTGGCTGGGCAGGTGGATCACTGGGTCACCAGGCTCTGGGAGGCTTTGGATGCTTATGCTACAGGCAAAGGAGACTCAGGGACAATGGCTGGGGAGAGAAGCCATTTCAGTCAGGAGGGGGCTTGGCCTTTCCTTTGGGGAATGGCTGATGTAAACCAAGAAGTGGCCACAAAGCCTGGCAGTGCCAGGAGGGGCCAGTCAGGGATGGCAGATGGGTGCCCGGGAAGCCCTCAGGGCAGTGCTGCTGAGACAGGCCCACAGGTCAGTGCCCTTTAGCAAACAGTTGATAACTAGCCTGCAGCCAGGTCCGTGCCAAATTCTAAATACGCACTTAGAGATGTTTACAGCAGTATGACAGAGGGATTTTATGACTGTTCAATCGAATAATGAAAAACGGAGGCCTGTGTTTGGTATGACTTCATTTCGCTTTTTCTAGACCTTCATTTGGCAGTAGTTTTAGTAAAGCATTATTTCATGACGGGCTGGAAATTGCACACCCAGGTCTGTTGCCACAGCTTTTTTGCCAAGAAGCAGGACCCTCAAGTCGGGCCATGGTGGGTCTGGGGGGCAGGCACCACATGGCACCTTAGGCACAGGAGGACCAGGCAAAGGCAGAACTGGTCTCCGGAGTCCAGCACAGTAGGGCTTCTTTCCACCACTGTGAATTCAGGTCCCCATCTTTTCCTGGCTAGATTGCTTTAAATGACGGACACCGAATCCATTCCACATTCCCAGGCCTGCCTGGGAGCAGGCAGTAGCTCTTGCTCTTCCCCAGCCGTCAGAACTGGCCATGCTGTCATTCCTTTGGGTCTGGAGGGTTGCGTGTCACTGGAACTCTGCCATGGATGGCCGGATCTTCTCAACACCATGCGCCTGTCCACACCCAACACTGTCCCCTCCCCCTTGGCCCCAGACCAGCAAAATGTGTTGACGTTTAGACAGACAGGCAACAAACACCTTCCACTGCAAAGGGGAAATACCCATTCTCTCAGCTGGTATTTAGGAATCTGAGCTCAGTGGCAGAAGCGGATATTGAGATTTGTTTCTGCAGCTGTGGGGCGGTATAAGAGGAACGGCTGCAGTCACTGGAGATTGTGCCCTTGACACAGCCTCGGTGCTCTCAAGGCTGGGCAGCGGGAGCAACAGCAGAAGTTGGTGGCAATGGGAGACAAGGAAGACCTTGGCAAGTGGGAGTGAGACCTGGAGAGAACTGTCTTCCAGAGCACATGAGAGAAATCCCTGAAATAAGCCCCAAACTATGTAGGAGAAGTGGGGAGAGGACCTGGGGAGCCACCAGAGCTGGTGGAGTTTCAGGAGGAGAAGTAACATTTGTGCTTATTACTGTCACCCTCTTCTCTGTCTGCTGGTGTGGCCTGGGCAACACCGGTTATATTGGGGAGCCTACCTGGGTTGAAACATTTTAAGAAAGTTAGGCTTCACTCCATCCCTGCTCGCCTGCCAGACACAAGGATGTTGCCATGGGAACAGATCTCCCTCTCCTAGGCTGTGAAGGTCTTGGGGGCACCTCTAACAAGGCTTTTAGGATGACTTTACTACGGATACTTGAACTTGGAGAGATGGCTTCTTGGGTACAGGATGCACACAGCAGAGAGAGCAGGGATTATCAGGGTCCCTCTTAGGAGAGAATATCAGTAGGGCTGGGCTGCTCTGGGCTGTTGCTTGGGAGATGCAGGCTTAAGAGTGCGATGTGGGCAGAACGATGCTGCCCCAGAAAGGCCCATGTCCTCATCCCCAAGACCTTGAATATGGTATGTTACACGGACAGGGAGAATTTAGGTTGCAGATGGAATTATGGCTGCTAATCAGCTCACCGTAAATTGGGAAATGAGCCTGGATCATCCAGGAAGGCCAACAGAATCACAAGTGTCCTTAAATGTGGAAGAGGGAGGAGCAGTGCCAGTGTCAGGTGAGGTGATGTGAGAAAGACTCAGCCAGGCAATGTTTGCTTTGCAGATGGAAGGTGGCCAAGAGCCAAGGAACACGGGTGGCCTCCACAAGCTGGAAAAGGCAAGGAAACAGACTCTATCCTAGAGCCTCCAGAAAAGGACAGGGCCCAGCTGACACCTTGATTTTAGCCCAGGGAGATTCGCGTCAGACTTCTGACTCTAGAACTAAGATAATAAATCTGTGTTGTTTTAATAAATCACTTTTATTGATACATATTAATAAAGCATAAATCCATCCGAAGTATGCAATCGATGGCATTCAGTGTAATCTCATGTTTGTACATTTGTCACTTCAGTCATTCTTAGAGCACGTTCATTATTCCAATAATAATAATAAACAAATAAAACTCATCACCTCTCAATCTCTCTATGCTTGCCCTGCCATACATAGCTGCTATTATTTTTCCTTCTCTCAAGTATATTTGTATTTATATTTTGTGAAAGCAGTCTTACATATACAATATCACACATATTTGTATTTTACACGAGGTTCCACTGTTATACAGCCCCATGTTACATTTCTTAGCTTTTCCTCTCATAATATACATGGACTTAGACTTTCCCTTTCAACCACTGTAATACCCATACAATAGTGCTTCTAGTTACAAACACCATGATATGCTTTCACCATTTCTATTCATTTCCAAAGATTTCCAAACAACAATTTTAACCAATTCTGCACAGATTAACCCTCACTTTCCTCCTTCTCTAGCCTCCTTCTATTTTCTTTTTTTTTTTTTTAAAGATTTATTTATTTATTTAATTTCCCCCCCTCCCCTGGTTGTCTGTTCTTGGTGTCTATTTGCTGCGTCTTGTTTCCTTGTCTGCTTCTGTTGTCGTCAGCGGCACGGGAAGTGTGGGCGGCGCCATTCCTGGGCAGGCTGCACTTTCTTTTCACGCTGGGCGGCTTTCCTCATGGGCGCACTCCTTGCGCGTGGGGCTCCCCCACGCGGGGGACACCCTTGCGTGGCACGGCACTCCTTGCACGCATCAGCACTGCGCATGGCCAGCTCCACACGGGTCAAGGAGGCCCGGGGTTTGAACCGCGGACCTCCCATATGGTAGACGGACGCCCTAACCACTGGGCCAAAGTCCGTTTCCCCTATTTTCTATATTCTAATTATTAACTCCATGAGTTTATATATTTAGTTCATAAAAGAACAAGCATAAATCTGTATTGTTTTATTTATTTATTTATTTTTAAAGATTTATTTTTTATTTCTTTCTCTCTCCTTCCCACCCCCCCCCAGTTGTCTGCTTTCTGTGTCCATTCGCTGTGTGTTCTTCTGTGACCACTTCTGTCCTTATCAGTGGCACCGGGAATCTGTATTTCTTTTTGTTGCGTCATCTTGTTGTGTCAGCTCTCCGTGTGTGTGGTGCCATTCTGGGGCAGGCTGCACTTTCTTTAGTGCTGGGCGGCTCTCCTTACAGGTGCACTCCTTGCGCGTGCGGCTCCCATACGCAGGGGACATCCCTTCATGGCAGGGCACTCCTTGTGCGCATCAGCACTGCGCATGGGCCAGCTCCACATGGGTCAAGGAGGCCCGGGGTTTGAACCGCAGACCTCCCATGTTGTAGGCAGACGCCCTATCCATTGGGCCAAGTCTGCTTCCCCTGTATTGTTTTAAACCACAAGTGTGAAGAAGTTTACAGCAGCAATAGAAAAGAACACAAATGAAAACAGCTTAGCTCTGGGTTGGAGGGTTGCATTACTTTTCATAATATTTTATTCATTTTGAAATATTAAATAGTAAAAGGGGCATGGGGTTTTATGTTATCAGAAATTTACAGATGGAGTTGAGGAACACTACTATCTACCCAACTTTGTTTGACTCTGTGTGGCTTGACACAAGTGTGACTGCATCATCTCTTAAGATGCATCAGGAGAGGAAATGTCTCAGAAGCTGGTGTTTAAGATAGGACCTAGAAACACTGAGTTTTGGGGGAAAATCAGAGAGCTTTCACTTGAACCGGAAGGGAGGTCCATAGCAGACTCTTTGTCTAGATGAAGAATCTTAGCTTGTAACAGCTGCTTGGGCAGAACTCCCTGGGAATTGGGCTCATATTCTGTGATGATTTCCCTGATGTGTCAGCTTGGCTAGATTAGTTCCCAGGTATTGAATCAAATGTCAGTCGGGGCGATTCTCTGAAGGGAGCTTGCAGATATAGTCTGTAACCAGCATCTTGGGAGGCTCCTATGAAGAGCATAACAGCTTGCACCAAAGTCCCTGGATTCTCGGGCCCCCATCCCCAAGTCCAGCTGATCCTCATACTTATGCAGGGGCTGCAGCAGCCAAAGCTAAGCTTCGTGTAAGCCAGTTGCAGAACAGACTAAACATATCACTTTCCTGTAGCTAAGACCCCAGCAGGAGACTTAACGCAGAGAGCCCTCTCTTTCTGTAGAGAACAAAAGTCTTCCCGAGCACTCCCTTCAGAAAGAACACTGAGGGTGCTACAGCAGTAGCCCAGAGGTCTCCAGCACCCACAGGTGTCCCTGCTTCCACGTTTTGCTTATGGAGGCACAGGGCCCCAGCCTGCTCATTCCAGTTAAGCCTCCAGTGCAGGGAAGTGGACTTGGCCCAGTGGTTAGGGCGTCCGTCTACCACATGGCAGGTCCACGGTTCAAACCCCGGGCCTCCTTGACCCGTGTGGAGCTGGCCCATGTGCAGTGCTGATGCGCGCAAGGAGTGCCCTGCCATGCAGGGGTGCCCCCCGCATAGGGGAGCCCCAAGCGCAAGGAGTGCGCCCTGTAAGGAGAGCCGCCCAGCGCCCTGCCATGCAGGGGTGCCCCCTGCATAGGGGAGCCCCACACGCAAGGAGTGCGCCTCGTGAGGAGAGCAGCCCAGCGCGAAAGAAAGTGCAGCCTGCCCAGGAATGGCACTGCACACACGGAGAGCTGACGCAGCAAGATGACGCAACAGAAAGAGACACAGATTCCCGTGCCACTGTCAACAACAGAAGAGGTCAAAGATGAACATGCAGCAAATAGACACAGAGAACAGACAACCGGAGTGGAGGGGGGAAGGGGAGAGAAATAAATTTTAAAAATTAAACATTTTTAAAAAAGATTCCAGCGCAGAGACTGTCCTGTGCGCTTTCAAGCTAAGAGCAGCTACTCATCTCCTCAGGGTAAGGCCATTATGCAAATGAGATCCTGACTGACAAGTGGAAGGAAGAATTGGCCCTGCCTTAGCTCATCCTCAAAAAAAGAGAACTTTCCAAATTGGGGTGACACCAGTGGGGTTGGCAGAATCCTAAGACGGTCCCTGAGATTTCTACCCCCTGATATACAGGCCCTGATTTAATCCCTCCCCTTGAGTGCAGGTGGAAACCTGTGACTATGAAGTGATATCACTGCAGTGGTTGGGTTACTAATCAACTGACTTTGACTTAATTGAAAGGGAGGATATCCTGGTGGACCTGACCTAATCAGAGGAGCCTGCAAATGAACTTCTCCTGCAGGCCCAGAAGAAAGTAAACAGCTCTGTTAACCGGCTGTGGGGCCACGGGGCAGGAATTGGGGGTGGTCCCTAGGAGCTGCGAGTGACTCCTGGCTGACAGCCAACAAGGAAAAAGGGACCTCAGTCGTAAAGCCACAAGGAAATGAATTCCACCCAGGGAGCTTGGAAGAGGGACCCCAGCCTGAGTGGAGAGTCTCAGGCCCAGCCAATGCCTTGATTCCAGCCTGGTTTTGTCCAGGGCAGAGGACCCAGCTTGCCTGTCACTGCACTGCTGACCCTCCTCCTCCTTGACGTTGGCATGGCCCTTTTCCTTCAAGACGCCAGATCAGAACTGAAACCCTTGGCCCAGGACATTTGAGCAGCTTTGCAATAATGGAGTTAGTTTTCCCAACTCTCTCCTAGGATCCATGGAATGCAAAAGAAGCCCTTCATTCGTGGATGCTGTTGGGAAGTGGCCAGGTAGTAAGGAAAGAATTTTGCTTTTCCACAGTAGCACCTACTCCCTGCATACCTCTGGGATACCAGTGGCCCCACGTAATTTACAGAGGCCTGGAAAAATCGCTCTTGTCAAGGAATCATCATTCCTCAGCTTGACCCAGGGGCTGTAGAGATTTCATCAGTTGCTTCCACATTAATCTAATAACCTGACATAGACATGAAGGGAAACAGACAACCTGAAACAGTCCAGACCCCCACTCACACCCTGCATTATATGATGAGATCTAGCAGGAATGTCTGTGATCTCCCAGGATTTATCTCCAATTCTTTAAAGTTCACTGACAGCTGAAAGCTCTTTCCTTCACGGATCAGCAGCCATAGGTTGCTAGTAATAACCCGCCCCAGCTAATCTCACATGCAGAAGACCCCACCACCTTCTTTCCCGGCAGACTGGTGCATCTTGCGTTCACGGATATTGTCCACAAGACGGTCTCATTCTGGCCATTAAAGGTATAGAAAGAACCCTGTGAACGCTGCAATCTTGCCAGCCTTCTTCCTGCTATCTTATTTCCACCATGGGAGACACGCAGGGACAGAGTGTTGGAAATGCTCCCAGCAGTTCTTTTTTTTTTCCCCCCAAATTCTACTCAATTTATTCATTTTTTAAAAAGATATTACATTAAAAAAATATGAGGTCCCCATTCGCCCCCACCGCCCCCACCCCACCACTCCCCTCCCCAATAACACTCTCCCCCATCATCATGTCACATCCATTGCATCTGGTGAGTACATCTCCGGCCATCTCCCAGCAGTTCTTTAACATAAATCATTCATCTCCAGCAATCAAGTCCAAAAAAGCCCATGGTCATTTCAGATGATAGGGCACTCCTCCCCTATCCACACCCACAGCCCATTCGTGCAGAGAAAAAACTTGGTACTAGCCAGAAAACGCCTCCCCAGCCTTTCCTTCTACTAAGTGGGTTCTGTGCCTCCCAGGCCAGGCTATCAGGATGCAAATGTTTGGATTTCACAGAATCCAGGAGGAGGGAAGACGGTCTGGGCTGGTTGCCTCCGTCACTCCCCTCTGCTGGGAGACTGTTGCATCGCAGATATGCGTGGAGAGCCCAGTGAAACGTGCAGTACCAGGCGGCCGCTGGCCACAGGTGCTGGGACGGGACAGAGGCGTCCGTTCCCGTAGGACCCCACACAACCACCGTGCACCCCGACTCCTTGTCTGACCCACACCAGTGGGGCCCAAGACAAGGGCTGTATCCAGCACTTCAATGCAAGTAATTCTGGAACCAGGGGGAACCTAAGGCTTTCCATCGAAAGTTATTCTGCTGTAACCATTACGTTCTAAAACGGTCTTTAGAAGGAACGTTTGTTGTCGGTGGAGAATGCCCTGCCTGACAGCTTCAGCAGATGTCCAAAGAGAACTCTAGGCAAGAAGCCAGAGAAGTGGATGAAGGTCCTTGCCGGAACCTGGAATCCCGACCTGAAATTCCAACCAGCCCGGGGACTTCCTAAGGCCAATGTCACCCACCTCGGCCTCTCTGCATTAGGCGGCCAGACCCACCCAAGAGTTTCTAGCAAGGACTGGTGTGAGGAATGTGCTGGCGGTGGGGTAAAGGCAGACTTCCGTTCTGGGGAACGTGGCGTTAGGGAAGGAAGCAAGTCGTGGATTTTGGTGCAGGGACAGGAGACAAGGGCCCTGCAGGGAGCAGCAGGAACAAGGCTCCCCCGGGCCTGGGAACAAATCAAGCACCTGGCCTCTGAGACCAGAGAGGGCCTGAGCCAGGGTGCAGTTGACAAGGAAAGAGCAGCAGTCCCTGGGCTGAGTCAGGCCCCCTGGCTTCCTACCTCTCCTCTCCCACTCCTAGTCGTCTGCCTTCAGGCCTGTCGCCCTGAGCCTTGCTCAGTTCCTTTGTAAAATAGAGGAGTTCACTGAAGTCGGTGAGTTTCAGTCTCTGGAGCCGCCGGCTACCAAGAAGCCGAGCTGCTCACGCTCGAAGGTGCACTGGCGTCCCGCGGCGGGCTGGTAAAAGGCAGGTTCTGATTGGGCGGGTCTGGAGAGCGGCCTCCTGTCTGCCTGGCAACGGGCACCCAGGTGACGCTGAGGCGCTGGGTCACCCTCGCAGCAGCCGCGAGCGAGCAGAGGACCTTGGACGTGGCTCGGCGCCGCCCTCTGCTGGCCAAGGCGGCAAGCAGGACGCAGGGCGAGTTCCGCCCGGGAACGCCCGCTGCAACCAGAGCCGCTCTCCATCCACTTGTTTTACACTTTGCGGGTTCCCAGTGTGACTTCATTAGAAAACCAGAGTTCCTGTTTTATAAAGCAGAGCTTGAAAACCATTGGATCAGAGTCCTTCTTGGGGGGATATTTTAACCAATTTTTATTAGGAAACTTGGACACACGACAACTTGGAACGGAAAGTATCACAACCCCCATGTACCACCAGCCACCTTCAGTAAGCGTCACCTTCTTGTCAGTCTCCAACGTGAACATAAGGGTTGTCTTTGGACTCAAACTCGGCGAGTCACAGTTCTTGCCACTCCAAGTGAGCTCGGCTCCGAGCCTCACCTGGCTGGGAGGAGCCTGCACGTGGGGCATCTGTGGGCCAGCCCTGTAGTCACCAGGAAGCGGGGACAGGAAACAAAGCAAAGCATCCAAAGGCCTCCTCCTGGGCAGCTCACGGGAGGGGACGGAGCGGGGCAGGGACAGCCGAGCTCCTGTTGAGTTGTCCTCGAAGAGGAACTGGTGAAGAGAGCCAGCCCCGAGGGCTTCGCTCCTGTGGCTGCAGGAGGCCCGAGGTCCAGGCACTCAAGGATGCAGAACATTTCCCGCCAAGCCGGCAACCAGCAGAGGGAGGTGTGAGCTCCAGGGTGGCTCGCTGTGGATTGAAGCCCCCGCACAACCGTTCCTGATTGAAATCCTTGAGATCATGGGAAGGCTGAAAAAAATACAGATGTGGGGCGCGGATGTAGCTTCAGTGGTTGAGCGCCTGCTTCCCATGTAGGAGGTCCTGGGTTCAATCCTGGTATCTACTAAAAAAGAAAAAAGGCTGATGGATAGAATTCCCCCCTATCTGCATTGGCTTTTAGTTTTCCATCACGTTCTTTCTCTTCGCCCTTCGGCGTCTGCTACCTCCTCTCTGCAAGGCAAATGACAGATGGAGAAGGTGAGTCAAAGCTTAATGAACGGCAGGCGCGGGTTCTCTGGGAGGAGCGCGCTCCGGGCGGTGACCCTGCTCCGCTCCGCTCCCACAGCAGCTGCATTTCCGGAGCCCTTCCCCGGCGCCAGGCACTCGAACCGGCGAGGTCGCCTTCCGTCTTCGCATCAGCCTGGGACGAGGCTGTTAACTGTCCCAATTTGGCCCGCTCTGAGGCAGAGGCTGAGAGAGCTGGAGTGAAACTCCCACAGGCCTTCCTAAGCGGCAGAGCGGCCAGATTTAACTAGAAAGTTGTCGCCCTTGGCACGGACACAGGCTGCTTGTTGGTTTCCCCGAGAAGGACCAGGCCAGTCTGAACAGCTGCTAATAAAGCCAATAGCTAGTCAAGCCTGGTACTTGTTCCCCGGCCTCTCCCACAGGCCGGGGCCGGCTAAGTGTTCATTGCTGCGCCTTATTCCAGTGATTGCTCAGAGAACCTTTGGGACCGCCCACTTTTGGGAAGGCAGAAAGTGAAGCTGAGAGAGCGAGGGACGAGGCTCGTCACCCAGCCTTAGGCGGCAGCTCCAGGATTCCAGGCCAGCTGGTCCCGCCTGCCCTGCCAGCCCTGGCAGCCCCGCGCCGGGCTGCAACGACGGCACTGACCATCCGCCCTAGTTACTGGTGCTCAGAGAAGAGCCTCGTGCCCGCCGCCTGCTCTGCTCCCCACGCAGGTTGGCGCATCACCGTGGCACGCGGGCGGGAGTTGGCAGCACAGAACTGGTTCACCGGTTCTTATTTGCTGGAGCTCTTGCACCTCGTATAACTTGTGAAAGACTATATATCTCGTCCTCGTGGTTTATTACATTTACAGAAAGCTACTTTTGTCTAAACTGGGGGAAGAGCTCATTTCGCCAGCGCCAGGCTGTTCTGTGCCAAGGAGGATCGCGCCACCTACTGGCCCTCGTTTGAACTACATCAGAAAGCCCCGGGAGAGTGTTGCTCGTCTGGGAGACACTCAGGAAGGCACCGCAGGTTCTGATAAAGGGGGAGAGGGAAGGCCACGCGGCCGTGGGACACGGGAACGAGGGCGTGTCGGTGTGGTGCTCCTGTTCAAGTACTTTGTCCTGTTTTTGTTGTTGAGTTGTAAGAGTTTTTCATTTAGTCTGTACACTATATGCTTTACAGAGATAGGATTTGCAAATATTTGCCTCCGTTCTGTAGGTTGTCTTTACAGTTTCTTGGGTGCAATCAAAAGTTTCGAATTTTGATTAAGTCCAATTTACTTTTGTTGCTTGTGCTTTTAGTGTCATATGAAGGAGAGACCAGGCGGAGATCAGTAACCATCTTGCTTCAACATGTGGTAACTGACTTTGGTGAGAAAACAACCCTGAGTTGGACTCTTTAGAGTCTTGTAATTATAAGCTTTTACCCCAAATAAATACCCTTTATAAAGGCCAGCAGATTTTTGTTACTTTGCATCAGCACCCCTTTGACAGACTAATACAATGGCTCATATTTTTTAAAATCCTTTCTATCAGTCTATGTCATTTGATTGGGGTGTTCAAGCCATTATAATTCAATGTTTTTACTGTAAAGTCTTTACTTAGTTCATCCATTTTACCCTTTGGCATTCCGTTGCCATATCTTACTATTGGCTATCTTTTTAACCTTTAGGTTACCCTTCCTAATCATTTCTACACTTTTCCAAGTCTCTTGCCCTTGTTTTTTCCTTTCAGGCAGTAGCACTCCCTTTAGTATCTCTTGTAATGCTTGTCTTTTGGTAACATAATCTCTCAGTTTTTGTTTGTCTGTGAAGACTTTGAACTCACCCTCATTTTTGAAGGATGGTTTTGCTGGATACAGAATACTTGGCTGGCAGTTTTTCCCTTTTATTACATCATACCACTGTTTTCTCACCTCCATGTTTTCTGATGAGAGGGTGGCACTTAATCTTATCAAGATACCCTTGAACATGATGCTTTGTATTTCTCTTGTTGTCTTCAGAATTCTCTATCACTGATATTTGTCATTCTGAATAGTAGGTGTCTCAGAGTAGGTCTATTTGGATTTATTCTGTTTGTGGTTCATGGTCCTTCTTGGATATTGAAATTTATGTCTTTCATAAGGTGGTGAAGTTTGATATTATTGATAAATTCCAAAAAGAAATATTGGATTATGTTTGTAAACTGATCTTTTCCTCTGGGCATATGATATTATATTGGATTCAGAGGTTTATTTGATTAAGTAATCAAGTAAACCTCTTGTGTCAGTAGGGCATTGAATCCCCACCCTTTGGGGGATGGGGACTCACGAATAAAAGACATGGCAAAAGACAGAGTTGGGGAAACGGACTTTGGCCCAGTGGTTAGGGCGTCCGTCTACCATATGGGAGGTCCGCGGTTCAAACCCCGGGCCTCCTTGACCCATGTGGAGCTGGCCATGCGCAGTGCTGATGCGCGCAAGGAGTGCCTTGCCACGCAAGGGTGTCCCCCGCGTGGGGGAGCCCCACGCGCAAGGAGTGCGCCCGTGAGGAAAGCCGCCCAGCATGAAAAGAAAGAGCAAAGCCGCCCAGCGTGAAAAGAAAGTGCAGCCTGCCCAGGAATGGTGCCGCCCACACTTCCCGTGCCGCTGACGACAACAGAAACGGATAAAGAAACAAGACGCAGCAAATAGACACCAAGAACAGACAACCAGGGGAGGGGGGGAATTAAATAAAATAAATAAATCTTTAAAAAAAAAAAAGACAGAGTTGGAAGGTTTGTAATATTGGAGTTTTGATGTTGGAGTTTGATGCTCAAGTCTTAAGCTGGAGCCCTGCAGAGAGAGACAGAGTCATTTGTCTGATAGTCTACAGCTGACCTTGTGGAGAAAACAAAGGAGCTGAGCCCAGAGGAACCCAGGAAGCCTGAACCCTCATAGACGTCAGCAGCCATCATGCTCCAACACGTGAAAATAGACTTTGGTGAGGGAAGTAACTTATACTTTATGACCTTGTATCTTTAAGCTCCTACCCAAAATAAATACCCTTTATAAAAACCAACCAAATTCTGGTATTTTGCATCAGCACCCCTTTGGCTGATTAATACATAAGAGTTCGGAAGTTTTTGGTCGTTTTGTCCTCAGATATTCTTTCTGCCCCTTTTCCATTACCTTCTCCTTTTGGGACACTGACAATGTCCTTCCAGGACACTGATAATGCATATGTTTGTGTGTTTTGCATTGTCATTCAGTTCCCTAAGACCCTGATCCATTTTTTTCCCATTCTTTTTCCTTTCTGCTATCCTGTGCTTTCCAGTTCAGTTGTTCTGTCCTTGAAATCACTAATTCTGTTTTTGAGCAATTCAAATCTGCTGTTATGTGTCTCTGATGTATTTTTAATCTTACCCATTATGTCTTTCATTCCCATAAGCTCTGTCACTTTTCGTTGCAGGCTTTCAAATTGTTCTTTATGCTCACCTAGTTTCTTCTTCATATCCTTTATCTCTTTACTCATATTTCCCTTCAATTCTTTGAATTGATTTAGATTTGTGTGATTATCATTGATTAGTTGTCTTAAATCCTCTATTTCTTTAGGATATTTGGTTTGCTCTTTTGTCTGGGCCATCTCTTCTAGTTTCCTTGTATGAGTAATAATTTTTTGCTGATATCTCGGCATCTGAATATGTGGGCAAATTTACTCTGACGGTCAATTTCTCTATCTTGCCTATTGTTTTTTTCTCAAAACTCTTCTTTGATTTTGGTTCAACTTATTCTCAGTCTTTAAAATCGCCCAGCTTAAATTATCAAAATTGGGCCAGGGACTCACTAATGGGTCACAGATTTTTCTCCCAGTTATTAGGGCTAAAGAAAAACCAAAAAGCAGTGTTTCTCTTTGCAGTTTCCCAGTGGCCAGCAGATGGAGCTTCTTGGTGAACCTTTTCAGGGAGGTGTTTTTTCAACCTCCACTTTCCTGTGTTTCTGGTCTGGCCAGTGCTCAGATTCAAAGCAGGCTCTGCTGCCCGAATTCACTGAAGAGAAACCTCTCTTTGCCCCTCCCTCTTCCCTTATTACAGTTGACAGGGAGGAAGACATCTGTTCCCCTCTCAGTTGGCTGCAGTGAGCCAAGGGTTTATGCTGGCTTAATGTCTTAAGGGTGGGGGACAGGACCCTTCCCAGCTACCATGGGGGTTTAGTAACTTCTTGTTTCAAGTTCTCATATCTTTGTCTATCACTCTCCTGGGGATTGCACAGCACTGACCCTGAAGCAGTTCCCTCAGACAGCTTTTGGCCCTTTCTCCATTTTATTGTGGAAGAATTGAGCCCTGCTTGTCTACTCCAATGCCATTTTCCTGGAACTCCTAGACCATTCATGTTTAAAATGATTATTGACATGGATTAATATCTACCTTGTTTATAACTGTTTTCTATTTGTTGCATTTGCTCTTCCCCTTCATTTTTTGCCTTCCCTCATTTAAAGAACATTTTATATGATTCCATTTTCTCTTTTAGAATATCAATCCCTACTTTTAAAGATTTTTAGTGGCTACCATAAAGTTAACAATATATATTTTTTAACTACCCTAAGTCCACCTTCATTTTTTTTTAAAAGATTTATTTATTTATTTATTTAATCCCCCCCTCCCCCGGTTGTCTGTTCTCTGTGTCTATTTGCTGCGTCTTGTTTCTTTGTCCGCTTCTGTTGTCGGCACGGGAAGTGTGGGCGGCGCCATTCCTGGGCAGGCTGCACTTTCTTTTCACGTTGGGCGGCTCCCCTTATGGGTGCACTCCTTGCGCGTGGGGCTCCCCTACACGGGGGACACCCCTGCGTGGCATGGCACTCCTTGCGCACATCAGCACTGCGCATGGGCCAGCTCCACATGGGTCAAGGAGGCCCGGGGTTTGAGCCGTGGACCTCCCATGTGGTAGATGGACGCCCTAACCACTGGGCCAAGTCCGTTTCCCAGTCCACCTTCAAATAACACTCTTTCACTTCATGTACACCACAGATGCCTTACTTATATCAATGTATTCCCAGCTCCTTTTTCCCATCCCTTAAGACATTGCTGTCAATTCACTTATCCATATGCCCTAACTATCCAATATATAATTACTGTTATTTCTTTAAACAAATGGTTTTCTTTCAGATCAATTCATAAAAATAAAAATAAAATGTTTTATTTTACCTTCATTTATTCCTTGTCCAATATTCTTTCTTTCTTTATGTAGATCCAGGTTTCTGACCTTTATCATTTCCCTTATACCTGAAGAAAAAAAATTTTTTTAACATTTCTTGCAGGGCAGGGCTGCTGGCAATGAATTCTCTCAGTTTGTGTTCCTCTGATAAAGTCTTTATATTTCTCTTTCACTTTGAAGGATGATATCACTGGATACAGAATTCCAGATTGGTGGTTTCTTTTTTCCTTCAACACTTTAAATATTTCATACCACTCTCTTCTTGCTTGCAAGGTTTATGAGAAGCACGCTTTAATTCCTATCCTTGTTCCTCTTTAGGTAAAGTGTTCTTTTCCTCTTGCTTCTTTAAGAGTTTCTCTTTGTCTTTGGTTTTCTCCGGTTGACTATGATATGATGAAATATGTGTTTGATATTTATCCTACTTGAGTTCTCTGAGCTTCCTGGATCTGTGGTTTAGTGTATGTCCTTAATTTTGGAAAGTTCATGGCCATTATTACTTCAAATACTACTTCTTCTACTCCATAGCTATTTCTTCTCTTTCTGGTATTCTAATTGCATATATGTTATACCTTCTGAAATTTTCCTACCATTCCCATATGTTCTGTTCTGCTTTTTTATTCTTTTTTTCTTTTTATTTAAGTTTGGAAAATTTGCATGACCTATCTTCAAGTTCTCTCATTCTTTCTCCAGCTATGTGCAGTCTACTAATAAACCCATCAAGGTAATCTTCATTTCTTTTAGTGTTTTTGATTTCTAGCATTCCCTTTTGATTCTTTTTTATAGTTTCCATCTCTCTGCTTGTTGTCCTTCTGTTACTGAATGCTGTCTACTTTTTCCCTTAGAGACCATAGCATTCATCATAGTTATGTTTCCTGTCTGATCATTTCAATATCTGTGTTATAGCTAAGTCTTGTTCTGATGCTTGCATTGTCTCTTGAGACTGTATTTTACTCTATTTTTGAATATCTTCTAATTTTTGGTTGAAAGCCATATATGCTGTAGCGGTAGCAGCAACTGTGATTTTTAAAAAAAGGTCTTGAGCATGAGGATTTATGTTAATATGGCTAGGATTTGGGCTTTGTTTCATGTTTGCTGTAGGTGTAAGTACCAGTGGCTTCAAATTCCTCTAGTGTCTTTGTTTTTGTTTCCCCTCTTGACTTTGGGTGTCCCTACATACTCCTTTTTAGAGAGACTCTGCATCTAGCAGCTCTTTTCGGAGGTAATCCACTGCTACTATACTGGAGCGCTGATAATATCATCATAATTTGTAGAGAAGGGCTAGCATTCTAAAATCAAATGAGTAAATCTGTCTTTTGGTGGGTCTACATCTGGGCTCTTTATAAAGATATTTCTTCAGAGGTCTAGCTTTTCCCATCCTTTGGTGAGACAGGGAGGCTAGAGAAGCTGGAGTGGGAGCAATATGCTTCCCTAAATAGATAAGGCTCTGGTAAAGCCCTTTCACCTGGAGAGTAGGCCTTTGTTCTGGAGAACACTTAAGGCCCAAGTCATAAATTTCCCCCTCCCAGCTTCAGAGCCACTGTGGGGGGTGAAGGGGTCTTTCTTAGTTCTTCACTGTGAGATCCTGATGGTGTTCCTGGAGGGGGAAACCCAGGGAAGTGTGAGAGTCCCCCTAAGACTGCAGAGCTAGGAGTTTCTCACTCTCCTGCAAATCCACACTCTGCCTCCTGCAATTCGTCACACTCACTGCTCTGGATTTCCTCAGCTTCTGGATCCTAGAGTTTTCCTGTTTTATTTTGAAGGTGCATACCATTTGAAAATATTTTAAAAATACTTTATCCATTGTTTTGGTGGGCTTGGAAAAGAGGGTAAGGAAAGAATGGGTTGGGGGGAATTTCAGGGTGACTTCAAGCTATTCTGACCGAAAGTCACTCCCTTTTACTCGCTGTCAGACACATTTCATTTTCCCTTTTCAAACAAATCACTCCCACTAGTTGAAAAGAGAAGAACAAGTGTTCTATATGCATATAAAAACAAATTAATCCTGACATGTATTCAAAGAAATGCAAACTAAAAGAGCAAAATAAGCTACTTCAAAGAGATTCAAAAACCAGTTGTGGTGGCGGACTTGGCCCAGTGGTTAGGGCGTCCGTCTACCACATGGGAGGTCCGTGGTTCAAACCCTGGGCGTCCTTGACCCATGTGCAGCTGGCCCATGTGCAGTGCTGATGCGCGCAGAGTGCTGTGCCACGCAGGGGTGTCCCCACGTAGAGGAGCCCCATGAACAAGGAATGCGTCCCATAAGGAGAGCCAGCCGCCCAGCATGAAAGAAAGTGCAGCCTGCCCAGGAATGGCGCTGCACACACGGAGAGCTGACACAACAAGATGACGCAACAAAAAGAAACACAGATTCCCGTGCCGCTGACAACAACAGAAGCGGACAAAGAAGAAGGCGCAGCAAATAGACACAGAGAACAGACAACCGGGGTGGGGGGGGGGAGGGGAGAGAAATAAATAAATAAATAAATAAATAAATTTTTAAAAACCAGTTATGAGCCTAAGGGACAGGTTATGTGTAAAAGGGGAGAAAGGGAAGGGTCAATTTCTTTAACCTAGGAGACTGGGATATGGAATTTAACTCAAACCATAAAATGGGGATGATGAGGAAGGAAATGATGTGAGGAAGCAATGGGTAAAATTAAAGATATGCTGATCTTGAAGGGACAAAAATGCATCAGCTTGAGACATTTAAAGGTGGCAACAAATTAGGAAAAATCTGTTGTGACTCAGAATTGTCCCTCTGGTCTCAATGGCCTTCCTGACTGCAGTGAGGAGAGTAACTTGGTATCACCATTCTGGATGGCAGGCTTAGCCATGTGCAATTCCTTAATCTATATTCCTAGAAGTGGGAATGCTGGGCCAAAGGATAGGCACATTTTAGGGCGTTTGATACTCTGTCAAATGGCCTGCCATCCAGGATGTCATGTGTCAATGCAACATTTATAAAAACAAATAAAAAACATTGAAATAGAAAACCAAATTTCAACAACCAAAAGAACAACCCCTCCCAAACAAACAAAGAAAAACTAAAGCAAACAACTGGGAATGTCACTTGCATGTCCAGGTGACAAGGTCCTACTATTTGTGCAAGGGAATAGTAGGCAGTGTTGGATGTAGAAAAATACTTTGGCAAGATAAACTTAAAGGGGAAACAGGTTTCATATTAGTATTTCCCTAATTTTATATATAATATGTGTGTGTGTGCACAGAAATGAAAACTCATCCCAAAACTGAACAGTTTACTTTGTGGGTGAGCTGGGATGGTATTTTGCATGATTTGTATTTTCCTCATTTTCTAAATGAATTGGCTCTAGTGCCCATGGGCCTGCCTGCTCGGGAGCTCTTGTGTTCTCTCCTGCCTCCTTGCTTAGGTCCCAGTCAGTGCCCAGAGGTGGCAGGGAGGGAGGCAGAAGACAGGTAGGCCCATCTCCACATGACTCCCGCTGCTCCCTTGAGGAGCCCATTTTGAGGAGGATCCAGGGTCCCAGGCCCAGGCGCCTTCCTCAGCCTTAGATTTCTCATGTTTCCTGGCCCCCACCCAGAGTGGACAGGGTCTTTAGCTTTTGTCATCCCACCACCCCTCCAGCCTGATTCTCTGTCCCTCCAGGGAGGTATTGGGGCCCCCTGGACAGAGCTTCTGCTTGTTGTTCCATTGCAGGAACTGGCTCCCATCCTATTGCTCTGTAAAAGGGGATGGCGGTTGGTGGTGGGGATTGTGATGACCTGAGGGACAGAGCACCTAGCACAGTGCCTCGCAGGCTCTCAGCAGGCATCCTCCTTTTCTCCTGGTAAGGAGGCTGCCCTAGGGGAGCCCTGATGATAAAGGATAGACAGTCTCACATGTCCCACCCACAACCACCCTGAAGGGTCTTTCTTTTAAAAACTCAAGGCTTGCCTGGGGCCCCCCAGGAGTAAGTGGAAGAGCTGGGCTCAGGGTCCGGGTCTGGTCTCCCAGGCGCTGCTCTTGAGCAGAGCAGGAGGTGCCTGCTGCCTGCTCCCTTCATCGCCATGCCTTGGGCAGCAGCTCTGATCTGATCCTCTCCCGTCTTGGCTGTGTGGGGCTGTGCCCCATCAGGCGCTGACCAGGCTCATCATGGACAAGGGAGGAAGCTGACCAGGGCCTAGAACCATCCGTCCTGTGAAGGCCGATGCCACAGGGCCTCGCCACCATTGCTGTTGGAGGGGTCCTTCTTGTCAAGGTGCTCTGACCCCCAGGGGCTCCTGGTAGCAGGTGATGGGTGTACCCAGGGCCCCTCCCTCCAGGCTGGGCTTCTCAGATTGACCATAACCGTGTCCTCAGGAAGCCTCCCTCCTGGGCCCCCACCTCCTAGGGCCCTGTGGGCCTTCCCCTAGAGTGCCCCCTGCCCTCTCTCCCAGCCTTCTGCCCACTTGCCGAGAAGCTACACCCGAGTCCCTGGCCAGGCTGCTTTCGGTTGCCACTGATGGGGTTCTGACGGGCAGAGCTTGGGTCTATGGTGGAGGGAAGGAAACCGAGTTCCCAGGTCCTGGTGTTTTGTCTTCTCTCCAAGGCCATGGTTTCTTCACCACCTGCTCCTGCAGAGGGGTCTGTGGGCTACAGCAAATGATCTGCACACCATCTGTTCCACTTCACTTTGCTCTAGCGCACGCTCAGCCATGAACCAAATTAAGCACTTTTTAACACCAGGCTCTGAACTGTTGTTTGAACAAAGGTTGTGAGTGGGACCAATTTCCACCATAGGCCAGGCCTGTGCTGCTCTCTTCTCCTGCTCCCTGTCAGGGATCCCCTGCCCATCGGGCACAGCCCTCTGAGGGATCCCCTCCCCGCCTCCTGGCTATCAGAGGCCCCTCACCGCTGCCCCCCTCTCTCCCTCAACACCATCGTGTCCCACCAGGCCTAGTTTTTGCTTCATTTTATTCAACTCAAGGGCTTTTTTTTAACTTAGACAACAAGATTTGACAACACCAGAAACGAGAACATTTCTCTGACCAGTCCAGAGTTAACACAAACAGAAAAGTAAAAGCCATCTTGTTCAGCATGATGTCTCTGAAACTGTAGATCTGCCACCCAGGAAACAGATCGCAAATAAATAAAGTGCATCGAGAGCCTGTCACGCAGCAAGGGCCGTGGGGGAGAGAAAGCAGAAAGGGAAGCAGAAGTGCGACAACTAGGCAAGTCCAAAATGGTAAGAAAAGCAGGGGCAGGAAACAGTGCTATGGGCATGGCCCTGTCCCCTGCCCTAGTTGACAGCCACAGCACAGCACAGGACGCACAGCAGGCTCCGAGCCCTGGGCACAGGGGCGGGGCTTCCCTGGGGGGTGGTCTCTGAGGGCTGAGGGCACAGACCCCGGAGGCTCTGGCACACATTTCACCTGCAAGGCAGAGAGCCTCCAGCCCAGGCACTCCAGCAAGGCCCCTGGCACAGGACGGCTCCGGCACCCAGCACAGCGCATTCAGCTCAGCCACTCCCACACACTCCCACTCACAAATACGCACGCTCGTACAACACGCACACACACTACACTAACACACACACCGCATACTAGCTCACACATACACTAACCCACTCCATGCTCTAACTCACACTCACACCACACACTCACACACCACATACTCTAACTCACAGACAACACCACATACACTAACACACTCACATACCACACACATTAACACTCATACACCACTCACTCATATTCTCACATACACTAGCACACATAGTCACACAACACATACACTAACCCACACATTCTCAAACACACCATATACATTCACAAACACCACACACTTACACTACACTCACTTACCACATCCACTCTTGCCACATACACTCACACACATCACCTTCAGCCACCTTCAAACTCACACCATACACAAGCACACACACCCCTCACATCTCATATACTCACATACTCACACCACATACATTCACACACATGCTGTCATGCCACATACATTTATTCCCACAGGCTCATACCATATACCCTCACTTCACATACACTCACACTCACCCCCACACACTCACATATACTTGTACATACCACATACACTCACTCACAGCATATACACTGAAATCATATACTCACAAATACCACACACTCACACCCCCTCACACTCACACACACCATATACATACTCCTCATATATCCCACTCACACATGACACACACACAGTCGCACCACATATACACTCACCACATTCACTCGACACACAGCTTTCAGCGAAGAGCCTCCCACGTGCCACTGTCAGGACCCACCTCCCCTCTTGGCTGGCCCAGCACGAGGCTGGAGCTGACATCCAGTCACCCAGAGGGTGAGACCCGGGTCTGAGAGGGGCGCAACTTGTGTCAGATCAGGCGAGGCTGCGCGTTCTTCTGTTCTGCTCTCACCCAGCCCCGTGTCAGTTTTCTCTCACAGAGGCTACCCTCAGAGATCGGGGGATGGAGTCAGCAGGGGGACAAGCTCCCAGAAGTGGTCCTGGGCGGAGAGGGTTGGGGAGGATGAGAAGGGCCTCCAGGATGGGGCTCCCAGTAGACTTGGCACATAGGAAGCCATCAGGCCCTGGCTGTGGGAAACTGCAGGGGCCTGCGGCAGCCACCATCCAGCCTGGGTCCCTGGTTCCAGCTGGACGGCTGAGGGAAGATGGTATGAGACTGGACCGCTCTGTCGCTGGGGGGGCCCAAATGCTGCCGTTTTCAGTCCCGGGGGAGACGTGGGTGCGTGGAGGGTGGCGAGGCCCAGAGCCTCTCCTGGCCCCGCTCGGGACCGCTCCTGGCCACTTCGGTTCCCCAGTCAGCGGCACACCCAGCACCTCCAGGGCGGGATCAAGCCCACCTGGGTGAGGGTCTCCAGTGTGATCCTGGGGATGTGGGTGCCAAACCTGGGGACAGAGAGATAGGCGTAAGCCTGGGGTCCCAGTTCCCAAGCATCCCAGAGTTTAACCCTCCACTCTCCTGGTTACATTACATCCCCAGGAACCACAGCCCCCACGCCCACTCCACCACCAGAGCTGGGAGGCGTGTGCCACTCAACTGCTGAGGAGCCCTCGGTCAAGTGCAGGGTGGCAAGGCGAGGCCCATGGGTGAGGTCCTTGGCTTCCCAGGGGCTCTGGGACTCATCTCTCGTCCCCCACCTTGGCTCAGACTGTCCTCCCAGTCTTCTCTGTGACCATCCGTAGCACCCCAGATTCCCTACCCCCCTGGACCCCCTCCCCAGGTCCCCTGGGAGCCCTGTGCCCCCTCTTCCATTCCCAGTGCCAGGTCTTGGAGAAGCCTGAAGAGGCGGGGGCAGTGGGGGAGTGCGGGCCCGGGGCAGACTCAGCACTGCCACTGCTCAGCTGTGTGACCAGGGACTTGGCCCTCCCCCCCCCCAGGTTCCTCAGTCCTAAGGTGGGGAGAATGCATCTCCCTCACAGTGTCCTTGTCACTTGCATGCCCAGGTGACAAGGCCCTGCCCTTCCCATGCCAGAACCAGATCCCTGGGCCACCCCACTCCCTGGCCTCTGCCCACGCTGTGCCTCAGCCTGGATGCCCTTCCTCTCCTCCTGCCAGGCCCTCCCCGCAGCTCTGGGGCCCCCTCGGCAGGGATCTGGCTCACTTGACAAGGCCAGAGAAGGGGTGGGTCACCACCTGCAAACACCAAGTCCTGAAATAGAGAGAAGCTGGAGACTTGAGGACTGCCTTCTCACTCAGGGAGCTGTGTTTCCCCTTCCTCCACCTGCCTCTCCTCTGCTCCCCCCCTCCCCACCCTGAGGACAGCTGCCTTCTCAGGGACAGCCGCATTTCCCTGAGTCTTCAGGTGCACAGGGACATCTCAAGGCGTCCACCGCTGGAGAAGGGACTCTGTGGCACTGGGAGCAGCTGTGGGGAGCATCTGTTGCGAGTCCAGCACAGAGCAAGACTGGGGGAGAAGGAAAGGGAGGAACGCCTCTTCCCAGCTCTTCTCTGTCTCCAAGGACACAGCTTTGGGGGATGCGAAGGCGAGGCAGGAGGGGGGAGCCAAGGGGGCAGCTGGGGCAGGCAGCGTGGGGAGCTGCAGAGCGCCCCAGGGGCCTGGGGGCTGAGAAGGGGCAGACCTGGAGTTTGGCCAAAACCGGAACCCTCCTTCCTCTCTGCCTGCCCCTGAGCGCTGTGGAGGAGGAGGGTGGGGCGCCTTTCCTCCTCCAGGACCCCCTGGGGCCTCCACCTAGTGCAGGGGACACCGTCAGGGCCTCCTGGGAAGGGCGGGGGGCCTGGGCCGTGGGCGGGAGGGAAGGGTCCCTGTGGGTAAACGGGCGGCCCTCCCAGGTGCTAGCGCCGCAGTGACCCCCATCGTAGCGCCGCTGGCCGGGAGTGGGGGGCACCTGGGTCTGCCCCGCCTTTCCTCGGCTCCGCTGCTCTTCGGGCCGCTTTAGCCGGGACCTGCCCTACTGCCCCCCAAACCACCAAGGGGCCTTGCGGTCTAGATTTCAAGCAACCGCCTCCCTTCACCCCCCAACTCCAATCTCTCCGCTGCTACCTTTTGGGACGGGGCCAGTCGGGACACCTTGCAGCTGCAGAATTTCTCCAAAAGGGGGCGGGTTTGCTCTGCTTCCCGATGCGAGGCAACAGGTCGGGCGGCCTGAAAGAATCGTCCCGAGCTCGCGGCAAAGCGCCCGCCTTGGGAGGTCCGGTGCGATCCGTCACGGCCGGGCCCGGGGCCGTCCCTCTGTCCTTCCTCGCGCGCAGAACTACAGCCGAGAGGCCCCGAGCGCGCGGCCTGCTCCCGGCGCCGCGGCGCCGCCGTCCTCCATGCCGGCGCCCGGGCCGCGCCGCCGGACGCCTCACTCGATCCGCACCTGCAGGCGGACGTTCAGCATCACCGACGCCACCACGTAGAAGTAGGGGAAGTTCATGCGCAGCCGCCAGGCCAGGTCGAAGAAGGTGAGCAGCGTGCGCGTGAGCCCCTTGCAGAAGGCGCCATAGGAGCCGCGCACCGCGGCCGAGCGCGACAGTCGCACCACCAGGCCCGACAGGGCCGCAGCCGCCGCCGCCGACAGAGCCGCCGACGCCGCCATGGGCCCGGTAGGGCCGACAGCCGCCTGAACCCACGCCACAGGCCTAGCGCGACAGCGGCCTGCCGGGCGTCCCGCCCTCCGTCCCTCGGTCCCTCCCCCCTCCGTCCCTCCGTCCCTCCCCGCCCTCAGCCGCTGCTCCTCCCCCTCGTCCCCGGGCTCCGCAGCCCCGGACCTGTCAGCCCGCCAGAGAGAGCCGCCCCGAGCCCCGCCCCTCACTGACGCAACCCCAGGCGGAGCCCCGCCCCCAAGGCCCTTCAGAGAGCCGCCCCGAGCCCCGCCCCTCACTGACGCAACCCCAGGCGGAGCCCCGCCCCCAGGACGCCTCAGAGAGCCGCCCCCGAGCCCCGCCCCTCACCTGACGCAACCAGCAGACGGAACCCCGCCCCCGGGACACCTCAGAGAGCCCGCCCCAGAAGCCCGTCCCCCTCGCTGGCGCAGGCATAGCCCGGCTCCTGCCGGGAGCCTCTCAGAGGCCGTCGCAGAACTAGCCCCGCCCCCACGGATCCCGCACCACGGGACGAGCCCCGCAGACGCAGGCCCGCCCACCCCACTTGTGACCATCAAATAGAACCCTACTCCCAAGACCCGCCCGAGCTCAGTCCCGTTCTCCAAGACCACGGCCCCGCCCACCTATGCGGAACCCGCCCCAGTGCCAGTCCAGCCAGCACTTGCTCGCCCACAGTACGTGACGTGACCCACAGAAACAACTCCTCCCCCAGAACCCGCCACACAGGCACAGCTCCGCCCCCTTCCCGACGCCACTTCTCAAGCACAGCCCCGCCCACTTCCACAGAAACCGCCCCTCTGGCACAGGCCCCCTCCCTTCTCGGAACCCTCCAGGTCGGCAGATCCTCGCCCCTTGTGGGTGCTGGTGTACCTCTGTCCCTGCCACGAGCCTCCCAAGGCTCAGGCCGGACCCCTATGTGACTCTTCTTGCAGGAACGGCCCGGCCAGTCTCCCGGGAATCCCGCCCTGCCAACACAGGCCCACCCCGAAGTATCCGCCTCTCAGGCACAATGAGAACACCCAAGTGACGCAACCCTCAGGTGCAGGCCCAAGGCCACTAGACCCGCCCCGGCAGGCACTGTCCCACCCTAAAGGACCCGCCTCGCAGGCACAGCCCCACTCCGCTGACGTAACGTGATCCTCAGGCCCGGGTTAGCCCCGCCCCCACCGGGCCCGCCCCTTGGCTACACCCAGGATCCCAATGGCCCGCTCTTCAAACTCAGCCCCTGCCCCACAGGACCCGCCCCTCAGGCATAGCCCTGCCCCAACTAGGCCCGCCCCTCAGACGCCGCTGGAACCTCCACAGCCCCGCCCTTCAGCACAACCCCGCCCACACCGGACCCGCCCTACGGCTCAGGCCTCTCTTTCACAGCCCCGCCCCCCTTCCTGGTACCAGCACTGCTGTCATAGTCCCAGGGGACGCGCCCTGGAGACACACACAGCTCTGTCCCCTGCTGAGAGCCTTCTGAGGGCCGCTGCAGACACCGCCCCTCCCCCAAGGACCCGCCACTCAGGGTTAACCCAACCCCCTCCCTTCTGCGCCTAAGGGCAATGACCGGGGGTTGTAAGGGGGTGCTCCCCGGGGAATGCTTTTGTGAGCTTCGCAGGAGTGGAGTCAAGGGCCGGAGGGTCAGGACCACTATGCCTGTTTTGTGTAGACTGTCCACCCAGAAGGCTCAGCTCGTTCACCCAGTCCCCCGCCCTGTTTCCCCAGAAAACCGGGCCAGTCAACCCATTGAACCTTCCTTTCATTCGCTTTCTCTAGAAACTCTGCTGGGGAGTTTCACCAGACACACACGTGCATTTTTTCCCTTTCCGGTATATTTGCTGGCGATGTATATTTCCCTGTTGGTGAATTTTGCTGATGTCCTTCCCTTTACACCATAGTGATTTCTAAGCACTCCTCTTAATCCATTGTTCGCCCTGAATACCGCCCAGGCTTTCAGTTGTCCTTGTTTATGACCTTTCTTGCCGGTGTGCTTAACAAGCCCTCCAGTGGTTTTGTAGCTGAGGTTAAGAATTAACAAATAATTATGACTACTGAACCATTATATAGATGCCTTTTCACTTCCAGTATGTTAGAAAATAGTCAAAGGTTAATATACTTGAAATTATTGAAACCAGCTAGAGTAGTTTCACCACTGTTTATAATTACTCTAGACTGGCCTCACCCTTGGGTAAACTTGCTATTGTGATAATAACCACTTCACCATCTCCTGTTTGAATCCATACAAACCCTAAACTCAACAGCGGGGGAGGCAGATTTTGGGCCCTTAGGCCACCGATCTCCTTTCCTGTGTGCAAGCAAACTCTTTGAAACCCTGGAGTCCCAGGTATTGTTCCTTGAACTGCGTTGGGCAGAAAAAGAATACTTTTTTGGTTTGGTGTGAGTTTCATCTACTCTTTATTCTGTGTTAACAAAACATAACCCAACTCACATCCCATCATGTTTTTCAGAACTATTTAAAGATGCAGGAAAATGTTCATGTTTCATTATGGTCATGGCTTTTAAAAAGCTTTCTGCAAGAAGTACGTTCACCACAACCCCACGCATTGCTGGAGAGTTGATCTGGGTATTTGGGCCCTCTCAAAATGCCTGTTCAGTGTCACACTTGAACATCTGTTTGGCACCACATGTAACTGATTAAGGAAACCAGCAGATTGATTTATGCTGAAGCTGACCTCCACAGTCAAGTGAAAAAGGCAAAGCTACAGGAAGGAAACTAAAGAAGGAGATGTGGGGCAGGAGGTATCCCGCTACAGGACTAACTAGCGCTCCATTTCCCACTCACTGCCAAAGACAACTTGTGTAGTCTATAAATGTATTCCCTGGAATGAAGGGGAAATTAAGACATTCTTAGATGAAGGAAATCTGAATTTGTCACCTGCAGGTCTACACTTAAAGAATGGCCAAAGAAAGATCCCTAACCAGGAAGAAAATGATAGTTAGAAGGAGGATGTCACTTCAGGAATGAAAAAGAACAATTGGAATAGCTAAAGATAAGGGCAAATGTAATAGACTATCCTACAAAAGAGTTTTTAAAATCATGTTTATTAAAAGGTCATCTGATGTGGTGCTCAATGTATGTAGAGAAAACACTTAAGACATTCATAATTTATAAATGAGGAGGATAAAAAGGACTTAAACGGAAGTACTGTTTCTATTCCTCACTGGAAGTCGTTTAAAATGTCAAGGCCGGTAGAGAGAGGCATATATTGTAACACCTAGAAGTAACACTAAAAAAACAATACAGAGGGATATATTCAAAACAGTATAGATAAGTCAATATGGAATTAAATGTTCAAATCACCCACTGTAGGCAAGAAAAAGGAAACAGAACAAAAACTAGAATCAAAGGAAAACATACAGTAAAATGGGACACTTAAGCCTTAACATATAAGTAATTACTTGACTATAAATGGTCTAAATATACCAATTAAAAGGCAGATTGGCAGAGCAAATTAAACAACAAAAACCATGACTAATTTTATCCTGTTTGCAAAAAACTCACTTCTATTCTTCTTCTATGGTTTTAAAGAGTTTTTTGTTCTTAAGCATGATCGTATGTTTCTTATAAACAAACCATTTCCCCCCCAAGGATCATACTTAATATTTTACAATGAAAATGAATATTAAAAAATTGGACATATTAGCACAGGAACCTGGAAGTGGGAAAGATCTTTCAGGCCATCTAGTTTAAAAACCCCATCATGGTGAAATATTTTTAGCAGTATTTCTGATCAGTGATCAATTTCTAGCTGGTGCTAGGATGATTAAAATGACAAGAACTTTATTCTTTCTCAAGACCGCCCATTCCTTATTTTGGACAAAGGCAATTTCAATTCACTGGTCTAAATTCTAAACTTTGGAAAACACAGTAGGAGGTTAACCTCTCTTTTGTATGATAGACATTTGTGGTAGGTTGAGGCTTTTATGAACCCCAGAAAAGATCCTAACTTTAGAGGTAATCCATTCCCTGGGTTTAAATCTGTTGTCGGTGGAACCTTCCTTTTGATTAGATTACTTCAGTATGGCATAAGCTGAGGTGGGTCTTAATCCTCTTACTGGAGTACCTTATAAACAGAATGACTATGGAGAGAGGAAGCCACAGAGACAGAGAGAGACACACTGGAGCTCAGAGAGGAAACCACAGAAGCTAAGAGAGAAAGACACAGATGGAGCTGCCAGAAACTAAAAGCAATGGTGCCCAGAGGAGATGGCAGAGAGTGACAGATGCCTCCATCTCCTTCCCATGTGACAGGAGTCCAGGATCACCCACAGCTGGTGTTCAGAGAGAGAGTGCTGCCTGATGATGCCTTGATTTGGACATTTTTCTCAGCCTCAGAACCATAAGCTTGCAAGCCAATAAACCCCCATTGTAAAACCAACCCATTTCTGGCATATCGCTTTTGGCAGCTTTTAGCAAACTAAAACAACCTTCAACTATTTGAAAGAACATGCATGTTTCCTTTGTTCTCTAAACAACAAATTTTTTTCAGTCATTTTTCCCATGACCAGTTCCTTCATTGTCTACATTACCTTCCTCTAGAAACACTACACTTTACCAATGTTCCTTTTAACATGAGATATCTAGAATGGAATACTTACTATATGACATATGGTGGGTACTTGTCTTATTTTTTTCTGTCCAGATGTTGGGCTTCAAAAGAAGCAGATTAGAAAACCCTTATGAACAAACTTCTATTTTTTTTCCCTTTTAAGTAATAGCTTTATTGAGATCTAATTCCCTTACCATAAAATTCAACCATTTAAAATGTACGATTCAATAGTTTTTAGTATAGTCAAAGAGTTCTGCAACCATCACCAGTAATTAATTTTTGAACATTTCATCACCCCAGAAAGAACCTCATACACATTAGCAGTCACACCCACTTCCTCCCTACCCCAGGCCCTGGCAATCACTAATCTACTTTTTGTTGCTATGGATTTGCCTATACTGGGAATTTCATTTAAATAGAAGTGAACAATATATGGTAATTTGCGCTGATTTATTTCATGTAGCATAAGCAAAACACACCCAACGCTAGAAGAAGGGAGATAATAAATATAAGAGAACAAATCAGTGAAATCAAAAGCAGAAAAAGAGTAGAGAAACTCAATGGAACAAAATGCTTTCTCTTTGAAAATACCTATAAAACTGATAAGCCTCTAGCAAGATTGACAAAAGGAAGAGAAAAGACACAAATTACCTATTAGGAATGAAACACTGGCTATCATTAGAGCTCCTGCAGCCATCAAAATGGGACATTTTTCACAGTAAATGCCTACATTAGAAAAGATGAAAGCTCCTTTAAATTTCAAGACATAGACAGGTTAAAGATAATAGGATCAAAAAAGATAGGCCATGGGAAGCGGATTTGGCTCAACCGATAGAGCATCTACCTACTACATGGAGATCCAGGGTTCAAACCCAGGGCCTCCTGACCCATGTGGTGAGCTGGCCCACGTTCAGTGCTGATGCCCATAAGGAGTGCTGTGACATGCAGGGGTGTCCCCTGCGTAGGGGAGCCCCATGCGCAAGGAGTGCACCCTGTAAGGAGAGCTGCCCCAAGAGAAAAAAGTGCAGCCTGCCCAGGAGTGGTGCTGCACACACAGAGAGCTAAGGCAGCAAGGAGACATATAAAAAGAAACACAGATTCCTGGTGCCGCTGACAAGAATGCAAGCGGACACAGAAGAACACACAGCGAATGGACACAAAGAGCAGACAACTAGGATGGTGGAAAGGGGAAATAAATAAATCTTTTAAAAAAAGATATACCACACAAGCACTAATCAAAAGAAAACCGGAGAGTCTAAATTAATAGGAGACAACATAGACATCAGAATAAGGAATATCACCAGGGCCAAAAAAGGATATTTCATAACAATAAAAGACTGAGAGCATTCTTTGTGTGACTTGAATTCATTTCAGTTTAATAAGACTCTTTTTTTGGGGGGCGGGGGGCATGACCTTTACTGGATGCTAAGCTTCTGCAATGCCAGAGAAAGCAGAACTCATCAGAACTTACTTTTCATTCTATGGGACTTTTTATCTATTTGACACCCTCATTTACAGAACTCTTCTTTTTGGTATGTAGTCATATCATTAAAACGCTTCTGTAATAGACTCACATAATAAATTACAAACTGAAACCTCATACGGTGCTACACTGTCTTTAAAAAATTTTAGATACCAACATTTTATTATATTTCCTACTATCAATCTTCATTCTCTACAATGAACTTATTGCCACTAGTTCCAATATTTATGGAAAGAAGTGTGGTAAAATAACAAGCATAAGTAAATTATGAAGTAGAGTAAGCTGAGAGGAAAAAATTCCCCCTGATTTCACCAAATATTAACACAGGTTTTAGAGAGTCAAGTGCAATGGCAGGATGTGCAAAAGGTTCTGGACAAACAGCAAAATATTTGGATTAGAAATGCAAAAACAAATGGTGTTTCTCTAAAACAATAGATACTAGAAAGCATTTGTTAAAGATGTCAGTTTTAGAAAAGCTGAAGAGAGAGAAATATAAACCCGAAATTGCTTCCAAATCACTAACTGGGAGAACAGACATCGAAGTTGAATCAGAATGCAGAGAAGCTGTAGGTACAACCAGGGAAAAGTGGAGAAGTTCCCAGCCTGGCCATTGCCTCTTGTCATCTGGTAAGCCAGCAGATTAGCAACATGTGAGCTACAAATTGGCTGTTGCTTCACTTCCATCATCCAAATCTTCAAAGAAGGCAAGCGGACTTGGCCCAGTGGTTAGGGCGTCCGTCTACCACATGGTTCAAACCCTGGGCCTCCTTGACCCGTTGCAGCTGGCCCATGCGCAGTGCTGATGCGCAAGGAGTGCCGTGCCACGCAGGGGAGCCCCATGCGCAAGGAGTGTGCCCCATAAGGAGAGCCGCCCAGCATGAAAGAAAGTGCAGCCTACCCAAGAATGGTGCCGCACACATGGAGAGCTGACACAACAAGATGATGCAACAAAAAGAAACACAGATTCCCAACAACAGAAGCGGACAAAGAAGAAGATGCAGCAAATAGACACAGAGAACAGACAACCGGGGTGGGGGGGTGGGGGGGAAGGAGAGAGAAATAAATAAATAAATAAATCTTTAAAAATAAACAACAACAAATCTCCAAAGGAATTTCTCTTGTGGACCATGCTAACCAAACATATATAGGAACAGGAATCTTAGGAAATGTAATTGCCTGGCAAGTTGACATATTGCAAAGCTACCACAATCCACCCTTTGTCTACTTGGCACCTATCTACATATCTCCTTAAATCATACTTAAAATTAGTACAAAGACGATAACAAAGTCATGCTTCTGTCTAATATGATACAACTATCCCATGTACAGCTAATCAGACACTAACCATTTCCCCAGAAAAAGATACAAAGTCCCTTTTATTGCCTTTGGATCATGTTCATTCTCCTAGCTGATTCAGATACCTCCTTTGACATCCTGTAACTTAAATACTGTTATAAGTTAGCTATTATTAGCACATTTTATGTTAGATGATAAGAGGATAAGAGAGGTGGGAGAAAACAAATATTTGATATAATATATATATAATATGTGTGTAAACATGTGTCTCTGTATGTTTGTATATGTGTAGAAAGAGAGAGAGAAAGAGAGAGAGAGAGAGAGAGAGAGAGCGAGCGAGCATGAGCAAGAGCAAGAAAGAGAAGTACCTGTAACTATCAAACCTCTTCATTTCTGAAGATGGTTAGGTTGTCATAGTTGGTTATAACTACCTCCTATTACCCATTCCATATTCTTTTCCTGTCAGCAAGTACCTCAGCTAGTTGTGATTCCTTGCCTGGTAGGGTGATCCAAACTTTCATTCCTGATGCATCTGGACTATTATATTAGTATATATATATATATATATATATACTAATAATAATAAATATATATATATATACTGAATTGTTTTTTTGTGGTTTTCCTTTGATTTTAATCACACAACATAGAAGTGCTAAGAAGTGCCCTACAGGATCTACTGAATTCCAGAAATATTCCTTCTTACCCTCACTGTGTAGTAGCAACCCGATTTTGCCTTTTTTGTTTTTGTTTTTTGAGCATTGCCACTAAGCGTGGATTACAGTTTATATCACAGTTTACACTCTGTCCTGCACAATTTTGTAATTTATGACAAAATATATAATGGTTTGTATCCATCATTTCAATGTCATTCAGGACAATTCCAATTTCCCTCTTCCTCCTATCAGAACCTTCGGTGGTGGCTACTGCTTCCACATCAATAATGAAAGTTATTCCGTTGCTAGAATAACAAGTCTATAGTTGAATAACAGTAAGTCTACTTTAGTCCATCGTTCTTTCCTCAGTCCTGAGGATGCTGGGATGGTGGTGCCCACTCTGCTTCTAATTGAGAGAGGACTTAGATCCCATGGGGCTGATGGATGGGAATAAGTTGCTTGCAGATGTAGACTTTCTCTTCTCCTTGGAATGAGCATTTCACATCATAATCTCCTTGTTAGTTGTCCTGGGTGAGTCCAATGAACTGGAGAATAGGTGTTGCAACTCTGTTGATATTCAGGGCCCAACTGGCACACGGACAGCCTAAAGATTTAAGTCTCTTGGACAAGCACCTATCAACTCTGGTACTAACTACAGGTTCATATATAAAGGGCAGAAGACCCATGCTACATTGTCTTGATTACTTTCGCTTTATACTAAGCCTTAATATCAGGTAGTGGAATGCTTTCAACTTTGTTCTTATTTTGGACATTTCTTTGAGTTATTCAAGATTCTTTGAAATTTTGTGTTTTACAACACTTTTGTCAATGTCTACAAAAAGTATTGTTTCATTAGCATCCCACAATTTTGGTGTGTTGTGTTTTCATTTTCTTTTAATACAAAATACTTCCTAATTTCCATTTGGATTTCTTCTTTGACTCAGGTTATTCAATTAGATTGAAATTCTACAAAGCATGCTCTGAGTAAATAACATAATTCAACCTGAAATAGAAACATATCTAAAAAAATCCCAAAGATATTTGGAAATTAAACAACACACTTCAAAATAACCCATGGTCAAAGATGATATCATAAGGAAAATAAGAAAATATTTTAAAACTAAATGAAAAAATAAAAATTGGTGGGATGAAGCTAAACCAGTGCTTGGAGGAAAATGAATAGCTTTAAATGCTTAGATTAGCAGAGACCAAAAGTTTGAAATCTTTGATATAAGATTCCACCTTAAGAAGCTAGAAAACAAATAGCAAAACAAATTCAAATTCAGCATAATGAACAAAATAATAAACATAAGTGCAGAAATTAATGAAATGGAAAATAGAGAAATGGGGAAAATCAGTGAAACCAAAATCTGTGTTCTTAAAAACACAGAACCGGTGAAACTCTGGCTAAATTAGTGAAGATGAAAAAGACAAGACACAAATTGGTAAAATCAGGTTTGAGAAGGAAATAAAGTCATGCAACTGTTAAAAGAATAATAAGAGAATATTATGAACACTTTATGCCAATATATTTGACAACTTAGATTAAATGGAAAAATGTCCTGAAATACATACACAAATTACCAAAACTCTCAAAAAGAAATAGGAAACCTTAATCCATTTAATATATATTAATATACTTATTATCCATTAAAGTAATTAAATCCATAAGTAAAACTCTTCAAACAAATAAAATTCCAAGCAAGATGACTTTGCTGCTGAATTCTAGCACATATTTAAGGCAGAATAATACCAATCCTAAACAAACTCTTCCAGAAAGAAGAAGAAGAAATACTTCCCAGCTCATTTTATGAAGTTGCTATTATTCTAATACCAAAGTCAGAAAAAGACTTTAGGAGAAAACTAGAGGGCAATAGCCTCATGAACATAGGTACAGACATACACATGTAAAATCCTTAGCAAAATATTACCAAATCAAAACCAGTAATGGATACTGTATAAAGGATAATATGTCATGACCAAGTCTGGCTTATCTCATGAATGCAATGTTGGTTTAATATTCAAACATCAATCTATGTAATTCACCATAAAACCATATAATCAAAATAAAGATGCAGGGAAAAAACTCAACAACATCCATCATCCCAGAAAAAAAGAAATGAAGGGCATATGCTTTGGAAAGGATGAGATAATATTGTTTTTATTCACAGACCACAAGGTCATGTACGTAAATAATCTGAAGGAGTCTACAAAAAAAAAAAAACCACAACTATTAGAACTAATAACATTTGCCAAAAACCTACTAGAACTAGTAATTATTTAGCAAAATCACAAGATAAAAAGTGATCATATGAAAATCATTTGTACTTTATATACTTGCAATGGCCAGTTAGAAATCGAAGTTTTAAAATACCATTTTTAATAGCATGAGTAACATGAAATGCTTAAATAAATATTTGACAAAATATATGCAAGAATTGTATAATGAAAAACACAAAGCACTATTGAAAGAAATTTAAGAAGCTCTAAATAAATGGAGAGATTTACCATGTTCAAGGATCAGAAGGCTCAATATTCATAAGATGTCATTTCTCCCCAAATTAATGTGCAGATTCAACACAATCCTAATGAAAATCACAGCCTTCTTCTACTGTATTCCTGGGAAGGACCGTCATTTCAGCTTCACTGGTTATAGAACCCCATCATGGCCAGGATGCAATTAACCAACCCAACAGATGATCAACAGTACTTCAAGTACTCGAGAGAGCACATGGCATCCCAAATCCTGGGTGAGTTCACCCACATATTGAGTTTCACCTGACATGCTCTTGCATCCAGTCATCCTTGCTCTATACCCCATTAGAATCCATTCCACATTCGTTCCCAGGCTCCTGCTCATCCCAGCTGGCAGGGCCCTGTGTCTTGGGAAGCGCATAGATCATTTCCCCTCAAATCAGGCATTGTAAATCTCCCACCAGGCTGTGTCAGGATCCAGTTCTTGTTATAGGCCTGGGGTTGAGGGTGGTGGGACCTGGTCCTGAGGAGAGAGAGCATCCCTTTGTGAGTGAAATGCTCCAGGAGAAGTGATTAGAGAAAAAAGACCTGATACGGGAGAAAGCCGTTTGCCTACGATGGGGGTACAGGTTGTGCTGCAGGAGGAAATGCTTCCGACAGCAAGGACACAACCTCACTTCTGGCTGCCCCAAGTCCAAACCTGATCCCTTCGAGTCTCCCTCCTTTCCCAACAGGGTCCTTTTCTCAGGGAAAGAGACTTGGCAGTGTTGAAGGCTTAACTGATGCAGGGTGTCAAGCAACCATCAATCTTCTGGGCTTGATGCTCTTCCCTGAGCAACAAGAAATAAGAGCTTCCTTCAAAGCTGCCAGGAAAGCTTTTAAAATTCCCAACCCAGGCCTGAGTTAACCATTCAAATCTTTCCTTTGTCCGTGTTCTCTAGGATGGTCTGAGGCTACCTTCCCCCACTGTCAACTTTGTCATCACCCAGTCACCGGAAGGACTTAATGCCACAAACACTTGGTCTCCCAATGTCCCCACCCTTCAACTGGACTGCTTCTCAGGCCACAGCAGATGATAGCTTCAGTAGTCATGATGGAACCCACACCACTAATTAACCATGCCCCACTTTGCCTCCTGCCCAAAGAGGTAGGCAACGCAGGCCCAGAGTCCTCAGATAGGCATGAAACTGTGCCAGAGTCTTTTTTGAGGTCTCTTCTCTGAGGACACTTCCACTGTCAGTTACTGGAATTCTATTACATACCCCTGAGAGAGAAGAGGCATGCTTGAAAAGCCCCAAACTTTCAATAGGGCAGAGAAAAGGGCACAATGGGATCATCAGCAGATGGAATACAGGGGCCTGCGATGCTTTTCACTTGCAGTATAAATTCCTGTAAGTGTAATTTCTAGTTAGGTGGCATTTGACACTTTGAAGGGATTTGACTTGACTGACCTTCAGAAAGCTTGAACCAATTTACACTCCTATTTATGGCCTAAGAAACTGCCCATATCCTCACTGATATGAAGTACTTTCATTCTCTCTAATGTTTAACAATGTAATTGGATGAAAAAGTTATCTTGTGGGTGCTATAATATGTATTTTTTGATTACTAGTGTGGATGAAAGATTTTACATGTCAACTGTGTGACTTAAAATTATAAGTCGTTCACATTTCTCATTGTAATGGGTATTTTAAAATTAATCTCCAAAAAGCTTTCATCATGTTATATTCCCCTTAGGCAGTGCCTGTTTTTCTACATCTTTACTGGTATTATATGTTTCAAAATTCATGGTGGACGATGGGTATGGGGAAAGGCAGGAAGAGATGAGAGGTGGAGGCGTCTTTGGGACATGGAGCTGCCCTGGATGGTGCTTCAGAGGTAATCATCGGACATTGTAAATCCTCACAGGGCCCACTGGATGGAATGGAGAAGAGTATGGGCCATGATGTGAACCATTGTCTATGAGGTGCAGAGGTGCCCAAAGATGTACTTACCAAATCCAATGGATGTGTCATGATGATGGGAATGAGTGTTGTTGGGGGGGGGAGAGGGGGGGCGGGGGGGTGGGGTTGAATGGGACCTCACATATATATTTTTAATGTAATATTATTACAAAGTCAATAAAAAAAAAAGAAATAAAGTCTGAATTAAGAGGGGGGACATTACTACTGACCCTACAGAAATAAAAAGACTCAAACTCTTTCAAAAAAAAATTCAGTAGACATTTTATAGTGAAAAAGCATCTTTCCTTTTCTTTCATCTCCTTATATTCGACTACATAGAGGGTGAGCATAAAGTCTCTCGAATATCAGTCATGTGTAATTTTTCTTTTGTGGATTGTATGATCATGACCTTTGCCCATCTGTTGAATGACGCATCTACATCTGGCAGAGAGGTCACCCTGGCAAGCTGACTTCTTTGAAGACTCAGCCTTCCTCCTTGGAGAAAGACTGAGAAATCCAACAGGCCTCAGGAAGCCCAAAACATACAAAAACAGAAAGGGAGTAAATGCCCATGCAAATGCACACATACACACACACAAGCGCACACAGACACTCACATAGTGCTGTAAGGAAAGTGACGTGATTCTAAACAGTTCTTAAAATGGGGTTTAGTGATGGTAGTCCGCTATCTGCACAGCCGCCTTCAACCACTAGGAATGCCCTCAAGAACCGGCTGACGCATTCCACGGGAAACAGAAGACCCTTCTGTCTCATGGTCTGCATAGTAATTTGACTGTGGATTGGCCCCACTTGAACTAAACAATCTTTTGGATTTTGCTGCAAAAGCTCTGTGACTAAACTCTCTCTCCCTTCCTCCCCCTGGAAAGTCCATCCACCCTTATCACCCAGGTCCAACGAACAACTTTGAACTTGACTCATCCTGTGCAGTTGTCCATAGTCCATTCACTGGGTCCAACACTGTTTGATCTCCTTTCATATTTGTACCTGGTGGACGGAAGGTGACGGAACCAGAATGGAGATTCTGCATTTTGTCCACAGAAGCACCAAGAAGCATATCAGGAAGCTGCATCCAGGGACAGTAAGAGGCAAGCACAGGGCCAGGAGCCGGAGTTTGTACCTTAGTGGTCAGTTCAGGAGCTTGTCTCTGGCAGGCAGGAAGCCAAGCGAAGGCGCCAGGAGGAGGGAATGACCTCTTTGGGAGCATTAGAGGTTCTCGTAATCAGATCTTACGTGGGAAGAGTTAGCTTGTGTCAGCCTTGTTTCAGCACACACTGTCCAGGGCCACATTCGGCTCTTGATGGCTGCTCTAGAGCAGGCTGGCCCACAAGGGTCAATTTGAAAGTGGTTCTCTATTAGAGGGGACCTCTCAGGATGCGGCCTGATGGCTTCCTTGCAGCTATGGCCACTGCTGGGATGGCTGGTATTCTGACCTCTGAAAGGCTACTCATTCCTCTTCAGACTGCTCACGTGGTGAGTTGTGCTCCGGGCACCACAGGGTCATCGCCAACCCCATCTGCTCTCTGGGGCCTAGTTCCCTCTCCTCTGCTTGCGGTCACCCGCCCCACAGGGCCCATCAAGGAGGCTGTGTGCTGACTACTCTTGGCCACCAGTAGAACTTTACCGCCACAGACTGCTCTCGGGCTGCTCTCTACTTCTCCATATTCCTTCTCTGGCAAAGGGGGTGGTTGCCTACCTGAGAGGCATAGTCTTGTAACTTCAGGAGTAGAAGTCTGAAAGGAGCGGAAATGCAAATTGGTCAAAATTCAAGTGAAACTCTGAGTTAAGACCCAAAACACCTGAGGTCTACGGAGCCAAGGGCATGTGAGGAACAAAGGCACGGAGAGGAATGCAAAAACTTCTCAGTTGGTTCATGCTCCAACGTTTGTCTGCATGTGTCAGCAGGATGGATTGTGTGCGTGAGCTGAGCCAAGAAAGCCCAGAACTGATCCTGGAGCACAGAAGGAGAAATGGGATAATTCATGTGTCAGAAATCAATAGTGAAGGGATGGCATATTCAATCAATGATCTCCTGAGAGGATATGCTTGCTGGTTCGAAGAAAATACGCACCCAGTCTAATCTCATACTGTAAGCAGCAAGAAACTACTGATGAATTACATTCAAATCTAAAGAATTAAATGATAAGAGCATGCAATTGATATCATGTGACTGTTTACCCGTCCTCTCAGGAGGGAAATAGCTCTATGGACTTACTGCAAGACCAACAATAAAGGAACACATCAATTGATGAAAGTACATTAAAATTCAGTCATGCTCTTCATGTAGACAAATAAATTGCAAAATGACTTGGAAATGTATTTGTCATATATCTAACAGTGTTTCAGTATTTCCTAAACAGAGTGCATATACACATTTACAAGAAAACACTGAAGCAACAGTAAAAAAAGGAAACTGATTTTTCAACAGATAATTCCATTAAAGTGAAGGACAAATGTACAATTAACATGAAAAAGGCTTAGTATTCATAGTAATCATAAAAGGCAAATGGAAGTAATTATCAGACACCATTTCCCCCAACATTGTGTTATGAAAATTTTCCTCCAACACTTAAACACTATGAAAAAATCTGAGAGCTAAAGAGAACTGTGACCACTTAGTGACTTTGATCAATATTTATTTATACATTAATTAATGAAGAAAAATCAACATAAGGCCCCCTTGCCTACAAAGAGCAAGTCTCCTTCCTTGTCCTTTTCTGGCTTTTAACAAAACTACATATAATTCCTATCTAGTTAGATTTAATGTGAAGGTACTATTTGATGTTTTGGTTTTTTTTTTTTAAAGATTTATTTATTTATTTATTTATTTCTCTCCCTTTTCCCCTCACTGAACCCCCCCCCAACCCAGTTGTCTGTTTTCTGTGTCTATTTGCTGCGTCTTCTTTTTTGTCCACTTCTGTTGTTGTCAGCAGCACCAGGAATCTGTGTTTTTCTTTTTGTTGCGTCATCTTGTTGTGTCAGCTCTCTGCGTGGGCAGCGCCATTCTTAGGCACGCTGCACTTTCTTTTGCACTGGGTGGCTCTCCTTGTGCGTGGGGCTCCCCTACGCGGGGGACACCCCTGCATGGCAGGGCACTCCTTGCATGCATCAGCACTGTGCATGGGCCAGCTCCACAGGGGTCAAGGAGGCCCGGGGTTTGAACTATGGACCTCCCATGTGGTAGACTGACGCCTTAACTGCTGGGCCAAGTCCACTTCCCTCGCACATATATTATTTGTACCAACTAAATAATATCCTTACTGATTGATACATTGTGGTTAATTTCACCATCCTCTGATTGTTAGGCATTGAGTTGTTTGTAAGTTTTTGCTATTACAAGCTGCTTTGTACAAATAACTTATTTTTTTCCTCCGGAATTTTTTATTTTTAACTGTTGATATATCACCAGAAGTGAGAGGCTGGGCCAAGGAATATGATTGCACAATACAATACCAAGTTGTTCTCTGGAAAAAGTGTGCTAATTTACAATGCCATCGGCAGCACATAGCTGTACCTGTTTCCTTACAGTCTTACAAACACTGTGTTTTATTATTTTTGGTAGTTTGATATGTTTGGAGGTGTTTCTTAGAAAAACTTAAATATTTAAGAAATTAATTTTTTTCAAATACTGACTTTCTATTTTAATTTATTTGCCTTGTGAGTGGCTTGCTCATTTCCGTGGAAAACATAGGCCTAAAGTCATTTCAGTAGCAACGCTAAATTCAAGATCTAATCAAAATCATTTAAGGGTGTGGTCCATTTTGGGGCAAAATTCCTCTCTGAGTGAAGATCCTGTGAAACTTAGAAAACAAGGTATCTGCCTCCAATACACAATGGTGGGCCAGGCATGGGATAGAAGTTCCCATTCTACAGGGAAGAAACTGAAAGGAAAACCCGAGTCAGTGATCCCAAATAAGCTCTAAACCCAGCAGGGAAAACTCCACTAGATTTCAAGGTCTGAGAGCCATCGATAATTTGACCTCCTGGCCTGCTGGAGTGGCAGCCTCACCCTTTCCAAGTGCTTATATAGCCCCAAATGCTCGGATGGAGGTTGCAAACTCTCTGAGAACTCGGCTGGTGGCCAGGCTCTCTGTGAATATCGGGACACAGACCCCACCATCATCTCCAAGCAATGGGGTGGTAGCACTCTCCACAAATGTTGCGGTGCAAGGCCTGCTGTGAGACAATAAATTCCTGTACCTTAAGATAACTGGTCTGTAGTACTTTTCTAAAGAAGCCCTGGCAAACTAAGACAGTCACTGCACTCCAAAAGAACTGTGTGAATTTTCCAATTTATACAGACAGAAATCTGGGGAATATATGTAAAAGGGGATGGTAAGGGTGAAGGGTAGTGGTGGAAGGATCCAAAGGATTTAGGAAATTCTTGGAGGGTGGATAGTACAGACTTCAGAGCACAGAAACAAAGATGCATACAAGGGAAGTGCCCCTCCCCCCAAATCCTCAGTAACCAGAGGGACATGCTGGTAGGGGGCTATGTCAAGTGATCTGCTTGGAAGGAGGTAAGCAGATCTCTAACTGTTGGCATTATTGGCGGGGCACTCTGGGAACCAGAGAACGAATAAATTGGGGCCTGCTGAGGTTGGGAAGGCATCTGTCGCCAAGGAGTGGGCATCAGGGCCAGGGCTTCAGAGAGGGGATCACAGGTGGGTGAGTGCTTCCCCCTCCCGCTCCCCCCCACCCTGACCACAGGAAACCTCCCAGGGACCAGAGACTTCCTCTGTCCAGGGTTTCCAAGAAAGAGCCTAGCGTGTGTCCAAGGGGGTGCGAATGAGAGCAAGGCCGGGTGCTGGGAGCCGGGGATGGAGACGTGGGAGGGAAGCCTTGGAGCCAGGCAGCCGCCTGGATGTAGGTGGCTGCTGTTGAGAACAAGGGGCAGAAGGCTGATTCGGGTGTCTGTCCCCAGAACACGGAGAGCCCTTGAGAGGCCAAGGTCGCTTTGAAAGGGTAACACTCACTGAATGACCTGTTTTGGGGTGTTGACAAAGCAGGTGCCCTGCTTCTAACAGCATTCCACGGGCTTGGGGCACGTTGGAGTTACTTGGGTCCTCCTTCAGGCATTGTCGCGCAAATGGCCTCGAGTGTGACGTGGACATGGGGATTCAAAAAGATGCATAAAAGTTTTAGAAACAGATTTTCAGTGAGTGACACGTTAAAGCCAGCCTACATCTTCATGGAATATTTTTAATGTGCTAATGTATGTATTTGGAAGGTTGAAGACACCAAAGAAAGAGAAATGATGTAACCCATACTCCCTGCACAGTGCTGCATCACCTGAATCCACCCACCTAGCCATCCTCATCTCCAGATCAATTTGATGAATCATACTTAAAAACGGCACTGAGGTCCATAACGAGTGCTTTGCTATCAAGCCACAACTTCCAAGAAGAGCTGGACCCAGCCTGTGTGTGTGTGTGTGTGTGTGTGTGTGTGTTTACCACAAGATATTTAAATACACAAGGTAATGGACTACAGAGGAATCCTTTCCTAGGGTTAAAAAATCCTTTGATAAGAGAAATTAATCTGCTGCTGTAGGGACAGCTGCAAGTTGACTGTTTCTGGGGAGAGAAAAATCAAGACGCACAGGCACCAGGCTTGTTTAAAAACCATCCATCAGAACTTAGCCTGAATGGTTAGTTGGAAGTGCAGCTAAGTTACTGACTGTAAAAATGGCAATTCCATATACTTGTTAGGTTTTTTTAGGTCCTTCACTGTTCCCATGGCTGTAATAACGGAGAGTGGATCAGACCAAGGTGAAGTGCAACCCCAATCAAGTCCGAGTGACACGCCATCTAGTGCTGTGGTACTAGGAAGCTCTGCACACCCTAGCTCGGTAAGGACTCGGCCGGCAGAGCCCAAGACGCGGCGGGTCATCATCGACTGGGCTCTTTAGGGCTCTGCCGACTCCACTGCGGAAAGGTACGTGAAGAGGTTCCCAAGCTCTGTCACGTGAACATCGTCAGTGCGGCATGTTCTGGCTTTCTCGGTTCTTGATGAAGTCCCAGAGCTGCCCTGAATTAAAGAACCTCACAGTGCCTTCAGAACTGAGATGTTTCTGTGGTTTTTCAGGCTGTGCTACCTGCTCATCAGGGTTAGCATGGCAGTAGAGGCATTTGCTTCCAAAAGGGCAGGTCCCCTTGCCCTGCTCAAAATATTTACAAGCTCCTCCCCCCATTTCCTGTTCGAAAGCTTCAAACAACTCATTCTTTTTGTTCTGATCCTCTGCTGAGTACACACTTGGAATTACAAACTCTGATATCACATGGCATTCTGGACAAGACTTAAGGATTGGGTTCTCAAGCTGCTTGGCACGCCTCCAATGTTGAATGCAAGACAAGCAGTAAGTGTGATTGCCATTGGAGAGAATCCCAAATCTCTCCGAAGCAGATGCCTCCTGGAGGATCACTTCCTTGCAAACACTGCACACTTTGTCCTGACTTGCCTGGAAGGCAAAGGTCTTTCCCATCTCATTTTCAAATGCCGACATGCAGATCTCTGCATATGCTTTCCTTTGGTCTGAATTGAAGGGATGCAGGACCTGCAATCTATAGATTTCACACATTTCACCCTGCAGGTAGAAACAAGCATCTCCAAAATGACTGTCTCCAGCAGCTGCATAGGGGCAGAACTGCTGCTCGGTGTTGTAGAAGCTGCTGGCTTCTAAATCATCAAGGCCACTCCTGATTGCTTCTCGGTAAGAATGCGGCTTCATCTCAGGGTTATTCTGGAAGTCACTGTAGCCTCCTTGGTTACTTACCATGCAGGGGCGAGTCTTTTCTTCAGACATGCCACAGAGATTTACGTCTCTAGGTACCAATGTTCTCTTTTCACATTTTCCCAGGTTCGTGTAAGTTTGTTTGCATAATAGATGCAGTCAGGTCGGAAGAAGGGTGAGGGCCGTGGAAACCCGAGGAGGGCACACTGTGGGGCTTGGTGCCCACGGCATGCCCTGCAGCAGAGGGCCTCATATGATCGTATCTACAATGGGTTCATTGGCCCAATAACCCTTCTGATATTATTTGCAGATGGTGGATGGCCTGTTGTTTGCTAAGTCATGTGAAAGAGGCACTGGTTTCCTTCCTGACACACTGAGCATAAAATACCTGCAAGTGGCCTGCTAGGTGCTCACAGTGGTTGGGCTGGGGGGCCTTGGTCATGCTGCCACCTCTTGTTCTTGCCACCACCACCACTCTGTCTTGGCCCTGCCCATCCCACAATGGGTGTGTGTTTTTTTAACTTTTGATTTTTAAATAATGCCAAACTTACAAGAAAGTTGCAAAAGTAGTACAGAGAACTCCAATATACCCTCTACCCAGATTTAACAACTTTAAACATTTTGCCACTTTGTTACATCATTCTATTTATCTTCTAAACATTTATAAGTAGGTTGCATACATCATGCTCCTTTACAACTTAAACATATTTCCACGTGTTTTTACTAAGAACAATCAGCCCGTGTTGGGCCAGGTAGATGTGAAAGCTGGGCCTTTCCACAGCCTATGGTAGCATCTGACACTATACAGAAACCCTTTGCTTAGGGCTGACCACTGAACCCTGTGTGCAGGGGAGGAGGGCGTCACGAGACAAAGGAGAGAAAAGGACTCAGATGCAGGGGGGAATGGGGGCTACACAACTGGGAGCCGGAACCTGGAACAGTCTCCTGTCTCAAGGCAGGCTGCTGCTCCACCTTCTAGGTAGGACTCCAGGGGCTCCCTGAAGCCCCGCAGACAAGACACCCTACACTCTAACAGGAACTCAGGAGTCAAATACGAACGATTCCGGACAGCCACCGCGTTTCCTCCCTCGTCTGTGGTGGGAGGAGCCATGACTTCCAGCGCACCAGCCCCCGCACCTCAGTGGCCGCTGTCCTGAGGTTGCTGCACTCCCATTGGGTGGTATGTCAGGAGGCGGGCACAAGGGCGGGCACACATTAGGGGGCGGGAATTTGAGGGCCGCCGACTAGCGGTTGGCCCGCCTAGAGAAGGGGGCGTGGCCCCTGAGCGGCCGCTGTGATTGGAGCGTGAAGGGAAAGCGGACGCCTTAGCAGAGAAAGTTCTAGTGCCTGGGTCGCGCGTTGCCTAGGCAGGCGCTGACCGTTGTACCATGTTTCGATGCATTGTCCGGGCGCTGACCTTCTGGAGGAGGGAAGGTCGCAGGGAAGAGGATTCGGAGCTGGAACTGGGGCTCTTGGAAGGTACCCACCCCTAGGGCGTTCCCCTCCATCACCTGTCCCAGGCCTCTGAGGCTCGGAAGGTCTTTGTCGCCCAGAGCGGCGCCATTTTGTGGTACTGTGGGGGCCGCCGCCAGTCCCCGAGTCCCCAAGAACTGGGCTATGGGCCCACGCCTCCAACTCTCCTGCGCTGTTGGTGTCGCAGAGAAGGTCCCTGGGGCCTCTGCCCCACTCCTGCACTACCCCAGCTACCGTCGCGCTTTGTGCGAAGCCTTCCTTTTTATGTTTCAAGTAGTGGTGACTTTCCCTGAGGTGAGGGTGGGTTTGATTTTGTTGCGAAATGGGCAGGTCTTTTGAAGCCAAGCGGTTGAGTTATCCCAAGTGGCTGGTCACCTGTAAGAAGGCTGGGGCTCTGCGTTAACTTCACTTTTGTGTCTGAATCCCACCCTAGCGTCTGGCACAGAGCAGATGCTCAGTGGCTGCCTTTGAAGGTCCGCATTTAGTTGGCGGGAGTCCTTCAAATGCTGACGTGGTTTTCTCAGAATGGTCGGATCCCTGCTGTGACGAGCACTTACGTCTTCTGTGTATTGAGTACTTGGATATGCTAAGGGCCTTAAGGTTATTGGTGACATTTAATCCTCACCACAAAAGCCAAGGAGGGATGGAGTAGTACGGTTAAGTTCATTTTACAGTAGAACAAGGGAGACAGAGATGGGAAACGAGGGCAGTATGTGGCTCCTACCACCTCATACTGGAATGTGACTGAGCGGAATTCACGCCCAGGCCGTCGGGTGCAGCATCCACGTTCTTAACCTCTCTGCTTCCCTAGCCTCTGGAGGCAAGTCCTCCTGTGACCATAGGAATGGCACGTTTCCGATAGAAGGGCCCACCTAATCCGGCGCCACCAGGAACAACAGGTCTCTCAGTGAGAAGGTGATTTATTGCGAGTGCACTAGCAAGGAACTGAGGCAATCTTCCCCAGATGAGTTCCAAGTGAGGATGGGAGTTCGGGTTTTTATGGGCAAAGGAAAGGGGGAGGGGAAAAGAAAAATAAGCGATGCCAGGGGTCTTGTGAGGAGTGTATGTGCAGTTTGTCAGTTCTGTGTTGTCGCAAGCACATCAGACTTGTCTTTGGTTTCAGCAGCTAACAAACCACAGTTTAGATATTGTTGTGCAGGTGCAAGGCCTTTGTGGCTCCTTTCTCAGCCATCCACTCAAGGTTATCAAGCTGTATGTCTTTGAGAAAAGCTAAAGATTTATACCATTCTGTCTGGTTTTGCTTGAGATGCTATCTTATTCCTGTAAGCAAAACTGAGAGGGTCTGGTTAATATCGTTCAGGGAACTAAGTACAAAGAGTAAACTTCTAAAATTAGATGAATAGAAAACCAGGTCAATTAATATGTTAGAATTTTCAGAACTGCTTAAGTGAAGAAATTTTGGAAACCACATTTTCCAACTATCATTCCCAGGAGAGTCACAGCATCTTTAGGATGTTACTTTGCAAGAGGCAACTCTGCAGTCAACATTGTTCTCTTAGAAGGGACATCTGCCCTCCTGCTTGACTCTCCCTGCAGCTTCTCTGCCAGCTTCAAATCCGCCCAGAGGTGGCTCAGTCTTAGCACACCTTTGCCTTAAAGGGTATTTCTTAAGTTTTAGCTGAAATCTCTCATTGTAGCGCCCACTAATCAGTATTATTTTTACCAACAGGGCCACATGGTAGAGTCTTTGACAGATTTTCATGCCCTTGAGTGGCAGTTGTCTTCCATGTCACTTCCACTATCTTATATGATATGATTCAAACTAACAAATTTGACCTAGTTTTTTTTCAATTTGATCAGATTTTCTTGCGTTATGATTCTGTAATCCAGTAAAACAAGATTTCTCCCAGCCGTCCGGTCAATTCACCTGTTTTGGCATATGTGGCTGCGATGTTGAGGTTCAGAGTGTGGGCTTTGCAGACAGACTCCTGCTTTCAGAGCCCAGTCTATTGCGTACTAACTGTGCTAGTTCAGGAAAAAAACCAAACGAACAATATCCGCACACCTCCTCCAGGTGATCTGAATACATTTTGGAACTAGACTTAAGGCCCAAAATCTTTTTTAGTCTGGTGAGATGTTTTAAAATTTCCAGTTGCTGCTGCTTTTGCGCTTGATGACAGTGGTGAGGTTATGTAATAATAATGGATGCTTGAAGACTCTCTGGGTGTAGATATGTTAACAACTATCATTTCCTCTCAAACCTGTGCTAAGTACTTGTTCTAAGCAGTTACATGTATGTGTCAGTTACTTCTCATAACAACCCTTAGGCACACATTATTTTTGTCCTGGTTTTACAGATGAAAACAGGGTCAGAGAGGTTAAGAAATGTGGCGAGCTTACGCATTTGGTAAGTGGAAGAGCTGTGACTGAAAACCAGGCAATCTGGTTCCAGGTTCAGTGCTCTTAACCCCTGCACTCCACTGCCTGGAGCCTGGAGCCACTGTGCTATACAGAGAAACTGTGGGACCAGGATTTGAACCTGGTTCTCCTTCCAGAATCCTGCACAATGCTCTCTACTGGCACTGTCATATATATATCAAATCTCCCATTGTATTTCTAGATTTGGATCATTGTCCATCAAACCTTCCTCTGGTAGGGTTCATCTGTAATGCATGCTTGCTTTTGAGATTGATTAAAGTAACATTCTGTTTACCCATCTCATAGGTGGCAGCGATTTGAAAACTGTGCATGGGGTTGTCACAAGATTCTGTAGTGATTATGGATTGATTAATGAGTTGATCTACTTTAGTAGTGATGCCGTGACAGGAAACGTGCACCTGAAAGTTGGACAAAAAGTGACTGCACTCGTGGAAGAAGTTACAATGCCTCATGGATTGAAAGCAGTCAAAGTAAGATTTGCATGAATTTGGAGACAGTGTCTATTTCTGGTATCTTCCAAACTTTCTTCTTGTTATTCAGCCTGTCTGAGTTTGACCTGGTGTAGTAGATGTATTAATTTCTGTAATTTGAAGTCCCCTCCCCCTCAGTGGATTGTGTGGGACTTTTGGTGTTATCTTTGTAGTGGTTTCTGTTTATAAAAGTATAAATTGTATATTCTTCTAACATTTAAAATATGATGAATAATGGTAATTATTGGACTCTATACCATCCTACAAGTTCCTTTTATCAGGTAAGAATCCGTTTTCTGTAATATGCATTCATAAAAGTAAAATTGCTAGGTCAAAGGATATGCATTTTTTGCACAGCTTTATTTAGGTATTTTCATATTACAAATTTCATCCCTTTTAAGAGTACAATTCAATGAATTTTTTAAAAAATGACAGAATCGTGCAACATAACTTTAATCCAGTTATTTATCATTTTAATGAGAATCATCAAATTATCCTTCAGCTCTTTTGTGCTCATGTATACTGTTAGCAGCAGTGTAACATTTTGTCAGTATTGGCAAGGATGGATGTGTTATCAGTCTTTGAAATCTTTGCTCCTCAGAGATGTGAAAAGCAGCCTCATAATTTTATTTTGCATTTCTTTAAGTATGAGTGAGAGTAGAGCAACTTTTCCTAGAGCTGTTTCTATATTAGGGGCATTAGATCTGTTTGTATATTAGGGAAATCAAAACTTTGTTGGGGAGCAGATGTAGCTCAGTCGTTGAGTACCTGCTTCCCATGTACAAGGTCCTAGGTTCAATACCTGGTATCTCCTACGAAAAACTTTGTTAGGAAAATTATCATATGAAAGTTGCGCAACTATTTTCTCTAAGACTTTCTTTTTGTTTTATGGAGTTGAATTTTCATATACAGTAAATGTGTCCATCTTGTCCAGGTAGCTTTTGGTTTCGGGAAAAGTCCTCACAGAGGCTTTTTTCAATTCATAATTCACACAAGTATTCTCGTAGGTTCTCCTCTGAAAGTTTCTTTATTACATCTAAACATTCAGTCTTATCTAGCATTGATTTAGGCATAGAGACTTGAGAATAGGATCCAGATCTTGTTTTGCTAATGGCTACTCTGTTGCCCCCATACCTTTAATTGAATGATCAAATGCTTAAATTTAAATAACTAAATAAATAATTCCACTACTGAAGTGAAATGCCACTTGTATCATACACTGTATTCCCATAGGTGTTTGAAACTCTTGACACGTGCCATTGCATTCATTTGATTGTGTTGTCTTAGCCTGGTCGTATGATCAAATTGTTTGAATTGCCAAAAGCATTATAATGCATTCCAATATTTGGTAGCCTAGTTTCCCTCTCAAAACTTAAAAATAAATTTCCCTGGATATTCCCATCTGTTGGTTTTTCTGTACAAATTTTAAAATCATTCTGTGTAGCCCACCAACTCCCAACAACGACAGTAAAACTTACTGAGATTTTTAAATTAGGATGACATTGAATGTATAGATTTAATTCAGGGAGAATTGACAGAGTCATAGTTTTTTTCACTAACAAAGCATGTCTTCCCTCTTACATGTATCTAAACTGTTTTATGGTTTTCATTGAATAGATTGTGTATGTTTCCTGCTAAGATTTTTTCCAAGATTTTAAATATTTTGTTCCTTTTCAATATATATTTTTATTTAAATTGTTTAACTTTAAAAAATAAATTTTTAATTAAAATTTTCATGTCATTATTAATATATCTCTATATTATATTTTCAAACTGAATTTTTCTTCCTATATGGTAAAGTATTGACTTTTGTTCCATAATTTGGTAGATGGTAAAGTTCCTGCATTCTTCTGGTTGCTTTTCTATACTTTATTAGAATGATTAAGAGCGCATCTGTAGTTCTTTTCTGTTTTCTGGAGCTTTGAGAAAGTTGTTTCTGCGAGTTCTTGTTTGTTCAAAGACTCTGTGGTGAGACAGAGTCCTGAAGCATTTTTACTGTACCATCTTTATTGCAATGGGTTCTTTTGTCTTCTTATAGTTTTTTTCCTTCTAGTTTTTAATATGGAGAAAAATATGAATAATTTTTCTAATATTGAGCTACCCTTACATTATGGGAATGATCCCCATTTGGTTATGATGTAAAATTCTTAAAATATACTGCTAGATTTGTTGCTTATTTTATGTTGAATATTTTTGCACCTCCATAAATGAAATTCGTCAATAACTGTTTCTCTTTATGCTAGTTTTCTCAGTTTATGTAATCAGTATGATACTGGATTTATTAAAAAATTGGACATAACATTCCTTCTTTATATTTCTGCACTATTTAAATCAGGATTATATATTCTATGAGATTAAAAAGAAGACACATATCAAATTGGGGTAGCTTTTCATTTTCTTCCAAAGTTAGTAGTTTTTTGGTCTTTTTATTTTTTTTAAGTTTTAAAGAAGATTTAGATTACATAAATGTTACATAAAAAATATAGAGGATTCCCATATGCCCCCCTCCTCTTCCACACTTTCCCCCATTAACAACATCTTTCATTAGTGTGGTACATTTGTTACAATTTATGAACACATATTGAAACATTGCTACTAACCATGATCTATAGTTTACACTCACCCCCACACAATTTTATAGGTTATGCCAAAATATATAATGGCCTGTATCCATCATTGCAGTGTCATGCAGGACAATTCCAATGTCTTGAAAATGCCCCCATGTTACACCTATTTTTCCTTCTTCCTCCCCTCAGAACCTCTGGTGGCCACTGCCTTTACATCAATGATAAAAGTTCTTCCATTGCTAGAATTATAATAAGTCCATAATAGAATATAATAAGTCGGCTTTAGTCCATTGTTCATTCCACATTCTTGAGGATTTTGGGATGGTGATGCCCACTCTGTTTCTAATTGAGGGGGACCTTAGACCCATGGGGCGGATGGATGGCACTATCTTGCTTGCAGTTGCACCTTCCAATAGCTCAGTTGGTAGAGCAGACAATGGTAGACTGCATATTTGGACATCCTTCGTTGGTCTTTTCTTGTTGTTTGTTTAATAACAAAACCTGCAAATCTACCTACACTCATCTATCCTCCCTCCTCCCATCCTATTAGAACGGAAAAAGTGTTCCTGCAACAAAGTGCAGTCTCCACATCTGTGGTTTATATCCCTTTCCCTTTGTCTTCTCAGAATCCTTACTTATACTGTTGAGTGTTTCTGCTCTTGTCTTTTTAGACTTTCCCTCTTTAAAGACCAGTATCCATCACCATTTAAACATACATAGATCTTAGCTCAGAAAAATGTCTGGCCCTCAATACTGCTTTTTTCTTTCATCTTTCCCCTTTCTTTCATAGGCAGGAACAATGGAATTTTTTCCTTTGGTTCCAGCCACATGTCATCACACCGATGTCTGATTTCCCCATCTACCTATCTACCATGAACCTCAAAATACCCTTGCCCACGTATGCAGAAATTTGTCTGGGAATGGGAAAGTCTAGTTTCCTGCTTTGCCTATTTTCATCCCACTACAGCTCTTTACACAGAAGAGCCCTCTTACTGCTGCTCCTCAGTCTACTCGGAAGGCTTGTTTTCCTGTGTCTATGTCAAATCAAAACTCTTAATCTGAGTATGTGATATTTCAACATATTTTAAGATGCATATTTGAGGGACAGAAAGATGGTCGAAGATTCTGGAGCTTGGTGAGGTAGAGGGAGAGTGGCAGAAGATGAGGAGAGAGGAAGAGATCGCACAGGGCCTTGTCGCCTTGTAGATTGTAAATTTTACCCGAAGTTTAGTTGAAAATCCATTAGAAGATTTTAACCAAAGAAAAGACAGATTTCAAGTACCTGTAAAATGGCCATGGGTTGCTGTGTGGATAATTGGTGATAGTGAGCAAAGAGGGAAGCAGGTGGGTAAAGGGAGAAAGTTTGCAGTATTGTGGGTGTTAAGTGATATTGGCTTGGACTAGATAGTTGGAGTAAAGGTGACAAGAAGTGGTTGGACTCCAAGATATGTTTTGAAGCTATCGATAGGATTTGCTGATGGATTGGATGGGAGAGTGAAAGAAAGGGAGAAGATTGAGGGTTATGCCAGGGGTTTTGTGTTGGCCCATTAGATGAACTGAGTAAAAAACTTCCTGAGATGGAGAAGATGGGGAGAGATTAGCTTATAGTATGTGGGATGGTCTAGACATGTTAAATTTTGGACATGATAAGCTTAAGATGCCTATGGGACACCCATGTCTTAACTCAGTATATACGTGAAAATCAGTCATGGGCATTTAGACCCAAGAGACTGGTGTGTAAAGAGGTCCAGGGACAGGAGAAGGATCTAGGAAAGGATGCTGAGATGCATTCTCTCCAGGAGAGGGTGGTGACACAGAAGCCAGGCAAAGTATTTCAGGAAGTAAGGCGTGACGAACCGGGTTAAATCCTAAGAGGTTGAGTGATGAATGCATAAAGAATGGCCATTGGATTTGGCAACCTGAAGGGTTACTGGTGATCTTAAGAGCATGTTGGGATGAAAGCCTGATTGGAGTGGGTACAGAGTTCGTGTTGGAAGATTTCAGAGCTGGTTAAGGAATAAGATATGACCACTAGATGGGAGTAATACACAAGCTCTTTACTGGGGCTGTGCTTTGACAGGTTATATGAGAAGGGAAATCCCTCACAGCAGGACACCTTCAAAGACAGTGGTGCAGGGGACCCATAAGGGAAAGCAGGGTAAGGAAAAATGCCAGAGGAGAACTCTTACTAGGAACAATCGGATGTGTAAGAATTTGAGTTTGGCCCTGGTGGCCCTTTTCTAGAAGTGGGGGAGGCTAACAGGCCCAGGCTGTTGTGAAGTAGAGCATACACAGGACCAATATACTGAGGCCATCTTTAGCTCATTTGTATAACAGTGGGTGAGGAGGGAATGGGAAGTGAGGAAGTGAGTCTAGATGTTTCTTTCAGTATCTTTGGCTGGCAGGGAGCAAAGAAATGAAGCCAAGGGAAATTTGTCTTTTTTTACACTAGGAAATTCTAGAGCATGTTGAGCCATTAGAGAGAAAATTGATGTAGAAGGAAGAGAAGCAGTAACTATAGGAGTCAAGGCCTCCAGGAGGGGAGAGAGAATGGTACTGTGTGCATAGCAGGGGTCAGCCCGGAGGAAGGGCTTGGATGTTGCCCACTGTTAGGAAGGAAGACAGAGGATGCCAGGACAGATGCCAGGAGGTTGATACAGGAACTCCTGTCCAACAACCATTATTTTCTCAGAGAAGTAACAGGCAAGTCCTGCTTATCTGTGTGTTACTCTTTCATTAATGAACATAAAATATCTCTAATTTAAAAAACCAAAATAGTGGTGATTAATTCTTGAAGAATGTATGGATAGTCTGAGGTTTGTGGAAAGGCACATCTGCTAGGGAAATAGAGTAAGATTATTGGGCAGCATTGAGTGCTCATGTGAGAATTGTGTCCATCACTGTAAAATAGGTCTAAAACCCTTAAATGGTTTGGTTTTTTTTTTGTGGAGAGTTCAATTGCTTGGGCAAAGGAGGAGAATAGCTGGCTAGTTAGGCTTTCCTGGGCTTGGCTTTTACCAGCCGAGAATGACAAAGCAGGTGAAATTCAAGAGTTGAATGTGCGTATTCTTGTCTTTCATTAAATTTGGAAAATTTTCTACCATTATTTCTTTGAAGAATCCTTCTGCCCCTTTCTCTGTTTCTTCTCCTTCTGGAGCTACCAGAACACTTATTTTGGTATGCTTGATGATGTTTCACAGGTCTTAGATCCTTGTGAAATTGGAATGGTAAATGATTTTACTAACCGTTTTGATTTGCTTGAGCTTCCATTTTATTCAGGGGATACAAAGAAGAAGTGGAGGAAAACTGAAGCAGGCTGACATACCAGTGATCCTTTGTGGTGCTGTTAAAGACAGCCCCTGCCGGGAAGGAAGAATTGTAACAAAGAAATCAGGCTGACACCAGCAAAGTGCTGATCTTCACCAGATGGCCACAATCTTACTCCAACACCCTGGCTGCTAATTAACAAACTGGGCCTCAAGGACACCCTGCCCAGACAGTCCACCTCCATAGTCCATGTAGTTCACAGCATCCTCGTAGCTCACGCAGTTCAGTTCACGTACTCACCATCATTCATGTCTCCCTCATCCCTCCCCATTCCCACACATCTTCTCTTTGTTTCAAGCAGCCATGTAAGCTGCTTTCCCCAGCTCAGCCCTGTGAGCAGAAACTTCTTTTGGTACTGCTCCTGCATTAGTGCAACTTTAACCCAGTAAACTTGGTCTATTCCCCCTTTTTAAGTCTGTTTATTTTATTTTCAGCACAACATCCTGTTTGCTGTTTCTTATTCTTTTTATTTTCTGCTTTTCAGCCTGAATTATTTCAATTGTCTTGTGTTTGAAATCACTGGGTTTTTCTTCTGCAATCTCCAATCTGCTGTTGAAACCCTCTAAGGAATTTTTCATTTCAGTTATTGTGCTCTTCAACTCCAGTAGTTACTTTTTTAAAAATCATCTTTTATTGAGATTCTCATATTGGTCATTAATTGTTTTCCTTATATCCTTTAGTTCTTTCCATGTTTTCCTTTGTCTCATGGAGCATACTGAGGATCAATTTTTCAGACTTTGTCTGGTATATCCAAAGTCTGGTCCTTTTTGTTGATGGTTTCTGGATTTTTATCTTGTTCCTTTGGATGGGCATTCCTTTCCTAGTTCTTTATTTGTCTTTTATAATCTTTCTTTGTGCAATGCACATTTTAATATTGTAAAGTGTTAACCCTGAGATTTAGTCCCTGAGCTATCTGTTGCTTAACTTTTGTTTCTAGCTACTGATATGAGAGATTTCCTTGAGTGCCAGGTACAAACAAAAACAAACAAACCAAAGTAAAAAAGCCTCTTTTACAGCCTTTGCGAATTGGCTCTGCTTTAGCTAGTAGTCTTCAGAGCTTAGCTCTCTGGTATCAAGCAGATCATCCCAACATAGTCTGTCTAACTTACCAGAGTTCAAATTGACCCCACTTTTTCTCCTGGGGTACTTGCTTGTGGCATTAGGAGTTCCCAGTGTACAGGAATTCGATGCCCCCTCTTCTGCCTTTGAAAGAGGCATTCAACCCTTCTTGGGTGCACTGTTATATGACTTAATTCAGGTATTCCTTTGCCATAGTTCACTTCAACTTAATTATTTCTTTCACTGCTTTAGTTTCTGCAGGGTGCTACTTTGCCCCCAGGACAAATTCTCAGAGGGGGTGCCTGAGACCAGTTTCTACCTGATAGATTGGCACTGACATGCAGGCACCCCAATATGTACACAGGGGTTTCTCTGCTCCCTCTGGACCAGGGCCAGGGACCCACAGTGGGAGCACAGTCTCGTTCCACCCTGTGTCAATGAAGGGGTGGGGAAGGGACTAGCAAGGGCCCTATGACCTTCACCTACTGTTTTCCAAGCTGCTTTTTCTTGATTGGACACTTGTCCAGTTACTGCACACCTTTGACGATTTGCCAGAGTTTTAAGGAAGATGGCTTGGCCAATTTTTGCTTGTTGTTCAAAGATTCTGTGGTGGGGCGTTACCCTGGAGCATCTTATGCTGCCATCTTGGTCGACCAGATGGGGAAGAATTATTGGATGTGGAAGAGTGGGGGATACCATATGGAACTTGGAAAAGGTTCCTTTTCGCATGTGCTTGTGAGTGCAGGTGGAGCCAGGGAACAGAAAGGTCACAGTGTCTTATGGATCATCCACCTGTATAATGTTGAAGTGGTGGTGGAGTGAGGGGAGCCTGGGACTGAAGCCCTCAGTGAAAATGAAATGACAGTGAGATTGGCGAAGAAAGCTGGAAAGACATCAAGAAAGAAATGGGAATGCCGTGATTTAGACAATTGAAATACTAGGCTATTCATGATCTAGGCGATTCAAAAAAGAAACATAAAAAAAGAATTTCTGCCTCAGTGGACCAAGTTGCCATCAGGAATCTCTGAACAGGAAATTCCACTCCTAGGAGTTTATCCTGCAGAAATAAATCAGGAACATAGACAGTGGGCCAACGTACATGCTAAATGTACAACAATGTGGAATTAAGACAATTAATTATGGCACATCCATTCAGTGGGATGGCATATTATCCATTAAAATAATATTTTGGGAAGCGGACTTCGCCCAGTGGATAGGGCATCCGTCTACCACATGGGAGGTCCGCAGTTCAAACCCCGGGCCTCCTTGACCCGTGTGGAGCTGGCCCACGTGCAGTGCTGATGTGCGCAAGGAGTGCCATGCCATGCAGGGGTGTCCCCCACGTAGGGGAGCCCCACGCACAAGGAGTGCGCCCTGTAAAGAGAGCCGCCCAGTGCAAAAGAAAGTGCAGCCTGCCCAGGAATGGTGCCGCACACACGGAGAGGTGACACAACAAGATGATGCAACAAAAAGAAACACAGATTTCCATGCCACTGACAACAACAGAAGCGGACAAAGAAGATGATGCAGCAAATAGACACAGAGAACAAACAATGGGGGGGGGGTGGGAACGGGGAGAGAAATCAATCAATCAATAAATCTTTAAAAAACAATTTTTGAAAAAAACAAATAAAAAAATAAGTCTTAAAAAATAATACTTCAACAATTTGTTGCCATTTCTGTAATCTTTTGGTGATACTTTAATAAAATTTATAATAAATTTTCCTTCATAATGTTGTATATATATTTATACATAATAAAAACATTTGGTGCAGAATAAGTACCAGAATGTGGTCAGTGGTTATCTCTAGATAGTAGTAGAAATATGGATTTCGAGTGATTGTTTCATGCTTTTTGCACATCTGCACTTTCTCCTTTTTATATCATGATATGAATTTTATTTTTATTTATTTATTTTTTATTGACTTTGTAATAATATTACATCAAAAATATATATGTGAGGTCCCATTCAACCCCGCTCCCACCCCACCCCCCCCCTCTCCCCCCCCAACAACACTCGTTCCCATCATCATGACACATCCATTGGATTTAGTAAGTACATCTTTGGGCACCTCTGCACCTCATAGTCAATGGTCCACATCATGGCCCATACTCTCCTCCATTCCATCCAGTGGGCCCTGTGAGGATTTACAATGTCCGGTGATTGCCTCTGAAGCACCATCCAGGGCAGCTCCATGTCCCAAAGACACCTCCACCTCTCATCTCTTCCTGCCTTTCCCCATACCCATCGTCCACCATGTCCACTTTTCTCAATCCAATACCACCTCTTCTATGTGGACATTGGATTGGTTGTGTCCATTGCACCTCTGTGTCAAGAGGAGGCTCAAATTTCACATGGATGCTGGATGCAATCCTCCCATTTTCAGTTGTAATCACTCTAGGCTCCATGGTGTGGTGATTGTCCTTCTTCAACTCCATCTTAGCTGAGTGTGGTAAGTCCAATAAATCAGATTGTAGGTGCTGGAGTCTGTTGAGGCTCAGGACCTGGCTATCACATTGTCAGTCCAGAGATTCAAATCCCCTAAATATATCTTAAATCCCAACGTTAACTGCACCTCCAGCACATTAGCATGAAAGTCTTATGAAGGGAGATCCCATCTGAGTCCAGATTCATCACACATAAACACCATTTCCAAAGAGGGGCCATCTGTCCTGGTAGTTAACCCCATCGGCCATGGCCATAACTCTCATGGGTCTCTTTAGCCTTCAAAGGAACCAATATCTGGGGGTTGTATCTGCTTTATCATGATATGAATTTTAAAAATCAAAATATAAGGCCATTTCACTTCAAATAAACAAAAAGTTTTGGATGCCTCTCTACTGTAGATAGATTAAAGCCCTGGTTTGATTTGACCTTTGTAGAGCCTTTCCCACTTCGAGGTTATTTTTCTGAATTTATTGCATCCTGTGTCCTCACAGGTGTCCCAGTCTTGAATCTTACAGCTTTCTTCCCTATTCCCTAACTTGATTTGTGTTTTTCTGCTACTTTACTGTTTCCTAGTCCTGTTCCCAAACTGCTTCTCTCCCACATGGCAGGTTAACTCTCTTCTTTTACAACCCAGGTCAAATCCAACTTTCTTCAAGGAACTGCCCTCTCTTCTCTCAGTCTAAAATGCTCCCCCTCCTGGGAATTCCCAAAATTCAATATTTGAACTTGTTTTATATTATTTATCATAAATTGCTTTGAATTGTTTATTTTTGTCTTTTACTCCCATTTGATCATGAAGTCCTGGAGAGCAGGAACAGCATATCTTTTATCTTTGACTCTAATACCATCAAAACATTAATTAATTCTTTTTGGTGGGTATGCAAATGATGGGTTTAGATGCACTATAAAAATATATGAAGATAAGGCATTATTTTTACCATCATCTCATGTCTATCACATATTAGCTGAAATATAGTCAACACTGTTTATAATAGTTGGTTAAACCATTTCTTGAACAATGATGATTTAAGCATATGTTTCCAATTTTTCATCTTTTGTTATGTTTGAACTGTTCCTTTATTATACAGGTATATTCTTCCTGTGATAATTCCCATGATGATGGACTGTCACACTCCAATATCAGAGTTTTAATTGGGCGTGTTACCTCTGTAATGGAAAATGCTGGCTACATTAATCACACAACTTACTTCTCTCTAGACGTTGTATGTCAAGGTATGATTTTTATATATATATATATATATATATATATATATATATATATATATATATATATATTTTGGCTATGTAAAGGTATTTTTTTTATTTAAAAGTAGGTTTTTCCTGTTTTTAATTTTTTTTCACTTTTTAAAATCTTTTTTTTAAAGATACATAGATCACACAGAATGTTACCTTAAAAAATATAAGAGGTTCCCATATACCCCTCTCCCCACACCCCCCTCTCCTCCCACATTGACAACTTTTTTTATTAGTGTGGTACATTCATTGCATTGTACATTTTGGAGCATTTTGTACATTTGGTACATTTTGGAGTACATTTTGGAGCATGAATTATAGTTTATATTGTAGTTTACTACACAGTATGAATTATAGTTTATATTGTAGTTTACATGCATCTTCTGTCACTTTTACTGTTTTTAAAATTGTATAGCTTGGATTTAGAGATGGTGACAGGAATCATTTTGAGAGTTAAATTTAGAACATGCTTAATTTGTTGAGAGAATTTTAGTACTAGAAATATTTCTCCAGTGTACTTGTTTCCAGTCAGTGGCTCTTTAATGTTTTAGCTGGACCTTTGGAGTTAAAGTTGGTGTAAAGCATAGGTTCAGATATGTAATGTTTTTGAACACACATGCCATCATTTTTTGCATGTTCCTTTATCAAATAGTCACTAATATCTGTGTAATTTTTCCATTAGTATGAGTATTGGATTTCTAATATAACTAAAAAGTATTACCAGTGATCAAGGATGCTATTTACTTTTAAAGTGAGGTTTGAAGACAGCATTTTACCTTTATATGTGTGTGTGTGTGTGTACATTGTTGACTGCTATTTGTAATGAACAGATAAAACATTTTGGTTTCTTTTTTATCCCAAAAGCAATGGTTTTTAAATTTGCTTATGGTATTTGCATTTAATTCAGCCACTATTTGTCGAGTACCTCTTATGCTCACAATTGAGTGCTAGATTTTGGAGAGACAAAGATGAATAAGACTTTATCAAGCCCTGCCTAGAGTGAGCTGACAGATGGTTTTATTGTTGACCCTTTTCAAATAGTCATATAATGTAGTCACATGTCTGGGGATAGACAAACATGTGGGCACATATAATAACGTGAGAACATCCTTAACTAGGCAGAGCTGAGAAAATGATTGATGGCCATCATCATTTATAGGGAAAGCTGGGTAGATGAGGTGCTCTCTGAACTGGACCCTATACCCCCTGCCATCCCTGCTGGGCTGGGTTTCAAAAGACAAAAGGAAGCAAAAATGTACCTGTTGAAGCCCAGTCAGCTGCCTTTTAGCTTGGGACAAAAGGGGAAGTTAGCTCAGCCTCACCGGGCAGCTTGCTGTTTTCCTTTTCATGGACGTAAACTTAGTTGCCAACCCTGGTGTTCCCCAAAATGACACTGTCAGGTGGCCAGCTGGGATTTTAAGATCCTTTGGATCAGACATCCTAAATTTGGGGAGAAGTGGCCCCAGTGATTGCTCGGCTCCAAAGGGAATTTCTCAATCCCTATTACCACACCAACAGGAAGGCAATCAGTGGTAGCCCTCCCCAGGAGAATACTTCTCAAGATGCGAAAGACTAACATGTTTATAATGGCAGAGGGATGGATTGTAGGTGCAGAAGTGGTCAGGAAGCACTGCTGGTATGAGATCTCTGAGGCGTAAGAAAGGACGGGACCCAAAGCTCTGGTGGAGTGATTGATTGCTGCCGAATAAATGAAGGGAACCAAAGTAAAGAGCTCTCCAGGGTGGGAGAGAGAAGATAAAAAGGAAGTCAAGACCCCAAAAGCCTTAGTTAGAATTGTCTGATAGCTGCTGTTATTCTCATTATGAAACCCAATGAAAATGGCAAAAAAAAACAAAACAAAAACAGTTCCAATTTAAAACCTAAAGGAATCTTGAAAAAGGGGAAAAACAGAAAAATGGCATTTTTTGTCCCACTTGAGGGGGAGTCAGTATCTGCTGATTCCCTGTTGATTTTCATTCAGCAGCTCTTTGAGGGCACCACTGTTCTTGGCACTGTTTTCATAACATTTGCATTCTAACAGGGTAGATTACAGACAATCAGCAAGTAAACCAAAGAATAATTGCAGATTGTTTTCTGCTGGGAAGGATTTAAACAAAGGATGACTGGTAGTAAACTGGGGGTTGGGGTGGCTTTGGGTTCACTGGAGATAGCAGGCTAGGGAAGGCTTCTCTGAGGAGGTGACGCTGGAGCTGACCCTGAAGGATGAGAAGGAGGCAGCCAGGGAAGGTGTTCCAAGCCAGAGTAGAAGAGCCAGCATTGAAAGTCCCAAGGTGGAAAAATCTTGGCGTGTTCTAGGAACTGAGAGGAGGACAGGCTGGCGGGAGTGTGGTGAGTGACTGATATGACATATATGGGATGGCAGCAGCCGAGATTGTCAAGATCAGTAGGTGGTGTAGAGCCTGGCCCTGTCTTACGTGCATTATTTCTACCATCCAGCTGATTCCAGCCTCAGAACCTCCTGAGGTAACCTTGGTGGGGTCAGTTTCAGTTGTGTGGTAGAGATGAAAAAAACAGTTGTCGGAGATTGAGGACTGTGAGAAAGGTGATTATGCCTGTGTGAGAGGAGTCTGAGAGATGGAGGGGTTGAGTGCGTGTGTGGTGTTCATGTCTGCACAGCACCAGTACGTTCACAGATCAGTGGGAGGGGGCCTCATTGGTGCTTTGGGGCCCAATCGGGCCATGGTGGTGATCATCAGTCCCGTTTTGCAGACAACATTTGTGTTCCATCAGCATAACTCATGGGAAATGTTAACATCGATGATGTGTGCATCTTGGATTGTTCTTTTATATGTGACAAAAACAATACTTCTCTCTATTTAGTTTATTTTTTTAATGTTACATTCAAAAAATATAAGAGGTCCCCATATATCCCCCACCCCCCTCACCCCACTCCTCCCACATCAACACTCTCTTTCATCGTCATGGGACATTCATTGTATTTGGTGAATACATTTTGGAGCACTGCTGCCCCACATAGATAATGGTCTACAGTGTAGTTTACGCTTTCCCCCTGTCCACCCAATGGGCCAGGACAGGACATATAATGTCCAGCACCTGTCCCTGCAGTTCCCCCCAGGACAACTCCAAGTCCTGAAAATGCCCCCACATCACACCTCTTCTTCCCTCTCCCTACCTTCAGCAGCTACCACGGCCACTTTCTCCATATCAATGATACACTTTCTTCCATTACTAATCACAATAGTTCGATAATAGAATACCAATAAGTCCTCTCTAATCCATACTCTATTCCTCCATCCTGTGGACCCTAGGATGGTTATGTCCACTCCACCTCTATATCGAGAGGGGGCTTAGATTCCATATGGATGATGGATGCAATTCTCCTGCTTGCAGTTGTAGGCACTCTTGATTCCCTGGTGTGGTGGTTGACCTTATTCACCTTGCCATTAGCTGGCCGGGGTAAGTCCAATAAACCAGAGGAGTTGCAAGTCTGCTGAGGCTCAGGACCTGGCTGTCACATGGACAGTCCAGACATTCAGGTCTCCTGAGTATACGCCAACCCCAGTTCCAACCATAGGTCCAGTAAAAGTGACAGAAGAGGCATGTGTAGAAAGCTTACATCTCAGTCCAACTCCATCACACTTAGGAACACAAACTGCAAAGTAGGGCCAACTGACATGGCACTGAACACCAGAGCCATCTGCCATGACCATAGAACCTATGGGTCTCTGTAGCCCTCAGGAGCACCACTACCTGGGGTTTTATCTACTTTGGCTGTCTCTGGGACCCTGCTGAGGCATGTGTAAGCGGGACCCCACTGATGACCTCCTGACTCTTTTTGAGACTCATAGCCATATGAACTCATTTGTCCTTTCCATTTCTCTCTTTTAGTCAAAGTCAAAAAGCAGTTTTTAACACCTGATATTACATGAAGGCTGAGATATTCTGCTGGTCTAAGTTGACCCTTTTATTCAAGGTCTTTTTCTAGTTACGTCATCATTTTTAACCATTTTGGTGAAGGATGCGAAGATGGAATTGGGCATTCCACCTAAAGTGTGGGGGATCTGCACTCAGTGCACAATGTGGTTATTTATTTCCTTTTTATTTTTCAGGTGATACACTAGTACAGCTCTGTAACATCCTATATTTCCTTAGTAAACAGTGTGACCTAAGTTAAATATTTAAGTAAGGTTATTTTTTTTTAGAATGAATTGGCTTGAGTACTCACTTGCAAGATTAAAAGGAAGTCCATGTAGCCTTCGTATCCCTTTTGAGACTCCCCTTAGGCCTTGAATTGGCCAACAGTCCAGCCTCTTTCTCAGTTCAGAGGTGGCAGCCTCTTTACTTTCATTATCTCTTTTTATTTTTTTCCCCACCAATACTTCATTTATTTTTAAATTTTTAAAAATATGTTTTTATTTTTTAAAAGATATTTAGATTAAATAAATGTTACCTTAAAAATACAGGGATTCCCATATGCCCCATTCCCCATACCTCCCTGCATAAACAACATCATTCATTAGTGTACATTCATTGCAATTGATAAACGCATTTTGGGGCATTGCCACTGAGCCTGGATTATAGTTTACATTGTAGTTTACACTCTCTCACACACAATTCTGTAGGTTATGGGAAGCTATATAATATTGTGCCTCTTTAATGACTGATGAATTCATGAAAGGGCCCTGCTTGTTGGCAGCTGATATTCTTTTGGCTGGATTTAGCCAGTGAGAAGACAAGTAGGAGACAGGAGGGGGGACCAAGGACCAAAATCCTGTAGGGCTGCATCAGCTCTACCTGGGGTATGCGCTAGTGTCCAACCTGGGATATTTGTGAGACTAAACAATGGTGTTACAATGAAAATTGAATCAGTTTTTGAAATATTTATTTAACAGATTGGCTTAAAATAGCATTATTCACAAATTTTTCAAAGATAAAAGTATAACAATCGCGTGTGTATGTATTAATGGGGATTTTTAAGACTTCTGAATGTTTCATCAAATTGGGATCCAGCTGCAAATTCATAGAGTTCCTCAATTTCCTTCCATTCTGTTATAGAATACAAATGTACCCAATTTAAAATAAGACCTACATTACTAGTCTTACCACAAGCTGAGAAGTTCCCAAGTCCAGCCATCTTATTTCAAAAGTATTTATTTTTCACCATTTGATCTCTGATGTTTTAATTTGTTTGCTGCCTCCAATGCTTGTAAGGATAAATTTCAAAATCTTCCTCTTCACAAACTTCCTATCATTAATGGTAATACTCCAAAAGCTTCAAAACCTGAAGTGTTTTGGCAGTATGTTGAATTTTCCGATTGAAGACTCCTATCATTGTAAACAAAATTTAGAGGTTTAATTTCAAAAATAAAAATCACAGCCATGGTAGAACAGTTGGGTTGATTTACATGGCAGTTCTTTAAAGGTTCATGCATCCCTAAAGTCTGATTGATGGGGGCACCAAAAAGCGAAAACTGATGTGGCCATGCTGGCTCAGTATTATTTTATATATTCAGTATCATCTCTTTGTCCCAGAAATTTTGTAGTTCAGTTATTTTGAATAAAAAAAATAGGTACCTATGGCTTTTACATTTTGAGTCCTACAGTGTGGTTTCAATTGGTCGTACATCATAGCATGTTTGAATGTGGTGATGAATTATGTCTACACCATAGTTCCAAGTACATTTCTACTCCATCAGTTTCTTAATTATTAAGAACCTTATGTTTATTATGATTGCCATTTTTGAGATGAGAAGATTGAGAAGAACAAAATTGGGTGCATGACAACAATAGCAAGAGCTCATCTTTAGAAATGTTAAATTTGAGTAGGCAATTGGATATGTGAATCTGAGGTTTTTTAGGGCTGGAGGTATATACATTTTGGAATTATCAGCCTATGGATCTTATGTAAAGCCACAGCAAAGAAAAGTGTATAGGTAAAAAGAGAGAGAGAAGATGTCCAAGGCCTTGGGTCATTCTAAAATATAGTTGTAATAAAAATTCGGCCTGTGAAGGAACTAGGAAATGCTGGATCAGAGGGTAAATGAATGTTTAACTTCAGTAGATAATGCCAGTTTTCTGCAATAGATGTAACAATTCATACTCCCAATAGCAGTGTTTTAGAGTTGCAATTGCTCCATATCTTCCCTGGTACCTTTATATCCTGTAACTTACTTTTAACTTAAGATGAAAATCTGGAACTATTTGTTTATAACTATAAAATATTATATATATATACACACACACACACACATATATTGATACTAGAGTTCAACACCTGCCTAAAAAACCTGGGAAAATTGCTTCATTCTCACTGTAGCAGTATTTTCTTCTGTCAGAGTTTATTTGGTGCTGTTCCTGTCCTATGAGTTGTACATATCTTGATTAATTGTCTCTGAAACTCTTTTTGGTAAGTACCATTATTACGCTCCTCATTTTTAGATGAAGAAACTGAGACACAGAGGAATTAAGTGCCTTGACCAAGGTTGCAAACTACTTTGCCCTATCAAGATTTGCCTGCGAGCAGCCAAGTTCAAACTTGCACTCTTATCTGTGTGCTTTACTGCCTCTCCCGAAGGAGTTGTGAATGTTTTATAAACCCTGTGCTGCTCCCCAAAAGATTAGCCTCTGAATGCACAATTGAGGCTGTTCTCCACTTGACTCTGTGGAGTCAGTAGAGAAGAATCAATTTACCATTGCCAAAAATAAGCAATAACTACAGCCTGATTTTTCTCTGTGGCGATTTTAGGTTTTGAACCTTATCAAGGTGACTGGGTAGAAGCTAAGGTTTCCATCCATCCATCCACCTACAACAGAAAGGCACTCTCAGTGAAGCCTCTGAGATACAAGCATGTGCACGAGGTAGTTTGTTTGCATGATGATGTTGTCATTTGTTTCTGCTAACCCTTCCCTTAGTGATCATTTCTGCTTCTCAGGATTCTACTGAGTGTTCTGGGAAATCTTAAAAAATAATAGAAAATACATTCTTTTCTCAAGAGGTGTCAATTTTCTTACTGAAAAGGCTCTACTTCTGAAAGGAAATAATTAGAGAACAATGTAGAGCTTATGTATTATTAAGTTCTAAATTATATAGCTTATTTAAGAAGTGTTAGAACGTTCTGAGAAGAAGAATAGATAAAATTTGTGTGCCAGAGAATTGTTGGAGAAGATTGGAGTGGGACTTGAGCTAGCAGTACAAGCTGGGTATTATTTGGGTAGTGGGCAGCTGAGTGGAAAGTGAGTTGGAAATTCAGGTTGCACAAAGATATGGATGAGAGAATGAGCTTGGAATGTGACAGAGGAAGTAGGGGGAAAATGATAGCCAGCTAACACCACATTCCGTTCTTAGCCCTTTTCATTCTCGCAACCTTAACTCTAGGGGTCAGTGTATATTTTATGTAATATTCAGAGCTATTTTTCTCATCTGAGACCCAGGCACCATCCCCAGAGGTTCTGATTTAATGGGTCTAAGATAGGGTGTTGGACTGGGTATTTTACAAAGTGCCCCGCTCTTTCAAATGTGCCAGTGAGGCTGGGAATCACTGATGTTGTATGATCTAATTTGGAGTGAGTGAGGAGGTGCAGATGCTGTTACAGTGTATGCTTTTAAATGGCCTTTTCATTTCTTATATTTCCAGGTCTGCATCACTAGTCTCTGTGGAAGAAATGGGGTGATAGATGATAGTATCTTTTTTACCTTGGATTCTCTGAAACTTCCTGATGGATACATACCTCAGGGATCGGATACCGTAAATGCAGTTGCGGTGGAGAACACACAGTTCTGCTATCTTTGGAGAGCGATTTCTATGACCCTAGTGAAAAGGTGGCAATAAGAAAACAACATTGTTATGCCCTATGCAGCATTTCTTATCTTGGCAGGAAAGGGCCTGGTTTAAATATGTTTAGAAAAAAAAATAGCTTAGTAAACCTCAGCATTTTATTTCAAATACAAATTTTAAAATCCAGAGTAGGCTGGCTAAATGGATGTATCTTCTGGAGAGTGTTCAGCAGTTTTCATGGCTGATTAAAGAGAATTTCATCACAATCCTTTGTAATAATCTTATATTCTTGTGTTTTTCCTTGTAGTAGATCTGTTGTGTTTTTTAAAATTAATCTGCATTCTTTGTTTTTCCCTTCATCCTTTTACTTTTTATTTTTAGAACACATTGCACTTCAGTTTTTAAAAAAATATTCTGAGTTTGCTTTACAGGTCCAATGGGACCTTTCAAACCTCTTGTGGTTAGTTCCCCACCTTTTGGGTATCTGGTAGGAGTGAATATCCAGTAGAGTTTAGGTGTTCACTCATGGATTCACTCCACAAATACTTGCCTTTTATGTGCCAGGCGCTGTTCTTGGCACTGGGCATATAAAGCCTTGAAGAAAAAAGACAGAAATCCCTGCCATAATGGAACTTGCATTCTGTTGATCCCCGCCTTGGCTGTCTGATCTATGTAGTAGCAGCTAGTAAGATGGAAAGTGGTGGAACTCCAGGTCCCTGGGAAAGTACTCATTCAAAAGCAGCACCTCATTCCTGTGGGACTTAATGGAGTTGTCTGCCTGTAGACTTGAAAGATGTATGGGCCATGGATTCTGCCACCTCTCCATTTAATTCTCCAGTTTGGTTGTGATGGAAGAGTGTTCTTTGAGAATACCAGTAGATTACCATAAACGTAGTCAGATGGGGATTTCAATCACAGTTGCTCTTTCACATATAGCCTCCCTGGACTGAGTGAATCACTTCAGTGTCTACTATGCACCTGTTGTGCTGGTGAATATTTTTCCTTCATCCTTTTAAATGGCAAACTCCAGAATGAGTTGGATTTCACAGGAGCAACCCAGCAGCAGTATGCCTGAACGTTTTGCCTCAAGGATTTGTCAACTCTGAGACTCTTTGCCATATTTTAGAATGCAGAGTCCTTGAGCATCTTACCTTCATTAGGGAATTGCCCTAGTTTTCCTAAGTGGATGACACCATGGTGTTGGGACTGGGGTTGCAGGAAGTAGCAAGCAAGTTAGAAACAAGTTTTTCTGAAGGTGGGAAATATTGCAAGCAAATACACGTGAACCTACAGCCATGAGTTTCTGGGGCTCCAGGGTTGTATGGTGTTGCTTCCCAACTGGTGTGCTGTGAGTTCTACATTCGCTGAGATACAGATTCCCATCAGCTCATTTATGGATAAATGCAGTTAAGTAAAGGGATTAAGACAATGATCTTGAGCAGAAGCTGGCAAACTACACCTCTTGGGCCAAATCTGGCCTGCCATGTATGTTTGTTTGTTTTTAAAAACCAGCTTTATTGGGAGATAAATCATATGACATTTAAGGTGTTAAATGGTCAACTGTGGTGTGAGAACTGAAATTACTGTTTATGTGCTGCCTTGCCATCTGGAGCAAACCAGAGGGGCCTTGAATAGACTAACCACTTGTTCCCCTGCCCACTCTGCTCCCTGGGATAAGGACTCCTAGCCTAACAACCAGGGCATAGGGACCAGGCAAAGTGGCTGCTCATCCCTAATTAGTGGTCTTCAGTTTCCATCCATTCCTCAGAATTATTCCAACAGTAACATCTTCCTGTGGGAATCAGTGAGCACCCTGCCCTCTTGTCACTACAAAACCTGCCTATGGTAGCCCATGCTTCTTTGCTCTGGGACCCAGTGCAAGCCCTACGATGAGAATTCCTTCCTCACCAAGGGGTGAAGAGGAGGTGAATGAAAACAATTTGATATTTTTAAAGTACATTTACAAAGTTGTGCAGGCATCACCACAATCTTAATTTTAGAACATTTTTGTCCCTTTAAAAAAATCCTTATAATAGGAATAAAAATCAGATTCCACATTTTACCTTTTTGATAGAAAAACAAACACATTCATTCCTCTTCTGCCTTTTAAAGTGGGTCTGACATCTCTAAGCATTGAGACCACTGCATTCAATTCACACATATTTCATTTCAGAAGACACTTGTGGTGTGAATGTCAAATCTCCATTCCCACCCAGGAGTGCTAACTAAGCTCCCTAAACATGTGACCAGTTGCCCACTGCAATCTCTTGAAATCAAACTCATCTGTCTTCCAACAAGTTTTCACCTTCCCGCTTTGGCAGGGGTTCTTAACCTTTTTTGTTCCATGGACCCTGTATTAGTCAGGGTTCTCTAGGGAAACAGAATCAACAAGAGATATCTGTCAATAGTATGTGATTTTATGAGTCTCTCATGTGACTGTGGGGATGTACAAGTCCAGGTTTTGCAGGCAGGCTGCAACCAGGGGCTCCAATAAAAATCCAGTGAAGGTTCTTGATGAGTTCTGGGAGACGTTGGCTGTCCAAAGACAAACTGGGAAATTCTCACGCAATGCTGGAATCAGTTCCCCTTATAAGGCATTCAACTGATTGGATAAAGCGTCACTCATTAATGATGGCAATCTCGCTGATTGATGTAATTCTAATCACCTATCTATGATTTACCACTGCAGTAAAGTCAACGGTGACTAAAGTCCATAAATGCCCTTGTATTTCAGTTAGCCCAGTGCTTGCTTGACCAAACAACTGGGCACAATTACCTGGCCGAGGTGACACAATAGCCTAAAGATCCCAGTCCACCCCTTGTCAACTCAGCAACCATACACATTACCTTAAACCATACTTAGTCTCTAAGTAAAAACATTAACAAACATCCATATATATGTATTTCTCCTAATAATGTTGAACTCTCCTGCATACAACTGGAAACACATTAATTCCATACAGAATAGGGTGCAAGTTCTTGGATAATATTGACTCTCAAACTTGGCATCCTCAACTATTATGACATGAAACTAATACAACTTGTTATATGATAAGGAAAAAGTTTGGGAAAGAAGAAAAATTCATTTTGTGTACATATACAAACATCATAATGAAACAAGGGAGAAAGATTCATGACCATTATAGTCCTTGTTTCTGTAACTGGTCATGTGGTCGAATTTCATATTTATCGCTGACTTCTTCCACTACCCATTCTATGTTTCCATTACCTTCAGCAAGCATTTCAGCTGGCCATGGTTCTTTGCCTGGTAGGGTGACCCAGACTTTGATTCCTGAAGATTCTGGGCCATCGTTAGTCCTGCTTGGATTGGGTTGTTGCAGGTTTCCATTGACTTTTAATCATAAGACATGGCAGTACAAGGAGATGCCCCAGAGGGTCTCCTGTATTCCAGGCAAATTTTTCTTTGCCCCAATTATGTAGATGCAGTCCTATTTCCCCTTGATATTATCAATCACCTCAGCCAGTACAGTAATTCCCTTCTTTGTTGATTCAAAGTTAAGAGGAGCCCAAAGTGGCCAGGTGGCAGTTTAACTTCCAGTTCCATGGAATCATTGTTGTGTTCCCTGGTACTCCTTTGGGGACTAAAACCTGTAGACCTGCAGAGTTTGAGGTTGCAGGGACAGGAAGCAAAAATTTTCCTAGTGGGTCACTAGGGCTAATAGTGAGTGGTACCACTCCCATTTCCACCCCTTGATTCCTGGACCCATGGATCCTGGTTATGGGAGAAACAGCACCATAGAGTGGATGCTGATTTAGAGCATACATAGCCTCCTGGAGAACCTTGCCCCAGCCCTGCAAGGTATTGCCACCTAGTTGGTGCTGTAACTGAGTCTTCAAAAGACCATTCCACCATTCTATCAGTCCAGCTGCTTCAGAGTGATGGGGAACATGGTAAGACCAGTGAATTCCATGGGCATGTGCCCATTCTTGCACATCATTTTCTGTGAAATGGGTTCCTTGATTGGAAGCAATGCTGTGTGGAATGCCATAGCAGTAGATAAGACATTTGGTAAGTCCACAAATGGTAGTTTTGGAAGAAGCATTGTGTTCAGGAAATGCAAACCCATATCCAGAATATGTGTCTATTCCAGTTTAAACAAATCACTGCCCCTTCCATTGTGGAGGTGGTCCAGTATAGTCAACCTGCCACCAAGTAGCATGCTGGTCACCTCGAGGAATGTGCCATATCAAGGGCTGAGTGTGGGTCTCTGCTGCTGGTAGATTGGGCACTCAGCAGTGGCTGTAGCCAAGTCAGCCTTGGTGAGGGGAAGTCTGTATTGCTGAGCCTATGCTTAACCTCCATCCCTACCTCCATGGCCACTTTGTTCATGAGCCCACTGGGTAATGACAGGAGTGGCTGGGGAAAGAGGCTGAGCATTAGCCACAGAGCAGGTCATCTTTTCCACTTGATTATTAAAATCTGCCTCTGCTGAAGTCACCCTCTGGTGAGCATTCACATGGGATACAAATATTTTCATGTTTTTTGCCCACTTAAAAATATCAATCCACATACCTCTTCCTCAGACCTCTTTGTCACCAATTTTACAATCATGTTCCTTCAAATTTCCTGACCATCCAGCCAAACCATTGGCATCAGCCCATGAATCAGTGTACAAACACACCTCTGGCCATTTCTTCTTCCAAGCAAAATGAACAACAAGGTGCACTTCTCAAAGCTCTGCCCACTGTGAGGATTTGCTCTCACCACTGTCCTTCAGGGATGTCCCAGAAAGGAACTGCAGTGCTGCAGCTGTCCACTTTTGGGTGGTACCTGCATATCATGCAGAACCATCTTATACCAAGCCTGAGTTTTCTCTTCCTCAGTCAATTGATTTTAAGAGACTCCTCAAGAGGCCAAAGCTGTGGGCTGGGAAAGAGAAGGTAACATGGCAGGGGTGTTGACCATGGGCATTTGGGCTACTTCCTCATGTAACTTACTTGTGTCTTCAGGACCCACTTGATCCCTGTCTCGTATATACATACCACTTCCACTTTATTATGGAGTGCTGCTGTGCATGCCTGACTTTATGGTTTGGTGGATCAGCCAATACCCAGCTTATGATAGGCAACTCAGGTCTTAAGGTAACTTGCTGGCCCATGGTTAAGTGTTCAGTTTCCACTAAGGCCCTGTAGCAAGCCAAAAGCTGTTTCTCAAAAGAGGAGTAGTTATCTGCAGAGGAGAGCAGGGCTTTGCTCCAAAATCCTAAGGGTCTGCATTGTGATTCTCCTATAGGGGCCTGCCAAAGGCTCCAGACAGCATCTCTATTTGCCACTGAAACTTCCAGCACCACTGGATCTGCTGGATCATGTGGCCCAAGTGGTAGTGCAGCTTGCATGCACAGCAGCCTGGACCTGACTCAGAGCCTCTTCTTGTTCCAGTCTCCAATCAAAACTAGCAGCTTTTCTGGTCACCTGGTAAATATACTGGAGTAGCACACCAAATGATGAACTCATTGTCTCCAAAATCAAAAGAGACCAACTAATCATTATTCCTCTTTTTTGGTCATAGGAGGGGCCAGATGTAACAGCTTTTCCTTCACTTTCAGAGGGATATCTCAACATGCCCCGTACCACTGGACACCTAGAAATTTCACTGAGGTGGAAGGACCTTGCATTTTAATTGGATTTATCTCCCATCCTCTCATGCAAATGCCTTACTAATAAGTCTAGAGTCTTTGCTCCTTCTTGCTCACTAGGTCCTATCAACATAGTATCATCAAAACAATGGACCAGTGTGATGTCTTGTGGGAGGGAGCAATGATCATGAACCCTGAGGACAATATTATTACATAGAGATGGAGAGGTGATATACCCCCATGGCAGGACAGTGAATGTATACTGCTGACCTTGCCAGTCGAAAGCAAACTGTTTCCAGTTGTCCTTACTAATAGCAATTGAGAAAAAAGCCTTTGCCAAATTAACAGCTGCATGCCAGGTATCAGAATCTGGTATTGCTTTTGGTTTACTAATTTGCTAGGTAGGGACAGTTGTAGTGACTACCACTTAGCTTTTCCAACCATAATAGCCCTCACTCCACAAGTCAGAGTTGTGTTGACACAATAGTCTAACCATCACAGGAGTCAATCCGCATTTCCCCTTGACACCTGTGGGACTAGCTAACCACGAATCTATATTTACTGTCTCTCTAGGTTTGCCTATTCTGATGTTTCACGTAAATGAAATAATATAATATGTAGCCTTTTGTGATTGATCTCTCTCATCTAGTGTGGGAAAATAGCTTGAATTTGAATGTGGGAACCTGACTTGAAGTTGAAAACATTTCCATAATGCAGATAAGAAGTGTGGGCTTAGGAAAACCAGCCTAGACTAGACAGAATGCTGTCTGGTCAGCACGAAAATTGTTTGCATGTGGAGACATTTGAACTTTATTATGGCCTGCTTCCTAGCATTGCCGGTTCTACAGCATTAATAACAAGCATCCTTGAAAGTAAACATAGATAACTACTGCTTTGCAATTTCTAATAAATACGATGTGGAAACTAGGGTCGAGGCTCTCAGTTCCAGAAGCTGTTGAGTCCCCTGCTCCCATCTTTAATTTCTCTCTTGTGTCTTTCTTTCTGTCCTTTTATTTCTTCAGTTCTGCGTTGCCTTCCCTTCATGCTAACCTATTGCTGAGCTGGTCTCAGCAACTGGTGCCCAAACAGGGACTTGAGGGGAAGAAGGATGGCTTCGAGCAAAACTAAGGTGTTGTCATGGTGCACAGCCCTGAGTGGTTTAGAAGGCCTTCCAAGTCCTCGGTGAGTGAGGACACTCTCGGGCATTTTAGCAGGGTTACGATGGGAAACGGAGACAGTTCACCCATATGTCTGTCTCCTAAAACAGCTCCTCAAGGCAAGAGGAGCCAAGATCAGTGAGTCTCATATTTTAGAACTCTTACAGGTTATAGAAAAATATTGCTCATAGTTCCCAGCAATAGGAAGTTTAGAATTAGGAGATTAGGAAAGAGTAGAAACAAGAGTTTAAAAATTACATGTACAAGGTGTTTTGCTCCTGCTTACTATTTGGCCCACTTGGACTATTATTAAATCTGTTTTGATACTAAATCTAGAGTTTTCCCTTCAGCTCCTTCATTAACTGACTTTAGAAAGTCACTTTCCCCTCCGCCAACACTTCCTCCCCCTCCTATATCCGGAGAAGCTCAGCCAAAGTTATCAGCTTTACAAGAGGGCATCTTGCAGGCTAGAACAGAGGGAAATCATGTGGAGCCACTTGTGCAAGAAGAGGTTAAGTCACAAATACAATGTCCTGTGCAGGAAAAAGTGCTAAATAAGGCCCTTGTTAGTGAAATCATGCATGTAAGAAAATTCTCTGTTAAAGTGTTGGCTAAGATAAGGAAAATATTCTGGCAGCAACTGTGCAAACCCCCTGCTGCCTACATGATAATGTGGCTGTGGGCTAGTGGGGGCTGATAGAATTAAGCTGCTGGAAGAGGAGGAAAATATGGCAACATTGGCATTCTGTTTTGTTTCCATGCTGATTCCGATTGGGCCTATTTAGCCAAATTAATAAAATCAGTACAAAATTTTTATCAAGGTGTTAAAAGGAATTTTGGTTTTAAATAAATAGCTTACTCCTGAACTTCAAGTCTTAGTATAGTCTTAAAGAGTAGTAATCCAAAAAATATGTGCTGTCTGTCTAAACTGATAAATAAAAGCTTAACTGTATTTATGCTGCTCAAGTTATCCTAACTGATTGCTGATTACTAATAAAAGTGTTTCCAAGAACAAGCTTGCATGTTTCAGGCAACATGGATTCTAGAAGAAATCTTAAAAGCAGTAAAATCTAAGATGTGAAATGATGGAGAACTTAAAAACAGCTATACCAGAAAAGTAAGAATTATAAGTCAAATTGTAAACTTTATGTTTCTGTTGGTGTGTTGTAATTGTTTTATGTTTGTTTATTTGTTCAATGTCACTGTATATTTTGATACCTCCAGATGGTAATATAAATTAATAAATACAAATTTCTAAAAGAGCTCTATTCAAATGGCCAAAAATTAAGTAAGTGCTTATATTAATACATATAAGTTTAAATGTTAATAAGATCTCTACAATGATAAAATATTGTAAGTCTTGATTAACAAAATTTTTATAAACCTCTTCATAAAGAATAGCTCTTACCTAAATTGAAATGAATAGTTTATTTTTCTTCACAGGATAAAATGAAGGATGTAAAACTTAAATGAATATTAAAGAAGGTAAAAAGTTTGTGGGAGTGCTGATTGAAATTTAATAAGTTTGTTCAAAAAAGTGTGTTTTGTCTTAAAATAAGATGTCTGGTTTTCATAAAATCAGAATGAACATGCGCAGGATGGGACTTGAATGCATGTGGCAAGTTGTAGAAGATATTGTGATAACTAAGTAAGGGAATGTGTTCTGTGAAGGTGAAATTTTTCTTAATATAATTATAATCTATATGGTTATAAATAATTATAAGGAGTTTATGGAAGCATTGTTGAATTAAGGTGTTTACATGGCTAATTCCAAGAAGTCATTATTAAACAGAAACTGAATTAATAATAACAAAAATTAATTTTATAACAGGAAAAGTTGTTGGCAGTCAGCCTCCCCTGCCAACTTGTTTCAAAAGACTGTTTCTAGTATTGCATGCTACGAGGTATTTAAAATAGTTATTTTTGCATATAACCAAACTGAATCATTATTTTAACAAGTTTGTTTAGTGTTAATGGTAATTGTATGTTGTAAGAAGTTTGCTTGGAGACAGTTTCCAAAATCATTTTGGTAACTTATGTATGTAGGATGTGTAGACTCTGTTTTTATTACTAAAGAAACAGAAAATAATTTTATCTTAAGATAAAATGGTTGGTTATTAAGAAAGAGTAAAATGTGGGACAAAACCTGAATGAATACTGAAAGCCGGAAGGTTCGTGGAAAGGGAATTTTTATGGTTAATGTTGAGTAAGATTTGATGGGTCTATCTATAAAGTTTTAAAAAGCTTTGGTATCAAATAGTATATTGATGCAAAGTTAAAATTTTGTTCTTTCTTAAAGTGTCTCAAGTTACTAGTATGTTTTAGTAAAAGTTTATAAAGATTTTTTCTCCTGAATAATCAGTATACAAAGAAAGTCTGTTTTATCAAAATAGTGTCTTGTACTTTAACCTTATTGATCCCTTGGTTTTTTTAAGAAGAAGCAAGTCTCATCACTTTTAAAGGAACATAAAGTTCAAACCTGATTTCTTGAAGTCAGATCCTTAAAAGTATTTTTTTATTTCAAACTATTGCAAAAAGGTTGTTCTTTTACCTTGAAAAAGTTAAAGTAATAAAATAGTTAAGTTCCTTTAATATGTTATAAGTTTAATGGAAAGTGTTTAAAAGTGCTATAAAATTAAATGTATTCTTTAACCATCTGTTAATTAAAGTTGTATGAGTAAAAAGTTCATATGAATACTTAAAGAGTGTATAAAATTCCTGGAAATTTACCAGTGTTTCAGCATAATATTAGATAAAAGTACAATGAGGTTAATCATGTTTTTAATTATTATTAAAAATAGTATGTGTCACAGAAACAACCTGTTATCATAAATTAAAGTAATACCACTGCTGTATGCAGCAGTCCCAAATATTGCTAGTTTGTTTTAAGAAATTAATATCCAACTGTGTCACTATCACTTTGTTTTAAATCTTTCTAAGACTTTCTTTAGTATTTCCTTAGGCAAGTCAAGCCAGCCTGCATTCTCTTACCTGTAGAAAACCCAACAATGGACTTTTGCAGTGCCTCCCCAAGGCTGTGTGCATACCCAACCATCTTCCCTGGCCTGATGGCAAAGAATCTGGCTGCATAGAAGACGTCTGTGGCTGGAACCCTACTGATGACATTACGTTAACCAGTAATCCTTTTTTCAGAATTAAAAGAAACATCAGAGACAGTAGTTATCTTATCTTAAGAGCTTAAATTGGCAAACAATTGGGACAGGCTGCAAGGTTCCTGCTGCTCTATCAAATTCTTAAATGGTGTTTAGTTGGGTAAGACAAAACTATAAACTCTGCTGTAATTGATAAAGTACAATGTTTTCTCATGTTAATGGAGTTTGTAATATTGTTGAAATATTTAAAATCTTTCATCCCTCACTTAGCTCAAATATTAAAACCATTCTATTAATTGGGAAAGGTCCTTCATGGGATTAGGAGGACCTCGAGCCCTTTGCTTTAAAAAATAAAAAAGGAGGGAGAAGGTGAACAATGGCTTAGCCTGTGAATTGGATGTGGCCAGCTCCAGTATTGGCTTTGGGTGGGGTTTGTGGCAAAGGCAGCATTCTAAACCAGTACCCCTTGGGTTTTAGTCTCATTTCTGGAAGGGACCAAAAGTACAATATAAAAAAGCAATTTTGTGCAGCATAGAAAGCCCTGCTGAAAGTGAAAGATTTAACCCAATAGTGTCTGGTCACTCTGAAGACTGCCATCCCTATCTGGGGGTGGACTGCAAATATTAAATACAAGACAGAAACAATAGACTGTTGTGACTCACCCTCTGGGGAAGAGATCTGTAGAAGAACATCTGGGATGCCTGTCAGCACTGAAAGGTAACTATCATGTCCCTGCCCACTCCTCTAACATCTCTCTTAGGACTGTTGAGGCAGATGCCTTCGAGAACATCCAGAGCCATACCATGGAGACCTGAGAAGAAGCAGTGTGGCTCCACCGGAAAGGCGAACGTCTTGAATACCAAACCTTGTGGTGCCTAGCCCAGCAGTTCCAGCTGCCTGTTACTCGCCAACAGCTCATGGACTTCACCTATGTGTGTCCTTCATGCTTATTCCAATGACTGTGACATCAGACCCCCTCCTGCCCTTGGAAGGGGCAAGGTATACTTTCACTGCTACAGACACTGCATTGGGACTCTTATAACAAGACAGCTACTATTTTCTGACTAGAAAATGAATCCTCACAACAATGGACTAAGTTTACATTCAACACTGAGTTGAGGACCCAGGTCCAATAAAGATGTTAACAGTGAGACCAACAAAGGCATGAAATTATGAGTTAAAGTTCCAGGTGCCCCACAGCCCAAAATGGGGGAGTAACAATAATTTGTCACTGCCTATGCCTCAAACTATACAAAATGGGGAAAACTGAGGTAATTTTTGATCAAGTACTGGCCTATATAGCCTTGCTGGTTGGGAATCTTAAGCCCATGAGAAATGAAAGTCTATTCATTAAATGTCTGCTAGTTGGAAGTCTTATTGTTTGTTGTTGTATAATCTACTGCAGTTATAGATTATGTATAAAATGCAGTTTTGAGCTTGGTAGAAGAATTACAAACTGTAAATATGTGCTTATGCCTACAATGTGATTGGAATATATCTAGTTTTTGTATGACCCCCTATGTATATAATAGCAGTGATATTCCTTAGAAATCAGTGAAACGTCATTTTAGCTTAGATATTTCTCAATTACAAGCCCAAGTAACAAGCATTCAACATGCTCATTTGCAATTGCTTTCTGCCTCACAAACTATGACAGGAATTGTGGATGGATTAAGATCCCTGAACCCTGTGATATGGATTAAGAGTTGGGGAAGGGGTCTTCTAGGAGGTATATTAATGATCTGTTCCTGTCTGTTTTATATATATTTAGTCCTCAGTTGCACACTACAAACCCTCTCTGGGCTATGAAGCAGCAAAAAATTGCCAAATCTGCCTTCACTGCTTTGCTAAAACAAAAAAGGGGGAAATGTGGGAAAATAGCTTGAATTTGAATGTGGGAACCTGACTTGAAGTTGAAAACATTTCCATAATGCAGATAAGAAGTGTGGGCTTAGGAAAACCAGCCTAGACTAGACAGAATGCTGTCTGGTCAGCACGAAAATTGTTTACATGTGGAGAGATTTGAAATTTGTTATGGCCTGCTCCCTAGCATTGCAGGGGCTACAGTTTTAATAGCAAGCAGCCTTGAAAATAAACATAGATAACTACTGCTTTGCAATTTCTAATAAATATGATGTGGAAACTAGGGTCGAGGCTCTCAGTTCCAGAAGCTGTTGAGTCCCCTGCTCCCATCTTTAATTTCTCTCTTGTGTCTTTCTTTCTGTCCTTTTATTTCTTCAGTTCTGCGTTGCCTTCCCTTCATGCAAACCTGTTGCTGAGCTGGTCTCAGCAATCTAGGTTATCTAACTTTTTGACATATAAACGTTCATAGTATTATCTTACAGTCCTTTCTATTTCTGTAAGGTCGGTGCAATGTCCCCTTTTTCATTCTTGATTTTAGTAATTTGAGTCTTCTCTTTTTCTTGGTTATTCTATCTAAAAGTCTGTTGATTTTGTTGATCTTTTCAAAGATCCAGAATTTCATTATCTCTATTGTTTTTCTAATCTTTATTTTATATATTTCCACTCTAGTCATTATGTTCTCTTTACTTTTACTTTGATTTTACATTTCTCTTTTTTTAATGGCTTGAAAGAGCAACCATTTATTTATCCATAATTTTATGAATTGGCAATTTGGATAGAGCTCAGCTGGGACAGTTTGTCTCAGTGTCTTGTGTCAGCAGGGTTCACTTAAGCATTTGGAGTCAGTTTGCAAATCTGCAGGGGTCTGACTGATCCAGGATGTTCTTACTTCCATATTTGCAAGCTGGCTTCATCTGTCAGCCTGAGCACCTTGGCTCTCCATGTGACCTCTCATCCTCCATTAAGTTAAACTTGGCTTCTTTTCATGATGGAGAAATATTTCTAGAGTATAAAAGCAGACTTTGTAACATCCCTTCCACCACATTCTATTGAGATCTTTCTTCCTTTTTAGTATAGGTGCTTCCTGGTATTAATTTTCCTATAAGAATTGCTTTACCTATATCCCATATATTTTGGTAAGTTGTATTTTTTCATTCATTGCTAAGTATTTTCTAATTTTCCTTGTGATTTATTCTTTGACCCCGTGGTTGTTTAGGAATGTGATGTTTAATTTCTACATATTTGTGAATTTCTAAATTTTTTTTTCTCTTATTGCCTTCTTATTTAATTCCATTGTGGTTGGAGAACATACTTGGTATGAAACTAATCCTTTAAATTTTTTGAGGTTTGTTTTATGGCTTAGCATATAGTCTATCCTGGAAAATGTTACATGTACATTGAGAAGAAGGCATAATTTTCTGTTGTTGGTTGCAGTGTTCTCTAGTGCCTGTTAGGTCTAGTTTGTTAATAGTTGTTGTTCAATTCTTACGTTTATTCATTCATCTTCTGCTATTTGTTATTTCCACAATTGAAAGTAGGGCACTGGAGTCACCAACTATTATTACTGAGACATCCATTTATTACTTCAATTTTGTCAGTTTTTTCTTCAGGCTTTTTGGGTCTCTGTTGTTAGCTGATAATATTTCTAAGCATTATATCTCCTGATGAATTGACTCCTTTATCATTATATAATGTCCTTCTTTCCCCCTAGTAACAATTTTAGTCTTAAAGTCTACTGTACTTAATACTAGTAAAGCCACTCCAGCTCTCTTGGATACTTTTTACATGTTATATCTTTTTCTAATCTTTTAATTTCTAGCTTTCTTCATCTTTGAAACCAAAGTGTGCCTATAATTGGATCATGTTATTTTTTATCCATTTTGCCAATCTCTCATTTTTCATTGGAATTTTTGGTCCATTTAAATTTAAGGTAATTACTGATGAGGTAGGATATCCCTGCCATTTTGCTCTTTGTTTTCTCTGTGCCATATCTTCTATGTTCCTCTATTTGTCCATCACTGTTTTCTTTGTGTTAAATAGGTATTTTATAACATACCCTTTAAATATTTTTGTTGCTTCTTTTACTATATTTTTTGGTGTTACTTTCTTAGTGGTTGCCATGTATATTACAATTAACATTTTAATCCATAACAATCTAGTTTGGAATAAATACCAGCTTAATATTTCACTAGTATCCCGAAACCTTTCTTCTTTATAGCTCCATTCCCTAACCCCTTCATTTGTGTTGTTATTGCCCTATAATACATCTTATACACTGTGTGCCTATCAACACAGATAATTATTACTTTATGCAGTCATCTTTTAAATCAGATAGAAAAATAATTAAAAATTGAAAAAAGAATTTATAGTGTCTTTATATTTACCTATATAGTTACTTCTACCAGTACTCTTTATCTCTCCATGTGGATTCAAACTCCTGTATAGTGTTCTTTCATTTCAGTATGAATGATTCCTTTAAATATTAATTTGTGGATAGGTCTGCCAGCCATGCATTCTCTGTTTCTATTTATGTGGAAAAAGTATTAATTTCACCTTCATTTATGAAGAATCATTTTTATGGATATAGAATTCTTGGTTGAAATATTTACCCCTAGTACTTTGAATACGTCAGCTCACTGACATCTGGTATCCATAGTTTCTGATGATAAATTAGCTATTAATCTTATTAAGGATCCCTTAGTGCAGCAGTTTGATATTATTTATGTATCCACAAAAAGAAAAATTGTGTTTGTAAACTGGTCTGTTCCTCTGGTTGTGGTTCCCTTTGAATGCATTAGATTCAGCTGACATGTCTTGATTTAATTACCTGTTAAGTTTAGGGCTTTGATTCAACCACATCAGTAGGGCATAATTCAGGGTTGAGTCCCTGCCCCTTTTTTTTTTTTTTTTTTTTTTAAAGATTTATTTATTTATTTAATTTCCCCCCCTCCCCTGGTTGTCTGTTCTTGGTGTCTATTTGCTGCGTCTTGTTTCTTTGTCCGCTTCTGTTGTCGTCAGCGGCACGGGAAGTGTGGGCGGCGCCATTCCTGGGCAGGCTGCTCTTTCTTTTCACGCTGGGCGGCTTTCCTCACGGGCGCACTCCTTGCGCGTGGGGCTCCCCCACGCGGGGGACACCCTTGCGTGGCACGGCACTCCTTGCGCGCATCAGCACTGCGCATGGCCAGCTGCACACGGGTCAAGGAGGCCCGGGGTTTGAACCGCGGACCTCCCATATGGTAGACGGACGCCCTAACCACTGGGCCAAAGTCCGTTTCCCTGAGTCCCTGCCCCTTTAGGTGGCTGATATAAATGGGCACTCACTCAAGAAGGTGCAGAAGAGGAGATCTTGGTCACTTCAGTCTTGCCATGTGACAGAAAGGAGAATGCTCAAACAGCTAAAGCCCGGGGAAGAGAGATGAGCCCCATGCCAGCCTACAGCTGAGATTGGAAGAAGCTGCGCCCACAGAGCCTCAAGAGGAAGAGGAAGCCCCAGAAAGAGACACAGACAGAGATTGCCCACCACCTTGCTTTAACACGTGGCAACTGACTTTGGTGAGAAAACAGCCTTGAGTTGGACTCTTTAGAGCCTTGTAACTGTAAGCTTTTACGCAAAATAAATACCCTTTATAAAAGCCAACAGATTTCTGGTACTTTGCATCAGTACCCCTTTGGCTTACTAATACATGTGTACATGGGTGTTATGGCTTGGAATTATGTACCCCAGAAAAATATGTTCTTAATCCTAATCCATTCCTGTAGGTGTGAACATTTGTAAATAGAACCTTTGGTGAGGCCAACTAGTTGAGACTGCCTGGGAAAACTACCCTAGTTATGCCTTTTCCATTGGGGGTCATTTTCTAAAATTATATAGTTTAAATATACAGAAAAATGTCCAGAGTGATATAACAAATACCTGTGTAACCATTACCCCACAATTAATAAATGTTAAAATGTCTGTATACTTGCTTGATTTTGTCTTTATGTTTTTTATAAATTTTATTGAAGTATATCATACACACATGCACATACATAAACAAACATGCATATCGCCATACAGGGCTCCCAGACATTACCCCACCACCAACACCTTGCATTGTTGTGAAACATTTGTTATAGACTATGAACTCACTGTAGCCCATACCTTAAATTTGGTGTATTTCCTCCCAACCCACATAATTATTAACACACTCTTTGTTTTCTAAAATCTTTAGTGTTTGTTCCCTTATTGTTTATTATTCCCAGAATCTTGGCAGATTTATATTCATTTTCTAGATGTTCTCATCATATTACTGTCTAACAAGCAACCCCAAAGTTCAGTGGGGTAAAACAAGAGTCATGGTAGTATGCTTTCAGATTCTTGGGTCAGGAATTTGGATAGGGCAGAAGGGTGTGTGGCTCTTATCTTTCTAAGATGTCCAGGGCCTCAGCTGGGATGACTCAAATGTATGAGGCTGGAACAGCTGGAGCTGGAGGAACTGCTTCTAAGATAGCTTCTTCATCCCCATATCTGGAAGCTGGGCTGAGATGACTGAAGGACAGACTCAGCTGGGACTGGCCACCAGAGAGTCTGCATGTAGCCTCTCCAGAACAGTTGTCTCAAAATAGTCAGACTTCTACATGGGCTTCATCAGGAAATGCTCCTCACATACAAGATGGAAGCTCCAATGTCTTTTATGATCTCACTTTTGAAGTCACACAGCATTACTTCTGCTGCATTACTTTAGTGGCAGTCTCAAGCTTCCCCAGATTCAAGTGGAGGAGACATAGATCCCACTTCTTGATGGGAGTATAGGCAAATAATTTTCAGCCACGCTTTTTTCTTAATTTCATTTTTTAAATTAGAAAAGCCATAAAGCTTACAGAAAAAAATCATGTAAAAATATAGCATTCCCATCCCACACCCCGTCATTAACACTTTGCATTAGTGTGAAAGAGGGCAAAATATAATGTTTCTCCCTTCCACCAGATTGTGAGTCCCCTGGGGTTGATTGACCTGGACCTTCCTTAATTTCTTTGAATTTAGCCTAGACAACATCTTCAGCACAGTATGAAACAATACCTGCTGACTTCAGAGGGTCACTTTTGCAAAAATCTTAAAGGACTTTCTCAGCTTGGGTTGGAGAAGTAGGTCTTTCCTAAGTGCTTTATATTCCTGCTTATACTGCCTGCAATGATAACTAGGCAGTTATTAACAATTGCTATAAACATGCATAAAATAGATTTTAAAAACATCTTCACAAGGGGAGTACAAAAATGCAGGGAGGCAGAATGGGTAGTAACCCAATCTTTGCTATGTCACTGCCCCTTCTTGAACAACAGGGATGCTCCAAAAGACAAAAAATAATTGAGAGGGGGGATTGAGGCTAGTTGGTGTCAGTTTAAATGGGCACTCACCACCACTCTCGCAAAAAAACAGCTAAGAAGGGGCAAGATCCTGCCTGAGTGAGCTCTTTTGGGAACCTACAGAGCAGAAGTCTTCAGGACATTGACCTGGAGGGAACAGGACAAAGAGAGAAAAAGCCCAAGGGAAAAATGTGAGTTTCTCGGCCTGATGGCTGGAAACGATGAGCGGCTAAGCCTATCCTCAAGTCAAAAAGTCACTTCGAACCCCAACTCACACCAGCCACCAAGAGGGAGGGAGCGTTCTCTGGGATTAAGAGGGTTCTGGCAAAGGGTGGAGAGGGGTTTCCTTTCATTGGGTTTGGTTACCTGGACCCCTTTTGAACTTTTGGGAATATACCAGCTGGCAAGAGATGGCCCTGGGAAGAGAGGAGAGGGGAATCTGCTCAAGCAGCCTGATTTACCTAAACGTCCTGGGAGAGAGAAACTTGGGCTGGGAGACAGTGGGGTCAGGCAATTGTCTGGTCCAGTGCTGCAAACTATCAAAATTCCAACTCCCCTAAAGGAGGCGGGCAGTAGGAAGCACTTAATAACCTTCCTAGGGCCTATTTAGGGTTCCCTGGGAGGAGGGGGAGGCCTGGAAGAGAATTGAGAGTCATTTCTCTGCGGTAAGTTCGGATACCAGGGTCCCATTTGAATTTCAGAAGGGAATTCAACCAGACCAGGAAAGGTGAGGGGGGATCCAATCACACAGGCTATCACATCCTGCTACCCTGGGAGAGAAAGCAATAAGAATAGAAAGGGGGCAGGGACAGACAGGCTCCTAATCAGCATGAATCTACCCAACTGCAAAGAGTCAAACCTGCCCTAGGGAAAGGGACTGGAGCGCTCTCTAGCTAACAGACCCAAGGAGGAAATTTAGCTCAGTGGAGGAGTCTCTGATTAGAATATACGAAGTCCCTAGCTCGATTCCCAACTTTCCTTAGAGTAGTGATCCACCTGGTTATCAAACATCCAGCTGATACTTCAGGACAGGGAACACATAGACAGTATTTTTGTATTAGCTTCTCTTGGGTCTCTTATTTTTCTGAAAAAAGGTTCCTTTTTAAAAATTAACTTAGTTTACTTCCTAAAACCTGATTCAAAACTTGGAGAGGGCAGGCTGCTGGGTAATTGATGAACACTGGCAGCCTGAGAAGCTCCTCAGGGGCCTAAGAGGGAAGGCTGTTCTTCCTAAGTTTTTGTTTGATTATTTCCTTGTGTGTTTGGTTTTTGCTCTTTTTTTCCCCTTTCTTCCCACCCCCCACTTTTTAAAAAAAAATTAGGTGTTGCTGTCTTGTTTCTTGTTTACTGAGTTTCCCCCTTTCTTTGTCCCCCCCCCCTTTTTTGCCTACCAGTTTTGCCTACCTACGCTATTCATTTTCCTTCCTTCATCTTCCTATCTTCTGCTTTCTGTTTTTGTTCTTACATTCCACCTCTCTTTGTTTAGTGTTCAATTTTTCTTGCTTTTATTTCTATCTCTCTATTCTCTGGTTTTTTTTTTCCTTTTTAAAACTTTTTTCATATTGTCTTTTCTCTTTCCCTCTCTTATCATTCTGGCCTTTTAATTCATTCTAGATATTTTTTCAATTCAGTTTTTCATTACATTGTTTGTACCCCATTTTCTTATTCTTATTTCTCTACACTTCTTACATGAATTATTCATTTTCCTAGGTCTTACATGTTTCCTCTTCTAAATTTTACTATTATTATTATATTATCCTTTTTCTCTTCTTACCTCTTTCCCTTTCTCTAGCCCTAATCCTTTTCTTTCAAGGAACATAGAGAAAAGCAAGGAAATAGAATAAGAGGTACAGAGTGTCAAAGAGAAAACTTAGACACACACAAAAACAGCAACAAAATAAAACCCTAGAGTATGGAGAAAAACTAACTGAATAAACACATCAAGAAAAAGAGATGCCTAAATACCAACAAAAAATTATAAACCATACTAAGAAACAGGAAGGCATGGCCCAGTCCAATGAACATAATAAAAACTAGGAGGAGATTCAGAACATGGAACAACTAATCAGAGTTATCCAAACAAATATTATGGACCAACTTAATGAAGTGAAGGAAGAGATTAAGTATACTAAGAAGACACTGGGAGAATATATGAAGAAATTGTAAACATAAAAATTTAAGAGATATGGTAGTCATTGTATTAGTCAGCTAAAGGGGTGCTGATGCAAAATACCAGAAACCTGTTGGCTATTATAAAGGGTATTTATTTGGGGTAGGAGCTAACAGATACCAGGCCATAAAGAATAAGTTACTTCCCTCACCAAACTCTGCTGCCACGTGTTGGAACAAGATGGCTGCCAATGTCTGCCAGGGTTTAGGATTCCTGGGATCCTCTCTTCCCAGGTCTTGCTTCTCTCTGGGCTCAGTGTTCCTCTCTTCCTGGGGCTTGCTTCTCTTTCCTCCATGTGCTTACTTGCTGGGGCTCCAGCTTAAGATTTTAGCATCAAACTCCAACATCAAAAATGTCCAACTCTGTCCTTTGCCATGTCTGTGAGTCCCCACCCACAAGGGGTGGGCATTCAACACCCTACTGACATGACCCAATCAAAGTCCTAATCATAATTTAATCACGCCCAGGTACAGACCAGTTTACAAATATAATCCAATATCCACTTTCAGAATTTATAACTATATCAAAACTCTACACTCACCCTCTGAATTCAAAAAGGCATTACAATATTAAAGAAAACCTTAAATCAGTAACAATGCAAGTACTAAATAATATCACAATTTAAAGAAATACAGTTTGTCTTGGGGCAAAGTTCTGCCTGGATGTAGACCTCTAAAATTACAAAACAATTTATCTGCTTTTAATACACAAATGGGCAGACAAAGGATAAACAGTTTCATTACAATAAGGAGAAATTGGGAGGGAAACATGACTCATGGGTCCTCTACAGTTCAGTAAAACTGCAGCACATCCCCCTTTCGATTACAAAGTCTGAGAATCATTCTTAAGAAGATGGTTTCTTCTCCTTGGTGCCTTATGGGAACCCACCCTTTCCACAGGCTTGCCCAATGGCCATTTTCTTGGTTCCACCCTCGTCAAGCATCTGGGTGTTGACCAATCTCTGGACATCGCCCTCAAAGAGCACTGGGGTGGGAAGCGGACTTGGCCCAGTGGTTAGGGCGTCCGTCTACCACATGGGAGGTCCGCGGTTCAAACCCCGGGTTTCCTTGACCCATGTGGAGCTGGCCCATGTGCAGTGCTGATGTGCACAAGGAGTGCCGTGCCACGCAGGGGTGTCCCCTGGGTGGGGGAGCCCCATGCGCAAGGAGTGTGTCCCGTAAGGAGAGCCGCGCAGCGCGAAAGAAAGTGCAGCCTGCCCAAGAATGGCGTCACCCACACAGAGAGCTGACACAACAAGGTGATTCAACAAAAAGAAACACAGATTCGCATGCCGCTGACAACAACAGAAGCGGACAAAGAAGATGCAGCAAAATAGACACAGAGAACAGACAACCGAGGCGGTGGGGGGGTGGGGGGAGGGGAGAGAAATAAATAAATAACTCTTAAAAAAAAAGATCACTGGGGTGATTACCACACCTTACCCAATCTTCGGGTTAGAGACTTAATCCCCCTAGTACAGTGAGGTGAGGGCAACATCTTCCTTAACCTTTGGTATACAGGCTCAAACCTATCAGAGCAACAAGTTGACCACCTGGCATTCTCTAATCCATGGGGGACAGGCACATCCCTCTCAGACCTATGAGGTGCTGACTTTAACTGCCCCAATGCTTGAGGAATGTGTTTCAACCTTTTTGCACCCTGGGGTGGCAAAACTCTTCCAGAACATCAGGTGGGAACATCCACCCTCTTCAGCTGCTGGGAAAAACCCATCCTCTCTGTACACATGGGTGGGGTTCCTCTCTTGGCCCAAGGGGATGTCTTAATTCCAGATCTCAGCTTCCATGGTTTTCCTCTTAAAACTGTTTCTCTTTCATTCTCTCCTATCCAAATCCCTTTTAGTCCAAACTGACAGTGGTTTTGTTCATACAGTTCTCTTAAAAACTCTGTTGGTTTAGCATGCAAGAAGCACGGGTCTAAGTCATCGGACAGTAAGACTTTCCACAAATCTTTCTGAGACAACTATATCTTCAATCCTGATTTACAAGTTTCAAGTTTGGTTAAGTCCTCAAGAGGGGCACATTCATCTGGTAGCTTGATTTACAGAGGCTTGAAATTTCCAGAATCAATTTCTGTTTTCTTTGTGCCTGATAGTTCAGTCCTCAGTATATCTCTCTCATCTAGCATTTTGCTATAAGCTGCAAGGAGAAACCAATCCACATTCTCTGAGTTACTTTGGAAAGTTCTTCAGCTAAATGCCCAGGCTCATCATTTTCAAATTCTGCCTCCCATACAACATCAGGAGTTAATCTTGTTAAGTTCTCTGCAACTTCAAAACATGGATCACTTTCCTCCAGTTTCCAATAATAGTTTTGTCATTTACTTCTAGGGCATCATGAAAGTCTCTTCAGCATTTATACTGCTAATAACAATCTCTTCAAAGTGATCTAGGCCTTTTACATCAAACATTTCACAATTTCTCCAAAAAATACCCTTTACCCATTTATAAAACTGATCCAGCATTTTGGTAATTGCAAAAGCACAGCCACACTCTCTGGTACCAAATTCTATATTAGTTAGGTAAAGGGATTCTGATGCAAAATAACAATAATCTGTTGGGTATTATAAAGGATATTTGCTTGGCATGGAAACTTACAGATACCAGGCCATAAAGCATAGGTTACTTCCCTCACCAAAGTCTATTTCAAAGTGTTTGAGCAAGATGGCTGCTGATGTCTGCCAGTCTTCAAGCTTCCTGGGTTCCTCTCTTCCCAGGTCTTGCGTCTCTCTGGGATCAGATTTCCTCTCTTCCTGGGGCTTGCTTCTCTTTCCTCTGTGTGCTTACTTCCCAGGGCTCCAGCTTAAGACTTCAGCATCAAACTCCAATAATAAATATGTCCAACTCTGTCCTTTGCCATGTCTTTTATCTGTGAGTCCCCACCCCTTGACATGGCCCTATCAAAGCCCTAAACATAATTTAATCATGCCCTGGTGCAGACCAGTTTACAAACAAAATCCAGTATCCATTTTTGGAATTCACGACTATATCAAACTGCTGCAATGAAGAAACACATAATCCAAGAAATAAAAAATTCACTGAAAGCATGTAACAGGTTTGGACAGGCAGAGGAAAGACTTGGTGATGTGGAAGACAGTACATCTGAAATCAAACAGAGAGTAGAACTGATAGATAAAAAGATATAAAAAATTCAGCAGGGACTTAGGAATTTGAATGACAATACAAAACCCACAAAATTATGCACAATAGATATCCCAGAAGGAGAAGAGAAGGGAAAGGGGACAGAAGGGTTGTTGGAGGAAATAATGGCTGAAAACTTCCCAAATCTATTGAGGGAGACGGATGTACATATCCAGGAAGTGAAGCGCACCCCGAACAGTATAAATCCCAAGGCCTACCCTAAGACATATACTTGTCAAATTATCCAGTGCTCAAATAGAAAATACTAAAAGCAGCCAAGAGAAAAGAGAACCATCACATACAAAAGAAGCTCAATAAGATTAAGTGCTGATTTCTCATCTGAAACCATGGAGGCAAGAATGCAGTGTTTTGACATAGTCAAGGTTTTAAAAGAAAAAAAGTTCCAGCCAAGAATACTCAAAACTGGCACTGAAAAATGACAGAGTTCAAAATACTCACAGATAAACAGAAACTAAGAGAAGTATGCCAATAAGAAACCTACCCTTCAAGAAATATTAAAGGGAGTTTTGCAGGAGAAAAGAAAAAAACAGGAGAGAAAGAGTAGGAGGAGAGTGTAAGAACTAAAAAGACAAAAAGAGAAATAAAAACAACATATGACATACACAAATCCAAAGAAAATATGGCTAATGTAAGTAATTCCTTCAGAGTAATAACACTGAATGTTAATGGAATGAACTCACCTGTCAAGAGACTCAGATTGGCAGAATGGATAAGGAAATATGACCCATCTATATGTTGTCTATAAGAAACCCACTTAGGACCCAGGCATTCAAGGAGGTGGAAAGTGAATGGAGGGCGGTGGACCTGGCCCAGTGGTTAGGGCGTCCGTCTACCACATGGGAGGTCCGCGGTTCAAACCTGGGCCTCCTTGACCCGTGTGGAGCTGGCCCATGCGCAGTGCTGATGCATGCAAGGCGTGCCCTGCCACGCAGGGGTGTCCCTCGTATAGGGGACCCCCATGCGCAAGGAGTGCGCCCCATAAGGAGAGCTGCCCAGTGTGAAAGAAAGTGCAGCCTGCCCAGGAATGGTGCCACACACACAGAGAGCTGACACAACAAGATGACGCAATGAAAAGAAACACAGATTTCCGTGCAGCTGATGACAGCAGAAGCAGACAAAGAAGACACAGCAAATAGACACAGACAACAGACAACCAGGGTGGGGGGGGGGAAGGGGAGAGAAATAAATAAATAAATAAATAAATAAATAAATAAATAAATAAATCTTTTTTAAAAAAAGGAAAGTGAATGAATGGAAAATAATCTTACAAGCAAACAACAACCAAAAAAGGGCAGAAGTAGCTATACTAATATTGGACAAAATAAACTTTAAATGCAAAACTATTGTGAGAGACAAAGACAGACACTACCTATTAGTAAAAGGGGTAATCTTTCAAGAAGAAAGAACAATCATAAACATTATTGCACCCAACCAGGGTACCTCAAAATATGTGAGGCAAGCACTGGAGAAACTAAGTGGAGGAATAGATGCCTCTACAATTATAGTGGGGGACTTTAATACGCAATTATCACCATTAGACAGAACATCTAAAAAGAGAATCAATAAAGAAAAAAAGACTTTGAATACTGTATTAGTGGATCTGAACCTAATAGACATATACAGAACACTACACCCAAATACAACAGGATATACATTCTTCTCAAGTGCAGATGGATCATTCTCTAAGATAGACCACAAGCTACACTACAGAAAAAAGTCTCAATGAATTCAGAAACATTGAAATCATACCAAGTAATTTCTCTGACCACAATAAAATGAAGCTAGAAATCTGCGAGAGACAGAGAACCAGATTAGGAACAACAATATGGAAGTTAAGCAACACACCCTTAAACAAACAGTGGGTCAAGGAGGAAATCTCAAAAGAAATCAGTAATTACCTTGAAACTAACGAAAATGACAACACAACATACCAAAACTTATGGGATGCAGCAAAAGCTGTACTGAGAGGGAAATTCATAGCCATAAACTCATACATTAAAAAAGAAGAAAGAGTTAAAATCAGAGACTTAAATGCACACTTGGAGGAATTATTAAAAAAACAACAAACTAACCCCAAAGAAAGAATAAAAAAAGAAATAACAAAGATCAGCATAGAACTAAATGAAATAAAAAACAAAACACTAGGAAAAAAATAAACAAAAGAAAGAGCTGGTTCTTTGAGAAGATCAATACAATGGACACCTACCTAGACTACCAAGAAAAAAGGAGAGAAGATGCAAATACACAAAATAAGAAATGAGAAATGGGATATCACTACTGACCCCATAGAAATAAAGACTATCATAAGAGAATACTTTGAAAAACCATATGCAAACAAGAAGGATAATTTAAAGGAAATGGAAAAATTCCTAGAAACACATAAGCAGCCTATAATGATGAAAGAAGAAATTGTTGATCTCAACAACCAATCACAAGCAAAGAGATAGAATCAGTCATTAAAAACCACCCAACTAAGAAGAGCCCCTGGCCTGACAGCTTTACGGGTGAATTCTACAAAATATTCCAGAAAGAACTAACACCAATCTTGCTTAAACTTTTCTAAAAAATTGAAATATAAGGAACATTGCCTAACACATTCTATGATGCTAACACTACCCTAATAGCAAAGCCAAACAAAGACACCACAAGAAAGAAAAATTAAAGACCAATCTCTCTAATGAACCTAGATTCTAAAATACTCAAGAAAATATTTGCTAATTGTATTCAACAACACATAAAATGAATTATACACCATGACCAAGTGAGTATCATCCCTGTTATGCAACGATGGTTCAACATAAGAAAATTAATCAACGTAATACACCACATAAACAGATTGAAAGAAAAAATATCACATGATTATATCTGTAGATGAAGAAAAAGCATTTGACAAAATAAAGCACACTTTCCTGATAAAAACACTGCAAAAGGTAGGAATAGAAGGAAACTTTCTGAACGTGAAAAAGGGTATATATGACAAATCCACAGCTAATATAATTTACAATGGTGAAATCCTAAAATCTTTCCCTCTAAGATCAGGAACAAGACAAAGATGCCCAGTATCACCCCTCCTATTTAACATTGTGTTAGAAGTACTCGTTTGAGCAGTGAGGCAAGAAACAGATATAAAAGGCTTCCTAATTGGAAATGAAGAAGTCAAACTTTCACTATTTGCAGACAGCTCGATCCTATACACAGAAAGCCCTGAGAAATCTACAACAAAGCTTCTAGAACTTAAAATGAGTTCAGTAAAGTCACAGTTTATAAGATCAATGTGCAAAAATAAGTAACATTTCTGTACACCAATAATGAGCAATCTGAGGAGGAAATCAAGAAAAAATACCATTTACAATAGTAATTTAAAAATACTAGGAATAAATTAATCTAAAGATGTAAAAGACTTATATGAGAAAACTACACAATACTGTTGTTAAGGGAAATTAAAGAAGACTTAAATAATGGAAGAATATTCCCTGTTCATAGATAGGGAGACTAAATATCATTAAGGTGTCCATCCTACCCAAACTAATCTACAGATTTAATGCAATCCTAATAAAAATCAACACATCATTTTTTAGTGAACTGGAAAAACTAACTATGAAATTTATTTGTAAGGGAAAGAGGCCCAGAATAACTGAAGACATATTGAAAAGGAAAAAATGAAATTGGAGGCATCATACTAACTGACTTTAATACATACTACAAAGATATAGTGGTGAAAATGACATGGTATTGGAACAAGGATAGACATACTGACCAATGGAACCAAATTGAGTGTTCTGATATAGATCCTCACATACACAGTCGTCTGATATTTGACAAGGCCACTAAGCCCACTCACCTGGGGGAGAATGGCCTCTTCAATGAATGGTGCTTGGAGAACTAGATATCCATATGCAAAAGAATGATAGAGGAACACCATCTTACACATTATACAAAATTCAACTCAAAATCAATGAAAGATCGAAATGTAAGATTCAAGACCATAAAGGTTTTGGAAGATAATGTAGGAAAGCATCTAGAGGACCTAGTAATATGAAATGGTTTCATGAACTTCCCACCCAAACCATGAGCAGTGAAAGAAAAAATAGATAAATGAGACCCCCTCAAAATTAAAACCTTTTGCACCTCAAAGGAGTTTGTCACAAAAGTGAAAAGACAGTTTACCCAATGGGAAAAATATTTGGTAACCACATATTTAATAGGAGCTTAATATCCAGCATATATTAAAAAATCCTATATCTCAAAAATAAAAAGACAAACAACCCATTTAAAAATGGCAAGTGATTTGAACAGACACTTCTCTACAGAAGAAATATGAGTGGCTAAAAATCACATGAAAAGGTACTCAACATCACTAGCTATTAGGGAAATGCAAATCAAATCTACAATGAGATATCATCTTACACCCATTAGACTGGGGTCATTAAAAAAACAGGGGACTACTGGTGTTGGAGAGGCAGTGGAGGAATGGGAACCCTCATCCACTGCTGGTAGGAACGTTGAATGGTCCAGCCATTGTGGAGGACAGTTTGGCGGTTCCTCAAAAAACTAACTATAGATCTGCCATATGATCCAGCAATTCCACTGTTGGGTATACACCCAGAAGAATTGAAAGCAAGGACACGAACAGATATGTGCACACCACTGATCAGTGCAGTGTTATTCACTATTACCAAAAGTTGGAACCAACCCAAATGTCCATCAAGATGCATGGATAAACAAAATGTGGTATATACATACAATAGAATATTATTCGGGTGTAAGAAGGAATACAGTACTAACACGTTATAACATGGATGAATTTGGAGGACCTATGTTGATTGAAGTAAGCCAGGCATTGAAGGACACATATTACATGACCTCACTGATATGAATAAAGCATATAGAGGAGACTCAGAGAGCTAGAGTCTGGAAGATAGGTTTACAGGAAATAGAAAGGGGGTAGGTTGTGAGCCAATGCCCATGTGGGTGAAATCTCTGATAAGGAAATTGTGCATTGAAGGGATATGACAGGGTGTAGTGATACTATTGGGTTGGGTGGTCCAAGTTTGACAGGGGAGTAGGGTGCAGAAGTTGGGTTGGACGATCCATGGAACTGGGGTAGGGTTGGGGGAGGGAGCAAGTGGACACTGGGGATTGGTGGGTATGTGGTTGAAACTACAAAGTTTGGAAAGCTCTTTGGGCAATATGACAAGGAAGGATTACTGTTTAAGATATTGGTTGGGGACACATTCTGGATAGGGTTCACCTGGGGCAGTCTTCTAGAGAATATGCAAGTGGTCATCTTGTAATAGTGTGTTGTTTCAGTGGGTGGAGATCCACATAATGAGAGGGAAGGAGTTGGACTCCCATTCTGGGGAGGCCTAATATGTTCTCAAACAGAGGGGTGGATGTCTCTTGAGAGCATGGGTGGTTCCATTAGGGGAGGATAGACCCCTGTGTCAAGCCCTCAGTGATGTTGCATGTAACTATGAATCTGGTCCTTCAAGGAGTGAAGCCTGGTGGTCTCCATGGGCCCCGAGGGGTCGGGGAGGGAGGAATAGAGTAGATGGAAGAGGGGGTATTTAGGGACACTCGAACAGTTCTGACTGATCTGGCAATGATGGATACAGGCCATGCTGAATTTCAGAGAAAATTTATTAAAGTCTAGAGTGCAGACCATAATGTAAACCACTGACCATGGTTAGTGGCTATGTTCCAATATTTGTATGTCAATTGTAACAAATGTAACATCCACATGTATAAAAGTTATTGATATGGGAAGGGGAAAAGGGGGAGGCTGTTGGGTTATGGGAGTCCCTGTGTTCTCTATGTGACTTTGATGTGCCTTAAAACTTCTTTGAAGACAAAATGAAAAAAAGTAAGACACTGGGGGAATAAATGGAATGAAATGTCAACAGATCTTACAGTGATGAAAGAGAAAACATCAAAAAATTTTAAAAATATTTTTCGTTATTTTTTAATATCCCAATTTTAAAATATTTCAGTTTTAGTTTTTCTAAATTATGTATTTTATTTCTTATTTTAAAACCTATCATTACTTCATTTTCTTTTATTTATTTATTTATTTATTTATCTATCTATCTATCTATCTATTTATTTATTTATTTCTCTCCCCTTCCCACCCCTCCCCGGTTGTCTGTTCTCTGTGTCTATTTGCTGCATCTTGTTGTCCACTTCTGTTGTTGTCAGCGGCATGGGAATCTGTGTTTCTTTTTGTTACATCATCTTGCTGTGTCAGCTCTCCATGTGTGCGGTGCCATTCCTGGGCAGGTTGCACTTTCTTTTCGTGCTAGGCGGCTCTCCTTATGGGGCGCACTCCTTGCGCCTGGGGCTCCCCTACGTGGGGGACACCCCTGCGTGGCATGGCACTCCTTGCACGCATCAGCACTGCGCATGGGCCAGCTCCACATGGGTCAAGGAGGCCTGGGGTTTGAACCCGGACCTCCCATGTGGTAGACAGTCGCCCTAACCACTGGGCCAAGTCCGCCACCTCATTTTCTTATTAATTATATTTGGCGATATTCTTGGCTTCATTTTTTGGGGGGGGAGGGCATTAACTCTTTTATTGATGACAAATATTCCGTATCCATGGCTCTTGTCAGACGTTCTTTGAGACAATGGCATCAGCTTTGGCCAGTTGGAGAATGGAGTCATCTGATTCACCCATCCTACGAATGGCCGCACAGATGGCATAGGTTTTATTTTATTTATTTTTATTTTTTCATACTTTCTTTATTAAAGTTAATAGATCACAAAGAACATTACAGTAAAAAACATTAAAAAAACATAAAAAGTTCCCATATACCCCACTCCCCACCCCATCATTTTTGTAAATTGTATTTTTGAAGATATATACATCACAAAAAAGTTACATTAATAAATATAAGAGGTTCCTGTATACCCCCCAGCCCCCAACCCCACTCCTCCCACACCAACAACCTCCTCCATCATTGTGGCACACTCATCGCCCTCAGTGAACACATTTTGGAGCCCTGCTGCACCACATAGATAATAGTTTACCCTGTAGTTCACACTCTCCACCAGTACATTCAGTGGGTTATGGCAAGATATATAAAGTCCAGCATCTCACCCTACAATATCATTTAGGACAACTCAAAGTCCCCAAAATGCCCCCACATCACATCTCTTCTTCCCTCTCCCTGCCCTCAGCAACTACTGTGGCCACTTTCTCCACCTCAATCCTACATGTTCTACTATTACTAGTCTCAATAGTTTTATAGTAGAATATCAGTAAATCCACTCTAATCTATGTTGTATTCCTCTTTCCTGTGGATCCTGGGATGGTGATGTTCACTCCACCTCTAGCTCAAGAGGGGGCTTAGATTCCACATGGATGATGGATGCAATTCCTCTGTTTGCAGTTGTTGGCACTCTTGATTCCCTGGTGTGGTGGTTGACCATCTTCACCTCCCTGTTAGCTGACCTGGGTAAATCCAATGAACCAGAGAGTACGGGTTGCAACTCTGCTGAGGCTCAGGGCCCAGCTGGCACATAGGCAGTCCAGAGACTCAAGTCCTCTGAGCATGCACCATCCCTAGCACCAACCACAGGTTCAGTAAAAGTGACAGAAGAAACATGTGTAGGAAGGTCACATCTGAGTCCAGCTGCATCACACTCAGGAGCACAAATTCCAAAGTAGGGCCCTCTGACGTGGCACAGAACTCCAAATCCATCTGCCATGACCATACACCCTGTGGATCTCTGTAGCCTTCAGGAGAACCAGCACCTAGGGCTGTATCTACTTTGCTCTCTCTGGGGTCCTGCTGAGGTGTGTGTAAGCATGACCCCTCTGATGACCTCCTCACTCTTTTTGGAAGACTCTTAGCCATATAAACACATTTGTATTTGCCATTTCCCCCTTTTATTCAAGGTCAAAAAGCAGTTTTTAAAAATTGATCCAACATGTAGGCTGAGATATTCTGCTGGTCTGAGTTGACCCTTTTATTCAAGGTCTCTTTCTAGTTGCATCACCAGTTAATGATTGGTAGTAATTCCTTGGCACCAGAGAGGCTCTGGCATAGGTTTTAAACTAGCCATTGAATCTGCCTGTGACCTTGTCCACATTGGCCACATTCATCTGGATGTGGTCCTTGGCGCCGATAATGCAGTTGCTGGCAGAGCACTTCCACAGCACGTAGAGGTCCATGAACTCACCAGCATCATTCTGCATGCCGACGCCGCGCCTGGTGCCACCAAGATGAGGGTGACAGAGAGCTCTTGGCTTCACTTTTTAAGAAATTTTGGACACAGAAGGGTTACAACTATGGCAGGGGAGCATCACTGGTGTGGGTGTTAGTGATGGGGGATACATGGGAGGACGTTCACCTGGGTATATACATAAGGTATATAAATGTGTTCAAATGTTCATGGGGCATTGTCACAGTGGGTGGAGATTCACACAATAGCTGAAAGAATATTGGATTCCCATCCTGGAGAGCTCTGCCACATTCTCTAATAGAACATCAACAATCTACGAAGTGTAGGGCAATGACTAGTGAAGAAAGATGGTCTATTGATGGGCCCTTGATACTGATGATTGTGTTTTTGAGCCTTTGCTCTTGAAATTGCAAATTAGCCTAGTGCTGTGGGGTGATTAAGAGTTACCTCCTGAGAGCTTCCTCGTTGCTCAAATGTGGCCTCTCTCTAAGCCAAACTCAGCATATAAATGCATTACCTTCCCCCCATCATGGGATATGACTCCTGGGGATAAGCCTCCCGGGCACTGAGGGATTACTACCAAGCACCAACTAGTAATGCAACTGGAACAAGACCTTGAATAAAAGGGGGAAAAGGTGAAGACAAATGAGTTCATACAACTAAGAGACTTCAAAGTGAGTCAGGAGGTCATCCTAGAGGTAACGCTTATGCACATCTCAGCAGGATCTCATAGACAGCCCAAGTAGATACTACCCCAAATAGTGGGCCCCATGAAGGCTCTGGAGACACCCAGGTCCTATGGTCATGGCAGATAGGTCTGGAATGCCTTGCCTGTGGGCCTTACTTTGGAGTTTATGCTCCCCAGTGTGACAGAATTGGACTCAGTTGTGACTTCTCTACATGTTCCTCTTCTCTCCCTTCTATTTGAACCTCTAGTTGGTGCAGGAGTTGGTAGGTGTACATCCAAGAGACTTGAATCTTTGGGCTGTCCATGTGCCAGCTGGGCCCCGAGCCTCAGCAGAATTGCAACACCTACTCTCCAGTTCATTGGACTCACTCAGGACAATTAACAAGGAGGTGAGGATGGACAACTACCATACCAAGGAACCAAGACAGTCTACAACTGCAGGCAAGAGTGTCCCATCCCTCAGCCATATGGGATCAAGGCCACCTCTCAATTAGAGGTGGAGTAGGCATCACCATCCTTGAATCCTCAGGATTGAGGAATAAAATATGGACTAGAATAGACTTACTGGTATTATACTATAGACTTATTGTGATTCTAGGAATGGAAGAATTAAATCATTGATGTGGAGACAGTGGCCATGGGAGATGCTGAAGGCAGGGAGAGGGTAAAAGAGTTGTATTATGTGGGCATTTTTGGGCTTTGGAATTGTCCTGAATGACAACGCAATGACAGATACAGGCTATTATATATCCTGCCATAACCTACAGATTGAGTGGGAGCGAGTGTAAACCACACTGTGAACTATAATCTATGCTAAATGGCAATGCTCCAAATGTGTTAACCAATTGCAATGAATGTACCACACTAATGAAAGAAGTTGTTAATGTGGGGAAGGGTGGGAGGGAGGTGTGGAACATATGAGAATCCCTTATATATATATATTTTGGTGTGTAGCATTTTCTGTGATCTAAGTATCTTTTAAAAAATATATTAAAATAAAAATATAAAAAAATAATTAAGTGGTCCAAATCTGTATTCTAGATTTAAGCTCTACAAATAGAACCCTTATTTTCTGGGGTATTTAGGATATTTACCAACTGTATTAGTCAGCCAAAGGGATGTTGATGCAAAGTACCAGAACTCACTTGGCTGTTATAAAGGTCATTTATTTGGGGTAGACGCTTACCCTAAAGAGTCCAACGCAAGGTACCATAAGAGGTATTTTCTCACCCAAAGTCATTTGCCACATGTTGATGCAGTGATGTCTGTGAGGGTTCAGCCTTCGTCCTTCCTCTGAAGGCTCCCTGGACCCAGCTTCTTCCGATCTCAGCTGCAGGCTGTTATAAGGCTTGTCACTCTCCCTGGGGCATGTTCCTTCTGGTCTGTGCTGCTTTGGTCTTGCCACAAGGTCAGCTACACCTGACTATCAGGCTCATCTCTCTTCCGGGGGCCGCATCTATGAAGCACTCTCTCTTTCTGCATATCTGCTTCTGTGTTCCCCTTCTCAGTGTATTTACTTCCCTGTCTTTGATTGAGCATCCGTTTATATAGCCCACAAAGGGGTGGGCAGGGACTCAACCCGAGTTGCCCTTATGATGTGGTCGGATGAAAGCCCTAATCTTGATTTAATAAAGTAAAAGTGAAACCTCTGAATCTAATACAATCCTAATACACTAAGAGGAACAGACCAGTTCACAAACACAATACAATCTATTTTTGGAACTCATAAACAATAACAAACTGCCACACCCACTTTTATCAAATATCAGTCTTCAAGAAAAGCTAGTTGAACTTTTAAAGCAGAAATAGAACAAACCTCGTTCTTTAATCACAATTCAGTAAAGCCAAAATTAAGAGGAAAATGCCCATATTGTGCAACTCTTGGGTCAGAGAAGAATTAAAATGAAAACTGTAATATCAAATGTATTAGTTAGCCAAAGGGGTGCTGATGCAATGTACCAGAAATCTGTTGGCTTTTATAAAGGGTATTTACTTGGGGTAGAAGTTTACAGTTACCAGGCCATAAGGCATATGTTACTTCCCTCATCAAGTCTGTTGCCACATGTTGGAGCAAGATGTCTGCTGATGTCTGTAGGGGTTCAGGCTCCGTCTTCGTCTCTTGGCTCCATGGTCCCAGCTTCTTCCAAAATCAGCTGTAGCCTGGAATAAGTCTCATCTCTCTCCCAGGGCTTGTTTCTCTACAGGCTCAGCTGCTCTACTCTCTCTACAAGATCAGCTGTAGACTATCAGGTGAAGGGCTCGTCTCTCTTCTCAGGGCCTCTGCCGAGTCTAACATATCTGTTTCTCTGTGTGTTTACTTCCTGGGGCTCCAGCTCAAAACTCCTACCTTCCTTCTCTGTGATGTCATTTCTCTGAGTCCCTACCCATCAAGAGGTGGGGACTCAACGTCCTTCTGACGTGGCCCAATGAAAGCCTTAATTATTATTTAATCAAGTAAAATCAAAACCTCTGAATCCAATATAATCTAATATGCACAGAGGAAAAGACCAGTTCAAAAACATAATCCAATATCTATTTTGGAATTCATAATTATTATCAAACTGCTACATCAAATGATCAATAACATCATATATAAGAATTATGGAATGTTTTCCATAGCTAGACTTGGAGAAGAGGAAAATTCCTAGTCTTAAATGTTTTGTCATTAAACAACAAAGAATGTAAATATAATGTTAATATTTATTGAATGAAAATATAATGTATTTATTGATAGATAACTATGTATAGGGCCTGAGCATAAATATATTTCATTTAATATTCATAGTTCTTTACTAAGTGGGTACTGTTTTTTTTTGCTTTTCATTGTATTTATGAGGTGGGTACTAGTTTCTGTCCTTACTGTTTGGAAATTCTCAGAAGAATTAAGCATATCCATGCAATGTTCTAAGAACTACTTCACATGTTTCTTGATTCAATACCACAAATATTACTTAATGCTTAGTATATATAGGGCACTGTAATGAAAAGATGTTCTCTATCCTGTACAAATCCAGTTATGGGTGCTTATGGGGGAAGGATATAGTTTATGATTGCAACTAACATAAATAGCTAAAAGGGACTGTATTAAATGCAAAAAAAATGATGTGTAAACACAGCACCATGGCTGCAGAGAGGAAAGTGATTCTGACTTGGGGTACAGAGAGTAGTCAATTGCAGTGCTTGTTGCCATAGTTCAGGAAAGCAGCTCTAGGTTTTTCAACCAATTAGTTAATGAAACTGAAGCAAGAAGTATATATACCATTTCACTTTATTAAAATATTGCATAGATACAGGGCAGTTGGACACATCCATTCTAAGGCACATAATGTTCTGGTTTAAGTGCAATTCCACAAGAGAAAGAAAAGAGAAGTCATTATATTCAGCATTTTTCATCTCTACATTCAGACTCCTCCCTTGTTACATGTTTATTGCTACTGGGATCCCAATTTTAACCCCAGAAATACAGCAGCATCATACAGGGACCTGGATGACAAGAATTAAAGACACATCCTGGCTCTAGCATTTGATATCATTTGGCACTTCATTAATACTCTTTTGCATTGTTTTCTATTGTTTAACTAAAGAGATTATAAATTCATTATGAACCTGACCCATGATTCATCTTTTGTTACTAATTTCCATTAAACCTAGAACAGGGCTTTTTTAGGCACATAGTAGATACCCAACATATACTTACATTAAATATCACTTTCAACAACTTCAATGGAATAGAAGAGAAATGCTTTTCCTAATTCTAGTTTAAGGGAAGGATGATTGGACATTTTCATAAAGAGGAAATGCTTGGATGTGATATTTCTTGTATTTCACAGCAAGGGCCCAGGCTCAATGAATATTTTCACATATTAGCAACTTTGACACAGAGAGTTCTTTCCTTGCTGCAGGAATTTGAATTTTGAACATGATTACATGAGAATATTTTTGTAAGTAGCAACGTGTGTGTATGTAATTATAAGTAAAACTAAAAGAGAATGAGAATCACTGGGAAAAGTAAATTATCTGAATGAGTGACTCTCACTTCCTTATGGTGATGTGTATATGTGTGTGTGCTTATGCGTATACAGTACATAAAAGATGCATATATTTCTTTAAAGAATTTTTCATGACACCCCTTGAGATAACTAGGCTTGGCAGTAACAAGTCTAAACTGATGGCTGTAGAAATATTTGCTTAAGGCAGTGTGTTCCAAGGAATATTTGCAAAACACTAGTTACATGGGTTATTACTAGGCCTTCATGAAAAAGGAATCTTTTCATGTCAAATAAGTTTGGAAAGCATTGAGCCAAAAAAAGGTTTTGTCCCCTTTATTGGAAGGCCTCGCAGAGATTCTCATATGCTGATATGCACTGTGAATCTACAAAGGGGAGAATTTACCAAATTTATTTCCTGAACTCTTGCAGAATTAAGTGTTCTATGACACACACTTGGGGAGATTCTGGATTAAATAATGGTTAAAATGTAATAAGCACCAAGAGACACATGACTGAATATCAAAGGAGAGTAAAAAGCAATTAACACTGCTTCTTCAGTCAATCTAGATTACATTAGAGTCTAATTGTATAAATACAAATGTCAAGTGGATTTTTCCAGACATAGACCTTACTTATTCTGTGAATAAAATACATCAGCAAATTAATACTCACTTCTAAGGAGCATTACCACAGACTACCAAATAAGCAGGCTAGGAAACTTGACAATATTCACAATAAATGTTAAAAACTTCATTTTCTAAAACATAAGATTGCAATTGGAATAACCCAGTGCTTACCAGGCAAATGACATCCCCTTCATCCTTGTGGCTCTGACACATTTTCATAGTCTGACCAACTTCACTGTCTCCCTTCTTGTCACTTGGGGCACATCCTAATGCCTTGAACTATTATATTCACCTGTCTTAATGACACAGCAGAACAATTACAGTACTGCAATAATAGATATGTCAGATAGAAATGGTTACTGGGATAATCTATTATATTGACCGTAGACCTAAAAGAAATGTCACCATTTACATGCTTTATTCCTACACCTACAATATGGTTGGCTTGGGACGCAAACATATTCAATGTAATGAAAAAAATATATAAGATATGGAGACAAATCACATCTAAGACAGTTGCAAGAGTAGGTGAATACTCTAGAACTCATATGTCTTGGAAGACAGGTTGCAAAAATAGCAAAAACAGCTGTTCTTATAAGCTGAAACAAAACAGTTCTTCCATGACAAACAGGTTGCTGAAGGTTAAGAATTTGGGAATTAGTGTCAATCTCTGTAGGATCTGTTTCCCTCAACAATTCTTGAAGAAGTCTTCTCTAAAGTGAGTTACTTGGTGCATAATAAGGCCTGCTCTCTGTCTGAAACTTTTAGAGCAATGACTACACTTGTATGGCTTCTCCCCTGTATGAATTCTTAAATGAATCACAAGGCTTGGTCTCTGTCTAAAGCTTTTTCCACAATAATTGCATTTAAAAGGTCTCTCTTCAGTGTGAGTTCTCTGGTGTAAAGTAAGAGCCGTCAGTCGAAGAAAACTTTTCCCACAATTATGACATCTATGAGGTTTTTCACCTGTATGAGTTTTGAGATGTCTTTTAAGACTTGATCCATGACAAAAACTTTTCCCACACTCAAGGCATTTATATGTTTCTTCTTCAGAATGTGTTCTCTGGTGCCCTATAAGGTGTGACCGCCGAGTGAATCGTTTTTTACACACAGTGCATTCATAGGGTCTCTCCCCTGTGTGAAGTCGTTGGTGTCTTAAAAGGTCTGAACTACGAAGGAAACTTTTTCCACACTCAGGACACTTGTGATGCTCCTCTCCTGAATGAATTCTCTGGTGCCGAGTAAGTTGTGACTTCCGAGCAAAACATTTTCCACACTGAGAACATCGGTGAGGTTTGTCTCCTGGGCTCTTTTTCTTATGGGGTTTAGGGTTGAGAGGTTCTTCCTGATTGGAGCTCTCAGGTTTCTCTCCAAGAGAGTGGTTCTGGTCATCTACAGGCTTTGTTAAATCTGTCTGTACTTCCTCTGGAGGATTTTCCCATTGATTTTCTAACTGTTCATAGTCTTTTTGCAAAATGGGACCATGGAGAGCATTCCCCTCTAAAGTAACAATAAATGGATATATATCATCCAGTTTTTTCTGTTTTGAAGTATCATCTTCATTTTCTATCCCGATATCAAAATCTGAGAGAAGAAATAGAAATTGCAGATGTCACTGTGTTCAAAGGAGAAAAGAATGTGAGGGGAGAAAAAAATAATTATATTAAGCCACTAGGGGGAAGATAGAAACTCCTAGGTGGAATCACAAAGTCCTTTACACCACGATTAAGGCTGAAATTTTCTTTCTTTTATTCCTTTCCTAGTAGTCAATGAACAATTACTTACCTATCTTAGAATCAAGCAATTGTTCCATTTCTGTGGAATCCTGTAATTCCTTCATCCATGACTCTTCTCTATGCTCCAATGGGAAGCTCGGGTCAAGATTTGTTATTGGGTATCCTAGTCATAAGAAAGATGAAAAGCATGATCACTTTGGTCACCAAAGGTTTATCTGGAGTTCATGCTGAAGTTCTGGACAAATGGTCTCTCAAAATCTACTTCTTACTCAATTTGGATTATTTCACCTGGAGCTTGGGACAAGCATCTTTTTACATACAAGAACAAAACCAATATGAGGGGAAGATCATTTTTGCTTAGGTCATGGCTATTTTCTTCTAATCTATGGAAGGGGGGAGGGTAAATAAAATCTCTAGTGAATGCATGAAATTAGTTCTACATCATTTTGATAATACAGTTATTTAGATTAGAGCTAAAATATGAAGTAAATCTTTCTAAAGATTGGGCATATTAAAACTAAGAAACACTTTGTTATGGGGAAACGGACTTGGCCCAGTGGTTAGGGCGTCCATCTACCACATGGGAGGTCCACAGTTCAAACCCCGGGCCTCCTTGACCCGTGTGGAGCTGGCCCATGCGCAGTGCTGATGCGCACAAGGAGTGCCCTGCCACGTAGGAGTGTCCCCCGTGTAGGGGAGCCCCACTCGCAAGGAGTGCGCCCGGTAAGGAGAGCCGCCCAGGGCGAAAGAAAGTGCAGCCTGCCCAGGAATGGCGCCGCCCACACTTCCCGTGCCGCTGATGACAACAGAAGCGAACAAGTGTTTCTGCGTGATGAAACTGGACTCAGATGCTATCTCTTTTCATAAGACTTTCATGCTACTTTACTGGAATTGTAGTTGGTGTTGGGGTTTAAGATATAATTAGGGGATTTGAATCTCTGGACTGACAATATGATAGCCAGGCCCTGAGCCTCAACAGACCCCAGCTCCTACATTCGGATTTATTGGACTCACCTCACTCAGCTAAGATGGAGTTGAAGAAGGACAACCACCACACCATGGAGCCTAGACTGCCTACAACTGAAAGCAGGAGGATTGCATCCAGTATCCATGTGGAATCTGAGCCTCCTCTTGACATAGAGGTGCAACGGACACAACCAATCCAAGGTCCACAGAGAAAAGGTGGCATTGGAGTGGGAAAAGTGGACATGGTGGCTGATGGGTATGGGGAATGGCAGGAAGAGATGAGATGTGGAGGTGCCTTTGGGACTTGGAGTTGCCCTGGACGGTGCTTCAGGGGCAATCACCGGACATTGTAAATCCTCCCAGGGCCCACTGGATGGAATGGGGGAGAGTATGGGCCATGATGTGGACCATTGACCATGAGGTGCAGAGATGTCCAGAGATGTACTTACCAAATGCAATGGATGTGTCATGATGATGGGAGTGAATGTTGCTGGGGGGGAGTGGTGGGGTGGGGGTGGTGGGGTTGAATGGGACCTCATATTTTTTTTAATGTAATATTTTTACAAAATCAATAAAAAAATAAATAAATTGAAAAAAAAAAGAAACAAGACGCAGCAAATAGACACAGAGAACAGACAACCGGGGGAGGGGGTGAATTAAAGAAATAATAAATAAATAAAAAATCTGAAAAAAAAAAAAGAAACACTTTGTTATGTAGTACCAAGTAAGAAAGAGAGAGGTTTAAGTGTGGGAGTTATGAAACTATTTACTGGACTAATTTCAGTAAATAAATTTTCAAATTAAAATGGAAATGAAACTGGGTTGGCAACAGCAAAAACATTCTTGAATGTTTCAGCTAGAAGTGGATTATCTTGAAATTAGCTCAAATAACCATCAGTATTTCTAACTGACAAATTTCTACCACTCAGTTTCCCTCTGTGACCTACCACTCCTTTCCTCAATGATAGCAGTTATGGATTGCATTCTCTTCTCCATAACTATTCATCTCCTTCCTCTTCTCTGGCAGACTTTACTGTCTACAATAAAATGTAGGTTATAAATAACTGATTTAAGACCTAAATGCAGGGAGGGAAATAGACTTCCAACATGCCAGTATAAAGTTCTACAGATTTGCTCCACAGTGAAACTGGTGAAAATTATTTTAAAGAAAAGAGCAAAAAGCAAAATCAACAACAAAAAAAAACATTTAAAGTCTCTAGAAATGGCCCTAAGTCCCTACAGAAAATTAAGAACCATCTAGTCAAGAAAATCGACTGCGATTTGGGAAGACCAGAGAGAATCTGAGGTATTTGAACCAATACCATTCCCTTTCCCTCATCTACAGCGAGATAAAAATGCCATTAAAGTGTTACAGCCAAGAGCTCAAGGCTCGCTCTTCCCGCAGCTCTCAGTCAGATAGTTAGCTTCCCAGGAGTTGCAGTATTTCTCATCCTGGTCCCACCTACCTGTTACTGAGGCTACTAAATTCTAGGCAAATGTAGCTGAGTAACGGGGGTTCCCTTCTGCCTAGCCTCCACTGATGGTACAAAGGCTCTACCTTAGTTGCAGTGCTGATGAGAATACTAGTGCACAGATATCCATGTCCTGGTCCATAAAGCAGTGGTTCCACACCAGGAGAGATAGGTCAGAAAACCTGAGGCTCCTGCCCCATCCTCCACCTAGAGCTCAACTCTTAAAGCAGTGATGCCACTCAGAAAGAAGAGCACCATTGTCCCCATGCCCAGCTCCAGGGCCATGGTTGAGAGCTTTGTCTGGGGAGGGGAGCGCAGGGGTTCTAATCTCTTCCCAGAGGAACTGCTCTCATTTACAGCAAAGCATGGAGAAGTCCAAGCCTAAAGGGCACTCGCAAAAGGTAGAAGTTGTGATGAAAGGCAATTTGGAGGAGACTGGTAGATTCATTGGATATTAAATTGTAGGCAGGCTAATTTGCAGAGGAGAACTGAAGAAAGAGAAAGCTGGTAGAAGCCTATGTGGATCAGAACAAGTCTCAACAACTGATCTCAGGAAGTATCCTTTCAATCGAGCCTGAATTTAAATGGATTCGTTTGCAGAGCAATTTATGCCCTAAGGCATTTTTGAAAACAATAGAGCAATCAAATAACAATTAGTAGAGTTTAACCCTGGGTAGGGTCAGGGAGAGACAGTCAAAGAAAGCACTGCCAAAACTACTGTCATCCCTGGGTAACTGTGGTCTTAGCCAAGTCTGAACCCCCCATGAAGAACAAAATCAGGGGCTCAACACTACCGGGAGGGGGGAGGAAGTCACTAAAATAATTCAGCCAGTCACTGAAATAATAAGTGAATAGCAATCCCTGAAGGGGGATAAGCACACAGATTTGCTACAACATACTATCTTAAACGTCCAGTTTCCAACAAAATGAGAAGTGCAAATGAACAGGAAAGTATGAAGAAAAATGAATGGAGTCTCAGAAAACGTCCGACCTCATTAAGCTCACCAACATATAAGTAATGGCAGTACCAGAAGGAGAGGAGTGAGAGAAAGGAGCAGAAAAAAGATTCAAAGAAATAATGGCTGAGAACTCTCCAAATTTATTAAAACAAATTAATTTATACATCCAGGAAGCTTAAGGAACTCCAAGTAGGGAAAACACAAAAAAGAGATCCACCTACAGACACATCAGTAAAAATGCTGAAAGTTAAAACCAAGGAAAAAACCTTGAAAGCAGCAAGAGAAAAATTACCTGTCATTTACAAGGAAACCACAATGAGATTAACAACTAAGCTTTCATCAGAAACAGGGAAGATCAGAAAGCAGTGGGATAATATATTCAAAGTGCTCAAAGAGTAAATACTGTCAATCAAGAATCTTATATCCAGTGAAGTTATTTTTCAAAAATGAAGGAGAAATAAAGACATTACTGATAAATAAAAACTGAGGGAATTTGTTGCTAGCAGACCTGTCTTAAGAATCATTAATACTAGGTAGCGGACTTGGCCCAGTGGTTAGGACGTCCGTCTACCACATGGGAGGTCCGAGATTCAAACCCCGGGCCTCCTTGACCCGTGTGCAGCTGGCCCATGCGCAGTGCTGATGCGCACAAGGAGTGCCCTGCCACGCAGGGGTGTCCGCCGCGTAGGGGAGCCCCACGCGCAAGGAGTGCGCCCCGTAAGGAGAGCCGCCCAGCATGAAACAAAGTGCAGCCTGCCCAGGAATGGTGCTGCACACACAGAGAGCTGACACAAGATGACGCAACAAAAAGAAAACACAGATTCCCGTGCCGCTGACAATAGAAGCGGACAAAAAAAAAAGAAGACACAGAGAACAGATAACCAGGGTTGGGGGCGGGGTAGAGAAATAAATAAATAAATCTTCAAAAAAAAAAGAAAGTTAGTATTTTTTAAATCTCTCCTTTATTATCTCAGCTCCTTTAAAAATCCTAATATTACATAAAGTAATAATCATACAATTTATTATTAGGTTTGTAACATTTATAGATGTATATATACAAATAATAATACTTAAGAGGGAAAAGGAAATAGAGCTATCTAGGAGAAACATTTCTAATTCTAACTGAAATTAAGTTAGCATTAATATAAATCTGAAGATGATTCTGATAAAGAATAAATGGTAAGACCTAGAACAATCACTAAGGTAATAATTTTAAGAATATGGTGAATAATCATCAAAGTAAGTAAAATATTATATTAGAAGATATTAATTTAATGCCAAAGAGAGCAGTAAAAGAGGAATAGAGCAACAAAAATAAGAGGCAGAGAAATTGAACAATAAACTTTTAACTAACCAATGGGTCAAAGAATAAATGAAAAGGGGAATTAGACAATAATTTGAGATGAGTGAAAATGAACACAAAACATACTGAAACTTATATGAGGCAGCTAAAGAGTGTTTAGAGGGAGTTTTAAAGCTAAGAATGCTTTTATGAAATAAGAAGATCTGAAATTCATAACTTAACCTTCTACCTTAAGAAACTAGAATAAAAAGAGGAAACTAAACCTAATGTAAGCAGAAGGAAGGAAATAATTTTAAAATTGGGATGGGAATTAATGAAACAGAGAATAGAAAAGCAAGAGGAAATCAATTTACAGACTTTTCTCTATATTGACCAAGTAATGAAGAGAAAAGACTCAACTAACCACAATCAGAAATGAAAAGAGGGGACTCTGGTATCAGTCTTACAAAAACAAAAAGGATTATAAAGGAATACTGTGAACAACTGTATGCCAGTACAATTGGTAATTAGACGAAGTGAATAAATTCTTTCAAACACACGAAATTTTGAAACTGAGTCAAAAACAGGCAATCTGAATATATCTATAGCAAGTGAAAAGTTTGATTTAGTAATCAGGAAATTATCCCTGTAGAAAAGCCCAGGCCCAGGTGGCTTCACTGCAGAATTCAACAACATTTAAAGGAAAATTAATGCCAGTTCTTCACAAGCTCTTCAGAAAATATAAAAGTGGATGGAACACTTCACAATTAATTCTATGTGGCCAGTATTACCCCATTTACAAAACCAGATAAAGAGTCACAATAAGACTATACAGACCAATATTTCTTATGAATATAGATGCAAAAATACTAGCAAACAGAATCCAGCAAGATATAACAGCAGTTTGGATCATGATCAAGTGGGATTTATCCCAGGAATGTTAAGATTAATTTAACATCTGAAAATCAATTGAGGTAATATACTATATCAATATATAAAAAAATAAAAATCACATGATATAGCAGTTTGATATGATTATGAATTCCAAAAATAGATATCGGATTATGCTTGTAATCTGATCTGTACCTGGGCATGATTGAGTTATGATTAGGGCATTGAGTCCCCTCCTCTTGTTGGGTGGGGGCTTACAGATAAAAGGCATGGCAAATAACATAGTTGAGGATTTTCTCATGTTGGAGTTTTGATGTTGGAGTTTGATGCTGAAAACTTAAGCTGGAGCCCTGGGAAGTCAGCACACAGAGGAAAGAGAAGCCAGCCCCAGGAAGAAAGGAACCTTGAACCCAGAGAAAAGCAAGCCCCAGGAACGTAGGAACCCAGCAAGCCTGAACCCTCACAGATGTCGGCAGCCATCTTTGTTCCAAATAGACTTTGGTAAAGCAAGTAATTTATGCTTTATGGCTTGGTATCTGTAAACTAATACCCCAAATAAATACTATTTATAAAAACCAACCCATTTCTGGTATTTTGCATCAGCACCCCTTTGGCTGACTAATACAAAATTTGGTACCGAGGAGTGGGGAAGTGGTTTTGCAATTACCAAAATGCTGGAACAATGTTATAAATGGGTAAGGGATATTTTTTGGAGGAATTGTGAGATGCTTGGAAGAAAAGGCCTAGATCACTTTGAAGAGACTGTTGATAGCAATATGGATGCTAAAGAGTCTTTTTATGATGCCTTAGAAGTAAATGATGAAACTATTATTGGAAACTGTAGGAAAGGTGATCCGTTTTTAAAGTTGCAGAGAACTTAGCAATATTAACTCCTGGTGTTGTATGGAAAGCAAAATTTGAAAATGGTGAGCCTGGGCATTTAGTTGAAGAACTTTCCAAAGTAAACCCAGAGAATGCAGCTTGGCTTCTGTTTGCAGTTTATAGCAAAATGCTAGATGAGAGAGATAAGCTAAGGACTGAACTGTTTGGCAAAAAGAAAACAGAAACTGATTCTGGAAATTCCAACCTCTGGAAATCAAACTCCCAGATGAAAGTGCCCCATTTAAGAACTTAACTAAACTTGGAACTGGCAAATCAAGATTGAAGATGCAGTTATCTAGGAAAAACTTGTGGAAGGTCTTACTGTCTGATGGCCTGGACCCCTGCTTTCTGCATGCTAAACCAACAGACTTTTTGAGAGAACTGTATGAACAAAACCACTGTCAGCCTGGAATAAAAGGGACATGGAAAGTAGAGATTGAAGAAGAAACAGTTGTGAGAGGAAAATCATGGAAGCTGAGATCTGGAATTAGGACATCACCTTGGGCCAAGAGAGGAACCCCACCCATGTGTACAGAGAGGGTGAGTTTTCCCCAGCAGGTGAAGAGGGTGGATGCTCCTGCCTGATGTTCTGGGAGAGTTTTGCTGCCCCAGGTTACAGAGAGGGTAGAGCACATTGCCCAAGGATTAGGGCGGTTAAGATCAGCACCCCACAGGTCTGAGAGAGGTGGACCTGTCCCCCATGGATTAGGGAAGGCCAGGTGGTCAACTTGTTGCTCTGAGAAAGTTAAGCTTGTATGACAAAGGTTAGGGGGAATGTTATCTTCACATCACCGTACTAGGAGGGTTAAGACTCTAACCCAAAGATTGGGTAAAGTGTGGCAATCACCCCAGCACTCTTGGAGGGAGAAGTGTGGAGCTTGGTCGACACCTAGATGCTTGAAGAGGGTGGAACCAAGAAAATGGCTGTTGGGCAAGCTAGTGGAAAGTGTGGGTCTGCATATGGCCTGAAGGAGAAGAAACCATCTTCTTTTTTTTTTTTTTTTTTTTTTTTAAAGATTTATTTTTATTTATTTAATTCCCCTCCCCTCCCCGGTTGTCTGTTTTCTGTGTCTTTTTGCTGCGTCTTGTTTCTTTGTCCGCTTCTGTTGTCGTCAGCGGCACGGGAAGTGTGGGCGGCGCCATTCCTGGGCAGGCTGCTCCCTCCTTCGCGCCGGGCGGCTCTCCTTATGGGTGCACTCCTTGCGAGTGGGGCTTCCCTACGCGGGGGACACCCTTGCGTGGCACAGCACTCCTTGCACGCATCAGCACTGCGCATGGCCAGCTCCACACGGGTCAAGGAGGCCCGGGGCTTGAACCGGGGACCTCCCATGTGGTAGACGGACACCCTAACCACTGGGCCAAAGTCCGTTTCCCGAAACCATCTTCTAAAGAATGACTCTCAGACTTTGAAATCAAATGGAGGATGCCCTGCAGGTTTACTGAACTGTGGAAGACGTGTGACTCATGTTTCCCTCCCTATTTCTCCTTATTGTAATGAAAATGTTTATCCTATGTCTGTCTATTTGTGTATTGGAAATAAATTGTTTTGTCAGTTTTAGAGGTCTATAGCAGACAGGACTTTGCCCCAAGACAAACTGTATTTCTTTAAATTGATTGTGATATGATTTAATACTTGCATTGTTACTGATAAAGTTTTTTTAAAATATTGTAATTTTTTTTGGAATTCAGAGGGTGGAGTGTAGCAGTTTGATATGGTTATGAATTCCAAAAATAGATATTTGATTATGCTTGTAATCTGATCTATATCTGGGCATGATTGAGTTCCAATTAGGGCATTGAGCCCCTACCCTTTGGTAGGTAGGGACTCACAGATAAAAGGCTTGGCAAAGAACAGAGTTGAGGGTTTTCTCATGTTGGAGTTTGATGCTGAAAACTTAAGCTGGAGCCCTGGGAAGTCAGCACACAGAGGAAAGAGAAGCCAGCCCCAGGAAGAAAGGAACCTTGAACCCAGAGAAAAGCAAGCCCCAGGAACGTAGGAACCCAGCAAGCCTGAACCCTCACAGATGTCGGCAGCCATCTTTGTTCCAAATAGACTTTGGTGAAGGAAGTAACTTATGCTTTATGGCTTGGTATCTGTAAACTAATACCCCAAATAAATACTATTTATAAAAACCAACCCATTTCTGGTATTTTGCATCAGCACCCCGTCGGTTGACTAATACACATGATAATTTCAATAGATGCAGAAAATGAATTTGACGACATTTAATACCTTTTCCTGATAAAAACAATCAATAAACTAAGAATACAAAAGAACGTCCTTTACCTGATAAAAGGCTTCTACATAAACTCCACAGCTAATGTCATACTTAATGGTGATAGGCTAAATCTTAGAGGCTTTCCCTCTAAGATCAGGAACAAGATAAGAAGGCCTCCTCTCACCACTTGTATTCAGTATTGTACTGAAGGTACAGTAGGCAATAAAAAGGGCCATAGGCAAGAAAAAGAAATAAAAGGTATCTTGATGGGAAAGGTAGAAGTAACACTACCTCTATTTGCAGATGGCCTAATCTTGTATTTAGAAAATATTAAGGAAACCACTAAAATAATACTAGAACTAATAAACGAGTTTAGCAAAGTTGCGAGAAACAATATCAATACACAAAAATCAATTATGTTTCTGTACTCTTGAACAATCTGAAAATGAAATTCATAAAGGATAAAAATTAGGCATAATTTAACAAAGGAAGTGCAACACTTATATTCTGAAAACTACAAAACATTGTTGAAAGAAAGTAAAAATCTAAATAAATGGAAAAATAGCCTATATTCATGCATCAAATGACTAGACATTGTGAAGATGGCATTATTCCCCAAATTGACCTACAGATTAAATACAATCCCTTACAGATTCCCAACTGACTTCTTTGTAGAAACTGACAAACTGATTCTAAAATTCATATAGAATTGCAAGGTCCCATAGCAGTAAAATTAACTTGCAAAAGAAGACGAAATTGGAGGCCTCACACTTCCAGATTTTAAAAATTATAAATCACCAGTAATCAAGACAGTGTGATACTTGGCATAAGAATAGACATATAGATCAATTGAGAATCCAGCAATAAATCCATATATCTAAAGTCAGTTGATTTTCAAAAAGGACATTGAGACCATTGGAATAGGAAAGAATAACCTTTTCAACAAATAATTCTGAGACAACTGTACTCCATATGTAAAAAAAAATGTATATATATTTAGGCCCTTACCTCACACCACATACACATATTAGCTCAAAATGGATCAAAGATCTTCATGTAAGAGCTATAATTATAAAACCATTAGAAGAAAACATAGGGATAAATTTTTGTAACCTTGTATTTGGCAATAGATATTTATATATGACACCAAAAACATAAGCAACAACAGAAAAAATAGATAAATTGGTCTTCATCAAAATTAAAAAGTTTTTAATTTAATTTAAATTGAAAGTCACTATCAAGAGTAGAAAGTCAACCCAAAGAATGGGAGAAAATGTTTGCAAATCATAAATCTGATAAGAAACTTGTATCTAGAATATATAAAGAACTCATAAACAATTCAAAAATAAAGGGAAAAATAACCCTATTAAAAATGGGCAAAGAATGTGAATAGACATTTCTTTAAAGAATATATACAAATGGCCAGCAAGCCCATGAAAAGATGCTCAGCATCATTAGTAATTAGAGAAACACAAATCAAAAACACAGATAATACCATTTCACACTCACTAATATGGCTAGAATCAAAAAGTCAGATAACAACAAGAGTTGGTGCAGATGTGGAGAAATTAGAACACTCATACACTGCTGCCAGGAATGAAAAAGTCTGCAGCCAGTTTGTATAACAGTCTAACAGTTCCTGCAATGTTTAAACAGTTATTATATGACCCAGCAACTCCACTTCTCTACATATACCCAAAATATAAAAACAGAAAAATCCTGCACAAAAATTTTTATAGCAGCTTCAATCATATAGCCAAAGTTGAAAACAAATGTCCATCAACTGATGGAGAGATGTGTACTATAATCCTGGCAGTGGAATATTATTTAGCCATAAAAAGGAATAAAGTACTGATAAATGTGACATTGTTGGATAAACCATGAAAACATTATGCTAAGTGAAAGAAGTCAGTTATAAAAGACCACATGTTGTATGACTGCATATTTGAAATGTTCAGAATAGATAAATATATAGGGACAGAAAGTAGATTAATAGTTGTTTAGGCCTGAGGAGATGGGAATGTGATAGGTTGAATAGTGTACCCCGCCAAAAACACATTTTAATCCACATTCCTGTGGGTGGGAACCCACTGTAAATATCATCTTTTGAAGATATGATTTTTTTTGTTACGGTGTGGCCCAACTGAATGAGTTTGGGTCTTAATCTGAATTACTCTATAAGAAGAAGAAATTCAATAATAAGGAGGAAAAGCCCCAGGAAAAGTGGGAAGTTGGAAGTCAGGGGAACTCAGAAGAGAAAGGAGAAGATGTTACCATGTGCATTCGATGTGACAGATGAGCCAAGGACGCAGGAATTGCTGGCGGCCTTCACCAGAATACCAGTCTTCAGGGAGAAAGCATTGCCTTGCTGACACCTCAATTTGGGACTTCTCCTAACCTCAAAACCATAAGCCAATAGATTCCCATTGTTCAAGCTGACTCATTTCTTGGTATTTGTGATTGCAGCCTGGAAACTAAGATGGGGGGTAGGGTATGATTGCTAAAGGGTATAGTATTTCTTATTAAGGTAATGAAAATGTTCTAAAATTGACTGTGGTAATGGTTTCACATATCTGGGAATATACTAAAAACCATTAATCATATACTTTAAATGTTTAATTTGTATGGTACATGAATTATATATCAATAAAGCTACTAAAATTATCTAGATGTAGGAAAATGTTTAAATGTTAGCATTATTAAGTAATATGAGCAGTTAGTTTGGCTAATAGTAATCTGAAGAAAAATTTAAATTTTAGTACATTATATCAAGTCATAGGAAGTAGAGTAAAATACCTTATTTTATATTTTCATAGGGAAAAGGCAATATATTTTAGATTAAGAAAAATAAAATGCTTTTGAATTCATGTTTTGTTCATGCTTGGATTCCAAAGCTAAAAGTGGGATGGAAGAATGATATGGTACAGATAAAATAAAACTAGAAATCTTAGATCAAAGTAAAGCTTTTGTCAAGTAAAAATGGGAGGAAAATGAAACTTGGGAGAGTGGCAAGTAGCAAAGGCTTGGGGTGGCAGAAGTCTAGAGGTACAGGATATTCCAATATGAGATAGAGGAAAATTGAGTTTCAGAATGACAGGTACTATTCTTAAGGCTATTATCATCCAACAAAGCATGGACTTAGAATTCTTAAAGCTGTAAAATTTTTTAAATGTTGCTTTGAAAACCAGGCCCAGACAAATGCCCCTTGAGTCAAAGGGAAGCTATAAAACCCAGTCAAGTACTAAAAGCAGTTCTAGGAGCAGAATCTTGTACCCATGAGAACTAAGATCAGGAACATTAGTACTAGGTAGTTTTGTCTGATGGACTTCCCATAAGGCTTTGCCCTCAATTTCAGTTGCTACTTTTTGCAAAGCACTGAATGAAAGTGGCCTGAGTACTTTCACCTTGGTCCTAGCATCATACTTCTTTGTGCCAACTTTCAAGAAACCTTTGGGTGCAAAATGGGTGCATCAGGACAGTTCCCATAGTCTAGATGCAGAGAACATGTGCTTAAAGCTTGGCTTTTTCATTGATATTAACCTAATGAACTTCTTAATTATGTATAAATTTTCTCCCTGTTATCCTACATAACATTCAGATCCATGTGCCTCAGGTGTACTTAGCGTCCATTTGCTGGAGTATAGAAGCCCTACTTCTGACATGATCACTAATTTCCACACCCCAACCATACTGTCACAGCCCATACCAGTTAAGCCACTTCCTATTCCTCTTTGACCCATCTCCCGCCCTTCTGACCTCAGGTCCCATAATCTTATACACTGGATAAAATACCATCACTAATACTGAATAAATGTAGCACTTATTAAAAAGTGTTTTTTTTACATGGTGAGAACAGCCATGTTTCTTATATGGCAAAGATTAAACATTTTGATGATATAGTATAAGTGAAAGAGAATAGAAAATGACATGTTCATAAATGCTATGATGGAGGATAATTTTGGAGGACAATTTGACAATATCTATTAAATTTTTTAATGCATATGCTCACTAACCAATCATTCCTACTTCTAGAAATTTATCCTTATTGACACACACAGAATGATGCTCACTACATCCTTTCATCTTTTCAGAGATTTTAGGTCAATGTGGAATGGCAGTAAGAAACCAGGCCCCAATGTCTACTTCTGACTGAGGAGCTCTTCTCTTTACCATCAAAACCAGCCACTCTGTATCTACAATTCCCACTGGATGAGTGATTTTCACAGTGGTAAAAAAAATACCAATTGCTGGTCAGTAGGTGAAAAATAAGGGCCCTACCGACAAAATCCAAGTCTGTTTCCCGAAATTTAATCACGTCTTCCATCTTCCGCTCATAATACAGTCCAGCAACATTAGCTTCCAAAGACGATAATACATTGCCCAGAATGTTAAACTCATCTCATCACTATAGCCAAGAGATTCATTATGGGTATATTCTATATGATTTAATTAACTGAAGAAATACTGTAAAATGTAAAAGGCTAGTAAGGACAGGAAAGCATGAAGTGCATGATGATTTAAGAATATGTACCCGAATTCTTTGATATTCCTTCTTCAACAGGTAGAGCTTAATTCTCTTCCCTTTAAGTATAAGTTGGGCTTAGTGACTCTTCTAATGAATAGAATTTGGTAGAAATAATGGTATGAGGCATTGCAGCTTCTTCCTTGCTGTTTCTTGGATTACCTGGTCTGGGGGAAGCTAGTTACCATGTTTTAAGGACACTCAGAGAGTGTACGGGGAATCCCATTCAGTGAGGAATTGAGTCCTCATGCAAACAGCCAAGCGGTGAGCCATCTTGAAAGTGGATCCTCCAGACCCAGTCAAGTCTTCAGCTACAACCCTTGTTAACATCTTGTCAGCAACCATATGAGAGACTCTGAGCCAGAAATACCATGCAAACCACTCCCAAACTCCTGACCCTATGAAATGATAAATGTTTGTTGCTCTAAGTTGCCAAATTTTGGGGATAGTTTGTTACACAGAAATAGATAAGCAATACAAAGAGGGAAGAAAGCGTTTGAGGTTTACAAAGAAGGTGCTTCAGTGATGAATGTTTCTTCCATCCCATGCTCAGGGAATTACTTTATTACTGCTGCATTAACAAAGACTGTGCCATAAAAATCCCATTGTACCAAGAAATCTTATGATGGCAGGTTTGTAAAGTAGTTTATGGTATATTATTTGGTGTAGCAGGATAATCTGAAGAAATTTATTATAAAAAACCTCACTTTTTCAGATAGAACTTGTTTGCTCTGTTATTTTGTTTCAAATTTTCATCTACCATATCCTCTATCACTAAAAAGATAGCGTTTTTGGCATTTTACATACAATTTCCTAGTGAAACTTCATCAGTTGAAATAAAAAGTCCAATTGAAAACTGAAAATGTGTTCCCATTTGGTGTCCTAATTTTGAATGCCACATTTTCAAAAGATATGCACGGGACAACCAGCAAGATGGCGGCAGAGTAGGAGCTCCTAGAGTCACCTCGTGCTATAGGGCACTTAGTAATCACCCAGAGCTATCTAAAGCACCTGTTTGGGGGCTCCAGGAGACCAGAATAGCATCATGCAACATCCTTGAAAGAATGGAAGGAGAAAACTGCCTATCTGCAGAGAATATTACAATGTAGAGCACTCCATGCCCTGGAGGCCACTGCCCATCCTCCACCAGCAGCACAAGCACCTTGGGAGCTATTCTGTGGCTAGAACTGGAATCTCCACTTCCCAAAGATGGGGGTGGAAGAGATGGTTAGGGCACCAACTTCAGCTACTGATTAGTAAACTCGGCTAGGTAAAGTATAACCCTAAGAATAGCTAAAGTTTGAAATTGTCCGAGTCCAAGAGGTTGGTAGCCACCATTTTGACTTTGCCCCCAGCATGAGGGGAGGCCGGGCTGACTAAAAATCACAGTAATGGCAGAGAATGGCTTCTTTCACCCAGACCGGCCTGCAGCCCTAGCTTAGACTTCAGCCTCACCTGTGGCAGGGAGGAAGCTGGTGGGACCTGCACCAGCTTCTCCGGGTAAATGCAGGTATATTCAGCTGGCACAGACTGAATAGCAGGAAGTCTAACAGAGCAACTGTGGTCATTTTGGATCTTCATGGCATAGACTGCTGCCCACACTTGCATTCCATCCTCACCCCAGGCAGGGGAGAAAGGAGCTTGAAGCTTCATCAGTCTCTCTGGGCAACTACAGTCTAGGCCTGCTCAACTTGGATTATTACACATGGCTGTGGCTATGTCCCCACCCCTGGTAAAGGAGAAAGTTGGGATAAGATTCATCGGTCCCTGATGCAATGACGGCAGCTTGAGCCTCCACAGCTTACAGGATCAATTACATCCTTGGCTCCTACTACACAACCAGCAAGGAAGAAAGGGCAAGAACTCCCCAAACTAAAGAGAGAAATTTATTCTGTACCCAGAATAAATACTCTAGTAAGTCAGATGGCAAGTTACCAAAAAATATATATAATCCACACCAAAAACAGGAAGATATGACCCAGTTAAAGGAAAAAGATAAGCCCCCGGATGACATAAAGGAGTTGAGACAACTAATCATAGATATTCAAACAACTCTCCTTAATAAATTCAATGAGATGACTAAAGAGATTAAAGATATTAAGAAGACATTGGATGAGCCCCAAAAATTTGAAAACATACATAGAAAAATAGCAGACATTTTGGGAATGAAAGGCACGCACAATATATGACATTAAAAATATACTGGAATCATGTAATAGCAGATTTAAGGAGGCAGAAGAAAGGACTGGTGAGCTTGAAGAAATGGCTTCAGAAAGCAAACATACAAAAGAACAGATGAAGAAAAGAATGGAAAAAATTGAACAAGGTCTCAGGGAAGTAAATGACAGCAAGATACATGCAAACATATGTGTCATGGGTGTCCCAGAAGGAAAAGAGAAGGGAAAAAGGGCAGAAAGAAGGTTTGAAAAAATAATTATAGCAAATTTCCCAACCCTATTGAAGGACGTAGATATCCATGTCCAAGAAGCACAATGTACTACCATCCAAACAAACGCAAATAAACCAACTCTGAGACACATACTCATCAGTGTCAAATGCCAAAGCCAAAGAGAGAATTCTGAGAGCAGAAAGAGAAAAGCAATGCGTAACATAAAAGGGATATCCAATAAGATTAAATGCCGATCTCTCATCAGAAACCATGGAGGCAAGAAGACAGTGGTATGGTATATTTAAGATACTGCAATAGAAAAACTTCCAGCCTAGAATCTTATATCCAGCAAGACTGTCTTTCAAAAATGAGGACAAATTTAGAATATTCACAGATAAACAGAAATTGAGAGATTTGGTAACCAAGAGATCAGCTTTGCAGGAAATACTAAAGGGTGTGCTACAGCCTGAAAAGAAAAGACAGGAGAGAGAGGCCTGAAAGAGAATTTGGAAATGAAGGTTATATCAGTAAAAGTGACTAAAAGTATCAAGAGTGTTGAAAATAAATATGATAGATAAAACCCAAATATTCAGGAATAAACTTGACCAACAATGTAAAGCACTTGTATTCAGAAAACTACAATGCATTGATAAAAGTAATCAAAAAAGACCTAAATAATTGGAAGAACATCCCATGCTTATGGACTGGAAGACTAAATATCATTAAGATGTCAATTCTACCAAAACTGATATACAGATACAATACAATCCCGATAAAAATTCCACCAGCATTTAAAAAAATAAGTGTGAAACATGATTATCAAATTTATTTGGAAGGGTAAGGGATCCTGAATAGCCAGAAACATCTTAAAAAGGAAAAGTGAAGTTGGAGGACTCTCCTTTCTGGACTTTAAATCATATGACCTAGTAACAGTGGTAAAAACAGCATGGTACTGCCATAAAGGCAAACACATAGAACAAAGGAACAGAACTGATGGCTCAGAAACAGACACTCATCTATGGTGAAGTGATTTTTGACTAGCCTGTCAAATCCACCCAGGTCGGGCAGAATAGTCCATTCATCAAATGGTGCTGAGAGAACTGGATATCCATTGCCAAAAGAAGGAAAGAAGACCCCTAACTCACACTTTATACAAAAATTAACTCAGAATAGATAAAAAATCTAACTATAAAAGCAAGAACAACAAAGCTTCTAGAAGAAAATGTAGGAAAATATCAAGACCTCGTGGTAGGTGGTGTATTCTAAAAGGAGATAAGAAGAGGACTGAGATGGACAACTGATGTTTAATGTATGTATAAGTTTTAATTAGCTTTACTGTAAAAATGTGGAAATGTATAGAGTTGATGGTAACACATTACAGTGAATAAGAGCTGGTTTATAAATGGGAATGTGGCTGATAATGGTAGTCTAGGGAGCTAAATGCCAATTGACAGAAAGCTAGAGAATAATCAAATAATCTAGAGACTAAATAGCACAGTAATCCCAGAGGTGGATGAGAATTGTGGTTGATGGTACAGATTCAAGAGTGTCCTTAGTTAGCTAGAACAGATGTACGTCACAATAGTAGGGCAGTGGGAATGTGAAAAAGCATGGGAAAAATATAACTGGAATGACCTATGGGCTGTGTTTGATAGTAGTAATGTAATATTCATGCATCTATGCCAAAAATGTACTGTGTCGATAAAGGAGGAGTATGGAAAAAGTGTGCCAAATGTACACTATGTACCTGGTAATAGTCTGATGATATTATCTCATAATCTGTAAAAAAATGTTCCATCATGGTGTGGTGTGTTGATAGAGGGGTGTTTTTTGGGAATTCTGCACATGTACATGATTGTTTAATAAGTTTACAACTTCTGTCATAAAAATATATTTAAAAATAATAATAGGGTGATTTTTGGGGAAAATACACCAAATATAAGATAAGGATTATAGTTTTTAGTAAGATTTCAACAATATTCTTTCATAATTTGTAACAAAATCTCACAACAATACAAGATGTTGTTGGTGGGTTGATGCATGGGACCCCTATATGATGTTGTGCATATTTGCTTTGTAAATTCACAACTTTTACTATATACACTTATTGTTTATGTATGATCATATATAAGTGTATAAAAATAAGAATAATAATAATAGGGTGGGTTGGGGAAAATACTTTAGTTAGTAGTAATATTTTGAGGATACTCTTTAATCATTAGTTAAAAATGTTTCACAACAATGCAAGGTATTGGTGGTAGTGGGAGGTATGAGAGCCCTGGTATGATGTTATGTATGTTTGTTTTGTAAGTTCACAACTCTTCCTATACACTTTATTGTTTATGTAAGTTTATGTATTAGTGATATACTTCAATAAATTAAAAGAAAAAGATATGCATGATACACTTTATATTTTCAGGAGCAGCACTTACTCTATTCCTGACTTCAGACATTCTAATATTATTGCCTACCTCTAGCATCTAGAAGTGTATGGGTGGATTCAAATGAGGTTTTTTTAAGCTTATGAATTTCTTGAATCACTTTCCATTGCAGATGAGAAATTCTTCATAGGTTGACTCACATTCAGCTCAGGACCTTCTCCCAGTCAGCTATTTCACAAGACTGATATATTTACTGTTATTTACATTTTATAGGCTTCCTGCTAGCATGTTCTGTAAACACTTGAATATTTTTTCATTTATGACCCTACCATATCTGTTTATTAAGTTTTCATCCTGCAGTATTTTCAAGACCTTGTTTCTTGCTTCTTTATTATAGTTCCTTTAGATGAAGAGGATAGTGATAATATTATTTTAGTATTATATCTGAATACTGTTTGATCTCTGACCTTGATTTCTGATATGCATATTTATCATCTTTTTGAAGTCTATTTCATTATTTTAACAAAGTGCAGACTCTTATATTAGAGCATTTTCCTTGACTTTCCCCTTTCAATCTTATTTTGATTATTCCCATTGCCTCTTTCTCACTGACACGTATCTAACTGTGGCAGATCTTTACACAAATGATTGTTAAAATTATTTGTAAACTTTCAGTTCTCAGTAATATAATTATTCATATAACACTTGTTTCGTAAAAAGAATTAAGATTTAGTTTTCAGTTCATCACTAGGTATGCAAGCTTCCTTCAGTTATTTACTAACAGAAGATATTCCCAAAAATACAAAAGATATTTTTACCTGAATAATTTTTTTTTACTTTTTACTTTGAAGTAACTGTAAAATTACAGGAAATTTGCAAAAATAATACAAAGCCCATAAAGAGAATTCAACATACCCCCAAATCCCCAAATCCCCAAATTCTCCAATTTTAACATTTTTCTACTTTGCCATGTCATTCTATCATATCTCTCTTCTGCCCTCTCCCTCCTTCTTGCTCTCTCTTATCAATCAATCTATCTATCTATGTATCTATTTTCTGAACATTTGAGAGCAAGTTCCATGTATTATATTCCTTGAACACATAATTATTTCCATGTACATTTCCTACAAATGAGGATATTCACTTATGTAATTACCTAAGTGCAGTTATCAAGCTCAAGAAATTTAATATTGATATAAAGCTTATTCTATATTCTAGTTTTTCCCTATGTCCCAATAATGTCCCTTTCAGCCTTTTCTCAATTCTTAGATCCCATCCAGTATTATATATTGCATTTAATTGTCATTATCCCTTCCTCCCTCCCTCTCTTTGTTTCTTTCTTTAATTGCGGAAACATAAATCTTCCCATCCCAACTCCCACTAAGCATGCCATTCAGTGGGATTAAGCACATTCCCAATGTTGCAGTACCCTCACCACCATTCATTATTAGAAATTTCCCTTTGCCACAAACAGAAATCCTACACTCATTTTTCATTAACTCCCCATCGCCCCTACCCTTCACCCCTGGTAACCTGTACTCTACATTCTGTGTCTATGAGTATGCATATCCTCTGATATTTTCATTGTGGTTACCATGGGGCTTTAATTTAACACCATAAATCTGTAACAATCTCGTTTGCCTGGATACCAAGTTAACTTCAATAGCATACATAAACTATGTTCCTATATCCCTCCATCCTTCTGCTTTATGTAGTCCTTGTCACAAATTACATATTTATACACGGTGAGTCTAGAATCATGGATATACCATTACATTTGCCTTTTAGATCTTACAGGAAGGTGAAAGTGGAGTTAAAAATAAAAAATACAATAGTCCTGGTATTTACATTTACTATGCCGTTATGTTTACCACAAGTGTTTATTTCTTCACATGCCTTTGTTCCCTGTATTCGTAGAGAGACATTCCCTCTTCTTAGTCTTTATTAGAACAGTTCATTTTCATTGGGTAATCAGTGTTTCTAAACCCAGCTGCAATCCCAACCCTTGAGAGCACTTGTCTCTTAAAACAAAAACAGAAGAAATGAAATAAAACCTTTGCCTTACCAGGTTCTGGAAAAGGCTGGCATTCCCCAGCAGCACCATAGTTCAGCTCCTGTGGCCCTTCCTGTGGGATCCACGCCTCTGCCAGTGTGGCCTCTTGGGAAGGTCCCATGACCTGAAGTGCAGGTGACTCCAGATCGATGTTTGATGGTATGTATGCTGTTCCTACTGGTGCCAACTCTTCCAAGAGCATTTCTTGCCTATGCGCCTGGAGGAAATGTCAAAACCCATCACTCTAAAGGCCAGCACTGTCCAATAGATATATGAAGTGAGCCACATATGTCATTTTAAATTTTCCAGTGGCCATATGAAATAAACGAAAAGAAACAGGAGAATTCAATCTGAATAGTATGTTTTATTTTACCCAATATATCCAAAATATCACGCACTAAACAAATAATCAAAACAAACAACTATTAACGAGATATTTTGCATAGTTTTTTCATACCAAGTCTTCAGAATCTGTTGTGGACTTTACATGTACTAGTCACATTTAAAGTGCTCAAAAGGCAAATGTGGCCAGTGGCTACTGTACTGGGCAGGGCAAGTCTAGACCAGCTGAAGCTAAAATAAACAAACCCAAGAAGAGAGATAAAGGAAGAGAAATCACAGACTCCTTCCATTCTAGGATAGCGGGAAAATTAAGAAGGCAGGCCAAGTGCCCAGAAGCTAATAGCTACTGAGGAACTCCAACAACACACAATCGTGGAATGTAGTTCATAGCCACCTAGAAGTTCTTCTTCACTTCTCCCAAAGATTCTGCCCTGTGTTCAGCTAAGGTAATCCACAACCAGAGAGTCTCCATGGTAGTTCTCAACAAGGGGCAGTGCCAAACCCCTCCCCAACCATAAGGTGCTTAGGACATGATAGCTCTTGGAGGCCAGTGGAATTTTGTGGGCCAGAGACTGGAGTTTAACTCACAATACAGAACTGTTTTACACTCCAAATAATGAATGTCCCATTCAAACATTCATGTAGGTAAAATGAACCAGACAGACCCTAAACCTGTTAGTCATATAAATACAATTCTTGTATACTTTTAGCATAAATTGAAATTTCTAGTAATTACTACTGTGGAATTCAAAGGAAGACTATACTCAGTTTGTTCAGAATTTGCCGAGACTTATTTGCCATTTTGGAAAATCCCATAACAGCAGCTCATAATATTAGACCTGTCTCAGTTTGAATTTCTGGCAGTTGCGTTCACAGTGATTCTACGCATAGACGGAAGCATCTGACAACTTCATTATGACTTCTGGTGCAGTCAGGTCCAAACATGTATATATTGAAATACATATTAGTTTATGATAAACTACTTTTCTTATACTTTTCCTTTATATTACAGGCACACTCTAGTTGAATCAGAAGTCAGCAAACATTTTCTACAAAGGGGGAGACAGCGAATATTTTAGGCTTTGTGGGCCACATTTGGTATTTTGCATTTTTTAAAACGATCCTTTAGAAAGGTAAAAACTGTTATTAGCTCATGGAGGTACAAAAATGGGTAATGGACTGTTTTGACCCATGGGCCACAAAGCGTTAAAATGATATATTTGATTTTATGTATGCAGGTAGGTAATGCCATCTATGAATGTCATTTCAGGAAAGTAGAGAGAACATTACAAAAATTTGTTATAGAAGGAAGATTAGGTATGCTGGAGTTGAGAACCATCGACCCATAGGCTGACTCCAGCAACAGAAGAAAATAAGGATGTCTGCAGAGATATCTTGGGGCTGAGGAATAACACAAAGGCAAAACATCTGATCTAGACCCAAGTGCCTCTGTTACTTTTTTTGCTGAGTCACAAAGATCCCAAATTCTTTTCTCACCTGTTGCTCTGGTATCTCAAGTTCTCTCTGTAAGTCTTCTATCAGTGTTACAACTCTTTCTCTATTCTCTGGACAGTGTTCCCTCACCCAGGTCTCTATCTCCGTAGGCAGAATAGTTAGGAATTGCTCCAACACTAGTAGCTCCAAGATTTGTTCCTTTGAACGCATCTTTGGCTTCAGCCATTGACAGCACAGCTCCCAGAGTTTGTTGAAAGCTTCATGAGGCCCGGCTGCCTCTTTGTACTGGAACTGCCTGAAGCGCTGACGGAAGACTTCACAGTCATCATCATATTCTTGAAGCATGGAGCCCTGATTCAAAGAAGCCTGGATTGCACAACCCAGCGCCACAGCCATCGTCCGCTTCCAGCAGTTCAGAATTTATATGGGACCTGAAGTCTGAGATTCCAATTTGTTTTTCTGTGCAGTAGTTGGGTACCCACCTACAGCTACGGACAAGAAAACATAAGAAAGTAGAAACAGCAGTAGTTAGGACAGAGAACACTTACCTGCCTTAACTAACTTTTCACCAAAGCTTTAAGGCAACAATGCTTAATCTTTCTGCTGGTCCACAAAAATGGACAGTTATTGAGTTCATACTATATACCAGATACTGTCCTTAGCAGCTTGCATATATTAGCTCATTTAATCCTCATTCAATCTTAGGAAGTGGGTACTAGTATCATTCCCTGAATACAGTTGAGGGAACTGAGGTTTGAGGCTTAGCAGGACTGAATAATTTGTCTAAGACTACAAAGCAAGTTAGAGAAAGCTTAGAATTTACAGTCTTCTGCAAATTGAATGTCTCCAAAAAATCAAAATGGTCTCAGTGGAAACTCCTAGGTCACAGAAGTGGACCCATACTTGTCTCATCAAGTCTCAAGACCCTGACCTGCCCCTCTGTGCTCTGGGTCCTCTGTCTTTCAATTGCCCTGATGCCTTGTGTGCCTGTCCTCTCCTGGAGTGGAACGAGGAAAACCAAATGCTCAGGACTCTCTTCCAGCCAGTCATCAAAAATCACCAGTCTGCCCCCAAGTCACCACCCTTAACCACGAGGAAGCCTGAATTTAAGCGGCTTATTTTTTAGGGGTCCATAACTTGCCAGCTGCGTGACCCTGGGCAAGTTACCTAGCTGACCCTCTCAGTGCAGTTATCTGTGACATTAGAATAACTGTAGCTTCTACTTCATAAAATCTGCTGCTCCAAACCAATCGCATGGAAAGCTACTCACAGCGTGCCTGGCACAGAGCAAGCGCTCAATAAAAGGTTATTGGTTGTCAGGACTCATGCCCGGGAAGTTTCTGGAGGGAATCTAGGAACTGTGGCTGTGGCCACATGCATTAACCCTTCTACCAAGGAATTGACCCTCCGGGTTTCCTTCCATTGGCTCCTCCCAAAGTAAAGTTCATTCACACCCCCAATGAAAAGTTCCCTTCACACCCCAATGAAACGTTCTCTCTACACCCCAATAAAAAAGTCCCTTCACATCCCAATGAAAAGCTCCCCGCACACCCCAAAGAAAAGTTCACAAGGGGGCTGGGGGCTTCTCTCCCAAGCCCCCGCAATGATCCCGCCCTCACAGGGCTGAGGAATGAAGCGCTGCGTGAAAACGGCGCATTTGGGGGAAGGCAAATGGGACCCGACCCCGAAAAGTTCAAAACCTGGGTTAAAATTCGATGCTGGGGCAGGGGCTCGGACCCCCACGCGCCCCTCGGCGACGTCGCGCTGCGGGGAGGGACGACTCCGGCCCCAGGGCCATCCCGGGAAGGCCCGGGGGGGGAAGCAGGCAGCAGCTGCGAGGACCCGAGGCCGAGCGGGACTCACCCACAGTCGCTCCTTCCCGGGCCCGCCACCCGGGCCAGCGGAGGGCGCCGGGCCAGCCCGCGCTGTAGCCCAGGGGACGGCCACGCCCTCCCGCCGCTCCGGGACTCACCGCCTCAGCGACCAAAGCTCTCCCACGCTCGCCCGTCCTGGGCCCACATGGATGCTGACGTGGTAGGGGCTGGGACTCCCCGGCCTCCAGCAGGCGCCAAGCCGCTTTCCGAAGTCCCCCTGTTTCCGGTCTCACGCCCTCAGAGGCCCCAGAGCCGGGGCGGGCCCGGGGTCGCGGTCCAAGTGAGGGCTCCTCCCCCATCAGCTTCAGAGCAAGGGGGGAGCGGGTGGGACACTCCAGGAAATCTGTTCTGACCCGCGCCGTGATTTCCAGACTTCGCTGTGGGGGGCGGGGGCGCAGAGTTTGTTCAGAATTCAGGTTTCCGGGCCCCACCCCGCCACTCTGACGCACTGGATCTCGCGTGGGCTCGGGGATTTGCATTTGGGGAGGCTTTCCTGGGGATTCCGACCGCTGGTCCGCCCGCGGGTCACACCGGCCTGGGCCTGTGAGCTTCCCATTTTCCTCTCTCGCAGACCGAACTTTGAACAAGCGGCCCCGCCCCCTCCTCCCGCCTTCGTCCCCCACCAGGGGTCTCTTCAGTGTTCCGGCGCTCCCGATGGCCCCGCCTCTTGTTTTCCGATCGCCCCCCTCTCCCACCCCGCTCCTGGGCTAGATCTTCCCTTCTCGCTGGCCAGCGGAGTCTGCGAGGCCAGGCGAGGCCTGATCTCATGGGCGCTGGATGCAAAGGTGTCATCCAGGAAACGTGTTCCCGGCACTGGTTCTGAGCAGGCACCGTGGGCCGGTGGATGCTGGGGACGAGTCCTGCGCGGGGCCGCGACAGGGGACAGGAGAGAGCGGCGGGCCGGAACTCATTCCAGGACGTCCGAGGCCAAAGAGCCGAAGCTGGCCTCCCTGGCCGTCTCCGGCAGTCCCCGCACTGGGCCCCGGATGCCTTCGCAGGTGGGCACAGCTGGTTTCTGGGCCAAGGAGCCTCGGGAGCTTGAGGATGGCGTTGCGCCCGGGCCCCAGGAGCTGCCTTTGCCCGGCCCAATGCCTGGCCCCGAGGCCTCCCACTTGCCCTTTGGACGGTTCTGCTTCCAAAAGGCCGCTGGACCTGGGAAGGCCTAGCCTGCTCCAGCATCTTTGCCGTGGGTAGCGTGGCCAGAGATGCCCACCATGGAGCAGATGTTGGAGCTGCTGTCGCTGGAGTAATTCCTGAGCATCCTGCCCCCAGGAGATCCAGAGCAGAGTGAAGATACTGCATCCGGAGAGCAGCGAGAAGAGGTGAAGGTTCTTCAGAGAGAACTTGGGAAACTGAGGTAACGGGACAAGAGAGTGGTGGTTTGGTGGTTGGGTTTTGCTGTTGTTGTTTGATTGACCCTGAGGACTGGGGCATCATATTGACCTAGCTCCCCATTCAGATTTTGTTGATTGCCCTGAGTAGACCCTACATGGACAAGAAGCCTTTTTGTAGTTTAATCAGGAACGTTGATCCTCCAGATTTTCTCTAAGTGGACAGAGTGAGCAGTGTGTGTGTGTGTGTGTGTGTGTGTGTAGGTCCCGCTCCCAGCACATCTTCTTCTGACAGCTGTTCTGATTTCACATCCCTCTCCTCTTCCCACTTTTCTATTAGATAAGCTAATTTAGGTGGCCCTGAGGCAGTGACCTCAAAGCCTCAGTGCCAAACTTTTTCACGATTAACTGAGACCCAGCTCTGCAGAAGAAACCAAATTGTTGACCCTGATATAACAACTAAGAGTTACTAAGCAATGTGTGCCAGGAATGTGATCAAAATTTACATGCTGCTTTCCCTTTAACCTTCACAATAACCATAGAAAAGTATAGTATCACAGTCATCTTACCAATGGGAAAACGGAGGTCCAAAGAGAAATGACTTGCCTAAAATCATATCGCTAGTATAAAGCAGGGCCAGGATTTGAACCCCTGCCATCTAACTCCAGAGCTCACACTGACCATTGACAATTGCAGTCACCTGCCTTCCTCTTCCTCCTACTCTTCTCTAGACCCTGCATAGTGTTCTACTAGACTCCGGAGTTTCAAAACAGTGATTCAGACAGTTCCTGCCAGTTTACTAGTTGTTCTGGTGGAGGAACTGTTTCCTGGAGCTTGCCACAATCTCCTGTTGCTATAGCCTTTTGTGGATGCTCTTTATCAAGCTGAGGAAGTTCCCCTCTAGTCCTAGTCTGCTGAGAGTTTTAATCATGCCTGTGCATTGAATTTTGTCAAATGACTTTTTTCTGCATCAATTGATGTGATCATGTGGTTTTCCTTCTTTATCCTGTAAGGGAGTGGACTACATTGATTGATTTTTAAATGTTGAACTAGCTTTGCATACCTAGAATAAATCCCATTTGATCATGGCATGTAAGTCTTTTCATACATTGTTGGATTTGATGTGTCAGTATTTCGTTGAGGATTAGCATTAATTCTTTACATGTTTGGTGGAATTCTCCAGTGAAAGCAGATGAGCCTAGATATTTCTAATTTGAGAGCTTTTAAATTACAGATTCAATGTCTTTATTGGTTTTAGGCCTGTTCATATTATTTCATCTTGCTTGACTTTGATAGTCTGTGGTTTGTGAGAATTTGGTCTATTCTCAGTTGTCAAATTTATAATTATAAAGTTGTTCATAATATTCCGGAATTATCCTTTTTAATGGCTGCTGGAATATAGCAATGCACCCTGTTTCATTTCAGATTTTATCTTTTTAAGTCCTGTTAGAATTTATTTATTTTATTGACTATTTTCAAAGTACCAGCTTTTTGTTTCATTGATTTTCCCTCTTGTTTGTCTATTTTCAATATGATTGATTTCTCTTATCTTTATTATTTCCTTTCTTCTGCTCCTCTCTTTCTAATTTATTGCAATAGGAACATAGATTATTGAGTTGAGACCTTTCCTCTTTTCTAATGTAACCATTGAATGGTACATTTCTCGTGTTTGCACTGGTTTAGCTTTTTCCTATATATTTTGATATGTTGCATTTTCATTTTCCTTCAGTTTTATGTAGTTTTTATTTCCTTCGAATCTTCCTCTTTAATTCATGTATTGTTTAGAAGTATATTACTTAACTTCCAAGTATTTGGAAGTTTTCCTCTTGTCTCTCTGTTACTGATTTCTAGTTTGATTCCATGAGGAGTCCAGTACCTGGCTTAAATCCTGTTTGATTTTCCAAGCCCAACCGTAGGCAATTACAAAGGCTTTTACCAGACAGGTCTCACAGGGAAAGCTGCCCTCCCCACAGAGACTTGGTACACAAAATGCCTTGCAGTCTTTGAAAGGAGTTGCCATCAAGGACTCAGGTCTTACCCACAGCTGCATTCTTAAATGGAAGCCTTCTAAGGCACCTCTGCTAAGACCTCATCAGAAGGAGGAGGAGAAGACCTTGAAGGCACTTTCTCCACTGTGACTCAGTACTCAGTACTTTTCCACTCCTAACTCCCCCTCCCCTGCCCCCACCTCCCATACTCTGGGTTCAAAGAACTGTAGAAGGCTTTTGTTCTGGGCTCCCTCAGCAGTGAGAATGACCCTCACCTCTGGGCTGATCCCTGTGACCCTCACCCTGTGGCACCATTCCTTGGAGGAAAATGGAGCAGGAGGGCACCAGCACTTTTATTCCAGGCTAACTTCTTGCTTATACCATCACAATAAATTATTAAAGCCTGCACTGTTCTTTCCAGTTTGGCCTCGACTGTTCCAATCAGCCCCCTTTGGTACCTGGCAGCTCAGCTCACCTCTCTCTTAGCTTAACTCTCGACAAAATTGGTGCAGGGAGCAAGGTAGTTACTTAAGCACAGTGCCATTCTGGAAAAGCAGAAAGCCTGAAGATCCCATGGGGCACTTTGGAGAAGTGCTAGCAGAGTCTGTGGAGCATCCTGGAGGGATGCTAGGGGATCATTTGCAAGATTTTGGGGGTCCTACAGGTCCCTTCCCCAATGGGGTGCTATTGGAGTGTGTGGGGGCACTCTCAAGGGGTGATAGTGGGTCTAACGTGCATTTCTCTAGCCATGTCAATGGTTCTCAGGAAATGCTAGCAAAACCTATGGCACATTCTTGGGGGATGCTAGCAGATTATTTAATAAGCTTGGGGGTTCTGAGTGGGCCATTGGCCCTTCTCTTTAGCCCCTGACTCCCGGGCTGAGCTGGCCAGGTGGGTCAGATTAGAGACCCAGTGGAGGCAACAGAGGGGTTAGAAGAAAGCCAGGGGAGCAATTCCCTAGCCCACAGCTTAAGGTCCTCTGACAATGGGACCAGAGATGGGGGAGGGCATGCACACTCGTATCCATGAACTGAGTAACTTCAAGCAGGTCCCTGGAACTGATAGGTACCCTGCAGTGCAGAAGTTTTTTTTGTTTGTTTGTTTTTAAAGATTTATTTATTTATTTATTTTTCTCCCCACCGCCCCCCCCCCCCCCGGCCCTGGTTGTCTGTTCTCTGTGTCTATTTGCTGCGTCGTCTTCTTTGTCCGCTTCTGTTGTTGTCAGCGGCACGGGAATCTGTGTCTCTTTTTGTTGCGTCATCTTGTTGTGTCAGCTCTCCGTGTGTGCGGTGCCATTCCTGGGCAGGCTGCACTTTCTTTCACGCTGGGCGGCTCTCCTTATGGGGGGCACTCCTTGCGCGTGGGGCTCCCCTACGTGGCACGGCACTCCTTGCGCGCATCAGCACTGCACATGGGCCAGCTCCACACGGGTCAAGGAGGCCCGGGATTTGAACCGCGGACTTCCCTTGTGGTAGACGGACGCCCTAACCACTGGGCCAAGTCCGCTTCCCCAGAAGTTTTTTTAAACTTAATGGGTAGGGAGAAGTATAGAGCCCTTTGGGATGGCTTTCCCCAGTGGCCCTAAAGAGAACTTTAGAGATTTAGTTCCCCTCCATAATAATGGAGGTAACCTAGTTAAAGTTAGTTAGGGAGAGTATTGCCTTGAAGGGGGCAAGTTATGCCTCTTCTCCCCACTTCAGAGTGTCCTGACAGCAGCCACCTCCAAGACAGCAACAGCTGTGGCTACATTAGAGGCAGTGGCAGGACTGCCCCCAAGTTGTCCTGCAGTGAAGAGGACCACACTACACTCAGTAGAACAGTGGCCACAACACTGGTGACTGTATGATAGGGGTGGCCCTGTCTGGGTGTTTTCAGGAGGCCAGAGGGCCAGGCAGGCCATGCTCTACACACTTGAGCTGTATGGTGGGACTGTGGCACAGTCCCTTGCGTTTGCACCCTCCACCCTCCCTGCTGCTGGCGCTTCCTATCTCCAATATTAAAAAGTGGAAAGAATGGAGCAGGTGTAGCTCAGTGGTTGAGCATGTGCTTCACATGTACAAGGTCCCAGGTTCAAGTCCTGGTACCGGGGCCTCTATCCTGCAGCCACAGCCTTGGGAACAGCCCTATCTCCTCCAGGCATGCCAACACCCCACCAGAACCCCCCCCCCGTCCTATATTGCCCTGGGGGTCCTAGCAGGTGAGCAGCTGCTTTGCCCTGTCCCTCCCCTTATTCCCCAACGAATGGGTGGCCCTTCTGGGATTGGCACCATGGCGCGCCCTGTGGCTGACACAGGTGCGTTCCTTCTGCTCCACCCTAGGAGCCTTGGGATGGGTGGGAAGGCCCTATCAGCTCTTTTTACCCAGTCCTGTCCACTGGACCAGAGGCCTTATGCCAAGATTAAAGTTCAATAGGGAGATGGAAAACTTGCATTTTTTTTTGTCTCTTAGATATCAGCCTGCTGGTGATTGTGATTCCTGCGAGCCCAGGCCCCAAGATGAAGGAAAAACAGATAATCTTTGGTTTTGGATATGAGGTCACAACTACCAGGACCCTTACACACGTCTGCCTATGGGTGGGCCCCTGCAGGCTCCTTCAAACCTCCTTTGTGTGGCCCCACTACTGAATGTATGATTAGTACTGCTGTATTGTCTATGTGCTCCCATGTTAGCCTTTGCCCCCAATCCTTGAGGGGAATTGCTGCAGTTAGGACCATTTTTAGTGGGGTATATGAAAGACTGTGAACCTACCTACTCATGAGCTCTCACTAAAACCTGGCCATTTGGTCAGGCCACTGGCAAGCCTTGGATTGGAATAGAAAACAATCCCCCTGTAGGGGATGAGACAGTTCGATAAAAATCAATTCTCCTAATAAACTTTTTGCTACACATGTGGATGCTTACCAAAAACTTCCCTATGTTGATGAGGGAAAACAGAATCCAGGGACAGATTGCACTTGGCACCTATATGTGGAGACTAATGTGTGCTCCGCCCAGAACAAGCAGATATACAGCCAGTCACCTCCAGGATCCATGAAAGGATAGCCCCTGGAAATTCACACATCATCCTGGACTGGGCCTATATACATTAGAAGGTCATCAGAAGATACTGAAACAACATAGAAAACTTGTCCAACCTGCCAGACCCTGCTCAAGGCTAAAAATACTGCCCAGGGACAGATTCCTGAGCCAGGGCATTCTGAGCAGGTACATCACATTGAGCCTCTCATGCCACCCAGAGGGTCTTGCTGAATCCTGACTACCTTTGGCACTTTCTTTGGGTTTACTTAGTCATTCCCTTGTGTGGCACTGACTCAGCCACATGACCTAGGCCCTACAAGCCCACATTTGTTTCCTGTTTGCCTATTCCTTGAACACGTTGCATCTGATAATGGCCCTGGATTTGCTGCTGAAACCACACATTAGTGGGCCCAGTCATGAGCCATACAAGGGGTTCTCCATGCTCCATATTACCCCCAAGCCGCAGGGGTGATTGAGTGTTTTAATGAACAATAAAAAGACAGACTTAAGTGGCTAATGGGAGGGGACAAGATAACTCCAACCTGAACTACACATTTCAGGTGAGCAGTCTGGGGTCTCAATGCAGCAATTCCTTGAAAGGACACTTCTCATTCACCCCATAAGTTTGATCATACTATCCCACCTCCTCTCCTTCAATTGTTCACCCTTCTTTTGCAGTTATTGGCATCTTGGTCTCCGTGGGGAGCCCTGCAAGGGCCTTCCAGTCCCTCTAACTCCTTCCCAAAGACGCAAGCAGATGGGAGATAAGGATGGCTGTTAAACAGCAAGGAGTGGTAAGTAAAATAAAATAAAATAAAAAAGAACAAGAAGGAGTGAGAAATTATGTAAACCTATTGCAAAATCTTTTTAAAAACTCAGAATTTAGTGCTGACCTATTCTTTTTCCCCCCATACGAGGAAACCATTTGAGCTACATCCACTCCCCCTGACACATTCTTAAACATACGTATTTTTCTGGTGAAGTTATATAAAACTATTTTTTTCTGTAAAAATGCTTTTATTCCTTTTGCATACAACTGTTCCAGAGAAAAGATCTAAATAAGAGTAGGAATTGAATTAATGTTGATCAGGAGGAGTGGGGTAAGGGGGGTGGGGACTATATGGGGACCTCATATTTTTTGAGTGTAACATTAAAAAAATAAAAAAATAATAAAAAAAAGAAAGAAGAAAAAAATGTATATATATTTATAAAGTTTTCATTACTAAATGGGCCACACTGATAACAACAACAACAACAAAAACAACAACAAACTGGCTCCTTGGGAGGCTGGGGGATCAGGGGCCACAAAAGATCTGTGATTTTCAGAACTGCTCCTAAAACCTCCCTCCTTAGGATAAACTCCCTGAACTGCCTTACCAAGATGCTCTGAGCACTTTGGGTTCAACTGACTACTGTCATACGATCATATCTGACAATGCTGACCACAAGACAGCAGGAGATGGCCTTGGCTCTTGCACTTTCCATGCACAGAACCTCTAGGTATCGTCCACAGTGATGAGACAGGTGAACTGATGTCATGGAAAAACAAAACCGTTTAAAACTGACTGTCCTATTTGGACTGGACTGGAAACCCTAAAGCAGAAGTCCCTTCCATGGGAGATCATGTTGGGGACCTTGTTAACCTGACTGCCTGATCAATATAGGTCATGCTTGAGGTGCCCTCCCCTCACATTGTAAACTCTTTTTCTGGGGACCACGTGTGCCCTCTGGGAGTGTACTTCTTGTATGTGTATCCTGACGATCATGACACTCCCTCAGCCCTGAAAGACCAACTTACTGGCCAGAGTTGTGCTGTTTCTAAATTAATACCTCGGGCCAGGTGAAAAAGGTTCATACAGAAACTTGAGAAAGATTCCTGGCTCTCTAACACAAACCCTAATAGATTATGAGACATCATTTCCTGACTTGGCAAATGTTAAAGGAAGGCTATGTTCAGTCTTCCTGGCAGGCCTGAAATTTCTGCTTAGAGTGATTTTGACAGAGCTTCTCAAAGTCTGACCCATTCAGGTTCATGATGGCATAGCCTCTGTTGCTGGCTCAGGTCCTAAAAAATCAAGGAGTGGAGTTGAGGAGTCCAGCTCCTGGCCAAAATCCTTTGACTTTTCAGGTCCAACCATAGGAAATTACAAAAAGGCTTTTACCGGACGGGCCTCACAGGGAAAACTGCCCTCCCCACACAGACTTGGTGCACAGATAGTGTACTGCAGTCTCTGAAAGGAGTTGCAGCCAAGGACTTGGGCTCCCCTAGCCAATCATACTCTTAACCATATCTGCATTCCTAAATGGAGGCGCCTCTGCCGAGACCTCCTTATCAGAGGAGAGGGAGACCTTGAAGACCCTTTCCGCATTATGACACAGTACTTGGTACTTTTCCATTCCTAACCACCTCCTGCAGTCTCTCGGTCCACAAAACTGCAGGAGCCTTTTATTCCAGCCTCCCTTAGCAGTGAGAAAATCTCCCACCTCTGGGCTGATTTGTCTGTGGCACCATTCCATTCAGGGATATGGAATGGAGGGACATCTGTGCTTTTTTCTCCAGATTACCTCTTCCTTATACCATAGCAGTAAGCGATTAAAGGTTTCAGGGTTATTTTCAGTTTGGCTTTGACTATTCTTTCCACCTTTGTCATTTGGTGACGTCAGCTCATCTCAGCTCTTGATGTTCCATATGATTTCAGTTTTCAGCCTCCACATGGGGTTTGTTAAATGGCCAAGGGTATGGTCTATCTTGTTATATACTCCATGGGAACTTGAAAAAATGTACAGTCTGTTTTAATTGGGTGTAGTCTTCGATATATGTCAATTAGATCCTGTTGGTTGACTGTGATTTTCAAATCTGTATCCTTGCTGATTTTTGTCTAGTATTCTGAGGAGAGGATGTTGAAGTCCCTAAATGTAATTGTGGATATGGCCATTTTTCCTTTCAGCTCTATCAATTTTTGTTCCATATATCTTAAGGCTCTGTTATTTGGTTTGTACATTCTTGATGTTTGATCCTTGTATCAGTATATAGTGTTCATCCTTGTTTAAAATAATTTTCTTTGCTCTGACATCTACTTTATCTGATATTAATGTAGTCTTATCTTTCTTTCGGTTTTCATTGTTTTCATTAATATTTCCATGATAAATATTTTTTCCAATCTTTTATTTTCAACTTACCTATGACACTGAATTTGAGGTGAGTTTTTTGTATTTTAAAAAAGCATCTCCTTCAGTTGTATATTGTTTGCCTATCTACTCTGCCAATCTCTGCCTTTTACATTTAAGATTATTGATATTTTAATCTTTAAGTTTGCAATTTTATTATTTTGTTTTGTATTTTTTCCTTTATTTCTCCTTTCTCTTTTTTTTCTCTCTTTCATTCGTGTGGTTACTTGGCCATTTTTTTTTTCAGATTACATCTTGATTTATTTATAGTACTTTGGGGTGTGTTGTTTGTATAGTTTCTTCAGTGGTTGCTCTGGTTATTGCAATATTCAAACGTGACTTGAAACAGACTATTGATATCAACATTTACCACTTCCAGTGAGCTATGGGAACCTTGTTTCCGTTTATGTTCTTTTACCCTCCCCACTTGAAAATTTCATTGTCTTGAATATCAGCTGATGTTATAATTTTTTTCACTCATCACATGATTTAGAAAACTCATGAGGAAAAGGATAGTCCATTGTATGTACCCATATATTTGCTCTTTCTGTTGTTTTTCCTTCCTTCTTGATGCTTCAAGATTCCCTTCTTTTCCAAAAAAATTTTTTTCCTTGCTGTTTGAAGAACTACCTTTAGCCATTCTCTAAGGTTAGGTTGTAATTGGTAAATTCTTTTCATTTTTCTTCATCTAACAAAATCTTAATTTTCCCTTCATTCCTGAAGGGTAGTTTCACCAGACATAAAATTTGTAGTTGACAATTCTATCAAAACTTGAAAAATACAGTGCTACTTCCTCCTAAACTGCATGGTTTCACATGAAAAGTCTGCTATCTTTTGAATTGGTATGCTATAGGTCATGTGCCTTTTCTTTTTGACTACTTTTAATATATTTTATTAGTTTTTAATTCTCAGAAGTTTACTTGTGATGTGTCTTGCCATGGATTTCTTTAGATATACTCAATTTCTTGAATCTGTAGATTTATCTTTCACTAAATATGACAAGTTCTCCCCATTATGTCTTCAAATCTTTTTTCAATCTGCTCTCTCTTCTCCTTCTGGGAGTCTGATTTGTGTACTAGATAGTTTGTTATTGTCCCACAGGTCACTGAGGCTTATTTATTTATTTATTCCCTCTTCTCTCTGTTTCTCAGATGGGGCAAATAGTATTGATGTATTCTCAAGTTCACTGATTTTTTCCTTTGTCATTTCCACTGTACTGTTGAGCCCATCCAGTGAGTTTTGTTTAATTGTGCATCTGTATTTTTCAGTTTTGTAACTCCCATTTGTTTCTTTTTATAAATTCTATTTGTTTTTTGAAATTTTCTGTTTTTTATTTCAAGAGAATTTTAAATTGTTGAATTATTTTTATGATGACAGCTTTAAAGTCTTTGTCAGATAATTCTTCTCAGTATTAGCATTAGTTGATTGTCTGTTCTCATGCAAGTTGTGACTTTCCTGGCTCTTTGTATGATGGATGATAGTTGGTTGTATCCTGGATATTGTGGCTATTATATAAAAAGACACTGGATCCCAATGATTTTTTTTATTTAACTTTATCATGTAGATACACTATTTAGGTTTGGCATGCAGGTTCTGGCCTACTTTTGTGGGCTGTGGTTTTTAATGACAATCTAATTTTCATAGCCTATTTGGTGCTATATTGGTATGCTTGGTTTCTATCACATTCCTGGAGCTTCCTCTTATCCCTGCTTGAAGAGGTAGAAGGAGCTTCCCCAGGTCAGTGTCTCTAGGTGAGAAAAAGATTCTACTGCCTTCAGGAAGAGTGTTTCCAGTGCTGGCAGTTCTGTTAGCAGGATTCCTCATGCCCATGGAGGTTTGGGAGCATTTACTAGGCTGGGACCTTTTGTGCATTATCCCCTTTGCTGGTGCCTCCTAGTAAAGGTATTTCTTGGTAGGGGAGGACAGTTTCAGGCCAACAATGAAGCAGAGTACTTCCCAATCTAGGCACTTTGTTGTGTAGGTATCTGGTATCCCTTGGCCTCTTGGAGTCTGCGTGGGGGAGAGGAGTCTTAGACATATCGGGGAAGGAAAGCCCTTCCCAGGCTAGGTGCTTTTGTGCTGGGATCTCCCTTGTCAGTGACCCTATCTTCAAGGATTCACTGTGTTGGGTAGAGGAGTCGCAGATTTGGGAAATAGAGCAGAGATAACCTAGTTTTAATGAGAGGACTAGCTGAGTGATTTTGAATTGGAGCATTGCATGCCAGCAGGAAAAAACGGCTGGTATAGCTTTACTATCACCCCATCATTTTGGATATTTTCATGTCTCGGTTGACTTCTTTTATTAGATGGTTTAGTTAGGAGCAGGTAATAAGTTTTGGATAATGGATATTGTGTTATAATAATCCGTGGGATGTCAGGAATTAGGGATGCTAGTCACATTGTGATTTCTGTCATCTTCAGCATTATCTGTTCCCTGGCTCTCTCTTTCCTCTAGAAGGGACCATGGAAGACAAGTAAATGACTGGGATCCAGGTGTTGTGGAAGTTCCCATTGTCTCCCTACATTGCCCTTCTTCCTCTGTGAGTATCCGTCTTATAGGGGCCCTTTCTACCACTTGCAGAGGATCCTTCCTCTCTCATCTACACATGTCATACCTGCCTTCTTCACTTGTCTCCTCCGTCTCTCATGTGTACAGGCCTGGCATCCTTCTCTGCCATGAAATGTGTTCTCAGCAGCCCCACTTCCCCCCTTTTAACCATGACTCTATTATAGAACTATTCTTGATGCATTTGGGCCTAAGGGTGATCTTTTGCTGTTTCAGTTACCTGAGAGCTTAGAGAATGTGGCTTGGTACTTCTCCTAGGAGGTGTGGGGGCATCAAGATCCTAATAAGAGGCCCCTCTCCAGGGACACGGCCCAGGAATTATTTTTCAGGGATGAAGCCTGAAGCCATTTCTGACCAGCGTCCTGTCCTTTAGACCCTCACCTCCCTAATATAAGCTCTACGTTTAGCCAAGAGGCCTTCACAGGGAGCACCCCTGATCTAAGGTTCCCTTGATCAGATCAGTTACACATTTGCCAAGTTGCATAGTCAGCACACATGTGTAGCCCTGGACTTGAGCCTGGGGCGCCTGAACCTATGATGCAGCGATGCTAAACCATAGTGGACTCCTCAGAGCAAAACAAATAGAATCCAGTGATGCCTGCCCCCCTATACACACACCATTCACAGCTGCTCTGTGTGCTCTAAGGTTTTTTTAATTTATTTATTCATTTTTTTAAAAATATTACATTAAAAAAATATGAGGTCCCCATTTGTGATCTAAGTTTTTGATCCTTGAAATTTCAACATGTTTGTTCATGTGAACTCTCTTACACTTCATATTCATCATTAATATCTCTATGCCCTTCCACAAAGACTAACCTTTCAAGTACACTGGCATCAACATTCTAGCTTATAAGCATTCACAGCCCTTAAAAGTTCAAGAAGGAGGGTCTTGTGCTCAGAGATTTTCAGCAAGCATTACTTACAATTTTGGAGATTAGGAACCAACATATATATCCAAAGTAGGGGGTTATCTAAGTAAATAAATATCATCAATGTGATGAACTATTATGCATAAATTTAAAATGATACTTATAAATAAAAATAAGACAAAAAGCTAATATTTGAGATCATGGTAGATGATCTGAAGATATTCTTGTATGATTTTTTAAAGTTTTCTATGTATATCATGACAAAAAGTTGAGAAAAGTCTTTAAAAACTAATATAAAACAAGACCATATACACATCATGATTACAATGATGTTGAGCAATACCAGAAGAAAGAATCACACTGTCCTTTGTTTTCCTACATCAGGTTTAGGTAAAGTGAGTAGGAACTATAAATACATTTACATTAATTATGCAAAGTGCTTATTACTGATTTATTGTTTTCCTTTATAGGAAACATCTCTAAGTTATCCATATCACTTTTCAGTGCTCTGGTGGTCAAAATTGAGCATACTTCTTTCAGTGAGTGTGAAATATGGAGAAAACCTTTCACATCGCAATTTCCTGAAGATGGATTTCTGTTTAAGTCCATGTTTGCTGGAGTGAGATTTCTTGTTGTTCTTCTTTTTTAGCATAGCACACTACTGAGAATTTTCATTTAAACAAGTTTTATTTTAGTAACATATATACAACCTACAATTTCCCCCACAACCACATTCAGTGGTGTTAATTACATTCGCAATGCTGTGCAACTATCACCATCATCCATTACTACAATTTTGCCCTCACCCCCAAAAGAAATTCTATATGAATTTAGCTATAACTCCCCAATTCCCTAGCCCACCCTAGTCCCTGGTAACCTTTGATTCTAGTTTCTGAATCTAAGAATTTACTTATGCTAAGTTTCATATCAGTGAAATCATGAAATGTTTGTCCCTTTGTGTATAGCTTATTTCATTCAACATGATGTCTTCAAGGTTCATCCATGTTGCCATAGGCATTAGAATCTTGTTCCTTTTCACAGCTGCATAATATTCCATTACACACATATACCACATTTGCTTATCCATTCATCTGTTGATGGACATTTGTATTGCTTCCTTTTTTTGGCAAGTGTGGCTAATGCTGCTCTGAGCACCAGTGTGCAAATATCTTTTTGAATCCCTGCCGTCAATTCTTTTGAGTATATACCCAGAACTGGGATTGCCAGGTCATAGTCTATACTGAACTTACTGAGGAATCACCAAACTGTTTTCTACATCACTACACCATTTTACGTTCTTACCAACAATAAATAAGTGTTCCTTTTACTCCACATTCTCTCCAATAGATGTAATTTTTTTTTGTTTTTTTAAATGGTAGCCATTTTAGTGGGTATAAAGTGGTATCTCATTTTGGTTTTGAATTGCATTTTCCTGATGGCTAATGATGTTCTGCATCTTTTTGTGTGCTTTTTTGGCCATTTGCCTATCTTCTTTGGAGAAATGCCTGTTCAAGCCTTTTGACCATTTTTTTTTTTAAAGATTTATTTATTTAATTCCCCCCCCTCCCCTGGTTGTCTGTTCTTGGTGTCTATTTGTTGCGTCTTGTTTCTTTGTCTGCTTTTGTTTCTTTGTCCGCTTCTGTTGTCGTCAGTGGCACAGGAAGTGTGGGCGGCGCCATTCCTGGGCAGGCTGCACTTTCTCTTCATGCTGGGCGGCTTTCCTCACGGGCGCACTCCTTGCGCGTGGGGCTCCCCCACGCGGGGGACACCCCTGCGTGGCACAGCACTCCTTGCGCGCATCAGCACTGCGCATGGCCAGCTCCACACGGGTCGAGGAGGCCCAGGGTTTAAACCGCGGACCTCCCATATGGTAGACGGACGCCCTAACCACTGGGCCAAAGTCCATTCCCTTGACCATTTTTTAATTAGGTTGTTTGCCTTTTTATTTTTGAGCTGTAGTACTTCTTTATAGATTCTGGAAATTAAACCATTATCAGATATGTGGTTTCCATATGTTCTCTCTCGTTCTGTAGGTTCTATTTTACTTTCTTGAAGTCCTTTGATGTAGAAAATTTTAAAATTTTCATGCAGTCTCATTTATCTCTTTCTTTCTTTTGCTGATCATGCTTTTGGTGTAAGGTCTGAGAAACCATTGCCTAACACAATATCCTGAAGATATTTCCCTACATTTTTTTTCTAGTTTTATAGTACCAGTTCTTATATTTAGGTCTTTGATTTTGAGTTAACTTTTCCATGTAGTATGAGATAAGGGGCCCTCTTCATTCTTTTGAGTATTGATATACAGTTCTCCCAGCACCAATTGTTGAAGAGACTATTCTTTCCCAATTGAGTGGACTTGGCACTTTTGTCAAAAATTCATTGACCATTGATGTGAGGATCTATTTCTGAATTCTCATTTCTATTCCATTGGTCTATACATCTTCCCTTGTGTCAGTACCATGGTTTTTTGGCCACTGTAGTTTTGGAATAAGTTTGAAGTCAGGAAATTTGAGTTCTCTAACTTAATTTTTTAAAATCTTACATTTGGTGAATTTTCCCCTAACCCATACTATTTTTTTTTTAATATATTTTTGTTACAGATATTGTGAACTCGCAAAACAATCATGCAGATGTGTAGATTTCCCATACAACTCCACACCATGTTAGAACATTTGTTACAGATTATAAGACAATATCATCAGACTATTACCACCAGTCATGGTCCATAGCATGTATTTGGCACACTTTTTCCACACACCTCCATTATCAACACAGTACAGCTTTGGAAGTGATGCAAGAATATCATAGTATTACTGTTAACCACAGTCTATAGGTCACACCAATTGTAGTTTTTCCATGCTTCTTCATATTTCCATCACCCCGCAATAATGATGTACATCTGCTCTAGCTCACAGAAGGACTCTCTTGCATTTGTACCCTTAACCACCATTCTCAGCTGCCTCTGGGTTCACTGGGTTATTCAGTCCCTAGATTATTCTTTAGCTTTCTTTCTATTGACATTTACTTCCCCAGACTACCTTCTTCAGCCACAATCCCATTTATAAACCAGTTGCTACTCACTATAATGTGTTACTATCTACTCTATTCATCTCCACATTTTTAGTCAAGTTAATTAAAACTTCTGCATACATTAAGCATCCATAGTTCTTCTCAACCCTCCTTTTATCTCCTAATAACCTATACTCTAGGTTTTAATTCCAAGTGTTTATTATTTGTATTTAGTTCATATTAATGAGATGATGCAATATTTGTCCTTTTGTGTCTGGCTTGCACCACTTAGTATAATGTCTTCAAGACTCATCCATGTTATCACATATTTCCCAACCTCATTTCTTCTTATGCATCATAGTATTCCATCGTATGTATATACCACATTTTGTTATCCATTCATTGGTGGATGGAGACTTGGGTTGTTTCCATCTTTTGGCAATTGTGAACAACACCACGATGAACATTGGTGTGCAGATGTTTGTTCGTGTCATAGTTTTTAGTTCTTCTGGATATATTCCTAGTAGAGGAATTGTTGGATCATGTGGCAGTTCTATATTTAGCTTCCTGAGGAACTGCCAAACTGTCTTCCACAGAGGCTGCACCATTTTACATTCGCACCAACAGTGAAGGAGTGTTCCTATTTTTCCACATCCTCTCCAGCACTTACTGTTGTCTGCTTTTTTAAATAATGGCCTTTCTATGTGGTGTTAGATGATATCTCATTGTTGTTTTAATTTGTATTTCCCTAATAGCTAGTGATATGGAACGTATTTTCTTGTGCTTTTTGGTCATTTGTATTTCCTCTTTGGAGAAATGTCTATTTAAATCTTTTGCCCATTTTTTAATTGGATTGCTCTTTTATTGGTGAGTTGTATGATCTCTTTATATAGAATGGAAAACAAACCCTTATCGGATAAGTGGTTTCCAAATATTTTCTTCCATTGACTGAGCTGCCTTTTCACCTTCTTGATGAAGTCCTTCGAATCACAGAAATGTTGAAGTTTGAGGTGGTCCCATTTATCCATATTTGCTTTCATTGCTCATGCTTTTGGTGCAAGGCTTAAGAATCCACCATCTACCACCAGGTATTGAAGATGTTTCCCTACATTTTCTTCTAGGAGTTTTATTGTACTTCCTTTTATATTTAGGTCTTTGATCCATTTTGGGTTAATTTTTGTATAAGGTGTGAGATAGGGGTCTTTTTTCTTTCTGTGGCCATGGATATACAGTTCTCCCAACCATTTGTTGAATAAACTGTTCTGCCCCAACTGGGAGGGCTTGACAGGCTTGTCAAAAATCACTTGCCCTTAGATGTGAGGGTCTGTTTCTGAACCATCAATTCACTTCCTTTGGTCTATGTGTCTCTCTTTATGCTAATACCATGCTCTTTTTACCACTGTAGCTAGGTCATATAATTTGAAGTCTGGAAGTGAGAGTCTTCCAACTTCACTTTTCCTTTTTAAGATGTTTCTGGCTATTCGGGGCCTCTTATCCTTCCAGATAAATTGTATAATTTGTGTTTTCCATTTGCTTAAATAATGCTGGTGGAATTTTTATTGGGATTGCCTTGAATCTGTATATCAATTTGGGTAGAATTGACATCTTAATGACATTTAGTCTTCCAATCTATGAGTATGGAATGTTCCTCCAATTATTTATGTCATTTTAAAATTTATTTTAGCAATGCATTATAGTTTTCTGAATACAAGTGCTTTGCATCCTTGGTTAAGTTTATTCCTAAATATTTGGTTCTTTTAGTCGCTATTGTAAATGGAATTTTTTTCCTTACTTCCTCCTCAGATTGTCATTATTAATGTATAGAAACACCACTGATTTTTGCATATTGATCTTGTATCCTGGCACTCTACTGAAATCATATATTAGTTCTAGCAATTTTGTTGTAGATTTTCCAGGACTTTCTAGATATATACTCGTATCATCTGCAAATAGTGAAAGTTTTAATTCTTCCTTTCCAATTTGGATGTCCTTTATTTCTTTTTCTTGCCTGACTGCTCTAGCTAGAACCTCTAGGACTATATTGAACAGCAGTGGTGACAGTGGGCATTCTTGTCTTGTCCCCAATCTCAACGGGAAAGCTTTTAGTCTTTCACCATTGAGTACAATGTTAGCTATGGGTTTTTCATATATGGCTTTTATCATGTTGAGAAAGATTCCTTCAATTACTATTTTGTGTAGTATTTTTATCAAGAAAGGATTCTGTATTTTGTCAAATGCCTTTTCTGAGTCAACTGATAATATCATGTGATTTTTCTTCTTTGATTTATTAATGTGGTATATTATGCTGATTGATTTTCTTGTGTTGAACCAGCCTTGCATGCCTGGTATAAAATCCACTTGATCATGATGGATAATTCTTTTAATGTGTTGTTGGATTCAATTACCAAGTATTTTATTGAGGATTTTTGCATCTGTATTCATTAGAGAAATGGGTCTGTAATTTTCTTTTTTCGTAATATCTTCATCTGGCTTTGGTATTAGGGTGATAGTGGCTTCATAGAATGAGTTTGGTAACTTTCCTTCTTGTTCAATTTTTTGGAAGAGCTTGAGTAAGATTGGTATTAAATCTTTGAAAGCTTGGTAGAACTCACCTGTGAAACTGTCTGGTTCTGGGATTTTCATTCTGGGGAGATGTTTGATGACTGTTTCAGTCTCTTTACTTGTGATAAGTTTGCTGAGGTCTTCTATTTCTTCTAGCGTCAGTGTAGGTTGTTTGTACATTCCTAGACATTTTTCCATTTCATCTACATTATCTAGTTTTTTAGAATAAAGTTGTTCATAGTATCTTCTTATGACCTCTCTTATTTCTTTGGGGTCAGTAGTAAGATTCCCTTTTTCATTTTTTATTTCATTTATTTGCATCTTCTCTCTTTTTTTCTTAATCAGTCTAGCTAAGGGTTTGTCAATTTTGTTAATCTCAATGAACCAACTTCTGTTTTTTAAAATTTTCTCTATTTTTTTTTGTTCTCAATTTCATTTATTTCTGCTCTGATCTTTGTTATTTCATTCCTTCTACTTGCTTTGGGATTCGTTTGCTGTTCTTTTTCTAGTTCCTCCAGCTGTGTAGTTAGGTCATTGATTTTAGCTCATTCTTTTTTAATGTTAGCATTGAGGGCTATAAATTTTCCTCTCAACACTGACTTCACATCATTCATAGGTTCTGATACATTGTATTGTCATTGTCATTTGTGTCAAGATATTTATTGATTTCTCTTGAAATTTCTTCTTTGACCCACTGACTATTTAAGAGTGTGTTGTTTAATTTCCATATATATGAGAATTTTCCCTTTATTTGCCGCTTGTTGATTTCCAACTTTATTCCATTATGATCAGAGAAAGTGCTTTGCATAATTTCTATTTTGTTGAATTTATTGAGACCTGCTTTTTACCCAACATATGGTCTATCCTGGAGAAAGATCCATGAAGCACTTGAAAATATATATCCTGCTGTTTTGGGGTGCATTGTTCTGAATATGTCTATTAGGTTTAGTTCATTTATCATATTATTCAAGCTCTCTGTTTCTTTATTACTCTTCTGCCCAGATGTTCTGTCCAATGCTGAGAGTGGTGTATTGAAGTCTCCAACTATTATTGTAGAGATATCTATTTCTCCCTTCAATTTTGCCAGTGTTTGCTTCATGTAACTTGGGACATCCTGGTTAGATGCATATATATTTATGATTGTTATTTCTTCCTGGTGAATTAATATGTAATGTCCTTCTTTGCCTCTAATAACAATTTTGATTTTAAAGTCTGTATCAGCTGATATAAGTATAGCTACGCCAGCTTTTTTTTTTTTTTTTTTTTGGTTACTGCATGTGTGGAATATCTTTTTCTAACCTTTAACTTTCAATTTATTGGAATCCTTGTGTCTAAGGTGAGTCTTCTGCAGACAACATATAGATGGCTTATATTTTCTTATCCATTCTGCCAGTCTGTGTCTTTTGATTGGGGAGTTTAATCCTTTACCATTCAATGTTATTAGTGTAAAGGCAGTTCTTATTTCATCCATTTTGATCTTTGCATTTTATCTGTCATTTTATTTTTGACACTTTTAGTTACTGTTACTGATACAGTTGTCATTTCTAGACTCTCTTCATGCCTCTCTGTCCTGTCTTTTCTTTTCAGGCTGTAACAGTCCCTTTAGTATTTCCTACAAATCTGGTCTTTTTGTTATAAACTCTCTCAGTTTCTGTTTATCTGTGAATATCCTAATCTCACCCTCATTTTTAAAAGATAATCTTGTTGGGTATAAAATTCTTGGCTGGCAGTTTCTCCTGCAGTATCTTAAATATATCATACCATTGCTTTCTTGCTTCCATGAGAAATCAGCACTTAATCTTATTGGGTATCACTTATATGTTATGCTTTGCTTTTCTCTTGCTGCTCTCAGAATTCTCTTTTTGCCTATGGCATTTGACATTCTGATTAATATGTATTTAGGAGATGGTCTATTTGGATTTATTTGGATGGGAGTACACTGTGCTTCTTGGACATGGATATCTATGTCCTTCAATAGGGTTGGGAAATTTTCCACCATTATTTCTTCAGATATGCCTACTTCCCCCTTTCCATGCTCTTCTCCTTCTGGGACACCCATGGCACATATGTCTGTATGTCTTTTGTGTCATTTAGTTCCCTGAGACTCTGTTCAATTTTTTCCATTCTTTTCTTTATCTGTTCTTTCGTTTGTTCGCTTTTGGAGGCCATATTTTTGACCTTGCCAATCCTTTCTGCTGCTTCCTCAAATCTGCTGTTATATGGCTCCAGTGTATTTTTTTTATTTTTTATTTATTTCTCTCCCCTTATCCCACTGCTCCTCCCAGTTGTCTGCTCTCTGTGTCCATTCGCTGTGTGTTCTTCTGTGACCACTTCTATTCTTACCAGCGGCATTGGTAATCTGTGTTTCTTTTTGTTGCGTCATCTTGTTGTGTCAGCTCTCTGTGTGTGCTGCACCATTCTTGGGCAGGCTGCACTTTCTTTCACACTGGGTGGCTCTCCTTACGGGGTGCACTCTTTGTGCGTGGGGCTTCCCTATGTGGGGGACACTCCTGCATGGCACAGCACTCCTTGCATGCATCAGTGCTGCGCATGGGCCAGCTCCACACAGGTCAAGGAGGCCCATGTGGTAGGCAGATGCCCTATCCATTGGGCCAAGACTGCTTCCCTGCCTCCAGTGTATTTTTAATTTCATTTATTGCATCTTTCATTCCCATAAGCTCTGCTATTTTTCTATGTATGCTTTCAAATTCTTCTTTGTGCTCATCCAGTGTATTCTTAATATCCTTAATCTCTTTAGCCATCTCATTGAATTTATTACAGAGATTTGTTTGAACATCTAAGATTAGTTGTCTCAACTTCTTTATGTCATCTGCAGGCTTATTTTGTTCCTTTAATTGGGACATCTCTTCATGCTTCTTGGTAAGGATTGTAATTTTTGTTGGTGTTTCCGCATCTGGCTTTCTAGATATATTTATTCTGGGTGCAGTTTTTCTCTTTAGTTTAGGGATTTCTTATCTTTTCTTCCTTGCTGGTAGTGTAGTTGGAGCCAAGGATGTAGTTGGTGCTATAAGCTATGGAGGCTGAAGCTGCCCACGTTGCCCCAGGAAGTGATAAAGCTTCTCCAACCTTTCTTCTCTGTCAAGGGTATGGACAGAGCTGCAACTGTGCATAATAATCCAAGTTGGGCACAACAAAACTGTCTATTTTCACCTGGAAACACTGATGAGGCTTCACACCCCTTCCTCCCCTACCTTAGGCAGGAATGGAGCTATACTTTTGGTCAGCAGTCTATGCTATGTGGGTCCAAAATGACCACAGTTGCTCAGGTAAACTGATGTAGCACCAGACCCTCTCCCTGCTGGGGGTGGGAATGGATCCTCTGGAGTGCCCAACAATGTAATCTCTGTGAGCCAAATACACCTGCAGTTGCCCTGAGAGGCTGAGGAAGTACTGTCCCTTCTGTCCTTTAGGGGGTGGGAACAGAACCACAAATGCTCAAAAGTTCAGTCCTTTAGGCTGAAAGTACCCACTGTTGCCTGGAGAGGTTGAGGAAGTACCAGCTCCCTCCTATCCTATTGGGTGGTGGGGGTGGTTCTATAGGCACTCAACAGTTCGGTCCCTTTAGGCTGAGAATACCTGCCATTGCCTGGAGAGGCTGAGGAAATACCAGCCCTCTTCTATCCTCTTAAGGCATGGGATTGGATCCACAGGCACCCGACAGTTCAGTCCATGTTGGCTGAAACTACCTACCATGGTCCAGAGATGGTATGGAGACACCAGACCCCTCCTATCCTATTGGGGTTGGGGGTGGATTCATAGGCATCCAATAGTCCAGTCCATGCACGCCAAAGTTCTGCCATTGCCCAAAAAGGCTGTGGAAAGACAAGCCCCCTTCTTCCCTATTGGGGGGTGGCGGTGGGTCCACAAGTACCCACCAGTCCAGGCTGTGTGGGCCAAAAGCACCTGCCGTTACCCAGAGAGGCTGGGCAAACACAGTCCATCTTTTGTCCTATTGGGGATGGAGGTGGATCCACAGGTGCCCAACAAGTCAGGCTTGTGCAGCCCAAAACCGCCTGAAGTTGCCCTGAGAGGTTGAGGCAACACCAGTCCCCTCCTATTCTGTGGGGGGACAGAGGTGGAGATGGGCTCCTAGGCACTCAACAAACCTGTTTGTGTGGGCTGAAATCTCCTGCCATTGCCCAGAGAGGCCAAGGATACCCAGCTCCTCTCCTATTGTCTTGGAGTGTGGGGATGCAGTCCCAGGTATCCGACTATTCAGCCTGTGCCAGTGGAGAGCACTTGCAGTTGCCTGGAGAGCATGGTGCAGGTCCCGCCAGCTACCTCCCTGCTGGAGGTGGGGCTGGAGCCTACACTAGGGCTGCAGTCCGAACTTGGTGGAAAGAAGCCCGTCCTTAACTTCACTGGATTTTAGTCAGCCCGACTCCCCCTCATGCCAGGGGTCAGAGTCAAAATGGCAGCTACCAGGACTCTTTCCCACTTGGACAGGCATAGACCCTAGCTGGCTCTAGGATAATACTTTAGCCAGCCGAGTCCACCAATCAGTAGCTGAGGTCAATGGACATCTGTCTCTTCCTCCACTGTTTATGGGAAATGGAGCTTCCAACTCCAGCCACAGAATAGCTCCTCCTAGAGTAGGATGGACACCAGCCTCTGTGGCGTGACTTGCAGCTTCCCAGAGAGGTGGTGCAGGTCCCCCCAGCTTCCTCCCTGCCGGAGGTGGGACTGGGGTTTAGGCTAGACGTGCAATCCAACCTGGGTGGAAAGAAGCTGGTCCTTACAAACACTGTGATTTTCAGTCATCGGCACTTCCCCTTGTGCCTGAGGTGAAGTAAAAATGGCAGCCACCGGCTTCCCTCTGACCTGGACAGGCTCAAGGTTTAGTTGTTCCTAGGATTCTACTTCAGCCGGCTAAATCCACTAATCAGTAGCTGAAGTCGGTGCCACATCGTGTCTTCCTCCCGTTTTTATTAGGGGAAATGGAATTTCCAATGACCTCCGCGGTGTGGAGGGCTCTACTCATGATTCCTCTGTGCAGATGGGCCGTCTCCTCCTTCCACACTGTCAAGGATGTTGCAGGACACTCCTCTGGTCTCCTGGGTCCTCCAGATAGGTGCTTTAGATAGCTCTGGGTGACCACCAACTGCCCTTTCCATGAGCTGACTCCAGGAGCTCCTTGCTCTGCTGCCATCTTGACTCCACCCCCACCCTCTAACTTAATTTTACTTTTTCAAGTTGGTTTTGGCTACTCAGGGACCCTTCCAAACAAATTTTATGTTTGGCTTTTCCATTTCTGTAAAGAAGACTGTTCAAGTTTTGATTGAGATTTTGTTGAATCTGTAAATAATTTTGGGTAGAATTGATATCTTGACAATATTTTAGTCTTCCAATTCATGAGCATAGACTGTCCTTCCATTTATTTAAGTCTTCTTTGATTTCTTTCACTGCTGTTTTGTAAGTTTCTGTGGATAAGTCCTTTTGCATCCTTGTTTAAATTCATCCCTAGATATTTGATTCTTTTCATTGCAATTGTAAATGGTATTTTATTTTCTTAATTTCCTCCTCAGATTGTTCATTACTAGTGTATAGAAGCACTATCAATATTTGCGTGTTGATCTTGTTGCCCACCCCTTTGCTGAATTTGTTTATTAGCTCTAGTAGTTTTGTTGTCACATTTTCACGACTTTCTGTATATAGGATTATGCCTTCTGCAAATGGTGAAAATTTTACTTCTTCCTTTCCAATGTGGATGTCTTTTATTTCTTCTTCTTCTTGCCTAATTGCCTGGCTAGAACATCCAGTACAATATTGAATAACAGTGGGGACTGCCAGTGGAGTAAAATGGGCATCCTTTTCTTGCTCAAGATCTTAGAGGGAAAGCTGTCAGTCTTTTACCATTGAGCATGATGTTATTAGTGATTTTTCATATCTGTCCTTTACCCTGTTGAGGATGTTTCTTTCTATTCCTATTTTTTAAGTGTTTTTTTTTTAATCAAGAAGGGATGCTGGATTTTATCAAGTGCCTTTTCCTCATCAATTGAGAAGATCATGCAGTTTTCTCCCTTCATCCTGTTAATATGGTATATTACATTAATTCATTTTCTTATGTTGAATCACCCTTGCGTATATGGGATTAATCCTACTTGAACATGGTACATAATCTTTTAATGTGTCATTGGATTCAGTTTGTTAGTATTTTGCTGAGGATTTTTGTATCTATATTCATAAAAGACATTGGTCTGCAATTTTCTTTTTTTGTAGTATCTTTATCTGGCTTTAGTATTAGGGTGATGTTTGCTTCATATAATGAGTTTAAGCGGTAGGGTTCTCTTCAATTTTTTGGAGGAGTTTAAGCAAGGTTTGTGTCCAGACTTTTCATTTTTATCATCATGTATGCTCTGAACCCTAAGTGATTTCTCAGTTCTCTATAATTTTTTATTCAGAATATTTATACATTTATTTATAATGAAATTATGGTCTCAATATTTACAACATTTAGGAAACCAGATAAGTTTATACAAACCCAGCCTGAAAAGTATTCAAATGTGCAAAAATGATGGTTCAGTATCTCAGACTACTCCTGGTTCAGCAGACTAGCTCCTTCACTTTCACACATTAATATTTGATACTAAGAAGTTCTTTGGGCAAAACCTGTAATGCCAAGAAAAATGACAGGTTTTAATTTCAGTCACTATGTCTACCATCCTGTTGTGAGCACTCAGATCTCCCTATTTTAGCTGTGTCCAGTTCTGAGTTTCTTTTCCGTGATGAATTCTGACAAACTTTTGATCAAGTAGTTTTCTCTGACCCAGTTGAAGACAAGGAACTTAGTAGGGTAATAAAAAGAGCAATGACTATCTGAAATAAGTGTGCCTGAAAGTGCCAGCTTTGAATCCCAATAAAAAGACACAATGAAAATATAACTTCATTTTCCTACCCAGCATCCAGGTATATCCAAGAGTTTGAAATTAATGAAACTGCATTTTCCAAAGCAACAGTTTGAAATTAATAAAACTGCATTTTCCAAAGCAAAAAATGAAATACTGATGGAATCTCTTAGAATCAAGTACTGAAAGGAAAGGATGGTTTTAAAACCACATCCCCACTAATAAATAGTAAGGCTTTGTTTGTAACCAGTTGTTACCAAAATTGACTAAACAGTAGTGAAATACAAACACAACTTCATGTCAGAGTAGGGACTCTATGTCTGGAAAAGCCTTGATCAGGTCAAATGTATATGAGGTTGATTTTGACCCTGCTGAGACGCTCCGTTGAACAAGCACATTTTGTCCACTGCTAAAAAGCTTCCAAGATAAAATTATAATTCCAAGCAAATTTTAGCAAATGCAATGCCACTGCAGAAATAAGGATGTTGTTAAAAGAATGAAATCCCCTTAGGAAGGGGATACTGCATCTCTCACTTCTGCAAAGGTCTAACATGGTTCCTAGTACAGGTCCCCACAGTCTTGTAAATCAATTGCATGCATTATTGCTAAAGAAGAGTTACCGAGGGTCACAACTGCTCCACTGTTTACCTCAGGGCCATCCAGAATGGCATCTATTGTTTAGCTCATGGCTGTGATATCCCAAACTCTAGCCCTGTGAGAAACTAGCATTTTTATGACCTCCGTGTTCTTCCTCTTCATCAGATGAATCTGCAGTATAAGCTACTAAGCCAAATCCCTTCTCTGTGGTTTTCATCTGTTTTGGCTGGATAGTCATGGCTTCCTGTTAAGGTCCCAGATCCATTCCTTTCATCAGACTTTGTTTTTATTCCAGTTACTGGAAAAGATGGTGGAGGCATTAGCTGCCTGTCCCTCTCTCGCTCTTTGCCTGAGGAACTTGCTGGCTTCATTCCTGCACCTTCAATCTCACTCTGATTGGAGAAGCCTGTACCTCAATTAGTCATATGAATGAGTCCATGCTGGTATCCAAGAAGTCCAGAAGCTCATTCATCTGGTAGCTCCTCTGTGAATCACCTCTTCTGTTGAGGTGGGTTGAGCTTGAGTTGGGAGTTGGGGCTGTCATGGGGACTGGGGACCAGCAGGCAAGGCAGTTTTAACAGAAGACCACTCATCTGACTCTGCCCAGTGCTAGCCAGAGGCTGCACTTGTGTTGTCAGATATTGGGTTGGCACAGGTGGGACTCCAGTAGGTAATGCTGGCAAGATTCCTGGTGCCAATGGAAGAACTGGTGGCACTATACTTGGTATCCATAGGGAGGTTGAACTGGCTGCTGAGGAGGGAGAACAACAGGGTAACCAGACTGATAGCCATTGGATTGATAATATAGTGGTTGAGCAGGGAAACTACTTATAGCAGAGGGTTGTGTATACCCTGGCAAAAGTACAGCAGTATTAATCTGATCCACAAATCTAGAGTATTCAGCATAAACTGTGTGCAAGAGATTCTCACGGAGCTTCTTGGCAGCAGCCAGGCCTTCTGGTTTGGGATGACTGATGTAAATATTCATAGGTTCAAAACCTTCTTGGCTAGGTGCTTGCTCTATGCAACCTGAACCTTTGCCCTGTAGGAAGACTTTGGCATCTGTTTCAATCTGAATGTGCTACAAATAGGAGCAGCCTGGACCTTCTACCTTCTCCTTGGCATTAAAAGTGGGCACAGCATGTTCTAGAACTACAAATAATTTTTATACTAGTCTATCTTTATTTATAAAAAAGAATATACAACTAAAGGTAATTTTATTTTTAAAATCAAACTTCATTTAGTGATAATGTACATTTTATAATAAAATTGTAGTAAAATACTGACATTTGGTAGTTTAAGCGAAGTATCATTCATGTAAAATCATGTTATAGTATGTACAATTTAATTAGAAAATTTATATTTCACAAAAGTAGATATATTTTGTCAATAGCTCATGAGAACATCATCATAAATTTACTTATGCAAAACAAAATTCACAGTTACGCTTGACATTTGTTAATAAGGTACACTTGAAATGATTGATTCAGATTACCAATGAAATGCTGTTTTATTGTATAACCAAAATCTATTGACTTTATAATATGTCTAGATCAATTATTTTACCAATAATTTAATGACAGAGATCTAGTTGAAAACCCAACTAACAAAGTCTTATCAGGATAATTAAAAGTACTAGCAGCTTTGATTTTCATTTTCATGAATACATACAAGTTTGTATTTTACAATTAAAATTTGTAAATGCCCTGAAGTATTCTTTTCAAGACCCAGAAATGATTTATCTTGAACATTATACATCCCTGACTGAAAAGGAAGCTTCTAGCTAACAGCTGGAGAAAGTTGTGTGATGGGTGCTTGTTGGGTGATAAACAGTGACAGTTGCACCGTTAAAATTTGAACTTGTCCTTGTGGCAGCCTTCATCACCTCATTGATGATAATGTCTTTGATTCAGTTTACAGCTCTGTCCACTAATTCCTGGGTCTGGACTTGAACATGAAGATATACTGGATGATCCCCTGGTCCCACTTTGGCCTTCTGCTCAATTGTCATGTACCTCCCTTAAGTTGACACAGCTGCCCCACTAAGTCTGCTGATCTCATCATGAGTCTGTCCTCAAGTCAGCAAGTTCCTACATGTGACAGGCACATCATTGATTTCTACTTCAGCTACCACCAGGTCTGTCATCCTTGCTTTTATTGCTAGTCAGGCCTTTGCCAGGATTCTGAAGCTAGCTTCTCCACCGAATGTTGAGTTGGTTTCAGCTTTTCCTTAGCCATGAGCTTGGCACTGATTTTGGCAGCCACAGCACTAGCAGCACCCAAGGCTCCTGAGGGAGCAGCTGTGGAGCACCCAGGGCTTCCCTCACTGGTAGTGACCTCCCCACCTGGAGCCACTGATGGGAGGAAGAGAAGGGGCTGGAGCTAGTTGGACCCATTTGCTGTGGTGCCTCCTGGCTCCAGGATGCATCTTGCTCCTCACTGACATGGCGACCAGCTCTGCTCAACCACCCACCAACTACCCTTCTGCCACCTTCCCGTCACTTCCGCCCCCCTCTATCATTTTATGTTTTTCTCCTTCTGGAGTTACCGAATCACACCTAGTAGCTTTTTATGTTTATACATAAGCTCCAAGGCTCTTTTAGAATATTGAACTTATTCTTCAAGGAGTTGTACACTCCAACCTGTTCTTTGTATTGTTGCTTTAACTACAAAAGTCTAACTTCTCAGTGAAAAAAATCAAAATTCTATGAAAGTTTCAAGAGAAAAAAAGCCATAGCCTCCTTTCCTTGATTTCTTTCTCCAGAGACAAGCACTGAGAACTCCTGAGCATGTATCCCATGTCATTGTTGTCAGACTCTAAGAATTACATATCCATGTGTCGAGGAAAGGGAACAAGATTATCTTTGTTTTCTGTGCCTGACAGAAGAAAATGCTGATACAGAAATCTATTTCTTTCAATGTGAACAGAGTCTCATATTCCCAATCAGGAGGCCCTAATCACTCAGGTGGAACAAGGACAGAAGCCGCAGGATCCCAGTGTCCCAGAGTTGCAAGGAGTGCCTGAGCCCCAGAAGCCCAGTTTCAGGTAAGGAATAAAGAAGAGAGGCCTTTCCAGCAAGACTCCCCCAATGAGACATTTGGGGGTTTGGGTGTGAGGCCCCTCTAGTTAGGGCTATTCTACTACTGCTGCCAGCAAGATACATTGCTTTTTTTAAAAAAACATTTATTTTTATTTATCCCTCCCCCCCGTTGTCTGTTCTCTGTGCCCATTTTGCTGTGTATTCTTCTTTGTCCGCTTCTGTTGTTGTCAGCGGCATGGGAATCTGTGTCTCTTTTTTGTTGCATCATCTTGCTGCATCAATTCTCTGTGTGTGCAGTGCCATTCCTGGGCAGGCTGCACTTTCTTTCGCGCTGGGCAGCTCTCCTTATGTGGCGCACTCCTTGTGTGTGGGGCTCCCCTACGCGGGGGACACCTCTGCGTGGCAGGGCACTCCTTGCGCGCATCAGCACTGTGCATGGGCCAGCTCCACACTGGTCAAGGAGGCCCGGGGATTGAACCACGGACCTCCCATGTGGTAGGCAGACACCCTAACCACTGGGCCAAGTCTGCTTCCCAAGATACATTGCTTTTTATATTTCTCCCTGTCCAGTCTCCATCCTCACTTGGGTGAGGCAACTAAGGCTCTCAGGGTGCAAAATTTGAGGAGGCAGACACTCTCAGGCATGCTTGCTTAATCTAGCACTGGCCCTGCTCCATCCCACTTATTCCTGAAAGGCCAAAGCTAGAGGCTCAATTGGAGAGGTAAGTAGAGGCCCCAGAGGGGAATTTTAAGACTATTCTGAGCTCTAATTCTTGGTGTGATGGCTCCTAATTGGAAATTAGGCAGAACCAGACCGCTTTGGGGCATCTAACTTATAGTCATTAGCAGAAGCTTAGAAATTACTTTTATTCAGTATATAAATAATGTAATGGTTTGTATTCTCTCACTCTACCAGAGGAAGAGAGATTGGAGAATAGGGAGAAAGCTCCTTGATCTCTTCTCACTAAGAACAACCATCCTCAAGAGCTACTCTGGCCATGCAGTAGGGGAGGGTCCTGGGAGTCCTGGTCAGGGAAGATCTCTTGACAGGTCAGAAGGGTATTGGTAACCTCTCATAGAGGATCAAATGGAACAGTCCTTAGTGAGGGCCACAAGTTGCAGAGAACTGGGGAGGCCAAAGGAACTGAGCCAAAAAACTACATTTATATCCATTGTATGGCAAATATTTCTCTAACAACTTGAACTTAATAAGCAAATTGACTTAATTTAACTAATAAATTCAATCTAATCAGGTACCAGAGAACACAAGAAACAGAAAGACTGTGTATGTATGAAGAGCAATGAATAACAGCACCTCCTTTCTTACAAATCATTGACCCCACAAGGCAGAGAAAATAACTCTTTGAATCTTTGGTGAAACCCACATTTTCTAGGGCACCGGGAAAGGAGGCCCATAAATGCCTCAAACTGGAAAAAGCTTCAGTCAAAATATCTATCAACTAATTCACCATCAGCTTACCCACACAGACGAGAAGCTATATCAATGCAAATTATGTGGGAAAAGCTTCTTTTGCAATTGAAACCTCCACAGACACCAGAAAAAACACATGCAGGTGAAAAATCCCTTCAAATGCCCCATGTGTGGGCAGATCTTTGATCATAGTTAAAACCTCCTCAGGCAACAGAGAATTTACACAGGAGAGAGACATTACAAGTATCCCAAATGTGAGAAATGTCTCTATTATAGTTCCTACTTGTCATACATGAAGGAACTCATGAGCAAGAAAGATTTTGTCCCTTTTCTTACTGTGGAGAAGCACTCCTTTCTCACAATCATGGACTCCAGAAGGCAGAAAAAACCCACCTCTTTGAATGCTTGACTTGTGGGAAAAACTTCCAGTAGGGTATGTACCTCACCAGATAACAGAGAACCCAAAGGACAGAAACCATATAAATTGTGGGGAAAATTTCTCTCACAAATCCAACTTAAGCACCAGAGATTTCAAACAGGAAAAATCCTATAGTTGTCATGAGTGTGAAGGCAGGTTTTCTCACAGCTCCAAATCTAATTTGTCACCTGAGAACTCATTCAGGCAAAAGACCCTATTAAGGTTGTGAATGAAAACTTTTCTTAGCATTTACACCTTATAAAGTGACATATTTAGAGGGTAATGCTTTTAAGAACTGGTCTTTTGTGCCCCAATTGGCCAAAATGTCTTTACATGTTTTAAGAAAATTAGTAATTTTAAAAGGGCGTTATCATGAAGGAGGCAAAGGGGCAGTAAAGGATTAGCATGAAACAAAGAAGCAATTTTAAATTTTATTCAGCCTGAATCCAATGGGTATAATTCTCTAATAAATCCTGATTGTCCCAAGGTTTACCCACCCTCTCTATATGTATCCAAGCTGGATTTAGATGCCTTACTGAGTCCCACGTCTACCCCAGCAACTGTGGGAATGTGTATGTTCTTTGTCATTGCTTCCTTACTTGGGCCATTCAGCAAGAGTATTTGGACTTCTCAGGCCCTTGATATCAAAGAAGAGAGACCAAGTATACTAGCAAAAAAGAACAGCTGGAAATTGACAGAAGACCAGTTGTAAGGTGCAACTCTCCTGAAGGCCCTGGTTAGGAAGCCACCAAAGCATACATCAGTAGCCTTACAGGAATGCCTCTTGGCAGGCCAAGCATGTAAATATCACCTCAGACAGAAAGGAACAAGAAACCCAAGAAATAAAGCAATATAACTCTTCAGATCATCCAAGAATTGGCAGAAAAGGCAGTGGTATAAATTAGCGTACCATTTATAGAGATCTAGATTTTCCCCTACCTCTGTCAGGAAAAGTTAAATAGAGCTACTGAATGTTGTCCATGGGTAAAGGGTTCCCTGGGAAATTTTGAAAACTTGGATTCAAGGGAAAGCAGGGATTATGACATTCCATATGGGTATGTTTGGGTGTTAATAAATACCTTTAAAAACATGAAAGTGTGTGAATTTTCACTGGGCCCCAGTTGAGGATTGAATCATGTACCCCCAAAAAGGCATGTACAGGTTCCAACCCCTGGTCCTGTAAGTGTGAACTCACCAGTAAATCAGACTGTTGAAGATGTTATTAGTTTAGATGTGCCTAACTGAATGAATGAGGGAGCTAAACCAATATGATTGAAGTCATTATAAGCAAAGAAAATTTTGCATTATAAGCAAAGGAAGAGGAAGTCAAAGGGAGCAATCAGAAGCTGGAAGTTAATGGGAGCCAAAAAGAAAGAAGATGCCACCATGTGCATTGCCATGTGACAGAAAAGCCAAGGCCCCAAGGATCACTGGCAGTCAACTCCAGAACTGGAGTTTCAGGGAGAAAGCTTGCCTTGTTGGTGCCTCAATTTTGGACTCCTCTTAGCCTCAAAATCATGAGCCAATATGTTGCCATTGTTTTAACAAATCCATTCTATGGTATTTGTTTTAGCATTCAGGAAGCTAAGTTTTTGGTACCAGAAAGTGAGGCTGGTATTACAAATACCTAAAAATGTAGAAACTACTTTGGCATGGGGTAATAGGTAGAGAATGGAAGAATTGTGAGGCCCTTGACAGAAAAATCCTAGATTACTTTGAGGAAACAATTGAAAGAACTATGGATATTAAAGTCACTTCCAGTGAGAAGGAAATGATGAATGTGCTAGTGGAATTTGGAAGGCAATTCTTGTTATAAAGTAGCAAAAAACTTGGTGAAACTGTGTTCTAATGTCTGATTGAAAGTGGAATTTATAAGTGATGAACTTGGATATTTGGCTGTGGATATTTACAAGCTAAGTATGGAAGATGCAACCTGGGTTCTCCTTGCAGCTTATGATAGAATATGAGAAGAGATAAGTGATAACTGAACTCTTAAGTACAAAGAAGCCAGAAATTGATTGTTTGGGGAATTCTGAGCCTATCCAGATAGTGTGATCTGAGACTACGGCAAGAAGCAGGCCCTCTATGAGCTTTTGAGAAGTGAGTCCCAGAAGACAGTGCTTTATGTGAGGGTTTAACTGACCAACCCTGTGCTAAAGAGAGTGTGGCTTAACATAGATCTAGTCAGCCATTTCAGTGGAAGTCAGGATTGGAAATGCTGTTATTCAGGAAACAAAAGCAGACCCTTTGCCTTACCCCTCAACATTGATAGGTCTTCCTTCTATTTTGGTTAAAGGACCTTTTTTTCTTTGTGGTCTGCTGAGTTGTTGAGGAATGGTCTGTCAAAGATGGCAGCTAAGAGGCTGAGGTAATATGTGTGGTTGGTACATCCTGGGGTTGGGACTGCTGCATAGTAACAAAGGTTCAGGCCCAGTGGCTGCTCAGTGTGATGTTTTCATGAGGTTACTTTTTCCTTCCCCTTCCTTCTCCCTTCCTCTTCTTTATTTAGAACTTTTGCTCTCTTGTGAACTAGATGAAAGAAGATATAGCTTTTCAAAGACAGAATATTTTGGTCTTCTAAAAAGGTACTCAGGAAGGAAGACAAGGTGCTTCTGATGTACCTGAGTTCTTGATCATCAATGGTGGGAAGATGCAGAGGAGGGTGAATCAGAAATTTGTGTCTTAAGACTATTTTATTAGGGGGAATCATTACATTTTAGAAAGTGGAATTAAAAATAGCAATTCTATGTGAAATACCCATGGGAAAGAGCTAAGATACTAGGAAGTATTCTAGTATTAGGAAATTCTGATGCCATGAAAGAATCTCATGATGTTGGCCCTTCACCTAACTAGAGATTCTTTGGGGGAAAAGAGGGTGAAACAAATCCCACTGGCAACAGGCTATCAAATATAGCAATTCGAGTGATGGAAACTCCTCCCGATTCTCTTTCCTTATCAGTTTAGTCTCAGTCTTGTCCCATTTTAGTGAGATTTTTTTTTTTGGTTTTCCTAGCCATTTAAAAAAATGTTACTGGCCTCTCATTTCTCTCCCTTTCCTTGACTCAAGTTGCTTACAGGAAGAGGTCAATGGTAATGTGAGTATTTTGAGGGGGAGGGAAAAAGAATGAGGATTACAGAAATATAGGATCACAAGTGGTAGGACAACGTTCAAGGTCAAATAGAGCAGGGAAGGACTTATGTAGCTGTTAATGCCATGAAATGTATGGGGTGTAAAGTTGATATTACTAACCACTACCTCTGGTTAAGTGGCAATTTATGTGGATCGCAAATCTCATAAGATTGAACCAACCACAGCACTGTAATATCCTTCATGCAGGTCTTATGATGCCATCCAACAGATGTGGCTCATACTTAGCCTTGCCTCTTGAAGCTGGAGCAATAATAAGCCCTAAATATTTGGACCTAGGCCCTAAAGAGGCTTTCTAATAGAAATTTCCACCTTCTCCCCAATCTTGTTCCCCTTGTGATTTAGTTTTCCAGGCTGCTGAAAGTAGATGCCATGAAATATGTTGCCTTTAACAATGGGAATTATTAGCTTACAAACCTAACAGTTTTGAGGCTGTGAAAATGTCCAAATCAAGGCATCATCAAGAAAAATGCTTTCTTCCTGAAGACCAGCTGCCAGTGAACCTGGACTCCTCTGTCACATGGCAGCATCTGCTAGTCTCTCTCTTCTCTTCTGGGTTACCTTGCTTTCAACTTCTTGCTTCCATGGCTTTCTCTTTGTCTGAATTTCATTCTCTTATAAAGGACTCCAGTAAGGTGATTAAGACCCACCCTGGGCCATGCCTTAATTGAAGTAATCTCATCAAAAGTTCTTCCTTACAATAGGTTTACACCCATAAAAATGGATTAGCTTTAAGAACATGCTTTTAGAGCTCCAAAATGTATTCAGCAAATGCAATGAATGTGCCACACTGATGAAAGAGGTTGTTGATGTGGGAAGAGTGGGAGTGGGGTGGGGTGTGGTGTATATGGGAATCTCATATTTTTTAATGTAACATTTTGTGTGATCTATGTATCTTTAAAAAATAAAATACATATTTTAAAAAGAACTTGCTTTTCATGGTGTACACACAGTTTCAAACCACCATACCTTGCATAGATGTTCCCTTGTTTTAATGTGATGGTGTTGCACAACATATGACACGTAAAACATTTAGTTCAGTGCCTGGCACATAGAAAGTACTCATATTCTTTCTTTTTAGCCCCTGGCAGTAGGTTAACATACAACAACCCTGACAGGAATGAGGGATCAGTTTGCTATTGCACAGCAGGATGGATCCTGTCTAATTCTCTTGTGGTAGTATAGACACTATAGCCTAGCCAAGTTGACACATGAACTTAACCATTACAGACCATTGGCACCCATACACGTCTCCTTAAACTATACTTAATTTCTAAATAAAAGCAATAACGGTCATACTTTCACCTAACATAATTCATCTGTCCTACAGACAACTGGAAATGCACTAACTCTTTCCCCAGAAAAGGATGCAAGTCCTTGGGTAATATTTACTTTTAAGCCTGATTATACTGTAAATTTAATACCATGAAATAAAGTTAATACAACTCGTGTTATAAGGGGATAAGATAGGGAAGAAAACAAAGGTATTTGCTTTATGTATATATACAAATATTCATTACAAAACAAGGAAGAAATACTCAATGATTACAGTCTTAATTTCTGTAACTGGTCACATGGTCATAGCTTATATTTATAGCTGCTTTCTTCCACTTCCCTTTGCATATTCCCATTACCCTCAGCAAGTACCTCAACTGGCCATGGTTCTTTGCCTGGTGGGGTGACCCAAACCTTCATTCCTGAAGTTTCTGGGCCATCAATAGTCTTTCTTGGATGGGGTTGTTGCAGTTTTCCTTTGAATTTAATCACTGGGCTAGGTAGATGTGGCAGTTTGAGATTATTTATGAATCCCCAAAAGAAAGATTATGTTTGTAAGCTAAATCTTTTCCTCTGTGTGTGATACCCTTTGATTGTATTAGATTCAGCTTAGATGTCTTTGATTAATTTATGTTAAAATTAGGGCTTTGATTTGACCACTCAGGGTTGAATCCCTGCCCCCCTGCTTGGCTGATTTAAATGGACACTTATTCAAGAAGACACATGGAAGAGGAGATAGGTCTGTCCCGTCTGGTCCTGGGGCCCCAAGGGAGTGATGAGCCATTTGCCTTATAGTTTGCAGCTGAAGAGAACAGAGCAGCTGGTAAGGACTGGAAAGAAGTCCTATGCCTGACTGATATAGGAGCCCTTGAGAGATGAGCCGTATACCAGCCTACAGCTGAGATTAGAAGAAGCTGGGCCCATGGAACCTTAAGAGGAAGAAGGAAGGAGAAACCAGGCAGAAAGTGCCTGCCACCTTGCTTTAACACGTGGCGAAAGACTTTGGTGAGAAAGCAGCCTTGAGTTGGACTCTTTAGGCCCTTGTAACTGTAAGCTTCTCCTCAAATAAATCCCCTTTATAAAAGCCAACAGATTTCTGGTACTTTACACCAGCACCTCTTTGGCTGACTAATACAGTAGTACTAAGAGACACTCTAAGGAATTGCCCATATTCCAGGCAAACTCTTCTTTACCTCCATTGTATGGTAGGTAGCAGATCTATTTACCCTTGTTAATCAGGGATCAATCATCCCACCTAGTATAGCAACTCCCTTCTATGCCTGTTGATTCAGAGGCATGATGAGTCCGAAGTGGATGGGTGGCAGCCTTAACTTCCAGTTCAGTGGTATCATTGTTGTGGTCCCTGGTGGAAAAACTTCTCCTTTTGGAACTAAGTCCTATAGACCAGCAGAGCATAAGGTCAAGGGGACAGGAAGCAAAAATTTTCCTAGTGGATCAGTAGGGATAATAGTGAGTGGTACCAATCCCATTTCCACTCCTGGATTCCTGGACCCATGAATCCTGGCTATGGGAGAAACAGCACCATAGAGTGGATGCTCATTTAGAGCCTATACATCCTCTCGGAGAGCATTGCCCAGCCTTGTAAGGTATTGCCACCTAGTTGGCACCTAACTGAGTCTTCAAAAGGCCATTCCACTGTTCTGTCAATCCATTGTTTCAGGATGATGGGGACCATCACTAGACAAGTGAACTCCATGAGCATGTGCTCATTCCTGCACTTCTTCTGTAGGTAGTTTCCTTGATTAGAATAATGCTGTTTGGAATACCATGATGGTGGGTAAAACATTTGGTAAGTCCAGAGATAGTAATTTTGGTAGAAGCATTACATGCAAGAAAGGAAAATACTTATCTGGAGTATATGTCTATTCCAGTAAGAAGAAAACACTGCCCTTTCCATGATGGAAGTGTTCCAGTGAAATCTACCTGCTACCAGGTAACAGTACCCCACGGCATTCCATTATAGTTTCATCTAGTGAAACAGGGTTAATCTCTTTGGATAGAGGTGTGACGAGAATTTTCTCAGGTGAGACAATTACAGGTTTATCAGGCAGAGTAGGGTTTTGATAAATACCCCAGAAGAAGTTGGCTGGCTGAAATAGTGATAGAAATTCTTCTTTCTGACTGCTGAAATCATCAGTTAAGGCCTTTAACTAATTGGATGAGACTTCTCTCATCATAAGGCAATCTCCTTTTTTGATTGTATATGTAATCAGCCATAGAGGTAATCAACTGACTAATGATTTAAATCCATGAAATATTCTCACAGTAAAATCAGAACAGTTCTTGCTTGACCAAACAACTGGACACACTAACCTAGCCAAGTTGACACATGAACTTAACCATCAAACGTATATACATTTTCTTTTATACTATTATGCATTAGTCTTCTTGTAAAAGAAACCAGACAGAATTCAACAGGCTTCACATGAAAGTGAGATTGACACTGGGAGCAATAAAGACCCCTGACCTCTAAGCCCAGGTGAGCACAAAAGAAGACCTGGGAAACATGGACTAACACTGAGCAATAGGCACACCTCCTTGTAGTAAATGTAGCACAGGAGACCATCACGGTTCCTCGGTGGAATATCAATATCAAAATTTAAACAATGTGAATGCCTGGCTAAAAAGTAAAACAGTAAGCCAAAATACCAATGAGAACAAAGCCTATCATACCAAATATGGGACAAGGACTATGGAAGAAGTTTTATAGCAGAAAACAACAACAAATTATTTGATTTTTCAGGAAAACCCATTAGAAACGAATTAATTTACAATTTTTTAGTGCAGTTAGAAAATAGCTTATGTGTCTCAACATCATAATCAGATGGTTGAGGTTTTAGATTCAGCATCCTTTTAAAGAAGAACATATTGCTGTTAAAAAAAGTTTTCAAAAATTATTATTGAATCATTAGATAAAATCATACGATTTTAGAATGGGCAAAATCACCATTGTGTTAAGACTTTCAATTTATCTTATTTCACAAGCATTCAAAACAACTTGTCTTAATATGTATTTCAGGAAAACCAACTATTAAATTTATTAGCAGTATGAGTATTCCTAACTTTTTTGGAAGTGTTAGGAACTCAAGAGTAGCAAGAATAGTTAATGAGAAATGCATTTGTTTTGAAACATTTTCTTTTAGCCTTCATTCTAACTTGCAAGCATTTTTAATTAAAAATTGACTTCCATTCCTGAAAGAAGACTCATTTTCTGCTGATGGTATTATTTCTTTCTAAGAAGGCATTTCTTTCACAAAAGGAAAGATTTTAAGTCTCCTATTACCTAACAGTCATACACAGTAAGGAGGCATTAAGAATTGCCTGGGTATATTCAACAATGTCACACAATGCTTGCTGATGAAAAATTGCTCATACTATACTCCCCCAAAATATTCTGATAGATATTCCAGTAACATCAGCATCTTCAGTTTTTTCCTAAACCTGATAAAGAGCATCTGTGAAAAAAACACAGCTAACATCATATTTAATGGTGAAAGAATTTAAATTCCTGCCTCCTAAGATATGGGACAAGGATATTTCCTCTTGACTCTTCTTTTCAAGAATGTACTAGAAGTTCTAGCTAGGGCAATTAGGCAAGAAAAGGAAAGAAGAGGTATCCAGATGGGAAAGCAGTAAAATTACCTCTATTTGCAGATGGCATGATCTTGCATATAGCAATTCCTAAGGAATCCACTAAAAAATTAGAACTAATAAATGAATTCACCAAAATTGCATATACAAGATCAATATACAAAAATCAATTGTATCCTTATACAGTAGCAATTATCAAACAATATGAAATTTAAAATTCCATTTTAATAGCATCAAAAAGAATACTTAGGAACTTTTAACAAAGGAAATGCAAAACTTATACCCTGAAAACTACTGTTGAAGGATATTAAACATACCTGAATAAATGAAAAGATATCCCATGTTTATGGATTGGAAGACTTAATATTTTTAATATTTTTAAGATGGCAATTCTCTACAAGTCAATCTACAGATTCAAAGCAATCCCTATCAAAATATCTGGTGACTTATTTGTAGAAATTGATCCTAAAATTTATATATATGGAAATGCATAGGACACAGAAGAGCCAAAATGATGTTGGAAAAGAACAAAGTTGGAGGACTCATACCTCTCTATTTGAAAACTTACTACAAAATTACAGTAACCAAAACAGTGTGGAATTGGCATAAGAATAGATATATAGATCAATGGAACAGAACTGAGAGTCCAGGAATAAACACAGATTTATGGGCAATTGATTTTCAACCTGGGCACCAAGACAATTCAATGAGGAAAGAATAGTCTTTTAAACCAATATTTCTGGGACAATTAGAAAAACACATCTAAAAAATTATATTAGACCCCTGCCCTACAACACAGCATATAGAAATTAACTCAAAATAGATAAAACTCTTAACAAGAAAACATGTTAAATCTTCATGATCATGGATTAAGTAGTGGTAGTTAGATATGGCACTAAAAACACAAGCATCAACAGAAAAAACAAAAAAATAAACTGGACATCATCAAAATTAGAATCCTTTCTGCTTCAAACGTCACAATCAGGAAAATGAAAAGATAATGCAAAATGGAAGAAAATTTTTACAAATCATATTTCTGATAATGGATGTGTATCTAAATATCTAGAATACATAAGAAATGATTCCAGGTCAATAACAAAAAGACAACCCAATTTAAAAATTGGGTAAGGATCTGAATAGACATTTCTCCAAATAATACATGCTAATACCCAATAAGCACATGGAAATATGCTCAACATCATTACCTGCCTGGGAAATGTAAATCAAAACCATAATGAGGTACCATTTTACACACACTAGAATGGAGATAATAAAAAAGACAGATAATATCAAATGTTGGCCAGGATGTCCATTGCTGTTGGGAATATAAAATATTGCAACCACTTTGGAAAACAGTCTGACAGTTCCTCAGGTGAGTAAACATAGAGATACAATCTGATCCAGAAATTACACTACTAGGTATATACTCAATAGAAATAAAAACATATGTCCACACAACAACTTGTACCTGTATGCTCATGGTAGTATTATTCATAATAGCTGAACAGCGAAAACAATACAAATGTCATCAACTGATTAATTGATATGCAAAATGTAATGCATAGATATCATATTTTTTGGCAATATAAAAGAATGATGTAGTAATATATGCTGCAACATACATGAAACATGAAAACATGTTAAATGAAAGAAGCCAGTCACAAAAGACGCTATATTGTTTGAAACCCTTATGTGATATGTCCAGAGTGGGCAAACCCTATAGAATAAGAAAGTAGATCAATGATTGCCTAGGGTTGAGGGTGTAGGGTGTTAGTGGGAAATGCAGAATGACTACTAAAGGGAACAGTGTTTCTTCGGGGGCTGATGTAAATATTCTATAATTGACTGTGGTATTGGCCACACAACTCTGAATATATGAAAAATAATTAATTGCATACTTTCAGTGGTAGAATATATGGTATGTGAGGTATATCTTAATAAAGCTGTTAAAAAATCTAATTACTAGAACCAGAAGTCGTAAGCATGTTGAAGAAGTCCTTCACGTTGTGATGCCTAGGTATCAAAAACTACCAATTTTAGAATATATTCTATTGTTTTTGAACACTAATTGTTACATCTTCTTCAGCAAGAAATGTAACCTTTGAAAGTCATTTGAAGCACCAAAAAAATCAAGAAGATATTCCAGTCACTCTTACAGCAGATAATTTGAATTCAGTAGCCTGTTGTTGTTCTTCATCAATTCCTCCTCTTTTTTATTTTTTAGAGCAGTTGTAGGTTACAGAAAAGTCATGCAAAAAGAATAGAGTTTCCATATTACCCCCATGCACATGCACACAGTTTTCCCTGTTATCAACATTGTGCATTAGTGTGTATTTAAGTTTGCCAAGTGTCTGCCCATGCAAAGTACCAGCAATGTGTTATCTTTTTTTTATTAATCACCCCCCTTTGCAGTTTTTGTTTTGCATGCTGTCTGCTTTCTGTGTCCATTTGATGTGCGTTCTTCTGTGTCTGTATTTATTTTTTATTTGTTTATACCGCCCCCCTTGTGGTTTGCTTGCTGTCTGCTCTCTGTGTCCATTCGCTGTGCGTTCTTCTGCGTTTGTGCTTGTCTCCCCTTCTGTTGCGTCACCTTGCTGAGTCAGCTCTCTGCAGCGCTTGCCGGCCAGGGGGCACTCCGCAGTGCTTGCGGGCTGGCTGCTCTCTGCAGCATATGGGCGAGCCTGCCTTCACAAGGAGGCCCCAGGACGTGAACCCAGGTCCCCCCATATGGTAGATGGGAGCCCAACTGATTAAGCCACAGCCGCTTCCTGAAATATGTTATCTTTTTTAATGGAGGTTTATTTGGGAGTAAAAGCTTACAGTTCCAAGGCCGTGAAATGTCCAAAACAAGGCACCATCAGTGGTGCTTTCTCACCAAAGTCAGCTAGTGTTGATCCTTTGTCTAACTATGTGGTGAAGCAAGATGGCCGCTGATTTCTGCCAAGGTCTCTGCCTTCCACTCCAGAATCTACCATCTCCCAGTGCTCAGCTGTGGGCAACCCAGGGCTTGTCTCTTTCCAGGCTTCCTCTATCAGTCTAGGCTAGTCCACCTTCTTCCCGAGTTCAGCTGCAAGCAAGCTATCAGGCATATGGCTCATCTCTCCCTGGGCCTCAGCCCTTTGAGCCTCTCTGGGGCTTCTCTCCTTGCAACTCAGCTGTGAGTGAAACTGGAGTCCTTTCTCTCACATTGCAGGATCAAATATGGTGACTCCCTTTTCCTGTGTCTCCATTTTTATCAGACCCAGCAAGAGGGCAGAGAATTAACCTCAGTCAAGCCTCACTGACTTAGTCCAATTGGAAGGGTCTCACACCCACAGGAATGGATTAGTTCACAAATGATCTTTCTTTTTTGGGGATTCATAAAATAATTTTAAACTGTCACAGTGGTACATTTGTTACAATTGATGAACTAATATTGTTATAATAATATTAATAATATAATAAACTCCATAGTTTACATTAAAGTTTACTCTGTGTTATATAGTTCTATGTTTTTTTAAAAGTTTTATTATATTAACATATATACAACATAAAATTTCTCATTTTAACCACTTCCAAGTATACAATACAGTGATATTAATTACATTCATAATGTTATGGTACCATAAACAACATCCATTAAAATTTTTCCATCACCCAAAACAGAAAACCTGTACCATTAAGCATTAACTCCTCATTTCCCACTGCCACCCCTGTCCCAGGTAACCTGTATTCAAATTTCTGACTCTAACCATTTCCATATTCTAATTATTTAATATAAGTGAGAGCATATAATATTTGTCCTATGGAATCTGGTTTAATCTATCAACGTGCTATCTTGAAGGTTCAGCCGTTTTGTAGCATGCATCAGAAATTCACTCCTTTTTATTATTGAATAACATTCCATTGTGTGTATATGCCACATTTTATTTATCCATTGATAAACTAGGAGTTGCTTCCACCTTTTAGCTATTGGGAATAATGCCGCTGTGAACATCGGTGTACAGATACTGTTTTGAGTCCCTGCTTTCAATTCTTTGGGGTATATACTTAGAAGTGGGATAGCTGGGTCAAATGGTAATTCTATATTTAACTTTCTGAGAAACTGCCAAACTGTTTCCCACAGTGGCTGCACCATTTTTCATTCCTACCAACAGTGCACAAGCATTCTTATTTCCCCACATCCTCATCAACACCTATTTTCTGTTTTTTAAAAATTTAATGCCATTCTACTGGGTGTTAAGTGGTATCTTATTGTGGTTTTGATTTGCATTTCCCTAATGTCTAATGATGCTGAGCATCTTTTTTATATCCTTTTTGACCATTTATATATTTTTGGAGAACTGTCTATTCGAATCCTTAGCACATTTTTAAATTTAAACAATTTTATTGTGGTAGCATATATACAACATAACATTTCCCATTTTAACCAATTTCAGGTGTACAATTCAGTGATTTTAATCACAATGACAATGTTGTGCTACCATCACCACTATCCATTCCATCATTCCAAAAATGTTAGCTATTCTTATTAATATTTTTGAAAATGTTTTTATATAGATGGTTTGGTATATTTCTGAGATTTTTTTTTAATGGTCGGGTCCCAAGCAGACCATGAGTTACACAAGAGTAAGATTTTGTCTTATACATCTCTGTATCACCAGCATTTAAAACTCTGCCTTGACCCATTTTTATTTGGGTTCTTTGTCTTTCTGTTGTTGAGTTGTAGAAGTTCTTTATACGTTCTGGATATTAAGCCTTTATCGATACATGGTTTCCAAATATTTTTTCCCACTTTGAAGGCTGTCTTTGCTCTTTCTTGATAATGTCCTTAGATGCAAAAAAAAAAATTAATTTCAATGAAGTCCAATTTATCTATTTTTTTCCTTTGTTGCTCATGCTTTTGGTATTAAGTCTAAGAATCCATTGCCTAATACAAGGGCCCTGAAAATACTTCCCCTATGTTTTCTTCAAGGAGTTTTATAGTTTTAGTTCTTGTATTTACATATTCATCATTTTGAGTTAAATATATAAGGTGCCCCTTACTCTTTCTTATGAATATGATGGTTGGCTTTTCCATTTATGAAAAGAAAGCTGTTGGGATTTTGATTGGAATTGCACTGAACCTGTAAATTGCTTTGGGTAGAATTGACATCTTAACAATATTTAGCCTTTCAATCCATGACCATAAACTGCTCTTCCATATATTTAGGACTTCTTTAGTTTCTTCAGGAATGTTTCATTGTTTTCACTATACAAGTCCTTTAAATACTTTCTTGAATTTATTCCAAAATATTTTATTATTTTAGTTGTTATTGGAAATCCCTCCTTTCTTTCTGAACAAATTCCTTTGTAATCCCACCTTTTGTTTTTTGGGGGACAACCTATCTCTTCATTTTGCCCATTTAACCACATCCTGTCTTCTTTCAAGTTGGATTCCAACTCTCTATATTTCTCAAACATTTCTCTTCAAATCCCATCGTCTGAGCCTTCAAGATCATATTCAGTTTATTTTCTGTAAAGATTTTCCTATGCATGTGTTCTGGTTATTTGTGTTGCTTCATCATAATGCTTTCCCAGTTAAAAATTGCACTTCTTATGTTGTAGGTTTTAATTTTTGAAACTTCTTTATCTTCTTTGTTTTGCTTATCATCACTTTTTTCCAAAATTACAAGACTGTCTTTAAGTTGCTGTCACTATAAAGTCATTTGCAGTTCAGGATCACACCTCAATTCATTGGTTGAATCAAGATTGATGTGTTTCAGTAATGAAAGATGTTAATATGGGAAAGTGTAGAAGGGCGAGGGGAAAGGGGGGAATCCCATATATATATAGAGAGAGAGAGGTACTGGGGGCTGGAGATGGAACCTGGAACCTTTTATGTGGGAAGCTGATGCCCAAATACTGAGCCACTCAACATTCCTGAATTGATCTTTTCATTTGTTTTGCTTGTTGTTTGTTTTTGTTTTTTCAAGAGGCACTGGGAATCAAACCCAGGGCCTCCCATGTGGGAGGTGGGTGTCAATTACTTGAGCCACATCTGCTCCCCCATATTTTTCTATATATTTTTTTTGTTTGTTAACTTTGTTATTATCTTTTTTTTTAAAGATACATAGATCACACAAAATATTACATTAAAAAATATAAGAGGTACCCATATACACAACTCCTCATAACCCCCACTCTTCCCACATCAACAAATTCTTTCATTAGTGGGGTACGTTCATTGCAATTGATGAGTACATTTTGGAGCACTGCTACACAGCATCGATTATAGTTTATGTTGTAGCTTACACTCTCTCCCAGTACATTCAGTGGGTATATAATGTCCTATGTCCTAATGCAGGATATATAATGTCCTACATCTGTCCCTGCAATATCATTCAGAACAACTTTAAGTCCCAAAAATGCCCCCATATTACACCTCTTTTTCCCTCTCCCTGCCTTCAGCATGTGCCGTGGCCACTGTCTCCATATCAATGATATAATTTCTTCTGATGCTAGAGTCACAATAATTCTATAGTAGAATACCAGTAAATCCACTCTAATCCATATTTTATTCCTTCAGGACCCTGAAATGGTGATGCCCACTCCACCTCTAAATTGAGAGGGGGCTTAGATCCCACATGGCTGATGGATGGAATTCTCCTGCTTGCAGTTGTAGACTCTCTCTGTTCCTTGGTGTGGTGGTTGACCATCCTCACCTCCTTGTTAGCTGAATTGGGTAAGTCCAATGAACCGGAGAGTAGGTGTTGCAACTCTTCTGAGGCTCAGGCCCCAGCTGGCACATGGGCAGTCCAGAGATTGATGTCTCTTGGGCATACACCAACCCCAGTGCCAACTGCAGGTTCAGTAAAAATGACAGAAGAGGCATGTTTAGAGAAGTCACATCTGAATCCAACTCCATCACACTCAGAAGCACAAATTCCAAAGTAGAGTCCACTGGCAAGGCACTGAACTCCAGAGCCATCTTCCATGACCATAGGAACTGGATGTCTCCATAGTCCTCAGGAGTAGCACTACCTGGGGTTGTGTCTACTTTAGCTGTCTCTGAGTTCCTGCTGAGACGTGCATAAGCGCAACTCCTCTGATGACCTCCTGATTCATTTTGAAGTCTTTTACCCATATAAACTCATTTGTCTTTACCATTTCCCCCTTTTATTCAAGGTTTTTTTCTAGTTGCATCACCAGTTGGTGATTGGTAACAATCCCTCGGCACCAGGGAGGCTCATCTCCAGGAGTCATGTCCCACACTGGGGGGCAGGTAATGCATTTACATGCTGAGTTTGGCTTAGAGAGTGGCTATATTTGAGCAACATGAAGGATCTCAGGAGGTAACTCTTAGGCACCCTGCAGCTCTAGGCCTAGTTGAAATTTCAAGCACCCAGGCTCATAAGTATAGTCATCAGTAACAAGGGTCCATCATTGGACCATCCTTCTTCACTGGTCTTTGCCCTTGCACATGGGGGATTGTTGCTGTTCCATTGGGGAATGCGATAGAGCTCCCCAGGATTGGAATTCAGCACTCCCTCAATTGTCATGTGATGCTCTACCCACGATGTCAACACCCAATGAATATATGAACATATCTATGTACCCTATATGCATGCCCTGGAGAACACCCTCCCACCCATGGATCCCCCATCAATGACACCCCACACCAATGCTCCTCCACTGCCATAGTTGAACCCCTCTGTGATCCAAAACTTCTTAAAAAATGAAGCCTAAATTTTTGGAAACTTTATGGGTTATATTTTAGACTATACAGTTTTATAAATTTTTGGTGAAATTTAACCTGGCCTATATCCATCATTGCACGGTCTTGTGGAATACTTCATTGCCCCCCAGTTACCCCCTCTTCCATCTATTCTATTCCTCTCTCCCCCAACTTTTGGGGCCCACAGTGACAACTAAGCTTCACTGCTTGAAGGACAAGATTCATAGATACTTGCAACACTGCTGAGGGCTTGACACACTAGTCTGTCCTCCCCCATTGGGAGCCACCCATGCTCTCGAGAGACACCCTCCCCTCTGTTTGAGAACATCAGGCCTCCCTGGATGGGTGTACAATACCTTCCTGCTCATTGTATGGGTCTCCACCCACTGATATAACACACTCTGACAAGATGAGCACTCACACACTCCCTAGAAGCCTACCCCAGGTGCACCCTGTGCCAGATACCCTATCTTATTATATTTTCTAAAGAGTTTCTCAACATTATAGTTTCGACTACATACCTGACAATCTCCTGTGTTCACCTACTCCCCCACAACCCTCCCCCCAATTCCGTGGACCATCTGACTCATCCTCCCTACCCTGGCCCCCCTCAAGCCTACAAAGCCCAACACAATAGTATCCCTTACCCACATCTTATCCCTTCACTGCACAACTACTTACCACCACTTTATCATAGATTTTGCCCATATGGGCATTGGTTCAAAACCTTCCTCTCTCCCCTATTTCCTTTAAGCCTATCTTCCAGTCTCTAGCAATCTGAGACAGCTTGATTTGCACAATTCATATCAGAGAGGTCATGTAGTATTTGTCCTTCAATGCCTGGCTTGCTTCACTCAACATAAGGTTTTCAAGATTCATCCATGTTATTCCATGTTGTTAGTACTGTATTCCTTCTTAGAGCTGAGTAGTATTCCGTTGTATGTATATACCACATTTTGTTTTTCCATTCATCTGTTGATTTACATTCGGGCTGATTCCAACTTTTAGCAGTAGTGAATAATGCCACTGTGAACATTGGTGTGCGTATATCGGTTCATGTCCTTGTTTTCAGTTCTTCTGGGTATATATCCAGAAGTGGAATTGCTGGGTCATATAGAAAATCTATAGGTAGTTTTTTGAGGAACCGCCAAACTGTACTCCACAATGGCTGGATCCTTCTACATTCTCCCCAGCAGTGGATGAGGGTTCCCATTCTGCCACATCCTCTCCAAAACTTGTAGTCCTCTGATTTTTTAATAGCCACCGGTCTAATGGGGATAAGAGGGTATCTCATTGTAATTTTTATTTGCATTTCCCTAATAGCTAGTGATGTTGAGCATCTTTTCATGTGCTTTTTAGCCATTTCTATTTCTTCTTTGGAGAAGCATCTGTTCAAATCTCTTGCCTATTTTAAAAATAGGTTGCTTTTTTATTTTTGAGATATGTGATTTCTATATATATGCTGGATATTAGGCTCCTATCAGATACATGGTTACCAAATATTTTCTCCCATTGGGTATGCTGTCTTTCACTTTCTTGATAAGCTCTTTGAGGTGCAAAAGGTTTTAATTTTGAGGAAGTCCCATTCATCTATTTTTTCTTTCACTGGTCATGCTTTGGCTGTGAATTTCTTGAAGCCATTTCCTATGATAAGGTCCCATTGATGCTTCTCTACATTGTCTTCCAAAGCCCTTATGGTCTTGGTTCTTATATTTAGATCTTTGATCCATCTTGAGTTGATTTTTGTATAAGGTGTGAGATGGTATTCCTCGCTCATTCTTTTGCATATGGATATCAAGTTCTCCTAGCACCAATTGTTGATGAGGCCATTCTCTCCCAGTTGAGTGGGTTTGGTGGCCTTGTCAAATATCATATGACTGTATATGTGAGGATCTATATCAGAACTCTCAGTTCAGTTCCATTGGTCAGCATATCTATCCTTGTGCCAATACCATGCCATTTTGACTTCTATATCTTTGTAGTATGTATTAAAGTCAGGTAATGTGATTCCTCCGATTTCATTTTTCTTTTTCAATATGTCTTTTGCTATTCGGGGCCTCTTTCCCCTGCAAATAAATTTCATAGTTAGCTTTTCCATTTCATTAAAAACTCCTGAATTGATTTTATTGGGATTGCATTAAATCTGTAGATCATTTTGGATAGGATAGACATATTAATTATATTTAGTCTTCCTAACCTTGAACAGGGAATAGTCTTCCATTTATTTAAGTCTTCTTTGATTTCCTTTAATAGTGTTGTGTAGTTTTTTGTGTATAAGTCTTTTACATCTTTAGTTAAATTTATTCCTAGTATTTTGTTTCTTTATTTACTATTGTAAATGGTATTTTTTCTTGATTTCCTCCTTAGATTACTCATTATTGGTGTACAGAAATGTTACTGATTTTTGCACATTGATCTTATAACCTGTGACTTTACTGAACTCATTTATAACTTCTAGATGCTTTATTGTAGATTTCTCAGGTCTTTCTATGTATAGGATCATGTCATCTGCAAATAGTGAAATTTTGACTTCTTTCTTTCCAATTTGGATGTCTTTCATATCTGTTTCTTGCCTCAGTGCTCGAGCAGGTAATTCTAACACAATGTTAAATAGGAGGGGTGACAGTGGGTATCCTTGTCTTGTTCCCAATCTTAGAGGGAAAGAATTTAGGACTTCACCATTGTATATTATGTGGGTTTTTCGTGTATACCCTTCATCATGTTCAGAAAGTTTCCTTCTATTCCTATCTTTTGCAGTGTTTTTAGCAACAAAGTGCCCTGTATTTTCTCCAAAGCTTTTTCTGCATTTATGGATATTATCATGTCATTTTTTTCTGTCGCTCTGTTTATATGGTATATTGCATTGATTGATTTTCCCATGTTGAACCAGCCTTGCATACCAGGGATGAAACCCACTTGGTCATGGTGTATAATTCATTTGATGTGTTATTGAATATGATTAGCAAATATCTTTTTGAGGATTTTAGCATCTAGTTTCATTAGAGAGATTTGGTTGTAATTTTCCTTTCTTGTGGTGTTATTGTTTGGCTTTGGTGTTAGGGTAAGCTTGGCATCATAGAATGAGTTAGGCAATGTTCCTTCAAATTTTCAGAAGAAGTTAAGCAAGATTGGTGTTAGTTCTTTCTGGAATGTTTGGTAGAGTTCACCTGTGAAGCCATCTGGCCTGGGGCTCTTCTCATTTGGAAGGTTTTTAATGACTGATTCTATATCTTTACTTGTGATTCATTTGTTGAGGCCATTAATTTCTTCTTTCATCAATGTAGGCTGCTTATGTGTTTCTAGGAATTTGTCCATTTCCTTTAAATTGTCCTTTTCATTGACTTATTTTTTTTCAAAGTATTTCTGTGGGGTCAGTGGTGATATCCCCTTTCTCATTTCTTATTTTGTGTATTAGCATCTTCTCTCTTTTTTTCTTTGTTAGTTTAGTTAAGGGTTTCTCTATTTTATTGGTCTTCTCAAAGAAACAGCTCTTGGTTTTGTTTACTTTTTCTAGTGCTTTATTAATTTCTATTTCATTTAGTTCTGCACTGATCTTGTTCTTTCTTTCTTTCTTCTTCCTTTGGGGTTAGTTTGTTATTTCTTTTACAGATTCCTCCAAGTGTGCATTTAGGTCTTCAATTTTAGCTCTTCTTTTTTGATGTATGAATTTATGGCTATGTATTTCCCTCTAAGTACAGCTTTTGCTGCATCCCATACGTTTTGATATGTTGTGTTGTTATTTTCATTAATTTTAATGTAGTTACTGAATTCTTTTGAGATTTCATCCTTGACCCACTGTTTGTCTAAAAGTGTGTTGGTTAACTTCTATATCTTTGTTCCTAATCTGGTTCTCTCTCTCTTGCAGATTTCCAGCTTCATTTCATTGTGGTCAGAGAAATTATTTGGTATGACTTCAATCCTTCTGAATTCATTGAGACTTTCTCTGTGGCCTAGCATGTGGTCTATCTTAGAGAATGATCCATTTGCACTTGAGAAGAATGTATATCCTGCTGTATTTGGGTGTAGAGCTCAGTATATGTCTATTAGTTCCAGATCCTCTAATATATTATTCAAAGTCTTTGTTTATTGATTCTTTTTTGAGATGTTCTGTCTAATGGGGATAATGGTGTTTTAAAGGCCCACTATAATTCTAGTGGCATCTATTCCTCCACTTAGTTTTTTCTGTGTTTGCCTCATGTATTTTGAGTCACCCTGGTTAGGTGCATTAATGTTTCTGATTTTTCTTCTTGAAAGATTACCCCTTTTACTAATATAGAATGTCCATCTTTGTCTCTCACAATAGTTTTGCATTTAAAGTCTATTTTGTCCAGGGAAACGGACTTGGCCCAATGGATAGGGCATCTGCTTACCACATGGGAGGTCCGTGGTTCAAACCCCGGGCCTCCTTGACCCGTGTGGAGCTGGCCCTTGCGCAGTGCTGATGTGTGCAAGGAGTGCCATGCCTTGCAGGGGTGTCCCCCACGTAGGGGAACCCCATGCGCAAGGAGTGCACCCTGTAAGGATTACTGCTCAGTGCAAAAGAAAGTGCAGCCTGCCCAAGAATGGTGCCACACACATGGAGAGCTGACACAACAAGATGACTCAACAAAAAGAAACACAGATTCCTGGTGCTGCTGATAAGGATAGAAGCGGTCACAAAGAACACACAGTGAATGGACACAGAAAGCAGACAACTGGGGGCGGGGAAAGGGGAGAGAAATAAATTTTAAAAAATAAATCTAAAAAAAAGAGAAAAAGTCTATTTTGTCCGATATTAATATAGCTACTCCTGTTCTTTATTGGTTATTGTTTGAATGTAAGATTGTTTTCCAGCCATTCACTTTCAGCCTCCTTGAATCCCTGGGTCTATGGTGGCTTTCTTATAGAGAGCATATAGATGGGTCATATTTCCTTATCCATTTTGCCAATCTGTGTCTTTTGACTGGTGAGTTTAATCCATGAACATTCAGTGTTATTACTCTCAAGGAATTACTTACATTAGCCATATTTTCTTTGGATTTGTGTGTGTCATATGTTTATTTTTTCTCTTTTTGTCTTTTTAGTTGTTCTTACATTCTCCTCCAACTCTGTCTCTCCTGTTTTTCTCTTTCAACCTGCAGAATTCCCTTTAGTATTTCTTGAAGGGCAGGTTTATTACTGGCAAACTCTCTTAGTTTCTGTTTATCTGTGTATATTTTGAATTCTCCATCAGTTTAAATGCCAGTTTTGCTGGATAGAGTATCTTGGGTGGAAATTGTTTTCTTTTAGTACCTTGATTATGTCATACCACTGCCTTCTTGCCTCCATTGTTTCAGATGAGAAATCAGCACTTAATGTTATTGAGCTTCCCTTGTATGTGATGGTTCTCTTTTCTCCTGCTACCTTCAATATTTTCTCTTTTTCTCGAGCATTGGATAATTTGACAAGTGTATGTCTTGGCATAGGCCTTGGTATTTATACTGTTTAGGGGTGCAGTGCACTTCCTCAACATGTACACCCATCTCCCTCTTTAAGTTTGGGAAGTTTTCAGCCTTTATTTCCTCCATAACCCATTCTGTCCCCTTTCCCTTCTCTTCTCCTTCTGGGATGCGTATCATGTGTATGTTTCTGTGTTTTGTGTTCTCATTCAAATTCCTATGGTGCTGCTGGAATTTTTTTTCTATCTTTTTATCTGCCAGTTCTACTATCTATTCAATTTCAGATGTATTATCTTCCATATCACTCATTCCTTCCTCTGCTTGTTCAAATCTTCTGTTAATTGCTGAGAGTGTATTTTTGATTTATTGGATTGTGCCATTCAACACCATCATATCTGTTTTCTTTTTGTGTATGTTTACAGTTTCTTCAGTATGCTCTCCAAGTGTTTTCTTAATACCCTTAATCTCTTCCTTCACTTCATTAAGTTGGTCCATGATATTATTTGGACAGCTCTGATTCGTTGTTTGATGTTCTGCTCCTCTTCCTGGTTTTTAGTTTGTTCATTGGGCCTGGTCTTCCTGATTATTGGTGTGGTTTGTAATTTTTTGTTGCCCTCTGGTCATCATTTTATCTTGATGGGTTTGTACAGTTGATTAGCTTCTCCCTCTAGTCTCAGGTTCTATTTAGTTGCTGTTTGTATGTGTGTGTGTTAAGTTTTCTCTTTGACACTTTGTTCTTCTTATTGTATTTCCTTGTTGTCTAAGTTCCCTTGAAGAAAACAATTAGGGGCAGGGAAAGCAGAAGAGGTAAGAAAACAAAAAAAATATAATAGTAATATTGATAGTAAAAGACATCAGAAATACTCTGTAAGGCCTAGGAGAATGAATATTAAACTCAAATAAGCATTGTAGAGTTACAGAAATTAAAAAGTAGAGTATCTACAATTAAATGGGAAAGTAAATATGGAGAAGAGTATAGTATGAATTAAAAGGCCAGCATAACCAGGAGAGAGGGAAAGAGAAAAAAAAAGGACAATAACAATATGTTAATAAAAGATAGAAAACAGAAGTGTTAGAAAATAAAAAGCAAGAAATATTGGAGGCTGAAGAAAGAGAGGTGGAATGTAAGAGCAACAACAGAAGTTGGAAGATAGAAAGATGTAGGATGGAAAAGAGATAGCGTTGTTAGCTTAAATCAGTACACACAGAAAAAAGGAAAGTGAGGACAAGGAAAAACAGCAAACAAGAAACAAGCTGGCAGTGCCTAATTTTAAAAAAGGGGAGTAGAGATAAAGAGGAAGGAAAGACAAGAAAACAAAAAAAACAGACAAACCCACTGGCAAGGATTCAACCAAACACTAAGAAAATAGAGATTTCCCTCTTAAACCCCTGTGGAGCTTGTCAGGCTGCCAGTGTTTATTAATCAATTACACTGCAGCTTTCTCACTGCAAATTTTGAAGTGGGTTTTAGTGAGTAAACTAAGTTAAATTATATAACAAAAGTAACATTTTTTTTAGGAAAAATAAGAGACCCAAGGGAAGCTAATAGAAGGATAATGTTTATGTTTTCACTGTCCTAAAGTATTAGCTAGATGTTTAATATCCCAGGGGGTTACTACTCTAAGAGGAGCTAGGATTCGAACTAGAGGCCTTGCATATTCAAGGCTGAAACTCCTCCACTGAGCCCAGCTTTCTTGCTGGGTTGATTAGTTCTTCAGAAAGAGTCCCCTTTCCTGGGGCAGGATTGAATCTTTGCAATTGGATAAACTGATAATGAGGAATCTGCCCTCCCCCATCTTTTTTTTTTTCTAACTGTTTTCTCTCCCAGGGCAGCAGGAAGCCAGTTTGAGTTCTCTTTTGAAATTCAAATGGGACCCTTGTGACTTAACTCACCACAGAAAATAATGACTCTCAGTCTCTTTTTTGTTTTTAATATTTATTTTTTTATTTCTCTCCCTCCCCCCCCTCCCCCTGTTGTCTGCTCTCTGTGTCCATTCACTGTATGTTGAGAGCACACACACCTTGCCAGGAACCCTAAATATGCTCTTGGAACCTTATTAAGCACTTCCTACTGTCCCCCTCAGGTGAGTTGCACAGGACTACCTAATTGCCTGGCTCTACCTTCTCCCAGACCAATTTTCCCTATCCCAGGGAGATTAGGTAAATCAGGCTACCTCAGCAGATTCGCCTCTCCACTCTTCCTGGTTTCTCCTCAAGCCAGCTGGTATGCTCCTCAAAGCTCATAAAAGGGGGTCCAAACTATTGAACCCACACTCAGGGGACCCCTCTCTACCCTTTACCCTCCCACTCTCGGAGTCTCCTCCAGCTTGCTGATTGGCAAGGGTCAGGGAATATCGTGACTTCCTGCCCTGAGGGAGGGGCTTAGCCATCCCACAGCTCCAGCCTCAAGCACCAGAAATTCATGGTTTTACCTTGAGCAGTTACTCTTTTTGTCACGCTCTCTCCAGATTGATGCCTGGAGCCTCCTGCTTTGTGGGTTCTCAATACAGCTCACTCAGGCAGGATTTTGCCTCTGCTCTGTCATTTTTTGTAGGAGAGACAATGTAGGTGCACTTAATCTGATGCCATCTTGCCCCTCCTCCCCCCTATATTATTGATGTAGCATCTATGTAATCTATAGTATCTTTAAAAATAAAATATATATATTTTAAGAAGAAAAATGTATAGTTAGTAATATTTTGACAATATTATTTCATAATTTGTAACAAATGTTTCATAACCATCCAAGGTGTTGATGGTGGTATGATTTATGGGAGCCCTGTGTGACGATATGCATGTTTATTTTGTAAGGTCACAACTTTTACTAAACACTTATTGTTTATATATGAATGATATACTTCAATAAAATATTTTTAAAAAGAAAAAGATTGATGTGTTTGGCTGAGGACACACTAGCCAAGTGCTGTGGCACTGCTTTTCTCCTTTTCACCTGCCCTGGCACACTCATAGAAGTGCTCTTAGCCAAGGGATCCTCCCCTCCCAGCTCTTGCAAGCACCCAGCTCACCAGCCGCTGATCCTAGCAGCTAGGCATGAAAACACGCAATACACAGGAGGCCAAAGGGCAACAGTCAAGGGCATCTTAGGGAAGGCCCACTGGGTGTACAAACGTGACGAAGAAAAAAGCCTCCCAAAAGAAGCAGAGGAGCAGACCTTCCTCCCACTGTGGGCTTAGAACATTACACAGAAGAAAGGAAGGTTATGAGCCCATGATACAGTGGGAAGGTACCATTCTGGTTCAGATGCCTATAAATTCCTCTCTTCATCTGGTGAAGTGTGATGGAATTGACTGTGTCTATGGACTGGAACTTCACAGAGATTTAAAAAATTCTCTCTCGAAATTCCTTCTGACAGGGTGACATCATCTCAAGTCAGTGATGCAAAACTTCCCATAATTGGCAAAGCAGTGGAACATATATATTTGAGGGTGAGCTTGATTCTAAGGATGAATGGGGGGGGGATGGTCTTTGCCCAATCATGTGTCCTGGAAACCTTGTTTTATATTACCTTTGATAGAGATCCTGTCTTGCATATGTACCAGCTTTTAGATGGTTGTAAAGCAGGTGACCTCCATATCATGCCAGAGTTCAATGAGTCTCCTTCAGCATAGAAGGAGTCAGGAGCTGTAGATGTCCTAATAGGTAAACATGTGGAATATACTAAAGAAAATGGCTCCAAATGGATGGGCATGGTCATTCATCAAGTGGAAGCCAAACTCTTAGTATATTTCATTGTTTGATAATGGTTTCCACATCTATGCATATGGTTTGGTGAAAAAATACTAACTCTTAAGGTAAACTTTGCCACATTTGAAGAAGCAAATGTGTACTTCATAGATGCACAGAAAATGTTAACTTTCAGTGTGTTGAAAGCTTAAGGGTCCGTGCTAACCCAGCATCTTTGCCAGGATAACTGTTGTTTAGGTCTTAGAAATATTACAAATTTATGTGGACATGACAAAAAAGATTGATGTGTTTTAGGGAAAGAAAATGCATTTTATTTTACTCCCCTCCCTAGATAGTGATTAACCTGAAGAGAAATATGGGGAATTATCTAGAACTAACAATGCACTGACCATCTTCTTCATCAAGTTTTAAAATACTACATTGAAAGTGCTTTACTTCAGAAACAAAGTTTTAAAAGAACATTCTGAAAATGGTTCTCTGGTGACCCAAACACCTTTACTAGGTTTATATAAGCAAGTCTTGTTATTTGCAGCATTTATGTCCTAAATTAGGGAATACAGAACCATTGCTTCTTGAGGAAATACAGGATTAGGTTCCTTTGAGCCTCTGGTCACAACATTTGCACCAAGTGATCAATAAATAACCTTGATTTATGTGTGCTTCTGTTTAAAAACACCTTATTTAACATATATAATTGATTCATTTTAAACAGTGAAATCACCAACTGAGAAAGCACAGAAATATGAAAAATGTGGCACTAAATATACACGAGGACACTTATTTATAAGATGAGAGCTGAAACAAAATGGCAGAGTGTTGCCTTGTTTGATCTCAACTGAGAACGTGTGTGTGGCATGATTCAAATTTTTCTCGCTCTGCACGCATCCACCAATGCCCATGAAAGCTTCACAAGTATTTATTTTGGGATTATATGTAGGCAAATTTACAAATAATGACAATGAACTGTATATCACACATAATGCACTGTCTTCTTTCACACTTTTGGGTGTCTTTGCTTTTCTAATGATTAACTTAAGAGTCTCATCTTTGCTTGGAATAAAAAGGCAGACAGCGGCTTTATTTTCCTCCTGGGCACACATGCAGATATCCTTTCAGCCTGAGTGATTTCTGACATTGAGTTCTCTGATGGTTAAGTTCATGTGTCAACTTGGCTAGGTTATGGTGTCTAGTTGTTTGCTCAAACAAGCACTGGCTTGAAACTGTGAGGGTATTTCATGAATTTAAATCATTAGCCAGTTGATTGCATCTATGGAGGATCACTGCCTAATAAAAATTCCAAAAGAGGTCAGTTTTTTTTTTTAGAGCTTAATATATTTTGTTTTTTTAAAAATATATACATATGGGAAGCGGCTGTGGCTCAATCACTTGGGCTCCCGTTTACCACATGGGAGGCCCTGGGTTTGAGACCCCGGGCCTCCTTGTGAAGGCAGGCTCACTGACAAGCACAGTGGAGTGCCGCCCAGCCCGCAAGTGTTGCGGAGTGCCCCCCAGCCCACAGACGCCACGGAGTGCCACCCGGCCCACAAGTGCCACGAAGAGCCAACTCAGCAAGGTGACACAAGAAAAAGGGAGACAAACAAAAACACAGAAGAGTGCACAGCAAATGGACACAGAGAGCAGACAACAAGCAAGCTGCAGGGGTGTGGGAATAAAATAAAAATAAATACAGACACAGAAGAACGCACAGCAAATGGACACAGAGAACAGACAGAAAGCAAAAAAAAAAAAAAAAAAGCCACAAGGGGGTAGGAATATATATATATATATATATATATTTTTTTTTTAAAGAGCCTTAGACTACACAAAATGTTACAGAAAAAAATATAAAGGATTCCCATATTCCCCATTCCCCACACCACCACCCTTTCCCACATTAACAACTTTCGTGTGGTATAGTTGCTGCAATTGATGAACACATCTTGTTAGAAAGAAAGCTGCACCTGTAAGATAACAAAAGCTCACCCGATTGTGGAGGAGAAAAGAATTTTATTAACGATTTTTCAGGAATGTGCACAACCTGGATAAAATGACGGGCATGCCAAACAACAAGAAACAATGATATTTATATCCTAAACCTGACACACAGGTCCCTCCCCTGTGCCCCATTTATTGGGTACTTCAGGGGTTACAGCCTGAGACGTCCAAGTAAGTTATGTGGTTCTGGCTCTCAGTCACCGCTCCTGTGTGCTGTCTACACTCCGGCTGGCTGGCGGGGCAGGCTTGGTGTGCCTCTCACTCTTGGCCCACGTTTCAAATTTGGCACCACTTTTACTATTGGCTCCACCCCCACTTCTCACCATTGGCCCTTCTTGCTTTGGCCCCACCCCCACTTCTCACCATTGGCCCTTCTCACTTTGGCCCCACCCCCACTTCTCACCATTGGCCCTTCCTCATTTTTTTTTTTTAATTTTTTTTATTTTTTATTGACTTTGTAATAATATTACATTAAAAATATATATGTGAGGTCCCATTCAACCCCACCCCCCCACCCCCCCTCTCCCCCCCCCCAACAACACTCGTTCCCATCATCATGACACATCCATTGGATTTGGTAAGTACATCTTTGGGCACCTCTGCACCTCATATACATTGGTTCACATCATGTCCCATACTCTCCTCTATTCCATCATGTAGGCCCTGTGAGGATTTACAATGTCCGGTGATTACCTCTGAAGCACCATCCAGGGCAGCTCCATGTCCCGAAGATGCCTCCACCTCTCATCTCTTCCTGCCTTTCCCCATACCCTTTGTCCATTATGTCCACTTTTCCCAATCCAATGCCACCTCTTCTATGTGGACACTGGATTGGTTGTGTCCATTGCACCTTTATGTCAAGAGGAGGCTCAGATTCCACCTGGATGCTGGATGCAATCCTCCCATTTTCAGTTGTAATCACTCTAGGCTCCATGGTGTGGTGGTTGTCCTTCTTCACCTCCATCTTAGCTGAGTGTGGTAAGTCCAATAAATCAGATTGTAGGTGCTGGAGTCTGTTGAGGCTCAGGATCTGGCTATCACATTGTCAGTCCAGAGATTCAAATCCCCTAAATATATCTTAAACCCCAACATTAACTGCACCTCCAGCACATTAGCATGAAAGTCTTATGAAGGGAGATCCCATCTGAGTCCAGATTCATCACACATAAACACCATTTCCAAAGAGGGGCCATCTGCCCTGGTAGTTAACCCCATCAGCCATGACCATAACTCCCATGGGTCTCTTTAGCCCTCAAAGGAACCAATATCTGGGGGTTGTATCTGCTTTATCTGTCTCTCTGACTCTGCTCAGTTGTGCATGAGGGCAAACCTTCTGCCAGCCTCCAGACTCTTTTTTAGAAACTCGTAGCCATATAAACTCATTTCTCCTTTCCATTTCCCCCTTACTTTAGGTCAAACAGCATTTTAAAGTCATGGTATTTTATGTAGACATGGATATTCTGCTGATCCGCATTGAACCTTCCGTATAAGGTCATTTTCCAGTTGCATCATCAGTTGGTAGTTGATAGTGGTCCCTCGTTGCCAGGGAGGCTCATCCCCGGGTGTCATGTCCCACGCTGGGGGGAAGGCATTGCATTTACATGCTGAGTTTGGCTTCGAGACTGGCCACATTTGAGTAACATGAAGGCTGACAGAAGGAAATTCCCAGGCACAAAGTTGCTCTAGGCCTTGTTATTATTTTGGGTTTATCAGCTCACAAGCATAGTCATTAGTATCAGGGGCTCACTGTTGAACCCTCACTCCCTCCCGGTCCCCACCACTGTACCTGGGAGACTGTCGCTGCTCCCCTAGGGACCACGACAGAGCACCACTGGCCGGGAACCCAGTACCCCCCCTACTGTGGTTTTTAATTGTTGCCACTATGAGTATATCCAAACATTACCATGCACCCTGGACATATGTTCTGTACAGCTCCCTGTCAGTCATATATCATCTGTCATTGGTATCCCATACCAGTATCCCTCCATTGCCATTGTTGAAACACTCTGTGATCCAGAACTCCCCGAAATTTGAAGCCCAATATAATGTCATGGTCCCTTACTAGGGAATGGCATATAGCGATGAGTTTAAAGGATAGATAAAGAACTTGGATAAAGTTAGATAAAGAACTTAGATAAAGAATGTTGACTTGAAAAAATTCCACATCCTATTTTTTTCTTTTTTCCCCCCCCCCCCCCCCTAATTATTCAGCTTTTCTTCACAGGAGTCCTAGACCACAGCAATGTATATATATAATATACAGCACTCCCACATATCCACCAGAAAACCTTTTCCCTTCCACAGTGATACTCTTACGCCCTATTCATATCATATTTACTTAAAGTGATGTACAGAGTCTGAGACATTAGCTTTCTAACAAGGTGACATCTGTATTTACATTATGGTGCATACTTTAGGATACACAGTTCTTTACATTTTTAGTTATCCTATGTTTTACATTATGGTTTACATTATCAGTCCGTCATCTCCTATATGTTATGGTGTAATATTACATGTTTTATATCCATCCTTGTGTACTCTCAAGAAACTCCTCTCTTACCCCCCATTTACTTTGGTTCCACACATTTAACGTCCATTTTCCCTTCCACCTTAGTGCCCTCAGTGATAGCCAACCTCCGTTTCCTGAGGAGCCACTTCCAGAGATAGATGGAATAGTGTTCAGGGCCTAACTTGCTCAACTGCCCCAATGCCCTGGGAGCCACCCTTTCTCTCGAGGGATACAGTTCCCTCTATTGGATGGCATTAGTCCTCCCCAGGATGTGGGTCCACCCCCACTCTCACTACTTGGGTTTCTACCCCATGGTGTCACCCACTCTGGCAGAATGAGCATTTAGACATTCCCCAGGAGCCCGTCCTGCATCAGACCCTCCCCTCCGAGCATTCTAAACAGGTAACCCTCTTTATTATATTTTGATATGATTTTCTCGGCATTTTACTCTCCACCAAGGCCCTTCCTCATTTTGGTGCCACTTTTCAAATTCCTGGCACGTTAAAGCTGCTAGAATCCCTTTCCCTCCCTCCTCCAACCGCAGAGCTGGCTCTGGCTTCCCCTTCGTAAAAATTAAACTTAACACTTTCCCACAATTTGGAGCATTGCCACTAAGCCTGGATTAGTTTACACTGTAGTTTACACTCTCCCACTCAATTCTGTAGGTTATGGCAGGATATACAGTGGCCTGTGTCTGTCATTGCAATGACATTCAGGACAATTCCAAGTCTTGAAAATGCCCACATATTACACCTCCTTTTCCCTCTCCCTGCCTTTAGCATCTCCAGTGGCCACTGTCTACACATCAGTGATATAATTTCTTCCATTGCTAGAATCACAATAAGTCTATAGTAGAATACCAGTAAATCCACTATAGTCCATATTACATTCCCCAGTCCTTCAGATTTTGGGATGGTGATGCCCATTCCACCTCTAATTGATTATAGGCCTGAATAGAACCAGGTGCGACAAGTCTGAATAAAAATCTGCCCATGAGAGGGAAGTTTGAAAAACTCAAAGTCAAGGACAGAGTAATTTTTGGTAGCAAAGATTCAGTGTGGCATCCCTCTTTCCAAATGACAGATTTTAGCTCACTGCCAGGAGAAAAATATGGTGCTCATACTATAGGTCTGTAAAGTATAGTTCACTGGGAAGCAGCCCATCTACATGGGCAAATACTCCTAGCTATCAGGGCTCCGACTTTGGGATGTCTGGAGAGGTGGAATTTGGGCATCTCAAGGTAAAGAAGAAAGTTGAAAGGTTCTGTTGTCCCTATGAATGGAATCTAATTTTTACTGCATTCGGTATAGCGTTTTAAGAAGCATGAGCTTTAATACGATTGTATCTTATGTTCACCGAGGTAAATATGTAAAGATTGTTATGTAAATGGCACCTTTCCATTCTCAGAATGTTTTTTTTGTGTATATCAGGTATATTCCCATGTATTATTTTTCACTGTAACTATTCCATATTTGGGAAATTGTCAAGTTTCAGCATCCTGGCAGTTCTCAGAGATGAGTCCAAAAGATTGACAAATAGTTTCCCATAGTTAAAAAATAAAAAGCAAATCTTTCATTTTTCCCCTTAAATTTACATTAGTGTAAGTATCATATGTTTCATAGTTTAGACTTTATATGATTTCTCTTTAAGGTAGATTTTGCTTAATTTGACCCAAGACTCACCTTTTCTACCACCTGAAAAAGAATCATGGGTTTATCTACTGATATTCTTGTTTATTCCCACATATACTTTTGTTGGAATACTTTTTACATAGTTCTCTACCCTCAAAATATTCCTTTCAGGTCTTCCTGATGTTGTCCAACACCTTGGAAATGTCCTACTCTAGACTAATTTCATGATTCTCACTCCCTATACACAATCTCATAGGAAGAGACAAAAATGACCACTTTTATCCATTTCAGATTCTATGAAGAAAGAAAAGTATGTCAGAGAAATGAGGGAAATAACTGGTATATCAGTAATTTTCCTCTCTTTTAGGACTGAGGCTATTTGGCTTTCATGTATTCCTCAACTACATAGGAGTCTTTCAAGTCTCTCATCTAGGAATCCAGAAGAGTCCAGACTGTTGGTTTTCCTCCACCATTTGTTGCAAGAAATGCCAACTTAGGAGATGAAGTATTAAGAGGATTATGAAAGGACATGATAGTAACCAGGGTATAGAGCCAATGACAATTTAGCATCAAGTAAGAACTTTCTAAGAGAGGCTGCTATAACTAAGGGAGTTACTAAGTGTTAAATGTTATAAATGGAATACAAAGTATTTTTTAGTTAATAGCAGCACCAGTACCTCCAGCCAGCCACCCACCAAAACCATGCAGAGCACCATGACAGTTATGTGTGCTTGTCAGCATAAACTTAATGCATGTGCCTTTATTGTTTCCTGGTGATACATTCAGCATTTTCAAAATAGCCCAGGCAGGTGAAGGTCAAATTAAAAGGAAAGACTGAGGAAACTTCTGGGAGTCCACAGTAATTGTAGGAAAATATGGCACTGAACATCAATCTTGGAAATCATGAGTGGCCCTCATTCATGCCTTGCTTCCTCTTCTTTCTAATACAGGAATTTTTTCCCCACATTCTCCTTCCCAATTCCCCTCAACCATTTCCCTGCCTATGAGTTGGGCCTGCCAGTGACAGCCAAGGGCACTGCTTAGCATGGCTGACAGAATTTCGATTACTTATTTTAATTAGTCCTAATTAAATGCTCCGCATTGGGCCAGGTGATAGGGATCTCAATCCTAAGGGCATCTCTGTCCACTGGTTCTGTGAGACTGGGAGTAATACTCACTTTGAAGAAATTAAGTCGCAACCTGATTGAGATTCTAAAGTATCTGATCTGTTTTGACATCTATCCATCTGACTTAGGCAGATTCTCATTATTATTGCTTCTCTTTAATTCCCTTTCCCTTACTCATAAAGGATCATGATCTATGTCTCAGTGGTGTGGTACACCATTCTATACAAAGGAAAAAAAAGCATAAAACCTTGTAATAGCCTCCCATCATCTGCATTCTAACCTTAAACCTACCTCCAGACTAACTGTCCTAGAATGAAGTTTCAATTACATTATTCTCCCTCAAAGACCCTCAAATGGTGCTCCATCTTCTTCTTTATCACATGCAGCCTCTTCCTTCCTCATCCCCATTCCAGGCCCTTATTGTCTACACTTCCCGAAACGTAGCCCAACACAATAAGAATGCACTAGAGGCTCTCTCATACTCTTTTCAGTTTCTAAGCCTTTGCTCTTGGCCTTTTCTCTGCCTGAAACATGTCCATGTACTCTGCTGTGGACAGAAATGGCCCCAGATCTTTTCTAATTCTCCCCAACCAAAAGTTAACTTTCATTTCCTTGGAATTCTCACAGCATTCATTTTATGCCATATCATATCTTCTACTATCTTCTGTTACTGATAATCATGAAATTGTCTCAATCCTTTTACTTCATTCCTTTAGGGCAGAGACCTTGTTTTATTCAACTCTATAAGACTAGCTACTTATAGTAGGCTAAAGAAACAATCCTTTGACTGGAATAGGCTAATACAGGGTAAACAATAATAATTAGGAAAAAACCGAAATACTCTTAGAAACGTGATTCAGAAAATATGGAATGCCGACTTTAGCAACAGGGGTATGCCGTCCAGTGCAGGCAAACATACTGTAGAAAAAGCACGGGATATGATAACAGGAGACCTACATTCCAGTTTAAAATCTGTCATTTTATAAACTACGTGTCCCTGAGGAAGTCACGTCCTACGTCTCAATTTCTCTCTCAAAGAATCTACCTCACAAGCTTAAAATCTACACAAGAATAAAGCATGATAATAGTTGTGAAGGAAGGTGCCAGCGAACAGAAAATGTTTCGAACTGCCTCTTACACGAGGAGGTTCCTGACAGATCCAGTCATGACAGGTGGAGCGCTGTCAGGCTGGACCTAGGGAAGGCAGCAGGGCGCACGCTCAGTGGGGAGGAGGCGGTCCCAACACGTGGGAGCCAATTTCCTCCTCAGCCCCTGGACTTCCGGGGTAGCTACACTTCTTCGGAAAGGTTCTTCAAACGAAATACCTGCTGCTGCCCTAAAGCGCTGCGGAGACTATGTGTATGCCTAACACGTAGGAGACTGCGGCCCCGGGGTGAGTAGTCTACATCCCCTGGCGACGAGCCATTTCCGGGACTCCTCTAGGCCGGAGGCGGGCCTGCCCACTCGGCGGTATTAACTCTTTCTCGCCTCCAGGCCTGAACCCCAGCGGGAGGCCGGTTCCTCGGGGGCTTGAAGGGGCCGCGGGCCAGCTCCTCGTCTGCTGCGCTGAGGCTGCCCAGGTAGGCGGCGGGGGGCGGCTGTCACCACGCCACCTGCCCCGCATCAGTTCCCTTTCTGATTGCGGCTCGGCCCGCAAACCGCAGCCCACGCAAGCTCATTCGAGGCGGGATCCCCGGGAGGGGAGGAGGGGCGGGTGCGGGCCTGATCCTCCCAGGCCCCCGCGCTGCCGAAACCTCGACACTGGGCTCGCGGACGCGCTGCTTCCGGGGTGCGGCCTCCCCGAGTGGGGCAGGGGCGCCCAGCTTGGCTCCGCGCGGCCGCGGGCAGGGGTGGCTGCAGGAGAGACTGAGAAAGGGGAAGCGGCGCCCGCGGAAGCCCGTGCAGGGTGTGCGTGGGAAACCGGGGCGCTCGTTTCTCTTTGGATGCGGTCGGAGGACACCGGAGAGGTGGAGGCCGCTCTCGTCCAGTGCAGCCCTCGGGTCAGCTGCTTGGCGGGGCTGGGGCTGTGCGGGACAGCCCTTTCCTTTCAGTAGGACGTGGTGGAGGAGGAGGTGGCGTCATCACTTAGGGGCAGGGACTTTATAGTTGAGATCTGAGGGTGGGCCTGAGTGCCCGCGAGGCTCTCCTCCTAGAGACCCGCGCCCAGGCGCCTGCCACCACTTCTAACCTCCTGAAGCAACCCCATTCCACCCTATGAGGAAACAGCGCCCAGGCTTGCTGCTGATGTACCGTCGGAGGCTTATGGTATCAAGACATAACAGGTCAGTTTAGACTTGGAGGCATTATGCTCACCCCCAAACATGGAAGGTGCCCTTATACCTCCTGAACTGGTGTGGACATCAAGGAGACAGCCGTTTCTTTGACTAAGTATGGCATCCTGGAAACAATTGTGCTGCCCTTTCAGTTGGCTCACCTCAGGGAAAATCGGCTGGGGAACCTGTGCTCAGCCTTGCTTAGAGGTTTAATGTCCCTGAGAAAATATAGTCAGCACAAGGGCTTCCCTTACCCACACCCTCCCTGTCTATGAAGAACCTTAATCATCTCCAACTCTCTTTCTCTCTCATTTTATGACCTGAAGTGTAGACAACTTGTAAATAAAGGTCAGCTGTATTTATGTACAATTAAAGTAAAAAAAATTTAAGTACAGGTACCAATCATCTGCCCGATGTCCTTTATATGTCTTGCAAAGAATTGCCAAAGAAAAAATGATGATTTGTTTGCTTAGTTGGGGAACACTTGCTGGTAAGAATAAGGCTACTTTTCCTTAATTATTTTTCTTCTATTCTGATCTTAATGTTGCACCTCTTTTGCCAGTATTAATACCATGGAAAGGAGAATGTAAAATATTCCACAAAATGAAGACTTTCACCTTCACAAGAGGATGACACGGCCTAGAAGTTGGTTTTCCCCTGATTAAAAACCATGAACAGGGATAATAGGTTAAAATTTAGAGAAATTCAAATATGCCCTATTTCATCCTAATCATCCCTTGAGATTGTGAAAATGGGGCTAGAAGCACACAGATTAATATTTGCCTGATCTCATTGCTCCTTTTAGTCAATGTCTGTCAGTTTTCTCACCTACCATCCTTTCTCCAACCATTAAAAAAAAGTTACTGACCTCAATTGACATTTTCCTTCTCTGTGTAGTGCTGTGTTTTAAAGTTGAATAAAAAGAAAGGAGAAAAACATCTCAGTCCAGTAGTAATTTATCATCACGAGTGTCCTAATAATTGGAAGTTAATTTTCAAGGGGAGGCAGGACAGGATCTTACTGTTCATCTATTTCTGATAATAGATAGGAAGTCGTTATGGGTCATGTGGCTTTCTTCTTGACATGTGCCCTTTTTTTCTGCCCTCAGTGCTATCGGAAGAAATCCTCTTATTGATTGTGTTCCAAACCTGATGGAGCCTCAGTGGTGAAAGGTGGCACCAAGAGACAAATCACACGCAGGGTTAAAAGTGCCCCTACAGCAGAAAGATGATGGGAGATCTGACGTTGACTGCACATGTGAGCCCCCAGATCAGGGCTCTTTCGGAGACTAAAGGATCTGTGAACCAGGGCTCCACTCAGAGTAAAAACAGTACCCCACAGCTGGACACTCTTGATCCTGAGCAGTGTCGCCAGCTCTTCCGGAACTTCCACTACCAAGAAACATTTAGCCCCCTTGAGGCTGTCAGCCGACTGCAACAATTATGCCATAGATGGCTGAGGCCAGAGATCCACTCAAAAGAGCAGATCTTGGAAATGCTGGTGCTAGAGCAGCTCCTGGCTGTACTGCCCGAGGAGATTCAGACCCAGGTGCAGAAGCATTACCCTCAGAGCATCAAGGAGGCTGTGGCCCTGGTAGAAAACTTTCACAGAGAAGCTGATCAAACAAGACAGGAGGTGAGAAGAAAGATTCCTGGTATATACAATGAAATATGATAAAGGTGGATATATTAGACAGTGCAGTTAATTGAGGAGTGATATGGATATTAGGTCACTCTTCTCTTGTTTCCTTAGGACAGCTAAGGCAGGAGCTGAAACCACAGGCCTGCACCAATAATCCAGAAGTTTCGGAGCTTTTTCCTGCTGCACATAACCCGCAATGCCCAACAGGTGCTCTGGAGTGTGTTAGCCGCAGATGTTCTCCCCTAGGCAACAAGGCTTGGCATAGTGGGGATTGGACACCTCCCAGGTTGTTCATTTATCCCTTTGGCTCCTTTCTTTCTGCCTTCTTGCTCTCTTTTTGGTTTAATCACACATTGTTATTTCCTTCAGTATGTGGCCTACCATGTAATTCAGAAATGGGTGCTAGGTCTGCTTCTGTGGTGGCAAGTACTGAAATGAAGTCCATTTTCTTCTTTAGAGTCTGTTGACATTCGAAGATGTTGCTGTGTATTTTTCCCAGGAAGAATGGCTATTATTGGACTCTGCTCAGAAGGCCGTCTACAGTGATGTAATGCAGGAAAACTATGAGACTGTCACCTCTCTAGGTAAAGATTCTCCCCTTCCTTTATACAGAAGTTCTTTGGTTTTCAGAAAATGCACCCCTGTGAGAGTCCCACTGTTCCAATAGATGGTTGGTTCTGAACTTTACAGTATGGAAGAAGGGAAAGATGTATCCAGATCATCTCTCCCTTTTGGAGAGCTTTTTCTTTTCCAAAGATACATATTTCATTCTTATTCTAAATAAAATTTTAATGCATGATGCCAGACTTCTCTCTAATCCTGTTCTTACTGTTTCTTTCCCATTTCAGTAAAGGGCATCGCCATATACCCAATTGCTCAGGCCAAAAACCTCACAGTTCTCCTTTATTCCCATTTGTCTATCATAATCCACAACCAGCCCCTCAGCAAGGCCTCTTAGCTCTGCCTTCAAAATATACCCTAAATCCAACCATGCCTCCATCTCTTCCATTGTTACCATCCCAGAGTAAACACTGTCACTTCTAACTATGTCTACTGCAGGTGCTTTCTCACTCTTGTTCCCTACCTCCCCTTACCCTCCCACTCTGTTTCTCACACACCAGCTCAAGATCTTTTTTTTTTTTAATTTGAGAAGTTGTGAGTTAACAAAACAATCACACATGCCTTACAGGATTCCCATACGTTGCCCCACCAGCAACACCTTACATCGTTGTGACACATTTGTTACAAATGATGAAGGAACATCATCATAATATTACTGCTAGGTATAGTCCATATTTGGTGTATTTTTCCCATCAACCCTCCTATTATTAACTCCATGTATTAGTATTGTATATTTGTTATAGTTCACAGGAGAATGTTCTCATATTTGTACCGTTAATCACAGTCCATCATTCACCCACATTATATGGTACCCTGCCTTTAACAGTCCATCCAAACTGTACACTCAGTGTGTCTCTATTTCATCACCGAGTTGTGCTATAATTAGCTCAGTCCATTTCAGAACGTTTTCATTATTCCAAAAGGAAAGTTTCAATACCCCTTTGTCCCTCCATTATTGACCATTAGCATTTTTATAGTACATTCTTTGCCATTGCTGTGAAAATATTAAAATATTACAGTTAACCTTAGTCTGTAAGTTACATTAATTGTATTTTCCCATGTAACTCCATATTCTTAACACCTTGTAATAGAGAAACATTCATGTTTTTGTACTATTAACCACAATCATCATCTACCACCAAAATCACTGTATTAAACAGTCCCTACATCATCCTCTAGCTTTTATTCTATTGACATTAACTTCCCTAGACTACCCCTTTCAGCCACAATTACATTTATAAATCAGCATTTTTGATTTATACTCACTATGGGTTACCATCAACTCTAACCATTTCCCCACTTTACAATCCCCCTTATTATTCTGCATACATGCTGCATCCACTCCCCCTTCTCAACCCTCATTCTATCTCCTACTAACCTATATTCTATAGTTTAACTCCATGAGTTTATTCGTCATGTTCATATTAGTAAGACCATACAATATTTGTCCTTTTGTGTCTGGCTTATTTCACTCAGCAGTGTTCTCAAGGTTTATCCATATTGTCATATGCCTCCCAAGTTCATTTCTTCTTAATAGCTGTATAGTAGTATATCATATATATATATACCATACTTTGTTTAATCATTTATCAGTTGATGGACACTTGGGTTGTTTCCCTCTTTTCACAATTGTAAAAATGCTGCTATGAACATCAGCTTGCAGATGTCTGTTTTTGTCTTTGTTTTCAGTTCTTCTGAATATATTCCTAATGCACGATTTCTGGATCATATGGCAGCTCTATATTTAGCTTGCTGAGGAACCACCAAACTGTCTTCCACAGAGGCTGCACCATTTTACACTCCCACCAACAGTGAAGGAGTGTTCCCATTTCTCTACATCTTCTCCACCACTTGTAGTTTTCTGCCTTTTAAGTAATGGCCATTCTGTAAGATGTGAAATGATATCTCATTGTACTTGTGATCTGCATTTCCCTAATAGCTAGTGAAGTTAGGCATCTTTTCATGTGCTTTATGGCCATTTGTGTTTCTTTGGAAAATTTTCTGATCAAGTCATTTGCCCGTTTTTAAATTGGGTTGATTGTCTTTTTATCATTGGGTTGTGTATAATCTCTTTATATAATATGGAGACCAAACGCTTATTGGATAATATTTTTAAAAATTAAAAAAAAATTTAATTAAAAAAACCTTTTTAAATAAAAAAAAAAACAACCCTTACTGCATATGTGGTTTCTGAAAATTTTCTCCCACTGTGTGTAGGCTGCCTTTTCACCTTTTTGAAGTCATTTGAAGCACAAAAGTGGTTAATTTTGAGGTGGTTTCATTTATCTATTTTTCCTTTCATAGCTGATGCTTTGGGTGTAAGGTTTTTTTTGTTTTTTGTGGGTTTTTTGGTCTACTTCTGTTGTTGCAGCAGCACGGGAATCTGTGTCTCTTTTAGTTGTGTCATCTTGTTGTGTCAGTTCTCCGTGTGGGCAGTGCCATTCCTGGGCAGGCTGCACTTTCTTTGGCACTGGGTGGCTCTCCTTATGGGACACACTCCTTGCGCGTGGGGCTCCCCTGCGTGGCACGGCACTCCTTGCACGCATCAGCACTGCGCATGGGCCAGCTCCACATGGGTCAAGGAGGCCCGGGGTTTGAACCGCGGACCTCCCATGTGGTGGAAGGATGCTCTAACCACTGGGCCAAGTCCGCTTCCCAGGTGTAAGATTTAAGAAACCCAACCTACCAGAAGAATTTGGAAATGTTTTCCCATATATTCTTTAGGAGTTTTATGGTTCCAGCTTTTATATTTATGTCCTTGATCCATTTTGAGTTAATTTTTGTACAAGGTATGAGATAGGGATCCTCTTTCTTTCTTTTGGGTATGGCTATCTAGTTCTCCCAGCACCATTTGTTGAACTGACCATTCTGACTCAGCTGGATTAGTTTGAAAGCCTTGTCAAAAATCAATTAATCATAGATGTGAGGGTCTATTTCTGAATTCTCAATTCAATTCCATTGGTCAGTATGTCTATCTTTATGCCAGTACATGCTGTTTTTACCACTGTAGCTAAGAAATGTGCTTTAACATCAGGAAGTGACTGTCTTCCAACTTCTTTCTTTTTTAAGATACTTGGGCTATTTAGGGCCCTTACCCTTCCAAATAAATTTGATAATTGGCTTTTCAATTTATTTTAAAAAGGCTGTTGGAATTTTTATTGGGATTGTGTTGAATCTGTAAATCAGTTTGGGTAGAATTGACATCTTAACTATATTTAGTCTTCCAATCCATGAACACAGAATGTCCTTCCATTTACTTAGGTCTTCTTTGGTTTCTTTTAGCAGTATTTTGTGGTTTTTTGAATATAAGTCCTTTAGTCCTTGGTTAAGTTGCTTTGTAAATATTTGATTCTTTAGTCACTATTATAAATGGAATTTTTTGTCTGATTTCCTCCTCAGATTGCTCATTAGTAATGTATTGAAACACTACAGATTTTTATCTTATATCCTATCTCTTTACTGAACTTGTTCTGGTAGCTCTGTTATGAATTTTTCGGGATTTTCTAGGTAGAAGATCATATCATCAACAAATATCAAAAGTTTTACTTCTTCCTTTCCTGTTTCGGTGCCTTGTATTTCTTTTTATCGCTTAATTTCTCTAGCTAGAACTTCTAGCGCAATATTGAGTAACAGTGCTGACAGTGGGCGTCCTAATCTTGTTCCCGATCTCAGCAGGAAATCTTTCTGTCTTTCACCTTTGAGTATAATGTTGTCTGTAGGTTTTTCATATATACATTTTACCATGTTGAAAATGTTTCCTTCTATTCCTATCTTTCAGAGTGTTTGTATCAAGAGAGAATACTGTTTTGTGTCAAATGCCTTTCCTGCATCAATTGAGATGAACATGTGATTTTTCTTCTTCAATTTATTAATGTGGTGTATTACATTAATTACTTTTCTTGTGTTGGACCGTTGTTGCATACTTGAGATAAAACCCACTTGATTGTGGTGTATAATTCTTTTAATGTGCTTTTGGATTTGTTGAGTGCGGTCACCCCTCGGGCTGAAGTGTGGTTTGCTGGCCTGGCGGGGGAGCGGCCGCGGTAGGCCTAATTCCGCTGCCACCATAATAGGGTGGTTGGTCGGGCCCACCGCCACCCCTGAAGGAAGCTCGGCATGGGCGCAGAGTGCCCTCGGGTCTCCCCTTCTCGGCAGCCATGCTTCCGCGGCTGCCCCTCCTCCTGGATGGCGCCACACGATGCCTGTGGGGCAGCACCCTTCTTCTTCTTTCTCCCTGCGCAGGCGCAGGGCGGAAAATTCCAGTCTGCCCTTTTCCCCTCCCCCGACAGCAGCAACAGCCAGGCGTGGGCGGAAAAATCCAGTCTGCCCTTTTCCCTCCCCCCGGACAGCAGCAATAGCCAGGCGTGGGCGGGAAACTCAAGTCTGCCCTCTACCCCAGCAACAGCAGCCACCAATCACTAAACCCTGCCACTTCCCCCAGCAACAGCAACAGCCCATCCCTAACCACCACCCCTCCCCCGTCCAGCACCGCCCACTGACCTTTCTCCGGCAACCAATCAGAACAGGGCATGGCTTCGACCAATCAGCCTTCCCCAGCCCCTATAAAACTGTTGCCTCTCCCTCAATAAAGTGGACCTGCGTGTTTACCTCGTCTCCGCGGTAGTTCTTCTGCCGTGCCCCCTCCAGTCCTGAGAGCCCCCGACAAGGGCCTGGCCTCCCTTGTCCCCAGTTCGTCGCCTGCTTCTCCGGGCGACCCCTTCGTCGCTGGCTTCGCCGGGCGACCCCGTCAGCCGAACCGCACAACCCCTGTGAGACCGACCCCTTGTCTGCTGCTGGACGGACCCCTCGTCCCAAGTGGGACCGACCCCTCGTCCTAAGCTGGACCGACCCCTCGTCCGCAGCCAGACCCCACCTCTACCGACCGAGCAAGCCGCCGTAGTTGAGCAAGTATTTTTGAGGATTTTTGCATCTATATTCATTAAAGAAATTGGTCTGTAATTTTCTTTTTTCATAGTGTCTTTATCTGGCTTTAGTATTAGGTGATATTGGTATCATAGAACAAGTTTGGTAGCATTCCCTCCTGTACATTTTTTTTGGAAAAGTTTCAGCAACATTAGTATTAGATCTGCTTTGAATATTTGGTAGAATTCACCTGTGAAACCCTCTGGTCCTGGGCTTTTCAGTTTTGGAATGTTTTTGATGATTATTTCAATCTCTTGTAACTGGTTTGTTGAGGTCTTCTATTTATTCTCAGGTCAGTGTAGGTTGTTTATGTGTTTCTAGGAATTTGTCCATTTCCTTTATATTATCTAGTTTGTTGGCATACAGTTGTTCATATTATCCTCTTTATGGTCTCTTCCTTCTGCAGTGTCAGTGGTAATGTCCCCCTCCCCCATCATTTCTGATTATATTTATTTATATCTTCTCTCTTTTTTTCTGAGTCTAGCTAAGGATTTGTCTCGAAGAACCAACTTTTGGTTTTGATTCTTTCTATTGTTTTTTTTCCTCTCTATCTCATTTATTTCTGCTCTAATCTTTGTTATTTCTTTCCTTTTGCTTGCTTTGTGAGTCGTTTACTGTTCATTTTCTAGTTCCTCCAGTTGTGCAATAAGGTCTTCGATTTTAGCTCTTTCTTCTTTTTTAATGTAAGCATTGAGGGGTATAAATTTCCCTCTCAGCACTGCCTTTGCTGCCACAGGTTTTGATATGTTTTGTTCTAGTTTTCATTCATCTTGATGTATTTACTGATTTCTCAAACAATTTCTTCTTTTACCCACTGATTACTTAAGAGTGTGTTGTTTAATTTCCATATATTTGTGAATTTTCCCTTTTTCTGCCTGTTATTCCTTTCCAGCATCATTCCATTATGATCAGAGAAAAAGTGCTTTGAATAATTTCAGTCTTTTTTACATTTATTCAGACCTGTCTTGTGACCCAACGTGTGGTCTATCCTGGAGAGGGATTCATCAGTATTTGAGAAGAATGTATATTGTGTTGTTTTTGGATATAATGCTCTATGAATGTCTTTTAAGTCTAGTTCATTTATCATATTATTCAAGCTCTCTGTTTCCTTATTTATCCTCAGCCTAGATGTTTTATCCATTGCCAGGAGTGGTGTATTGAAGTCTCCTACTATTATTGTAAAGTTGTCTGCTTCTCCCTTCAGTTTTGCTAGTGTGTGACACATGTATTTTGGGGTACCCAAAATTCATAAATATTTATGATTGTTATTTCCTCTTGTTGAATTGTCCCTTTTATTAATATATAATGACCTGCTTTATCTCTTATTTGCATTTAAAATCTCCTTTGTCCAATATTAGTATCACTAATCCAGATCTTTTTTGGTTACTATTTGTGTGAAATTTCTTTTTCCAACCTTTCACTTTCAGCCTGATCGTGTCCTTGTGTCTAAGGTGAGTCTCTTTTAGACAGCATATTGATGGCTTATGTTTCTTTTCAATCCATTCTGTCTGTGTCTTTTGGTTGGGAGTTCAATCCATTTATGATCGATGTTAATACTGTATAGGCACTATTTGCTGAGTCCATTTTATCCTCTGTCTTTCTGTTGTCATAACTTAAAATTGTCCGTCTCTTTACCCTTATTAATAATCTTCATTTCTACACTCTTCTCTAATTCACTCACCCTTGCCTTTTCCTTTCAGGCTCCAGCACTGCCTTTAGAATCTCTTGTATATCCTATCTTTAGGTCATAAACTCTCTGTTTTTGTTTGTTTGTGAAGTCTTTATACTCACCCTTATTTTTGAAGGACAGTTTTGCTGGGTAAAGAATTCTTTGGCTGGCAGATTTTCTCTTTCAGAAGCTTAAATACATTATACCAGTGCCTTCTTGTCTCCATGATTTCTGGTGAGAGAATGATACTAGTCTTATTGAGGTTCCCTTGTAAGTGATCAATTGCTTTTCTCTTGCTGATTTCAGAATCCTCTCTTTATCTCTGGAATTTGACATTCTGAATAGTAGGTGTCTTGGAAGAGGTCTATTTGGATTTATTCTGTTTGGGGTGTGTTATCCTTCCTGGATATTGATATTTATGTCTTTCATAAGGGTTGGGAAGTTTTTGATCATTATTTCCTCAAATATTTTTTCTGCCCCTTTTCTGTTCTCTTCTCCTTCCAGGATACCCATAATGTGTATGTTTGTGTGTTTCGCATTGTCATTCGATTCCCTGAGACCCTGTTCCATTTTTTCCATTCCTTTCTCTTTCTGTTCTGTCTTTTCAAGTTCAGATGCTCTGTCCACCAATTCACTTACTCTGCCCTCCACCAATTCAAATCTGCTGTTATATGCCACTAATGCATTTTTCTTTATTTTTAAAGAAGTTTTAGATTTCATACATGTAAATGTGACAAAAAATATAGTGGATTCCCATATATCCCACCCCCTCTTCCTCCCACACTTTCCCCTGTTAACAACATCTTTCATTAGTGAGATAAAATTGTTAAAGCTGATGGATACATATTGAAGAATTTCAAGTATCCTTTATATAGTTTAAATACTAGTCCTTTTTTCGGATATGTGGTTAGGAAATAGTTTCTCCCAGTCTATAGCTTGTCTTTTCATCCTTTTCCCATTAGGTAGAGAAAAAGTTTTAAATTTTGATGAGATCTACTTTTTCCTTTTATGGATCATACTTTTGGTGTCAAGTCTAAGAACTCTTTACTTCGCCCTTCCCAAAGACTTTCTCTTATTTTTTTCATAGTTTATAGTGTTACTTTTTACATTCATGTCTGTGATCCATTTTGAGTTAATTATTGTATGAAGCATGATGTTTAGGTTGAGGTTCTTTTTTTTGCCTATGGGTGTCCAATTGCTTCATTACCAGTTTTTGAAAAGATATCCTTTCTCCATTCAGTTGCTTTTGCACTTTTGTCAAAGATCAGTTGGGCATATTTTTTAGATTGATTCCTGAGTTTTCTATTCTGTTACATTGATCTATGTGTATATACCTCCTCCAATACCACACTGTTGATTAATGAAGGTGTATAGTAAGAGTTAATATCGGGTAGAATGATTCTTCCCACTTTATTCTTCTTTGTCAGGGTTGTATATGGCCACATCTTTCCATATAAATATAAGAATATACTTTTCTAAGTCTACAAGAAACTTTTGGGATATTGATAGTAATTACATTAAACCTCTATGTCAGTTTGAGGAGAACTGATATCTTTACTATTTTGTCTTCTAATCTGGGAACATGGTATATATCTCTCCATATACTTAGGTTTTCTTTTATTTCTTTCATTAGCTTTTTGTAGTTTTCATTATGCAGATTGTCTACATTTTGTTACATTTATACCTAAGCATTTCATTATACAATTGTAAATAGTATTGAGTTTTTTAATTTCAGTTATCACATTTTCATTGTATATCCTGTTGATTTTTGTGTTTTGATCTTATATCCTGTAACCTTACTGAGCTCACTTAATAGTTTTAGGTTCATGGGGTTTTTTCTTTACATGGATAATCACGTCATCTGCAATGTTTTAAATTTGTTTTTCTTGCTTTCTTGCAGTGGCTTGAACAGTCAGTACTCTGTTGAATACAGTGAGAGCAAAGATCTTTATTCCCAGATTCAGTGGAAAAGTATTCAGTCTTCCAACATTAATTATGATGTTACCTTTAAGTTTTTTCTTAATGCTCTTTATCAAGTTGATATAATTCTACCTTATTTGTAATTTGATGAAAGATTTTATCATGATTGGATGTGGGGTTTTTTAAATGCTTTTTTCTGCATTGATATGAGCATATATATGATTTTTCTTTTTAGATTTTTGATATTGTAGATTATATTGATTGATTTTCCAAATGTTGAACGAACTTTGCCTTCCTGTAATAAATTCCATGTGAACATGGTATATAATTCTTTTACATTGTGTTCAGTTTGGAGTAATTTGTTGATGATTTTTGCATCTAAGTTCATGAGAGATATTTATCTGCAGTTTTTGGTACTGTCTTTGTCTGATTTTTATATCAGGATAATCCTGGCCTTTTAAAATGAATCGAGTTGTGTTTCCTCCTCTTCTGTTTTCTGGAAGAGATTACTTTTAATCTTTAAATATTTGGCAGAATTTTCAGTGAATCCATCTGTGCCTGATGATCATTTTTCAGAATCCTTTTAATTGGTAATTAAATTTCATTAATGTTTACATTTCTGTTCAAGTCCATTTATTTTAACTTCTCAAATTTATGAGAAGTCATATTCCCTCATTATCTTTTTAATGGCTGCAGAATATGCAGTGATTATACACAATTTCATTTCTGATATTGGGGATTTGTGACTTCTTTTAATTTTTTTCATCATGCTAGGAATTTTTCAATTTTATGTATTTTTTTAAAAATCAGCTTTGTGTTTCATTGAATTTTTTTCTACTTTGTGATTTCTGCTCTGGTCTTTATTATTTCCTTTGCTTGCTTTGGGTTTATTTTCCTCTTCTTTTTCTGGTTTCTTGAGGTAGGAACTTTGATTATTATTTTTTAAAGATTTATTCTTGTTAGGCGGCTCCGGGACCTGATCCTGGAACCCTCCAGAGTGGGAGAGTAGCGATTACTCTCTTGCGGTACCTCAGCTCCCTGTTCTGCTATGTCTTCTTATTTTTCCTCCTCTGTGTCTCTTGTTGCATCATCTTGCTGTGCCAGCTCTCCATGTTGGCTGGTACTCCTGTGTGGGGTGACTTTCCCGGACAGGGCAGCATTCACACACACAGTGGCACTCCTGCATGGGGCTGCATTCCTGCGTGGGCTGGCATTCCACGTGGGCCAGTTTGCCCTCACCAGGAGGCCCTGGGATCAAAGCTTGAACCTCCTATACGGTAGACGGGAGCTCAATTGGTTGAGCTACATCCTTTTCCCAGAACTTTGATTTTTTATTTGAGGCCTTTTCTCCTCTCTAATGTTAAGCATTTAGTGCTATAAACTTCCCTCTTAGCAGTGCTTTAACTGCATCAAATATATTTTGATACATTGTCATTTTGTTTTCATTTGATTCTATGTATTTTTAAATTCTTCAAACCATGTTTTATTTACTTTCCCCATGTTTAGTTATCTTTCTGTTAATTGATTTTTATTTTGATTCCATTTTGGTCAGATTGGCTTTTCTCACTCAAGTTATTTTCTTAGATCTTGATCTGATGGTGATTTTTTTATTGTGGCCTAATTATTTTTCTATTATGTCAAGAGAGTCTGGGTCCTATTAAATCTTTTATTTTAGCAGGCAGTCATCCTCTTTTAGTTTAACATCCTCTTTTAGTTTAACTTTTGGGCTCTCATTCTAATGACAGTTTAATTTTCACAGGCTTTGTGATGCTATTTTGATCCCCTTGGTTAATCTGATTCTTCTGGTACTCCCTCTGTTCCCTACTAGTGCCTGATTTAGTGAATGCTATTTCCCCGGCCAAGCTACTGGGTTTGTCTCTCAGTGGGGAAGGAACATATCAGACACATGGGGATGAAGAGTCTTCCTGGTCTAGGCTTTTTCCAAGTTCCACCCACCCACTCTGGTATCTCCTATTGGGTCAAGCGAGTCTTAGGCCTGCCTACAGAAATAAAGAAGCACTCCAGGCAGGCCTCTTGATGTTGCTGGATCCCTCTTTTCAGTTCTGCCATACACCTTGGTATCTCTCAGCTGGGGCGGAGTCTCAAGCCTATAAGAAGAATACTTCTGGCTGCTTTCTGTTGTAATGGCTCCAGCTCGATCCCCTTTTCTAGTAATGTTAGTTTTCCCTAATGTTGTTAGAGAGTCCTTTTGGTCTGGGGGTGGGGTGAGCACACCCTGGCTGCCTTCTGTTGCTAGGTGGGGGAGGAAACATAGACCTGGATTGCCTTCTTCTTTTGGGTACTATTATGTTTGTTTGGTCCTGGGGCCACAAACCAGTTTGCCTTCTTATCATTTTTTAGGTTTCTTCTTTGCTTGTCTCTTGCAATTTTTCCTGAGTTTATAGTTGTCCATAGTGGAGATGAGCAGGGAAAAATGGGTCTGTGTCCATACCTGCCTAGAAATCACTTGTTCTGTATTTTTCAAAATCATTCATTATTGAATTTTCTCTCCATTCCTGTTGTTTCTTTGCTGTGGTACACAGATGATTAATAATTCTGTTTATTCCAACAGGGTTAAAGCTCAAAAATGACACTGGAAATGTTCAGCCTATATCTCTTTCTGCGTTAGAAATACAAACACAAGGAGGCAAGGTATCAAAAAAGGCCAGAGTGAAAGTTCCTCGAAAAACAATGGGCAAAGAAAATCATGGTGATACACACAGAGTAGGGAAACGGCATCGAGATTTTCCAAGGAAGAAAAGAAAGAACGTTTCAAGTCATAAACAACTGCCGAAACTTATGAATCGTCGCAGGAAAAGTCGCACAGAAGAGAGACCTTTTAAATGTCAAGAATGTGAAAAAAGCTTCAGAGTGAGTTCTGACCTCATTAAACACCAGAGAATTCACACGGAAGAGAAACCCTATAAATGTCAAGAATGCGATAGGAGGTTTAGATGGAGTTCAGATCTTAATAAGCATTTGATGACACACCAAGGAATAAAACCATATAAATGCTCATGGTGTGGGAAAAGCTTTAGTCATAACACAAATCTCCACACACATCAAAGAACCCACACAGGAGAGAAGCCCTTTAAATGTTGTGAATGCGGAAAAAGATTCAGTCAGAACTCCCACCTTATTAAACACCAGAGAACCCACACAGGTGAGCAGCCTTATAGTTGTAGCATATGCAGGAGAAACTTCAGCAGGCGCTCAAGCCTTCTTAGACACCAGAAACTCCACAGGGGAAGAGAAGTTTGTCAGTGCCCCCAGTCTGAAGAAAGTAACCATATGGAGTTTGACCCTAGATAAGTATATTAGTCAGCTAAAGGGGTGCTGATGCAAAATACCAGAAATTGGTTGGTTTTTATAAAGGGTATTTATTTGGGATAGGAGCTTACAGTTACCAGGCCATAAGTGTAAGTTACTTCCCTCACCAAAGTCTATTTTCACATGTTGGAGCAAGATGGCTGCTGACAGCTGTGAGGGTTCAGGCTTCCTGGGTTCCTCTCTTCCAGGGTCTTGCTTGTCTGGGTTCAGGGTTCCTCTCTTCCCAGGGCTTGCTTCCTCCTGGGCTCAGTGTTCCTCTTTTCCTGGGGCTTGATTCTGTTTCCTCTGTGAGCTTACTTCCTGGGACTCCAGCATCAATATCCAACATCAAAACTCCAATATCAAAAAGGCTGAACTCTGTGCTTTGCCATGCTATTTATCTGTGAGTCCCCACCCCTTGGTGGCCCAATCAAATCCCTAATCATAATCACACCCAGGTATAGACCAGATTACAAATATAATCCAATATCTATTTTTGGAATTCATAACCATATCAAACTGCTACACTCTACCCACTGAATTCCAAAAAGACATTACTTCCACTCCCCCTCTACATCAGGAGGGGGCTTAGATTCCACATGTGTGATGGATGCAATTCTCCTGCTTGCAGTTGTAGGCACTCTTGGCTCCCTGGTGTGGTGATTGATCTTCTTCACCTCCCTGTTAGCTGGCCAGGGTAAGTCCAATAAACCAGAGGGTAGGAGTTGCAAGTCTGCTGAGGCTCAGGGCCTCGCTGTCACATGGACAGTCCAGAGATTCAGGTCTCCTGAGTATATACACCAACCCCAATGCCAACCACAGGTCCGGTAAAAGTAACAGAAGAGGCATGTGTAGAAAGTTCATATCTGAGTCCAATTCCATCACACTCAGGAACACAAATTCCAAAGTAGGGCCAACTGACATGGCACTGGACTCCAGAGTCATCTGCCATGACCATAGAACCTGTGGGTCTCTAGCCCTCAGGAGAACCAGTACCCGGGGTTGTATCTACTTTGGATGTCTCTGGTACCCAGCTGTGACATGCATAAGCGTTACCCCTCTAATGACCTCCCAACTCTTTTTTGGAGACTCATAGCCATATAAACTCATTTGTCCTTCCTGTTTTCCCCTTTTACCCAAAGTCAAAAAGCAGTTTTTAACACCTGATATTACATGTAGGCTGAGATATTCTGGTGGTCTATGTTGACCCTTTTATTCAAGGTCTTTTTCTAGTTACACTATCAGCTGGTGCTTGGTACTTATCCCTCAGCACCAGGGAGACTCATCTCCGGGAGTAATGTCCCATGCTGGGGGGAAGGTAATGTATTTACATGCTGAGTTTGCCTTAGAATGGCCACATTTGAGCAACATGGAGGCTCTCAGGATCCACAGGATGGAGGAATAGAGTATGGATTAGAATGGACTTACTGGTGTTCTGCTGTGGAACTATTGTGATTAGTAATGGAAGAAATTGTAGCATTGATGTGGAGAGAGTGGCCATGGTAGCTGCTGATGGTAGGGAGGGGGAAGAAGAGATATGATGTGGGGGCATTTTCAGGACTTGAAGTTTTCCTGGGTGTTAGTGCAGGGACAGATGCTGGACATTGTATGTCCTGCCATGGCCCACTGGGTGGACTGGGAGAGAGTGTAAACTACAGTGTAAACCACTATCCATGTGGTGCAGCAGTGCTCCAAAATGTATTTACCAAATGCAATGAATGTGCCACGATGATGAAAGAGGAGGTCGATGTGAGAGGAGTGGGGTGAGGGGGGGTGGGGAGTATATGGGGACCTCATATTTTTTTAATGTAACATTTTAAAAAAATAAAGAAGAAAAAAAAGAATATTCAAAAAAACAAATCAGTAACAATGCAAGTACTAAGTCATATCACAATCTATTTAAATAAATACAGTTTGTCTCGGGTTTGCTATAGACCTCTGAAACTTACAAAACAATTTATCTGTTTCCAAAACACAAATAGACAAAGGATAAACATTTTCTTACAATAAGAAGAAATTTGGAGGGAAACATGAGTCAAGGGTCCTCTACAGTTCAGTAAACCCGCAGGGCATCCTCCATTTGATTTCAGTCTGAGAGTCATTCTTAAGAGGATGGTTTCTTCTTGGGAACTTGTGGGAACCCACACTTTCCACATACTTGCCCAACAGCCATTTTCTGGGTTTCACCCTCATCAGGCATCTGGGTGTCGACCCAACTCCAGACCTCACCCTCCAAGAGTATTGGGGTGATTGACACACCTTACCCAATCTTTGGGTTAGAGTCTTAACCCCCCTAGCACAATGATGAGAAGACAACATTCGCCCTAACCCTTGACAAACAGGCTCAACCCACTCAGAGCAACGAGTTGACTACCTGGACTTCCCTAATCCATAGGGGACAGGTCCACCACTCTCAGGCCTGTGGGGTGCTGACCTTAACCACCATAATCCTTGGGGAATGTGCTCCACCCTAACTCTACCTTGGGGTGGCAAAACTCTCTCAGAACTTCAGGTGGGAACATCCACCCTCTTAAACTCCTGGCAAACTCACCCTCTCTGTACACATGGGTGGGGTTCCTCTTGGCCCAAGGTGATGTCTTTATTCCAGATCTCAGCTTCCATGGTTTTCCTCTTAAAGCTGTTTCTCCTTCAATCTCTCCTTTCCATGTCCCTTTTAGTCCAAGCTGACAGTGCTTTTATTCATACATGTCTCAAAAACCTTATTTAGCTTGTAAGAAGCAGGGGTCCAAGCCATCACTCAGTAAGACTTTCCACAAGTATTTCCGAGATACCTGCATCTTCAATCTTTTTTTTTAAGATTTATTTATTTCTCTCCCCTTCCCCCCCTCCACCCCCCCCACCCTGGCTGTCTGTTCTCTGTGTCTATTTGCTGCGTCTTCTTTGTCTGCTTCTGTTCTTGTCAGCGGCACGGGAATCTGTTTCTTTTGGTTGCGTCATCTTGTGTCATCTCTCTGTGTGGGTGGCGCCATTCTTAGGCAGCCTGCACTTTCACGCTGGGTGGCTCTCCTTACAGGGTGCACTCCTTGCACATAGGGTTCCCCTAAGCGGTGGACACCCCTGCATGGCACAGAACTTGCACACATCAGCACTGTGCATGGGCCAGCTCCACACAGGTCAAGGAGGCCCGGGGTTTGAACCACGGACCTCCCATGTGGTAGATGGACGCCCTAACTGCTGGGCCAAGTCTGCTTCCCTGCATCTTCAATCTTGATTTACAAGTTCCAAGTTTTGTTAAGTCCTTAAGTGAGGAACTTCATCTGGGAGCTTGATTTCCAAAGGCTTGGAATTTTCAGGATCAGTTTCTGTTTTCTTTGTGCCTGACAGTTCAGTCCTCAGTATATCTCTCTCATCTAGCATTTTGCTATAAGCTGCAAGCAGAAGCCAAGCTGCATTCTCTGGATTTACTTTGGAAATTTCTTCAGGTAAATGCCCAGGCTCCCCATTTTCAAGTTCTGCCTTCCATAAAACATAGATTGCCTTTCCTCCAGTTTCCAATAATAGTTTCATCATTTACTTCTAAGGCATCATAAAAAGTCTCTTTAGCATCCATATTGCTATCAACAGTCTCTTCAAAGTGATCTAGGCCTTTTCTTCCAAGCATCTCACAATTCCTCCAAAAAGTACCCCTTACCGACTTCTAAAACCATTCCAGCATTTCAGTAATTGCAAAAGCCCACCCCACTTCTGGTACCAAACTCTGTATTAGTCAGCCAAATGGGTGCTGATGCAAATTACCAGTAATTGGTTAGATTTTATAAAAGGTATTTATTTGGGGTAGGAGCTTACAGATACCAGGCCATAAGTGTAAGTTATTTCCCTCACCAAAGTCTATTTTCACATGTTGGAGCAAGATGGCTGCTGATGTCTGTGAAGGTTCAGGCTTCCTGGGTTCCTCCCTTCCAGAATCTTGCTTCTCTCTGGGCTCAACGTTCCTTCCTTCCCAGGGCTTGCTTCTTTCTGGGCTCAGGGTTCCTCTCTTCCTGGGGCTTGCTTCTGTTTCCTCTGTGAGCTTACTTCCTGGGATTCCAGCTTAAGGCTTCAGCATCAACTCCAACATCAAAACTCCAACATCAAAAATGCTTAACTCTGTCCTTTGCCATGTCTTTTATCTCTGAGTCCCCACCCACCAAGAGGTGGGAACTCAATGCCCTAATGACATGACCTAATCAAAGCCCTAGTCATAACTTAATCATGCACAGGTACAGACCAGATTACAAATATAATCCAATATCTATTTTTTGAATTCATAACCATATCAAATTTCTACAGTAAGATAAAAGAATACAAAATCACAAAGCTCCCAATAATAGGAATCTATCTTTTTTTGTCTTTATTTTTTTAATATTACATTCAAAAAATATGAGGTCCCCATATATCCCCCACCCCCCTCACCCCACTCCTCCCCCCAATAACAATAATCTCCTCCATCATCATGAGACATTCATTGCATTTGGTGAATACATCTCAGAGCACCGCTGCACCTCATGGTCAATGGTCCATATCATAGTCCACACTCTCCCACATTCCACCCAGTGGGCCATGGGAGGACATACAATGTCCGGTAACTGTCTGTCCCTACAGCATCACCCAGGACAACTCCAAGTCCCAAAAACGCCTCCACATCTCATCTCTTCCCCCCATTTCCTACCCCCAGTAGCCACCATGGCCACTTTCTCCACACCAATGCCACATTTTCTTCCATTACTAATCACAATAATTCATGAATAGATTATCAGTAAGTCCACTCTAATCCATACTCTATTCATCCTGTGGACCTTGGAATGGTTGTGTCCACTCCACATCTATATCAAGAGGGGGCTTAGAAGGAATCTATCTTTGATAGAAACCTGGGGAGGTGCAAATTTCATCTTCAGAGAAAAGAATCTAAGTTGTCTTGGTTTGTTCAGCATTATCTCTTCAGTGTCCAGTACAAGATTGAAGCATAGTGGCACTTTATAAATAAAAGAATGACAGTGTATCTACCAAGTAGGAAAAAACTGCTCTGACTACCTGAATGTTAGCTCTGGTCACTCAGAGTTTTCCCAGGTTCAGTCATCTACATCCCCCACATACCAGGTGCTCAGCAAATATACCTTGAGAAAGGAAATGAAGTGTATTCAAGTGCACTGAAGGGAGCTCAGAATTACTAAGTTGGGGAGAGTTGCTGTGGCTGTCATTCAATCTGCATGAACTTCCAAGCACAGTGCTCAAAGAGCTTTAGTCTGGAATAGGAAGAGGATTCAGTGTGTGCGGTGGGCGAAGCACCTCTATTCTGGGTGACTGTCCACAGGCATTCCACACCACGGTATCTACTGTTCAGGAATTCTAAGGAGCAATGGCCTGAATGCTAACAAAGAAGTAGGGGCGTTCCAAGCAGTTCACATCTCTCCTCTTGCTGATACTCTCAGCACTGAAGCCTATAGAATGGTAGAACTTTCCCCTTTGAAAGGGGCCTTAGAAACCTGGCTAAAACAGCATGTGCCCAATTATATTTAGAGAAAGCAGTTTATGAGGTACTAAAAGGTATGTCAGGGAAAAAGTGGAGAATTCTCTTTCCTCAGGTCCCAGCAGAGGGGTTCATTTTCAAGGTCAAAGCAACCAATTCTGTTTGGCATTTTCTCCTATATTTAGTACAGGATCAAAGTGTTTATCGACAACGTCCAACAGCTGTCATGGGAAAGAGTGGTTGAGAGGAATTCAGGTCTAGCTGTCCTCTAAATTATACCAGTTCTTCCCCAAAGTCTATGGTAAAGGAACAGTGTTGCTGCTGCTTATTTTTTGTTTGTTTAATATCCAATCTGTTGCAAACTGAAATTTTTGTAAAATACACGAAAATAAATTACTAGAAAAATGAAAAGCCAAATATACAATACAAGCCCGTTTTTTAAATTATTAGAATCAACAGACATAATGCTACTTTGTCAAATTACTACAAAACTTACTAAATGCTTCCTCTCAATGTCTCTATTTTCCTGCAGACCAATAACATTTCACAGACCAGCACTGGCCCACTGATCATACTTTGAACTGCACTGCTTGACTCAAGTGAAGTTTCAGGCCTTCATTAAGTAAATGCTTTACATTAGGTTAAAAAACAAATAGAGAAGCTGGGGGCCAAACACATTTTACAAAAAATATATTAACCAAGGACCTATATGGTTTGACCTATCATATTAAACATTATAATGGTATAGTTGGCAAATGAAATGTAAGTTATGATAAAATCACCTGAAATTTTATCTTTTCCGAAAGGGGCACAGGTTTAGAAATTGAGATGTGCTGCTCTGGAAGGCGCTGAAATTAGAGAATAAGGAAAACAATCTAGTTTCTAAAGACTCTGCCCTTTCAGGGACCATGACAAAGACACACAGACTCTGTAACTCCAAGAAACACAGACATTCAGTATACACACACCACACACTACATCTAAAATAGTTGTATTAAATATATTGGCATCACCAAATATGGGAGGAACTAACTGAGATTAAGTATGGCTACCTAACATTGCTACACAGAATTCTTAATATTGGAATAGCATTTTATTTCTTTATAAAATTGAAATACTTTGGGAGTGTTCCTTAGTTAAAAGAACACTTCAGGCGGTTGTTTTTTAACTTTAAAAAAATCACCCCCCTAATTTTACGTGCTGTTGTGTCCACACATCCCATTTGGTTACACCAGGGCCTCTGTGTGGATGCCTGATGAAGAATGAAGTGAACTGTTTTACATAGTAAAGTGTTTAAGGATGTTTAAGGATGGCAGATTCAATAAAATATGTCATCTGAATGACGTGAAATCCCTCTATGATAGCAGTCGTACTTGGTTTATACAAAGTGCAGCAGCAAGAAATAGGGTCCAGGAAATTCTGACCCTTCAAACCAGGGTTCACTTGCTTCTAGAGGTGCACAAAAATGATCCAAGGGCACCATAACAGTGTAATTTTAAAGGGCTCTGCAATAACCTATAAAAATATCATATTTTATATAACCATTCTCTATTCCTCTAATGTTGGACCTTGAAGATGCTCTAAAACAACAAACCGTGAGATCCTTCTTTTGAGGCCAATTTCTCAAAAACAACAAGCTACCAAAACTCACCCAATATGAAATAAATAACATATTAAATAATTAAGCCTTAAAGTAAATGAATTCATAATTTGAAAATCTTCTAACAAAGAAATTTCCAGGCCCAGTTGATTCCACTGGACAATTAATTCTTCAAACAAGAATATATTGTGCATATATCTTTGTTCATATCTCTGCTTCCTTAGAATAGATTCCTAGAGGTAGAATTTCTGGGTCAAATGGTATCAAATTTTTAAAGGCTCTTGAGTCTTATTGCCAAATTGCTTTCCAGGAAGGTTGAAATAATTTACAATCCCACAGAAGTGTATAAGAGTGTCCGTCTCCCTGCCTGTGGTCTACTTGAAGGAATATCAGTTCTCTTTTATGTGTTTGTTTTGTTTAATGTTTGAGGATTTTTTTCCTTTAAAATTTTTTATTTTGAAATTCCAAATTTACCAGAAAGGTGCAAAAATAATACAAAACCCATACAGAGAATTCCAACATATCCCCTGCCCCCCCCCCCCCAGATACCCAGATCCACCCATTTTAAAATTTAGTGTTGAATGTTGAACTGGCCTTTCATCCCTGGAATATATCACACTTGATTGTGATATACAATCCTTTCTGTGTTTTCTGCTTGCTAATATTTTGTTGGTGATTTTTCATCTAGGTTCGTGATAAATATTGGTCTGTATTTTCCTTTTTTAAAATGTCTTTGTCTGGTTTTGGGTAATACTGGCCTCATAAAATGAGTTGGTAAGTGTTTCTTCCTCCTCTGTGTTCTGGACAATGTTGTGTAGAATTGATGCTAATTCTTTAAGTATTTGATAAAATTGTCCACTGAAATAAACTGGACCTGGAAATTTCTTTTTTAGAAGGTTTTCAAATGATGGATTCATTTATTTAATGTTATTTGTTTCATATTGGGTGAGATTTGGTAGCTTGTTGCTTTTGAGTAATTGGCCCATTTCATCTAAGTTTTCAAAATTATGTCGGTTGAGTTGTTGATAGTATTCTTTCTGTGGATTTTGAAGCAGGGCAATGGGAATAGGTCAACTTACAATGTCACAAGACCTGGTATTCTTACCGAGGTTCATCGCTTTTCCTTGAATGAATGCTCCTCAGATTGTTGCAAGCTTTTGGTTAATTCCATAATTTGGTAAAAGTTGATTTGGACAATTTTTCCATTATTTTCATTGCTTTTTTGGAGGGTTGGATTTATAGAGATCCTCACTCCATTATTCTAAAAGTCCTGCCTAAGGAATACATTTTTGAGTTCTGAATTACATATGATAATATTTATAATATTAATTATATAATACATTATACATTAATCTTACCTTTTTAAGAATGCAAAATAATTTTTGCTTTCTTAATTATTTTTCATTTTATCAGTAGGCTAGATTTCATTTTGTATATGAAAATATGTTCTCAATTTTGCAATAGAACTCAGTAACAAAATTTTATTTTATTTTATTTCTACCTGACTCAGCATTGCCTCTGCCCTATTGCCACTGGACATTGAACATCACTACTAGTATCTCTGCTACTTGGACACTGGATTTTGATTGCTGCTATTTCTATTGGAAAGAATATGAATTTTTCTTGTTTCTTTTTGTCATTCTCTCCAGATTCAAAGTTCCAGGTAGGAGCATCTGATTGGCTGAGCTTAATTCATGTCCCTCGACCTTCATTTCAGATATTGTGGATAAGGAGTATCAGGCCTCTTCAACTTTCCTAGTGGGAGGTAACCACGACCCAAACAATGGCAGATTTCTAAAACTTAGGAAAGAGGTTCAGCAAATGTAAAGGACAAATATTCACTGCAGCATTAAGAATTAGCTAATTCTTAAATGGTGTTAGGACATTGAAGAAAAAAGGAGGAAATGGCAGGAGATGAGACTGGTAAGTTATGGTAAGTCAGTTTCTGGAAGTTTTATTGATTTCTTCCTAGTTTCCTAGATTTCTCCTAGTTTCAAGAATGCTGCCAATGGTTGCTGGGAATACATATATCATCCAAGAGAGAGAGAGTGTCTTAGTTGTAGAATTTCCAACAAAATCCTCATATTCATTCTGATGGGATCAGCTTAAGGTCATTTGCCCATTCTGTTCACCTCCTCTTCATCCCATTGGTGAGGGAGAGAGTCCCGCCTTAGGGCTCTGGGGATAGCTAAACAGACAATATCTGATGCTGGACATATGAGATTCATAGCAGTTTATTAATCACATATACTCACAGCTTGGGGAAGGAGGACACTACATACCATGCAGGACCCATGGGAAATGCTCTTGGGAGCAAAATGAATAAGCAAGGACTATGGGAGGCAGGTTTTGTAGTAACAAGAGGATATAGTGACCCTTGGATCCTGTGGGAAGATGTGATTAGATTGTTTGAATAATTTCATGGGTTGGCAGGGAAGTGGAACCTGTTAAGTTGAGGGCTGGATGGAGTGTAGTTGGTTCAGGAGATAGAAGAACTAGCCGGATGGGAACTCTCTCCTGCTGGGTTGGGGGCATATCTGATGAGAGCAGGGGAACTCATCATTAGGCCATTGGGGCCCTGTGAGGCTGAAAGATGTAAAAGAAGCACATGAAATTTTAGGCCTTACGATACAATGCATCCTCTATCCACAGAAGTGGAATCTACTTATTAACTTAATTTAGATCTCATACTCCATGCTTAGAACCCAGAGACAAGAAGTTCACAGATCTCCAAATAGAATCAGGGTTTTGGGGAAGAGGGAAAGGGAAAATGGATGCTAGGAATCAACAAATGTCTGCTGTACTCCTCATATGTAGAGCTTGCAGTAGAACAAAACAGAAGGCATTGAACCATGTCTTCTAAAACTGCCATATAGACTTGAAGTTACGGTCAGTGATCAGGGAGGGACCTTGCTGGTCTGGAGAGGAGGAAGATTTACTTAATGAACTGCTGGGCAATATCTGGTATGGACAGGGAGATGGCAAGGGTATAAAGTACTTCATGTTGGAGAGGGCTTCGACCACAAGAATGGTAACTTACCTGAGGCAGGCTGAGTGTCTGGTTATGTTTCAGCTGACCCAGGCTGTGATATTCAGAATTTGTCATTAAGGCTGGACATTGTTTGTCCTGCCATGGCGCACTGGGTGGACTGGGGGAAGAGTGTAAACTACAAGGTAAACCATTATCCATGTGGTGCAGCACTGCTCCAAAATGTATTCACCAAAGGCAGTGAATGTGCCACGATGATGAAGGAGGTTGTTGATGTGGGAGGAGTGGGGTGAGGGAGTGGGGGGTATATAAGGACCTCTTATACTTTTTGAATGTAACATTTTAAAAAAATAGAGAATTGACAGAAGGAGTGGAGTTTAAAAAGTGCTGGTGTGGAACTCTGAGTGAAATGGGATCATTTTCCCTTCCTTCTTTTCCTCCTGTTTTGCCTTCCTGTTTTTGCCTCTCAGTTATCAGGCACGTCTGTAGTTTTTCTATATTGCCAATGGTGTCCAAACTCCCTGTTACTCCTTCTCCCCAACTGCACAAGTTTCTAAATTTTAAGATGAAACTGTTCCCTACCTCATGCCCCAACCACCCGGCCTATTACCTCTTTGCATTAGTAAGCATGAAGCTATCAGTTTCTAGAAAAGCAATTTAACAAGAATTCAGGAAAGCTTGTAGAAGCTTTTTGTAGAAGAGAAAATATTTGGAGAATTGGTGGATTATGTCCTAGATGAAGAAGCGCATAGTGCTGGTAGCAGTATGTAGATAGTATGTCTCCTTTTCTAGAGCTACTGGGGAGAGTGGCAGAGCTGCACTGAACAAATTGCCTCCATAGCAGTTTCTCCATACTAACATTTGGTATTATCAAATTTAAATTTTACTAATCTGGTGGGTGTGATTTATTTATTGTGGTTTTAATTTTTCTTTTTCTTTACTACTAGTGAGGTTGAACACCTTTACATTGGTTTATTCATACTCCCTCTTCCATGATTTGCCTTAGTTCTTATTTGGTTGTTTTCATTTTCTAATAGGTTTATTAGTAGTTCCTTCTGTGTTCTGATTTTAATTATTCATAATTTGCATTGCAGATATCTTCTTCAAGGTAGTGAATTGCTTTAACACTTTGATTTTGATGTCATTTTTAATATTGAAGTTTTACAGTTTCTTATAGTCAATTTTTCTTGTTTGTATTTTTGATGTATCCCTTAACAAATCATTCCCTATCCAGTCACCATAAGGATGTTCTTCCATGTATGTTTTCAAAAGTTTAAACGTTTTGCTTTTCACATTCATATATTTAAGATATCTCAAAAGATTTAGTATATGATATGAAGTTGGGAATTTATTATTCAATATTGATATTCAGTTGTGCCAGTTCCATTAAATAATCCATGTCCCCTTTGATCTACAATGCTAGCGCTATTTTATACGAAGTTTCCATATATATGTGGGATTATTTTTCAAGCCACTGATTTATTTATCTATACAGCAATACCATACAGTCTTAATTACTTTAGTTTTATAATAAGTACTAATATCTGGTTGGTCAAGTCCCAACATCTTTTTTTTTTCCTTCTTTAAATTGTCTTGGCTATTCTGGGATCCTTGCTCTTGCATATGAATTTTAGGGTCAGCATGTAAGGTTTCATGAAAAACCCTGTCAGAATCATTTGAAATATTGCAATCTATAGATTCATATGATGAGAATTATCATTCATTATGATATTGGGTCTTCTAATCCATAAATATATATTCTTATATTTATGTCTTTTTATATGTCTTTCAGGAAGTTTATATTTTTTACTATAAAAACCTGCCCATATTTTCTTATGTTTATTCTTCATTACCTTATAGTATTTATCTCAATATTTGCTTATTTTTTCTCCTTTTTGTCTCTGTTTTCATCTGCTACAACTGCTGGTAGGTGGGTTTTATTTTTAAGATATATTTTATTTATCCCCTCCCCCCGTCATTGTTTGTGCTTACTGTCTGCTCTCTGTGTCTGTTTATTGTGTGCTTGTCTTCTTTTTAGGAGGCACTGGGAAATGAACCTGGGACCTCCCATGTGGAATGAGGTGCCAATTCACTTGAGCCACCTCCACTCCCTGCCTGTTGTATCTCTCACTGTGTCTCTTCATTGCATCTTCTTATTGTGCCATCTTGTTATGTCAGCTCACTGTATCAGCTTGCTGTCCTTCTCATCTTCTTTAGGAGACACCAGCAACTGAACCCAGGACCTCCCATGTGGTAGGCGGGTGCTCAACTGCTTGAGCCACATCCACTTCTGTTAGGTGGATTTTGGATTTACCAGGATAATTTTTTATAATAGACTTATCGAGATAAAATTCACATGCCATGAAATTTACACTTTAAAAAGTACAATTCAGTGGTTTTTATTATATTCACCAAGATGTTCAACCATCCCCACTACCTGATTTCTCTAAAATTAGAAAATTTTCTCAAAAAAACTTTCTAAAATTGGCCTTAACCCCGAAAAAAAAACCCAAAACCCATTTGTAGTTCACTCCCAGACCCCCCTCCACACACACACACCACCACCACCACTAGTCCTGAGGAAGCACTCCGCCTTTATAGATTTGCTTGTTCTGGGCATTTCATATAAATGGAATCATACAATATCTGGTCTTTTGTGACTGGCTTTCCCCACACACACACTTTTCTTACTATTTTTGTGGTTCATCCATGTCGTAGCATGTATCAGTACTTCAGTCTTTTTATTGATGAATAATGCTCCACTTTATATACTACATTTTCTTTATCCGTTAATCAGTTGATGGATATTTGGGTTGTTTCCACATTTTATCTATTTTTTTTAGGAGGTAGCAGCTATTGACCCCAGGACCTTGTACATGGGAAGCAGGTCTCAAACCACTGAGCTACACCTGCTCCCCAACACATTTTGTCTGTTAAGAATAATGCTGCTATAAACATTCATGTACATGTTTTTGTATGGCCATATGCTTTTATTTATTTTGGATGTTGTACCTCGGATTGAAATTGCAGGGTCTTATGGTAATTATATGTTTAACATTTTGAGGAAACCCAAAACTCTTTACAAATGGCTGTAACATTTTCATTCTCACCAGTAATGTGTGAGGTTTCCAATTTCTCCACATCTTTCCCAGCACTTGATATTGTCTGCTCTTTTAATTATAGCCATCCTAGTGGGTGGAAGTGGTATCTCACTGTGATTTTGATTTGCATTCTCTTACTGTGTTTAGTGGACATTTATATATCTTCTTTGGAGAAATATTGATTCAAATCCTTTTTCCATTTTTAAATGGGTTACCTGTCCTTTTATTGTTCAGTAGTTAGGGTTCTTTGTGTATTCTGGATACAAGTACTTTATCAGATAAATGATTTTCAAATATGTTCTCCATTCTCTGCATTATACTTTCATTTTCTTAATGGTGTCCTCTGAAGTACAAAAGTTTTTTATTTTAATGAAATCCAATTTATATGTTTTTTTCTTTTGTCACTTGTGTATTTGATGTCTTATATAAGAAACTTTTCCATAACCCAAAGTCATTAAGATATATGCTCATGTTTTCTTCTAAGTGTTTTGTAGTTTAGCTCTTACATTTAGTTCTATGATTAATTTGAGTTAATTTTAATATATGGTGTGAGGTAGAGGTCTAAATTTATTCTTTTGAATGTGGATATGCCAGTCTGATTCTGAATGCCTTTTATCTTTTCTTTCATATACACATTTTGAGAGGCAACGTGGAGTAGGGATTAGGAACATACACTTGGTACCTGGCTACTTTAGTAGTGATCTCTTTTCTTCACTTTAAAAATATTTTTTATTGTGGTAAAATATGCGTAACATAAAACCATTTTAACCATTTTTAATTGTAGAAGTCGGTGACATTAAGAACATTGACGGCGGTGGACTTGGCCCAGTGGTTAGGGTGTCCGTCTACCACATGGGAGGTCTGCGGTTCAAACCCCAGGCCTCCTTGACCCGTTTGGAGCTGGCCCATGCGCAGTGCTGATGAGCGTAAGGAGTGCCCTCCCACGCAGGGGTGTCCCCTGTGTGGGGGAGCCCCACACACAAGGAGTGGGCCCCATAAGGAGAGCCACCCAGCGCAAAAGAAAGTGCAGCCTGCCCAGGAATGATGCCACACACACAGAGAGCTGACACAAGATGACGCAACAAAAAGAAACACAGATTCCTGTGCTGCTGACAACAACAGAAGATGCAGCAAAAACAGACACAGAGAACAGATAAGCGGGGGGAAGGAGAGGGGGGAGGTGGGAGAGCAGGAGGAGGGAGGGGAGAGAAATAAATAAATAAATCTTTAAAAAGAAAAAAGAACATTGACAACGTTGTGTGTAACTTCCACCACTATTCATTTCCAGAACATTTATATCATCCCAAAGAGAAATTCTGTACCCCATATACCCCTCCTCCCAGTCCCTAGTAACCACTCTTCAGCTATGAATTTGCCTCTTCAAGATAGCTTCTATATATGGAATCAGATAATATTTGTCCTTTTGTGACTTTCCTCTTTCACTGAGCATAAGGTTTTCAATGTTCATCCATATTGTAGCATGTATCAGAACTTCATTCCTTTTAATGGCTGGATAGTATTCTGTTGTATGTATACGTCACATTTTCTTTATCCGTTCACAGGCTGATGGACGCTTGGGTTGTTTACACCTATTGTGAGTAGTGCTGCCATAAACATTGGTGTACAAGTATCTGTCTGAGTCCCTGCTTTTTATTTACCTAGTAGTGGAATTTCTGAATCATATGGTAATTCTATATTTAAACTCTTCTATTTTTTTTATTCTTTTTTTAAAAAAATATTACATTAAAAAAATATGAGGTCCCCATACACCCTCACCACTCCCCCTACAGTAAAACTCTCCCCCATCATCATGACACATCCATTGCATCTGGTGAGTACATCTCTGGGCATCGCTGCACCCCATGGCCTGTGGTCTACACCATAGCCCACACTCTCCCATGTTCCATCCAGTGGGCCATGGGAGGACATACAATGTCCGGTAATTGTCCCTGCAGCACCACCCAGGACAACTCCAAGTCCCGAAAATGCCTCCACATCTCATCTCCTCCTCCCATTCCCCGCACCCATCAGCCATCATGGCCACTTTTTCCACACCAATGCCATATTTTCTTGGTTATTAACCACAATAGTTCATGAATAGAATATCATTAAGTCCACTCTAATCCTTACTGTATTCCTCCTTCCTGTGGACCTTGGCTTGGTTGTGTCCATTCCACATCTATGTCAAGAAGGGGCTTAGATTCCACATGGATACTGGATGCAATCCTCCTGCTTTCAGTTGTAGGCACTCTAGGCTCCATGGTGTGGTGGTTGACATTCTTAACACCATGTTAGCTGAGTGGGGTAAGTCCAATAAATCAGAGTGTAGGAGCTGAAGTCTGTTGAGGCTCAGGGCCTGGCTATCATATTGTCAGTCCAGAGATTCAGATCCCCTAGATATATCTTAAACCCCAGCATCAACTACAATTCCAGTAAAGTAGCAGGAAAGCTTGTGAAAAGAGATCACATCTGAGTCCAGCTCCATCACACAGAAACACCAACTCCAAAGAAGGGCTGACTGACATGGCAGTGAACTCCATCTGCCATGACCATAAAACCTGTGGGTCTCTTTAGTCCTCAAAAGAACCAATACCTGGGGTTGTATCTACTATATCTGTCTCTGAGACTCTGCTCAGGTGTGCATAAGGCCAATCCTTCTGACAACCTCCAGACTCTTTTTTAGAGACTCACAGCCATATAAACTCATTTGTCCTTTCCATTTCCCCCTTAATTTAGGTCAAACAGCATTTTTAATTCCTGTTATTATATGTCGACAGGGATATTCTGCTGGTCCACGTTGAACCTTTAATTCAAGGTCATTTTCTAGTTACGTCATAAGTTGGTACTTGGTAGTGATCCCTCGGTGCCAGGGAGGCTCATCCCCAGGTGTCATGTCCCACACTGGGGGGAAGGCATTGCATTTACATGCTGAGTTTGGCTTTGAGACTGGCCACATTTGAGTAGCACGGAGGCTGTCAGGAGGGAACTCTTAGGCACAGTGCTGCTCTAGGCCTTGTTCTTATTTCAGGTGTATAGGCTCACAAGCATAGTCATTAGTATCAGGGGCTCACTGTTGGACCCTCATTCCTTCCTGATCCTTGCTGTTGCACCTGGGGGACTGCCGCTGCTCCTCTAGGGACCATGACAGAGCCCCCCTGGCCAGGAACCCAGTACCCCCCCAGCTGTTGTTTTTAATTGTTTCCACTATTAGTATATCCAAACATTTCCATGCACCCTGGACACATGCCCTGTATAACTCCCTGTCAACCATATGTCCCCTGTCAATGACATCCCATACCAGTATTCCTCCGCTGCCATTGTTGAACCACTCTGTGATCCAAAACTTCCTGAAAAGTGAAGCCCAATATAATGCCAGGTTCCCTTAAATAGTAAAATGGAATATAGCGGTGAGTTTAAAGGTTAGATATTTTCATGTGTTGCCCCACCCTCCCCCCAATTTCGTGGGCAATATTACCCATCTGCCCATCCCTAGCCCCCCTCAAACCCCCAAAGCCCACCCAAAGGTAACCCTATGCCCCATTTTATCCCTTTCTTGGACACGTACTTACCTCCAGCTTATCATAGATTTCACCCATGTTGATGCCAGCTTACATTCTTCCTCTACCCCCTGATTTCCTGTACGCCTATCTTCCAGTCTCTAGCTTTCTGAGGCAGCTTGCTTATTTCATATCATGGAGGTCATGTAGTATTTGTCCTTCAATGCCTGGGTTGCTTCACTCAACATAAGGTTCTCAAGATTCATCCATGTTATCACGTGTGTTTGTAGTATATTTGTTCTTAAAGCCGAGTAGTATTCCATTGTATGTATATACCACATTTTATTGATCCACTCATCTGTTGATGGACATTTGGGTCGATTCCAACTTTTGGCGATAGTGAACAATGCTGTTATGAACATTGGTGTGCATATATCAGTTTGTGTCCTTGCTTTCTGTTCTTCTGGGTATATACTCAGCAGTGGAATTGCTGGGTCATATGGCAAATCTATGTTTAGTTTTTTGAGAAACCGCCAAACTGTCCTCCAGAATGGTTGGATCCTCCTGCATTCCCACCAGCAGTGGATGAGTGTTCCCATTTCTTCACATCCTCTCCAGCATTTGTATTCTTCTGTTTTTTTCATAGCTGCCAATCTTATCAGAGTAAGATGGTATCTCATTGTAGTTTTTATTTGCATTTCCCTGATAGCTAATGATTAGGAGCATTTTTTTCATGTGCTTTTTAGCCATTTGTATTTCTTTGGAGAAGTGTCTGTTTAAATCTTTTTCCCATTTTTTAAATGGGTTGTTTATCTTTTTATTTTCAAGACATGGGAGTTCTTTATATATGCAAGTTATAAGTCTCTTATCGGATATATGGTTGCCAAATATTTTCTCCCATTCTGTAGGCTCCCTTTTTACTTTCTTGACAAACTCCTTTGAGGTGCAGAAGGCTTTAATTTTGAGGAAGTCCCATTTATCTATTTGTTCTTTTGCTGCTCGTGCTTTTGGTGTGATGTTCATGAAGCCATTTCCTATTACAAGGTCTTGTAGATGTTTCCCTACACTGCTTTCCAAGGTCTTTATGGTCTTGGCTCTTATATTTAGGTCTTTGATCCATCTTGAGTTGATCTTTGTATAAGGTGTGAGATGGTAGTCCTCTTTCATTCTTCTACTTATGGATATCCAGTTCTCCAGGCACCATTTGTTGAATAGGCCATTCTCTCCCAGTTGAGAGGGTTTGGTGGCTTTATCAAATATTATATGGCTATATATATGAGATTCTATATCAGAACTTTCAATTTGACTCCTTTGGTCTGTGTGTCTCTCCTTATGCCAATACCATGATGTTTTCATTACTGTAGCTTTGTAGTATATTGTGAAGTCAGGTAGTGTGATTCGTCCAATTTCGTTTTTCTTTTTCAATATGTCTTTGTCTATTCGGGGCCTCTTTCCTTTCCAAATAAATTTCATAGTTAGTTTTTCTAGTTCCTTAAAGAAGGTTGTGTTGATTTTTATTGGGATTGCATTGAATGTGTAGATCAGTTTTGGTAGGATAGACATCTTAATAATATTTAGTCTTCCTATCCATGAACAGGGAATAGTCTTCCATTTATTTAGGTCTTCTTTGATTTCCTTGAACAGTCTTGTATAGTTCTCGGTGTATAAGTTTTTTACATCTTTAGTTAAATTTATTCCTAAATACTTGACTTTTTAATTTACTATTGTGAATGGTATTTGTTTCTTGATTTCCTCCTGATCTTGCTCATTATTGGTGTACAGAAATGCTACTGATTTTTGTGCATTGATCTTATAACCTGCAACTTTACTAAACTTACTTATGAGTTCTAGAAGCTTTGTTGTAGATCTCTCAGGGTTTTCTATGTATAGGATCATGTCATCTGCAAATAATGAAATTTTGACTTCTTTCTTTCCAATTTGAATGCCTTTTATATCTGGTTCTTGCCTCAGTGCTCGAGCAAGTACTTCTAAGACGATGTTAAATAGAAGGGGAGAGAGTGGGCATCCTTGTCTTGTTCCTGACTTTAGAGGGAAGGATTTTAGGATTTCTCCATTGTAAATGATGTTGGCTGTGGTTTTTTCATATATACTCTTTATCATGTTCAACAATTCCCTTGTATTCTGATCTTTTGGAGTGTTTTTATCAAGAAAGGGTGCTGTATTTTGTCAAATGCTTTTTCTGCATCTATAGATATAATCATATGATTTTTTTCCTTCACTCTGTTTATATGGTGTATTACATTGATTGATTTTCTTATGTTGAACCATCGTTGCACACCTGGAATGAATCCCACTTGGTTGTGGTGTATAATTCGTTTAATGTGTTGTTGCATACAATTAGCAAGTATTTTGTTAAGTATTTTTGCATCTAGGTTCATTAGTGAAACTGGTCTGTAATTTTCCTTTCTTGTGGAGTCTTTGTTTGGCTTTGGTACTAGGATAATGTTGGCATCATAGAAGGAGCTAGGCAATGTTCCTTCTGTTTTGATTTTTTGGAAGAGTTTCAGCAGGATTGGTGTTAGTTCTTTCTGGAATATTTTGTAGAATTCACCTGTGACGCCATCTGGCCCTGGGCTCTTTTTAGTTGGTAGTTTTTTAATGACTGATTCTATCTCTTTACTTGTGATTGGTTTGTTGAGATCATCAATTTCTTCTTTTGTCAGTATAGGCTGCTTATGTGTTTCTAGGAATTTGTCCATTTCCTCTGAATTGTCATTTTTGTTGGAATATAGTTTTTCAAAGTATCCTCTTATGATAGTCTTTATTTCTGTGGGGTCAGTGGTGATATCTCCTTTCTCATTTCTTATTTTGTGTATTTGCATCTTCTCTCTTTTTTTCTTTGTTAGTCTCACTAAAGGTTTGTCAATTTTATTGATCTTCTCAAAAAACCACCTCTTGGTCTTGTTTATCTTTTCAAGTGCTTTCTTATTTTCTATTTCATTTAGTTCTGCTCTTATCTTTGTTATTTCCTTCCTTCTTCTTCCTGTGGGATTACTTTGTTGTTTTTTTCTAATTCCTCCAAATGTGCAGTTAGTTCTTCAATTTTTGCTCTTTCTTCTTTTTTGATATATGAATTTATGGCTATAAATTTCCCTCTCAGTACTGCTTTCACTGCATCCCATAAATTTTGGTATGTTTTGTTATCATTATCATTTATTTCAAGGTAGTTATTGATTTCTTTTGAGATTTCCTCTTTGACCCACTGTTTTTCTAAGAGTGTGCTGTTTAATTTCCATATCTTGTTGTGAAATCTGGGCCTCTGGCCCTTGCAGATTTCTAGCTTCACTCCACTGTGGTCAGAGATATTATTTTGTATGATTTTGATCTTTCTGAATTCATTAAGCCTTTCTTTGTGGCCTAGCATATGGTCTATCTTGGAGAATGTTCCATGTGCACTTGAGGAAAATGTATATCCTGCTGTGTTTGGGTGTAATGATCTGTATATGTCTATTAGATCCAGCTCCTCTAATATACAGTTCAAATATTCTGTTTCTTTTGTGATTCTCTTTTGAGATGTTCTGTCCAGAGTTGATAGTGGTGTATTAAAATCCCCCACTATAATAGTAGATGCATCTATTCTTTCACGTGCTTTTTCTAACGTTTGCCTCACGTATTTAGAGGCACCATTGTTAGGAGCATAAATATTTATGATTGTTCCTTCTTCTTGAGAGATTGTCCCTTTCACTAATATGTAGTATCCTTCTTTGTCTCTCACAATTGTTTTGCATTTAAAGTCTATTTTGTCTGATATTAATATAGCTACTCCTGCCCTTTTTTGGTAATTGTTTGCTTGTAAGATTGTTTTTCAACCATTCACTTTCAGCCTCCATGAATCTCTGAGTCTAAGATGTGTCTCTTGTAGACAGCATATAGATGGGTCATATTTCCTTATCCATTGTCCCAGTCTGAATCTTTTGATAGGTGAATTTAATCCCTTGACATTCAGTGTTATTACTTTCAAGGAATTATTTATGTTAGCCATATTTTGATTGGACTTGTGTTTGTCATATTTTGTTTGTTTTTCTTTTCTTCTCTTTTTGTCTTTTTTGTTGCTCTTACACTCTCCTCCAACTCTGCCTGTCCTGTTTTTTCTTTCTTCCTGCAGAACTCCCTTTAGAATTTCTTGAAGGGAAGGTTTCTTGTTGGCATACTCTTTCAATTTCTGTTTATCTGTGAATATTTTGAACTCTCCATCATTTCTGAATGCTAGTTTAGCTGGATAGAGTATTCTTGGTTGGAAATTTTTTTCTTTTAGTACCTTGACTGTATCATTACCACTGCCTTCTTGCCTCCATGGTTTCAGAGGAGAAATCAGCACTTAATCTTATGGAGCTTCCCTTGTATGTGATGGTTTTCTTTTGTCTTGCTGCTTTTAGAATTTTCTCTTTGTCTTGAGCGTTGGATAATTTGACAAGTATATGTCTTGGGGTGGGCCTGTTGGGGTTTATGATGTTTGGGGTGCGTTGTGCTTCTTGGATATGTACATCTGTCTCTTTCAGTAGATGGGAAGTTTTCAGCCATTATTTCCTGCAACACTCCTTCTGACCCCTTTCCCTTCTCTTCTCCTTCTGGGATGCCTATAATACATATATTTGTGCGTTTTGCATTGTCATTCAGGTCCCTAAGTCCTAGCTGGATTTTTTCTATCTTTTTATCGATCAATTTTACTATGTGTTTGATTTCTGATGTACTGTCTTCCACATCACTAATTCTCTCCTCTGCCTCTTCTATTCTGTTGCTATTTTCTGTGAGTGTATTTTTGCTTTCTTGAACTGTGTTGTTCATTCCCATCATATCTGTTATCTTTTTGCATATGTCTGCAATTTCCTCTCCAAGTGTTTTCTTCATATTGTTGACCTCTTCCTTTACTTCATTTAATTTGTCTCTGATATATGTTCTGAGATCTTTAATTACTTGTGCAAAGTTCTGCTCCCTTTCCTGGTTTTTAGTTTGTTCATTGGATTCAGCCATGTTTTCCTGATTATTGGTTTGGTTTGTAGTTTTTTGTTGCTGTCTGGTCATCATTTTATCTTGACGGGTTTAATCAGTTTCTTAGCTTCTTTGTCTAATCTTGGGGATTAATTAGCTGTTGTTTTTGTGTAAGTGTTATATCTTCTCTTTGTCACTTTGTTCTTCTTATTCTAATTTCTTATTGCTGGCTGAGTTCACTTTTAAGGAAAATATTAGGGCCAGGGAAAGGCAATTGTGTAAGAAAGGGAAATGTGTAAAGAAGTATTGGTAATAAATGTTAACAGAGCAACAATATGAGGTCTGGGAGGATGGATATTAGATTCATGTAAGTTGTGTGGAGTTATAGCAGTAAGTAGAGTACCTATAATGAGTTAGTTGACTGAATATGGGAGGGATATGGTATGAATTAAAAAGCTAGTGTTTTCGTGAGAGAGGGAAAGAGAAAAGAAAGACAGTAGTTTCAAGAGTGGATAAAAGACAGAAAACAAAACAAAGGTACTAGAAATGAAAAGTTAGACAATTTGGGGATCAAAGAAAGGGAGGTGGAGTATAGGAGAGACAGTAGATGATGGAGGATATCAAGATGTGGGGGAAAGGGGATTGTGTAGGTAGCCAAAATCAATTCACACAGAAATGAGGCAATGGAGGATGAGGAAACCCAGCGAATGTGAGGTGTTCCCTGCAGCACCTATTGTATGATTAAGATAAAATAAAATAAGAAGAAAATGAGGGACAAGAGAAAAAAAAAGGAAAGAAAGAAAAAGGGGGGGGTGGGTAAAGAAAAGGGAGGGGAACAAGTAAGGAAAAGAAAAGAAGATAGAGAACAACAACAACAGCAACAACAGAAAACCCCTAAATAAATGAAAAAAAAAGACCTTGGGGGATACAATGGGAGAACAGACTAGGCAATAATGCAATATTAGCAACCAGGACAATAAGAAATAAAAAATAAAAAACTAATATTAAAATTTAAAAAAAGAGAGAGAAAAAGGAAAGAGAAAAAAAAAACGCAAACGTTGAGGGCTAGGACAATCAAGGACCTCAGATGGACCTCAGGGCGTGGTGGATTCAGGGATGGGAAGTCTGTGATATTGCAGACTCAAGAGGCGTGAGACTCTGGGGTGTGGGCCACCAGGGTTTAGGGGACACAGACCTGGCAATCTCAAATCCGGTTAACAGGGAGCCTGGGAGCACCGCAGTGAAACACAGCCTTCAGGGATCCCCGCAGCTGGGTGCCAGCCCTATGTGGGGGGGGGGGGGTCCAATCCACAAACTCTGACCTATGTGTCAGAAACCCACAATTTCCCCTCTCACTAGAGTCTCTTCTGTCGCTGTATCACCAATTCGACTTCAGGACACCTCCCGCCCTGCAAGCCCCCGAAACAGCCAGCTGGGGGCGCCTCTATACTGCAGCCAATTTAAGGATGCTGCAGATCAGCAGCCAGGCCTAGGGGGCGGGGCTCTAGCCCGAAGCGCTGATATCAGTGTCAGAAACCCAAAATCCCATGCCTCACAAAATATTCACCTAATTGGCTTCCAGACGCCTCCCACTCTGCAAGCTCCCGAAACAGCCTCCTGGTGATGCTCACAATAAATGTGAGCGATTTAAGGATGCTGTGGATCGGCAGCCAGGCCTAGGGGGCGGGGCTCTAGCCGGAAGCGCTATTATTTGTGTCAGAAATCCAAAATTCCCCTCCTCGCAAAAAACTCCGTCTGTTTTACCAAATCGGTTTCCGAAGTCCTCCTGCCCTGCAAGGCCCTGAAAAGCCCGCTCAGGGCTTATGAATTCCCCAGCACTGCAGAGCCTCCAGGAATCGCCGCCACAGTGCCGCGGTGCCGCCAGACCCAGGGGGGAGCGTCCTGCACACAGCCCCTAACTCCGTGTAAGAGAGCCTCAAAATACCTTTTACACAAATCTTCTCGGTTACCGTCCCACCAAATCAATGTCCAGACACCTCCTGACCTGCAAAATCCCGAAACAGCCTGGTCCTGAAGAATTTCTAACGCTGCCCAGCCGCTTCTTTGCAGGAGAGACTATAAGGTGCACTCACTCAGCCACCATCTTACCCCACCTCTATATTTAAACTGTTGTACCTCCGTGATCTTAATCAAGTTATTTTATCTCTCAGTACCACAGTTTCCTCTGTAAAACAGGGATTTCTTCATAGAGCATATGAGTACTCAGTGAAACCTTGAAGAAAGAATAGAATTTCGTTCTCCTTTACATGGGCTTTCATATTATACATACTAGTGAAATTTTCATATCATTGAACATAGACATTAATTTTCCAATGGCTTTTTAGGATCCATTTATGAATGGACCTGCTTTTACAAACTTCCCAGTCCAAAATCCAGTGCCACATGTTTTGGGTTTCTATAATGGCAGAACCACACTTCCAATAGCAATTTCTTTCTCAGTTATATCCAGATGCAAAACAAATTATCCCAAGACTTGATGACTTAAAACAACAACTATTTAATTTTTCTATGATTCAGTGGGTTGGCTAATCTCAGCCAGGTGGTCCTTCTGTCTGTGAGGTATCAACTGGGATTATTCATGTGGATGCATTCATTTGGGAGTTTGGCTTGGTCTGCAAAGTCTATGGTGGATTTACTCACATGTTCCTCATATGGGGTGGCCTGGGATATGGATGGGTCTTTCTTTTCAGTTGTGTGATTGAACTTCTTACATCGTGGCTCACGAATCCAAGAGAACAAAAGTAGAAGCCCTTAATCCTCTTAAGGGCTAAATCTGGAACTGCCTATTGCAAAGAAAGTCACACTGCCAGCCTGGATTCGGTGGAGGGGAAATAGACTCAACATCCTTATAAGAAGAATAGCATATGATTCACACATAGGAGAAATTGTTGTTATCTATCTCTTACAGACAATCTGTCACATATATTCCTCCCCCTTTTCAAGAATTTCCTGTCTAGTCTGATATGCCTATTTTAGCTACTGTCATTTTCTGCTTGATTTTGCAATTACCAGTAAAGGTGTGTTTAAATCCCCACCATGATTGTCAAGTTCTCTATTTCTCCTTTTAGTTCTGTCCATTCCTGCTGTCTATATTATAAATCTATACTATTGAATGTCTAGAAATTTTAATATCTTCCTGATGAATTGAGCCTTCTATAATCATGAAGTGACACTATTTATCTCTAATAATGCTTTCTGCCTTAAAGCTTATTTTGTTTGATACTAATATACCCACATTAGCTTTATTTTGCTGTTTATTTGCATGGTTTGTTATTCTCTAACAATTTACCTTTTCATGTTGTTTTATATATATATATATACACACACACACACAATGGTAGCAAATATATTCACAATGTTGTACTATCAACATCACCATCCATTACAAACTTTGTCATCACAATTTGATTATTCTAAAGATTTCATATAAATGGGATCATACGATATTTTGTTTTGTATTATTTCCCTCAGCATACTGCTTTCAAGGTTCTTACATGTTTTTTCTTGTATCAGAACATCATTCCTTTTTACTGATTTGTGATATTCCATTGTATGGATATACCACATTTTAAAAAATTCATTGTAGTAACATATACAACACAAAATTTCCTGTTTTAACAACTATTGTGTAAATTTCAGTGATATCAGTTACATTCACAATATTGTGATAGCAATACTATAAAAGATTTTCATTATCCCAAGCAGAAACTTTGTGTCCATAAAGCAATAACTTCCCCTTCCCACCCCTACCCTTGATAACCTATAACCTACTCCCTGTATCTATATATTTGTTTATTCTTAGTGTATCATATAAGTGAAAGCATACAATATTTATTAATGCAGTTAATGATTTTGAACTTTCTCCCAGGTGCAATGAGAAACCTTTGCAAGCTTTTAAGCAGGGGAGTGATGAGGCAGGATTTGTGTTTGGGCAAGATTGTTTTGATTGCAGCAAAGGGTGAAGCCAGAAGCAGGGAGACCAGGAAGGAGGATATTTGTAACAGCTGAGGAGAGAAATGATGTTAGGTTGGAATAGGATGGTGGCAGTAGTGATGGAAGGAAGTGGATAAATTTGGGAGATAGGATGGACAAGACTTGGTATATGTGGGAGAGTTGAGAAGGTTGTTAAGGATGATGCTCAGGGGAAGTGGATGTGGCTCAACTGATAGTGTCTGTCTTCCATATGGAGTGTCCAGGGTTCGATCCCCAGGGCCACCTGACCTGTGTGGTGAGCTGGCCCACATGCAGTGCTGTGGTGTGCAAGTGCTGTGCCATGCAGGGGCGTCCCCGTGTACGGGTGCCCCATATGCAAGGAATGTGCCCCGTGTGATAAAAGCACAGCCCTCCCAGGAGTGGCACCGCACATATGGAGAACTGATGCAGCGAGATGATGCAACAAAAGAGAGACACAGTTTCCCAGTGCCGCTGGATAATGCAAGCAGACACAAAAGAACACGCAGTGAATAGACAGAGCAGACAATGGGGGAGAAGGGGAGAGAAATAGATAAAAAAATAAAAAATCTTTAAATAAATCAAAAATGAAAAGGATGATGCTCAGGTTTCTAACCCTTAGGATTCCTAAACAATAGATTCTTTGCCTTTACTCCAAAAGCATAAGCAACAAAAGAAAAAAGTAGATAACCTAGAGTTCATAAAAATGAAAAGCTTTTCTGAATATTAAGGACATTATCAAGAAAATGAAAAGACAACCAACTGGAAGAAAATATTTAGAAACCATATATCTGATAAGGGTTTAATATCCAGACTATGTAAAGAAATCCTACAATTCAACAACAAAAAAGACAAATAACCCAACTAAAAAATGGGCCAAGGATTTGAATAGACATTTCTCCAAAGAAGATATAAAATAGGCGATAAGCACATGAAAAGATGTTCAACATCATTAGCCATCATTAGGGAAATGTAAATCAAAACCACAAGAGATCACCTCACTCCCATTAGATTGACTATTATTTTTTTTAAATCCCACAAACTTATAAGTGTCGATGAGGATGCAGAGAAATAGGAGCCCTTATACATTGTTGGTTGAAATGTAAAATGGTGCAGCCCCTGTAGAAAACAGTTTGGCAATTCCTCAAAAATTTAAATATAGAACTATCATATGATTTGGCAATCCCACTCCTAGATTATATATCCCCAAAGAATTCAAAGTGGGGACTAGGACAGATGTTTGTATAACAATGTTCATAGCAGCATTATTCACAATAGCCAGGAGGTGTTAGAAACCCAAATGTCCATTAGCAGATGAATGGATAAACAAAATGTGGCATATTCATACAACGGAATATTATTAATCAGCCTTAAAAATGAAGTTCGGCTACATGTACCTATATGAATTAATGTTGAAGACATCATGTTGAGTGAATTAAGTCAGATACAAAGGGACATATATTGTATGAATCCATTTATATGAAATAGCTAGAATATAAAAATGCATAGAGACAGGGAAGTGGATGTGGCTCAACCGATTGGGCTCCCATCTACCATATGGGAGTTTCACTTCCCAGGGCCTCCTTGTGAAGGCAAGCTGGCCCGCGCCCGCAGAGAGCTGACAGCTTATGCCTGTGGAGAGCTGGTGCGGCAAGGTGATGCAACAAAGGAAGACAAAAAGACACAGAAGAACATGCAGTGAATGGACACAGAAGACAGCAAGCAGCAGCAAGGGGGGGATAAATAAAAATCTTTTAAAAATGCATATTGACAAAGTAGAAGTACAGCATACTGGGGGGCAGGAGGATGGGGAATGGGGAGTTAATGCATAATGGTTGTAGGGTTTCTGTGTGGGGTTTCTGGTAATAGATGGTGGTGAGTGTAACACAACATCGTAAATGTGATTAATCCCCCTGAATGGTATGCTTTGGAGTTGCTGAGTTGTGAAGTTTATGTTGTACATGTGTTCCCACGTTAAAAAGTAAAAGAGCAGCTAAAGAGACAAAGACAATTAAGAGCAATGCATGATGCTGAACTAGATCCAGTAATGGAGAAGAAAAGTCCTAAAAGGACATTATTCAAATATATGCAAAACTTGAAATATACATTGAAAGGTTTACATCAATGTTAAAGTTATTGAACTTGATAGTTGTACTTAAAGTCTTTATATAAGTTAATATCCTTGTTCTTAGGAAAGGTACATGGATATATTATGTGTTCAAGGACCATGATGTATACAACCTACTCTCAAATGCTTAGAAAATTGATTGATAGAGAGAGAGATAGATAGATAGGATTGATAGATGGATAAATGGATATATAGATAGGTAGAGCAAATGTGGCCAAATGATAAAATTGGTGAATCTGTGTATCTGGTGGGGGCATGTTGTAGTTCTCTTTATGAGTTTTGTATCATTATTGAAACAATCCTGTAAGTGTGAAATTATTTCAAAATAAAAAGTTTAAGGAAAAAAGTATGTGTTCATGGACTGTGGGAATTTGGTGGAGCAGGGAACTCCAGAGCTCAGTCCTTCCACCAGAACAACTATTAAACAGGCAGCAGCTGTCAGAACAACTATTTTGAAATTCTGGAGACCAGAACAACACTATACAGCACCCAAAAAGAGTGGGAGGAAGAGGCTAAACATGGTAAAGAACAGTAAATTGCCTTCTCTGAGGGAGGCTACCAGTGCCTATTCCCCATTGTCATGGCAGGTTACCTTGGGGTCCAGTCCCTGGCTAGCTCGCTGGTGACAGAAAGAGCCATCAAATTCCTCTTTCCCAAGACCAGGTGCGGACACAGTTGATCACTGATTTTTTTTTTTTTTAATTAATTTTTTTTATTGACTTTGTAATAATGTTACATTAAAAATATATATGTGAGGTCTCATTCATCCCCACCCCCCCACCCCCCCTCTCCCCCCCCCAACAACACTCGTTCCCATCATCATGACACATCCATTGGATTTGGTAAGTACATCTTTGGGCACCTCTGCACCTCATAGACAATGGTCCACATCATGGCCCCCACTCTCCTCCATTCCATCCAGTGGGCCCTGTGAGGATTTACAATGTCCGGTGATTACCTCTGAGGCACCATCCAGGGCAGCTCCATGTCCCAAAGACGCCTCCACCTCTCATCTCTTCCTGCCTTTCCCCATACCCATCGTCCACCATGTCCACTTTTCCCAAGATCACTGATTTTTGATGAGCAACTTTGGATCACTGGAGGCCTGGCTCTGATGGCTGCCATTGTTTCAACCTGCCAGACAGAGACCACAGTGGAGGAGACTTAAAGATGCTGTGCTTCCTCAGGGCTGTGGAGGGGAAATTAGTTGCCAGGGCTGCATTTACTGGACAGGCCAAGAGAGCTCAGGTTTGGGGAGCAGTGGGGGATGTTCTTGGTGCCCTTTCTGATACCCTTCTCAGGGCACTTTGGAGCCAGTCTGCACGCCTTTTGTGGGTCCCTGGGCCAGTTTTGGCTGGGACTATCTTCTCCGGCATGTCTCTCCTCCCAGAATTTGTCCTGCAGGCAAAAACAGCTTGAGACATCAAAAGGAGTCTATAGAGGTAGATAGTCTGGGATAAAGGCTTGCCAGCTTTAGACACCCAGAGGAGGGAGGAGTCCTGTCTACTGGGAAACAGAGGGGACAACCAAGCTCCTGTAAACAGGGGAACTCTAACTAACAAGCAAAAGCCCATGACAAGACACAGGAGCAGAGAGACACTGCATTGGCCTTGGGCAGACCTTCCTGATAGGAGGGCTGAAGCTCCAGAAAATCTGTCTTATCACCACCTTGCTACAAAATCAAGAAACACACATCTCAGCGAATAAACCCCTGAGTTAACTTTTAAAGTATTAAAATGTACATTCTGTAACAAAAGAGTACAAAACAAAGAAACAAGAAATGATGGCCCATCCTAAGGAAGAGGATAAAATTCCAGAAAACACCAACAGATATCCAAATGGGGGCATACCAAATAAAGCCTTTTAAAAAAAATCTTAAAAATGCCCATGGAGATGAAGGAAAATACAGAGAATGAACTAAAGGATATCAGGAAAACAATGAATGAGTAATATGAGAATCTTAATAAAGAGGTAGAAATTTGAAAAAGGAAATCAGAAATACTGGAGTTGAAGATCACAATTATGGAAATGAAAAATTCCCAGGAGTGTTTCAAGAGCAGATTGGAGGTGGCAGACGAAAGAATCAGTGAATTCGAAGACCAGACACTTGAAATGAGTCAGGCTGAGAAGCAGAAAGGAAAAAGAATTACAAAAAGAGAAAATAGCATAAGACACCTCTGGGACACCACCAGGTGTACCAATATGTGCATTATGGGAATTCCAGAAGAAGAAGAAAGAGAGAAAGGGGCAGAAAGAATATACAAAGAAATGACAGAGAACAGATGTGAATATGCACATCCAAGAAAGTCAGAGAACACAAAACAGGATAAATATGAAGAAAAATACACTGCATCATATACTGATCACAGTATTGAATGCAAATGACAAGGAGAGAGTTCTGAAAACTGCACGCATTTTGTACAAGGGAGTTCCAATTATATTGAGTGCCAATTTCTCATCAGAAACCATGCAGGCATAAAGGAAGTTGGCTGAAATACTTCAACAGCTGAAAGGAAACAATTGTCAACCAAAAATTTTATATTCAGTGAGACTTTCTTTCAAAAATGAGGGAGACCTGGAAGAATACCCCATAGAGTTCAGGCATCCTGGAAAATTATCCAGTCCAAGGACAGAGGTAGACCAATACAGACCTGGGCTGGGAAGATGTGGTTAAGAAAAAAAGGGAAATGGATGGCATATGGAACTATCTTGTTAGAAAGATGGAACTGAGGCACTGTTGCTGATTACCTTGAAAATAAGACAAGTACATGATCATTAAAAGAGACTACTAGACAGTCTATAAAATTTTATTAAAATTGGGATTACTTACAAACTATACAATAAAAAATGAAAAAAATGTATGAGGAAAAAAATTGAGTGAGAGATTAAGACATGCCCAGATAAACTGAAGCTGAGGGAGTTCATCAATACTAGAACTGCCCTACGAGTAATTCCTTTCACACTGAAAGGAAAAGATAATAGACAGGTTCAAAGTGGCATAAAGAAATAAATAGCTGTGGTAAAGGTAAGCATTTAGGTAATTATAAATGATAGCATCATTGTGATTTATTATTTGGGGTGTAATTCCACTTCTTCCTACAGGTGCTAAAATACAAACGCATAAAAAGTAATGATAAATCTACGGTTTTAGACACAGAATTATAAAGATATAAGAGGTAACAAGTACAGAAATAAGGTAGAGGGGAAGGGATATATAACAAGTATATGTTACGGATGTGATTGTGGTTGAAAGGGGAAGTTTAGGGTTTATATGCCAATAGAAGAAAAGCTAGAGGATAAACATGGGACTGTATAACATAGTGAACCTGTTGTGGATGAGGAATGTGGTTAATAGTACAAATATAAGAATGTGGGGAAATTTTCAACCATTATTTCTTCATATATTCCTTTTCCCCCTTTGCCCTTCTCTTCTCCTTCTGGGACACCCATGACACATAAATTTACACTTCTCTTGCTGTCATTTAGCAATTTTTTCCATTCTTTTCTTCATCGGTTCTTTCCTGTTTGCTTTCGGAGGCCATGTATTCAGGCTCACTGATGCTTTTTTCTGCCTCCTCAAATCTTCTGTTAGTTGCCTCCCGTGTATTTCTAACTTCATTTATTGTGGCTTTCTTTCCCATAAGATCTGCCATTTTTCTATATACTTTCAAAAACTTCTTTGTGCTGATCCAATGTCTTCTTAATATCCTTAATCTCATTCACTGTCTCATGGAATTTATTAAGGAGATTTGTTTGAACATCTGTGATTAGTTGTCTCAACTCCTTTATGTTATCTGGAGTCTTATCTGTTTCCTTTAACTGGGCTGTATCTTCCTGTTTCTTTGTATGGATTGTATGTTTTTGTTGGTGTCTTGACATCTGGTTTACTAGATGTATTTATTCTGGGTACAGTTTCTTTCTTTAGTTTATGGCCTCCTTCCCCTTATTGCCTTGCCGGTTGTGTAGTAGGAGCCAAGGATGTAAGCTGTGAAGTCTCAAGCTGCCTGCATTGCCCCAGGGACCAATGAAGCTTCTCCCACCTTTCTCCTTTGTCAGGTACTAGATCAGCTGTCTGTAATAATCCAAGTCATGCAGGCCTAGACTAATTGCCCAGAGAGACTGATGAAGCTTCACACCCCTAGATGGAGCTGCAGGTGTGGGCCGCAATATATACTGTGTGAGTTCAAAATGATTGCAATTGCCCTGGTAGACTTCTGACTATTCAGCCTGTGCCAGCTGAATGTACCTGCAGTTACCTGGAGAGGCTAGTGAGGTCCCACCAGCTTCCTCCCTGCCAGAGGTGGGGCTGAAGCCTAGGCTAGGACTGCAGGCTGATCTGGGTGGAAAGAAGCCTTTCCCTACCATCACTGTGATTTTCAATCAGCCCGGCTTCCCCTCATGCCAGGGACAGAGTAAAAATGGTGACTACTAGCCTCTTTCTGACTTGGACACGTTCAAACTTTAATTGTTCTTAGAATTATACTTTAGCCAGCCAAATTTACTAATCAGTACCTGAAGTCAGTGCCCAACCTTTTCTTCCTTCCTTGTTTTTGGGAAATGGAACTTCCAATTCCAGCCATGGAATATCTCCCAAGGCAGCTTGTGCTACCAGTGGAGGATGAGCACTGGCCTCCATGGCATGGAGTGCTCTACTTACAAATCTTCTCGGCAGATGGGCAGTCTTCTTCCATTCATTCAAGGATGCTGCAGGATGCTCTTCTCATGGCCTGTATCCCCCAAACAGATAGTTCTGGGTGATTACTATCTGCCCTGTAGCATGAGTTGACTCTAGGAGCTCCTTACTCTGTCACCATCGTTCTGGTTGTCCCTAGTCTCATGGATTTTTAAAAAATTCTTATTTTGTTTCCATACATATTATTCTAACATTTTCCCTTTTAACCACATTCAGATATATATTTCAGTACTTTTAATTACATTCACAATGTTATGCTACCATCATGCTTTAGTAAATACTATTGCACATCAAAGTTTTATCTGTCTCTGTTCTATTAGGTTAGATTCGTAGACAAAGCATTACTGAATCAAGGGTAGGAACATTTCTAAGGCACCTTGTATTTTTTGAGAATAAATTTTGTCATACTGTACAGCATAAAAAGTTTCTGCTTTCTATCTTAATTTTTGTTAATGATTATCAGTTTTAGTATATCAACTAATGGACACAAAGCTGCAAATGGTTTTAATCCTCTTTCATGGAGTTTTGTTCCCTAATTTCAGCTCAGAACTGAAATATATAGGCTTAGAATTCCTCTTTATTCTTCATTAAATTGGCCTATTTCTCAGAATAAGTAATAATTTTTAAGCATTTTGTTGGCACACCCCTTAATACAATTTTATAAAGCTCAGTATGAGAAAGGAAGCCACACTTGGAGGTGGAATACGGAAGTTGGTGAATTTTGTTAGTAGTGATTTTTTGTGCCTACACAATTTGGGTAGAACCTGTTGTTTCTTTAACATTTAAAAAAAAATTAGAGATGTTGTGAGCTTACAAAACAATCATGCACAATGTGCAGAATTCCCATACATCACCCCACCAATAACAACTTACATTGTTGTGGAACATTTTTTACAGATTATTAAAGAACATCATCAGACTATTACTGCTAACTATGGTCCATCATTTACATTTGGTATATTTTTTCCATACATCCCCTATTATTAACACCATGTATTAGTATTGTACATTTTTTATAGTTCACTAGAGAACACTCTCATATTTGTACTGTTAACCACAGTCTACCTTCTACCACATAGCTGACTGTGTTATACAGTCTCATGCCCTGTACATTATACTCTGTATGCTCAGTGGCTTTCGTGACAGAATTGTGCATTCATTGCCCTAGTAAACCTTTGAATGTTTTCCTTAGTCCAAAAGAAGAAATCCCATCAGAACCTGTTTTGAAGTGTCTCCTCCTGTGTGGAATTCCAGATGCATTACTTTATTGCTAACCAATATGACAGGACATGCCTCTGAGAACAGACAGACAAATGACAGAGAGAGATGCATTTAGGTTTCTGAGGGAAAGGCATAAAAGCTAGAGAGAGAATAGCAATAACTTCAGGATGCTATAATAATCCTTGCATTGTAAACCCACAAAAAATCAGGTCATGTACCACTGTTTTGTTTTTTAAATTAAAAAAAAAAATTTATTTATTTTTTTCTCCCCCCTTCCCCCCCACCCTGATTGTCTGTTCTCTGTGTCTATTGGCTGTGTATTCTTCTTTGTCCGCTTCTGTTGTTGTCAGTGGCACGGGAATCTGTGTCTCTTTTTGTTGCGTCATCTTGTGTCATTTCTCCATGTGGGCGGCGCCATTCCTCGGCAGGCTGCTCCCTCCTTCGCGCTGGGCAGCTCTCCTTACGGGTGCACTCCTTGCGTGTGGGGCTCCCCTACGCGGGGGACACCCCTGCGTGGCAGGGCACTCCTTAAGCACATCAGCACTGCGCATGGGCCAGCTCCACAAGGAGGCCTGGGGTTTGAACCGCGGACCTCCCATGTGGTAGACGGATGCCCTGACCACTGGGCCAAGTCTGCTTCCCTGTACCACTGTTTTTTACTTTCTGCTTCCCAGTCTCATTCTTTCTGTCACCCTTGCTGCTGCCAATTTAAGTTCACCCTTAAAATTGAATCCTTCTTCAGAGTTCTTTGCTGGCTCACTTCTCCTGTCAGTTTATTCTCCTTAGTGATTGTGTCCACTGCTGTGATGCCCACATTGAACTTGAACAGGGACACCAAGATCAATATATCTAGCATTCATCCACAAAGAGAGCTACTGGCTTCACTGGAGATAAACAGAAATTATTTATGGTTCAGAAGACTATGAATGGAGGGCATTGGTTCATTCCACTCATTTCTCTGGAGAACAACATTTTTTCTGGAGTTCTGCAAATGATAGGCTCTCCTTCAGTACCTCCTTAAGTTTTATCTAAGCATCCATTGTGCATCTAGCAGTCATTCATCACAGAGCGGCAGTTCATACAGGAGAATAGAAATATGTTCAGGGTAGAGATTTGCTTTCCTTGTTCTTAGGTGTTCTATGAGAGCCACAGTTCTTGAACTTATGAACAACTTCTCCAACACCATGATTATCTCCAAACATCACTTCTGTCCAAATAACACCTTTCATGGCAAGTGATGTCTTTATTATGAGCTCATTCATTTGTAATCTACCTATCCTATCATCTGACAATGCTGGAATGGCCTGTTAAAACTCAGTTATAGCATGATATGGGAGACAGAAGCCTCCAAAGTTAGAGGGCTGCCCTACAGGATGCAGATCACACTCTGGACCAGCAAACAACCTACTGTGCCATTCCCTAAGGGCCAGGATGGAGTAAAGAGTGACTCCTTTCATTCCCACCAAAATAAGAATTAGATGAATTGGAGGTTAAAGTAGTAAAGGCAGGAATACCTTTCCCATGAAATATATTAATGATTCCATTAAATTGGAAACTGACATTGAGTCATTGTCCCCTGTCCATTTTCAGTCCTTTGCATTCCAAAATTGATTGCTGAGAAGGAGTCACTATATTGAATGGGTGAATGACCCAGATTATCAAGGGGAATTTATTTATTTTTTTTAATGTTACATTAAAAAAATATGAGGTTCCCATATATCCCCCCACCCCCCTCACCACACTCCTCCCCCCATAACAACCTCCTCCATCATCATGAGACATTCATTGCATTTGGTGAATACGTCTCTGAGCACTGCTGCACCTCATGGTCAATGGTCCACATCATAGCCCACACTCTCCCACAGTCCACCCAGTGGGCCATGGAAGGACATACAATGTCCAGTAACTGTCCTGCAGCACCACACAGGACAACTCCAAGTCCCAAAAATGCCCCCACATCACATCTCTTCCTCCACCTACCTACCCCCAGCAGCCACCATGGCCACTTTCTCCACACCAATACCACATTTTCTTTTTTTTTTTTTTAAAGATTTATTTATTTATTTATTTAATTTCCACCCCTCCCCTGGTTGTCTGTTCTTGGTGTCTATTTGCTGCGTCTTGTTTCTTTGTCCGCTTCTGTTGTCGTCAGCGGCTCTGGAAGTGTGGGCGGCGCCATTCCTGGGCAGGCTGCTCTTTCTTTTCACGCTGGGCGGCTTTCCTCACGGGCGCACTCCTTGCGCGTGGGGCTCCCCCACGCGGGGGACACCCTGTGTGGCAGGGCACTCCTTGCGCGCATCAGCACTGCGCATGGCCAGCTCCACACGGGTCAAGGAGGCCCGGGGTTTGAACCGCGGACCTCCCATATGGTAGACGGACGCCCTAACCACTGGGCCAAAGTCCGTTTCCCCACATTTTCGATTACTAGTCACAATAGGTTATGAATAGAATATCAGTAAGTCCACACTAATCCATACTCTATTCTTCCATCCTGTGGACCTTAGAATGGTTGTGTCCACTCCACATCTATATTAAGAGGGGCCTTAGATTCCACATGGATGCTGGATATAATTCTCCTGCTTTCAGTTGTAGGCACTCTTGGCTCCCTGGTGTGGTGGTTGACCTTCACCGCCATGTTAGATGAGTGGGATTAGTCCAATAAACCAGAGTGTAGGAGTTGCAAGTCTGTTGAGGCTCAGGGCCTGGCTATCACATGGTCAGTCCAGAGATTCAGGTCCCCTGGGTATACATTAAACCCCAGCACCAACTACGTTCTGGCAAAAGTAACAGGAGAGACTTGTGGACAAAGATCATATCTGAGTCCAGCTCCATCACACAGTCATTAGTATCAAGGGCTCATTGTTGGACCTTCCTTCTTTTTTGGTCTTTGCCATTGCACTTGGGGGATTGTTGCTGTTCCTTTAGGGACTGTGATAGAGCTGGCTAGGAACTCAGCATTCCCTCAGTTGTTGTTTTTAATTGTAACCACTATGAAAATATCCATACATTTTTATGTACCCTGGATATATGCCCTGGAGAACTCCCTGCCAACCATGTGTCCCCTGTCAGTAACATCCCACACCAGTATTCCTCCCCTGCCATTGGTGAACCTCTCTGTGATCCAAAACTTCTTCAAAAGTGAAGCCCAATATATTGCCAGGTTCCATGAATAGTAAAATGGAATATAGTGATGAGTTTAAAGGTTACATATAGAATACATATTAATTTAGAAAAATTAAGGTAAAAACAAATTGGGGTATCAAAAAATTTAAAAATACAAAAGCTTTGTTTTTGATGTTTTGCTTTCCATCACTGCAATAAGTGTTGTCCTGTATGCAAACTGGCAAGGCAACTACTTCCGTCTTTTTCTCAGTGTCTACGTCTATCTTTTTCTTTTTTTTCCCTAATTATTAAGCTTATCTTCACAAAAGTTTTAGATCACAGTAATTCATATATACAATATACAGTACTCCCACATATCCAACATAAAACCTTTTTGCCTTCCACAGCAATAATCTTTTTACATATTCATACTATATTTACTGAAACTGATGTACAGATATTGAGACAATAGCTTTCAAACAAGGTAACATTTGGGTTTCCATTGTGGTTTATATTTTAGACTATACAATTTTCTAAATTTTTAGTTATCTTATGTTTTACATTATGATTTACATTTTAGCCTATCAGCCCCTATATACTTTTGGTGTAATTTTACATGTCTTATATCCATCCTTGCGTACTCTTGTGGAACAATTCTATTGCCCACACAGTTACATTGGTTCCATGTATTCAATAGTTATTTCCCCCTCCCCTTAGGGCCCACAGTGACAGTCAATTTTCATTGCTTGAAGGGCCATGTTCAAAGATACTTGCAACAGTGTTGAGGGCTTGACATGCTCAACTGCCCTAATGCCCTGGGAGCCACCATTTCTCTCGAGAGATACAGTTCCCTCTATTTGAGAGCATCAGTTTTCCTATCAAAGGGAATTTAGATTTCTACTTCACAATGGAGGAAAAGAGGACTATTTCTGGAACTAAAAGGATTCCTTGGGGCACCTCCTAGTACTCCCATGCCCAGTGCTATTGTTCAGTGGAAAACTAAGGCAATCTTGTAGTGACATCACCACCAAGGACTCTTACATTTTGAGAATGAATGCCTAGGTAATCCCATCAACAATTGAGCTGTCAGTAGAGTTTAAGGGGAATATAGAGTCCCTGTGGGTGTGTATCCTTCTTGTCATACCCGCTGCTTTTTAGCCTAAGTCCACATTTTCTCTACTTCATAGCCTGCCTCTGCTTGACATGTATGGTAGGTTAATAATCAACCTATGTGTGCTCAGATACATTTTTCTCAAACAGCCCACCAGGGACAATTTTCTACCTGCCCAGCCCTTCTCACTCATTCTTACAGCCCACCTGAACCCTCTGTGGAGAAACTGGTGGCTATACTTCAGCAATGCCAAATGGACAACAATGGGGACAGGGTCAGAGGAGGAAGAAAAAGGTATTTGAGTGATACATTGTTCAATGTAATAGACTGAGCTAAGAGGGAAAAAAGGAAAAGCCCTTTGGATGGAGGTGAAGAGGGAAATACAGCAAAAGTGTTGGAGAAGTGCTCTAAAAAGGTATGAGGAAACAGAAAATTGGGGAGAAGAAAATGAGTAAAAGAAGGGTTGCTGGGAGTATTATTTTATACCTCACTTCAAAGAACATTAAGGACAAAAGTAATGCTTGAAATTTGTGATTAACTATTTCACCCTGTTTTAACTTAATATTACTCATATATTAGGATTGCTCATATCCAGTTAGATATCCTGTGATAGTTTGAGGCTTTTGTGGATCCTAGAAAAGATCGTTTCCTTAAAGCCAGTGCATTCCTGTCTGTGTGAACCTATTTTTTGTAATGGGAACTTTTGATTAGATTACTTCAGTTAAAGGTCTTTGATTAGGTTACTTCAGTAAGGCATGACCCAGGATGGTTCTTAACTCTTACTGGAATCCTTTATAAATGGGATGAATATGGAGAAAGCAGAGCCACAGAGACAGAGGAAAATGACAGGGATAAGGAAAAACTCCCAGAAGCTGAAGAGGAATCCCCAGAAGCCAGAAGCTGAAATCGACAGAACCCGAGAAAAAGAAATCCACAGGAGCAAAGAGAAAACTGGAGGAAGCCAGAAGCTGAAATCAAGGAGACCTGGAGGAAAAGGGAGAGATGGTAGACACCACCATTGTGCCCTGCCATGTGACAGGAGTCCAAGATCTCCAACAGCCAATCTTCAGGAGGAAAAAAATCACCTGATGAAGGTTTTGGACATCATCACAGCTTCAGAACTGTAAGCTTAATAAATTGATAAATCCCCATTGTATTCTATTATAGAGCTCTTGTGACTAGCAATGGAAGAAACTGTAGCATTCATGTGGAAAAATTGGTCATGGTAGTTGCTGAGGACAGGGAGAGGGAAGAAGAGATGTGATGTGGGGGCATTTTCGGGACTTGGAGTTGTCCTAAATGATATTGCAGGGTCAGATGCTGGACTTTATATATAATGGCCTAGGGGAGAGTGTAAACTACAATGTAAACTATAATCCCTGTGGTGCAGCAGTGCTCCAAAATGAATTCATCAAATGTAATGAATGTGCCACAATGATGAAAGAGGTTGTTGATGTGGGAGGTGTGGGGGTGTGGGGGTTATATGGGAACCTCTTAAAATTTTTTAATGTAACATTTTTTTGTGATCTTTGTATCTGTAAAAAAAAAAAAGACAAATTAAAAAAAAATTAAGTAAAAAAAAAATCCCCATTGTAGAATCCAAACCATTTCTGTATATTGCCTTGGCAACACTTAGCAAACTAAAACATTCCAATCCTTGATTCTCTCTTTCCTCCCTTCAGCTTTAGTTCTTTGCTTCTGAATTCCCAGTATTCTCTATGATTTCCTGTTCAAATTTCACAGAATGTCTGATTTTCTCTGCACATTCCTTTAGGGAGCTTTTTTCATGGAAGCCATCTAACAAGTCCTATGGACCTATGGGCTGATTTGACTTTGGTCAACTGAATTCTCCTGTTCAATCAGCTGTGGACTGACAGGCTTATTTCACATGACACAAAGAGAGAGCGACCTGGAGATTCCATTTCTTTGGGGACAATGAGCAGAGCAATTAACTTTAAAAGGCTCTGGTGGGCAAGATGTCCCTGATATTCAAATGCCTTGTACTTCCAAAGGTGGAAGCATCCCAAGAGTCGATCAATGAAAGAATAAATAAAATGTGGTGTATATATATATAATGGAATATTATTCAGCTGTAGAATGTAGTTCTAATACATGCGACATGGATGAATCTTGAAGACATCATATTGAGAAAAATAAGCCAGATACAAAAGGAGAAATACTGTATGATTTCGCTTATATGAAATAATCAGAATATGCAAATTCATAGAGTGAGAAACTAGAATATAGGTTACCAGGAGCCAGAATGGAGATGGGGAATGCGTAGTTAATGCTTGAATGGTACCACGTGTCTGTTTGGGGTAATGGAAAATTTTAGTAATGGATGGAGATGATGGTAGCATAACATTGTAACGTAATTAATGCCATTAAATTATATACTTGAATGTGATTAAAAAGAGAAATTTTGTGTATATATGTTACCAGAATAAGTTTTTAAAAAATCCAAAGAACTGCACAATACAAAGATTGAACCCTAATGTAAATTATGGACTATAATTAATAATTATAATATTGGTTCATTAGTTGTGATAAAGGCTCCACACTAATGATAAATGTTAATAATAGGGAATACTGTGTGTGAGGTGGGGGGCAGTATATGTAACTCTATACTTTCTGCATGATTTTTCTGTAAACCTAAACTACTTTAATAAAAATATTTTTAAAATTTTTACAATGCCTTATGCTCTGATTTTTAAAATATTAAATAGAATGGACAAAGACACAATGGTGTAATTTCTGAATAATGCTCTCTTGGGATCTGTATAACTATGTTAATCCCCACCCCACCCCCCAGTCCCCCCAGCTCACGGCCTGCTCTTAAACAATGTCTTTTAATCAGGGTAAGCAATTCGGTTTTAGAGAACAGAATAGATGTTTCTCCAGAATGGCTTGAGAGAGGAATCTGAAGTTCCTGAATAGCCTTGTACCATAGATAACTATTCCTTCACATTTTGCCAGACTAATGTTGGAAGAGCTCTGATATACAGTGTGATCCCATCTCCTGTGTGTCTGAGAGCTCCTGCATAGAATGTTTAGAATTAAGAGAATCTCCTGTCCAATGTAACCTAACAAGGCCACAACAGCCAAAACATATCAAACAAAAATGATTGAAAACACAGCTTCTATTTTAATGACTCACACAGAAGAGGACTTTGTTTCCCTAAACCCTTTTTCTGGCTTTTTCATAATTCCTGGCAGGCATAAGCAGGTAAGTCACATGATGTTTTGGTAAAGGCCACGTCCATCCTGGCGTTGCTCGTGTCAGGGTCCACAGCCACTTTGTCAGGTCCATATCATCTCTGTGTCTCCCCAATTGCCTTCCAAGTAAAAAGCTCAGCACATTTTTGTAAGCCAGACTGGGCTTCAGGTATTCATCTGCCTTCCTCATGACACCTGGTGTGGATGTGCTGGCACCCAGATCAGAGTTTTCTTTATCCATGAACGGCAACTCTGGAGATGGCTTCAGGAAGACAGCACAACAGAGAAAGTCTGAAAAATATGATGAAACCCAGATAATCAGATGGACCCAGGGGCCTCTTCCCCACTCCACATTCCTGCTACACATACACATTTGTTACCAACAGTAATCAGAAGAGTCTGCTTTGGGGCATCAGTTGATCTGAAATGCCAATATTATCATTTCTTTGATTCTGTCATATACATGATTCTGTATCTAGCACCTCTACTCTGTTCCACTGACATCTTTTCAATTCCTATTTCAATTCCTAAATGTGTAGATTTTCATGTATTTTGGCACAAGCTTTCTCTTATTGTTCTTCCACATGTTTTCTTCCAGTTAAATTAATAATCAGCTCTTTTTAAAATGACAAAATCCTACTGAAGTTCATAACTGAGATTGCACTGAATTCATAGATCAATTTGGGAGAATTGGTGAAATAATTAATTTTTGTATCCATGAAAAACTATTGTATTTTTAGTACTGAATCAGAATGGGAAACTCATTTGAAAATGCCTCACGCAAAACTGTAACTATTGGAGAGGATGTGGAAAGATAGGAATGCTTATTCACTGTTGGGGGGACTGTAGAATGGTACAGCCACTGTGGAGGACTGTTTGACAGTTCCTAAGGAAGTTGAATATAGACTTGTGATGGGACCCAGCAATACCACTGCTAGGTATATACCCAGAACTGAGAGCATAGACATGAACAGATATCTGCACACCAATGTTCATAGCAGTATTGTTGACAATAGCCAAAAGTTGCAAACAACCCAACAATCCGTCAACTGATGAATGGATAATTTGTGGAGTATACACATGATGGAATATTATGCAGCTGTAAGAAGAAATGAAGTCGTGAAGCATATGACAACATGGATGAACCTGGAGGACATTATGTTGAATGAAGCAAGCCAGACACAAAAGGACAAATACTGTATGATTGCACTATTATGAACTAAATATATTATGTGAAATATAAATATATTGCGTAAAATATGAATATGGGTAAAATTGCATATATAAGAATGTTTTTCTTTGAAGTTAAACAAATATAGATTAATACTACAAAATGTTAATATCAGACCAAAAAATATACTGAGTGAAGGAGACCAGAAACAAAGTACAACATATTGTATGATTCCATTTATATAAAATGTAAATATAAATCAATTTATAAAGATGAAATTAGATTAGTGGTTATGTAGTGCTGGGAAAGGAATGCTAAGTGGCATGGAGCTTTTCTTTTTGGAGTAATGAAATTATTCTAAAATTTTTGAAATGATGAATGTACAACATTGTGATTATACTAAAAGCCATTGATTATACACTTTGGGTAGGTCATATGGTATGTGACTATATCTCAATAAAATTGCTTTAAAAAAATTTTTTAAAGCCTCATGCAGGGGAGCAGATGTAGCTCAAATTGTTGAGCACCTGCTTCCCATGTATGAGGTCTGGGGTTCGAACCCCAGTACCTCCTAAAAACAAACAAATGAAAAAAAAAAGCCTCAAGCATATTTCCCTCTGTTTTTAAAATTCTTATGTTTGGTGTCCAGTGTGAACTGGATATATATTATTCCTATTATGTTTCCTAATTTATTATTTAGAGGGATATTTGATGTCTTTCTTTCTACAGTTTTAACTTGAATTCACCTTACTTTTTGTCAATCGTCTAGGTGATTGACTTGGTTTTCCTAAACAGACAATCACATAGGAAGGCAAAAACAGTCTAGCAGTTTTTCCAATTTCCTTTTGTTATAAATTATGTTATATGAATAAAATGAAATTTTATGACAAAATGCATAATGAATAAAAGTTTATATGAAGTAAAGTGCAGCCACTGAAAAGGATGAAGGACTGTCATTGAAAGGATGTCTAAGATATAGTAGTTGGTGAAAGAAACTTACAAAACAATACATATTATCGACCAGCAGAATGTCCCTGTCTACATATAATAACAGGACTTTAAAATGCTGTTTGACCTAATGTAAGGGGGAAATGGAAAGAAGAAATGAGTTTATATGGCTATGAGTCTCTAAAAAAGAGTCTGGAAGTTGTCAGGAGGATTGCCCTTATGCACACCTGAGCAGAGTCTCAGAGACAGACAAAGTAGATACAACCCCAGGAATTGGTTCTTTTGAGGGCTAAAGAGACCCACGGGTTCTATGGTCATGGCAGATGGGGTTCACTGCCATGTCAGTGGGCCCTTCTTTGGAGCTGGTGTTTCTGCATGATGGAATGGGACTCAGATGGGATCTCTTTTCACGGGACTTTCATGCTACTTTATTGGAATTGTAGTTGGTGCTGGCGTTTAAGATATATCTAGGGGATTTGAATCTCTGGACTGACAATGATAGCCACGCCCTGAACCTCAACAGACTTCAACTCCTACACTCTGATTTATTGGACTTACCCCACTCAGCTAACATGGAGTTGAAGACTGTCAACCACCACACCATGGAGCCTAGAGTGCCTACAACTGAAAGCAGGAGGATTGCATCCAGTATCCATGTGGAATCTAAGCCCCCTCTTGACATAGAAGTGCAATGGACACAACCATTCCAATGTCCACAGAGAAAATGTGGCATTGGTGTGGGAAAAGTAGCCATGGTGGCTGTTGGGTGCGGGGAATGGGAGGAAGAGATGAGATGTGGAGGCATTTTCGGGACTTGGAGTTGTCCTGGGTGGTGCTTCAGGGACAATTACCGGACATTGTAGATCCTCCCAGGGCCCACTGGATGGAACGTGGGAGAGTATGGGCTATGATGTGAACCATTGACCATGAAGTGCAGCGATGCCCAGAGTTGTACTTACCAAATACAATGGATGTGTCCTGATGATGGGAGAGAGTGTTGCTGTGGGGGCGGTGGGGTTGAATGGGACCTCATATTTTTTGAATGTAATATTTTAAAAAAATGAATAAAAAAATTAAAAAAATAAAAAATAAAAAAATAATTGGGATGTCTTAAAAAAAACAATACATATTATCATTCTATTTGTGTTTTTTTTACAGCGCCAACTATATGGATAAAAGTAAATGCAGAAGCATTGCAGATGTGGCTTAAGCAGTTGAGTGCTTGCTTCCCACATGGGAGGTCCTGGTTTTGGGTTCCCAGTGCCTCCTAACAAAAATCAAAAACAAGTAACAAGCAAAAAAAATGAAAAAATCAACTCAGGGGAGCCAAACTGGCTCAGTGGTTGAGTACCAGCTTCCCACATATGAGGTCCTGTGTTCAATCCCTGACCTCCAGTACCTAAAATAAACAAATAAATAAATGAAGAAACAAGATCTGGAAGAATTTACAGAAAACTGCTAATGGGAGAGGGATATAAGATGGGAGATGGGAAAATATATCTCTAAAAACATTTTTTACATGTTTTTGGTACAACAACCATGTAAAAATGTGTGTAGGTCAATTCTGTAAAATCTCCTTAAATAAAATGAGATTTCTCAGAAGCATAGATCTGAGACAGCATGAAGCACAAACACCAGGGCAGGTTGGCATACATGCATTTGTTCAACCAGTTTCCTCCAAGGGAATAGCCACTGGTGCTAGAGCAAAAGGAAGGAGATTGGTCAGAGGAAAGGTACTCAAGACCAAAACCAAGCAAATAAATAAAACAGACAGACAAGCAGTAAACTTGGAAATGGAGTTCAAGGCAAGAAAGAACACTTAGCCAGTGAAGACTCTCTACCTTGTCTGTGACTTTAAGAAAAGTTCTCAACCTATAGAGAAAGTAGTGATGACATCCATTTTCCAGTCTTTTAGGCTCCGCTTGGACTCTCGCGTTTTACCATTACACAGTGAAAATAATAACACCAGCAATATCAGACTTCAGCTTAGAACTCTCTGCCTGTGAGACACCTCTCCAAGGGCTTTACAAACAGTAGTTTATAAATGGCTAAAAAGCACATGAAAAAATGCTCCAAATCTCTAGCTATCAGGGAAATGCAAATCAAAACTACAATGAGATACCATCTTACTCCCATAAGATTGGCAGCCATGAAAAAAACAGTAGAATACAAATGCTGGAGAGGATGTGAAGAAAGGGGAACACTCATCCACTGCTGGTGGGAATGCAGAAATATCCAACCATTCTGGAGGACAGTTTGGCGGTTTCTCAAAAAATTATCCATAGATTTGCCATATGACCCAGCAATACCACTGCTGGGTATATACCCATCAGATCTGAAAACAAGGACACAAACCGATATATGTACACCAGTGTTCATAGCAGCATTGTTCACTATCGCCAAAAGTTGGAATCAATCCAAATGTCCATCAACAGATGAGTGGATCAATAAAATGTGGTATATACACACAATGGAATACTACTCAGCTGTAAGAACCAATACACTACAATTGCACGTGATAACATGGATGAACCTTGAGAATCTTATGTTGAGTGAAGCAACCCAGGCATTGAAGGACAAATACTATATGACCTCAATGACATGAAATAAGTTAACTGCCTCAGAGAGCTAGAGTCTGGAAAAGTGGCTTACAGGAAATCGGGGGGTGGAGGAAGGATGTGAGTTAATGTCTGCAGGGGTGGAATCTGTGAAGAGCTGGTGGTAAGTATGAGCACAAAGAAGGGACAAAATGGGGGCAAGGGGTTACCTTCGGGTGGGGTTTTCTGGGTTTGAGGGGGGCTGGGGATGGGAAGAGGGGTAATATTGTCCAAGAAATAGGTGGGAGGGAGGGGCAACATACGAACATGGGAGAGTGTCAGAAGTTTGTTGAGAACTAAATGTTGAGTAAAACGTATCAAAGTATAAGTAGGAGGGTTACCTGGTTAGGATGCTCAGGGGGTATGGTCTGATGCGTGACGGACTCCGGAGGGAATAGCTGAAGGCTCATTTTGCCAAGGTGGGTTCTACCATTGGGTGGGGTGGACCCATATCCTGGGGAAGACTAATGCCGTCGAATAGAGAGAACTGTATCTCTCGTGAGAAAGGACGGCTCCCAGGGCATTAGATTGGCAGGCGTTGTGGGCCCTAAGGGGAGGGGGAAATGGATGTGCAATGGATGGAACAAAGGTAAATAAGGGGGCAAAAGAGGAGTTATGTGAGAGTACACGAGGATGAATATAAAACAGCTAATATTACACCAAAAACATATAGGGGATGACAGACTAATAATGAAAACCATAAGACAAAACATAGGATAACTAAAAAATTTAGAAAACTGTACAACCTAAAGTATGGACCACATAGTAAGCACAAATGTCACCTTGTTTGAAAACTATAGTTTCGGAATCTGTACATCAGTTTCAGGAAATATGATATGAATAAGTTAAAAGATTATTGCTGTGGAAGGGAAAAGGTTTTATGGTGGATCTGGGGAAATACTGTATATTGTATATATGAATTTCGGTGATCTAAGACTCTTCTGAAGCTGACATTATGTTGGGATTCACTTTACGGGAAGTTTTGGATCACAGAGTGGTTCAACAATGGCAGCGGAGGAATACTGATATGGGATGTTATTGACAGGATATATATGGTTGACAGGGAGTTATACAGGGCATATGCCCAGGGTATATGGTAATGTCTATATATATTCATAGTGGAAACAATTAAAAACAACAGCTGGGGGGGTACTGGGCTCCTGGCCGGGGGGTCACTGTTGTGGGCCCTGGGAGAGCAGCGGCAATCCTCCAGGTGCAACAGCAAGAACCAGGAAGGAAGGAGGGCCCAACAGTGGGCTCTTGATACTAATGGTTACACTTTTGAGCCTATACACGTGCAATAAGAACAAGGCCTAGAGTAGCATTGTGCCTGGGGGTTTCCTCCTGACAGCCTTTATGTTACTCAAATGTGGCCACTCTCACAGCCAAACTCAGCGTGTAGATGCGATGCATTCCCCCCAGAGTGGGACACGACACCCGGGGATGAGCCTCCCTGGCACCGAGGGATCACTACCACATACCAGCTGAAGATGCAACTAGAAAATGACCTTGAATTAAAGATTCAATGCGGAACAGCAGAATATACCTGTCTACATATAATAACATGACTTCGGGAAGCTGTTTGACCTAATGTAAGGGGGAAATGGAAAGGAGAAATGAGATTATAAGGCTGTGAGTCTCTAAAAAAGAGTCTGGAGGTTGTCAGAAAGAATACCCCTATGTACAACTGAACAGAGTCTAAGAGACAGATAAGGTAGATACAACCCCAGGTATTGGTTCTTTTGAGGGATAAAGAGACCCACGGGTTCTATGGTCATGGCAGAAGGGGTTCACTGCCATGACAGATGGCCCTTCTTTGGAGCTGGTGTTTCTGCGTGATGGAATTGGACTCAGAGGGGATCTCTTTTCACAAGACTTGCATGCTACTTTATTGGAATTGTAGTTGGTGCTGGGTTTAAGATATATGTAGGGGATTTGAATCTCTGGACTGATAATATGACACCCAGGCCCAGAGCCTCAACAGACTTCAGCTCCTACACTTTGATTTATTGGACTTACCCCACTCAGCTAACATGGAGTTGAAGAAGGTCAACCACCACAACATGGAGCCTAGAGTGTCTACAACTGGAAGCGGGAGGAGTGCATCCAGTACCCATGTGGAATCTAAGCCCTCACTTGACATAGGTGTGCAATGGACACAACCAATCCAATGTCCACAGAGAAAATGTGGAATGGGTGTGGGAAGGGTAGCCATGGTGGCTGCTGGGTGTGGGGAACGGGAGGAAGAGATGAGATGTGGAGGCGTTTTCGGGACGTGGAGTTGTCCTGGATAGTGCTTCACGAACAATTACGGGACATTGTAGATCCCCCCAGGGCCCACTGGATGGAACGTGAGAGAGTCTGGGCTATGATGTGGACCATTGACTATGGGGTGCAGTGATGCTCAGAGATGAACTTACCAGGTGCAATGGATGTGTCATAATGATGGGAGAGAGTGTTGCTGTGGGGGGAGTGGGGGGCGGGGGCGGTGGGGTTGAATGGGACCTCATATTTTTTTTAATGTAATTAAAAAAAATAATAAATAATTTTAAAAAACCACAGTAGTTTATATAACCTCAGTAGTTCATTTAATCTCATAACAGCACTAGCAGGTGGGTGCTGCTTCCATGAGGCACAGGAAACATGTAACTTGTAGGCATGCAGCCACAGCTCTTCCTAAAATGGCTGATAATGCCAAATGGCGTCGGTCTGCGCTACCTTCCCGCGCGGTGCCAAACTGAAACCTTCCTCTTCCCCTGGCAACAAGAATACGGCAGCCTATCAGCATTGCACCTGGACCTTGACCTATGAAAACTCGCCACACCGCACCAACCCCCTCTCCCTGCCCATATAAGCTGTAGCACTTCCTCAATAAACCAGACCTGCGCCAGGAGCCTGTGTCTCCAGAGCGGTCGCTGTGTGTGAAAGTCTCTGCCCGTCCTTACCTGCTCGGCTCCTCTTCTGGGCCCTCCTGAGCCGCGGTAACCTCGGCACAACAGTGTACCCTCTCCGGTCCGGCTCCTACCGACCCTTTCCACGTGCCCCGTCTGGCCCGCTCCAGCAGGGTCGAGCGGGCGGCAGAAGTGGCTGAGCAGGAAGTAGGCAGCAACGGTACCTTGAGAGAGCAAACCCACTAGCCCCACCCGGCGAGGCCCCGAGGAAAGGAGCAAGCCCGAAAAAACAGCAACAGTAACTGATCCAAAATCGCACAGCTAGAATGTCACAGAACCAGGATGAGAACCCAGTTCGTTTGACTACAAAGTTCTAGCCTTCTATCCCTTCATGATGCTGTCTCCTATTGGTCCTCCTGGGAGGCAAGCAAGCCAATCCTGTTCTCCAATTTTTTTGGGGGGGGTCACTGAACACAAATCCTAGAAACATTTAGTCTCTCTGCCATTCAAGAAAAGGAGTGTGTCCTCAGTCCCTCTTACAGTTGTCTGTGCTCTATTGTCTCAGTTATCACATTAGACTGAGTGGGACAACCATTATGGGGCTTGCCAAATCTCATCATAACAGCTATTTGAGTTCCTCAGGGAAATAGTATAATTTTTTACAAAAGCACTGCTTTTACTATTATCCATTTGACATCATATAAAAATCCATGAGCTACCTCTAGATAATTCCCATAGGGGTCACACTTTAGTGTTAACAATATAGTTGGTCTATGTCAGAGACTTGGAAGGTAATGTGGCCTGAAAAGTACAATTATACACAGCTAAAATTTCTATGATTAAACACCCCCTTTATGATAGGACGTGTACAATATAAAAGTAGTAACTTCAGAGCCATGGCCATGACTGGATCCAGAGATTAGGAAAGTAGAAAATCCTACCTGAGATTGAGTTCCTATACAGTTCGCGATTGGATCTTGAGGCCCAAATCACTGACCATTTCCTGGTGGACCTGTTAAAATATGATAAAATTAGTTAATTTTGGTAAACTCTCCAAAAGAATAAGTTTTAGTGGAGAGATTCTGTATGAAACAGACAAGAGCACTGAGGACAAGATAGCTGAGTATCCAGGAAACTGATAAGATGGTACTCAACCATGAGTAAAAGCTACTGTATCTTCCAGCACCTTTCACTCACCGTATTTAGTTCTAAACTAGAGGTAACCCAGGTGGTGGTGGCCAGTGTTTGGATAAATCCATTAGTGTAATTACAAGGTTCTGAAGGCCATTGTGAGTCACCATGACTCCTCTTGGTGCTTAACCAATCAGGCTCTGGGACTCAGGGAGGGAGAAAAGGAGGAGACAGGCATTTTTCCTCTCCCTCCTTGCCCTCTCTTTCAGATCAGTTGCTACTCATGTAGGAACTGTGGTTGCTCAGAGTAACCTCACTGGTCTGGGAAGTAAAACACGCAGATACAGCAAGATTATCTGCTATTACAAAATGAATGACTTGATGAACCCCAATCCCCCTGGGTAGTGAGGGTGTGGGGGACTGTCCTTTGTCCAAATTAGCATACAGAAGTGGTTATAAGCACAAGATCAAGAGACAGATGTCTGATTCCAATCCTGCCTTTGTGTGACATTCAGAGGACCTCTCTGATCCTCATCTTCCCCTTTGTAAAGTGGAGAAAATAATTGTACCTCCTCCCTTAGATGTTTGTGAAGATTAAATGAGATGATACTACAAAAGCACCCAGAACAATGGCATGGAGGGACATGCTCAGATGATCTCAGCATTTATCACCGTGGTAATCTCAGCCAGCCACTCCTTATTTAAGCAGTTTCAGTTGAATATATATTCAGTTCCCTCAGAATTCACCTCGCACGGGGGAGTGGATGTGGCTCAAGCAGTTGAGTGCCCACCTCCCACATGGGAGGTCCCAGGTTCAGTTCCTGGTGCCTCTTAAGGAAAAACAGACAATGAGCAAAAACAATGAGCAGACAAGAAAACAATACTAAAAAGTAACCATTGAATTGTATACCTAAAAATGTCAGAATTATAAGGTTTGTGAACTCTATGTCAATAAAATTAAATTTTAAAAAATTCACCTCATCAATGGGGCTCTTTCTCCCTATCACCCTCATATTTCCAAAGACGAAGTCTTAGAATAAGGCAAAGCTCATGGTCCTCACAGTATCAGAACAAGCAGCGTTCCTGCGTTTCAAGTGGGTCTCCATACCATGGCTTGACTGTCAGTTTCTTGGCCATGCAATTGTTTATATTCACTCAAGAGAGGACATTCCATTTGTGTCCCTGAAATTCATGCCAGCAACTGCTGTTTAGAACCTCAGTTGGGATGACTCATTATGTGCCATTATCCCAGTGAGTAGGGCAACTACCTTTGCAGACGTGCATGGTCTCAATCCCAGGTCTCATGGGACTGGGAATTCCAAGCTATACCTCAGATTCCATAGGGTCCCAGCTTGGGCTGTTAGGCTTGAAGTACTCCTGATGATGATGATACCAATGGTACTTAGGTGAGTTATTGCCCCAGGTCAAGTACAAGACTGCGCAATCTTTTCACCTACAGAAACACCAACCTTCAGCCGCTGTCAACAGTGTTGCCATTGGCAGGGAGATGTGTGTGTCCTTAGGCAAGAAAATACTTTTTTATTGGCACAGCAAGAGGCACTGATGTAAAGGTGAGTTTCATGCCCAATTGGAACAAATGGTTAAAACAGCAGCAGCAGCATCTTTAAATGTAAAGGGCAATTGTGTACTGCACATAACTGGTGCGATGTTTATAATTAATTTATAGAAATCCAGACAAAATAATGACAGTCCTCTCTTGCTTTAGAAATCAAATTAATTATTGAAATGTTTCCCACTTTGCCTGACCTAAGTTGAGAACCCAAAGCACTAACATAAGGCAAATATGTGTACAGATTCCATTGCTGACATTGGCTGTGCAAATGTGGGCCATTTGTGTTGACTTCTCTAAGTTTCATTTCCTCAGTGGAGGAAAGTGGAGGCTCACAATCACTTCTAACCCAGAGTTTGTCAATGAAATGTCTGTTATAAAATGTCTCACCCATTTTTGATGTTTGAGCTTTGACAGATTTCAAGTCAAAGCTGATAAGAAATTCATGTTCAGGGAGGAGTTCAAACCACACAAGTTCTGGCCAGCACAAACTGGAACCCTCTGCCCAGTCCCACTTCCTAAGCACAAGAAAACCTCAAATCTAATATCCTTTCCCTGTTTTCTCAAACCATTTTAAGATCACATTGAGTAGCCGGCCCTGCTCTATCCAAAAAGCTTCATTATGCAAATAATAAACCTGTTAATACCCTCTTAGTTCATGTGTCAGCCTCGACATCTAAAACCAGTTTTGGGGAAACGGACTTTGGCCCAGTGGTTAGGGCGTCCGTCTACCATATGGGAGGTCCGCGGTTCAAACCCCGGGCCTCCTTGACCTGTGTGGAGCTGGCCATGCGCAGTGCTGATGCGCGCAAGGAGTGCCGTGCCACGCAAGGGTGTCCCCCGCGTGGGGGAGCCCCCACGCGCAAGGAGTGCGCCCGTGAGGAGAGCCGCCCAGCGTGAAAAGAAAGAGCAGCCTGCCCAGGAATGGCGCCGCCCACACTTCCTGTGCCGCTGACGACAACAGAAGCGGACAAAGAAACAAAAACAGACAAAGAAACAAGACGCAACAAATAGACACCAAGAACAGACAACCAGGGGAGGGGGGAAATTAAATAAATAAATAAATCTTTAAAAAAAAAAAAATAAATAAAAAATAAAACCAGTTTTGGTTGAGGGTTCCACTGCATCTCTGTGGGGGTGGTAACAGCTACTGGCATAGTGAATAGGATGCTGAGACCATGGCCATGACCATCAGGTGCTTTTCAGGTCTTGGTTGGAGTTGCTAATTGTCTCTGCTGCCTACTAAAAGGGCGCACTTTGAACTGTGTTGCTTTATTCTGCATTTGATAAGAACTACCAAGCCACTGTTATCAATTTAACTTAGCTAAGCTGGAAATTTAAGTAGAATTCAAGGGGAAAATTATGGGATTGGGGCCTTCCTGAAAGTGACCCGGGTTGTGTGTCTTTTTCCAGAATAAGCCATGCCTGATGCTAGGCTTAGGGGAATGATGCTTACCCTGTGGCTGTTGATTGTGTCTCTCAATCAACCATTGGCCCCCATTCTATAGAGCACTGAATGGAAAGAACTATACCCTGTGCAATATATGTGCCCCTCAAGTGGAAGAGCAGTCAGGATGTGGTGTAGTAGACTGAATTATGACTCCAACAAAGACACAGTCTTAATCCACATTCCTATAGGTGTGCACCCACTGTAGACAGGAGCTCTTGTTCTTTTTAGTTAAACTGTGATCCAACTGAATTAAGGTTGATCTTAACCGATCTTACTGGAGGCCTTATAAAGAGGAAAAAACAAATACCAGAAATTTGGAGAGGGCCACAGGGAAACACCAGAAGCCAGCAGAAACCTGAAGAAAGGGGAAAACATTGCCATGTGACAGGAGGCAGAGTTACAAGCCAAGGAACCCTAAGGATTGTTTCAGCAGCCAGCGCCAGAATGCTACAGTCTTAGGTAGAAAGAAATCCTTGCTGATATCTTGATTTTGTATTTAACCTAGCCTCAAAACCATGAGTCAATAAATTCCTGTCATTAAGCCAGAATCAGTTTGTGATATTTGTGAAAGCAGCTCTGGCAAACTAAGACACGTGGCATGACAAGCCCACACTCTTAAATGCAAATAGTTCACCAGGAGCCTACAAAATGTTTTCACTGTTGCTGCTGCTTATGCCTCTGCTGGAACAAAGATCCTGGTTCTCGGGGTTATAGGGGGAAATATTTATGGCACTTCTTGAGGAACAACCAAGGTGTTACCTCAGACATGACTTAGGCCCAGTATACTTAACCCAAGAAAGCAATCATTGCTGTGACAGGTTGAAATTATTTTATGAATCCCCAAAAGAGAAAGATTATGTTTTTCAACTACTTTATTCCTGTGGGTGTGACACCCTTTGGATGCACTAAATTTGGTTGAGGGTCATTTGATTAGATTACTTGATAAGATGGCTTTAGGGCTTTTGATTGGGCTATGTCAGTGAGGTGTGGCTCAGGTTGAGTCTCTGCCCTCTTGCTGGGTCTGATTTAAACCTCGAGACAGACAGACAAAGGAAAAGGAAGCTTCCATGTTTGATCTTCCCATGTGAGGATCCCTTAAGCACAAAGCCCCAAGGGCCTGGGCCCATGCAGCAGCTCAAGAGATGAGCCTTGCTATATATGGGATAACTCACAGCTGAACTCATGAAGAAAGCAGAACAGCTGAGACTGATCTAGGGGGCCCAGAAAGAGACAAGCCCTATGCCTGGTTGCCCTCAGCTGAGTTTAAATCTTGGCAGAGATCATCTGCCATCTTGCTTCAACAGGGCAGCTGACTTTGGTGAGAAAGCACCTCTGATGGTGCCCCAGTTTGTACTTCTCATGGCCTTGGAACTGTAAGCTTTTAGCCCAAATAAATCGCCTTTATAAGATCCAACCCATCTCTGTACTTTACATTGGCAGCCCTTTGGCAAATAAAAATAATTGCTATGGCAGAGGGTCCTAATTGATGAGCCAATTTAATGATTTGTGACTATCTGAAGGAAGAAACTTATAAATATGAGCAAAGGGGAGAGGACCCCCTAGGTATATCTTAAGCACTAAAAATTAAAATTTAAAATAAAAACAAACAAGAGCAACAAGAAAAAACTGGGTACAGGGGGAAAAAACAAAAAGCTGAGAGAAATGTCCAGAACTTCACTCAACTGGAAACCCAACACTTACTGAAAAAAAGTTATACAATAAAAAGATAAAAGGATTGATATTAATTCTTCTTTAAATGTTTGGTAGAATTCAGAGTGAAGCCATCTTGTCCTGGGCTTTCCTTTGGTAGAAGACTTTTGATTACTGAGTCAATTTCTGTACTTGTTATAGGTTTGTTGATGCTTTCTATTTCTTCTTGAGTCAATTTGGGTAATTGATATATTTCTAGGAATATTTCCATTTCTTCTAGATTATCTAGTTTGTTGGCATTCAATTGCTTATATTGTTCTCTTATAATCCTTTTATTTCTGTAAGGTGAGTAGTGTTATCACCATTTTCCTTTTTGATTTTAGTTATTTCCATCTTTTCTCTTTTTTTCTTTATCAGTCTAGCTAAAGGTTTGTCAGTTTTATTTATTTATTTTCAAAGAACCAACTTTTTGTTTTATTCTCGCAATTGTTTTTCTATTCTCGATTTCATTTATCTCCACTCTAATATTAATTATTTCCTTTCTTTGGCTAACTTTGGGTTTACTTTGCACTTGTTTTTTACTTCCAAAGAAAAATCCAGACTAGATGGCTTCACTGGCGAATTCTACCAAGAATTTGAAAAAGAATGTATACCAACCCTTCTCAACTCTTCCAAAGAATTCAAGAGGAGAAACACTTCCTAATCCAGTATATGAGGTCAGCATTACTCTGATATCAAAGCCTGGTAAAGACATCACAGACCAATTTCCATTATGAACATAGAGTCAGAAATCCTTCACAAAATACTAGCATACCAAATCCAATGGCATATTAAAAAGATTATACACCATGTTCAACTGGGATTCATCCCAGGAATGAAAAGGTATTTCAGCATATGAAAATCAATCAATGTAATACATTACATAAATAGAATGAAGAGAAAAAACACAATTATCTCAATAGATACAGAAAAGGCATTTAACAAAATCCAGCATCATTTCTTGATAAAGACACTCAAAAAAGTAGGAAAAGAAGGAAACTTTCTTAGCATGATAAAGGTCATTTATGAAAAATCCATAGCTACCATCATACTCAATGATAAAATAATTTAAGCTTCCCCCTATGATGAGGAATGCAGCAAGGATGCCTGATTTCACCACTGCTATTCAATATTGCCAGAGCAGTTACGTAAGAAAAACAAATAAATGTATTCAAATTGGAAAGGAACAAGTAAAGCTATATCTATTTGCAGATAACATGATGTTATATATAGAAAACCCAAAGGCATGAGCAACAAAAGAAACAATAACCAACCTTGATTTCAACAAAATTTCCTTCAATGCACAAAAGTTTTTAATTACCAAGAAAGTGAAAAGACAACCTACGGAATGGGAGAAAATAGTTTCAAACCATAGATCGAATAAGGGTTTAATATTCAGAATGTATGAAGAATTCTAACAACTTAAAAAGACAATCCAATTTAAAAATGGGGCAAATGACTTAAATAAACATTTCTCCAAAGAAGATACACAAATAGCCAATAAGGACATGAAAAGATGTTCAACTTCATTATTCATTAGGGAAATGCAAATTAAAACCACAATGAGCTATCACTTCACATCTATAAGGATGGTTATTATTAAAAGAATAGAAAATATTCTTTGGATTTGGAGGAATTGGAAATCTAGTTCATTGCTGGTGGGAAATATAAAATGGTATAGCCACTGTGGAAAGCAATATGGCAGTTCCTCAGAAAGGTAAATACAGAGTTACCATTTGACCTGGCAACCCCACTTCTTAGTATATACCCAAAAAAGTGAAAGCCAGGTCACAAACAAATACTGGTACACCAGTGTTTATAACAGCATTATTCACAAAACTGGAAACAACCCAAAGTCCATCAACAAATGAATCGATAAACAAAATGCTACATACACACAATGGAATATTATTTAGCCATAAGAAAAATTAAGTTATGAGGCATGACTCTATGGAAAACCTTGACAACCTTATGCTCAGTGAAACAAGCAAGACCCATAAGGGCAAAAACTGTATGATTTAATTTATAAGCAATGACTAGAAACAGAAAATTCAAAGAGATAGTAAGCAGATTAGAGGTTACAAGGAGAGGGAGGAATAGGGAGAAGGAGGGAGTATTTGTAAAAAGGAAGAGAAAAAAAAGATGAAAGGGTGCTCATTGGCTTCTGTACCTTTGGATTCTGCAATTAAACTAGAAATCAATAACAAGGAAAATATTTTGTAATTAAACAACACAGTCTTAAACTACCAGTGGTCAAAGAATAAGTCACAAGGAAAATTAGAATATACTTTAAGCTGAATGAAAACAAAAACACAACATATGCAAACTCAAAAGATTTAGCAACAGCAGTGCTCAGAGGAATATCTATATATGTAAATGCCTACAATTAAAATTGAGAAAAATCTCAAATCAGTATACCTTATAGCATAAGGAACAATTAAAAAAAAAACATTAAAGCCAAAGCTAGCAGAAGGAAGGAAACAATAAAGATTAGAGTGGAGATAAATGAAATGAGAATAGAAAAACAATAATCAATGAAACCAAAATTAAATATAGAAGATACAAATTATAAAATCATAAATGAAAGTGGGGACGTAGCTACCAATATCACAAAAAAAGGAGTATCATGTGGAGTTGAAGAAGGACAACCACCACACCATGGAGCCTAGAGTGATTACAACTGAAAGTGGGAGGATTGCATCCAGCATCCATGTGGAATCTGAGCCTCCTCTTGACATAGAGGTGCAATGGACACAACCAATCCAAAGTCCACATAGAAAAGGTGGCATTGGATTGGGAAAAGTGGACATGGTGGCTGATGGGTATGGGGAAAGGCAGGAAGAGATGAGAGGTGGAGGCGTCTTTGGGACATGGAGCTGCCCTGGATGGTGCTTCAGGGGCAATCACCGGACATTGTAAATCCTTACAGGGCCCACTGGATGGAATGGGGGAGAGTATGGGCCATGATGTGGACCATTGACCATGAGGTGCAGAGGTGCCCAAAGATGTACTTACCAAATGCAATGGATGTGTCATGATGATGGGAATGAGGGTTGCTGGGGGGGGAGAGGTGGGGTGGGGGTGGTGGGGTTGAATGGGACCTCATATATATATATATATTTTTAATGTAATATTATTACAAAGTCAATAAAAAAAAAGTTTATGGCAAAAAAAAAAAAGGAGTACCATGAAAAGTGTAAGCCCCAACCCAAATAAATAACCTATTGAAATGATCAATTTCAAAGTAATGAGGAAGTTACCAAAACTGAATCAAGAAAAAATAGAAAATATGAATAGATTTATAACAATGAAAGTGATTGAGTAAGTCCTCAAAACCTCCCAATAAAGAAGAGCCTAGACCCAGAATGGCTTGCCTGGTGAATCCTACCAAGCATTTATATAGCATGCAATGCAAATGTCAAACTCTTCCTAGAAATAAGAGAGAACACTTTCAAAATTATTCTATCTGGCAAGCATTATTACCATAATGCCAAAACCAGACAAAGACATTACAAAAAAATGAAACAATAGACCAGTATCACTTATATATATAGATGAAAAAAATCCTCAACAAAATATTAGCAAATCAAGCTCAGCAATATATTAACAGGAGAATACACCATAATTAAGTGGGATTAATCCCAGGAATGAAAGAGTATTTAAATATATGAAAGTCAATCCATTTAATATACATTAATAGAATGAAGAAAAATAATGAAATGCAGAAAAAGCATTTGGCAAACTTCAACACCAATTCATGATGAAATCATTCATTAAAAATAGGAATAGAAGGGAACTTTATCAACATGGTAAAGGGCATCTATGAAAAACCCACAGCTAACATCATACTCAATTGTGAAACACTGAAAGCTTTCCTCCTAAGATCAGGAACAAGACAAAGATGCCTGCTTTTGCAACTTCTGTTCAGCATTGTAGTAGAAATTCTAACCAGAACAATTAGACAAGAAAAAAGAAATAAAACATATTCAAATTAGAAAGGAAGTAATAAAATTATCTCACTTTAAGACAACATGATCTTACATAAAAAATCCTAAATAATCCACATGAAAAATTTAGAGCTAATAAACAAATACAGTAAAAAGTGCAGGATACAAGATTAATTCATGCATGAGCACATGTACACAGACACACATCCACACACACACACAAACCAGTTTTATTTCTATATATTAGCAATGAACAATCCAAAAAGGAAACTTGGGAAAATATCCATTTACAATAGGATTGAAAAGAATAAAATACTTGTGAAAAAATTTAGGATCAAAAAGAATAAAATACTTACGACAAAATGTAACCAAGGAGGTTTAAGACTTGTACACTGAAAACTACAACACAATGCTGAAAGAAATTAAAGATCTAAACAAATGGAATGAAAGCCTGAGTTCAGGAATTAAAAGACATTATTGTTAATGTGTCACTCCAAAGTGTCTACATATTCATTTCAATCTGTATCAAAGTCTCAAAAATGATACTCAAAGAAAGGGAAAAAGCCAATCCTAAAATTCATATAGATTTGCAAGGGCCCTCAAATAGACAAAACAATCTTGAAAAAGAAGAAGAAAGTTGGAGGAATCACAAAACAGTGTGGTACTAGCATGAGGATAGGCATACAGATCAAGGGAATAGAACTGAGAGTCCAGAAACAAGCCCTTTTATTCACAAGCATTTGATTTTTGACAAGGATGCCAAACAATCCAATGCAGAAAGAATATCTTCAACAAATGATACTGAACAATGTGATATCCATACACAAAAGAATGAATTTGAACCCTTACCTCACTTCATATAGAAAAATTAATTAAAAATGGATAAATGCCTAAATATAAGAGTTTATACTATGAAACCATTAGAAGAAAACATAGAGCAGATCTTCATGACCTCAAATTTGGCAATGGATTCTTAGATATGACACTAAAATCATGAGCAAAGAAGGAAAAATAGATAAACTGAACTTCATTAAAATTATAACTTTTTTGCTTCAAAGAACTCCATCAAGAAAAGACTGGGGAGCAGATTTGGCTCAAGTGGTTGAGTGCCCACCTCCCACATGGCAGGTCCTGGGTTTGGTTCCTGGTACCTCCTGAAAAAACAAAGACAATAAGTAAAACAAATGAAAAACCAACTCAGGGAAGCTGATGTGGCTCAGTGGTTGAGTGCTGGCTTCCTAATTATGAGGTCCTGGGTTCAATTCCTGACCCCTGGTACCTGGGGGAAAAAAACGTTAACCAATTGAATGGGAGAAAATTGCAAATCATATATATGAAAAGGGACTCGTATCTAGAGTATATATAGAACTTCTACAACTCAACAAGATAAAGGCAAATAGTCCAGTTAAAAATGGGCAAAAATCTGAAGATACTTTTCTCCAAGAAAGATATACCAATGGCCAATAAGCACTTGGAAAAATACTCAACATCATTAGTTATCTGAAAAATGCAAATCCAAACCACATGGAGCACTAGACTTGCCCTACAAGCAATGCTAATGGGAGTTCTTCAGGACTGAAAGAACACCAGACAGTGGTTCAAAGCGGCATAACTAAATAAAGATGTGCAGTAAAAGCAAACATTTGGGTAATTTAAAATGCCAGTATTATTGTAGTTGATTGTTGGGTACGCAACTCCACTTCTTACTACCTACAGATGCAAACACGTAAATGAATAAAAAGTAATGAGATTATTCACAATTGCCAAAAGATGGAAACCACCCAAGTGTCCATCAACCAACGAATAGATAAACAAAATGTAGTATATACATACGATGGAATACAATGCTGCAGTAGGAAGAAATGAAATTGGGACACATGATAACATGAATGAATCCTGAAGACATTATGCTAAGTGAAGTAAGACAGACACAGAAGGACAAATATTGCATGGTCTCATTAATATGAACTAAATACGAAGAATAAATGCATGGAGTTAAAACCTAAACTATATGATATTAGGAGATAAGAGGAGAGCTGAGAAGGACTACTGATGCTATATGTACATAGAAGTTTAATTAACTTGACTGTAAAAGTGTGGAAATGGACAGAGTTGATGGCAACAAATTTAAGTGAGTTACATCTGGTTTATAAATGGGATTGTGGCTGGAAGGGGTAGTCTAGGGATAATCTAGGAATGGAATAATACAGTAAACCAAGAGATGGATGAGAATTAGGGTTGTTGGTACAAATACAAGAGTGTCCTTCTGTAAGCTAGAGTGTATGTACATCACTATTGCAGGGTGGTGGAAATGTGGAGAAGCATGGGAAAAATACAATTGGTGTGATCAATGGACTGTGGTGGTTAACAATACTGTAATATTCTTGCATCAATGTCAAAGATGTACTGTGTTGATAATGGGGGGTATGGAAAAAGTATGGCAAATGTATGTTATGGACCATGGTTGGTGGTAATAGTCTGATGATATTACCTCATAATCTGTAACAAATGTTCCACCACAGTATGTTGTGTTGGTGAAGAGGTGTTGTATGGGAATTCTACATGTGTATGATTGTTTTGTAAGCTAACCATTTCTGTAATAAAAATATATTTTAAAAAAACAGGGAGCAGGAGAGACGACAAGATGGTGGCAGACTAAGGAGCTCCTAGAGTAAACTCCTGCTACAGGGCAGTTAGTAAATACCCAGAGCTCTCTGGAGCTAGCTGTAGCACCTGTTTGGGGCCTCCAGGAGGGAAGAGCATCCTGCAACATCCGTGAAGGAGTGGAAGGAGGAGACTGCCCATCTGCAGAGAAGACTCGTAAGTAGAGCGCTCCGCACCAGGGAGGCCGGTGCCCATCCTCCACCAGAGGCACAAGCCCACTTGGCGGCTGGAATTGAAAGCTCAACTTCCCCAAAAGGAGGAGGAAGAGACGGTAGGGCACCAACTTCAGCTAATGATGACTAAATTCAGTGGGCTAAAGTATAATCCTGAGAACAGCTAAAGTCTGAAACTGTCCACATCAGAAAGAGGCCGGGAGCCGCCATCTTAACTCTGCCCCCAGCACAGGGGAAGCGGGACGGACTGAGAATCCAGTGCTGATGGGGACCCGCTTCTTTCCATCCAGGTCAGATTGCAGCTCTAGCCTAGGCCCCAGCGCCACCTCCAGCAGGGAGGAAGCGGCAGGGACCTGTGCCAGCCTCTCCGGGAAATTGCTGGCCAAGCCACGGAGGCTGGTGATTGTCCTATTCTGGTGGTGCAAGCCGCCTCAGGAGCTGTTCTGTGACCAGAATTGGAAGCTCCATTTACCGGAAAAAGGGGAGGAGGAGATCGCTGGCTGCCAATTTCGGCTACTGATTCGTAGACATGGATGGCTAAGGAATAACCCTGGGGAACAGCTGCGGTGTGAATTTGTCCAAGCTAGAAAGGAGCCGGTGGCTGCCATTTTGACTCCGCCCCCAGCCTGAGGGGAAGCTGGCCTGACCAAATATCACAGTGCTGGTAGGAACCCGTTTCTTTCAACTGGATCAGGCTGCAGCCCTAGTGTAGGTTTCAGTCCCACCTCTGGCAGGGAGGAGGCTGGCTATCTCAGCACCAATCTATCCAGGGAACTGAGTGTACCTTTGGCTGGCAGAAACTGAATAATTAAAAGTCTATTGGGGCAACTATGGTCATCTTGGACCTGTACTACATAGATTACTGCCCACACCTGCAGCTCCATCCATGCCCCAGGCAGGGGAGAAAGGGGCGTGAAGCTTCATCAGTCTCTCTGGGCAACTATAGTCTTGGTCTGCCCAACTTGGATTATTCCACACAACTGTGATTCTGTCCCTACTTCTAGTAAAGGAGAAAGTTGGGAGAAGCTTCAACCATCCCTGGGGCAATGAGCACAGCTTGAGCTTCCAGTTTATAGCACCAATTACATCCTTGGCTCTTACTGCACAACCAGCAAGGGAGAAAGGGCCGGAAGCCCTAAACTAAAGAGAAAAACTGCACCCAGAATAAATATTCTAGTAAGCCAGATGCCAAGACACCAACCAAAAATTACAATCTACACCAAGAAACAGGAAGCTATGACCCAGTTAAAGGAACAAGATAAGCCTCCAGATGACATAAAGGAGTTGAGACAACTAATCACAGATGTTCAAACAAATCTCCTTACTAAATTCAATGAGATGGCTGAAGAGATTAAGGAGATTAAGAAGACACTGGATGAGCACAAAGAAGAATTTGAAAGCATGCATAGAAAAATAGCAGATCTTATGGGAATGAAAGGTGCAAAAAATGAAATTAAAAAAAACATTGGAAAAATAGCAGATTTGAGGAGGCAGAAGAAAGGATTGGTGAGCTTGAAGAAATGGCCTCTAAAGTGAACATACAAAAGAACAAATGAAAAGAATGGAAAAATTGAACAAGGTCTCAAGGAATTAAATGACAGCAAAAGGCATGCAAGCATAAATGTCATGGGTGCCCCAGGAGAAGAGAAGGGAAAAGCGGCAGAAGGAATATTTGAAGATATAATGGTAGAAAATTTCCCAACCCTATTGAAGGACATAGATATCCAAGTCCAAGAAGCACAATGTACTCCCATCAGAAAAAATCCGAATAGACCTACTCTGAGACACATACTAATCAGAATGTCAAATGCCAAAGACAAAGAGAGAATTCTGAGAACAGCAAGAGAAAAGCAATGCATAACATATAAGGAATACATAATAAGATTAAGTGCTGATTTCTTACCAGAAATCATGAAGGCAAGAAGACAGTGGTCTGATATATTTAAGATACTACAAGAGAAAAACTTCCAGCCAAGAATCTTATATCCAGCAAGACTGTCTTTCAAAAATGAGGGCAAGATTAGAATATTCACAGATAAACTGAAACTGAGAGAATTTCTAAGCAAGAGACCAGATTTTCAGGAAACACTAAAGGGTGTGCTAGAGCCTGAAAAGACAGGAGAGAGAGGCCTGGAGGAGAGTCTATAAGTGAAGATTATATCAATAAAAGTAACTAAATGTATCAAAACAGTGGTGAAAATAAAATATGATGGATAAAACTCAAGTAGTCAGGAATAAACTTAACCAACGATGTAAAGCATGCATTCAGAAAACTGCAACCCAATGTTAAAAGAAATCAAAAAAGTCCTAAATAACTGGAAGAACATTCCATGCTCATGGATTGGAAGATTAAATATCATTAAGATGTCAATTCTACTCAATTTGATATACATACTCAAAGCAACCCTGATAAAAATTCCACCAGCATTTAAAAAAAAATTGAAAACACAATTAGCAAATTTATTTGGGAGGGTAAGGGGTCCTGAATAGCCAGAAACATCATAAAAGGAAAAGCAAACCCTCATCTCTGGGCTTTAAATCATATAACCAAGCTATAGTGGTAAAAACAGCATGGTACTGGCATAAAGACAGATACATTGACCAATGGAACCAAATTGATGGCTCAGAAAGAGACCCTCACATGTATGGTCAAGTGATTTTTTACTAGCCTGTCAAACCCACACAGCTCAGGCAGAACAGTCCATTCAGCAAAATGGTGCAGAAAGAACCGGATATCTACAGCCACAAGAAGGAAAGTAGACCTCTATCTCATACCTTATCTAAAAATTAACTCAAAATGGACCAAAAACGTAAAAATAAAATCAAGAACCATAAAATCTTCTAGAAGAAATTGTAGGAAAATAACTTCAAGACCTAGTGGTAGGTGGTGGATTCTTAATGGAGATAAGAGAAGGACTGATGGACAATTGATGTTTAATGTATGTAGAAGCTTTAATTAGCTTTAATGTAAATGTGTGGAAATGTATATAATGGATGGTAAAAATAGTAATAGCTAGTTTATAAATAGGGATGTAGCTGAAAATGGTAGTCTAGGGATGTAAATGCCAATTGACAGAATGCTAGAAAATAATCTAGAAACTGAATAGCACAGTAAACCAAGAGGTGGGTGAGAATTGTGGTTGATGGTACAGATCCAAGCGTGTCCTTTGTGAGCTAGAGCAAATGTATATCACTACTGCAGGGTGTTGGGAACGCATGGGAAAAATACAACTGGAATGACCTATAGACTGTGGTGAGCAGTAATAATATCCTTGCATCTATGCCAAAGATGTACCATATTGATAATGGGGCAGTATGGAGAATGAGAGCCAAATGTATACTATGGACAAGGTAACAATCAGATGATATTATATTATCTGTAACAAATGTTCCACCACAGTGTGGTGTGCTGATAGGGGGGTATTGCTTGGGAATTCTGCACATGCGCATTATTGTTTTATAAGTTTACAACTTCTGTCATAAAAATATATTTTAAAAATAATAATAAGGTGTGTTGGGGGAAAAACACACCAAATATAAGAAGAGGACTATAATTAGTAGTAAGATTTTGACTATATTCTTTCACAATAAAACAAACATCTCACGACAATACATGATGTTGGTGGAGGGCTGATGTATAGGACCCCTGTATGGTATTATGCATGTTTGCTTTGTAAGTTCACAACTTTTACTATACACTTAATTGTTTATGTATGTTCATATATAAATGATATAAAGATAATAATAATAGGGAGGGTTGGGGGAAAATACTTTGGTTAGTAGTAATGCATGACAATGCTCTTTAATCATTAGTTTAAAAGGTTTAACAACGATGTAAGTTGTTGGTGGTAGGGTGAGTTATGAGAGTCCTGTATGATGTTACATACATTTGTCTTTTAGGTTCACATCTATTATTATACACTTATTGTTTATGTATGTTTGCATGTGGGTGATATATTTCAATAAATTAATTAAAAAATATAAGGAGCAGAGGTGGTTCAAGCCATTGGGTACCTCCCTCCCATGTGGGAGGTCCTGGGTTCAATTTTGGTACCTCCCAAAAGAAGAAGACAAGTACACATGAGCAGACACAGAGAGCAGACAGGGGGCGCAAACAATGAGGAGGGGAGAAATAAATAAATAAAATAAATCTTAAAAAAAAATAACACAGTTGTTGGGGGAAAAATACACCAAATGTAAGATAAGATAGAGACTATGGTTAGTAGTAATACTTTGAGGATGCTCTTTCATAATTTGTTACATGTTTCAAAATGACACAAGGCATTTGTGGTGGGTGATTTGCTTTGTAAGTTTACAACTTTTACTATATACTTACTGTCTATGTATGTTCATGTATGAACGATATACTTCAATAAACTGTTTTTAAAATGAAAAAAATATATAATGAGAAATCTATGGTTTTGGACAATGTACAAATATATGTGGTAACAAGTACAAAAAAGGTGTGGGGGATAGAGGAATAGGAAAAGTGTATGGGTACACTATTGAAGTTAAGATGCTATCAAACCAAATATGATTATTATATATGTAGGAGGTTAAATTTTAACCCATTTTTACCACAAGTAAAAGAGATAAAAAATATATCCAGATAGAAAAGAGAAGCACTCAATCTGGTACAACACAAAATAAGTATAAATGTGGGCATTAATGGAAGAACTTAGGGATAAAAAATGAATAAGAAATATGAAGGCTCAATTGCAAAATGACAGTAGATAGTCCAGAATTATCAGTAGTGACTTCAAATGTAAATGGATTAAACTATCCAGTCAAAAGGCAGAGATTGGTAAAATGGATAAGAAAAGCATGGCCCAACTATATGCTGACTGCAAGAATCCCATCTTAATTTCAAAGACACAAGTGGGTTGAAAGCAAAAGAACGAAAAAATATACCATGCAAGTAGTAAGGAAAAGAGAGCAGAGGTAGCTGTAATAATATAAAATAAAACAGACTTTAAGTCAAAAACAGTTGCTAGGGACAAAGATGCTCATTATATACTGAAAAAGGAGTCAATTCAAGACGAGGATGTGACAATTATAAATACATAAGCACCTAACAGCAGAGTCCCAAATATATGAAATAAATACTGACAGATTTGAAGGCAGAAATAGATGGCTCTACATTAATAATAGGAGACTTTAATATACCGCTTTCAATATAGATTGATCATATAATCAGAAGACCAATAAAGAAATACAAGACTTGAATGACACTGTAAACCAACTAGAACTAAGACACTTACACCAAAAAAAAGAGGATATATATTCTTGAGTACACATGGATCATTCTCCACATTACCCCATGATTTAGGTCACAAAAAAGTTTCAATAAATTAAAAAATACTGAAATCAAATAATGTGTGTTCTCTGACCACAACAGAATGAAGCTAGAAATCAATAACAGAGGGAGAACTGGAAAATTCACAAGTATATTGAAATTAAACAACATACTCCTAAACAACCAATGGGTTAAAGAAGAAATAAAAAGTGAAAATAGGAAATAGGTTGAGGCAAATGAAAATGAAATTACAAGATGCCAAAATGTATGGGAGGCAATGAAGGCAGTGCTGAGAAGGAAATTTGTAGCTCTAGATGCTTATACTAAAAAAGAAGAAAGACTGCAAATCAGAGACCTAACCTCAAAACTAGAACTAGAAAAAGAAGAGCAAACTAAACTAAAGTAAGCGGAAGGAGGGAAATAACAAAAGATTAGAATGGAGATAAATGAAATAGAGAACAGAAACAATAGCATGAATCAACAAACCCAAAAGCTGGTTCTTTAAAAAGATCAATAAAGTTGACAAACTCTTACTTGACTGACAAAGACAAGAGAGAATGCAAAGAATGAAATTCAGAAATGAAAAGGGGACCATAACTACCTACCCTGCTGAAATAAAAAGAAATATAAAAGGACACTATGAACAACTGTATGCCAATAAATTAGATAACCGTGATGAAATGAACCAGTTCTTAGAAATATGCAAATTACCTACATTGGCTCAAGAAGAAATAGAAGAGCTCAAAAAACCAATTACTAGTGAAGAGATTGAATCAGTAATCAAAAAACCTCTATGCTTGTTTGAGTCTTTTGTGAGCTGCAGAAAATTATATTCTTAAATTAACCCATTCCTGTGTTTATAAACCTATTGTATGTGAGACCTTTTGGTTAGATTCAGTTAAGGGATATCTTGATTAGATCACTTCGGTTATGGGCCTTTGATTAGATTGCAGGGCCCAGGGTGAGTCCTAATTATTTCAACTGAGTCTTATTTAAAGGGAGGAGACACAGAAAGAGAGCCCCATTTTCATTTTGCCATGTGAGCAAGTACTCCGAGATTGCCTGCAGGCACAGAAAGACAGAGAATGCCTTGAAAGGCTGAGAGAGGCCAGAGGCTGGAATCAGCAGAGCAGCCAAAGCTGGAACAACAACGAGAGGGGAGAGATGAGCCATATGCCTGATCACTCACAGCTAAGCTCAGGGAGAAAGTGAACCTGGAAGAGAAGGCACAGACTGGCCAGAATTTTGCCTTGCCACATGGCAGAAGTCCAGGATTGCCAGCAGTTCACCTTTGGTGTGACAGCATGTTTGATGATGCCTTGATTTGGACATTTTCACAGTCTCAGAATGGTAAGCTTTTACCCTAATAATTTTCTGATTATAAAAGCCAGCCCATTTCTGGTATTTTGCATTGGCAGCCTGTGGCAAACTAAAACAACCTCCCAAAAAGAAAAGCCCAGGACCAGATGGTTTCACAGGGGAATTCAACCAAGCATTCCAAGAAGACTTACTCTAATTCTAAAAACCTTACTTAAAAAATTGGAGAGGAGGGAATACTCCCTAATTGAGTCTACAAGGCCAGGACCACCCTCATACTAAAGCCAGATAAAGATGCCACAAGAAAAGAAAACAATAGGCCAATATCTCTTATGATTATTGATGCAAAAATCCTCAACCAAATACTAAGAAACAGCATCCAACAGCATATTAAAGAATAACAGACCATGTTCAAATGGGATTTAATGGTTCAACATAAGTAAATCAACAAATGTAATATACCATATTAACAGAATGAAGTAAAAAAAGCACATGATCATCTCGATTGATGCAGAAAAGGTTTCTGATGAAATCCAGCACCCTTCTTCAAAAAAAACATTTAGAACATGATGAATGGAAGGAAATCTTTTCAACCTGATAAAGGGCATTTATGAAATACTCACAACTAACATCCTACTTAATGGTAAAAGACTGAAAGCTTTCCTTGTAAGACTGGAACAAGACGAGGATGTCCACTGTCACCACTGTTATTCAACATTCTACTGGAAGTTCTTGCCAGAGAAATTAGGCAAGAAAAAGAAAGAAAAGGGATCCAAATTAGAAAGGAAGAAGTAAAACTTTTCCTATTTCAGATGACATGATCCATTATACAGAAAATCCTGAAAAACTACAACAAAGCTCCTAGAGTTAATAAATGAATTTGGCAGAGTGTCAGGATAGAAGATCAACATCCAAAAACCAGTAGTGTTTATATGCACAAGCAATGAACAATCAGAAGTAATCAAGAAAAATATTACATTCACAATAGAAACTAATAGAATAAGAAATCTAGGAATAAATCTAACATAGGATGTAAAGGACTTTTACACCAAAAAAAGTACTGCTATTATAAAATAAATAAATAGGACAGTCTTTGTACATAGATTGGAAGACTAAACACTGTAGAGATGTCAATCCTATCCTAAGCAATTTATAGATTCAACACAATCCCAATAAAAATTCAAACGATCTTCTTTGAAGAAATGGAAAAGCCAATCATCAAATTTATTTAGAAGGGAAAGGGCCCCCAAATAGCTAAAGCTATCTTGAAAAATAAGAATGTAGTTGGAGGGCTCACACTTCCTGATCTTAAAACTTATTACAAAGCCACAGTAATCAAAGCAGTATGGTACTGGCACAAGGGTGGCTATAGACCAACGGAACAGAGTTGAGGGCCCTGAAATCAATCTTTACACTTATGACCAACTGTTGTTTGATGAGGGGATGAAGACCACTCAATTAGGAAAGAATAATCTCTTCAAAAAATGGTGTTGGGAAACCTGTATCTCCACTTACAGAAAAAAAAAAGAAGTAGGACCCAAACTGCTAGAGGTGATGATGGTGTACAGCATTTTGAACATGATTATGTACACTAAAATATATGTCTGAATGTGATTAGAAGGGTGAAATGTTAGACTGCATATATGGTAACAGAATTTTAAAAATTCCATGGAAGAACACTATAGAAACCAGCAGACCCAGAGTGAAATCCTGGACTATAGTTGTAGCAGTTTGATATTGTTTATGAATTCCAAAAATAGATATTGGATTATGTTTGTAAACTGGTCTTTTCCTCTGGGTATATTAGATTGGATTAACTTCAGAGATTTCACTCTTGATTAAATGATGATTAAGGTTTTGATTGGGCCACATCACTAGGCTGGTGAGTCCCTGCCAGGTGACTCAAGAGAAAACGACATGGCAGAGGAGAGAGTTGGAGTTTTTGACACTGGAGCCTCAGGAAGTAAATACACAGAGAAGCAGGTACATAAGGAAAGAGAGAAGGCTCCTTTATACACTGCAGAGCCCCAGGAAGAGAGAACAGCTGTTCACCTGATAGTTTATAGCTGGTCTTGTGGAGCGAGCAGCAGGTGAGCCCAAAGAGAAACAAGCCCTGGGAGAGAGATGAGACTTGTCCCTGCCTACAGCAGATATTGGAAGGAGCTGGGACCACGGAGCCTTAGGATGAAGACTGAACCCTTGCAGATATCAGCAGCCCTCTTGCTCCAACACATGGCAACAGAATTTGGTAAGGGAAGTAACTTATGCTTTATGGCCTGGTAACTGTTAAGCTTCTATCCCAAATAAATACCCTTTATAAAAGCCAACAGATTTCTGGTATTTTGCATCAGCTCCCCTTTGGCTGACTAAAACAATATTTAATAATACAATTATAAAAACATGCTATCATCAGTTGTAACAAGTGTTTAATGCAAGGTGTTAGTAACAGGGTAGTATATGAGAATCCTGTATTTTATGCATGATTGCTTTGTAGACCCACAACTTTTCTAATGAAGAAAAAAATGAAAAAAACCCAATGACCATTTCTGCAGAAAAGGAAAAGTTATTCTTAATATTCACAGGGAGTACAAGGACCCTGAATAGACAATGCAACCTTGATAAAGAATAAAGTTGGAGGATTCACACATCCCAATTTCAAAGCATAATACAAATATAAAGGAATAAAAATGAGTGGTGCTGTCATAGGACATATAGGACAATAGAATAGAACTGAGAGTCCAGAAATAAACCCATCATATCTGATCGACTGATATTTGAAAAAGGCAGCATTATTATTCAATAGGGAAAGGATGATCATTTTTAAAATGATGCTGTAAACTCATAGAGTCAGAATCTAGAATATAGGTTACCAGAGAATAGCATGGGGATAGAAAATGGGAAATTAAGACTGACAATGAATACGGTTCCTATTTGAAACGGTGGAAATATTTTGGCAATGGATGGTGGTTATGGTAGCACAACATTGTGAACATAATTAACAGTCCTGAAATATATATCTGAATGTGATTAAAAGGGGAACTGTTAGATTGCATATATGGTTAACAGAATAAAAATGCTTTTGGGAAGTGGATTTGGCTCAACTGACAGAGCGTCTGCCTACCATCTTGGAGGTCCATGGTTCAAAATCGTGTGGTGAGCTGGCCCACGCACAGTGCTGATGTGTGCAAGGAGTGCTGTGCCACGCAGGGGTGTCCCCTGAGTAGGGAAAGCCCACACGCAAGAAGTGTGCCCTGCAAGGAGAGCCGCCCTGCGTGAGAAAAGCATAGCCTGCCCAGGAGTGGCGCCACACACACACAGAGCTGACACAGCAAGATGATGCAACATCATCCTGGTGCCACTTGACTAAGAATGTAAGTGGACACAGAAGAACACAGAGTGAATGGACACAGAGAGCAGACAATGGGATGAGGAGAGGGGAGAGAAATTAAACATATTTTTTTAAATCCATGGAACTATACTACACAAACAGGGAACTCTAGGGTAAGCCATGGAATATAGTTACTACTAAATTATAAAAATGTGCTATCATAAACTGTAACAAATGTTCCACACCAATGCAAGGTGTTAATGATAGGGTGAATTGACCATGAGGTGCAGAGATGCCCAGAGATGTACTTACCAAATGCAATGGATGTGTCATGATGATGGGAGTGAATGTTGCTGGGGGGGAGTGGTGGGGTGGGGGTGGTGGGGTTGAATGGGACCTCATATTTTTTTTAATGTAGTATTTTTACAAAATCAATAAAAAAATGATAGGGTGAATCCTATATAGTATGTATGATTGTTCTGTAAACCCACAACTTCTTTAATAAAGAAAAAAAATTAAAAATGATGCTGAGAAAACTGGATATCTATATGGAAAATAATGATGTATGACCTGTAATTCATTCCACATAAAAACACTAACTCAAAATTTGTACCCCTAAAATTTAGAGGTAAAGGTATAAAAATCTCAGAACAAAGTGTAGTCGTAAATCTTCATTACTTTGGATTCAGCAAAGGATTTTTAGATAGGACAACAAAAGCATGAACAACAAAAGAAAGAATAGGGAGCAGAAGTGGCTCAAGCAGTTGAGCACCTGTTTCCCACATGGGAGGTCCTGGGTTTGTTCCCCAGTGCCTCCTTTAAACAAACAACAAGAAGACAGGTGAGAAGGCCAACTCAGGGAAGCTGATGTGGCTTAGTGGTTGAACGCTGGCCTCCCACATGTGAGGTCCGGGGTTCAATCCCTGGCCCTGGTACCTCAAAAAAAAAGTAAAAAAAAATATATATATTTTTTATTTCTTAAAAAATATTAAAAACTTTCATGCACCAAAGGACATACCACAAAAGTAAAACAGAAAATGGAAGAAAGTAGTTGCACATCACATGTCTGATGAGTATCTAGTACAAAGAACATATAGAGAATGCTTACAACTCAACAACAAAAAGACAAAAAACTCAATTTGAAAATGGGCAAAGACACAGATATTTCTCCAAAGAATAAACACTAATGTCAAAAAAAAAAACAAACACATAAAACAGGGTTCAAATCATTAGTTGCTAGAGAAACACACACCAAAATCTCAGTGTGATAACGCTTCATACTAAGAAGGGTATTATCTAATAAACTGAAATTATTGGTGCTGGTGAGGATTTGGAGAATCTTGAACACTCATGTATTACTGGTAGGAATATTAAAAGGTGCAGCCACTGTAGAAAACAGTTTTGTGATTCTTCAAATATTAAACAGGTATTTAAGGTGTTTTAGTTTGCTAGGCTGCCAAAATGCAATATACTAGAAATGGGTTGGCTTTTACAATAGGGATTTATTAGCTTTACAAGCTTACAGCTTCAAGGCTGAGAAAAATGTCCAAATCAAGGCATCATTAGAAGCTTTCTCCTCAAAGACCAGCTGCTGGTGATCCTGGCATCTGCTGGTCTCTCCCTTCTCTTCCAGGTTTCACTGCTTTCAGGGTCTGGCTTCCTCTGGCTTTCTCTGTGTGTGTTTCTTTCTCTGTATTTATCCAGCTTATAAAGGACCCTAATAAGAAGCCTGATTAAGACCCACCCTGGGTGATGCCTCATTGAAGTAACTTAATCCAGAGGTCCCACCTACAATAGGCTCACACCCACAGGAATGGATTAGCCCTAAGGACATGATTTTCTGGGGTCCATAAAAGCCTCAAACTACCACACAAGGGAAGCTTCTCCCATGTTCAGTTCACTGACAGAGGCATCTGGGCCTATGTTATTATGTAGATGATGAGTCATGTGGGTATTCTGACTGAACCTTTTCCACATTTCAGATATTTATGGGACAATGCTCACAGAGTGCAGTGTGTAGTGAAGGAAATTATGGGTCCCCACCAAAGGTTTTGCCATACCCCACACCCATATACCATTTTTCTGGAATTGCTTCTGTTCTCTGGTGTCAATTAGGTTCAAGAAGTCAGATAAGTTTTTTTTTTCCCCATACCAGGGACATAAATGGAGTTACTCTGACTTAATTTCCTTCAATCTCAACAGTTATCTGCAACTTGGCTCCACTAAAGACTGCTCCATTCGACCATCTGGGGGAGGCTTCCATGTTCCTCTGATGTGTAAAGACCTCCTCTCTTCCCAGGGCTCTAGGGAACATCACCAGGGAGCTGCTTCTGAGGGTAGGTAGGGGAAAGCGAGCAGGAATTTTCTCCCAGTTCTCTAATCTCTCTTCCCCTGGTTAAGAGAGACAAAGCAAAACCTTACATTATTCCCATGGTGGAGAAAAAGGAAATCATAAGCTTCTTCTACTGACTGTAGGTCAGAAGCCCAGAAGGGGGTTAATTCTGTTTCACTTTCCCATTTGCCCCCTATGGGGCTATCACACGAAGAAGCAGAGCTCAGAACTATCTTGGAATTCCCCTATGAGGCCTCTCTACCCACTTCACCAATTGAGCTGCTGGCTTAGGTCCTTCATAAATGTGTGGGATGGAGCAGGAGCCAGGCTAGGGTAGGGCAAGCATGCCAGAGAGTGCATGTCACCTTAAATTTTTTTGCACCATTTTCCAGCTTCCTTCTACCAGTGAAGTTAGAGAATGGGCAGCGGGGACAGGGGAAGCAATGTTCCTCCCTGCGGTGGATTGAATTTTGGATCTTAGTTTGGACAATTTCTTTGTTTTGTTTTCTCATTCTGGTGGGTGTGGACCCAGTACATAAGCTCTCTTAAAGATGTTGCCTCAGTTAAGTTGTGGCCCAAGTGGACCAGGTAGGGCTTTAATCTGAATTTCTGGAGTCCTTTATAATTGTGGTGAAAGTCAAATGGAGAGGAGCCAAGGGGAATAGCCAGAAGCCGGAAGTCAGAAGAGAAAGAAGACACCACTGTGTGCATTGCCATGTGATGAAAAAGCCAGGAACAAAGGATCGCTAGTAGCCAGCCCCGAAATACCACAGTATTCAGGGAGAAAACATCTTGCTGACACCTCTAGTTTACACTTCTCCTAGCCTCAAAACTGTGAGCCAATACAGTCCTGTTGCTTAATCTAGCCCATTGCATGGTATTTGTTTTAGCAGCTGGGACACTAAAACACTCTCTGGCAGCAGTGGTGAAGTAGACCTAACCTCATCCTTCAGTCAAGACTCCCACTGAAATGAGATGATCTCTCCTACACATGGAAAAGGACTCCATTCCCCACCAGGCCTTAGACTCTCCTTCCTAACACAGAGAGACATCATCAGCAAGGGGGATCCCACCACAACAAAGAGCTTGGTCTAGGGATGCTGTCCCTTGCCACTAGGCATGGGACTGCCCTCTCCCACCCAAAGACACCTTGTTGCTGAAATTCTACAGGAAAGGTGATTATGCCACAGAAGGCCAGCCTGAGAAACGCTTCCCAACCCCATAGGCATGGGATCCTGGCCACAAGTAGCTTCCAACACTGGAAGCTCTCTACGTTCAGAGGGCAGGAGAAACCCTTTCCACACCTAGAGGCAAACGGTGGACTGGTCTGTGAAATCTCCTTCCATTTCCTCTTGACTGTGTCAGGGATGAGATAAACCAACCATAACAATATAACACCCAAAGTCTGAAAATTAGACTATCATTAAACCCACAGCCCATGACAGTAGGCCAGGAATTGCATGGCAAAACTAAACAGGTTGTGATAAAATAATTACATAGGACCCAGTGTTTCCTAGCCATAAAGTCTAGGATATATTCAAAAATGATCCTTCATACAAACACAGAAAAATCACAACTTGAATGAGAAAAGAATTAACTGATGCTAACACCAAAATGAATCGGATGTCAGATTATGTGGGAATAATTTTAAAGCAGCTATCATAAAAGAAATTTTTAACAAGCTGTTAAAGATTCTCTTAAGGGAAGCAGACTTGGCCCAGTGGTTAGGGCGTCCTCCTTCCACATGGGAGGTCTGCGGTTCAAACCCCGGGCCTCCTTGACCCGTATGGAGCTGGCCCATGGGCAGTGCTGATGCGCACAAGGAGTGCCCTGCCACGCAGGGGTGTCCCCCGCGTAGGGGAGCCCCACGTGCAAGGAATGCACCCCGTAAGGGGAGCCACCCAGTGCGAAAGAAAGTGCAGCCTGCCCAGGAATGGTGCTGCACACACAGAGAGCTGACACAGCAAGATGACGCAACAGAAAGAAACACAGACTCCTGTGCCGCTGACAACAACAGAAGCGGACAAAAACAAGAACATGCAGCAAATGGACACAGAGAACAGACAACTGGGGGGCGGGCGGGGGAAGGGGAGAGAAATAAATAAAAAATAAATCTTTAAAAAAAAAAAAAGATTCCCTTAAAAGGAAAAACCAGAAAATCTCCAGAAACAAATACATTTTATAAAAAAGAATCAAAATGGGAATTACAGAACTGAAAAATACAGTAAGAGGAAATATCACCTCTTTTGAAGGCCTCAATAGACTGGATGTGGCAGAGGACAGAGTTCGTGAACTTGAGGGCACGTCAAAATTTACCATTCCCGAAAACAAAGGAGTCTGAAAACATCAATAAATAACAGTGCCTGTGGGATCATCGGACGAGAACAGAAGCCAACATCATGTCATTAGAGCCCTGCTTGGAGAGGGGGAAAAGAGAGGGTGTCTAGAGAGAGTTGGAAGGAACCACGTACGGAACCTTTCCATATATGGCGAAATATAAACGCACAAATTAATTAGAGGAGTGAACACCAAACAAGACAAACACAAACTACCTACACAGAGAAGCTTGGGGCTCACTGATTGGGTGGAAACAGACGGAAAGACGGCTGCCACCAGCTCAGGCTGCTCAGGAGCAGAACGGGTAACAGCTCCTCGGACGACAAAGCCGCCTGGCCCCGCCCTGGGACCCCTGAGGCGGTAGGACCGGAAACAGGGGCACTTCCGGTAGCGTCTTCCGCCCTGCCTGCTTCCACGTGGGCCCTGAGCTGGAGGGGACCGAACCTTGCGCTGAGGTGAGTGCAGAGCGGCCAGAGGGCATGGCTGTCCCTGCGGCGAGGGTGCGGGTTGGCTCGGCTCCCTCCTCGGCCTGGGCAGCACCAACTGGCCGCCACCATCCCAACCCCGCCTGGAGGGCCGGGGAGGGGCGACCATTGGTGAGCACCAGTTGCCTTCGGGGTTCGGGTCCACGCTGTAGCTCCAGGCTTTCCTGGGGTGTTTCGTAGCCGGGGTTGCCACTTAAGGCCGTGCGACACTGAAGGGCGCTCGTGGGTCCTAGCATCCGATTTTAACCCAGATTGTGAATTTTTCAGGGACGGGTATTCTTTGCCCTTCCCCATGTGCCCTGTTTTCACACATCACTTCATTCATGCCCTGTGAGGGTGAGATATAATCATGGGGGAGGGGGGCAGGGGGAGGGCGGGAGGAGGATTGGGGAGAGAAACCGTCATCCCCCTTGTGAGCTTTTCATTGTGGTGTGACGGGAACTTTTCACTGGGAGCGACTGATGGAAGGAAACCAGGAGGCTCAGGGAAATAGAAGCTTTGTAGGAATGAGTCATGACAACCTGTAACCTTTAAGGAGCGCTTGCTCTGTTCCCACCACACCCTAATTTACTTTCCATGCAATTGAATCACAGCAGCAGAATTTTAAAAATTTTCCTATTTATATGGTAACTATTTTTTTTATTTTTAAAAATTTATTGAAGTATATCATTCATACATAAACATACATAAACAATAAGTGTATAGTAGTAGTTGTGAACTTACAGAACAAGCATGGGTAACATACCACAGGGCTCTCATACACCACCTTACCACCATTACCTTCCATTGATGTGAAAAATTTTAACTAATGATTAAAGAGCATCCATAAACTATTACTACTAAATATCTCTACATTTGGTGTATTTTCCCCCAACCCACCCTATTATTATTATTATTATGTCATTTATACATGAACAAACATAAACAATACGTGTAGAGTAAAAGTTGTGAACTTATAAAACATACGCATAACATCATACAGGGGTCCCACACATCAACCCACCACCAACACCTTGCATTGTTATGAGACACATGTTACAAACTATGAAAGAATATCATCAAAATCTTACTAACAATAGTCCATATCTTACATTTGGTTTATTTTCCCCCAGCCCATCCTATTATTATTTTTTAATATATTTTTATTACAGAAGTTGTGAACTTAAACAATCATGCACATGTGCAAAATTCCCATAAAACACCCCACCATCAATGCACTATACCATGGTGGAACATTTGTTGCAGATTATGAGATAATATCAGAATTTTACCACTAATCATGGTCCATAGTGTACATTTGGCACACTTTTTCCATACTTCCCCATTATCAACACTATATATCTTTGGCATTGTTGCATGAAAATTACAGTATTGCTGTTAAATACAGTCCATAGGTGACTCCAGGTATAGTTTCCCCTTGCTTCTCCACATTTCCACTACCCTGCAATAGTGACATACATCTGCTCTAGATCACAAAGGACACTCTTGCATCTGTACCATCAACCACAATTCTCATCCACCTCTGGGTTTACTGTGTTATTCTGTTCCTAGATTATTCTCCACCTTTCTTTCAATACATTTACATCCCTAGACTACCCTTTCCAGCCACATTCCCATTTATAAACCAGCTGTTACTCACTATAATGTGTTACTATCAACTGTATACATTTCCACACTTTTAAAGTAAATTAAAATTTATACATACATTACACATCAGTAGTCCATCTCAGTCCTCTTATCTCCTTTAAGAATCCACCACACGCTACCAGGTCTTCAAGATGTTTTTCTACATTTTCTTCTAGAAGCTTTATGGTACTTGCTTTTTTATTTTATTTTATCCGTTTGAGTTAATTTTTGTATAAGGTGTGAGATAGGGGTCCTGTTCTTTCTTTTGACTATCGATGTCAAGTTCTCCCAGCACTATTTGTTGAATGGACTGTTCAGCCCCAGCTGGTTGGGTTTGACAAGCTAGTCAAAAATCACTTTACCACAGATGTGAGATCTGTTTCTGAACCATCAATTTGGTTCCTTTGTGTCTGTCTTTATGCCAGTACCATGCTGTTTTTACTACTGTAGCTAGGTTATATGATTTAAAGTTTGAAACTGAGAGATCTCCAACTTCACTTTTCCTTGTTAAGATGTTTCTGGCTATTCGAGAGCCCTTATCCTTCCAAATAAATTTGATGATTGTGTTTTCCATTTATGTAAAAAATGCTGGTGGAATTTTTATTGGGATTGCATTGACTCTGCATATCAATTTGGGTGGAATTGATATCTTAATGATATTTAGTCTTCCAATCCATGAGCATGGAATGTTCTTCCAGTTATTTAGGTCTTTTAAAATTTCTTTTAACAATGTATTGTAGTTTTATGAATACAAGAGCTTTACATCCTTGGTTAAGTTTATTCCTAAATATTTTATTCTTTTAGTCGTGATTGTAAATGGAATTTTTTTCCTGACTTCCTCCTCAGATTGCACATTACTAGTCTTAAAAGAAAGTCTCTTTCATCTGATATAAGTATAGCTTCTCTGGCTTTTTATTGTTGTTGTTACTGAATGCATGGAATATATTTTTCTAGCCTTTCACTCATAATGTATTGGTATCATTGTGTTGGAGATTTGGGCCCCAAGGGTATGGGGAATGAAACAAAGAGAGAAAGAAAGAGAGAGAGCTGGGATCAGGAGGTCTGTGAGTAGAGACTCCTCAGACAACTTTATTTTCTACAAGTGGCATTATATATACTCATGCTATCATGAGCACAAGCAGTGTAGTTACACATTAACAATACTCATAAATTAAAGAACTTATCTCAGAGTACAAAGATTTAGTATTCCTTTCAAACTGCAAAATGTGTTTGCTCCTATTTCTCCCGGTCGGTCGGGGACAGCTTTGTCCTGTTGACCTGAAAGGCTTAATTGCTGCATTCCTATGTTAAAAGCGTAGCCATGGAAACAGAATGTCTCTCTTTCTGAGATCACAATGCCTCAATTTCCAACATCCTTGGATCTAAGGTAAGTCTCTAGCAGATAGCACATAGGTGGCTTATATTTTCTTATTGATTCCCCCAGTCTGTGCCTTTTATTTAAACAAATTTTTATTGAAGTATATCATTCATAAGTGAACACGCATAAACAGTAAGTGTATAGTAAAGATTGTGAACTTACAAAATAAACATAATAACATCACACAGGGGTCTCATATATCACCCCTCCACCAATTCTTTGCATTGTTGTGAAGCATTTGTTACAATCTATGCAAGAGCATCGTCAAAATATTGCTACCAACTATAGTCCTTATCTTACATTTGGTGTATTTTTCCCCCAACCCATACTATTTTTTAAAATATATATATTTTTGTCTTTATTTTTTTAATATTACATTTTAAAAAATGAGGTCCCCACATACTAAATATATTTTTGTTACAGATATTGTGAACTTGCAAAACAATCATACAGATGTGTAGATTTCCCATACAACTCCACACCCTGGTGGAACATTTGTTACAGATTATTAGACAGTATTATCAGACTATTACCACCAATCATGGTCCATAGCATACATTTGGCACACTTTTTCCATACACCTCCATTATCAATACAGTACAGCTTTGGCAGTGATGCAAGAATATTATAGTATTGCTGTTAACCACAGTCTATAGGTCACACCAATTGTAGTTTTTCCATGCTTCTCCATTTTCCCATCACCCTGCAGTAGTGATGCACATCTGCTCTAGCTCACAGAGGGACTCTCTTGCATTTGTACCCTTAACCACCATTCTCAACTGCCTCTGGTTTCACCGTGTTATTCAGTTCCTAGATTATTCTTTAGCTTTCTTTCCATTGACATTTACTTCTCCAGACTACTTTTTCAACCACAATCCCATTTATAAACCAGTTGCTACTCACTATAATGTGATACTATCAACTCTGTCCATCGCCACACTTTTACAGTCAAGTTAATTAAAACTTCTACGTACATTCTCAACCCTCCTCTTATCTCTTAATAACCTATACTCTAGGTTTTAATTCCATGTGTTTATTATTTGTATTTAGTTCATATTAATGAGACGATACAATATTTGTCCTTTGGTGTCTGGCTTACTTCACTTAGTATAATGTCTTCAAGACTCATCCATGTTATCACATATATCCCAATTTCATTTCTTCTTATGCAGCATAGTATTGCATTGTATGCATGTATCACATTTTGTTTATCCATTCACTGGTGGATGGGCACAGTGATGGTGACTGAGCATTTGAAATGAGGGCTGGTGTGGCTGAGGAACTCAATTTAAAAAAAAAATTTAACTTAATAGCCCCATGGGGCTTGAGGCAACCATATTCAAGATGAAGTTCTTGGATGTGCTTGGAGATTTTGTAAAGCTTTTGAAATTGTGTGCAAATTGGAGGAGCTTGTGTATTTTTCTAGGGAGTGAGTTCATAGTTTTCACCAGATTCTCACAACCACCAAAAAACTTAAGAACTGTGGCCTGAAGGCTTTGGTTACATAAGATAACAGGAGGTAAGAATAGAATCCCCTCTCCTAACCACCATTGTTTCTTCTTACTTTTCCTTTTCTCAGCTGTAGGTGGCTTTGAATTGGAATCTCAGACTTCAGTTCCCAGATCAATCTAAATCACTGGAAGGGGTGATGGCTGTGATCCTAGGTTGTGCAATCCAGGCCTCCCTGAACCAGGGCTCCATGCTTCAAGAGTATGATTCTGACTGTGAAGTCTTCCGTCAGCGCTTCAGGCAGTTCCAATACGAAGAGGCGGCAGGGCCCCGTGAAGCTTTCAACAAACTCTGGGAGCTGTGCTGGCAATGGCTGCAGCCCCACATACGTTCTAAGGAACAAATGTTGGAGCTGCTGGTATTGGAGCAGTTCCTAAGTATTCTGCCCACTGAGATAGAGACCTGGGTGAGGCTCTACAGCCCAGGCAGAAGAGAAAAAATTTTGGCATTGATAGACGCTTTAGAAAGAGAACTTGAGATACCAAAGAAGCAGGTAAGAGAATAGCTTGGGATGTTTGTAATTAGATAGAAAGAGCTGGGACTGATCAGACATTTTTAAAATAGATTTTAAATTTTTTAAAAAGATATATAGATCATAAAAAATATTACATTAAAAAATATAGAGGGTCTCATATACCCCCACTCCCCCCCCCACCCCATTCCTCCCACATCAACAACTTCTTTTTGTCATTGGGGCACATTCATTACATTTGGTGAATACGTTTTGGAGCACTGCTGCACTGCATGGATTATAGTTTACATTGTAGTTTACACTCTCCCCCAGTCCATTCAGTGGGTTATGGCAGGATGTATAATGTCCAGCATCTGTCCCTGCAATATCATTTAGGACAACTCCAAGTCCTGAAAATGCCCCCACATCACATCTCTTCTTCCCTATCCCTGCCCTCAGCAACTCCCATGGCCACTCTCTCCACATCAATGATATAGTTTCTTCCATTGCTCTACTAGATCAGACATTTTGTCTTGGTATTATTCCTCAGCTCCAAGATTTTTCCAAAGCACATTTCATTTTTTTCTTATGCTAAAGTCAGCATATGGGTCAGTGGTTATCAACTCTTATCAGACCCAGTCGCCCTTCTATCATACTTATTTTGTAATGGTCCCTCTACAGTTCTAAACTAAAACTCATAAATAGTGGAATCTGTCATCATATAGAAAATTTAAAATATCAATATAATGCTCTACAGTTTTCAGGACAGATCTGGCCTACATTGTGCTTTTGTATAGCTCATGAACTAATAATGGTTTTTTTTGTTTGTTTTTACCATTTTACAGGATTGTTTTTAAAAAAACATAATGAGGAATAAAATTATATATGACAGACCAATTGTGGCTCATAAAACCTAAAGTAGGGAAACGGACTTTGGCCCAGTGGTTAGGGCGTCCGTCTACCATATGGGAGGCCCGCGTTCAAACCCCGGGCCTCCTTGACCCGTGTGGAGCTGGCCATGCGCAGCGCTGATGCGCGCAAGGAGTGCCGTGCCACGCAAGGGTGTCCCCCGCGTGGGGGAGCCCCACGCGCAAGGAGTGCGCCCATGAGGAAAGCCGCCCAGTGTGAAAAGAAAGTGCAGCCTGCCCAGGAATGGCACCGCCCACACTTCCCGTGCCGCTGACAACAGAAGCGGACAAAGAAACAAGACACAACAAATAGACACCAAGAACAGACAACCAGGGGAGGGGGGGAAATTAAATAAATAAATAAATCTTTAAAAAAAAAAACAAAAACCTAAAGTACTTACACTCTGTCCCCTTATATAAAAAGTTTGTCTACCATTGTTCGAGTACAAGGGAAATCTAAAGGAAAAGCAATTTATTATGAAGAGATATATATTTCAATATATACATATTTGGGCTTGACTGCACCTGAAGGCATTATAAAATTGTCAAATGCTTTTATCTAAGCATAGAATTGTGGAAAATGCAACTGCCAGAAATTCAGACTGAGACAGGTCGAATATTAAGAGCAGTGTTGCTGCTGGTCATGGAATTTTTCCAAAATGGAAATTAACTCTTGGTAACATTCCGAACAAATAATAGTATCATTGTCCTTGATTTTCACATTAGTGCATTCCTAGAAAATTCAAGTTGTGCTAAAGTTATGTAAAATATTTTATATATATATGACTGACAGGGTGCTGTGTTTCTTTCTTTTTTTTTCTTTTTTTTTTTTTTTTACCTACCTGAATGTTCAAGCAGAATGTTCAGGAGTTGTTTGTGAGGTGGAATAGTTCTGCACTGTGCCATTATGCTCCTATCTTTGGCCCCATACATTTAAATAGCCTCCTCGTGCCATGGAGTCCTAAGCACCCATGGGCGGTAGCACCCCCGTGTTTTGAGACATCTGTGGAGACCCTCTATTTGTGGAGTAACTTAGCTGAGCACCGGGCTGACTCTTGGGAGAAGCAAGAAAGAGCTTCTAGGTGGCCATGAAGGGCACCCTAGGATTGTGTGTTGTGGGGCTTATTAGCTATTGGCTTCCGGACACTTGACCTGGCTGAACAGGAACCTTTCTAAGTTCCCTGCTCTCCTAGGATAGAGGAAACTAATGATTCCCCTTCCTTTCTCTCTCTTCTTGTTTGCATTTATTATATATGATTTTAGCTTCATATGTTATGGATGTGCACTGCTGAATACAGGAGCCATTGCCCATGTGTGGCTCTTGAGAACTTGAAATGCAGCTAGGCCAAATTGAGGTACACTAAGTTTTAAATGTACTCTGAATTTTGAAACTTAGTATGAAAAAAGTAGTATATAAAATACCTCATTATTTTTTAGTTGATTACATTTTGAAAGAGTGATATGGATATATTGGGCTAAATAAAGTATACTATTATGATTGACTTGTTTCTTTATATTTTTTCATATGGCCACTAGGATATTTACAATTACATGCATGGATATTGTTGTATTTCTACTGGGTAGTGCTGGTCTAGATGTTAGAGTGATGGTTTCTGTCATTCCTTGCAGGTTGGTAGGGAGGAAAAGCCCTTAGAGGATCTGGCACCAGTGGGAATGGCATGCATACCACAAGATATCCACATGAAGTCACTTGCATGCCAGGTAATGGGACCTTCCCAGGAAGCCACACTGGCAGAGGCATGGTTCCCACAAGCATGGCAACAGGAGCTGAACTATGGTGCTGCTGGGGCATGTCAGCACTTTCCAGAACCTGGTAAGGCAAGGGTTTTACTTAGTTACTGTTGTCTTTGTTCTGGAAAAGCAAGAATTCTTAAGGTTTGCATTGGGGCAGGAATAGCAATAGATATAAATTGCTCTTATTAGAAATAGGAGGAAGAAATATCTCTAAAATAACAGGGACCGAAGAAAGTTTGATAAAACAAGATTAGGAACTTCTTAAGTTAATCACCTTGCTCAGTAGGCCTTTGATCAGGAATGTTCTACGGGAGAACTGTGGGAGTGTGTTTACCTTTGTGGGTTGATTTATGTCTCCTCAAAAGGTATGTTAATGTCCTAAGCCCTGGTACCCGTGCATATGATCTTATTTGGACATAGGGTCTCTGCTGAATTAATCAAGAAAAGACAAGGTCATACTGGATTATGTTGGGCCCAAAGTCCAAAGAGCGGTGTCCTTATAAGGAAAGGGAGATTTGGAGACACAGAGACACTGACACACACACAGGAAGGACAGCTGTGTGAAGATGGAGGCATAATTTGGAGTGACACAGCTGTAAGCCAAGAAATTTCAAGGATTGTTGGCAACTGCCAGGAGCTAGGAAGAAGGAAAGATTCTTGTCTCAAGCCCTTAGAGGTAGGATGGACCTACCAATACCTTAATTTCAGACTTCCCCCATCCAGAACTGTGAGTGACTAGATATCTGTTGTTTTCAGCCACCCAGTTTGTAGTATTTTGTTATAGCATCCCTAGGAAACTAATAAAGATACTCTGGATAAGAATTCATTTCCCCCATCAAATTTTTATTAATGCCATGTATGATGTGGCTTCGGAGGGCTTTCTGTCACTCTTCGGTTCTCAGTTGCTTTGATGGGATTAAGAACTCCAACGGTAATACTTTGAGTAATATGTACTCGCCTCAGAGACTTTTAAAGAGTTTAGTCATTTAAAAAATTATAGAGGAAATATCTTATTAAATCAAACCTAGAATAATAGTTCTCAAAGTGTAGTAAACAGACTATCCACATCTGACTCATCTGGGCTCATTTTTATCAAGCTCCCCAGGTGATCATTATACACACTGCAGTTTGAGAAACATGGTCTGAGAATGTACAGGTGTTTATACTAGTAGGAGAAAGTCCAGGTGGAGAAAGCTACCTGGACCACGTAGATCCATTTCTTCTGTGTTTCACTCCCCTTTGGGGTTTCTTTACATTTTTACCAATGCCCATATTACCACCCTCCTCTAAAACTGTGACCCAGTTGTGGCCAGAAATCTTACCTCTGAGACTCCCAGGCAGAGATGCAACAGTTTGGCACTTTCAAGAGTCTGGGAAATAATGATAGAACAAAAGAGACCAAAAAAAGAAAAGAAAAGAGTAGAAAAACAGTCCATATTACCCAGGAGAGGTTTCCGATTTATCCATAACTAACACAGTGCCATGGCATAACAACCTTGTTTCTCGTTTTGTACACTTTTAACATCTATTCACTACACACACACACACACACACACACACACATCTTTTAAGAGCCAGTAACAGTGCTCTACCCTAGGACTCAGTGGTACACAAGACAGACCCAGTGCCTGTGTTCCTGGAGCTTATCGCCCTGTAGAGGATTCAGGTATGTAAATAGTGAGCCCTACAAAGATGTGGTGGAGGGAGTAGGATGATGGTGGGAGTGCACAGGAGGTCACCTAGCCAGCCTTTGGCAGAGAGGGAGACTTCCCGGAGGAAGAGGGATCTAGGTTCCAAGCCAAGCCATATTTTGCTGAGTTATAGTTTTCCTGGTGAGTGGTGGAAGTGGGGAGGGGAGAGGGCTCTGGGCAGAAGGCACAAAAGGCTCAGAGATGGAGGGAGCAGGCACCCTTGAAGAACTGAGAGCATTTCACTCCAGCAGCCCTGTGAGTGGAAGAGGAGAGGAGGGGGTGGCAATAGATGAGCCTGCAGGGAGAAGCAGGGGCCCAGATCATGAGGACCTTTTTCAGCCTGTTGAGGAGTTTGTGCTTTATTACCTGGGTAGTGAGGAGCCATTGGCAGTTCTTTTTTTTTCAAAGATTTATTTTATTTCTTTTTCTCCCCTTCCCCCCCACCCCCAGTTGTCTGTTCTCTGTGTCCATTTGCTGCATGTTCTTGTTTTTGTCCGCTTCTGTTGTCAGCAGCACGGGAATCTGTATTTCTTTTTGTTGCGTCATCTTCCTGTATCAGCTATGTGTGTGTGCGGCACCACTCCTGGGCAGGCTGCACTTTCTTTCGCACTGGGCGGCTCTCCTTACAGGGCGCACTCCTTGCGCATGGGGCTCGCCCACGTGGGGGACACCCCTGCGTGGCAGTGCACTCCTTGAGCCCATCAACACTGCGCATGGGCCAGCTCCACACGGGTCAAGGAGGCCTGGGGTTTGAACCGCTGACCTCCCATGTTGTAGACGGACGCCCTATCCACTGGGCCAAGTCTGATTCCCTATTGGCAGTTCTTAAAGAGGGGATAGATATCAATAGACTTGCATTTTAGAAGATCACGCTGGCCTCAATATGAGTGGGTAAAAGTGAAAGCACAGACCCTATTTAGGAGGTTTTTGCAGTCATCCAGTAGAGAGAAGATAATCTTCTAAATTAGGTTCACGTCAGTGATGGTGATAGGACTGGATGATTAATTAGGTGTTGGGGTTTAGAATGCTGTCCAGGTTTTGGCCTGTGAACTGAATCGAGGGTAATATTATTCACGCACATACAGAACCAAGAGGAGAAGCAGAGTTGGTGGGGGAAGATGAGTTTAGATTTCAACATGTGTAGTTTAAAGTGCTTATGGGTCTCCAGATGAAAATAGCTAATGTAGAATAGGAGCTCGGGAGAGTTGAGGATTTGACATAGCGATTTGCAGTCCAGTTGGTGCTGCCGGGTGCCAGGCCCTGGACAAGGAGCACTCATACCTCCCCTCAGCCCTGGGGGGCAGTGGTCACCAGGGGTCTGTCTGGGCTTAGCTCACAAGGCCTGGGGGAGGACAGGCCGAGTCGGGGAGGGACAGGAGGGGAGGAGTCAAGGGTTTATAAAATGTATTTGAAGTTGTTTGATTGCATATTAAAGCTTGGAATGTATTCTGTATCAGCAGAAATTTAGGTTGTTTGATATCTATTATATACATACATATATATACATCTTTTTTGGATAAAGGCATAGTATAAATAGTTACTGTATGGAATCACTTTAATAATCATTTGTGAAAATACGTGCCACAGTTAGAAGTTTGTCAGTGTGGAAGGGACCAATGGATAATCAAAACTTATTTTAGTAGAGGAAATTCATGGAAGCTGTTGTAAAATGAGAGGCTGTCGTTTGTGAAAATAATGAAATAGTCTTCATGGAGAGGATAAACATAGATGTCAGAAATCAAAGTCAGAGATCATACAATATTTGGTTATAATATTAGAATAGCATTATCATTGTCCTCCTTATCTATAGAAACTATATGAAAGCTATAAATAAGGTCTTGAAAATATTGAAAATTGTGCAGGATGAAAACTTAATAATTATCAGGTAATGGATGTATTGAAATGATGGAAAATGTGTTAAAGTGTTTGTAGGACTTGCTAGCTGAAGACATATAAAGTGTGAATAATAAAAAATAAAATTGACTAGTGAAAATACCTGACTGGGGCAAGGAGCTGAGCTGAATGCTATGCAGACCTGGGGAGAGTTTCTTTTCTGAAGTAAACAGTGTTCCAAGGTAGACATGAGCTTTAAAAAATATCTGAACTTTATCCAGACACTTCTAGATGCTGCAGACTGCAATAATATTAAAATATCTGCAGTCAGAAATAGAAGTAGTGATGGCCCTATGTATTAGTCTGCCAGAGGGGTGCTGATGCAAAGTATCAGAAATCTGTTGGCTTTTATCAGGGTATTTAATTGGGGTAAAAGCTTACAGTTACAAGGCCCTATAGAGTCCAGTGCAAGTTGCCATGTGTTGAAGCAACATGGTGGGCTTTCTTTGCTGGGTTTCAGCCTCTTCCTCTTAAGGCTCTGTGGCCCAGCTTCTTCCTGATCTCAGCTTAGGCTGGCATAGGGCTTGGCACTCAGGACTACTTCTCTCTCGGCTGCAAACTATCAGGCCAGCGGCTCATCTCTCCCTAGGGCCCCAGAATAAAAAAATGACAGGGCTCTCACTTCCTGGTGTGTCTTCTTGAATGTCCATTTCTTTCAATCCATCAAGGGGGCAGGGACTCAATCTGAGTCATGCCCTACTGATGTGGTTGAATCAAAGCCCTAATCTGCAAAGGTAATTTAATCAAGACATTTTAGGTGACTCTAATGCAATCAAAGGGTATCACACCCAGAGAAAGATTAGTTTATAAACATGATCTTTCTCTTTTTGGGATTCACATATAATCTCAAACTCTCACACCCTATAAATATAGACTATATCATGCTTATTTTTTGAAAATATGCTGTTCAAAATTAGTGTACCACAATTGGAACATATTTCCAGTTGTCAAAGTTTTTTTTTTCTATTGATAAGGTTTCACTAGGAAATTGTATACAAATTGTCAAAGATGACAGCTTTTTGATGACAAAGGATATTAGAGATGAAAATTTAAAGCAAATTAGCAAACAAATGCTATCTACAATGCATCAGAATATTCTTTTAACTTAAATTTCTTCATCTTGGCCTGCTATACCAAATAAAATACCATAAGGTAGTTTCCAACCTATCCACCACCATAATAATGGTATTTATTGGCATAGGGAAGATTTTTGGGCACATGGTCTTTTTTAATGGAGCTATAATAAAAGTTATCCACTGGATGGAGATTGTTTTAATCACTATAAGTACTGTTTGGTTAACCTCAAACTACTTCTTCCTTCCTTTTATTGTTTACCTATTTCTCTATAACAAATTACTGCTTAGAGTGAAACATTTCTTCTAGTGTCTGAGAGTCAGGAACTGAGGAGCTAAAGTTTCACTGGGTGTTTCTGCTTGACAGTCTCTGTAGCAGTTTGATGTAGTTATGAATTTCAAAAATGGATATTGGATTGTGTTTGTAAGCTGGTCTGTATCTGGGCATGATTACATTATGATTAGAGCTTTGATTGGGCCATGTCAGTAGGGTGTTAAGTCCCTGCCGCTTGGTAGGTAGGGACTCACAGATAAAAGACATGGCAAAGGACAGAATTGGAGCTTTGCTGTTAGTTTTGATGCTGGAGTCTTGAGCTGGAACCCTGGGAAGTAAGCACACACAGGAGCTAGGTTGTGAGGAAAGAGAAGTAAGCCCCAGGAAGCGAGGAACCCTGAGCCCTGAGAGAAGGAAGCCTGAACCCTGGCAGACATCAGCAGCCATCTTGCTCCAATACATGACAAAAAACTTTGGTGAGGGAAGTAACCTATGCTTTATGGCCTGGTAACTGTAAGCTTCTATCCCAAATAAATATCCTTTATACAAACCAACTGGGAAGCAGATTTGGCTCAATGGATAGAGCATTTACCTGCCGCATGGGAGGTCCAGGGTTCAAACCCAGGGCCTCCTGACCCATGTGATGTGCTGGCCCATGTGCGGTGCTAATGCGTTCAAGGAGTTCTGTGCCATGCAGGGGTGCCCCCCACGTAGGGGAGCCCCCCACACAAGGAGTGCATCCTGTAAGAAGAGCAGCCCAGCGTGAAAAAAGTGCAGCTTGCCCAGAAGTGGTGCCACACACAGAGAGCTGATGCAGCAAGATGACGCAACAAAAAAGAGACACAGATTCCCAGTACTGCTGACAAGAATACAAGCAGACACAGAAGAACACACGGCGAATGGACACAGAGAACAGACAACTGGCGGGGGCGGGGGGAGGCGGGGAAGGTGGGCAGGGAAGGGGAGAGAAATAAAAATAAAAACAAAACAAAACAAAACAAAAAACAACTGATTTCTGGTATTTTGCATCAGCACCACTTTGGCTGGCTAATACAGTCTCACGTGTGGTCATTGCCAGGATGTCAGCAGGGGCTCTCTCCATTGAACGCTCTATCCGTTCAGCCAAATCTGCTTCCAAGTTGGTTTTTATAAAGGGGCTTGACTGAGGCTGGAGGATCTGCTTTCAAGATGGCTCAGCACTTGACTGCTGGTAAGAGGTCTCAATTCCTTGATACTTGGACCTCTCCACAGGCTGCTTGAATATCCTCACAACATGGCAGCTGACTTCCTCCAGAGCAAGAAATCCAGGAAGTAGCCACATTGCCTTTTATGACTAGTCACATACCATCACTTTTACCATTTTTTTTTCCACTGGAAGAGAGTCACTACATCCAACCTCCATATAAGAGGAGAACAATTAAGCTCTACCATATGAAGGGAGAAATATCAAAGAATTTGGGGGGCATATTAAAATAACCATGCATTCCATGCTTCCCTACTACCCTTTCACATTTTACAGTATTTCTTCAGTGAATTAGGTCACAGAGAATATACCCATGATGAATCTCTTGGCCATAGCCACTAGATGAGTATAGCATCCTGGGCAACACATTATCGTCACTGGGAAACTAAATTCTGAGTGAAAAAAGAGAACACATGATTGAATTTCAAGAAACAGACTTGGGCTTTATCTTTTGGGACCTTTTGTTAACTTGCCAACCAGTCAGTCACTGTCCCATGGTAATTGTTACTGCACAGGCTGGCTGGCATTGTGTTTTCCAAGAGAGCCCCACCAACAGAAGTAGGCTTGGGGGCCTGGTTTCTGACTGCCATTCAGTGTTGACCCCAAAACCCTGGAGCCAAGTTATAAATCATTCAGTGAGCATCCTTCTAGATATGTATGTTGATAGGATAATTTAACAGAAGTAGGATTGGTTGGTTAATAAGCATATGCATTTTAAAATGTAATGGATTTTGTCAAATTGTCCTCCAAAATCACTGTAGCAATTTACCCTCTTGCCACACCATGAGAGTACCAATTTCCACTCACCTTTACTTACAGAGTATCATCAAACTGATTAATCTTGCTTTGTGATGAGGCATGGTTGTTCCATGTTGGCAGACATGAAAAGAGCTAATAATTGACCAAAAAGCCTTTTTAGTAAGTGTTACTTTCATTCAGCATTAATGATGGTATTTTATTCGGTATATGCCAGTAAAGAATGGGAATTGAGTTTGAGAAGTTAGCAGATGGGTCAGTGTAGAGTGGGAAGTGGCTTAGCTGACACAGACTGTGAGAATAAGGTTGGGGAGTGGAAGTAGACGATAGGTACAGGAGTAGGGCTTTAATAGGCCGGAAGTGGGGGCTAAGTGCCCTAAGGCCCCGGGATCTGAATGTTACACATAACAACAGGGAAGATGTTTGTACGTAATTAAGAAGTCCTTTAGGTTAACGTCTGTGAAGAAGCTAAGTTTGAGCACATGTTCTCTGTATCCAGGGTGTGGGAAGTGTCCTGAGGCACCCAACTTGGGCCAGGCTCTTTGAAAGCTACACCTTGGAGTATAATAGGGGGGCCAAAGGAACTAAGTAGAAAGTACTCGGGTCTCTTTGATTTGGTGCTGTGTAGAATATAGCAGCTGGACTGGAGGGCAAAGCCTCATGGCTTTGAGACACATGTCATGAGACACAGCTACCTGGAACTAATATTCCTAGTCTTACTTCTCATTGGTACTAGATTCTGCCTCCAGTGATACTTTTAATCCTTGGTTTTATCTTACAGCTTCCCTTTCACCCACAAGGGCAGTAACCTGGGCCTTGTTTTGAAACTGACATTTCATGAAATCCTCTATGAGATGGGAATAGCCATATGAATAGCTCTTGGCTTTCTGAATTCTGCTTTTCCTATCTCTTCTTATTCTTCTTCTTTATTTTCTCTTACCTGTTACATTAAAAAAATATGAGGTCCCCATATACCCCCCCTCCACCCCCGCCCACATCAACAACCTCTTCCATCATCGTGGCACATTCACTGCACCTGGTGAATACACTTTGGAGCACCGCTGCACCACAAGGACAGTGGTCCACATTGTAGTCTACACTTTCTCCCAGTCCACCAAGTGGGCCATGGAAGGACACACAATGTCTAGCATCTCTCCCTGCAGCACCACCCAGGACAACTCCCAAATCCTGAAAACACCCCCACATCACACCTATTCTTCCCTCTCTCTACCACCAGCAGCTACCATGACCACTTTCTCCACATGAGTACTACAATTTCTTCCCTTACTAATCACAGTAGTGCCCCACCAGAACACCAGTAAGTCCACTCCAATCCATACTCTATTCCTCCATCCTATGGACCCTGGGATGGTTGTATCTAGCCCCCCTCTACATCAAGAAGAGGCTTAGATTCCACATGGATGATGGATGCAATTCTGCTTGCAGTTGTAGGCACTCTTGGCTCCCTGGTGTGGTGGTTGACCTATCTCTTTATTTTAGAATAGCCTGGTCCTCCAGACTTTTGTCCCTAAGCCTTTGCTATTTTGCACTCTCCCAAGTTTCAGTTTCTTCCCAGTTTTGCTTAACGGCTACTTTCCTTTAATCTGTAACCTCTGGTTTTATTTTACCTGCATCATGTTATGCTTTCATCACACTCTCAGCTTTAAAATCCAAGCATAAACAAAATAGTGAATTTAAAGAGAATTTTATTTGAAATGCACTTATTTTTCTTAATCTGAAATATATTTCTTTTCTCCATGAAAATATAAAATACGGTGTTTTACCCCACTTTCTATGTTTTGATATAATGTTCTGATATTAAAAATTTCCTTTGGATTTATATCAGCCAATCTAATCTTGCTAATATTATTTCAATCATTTAACATTTAACCATTTCCCTACATTTAGATCTCAAATCAGTATTTTCTAGCCCACTAAATTTTGCTAGAGATGAGGAAGGAGAAGAAGGGATGTAGAAAAGAGGATACAGGGAAGCGGACTTGGCCCAGTGATTAGGGCTTCCGTCTACCACATGGGAGGTCCGCGGTTCAAACCCCGGGTCTCATTGACCCGTGTGCAGCTGGCCCACATGCAGTGCTGATGCGCGCAAGGAGTGCCGTGCCACGCAGGGGTGTCCTCGCGTAGGGGAGCCCCACGTGCAAGGAGTGTGCCCCATAAGGAGAGCCGCCCAGTGCGAAAGAAAGTGCAGCCTGCCTAGGAATGGCGCCACACACACAGAGAGCTGTCACAACAAGATGACACAATGAAAGAAACACAGATTCCTGAGCCACTGACAACAACAGAAGCGGACAAAATACGCAGCAAATAGACACAGAGAACAGACAACGGTGGGGGGGGCGGGGAAGGGGAGAGAAGTAAATAAATAAATAAATCTTTTAAAAAAATAAAATAGTTAAAAAATAAAAAAAGGAGGATACAAGACTCAACTGTATTATCAATGAGAAGAGTGGCGGTAGGACAAATGGGGAAAGTGAGTGGTAGAAATTTGTCCTTGCTGTCTTTAGATTGACAGTTATAAATACTGTTTGATAGTTATTTGGGTTAATTTCAAGATAATCTATATCTTGTCTTCCACTGAAATAAACATGTAAAGTCTGGTTTTGCTGGTTGTAATGCCAGTTGAGTTACCACTTAAATTTGAAAATATTTTAACAGAAATCATTGCAGTAAGTAGTTTCAAAATGCTACCTTTACCTTTCTCTCTTCATGTGGTACTCAGTAATAGAATATTTTTGTTTTTATATTCCAAAACCATTGGAATCTTTACTTCATGTTATGGCTGTAACCTAAATAATTATATTATTTAAATAGATATAGAACTAATTTAGTACACTGATTTCAACACATAATTGATTCACTCCTGTTCCATAGATTAGAGGAGACTAGCCTTGAATTGAGCACAAAATCTTCTTCCCCTAATTTTGGTTTTCTTATATTAACCAAGGAAAAAAAAACCAAAATCCTACAGCTATATAATAATAGGGTGGTATATGGAAACTTTGTATTTCATACATGATTTTTCTGTAAACCTACAACTTGTCTAATTTTAAAAATTGGGGAAAAAAACCATCAGGGGCTCCAGGTGGAGTAATCCTAATTGAGATGGAGGTAGGTATTGAAAGGCCATTTTTCCCAAGAAATCAGCCTGAACTCTGGAAAAACCTGTGGTGATTCAAACTATCATGTTTCCCATCTTTTTCTTTTTTCTTTCTTTTTTCCCTTTTTTCCCCTTCTTTCTTAGGGCCAGGATATCCAGTACCAAAGCCTGACCCGAGATTCCCATTGGAGCATAGAGAAGAGCCATGGGTGAAGGCATTACAGGATTCCAAAGAAATGAACCACTTACCTGATTCCAAGATAGGTAAGAAATTGCTCATTCAATACTTGGGAAGACTTCACCCCTCATCAGGATAAAAGAGCTTTGGGATTCCACTTAGGAGTTTCCATTTTTCCCACTAGTGGTTTAATATTACTTTTCCTAAATGAGCTCAAATTTGAAGATTTCAGAGTAACCAGTAAAAATATTTGACCACTAGATTGCACTAACGCACAAGCTGTTTATTGGGGGCAAGGTTTTGGCACGTTTACAGTGGGAGGGTGGCTATCACAGCAGGAAACCTTTCAGAGGCCAGCAGCACAATGGATCCACCACAGAGGAAGCAGGGCAATGGGAAACCCCCAGATCCTAAGGGAGAGGGGTATGGAAAAGATGAGTGCTTACCTGTCTAGGTAATGGTACCATCAGCAGAGCAGGGAGCCTCTGGGGCAGAGAGCTCCAAGGAACTGAAGTAGCATTGGGACTTATAGGTGCAAGATCTTACCAATTGCAGGCAGACACTGGGCGAAGTTTTGTGGGATTTGCAAAGCAGGTTAACTCTTAAGTGGCTAAAAATGGCTTCTTTTGGATATTTTAAAAACAAGTGGATATGTCCAAATTTGACTTTGGTGATGGTGGGGTTTTCTGGGCTAAATAATGGACCCAGGCTGCTGTGAAGAGATAAAGAACACAAAGGAACACTACATAGAGGTCATCTTTGGCTCATTTGTATAGCAACTCACTTCCTATTCTCCTTGGAACACAGTGATATCTGCAATCTCTGTTTCTTTGCTCAGGTTTTGATGTAGGGAGAGAAAATGAAGGCGATACTTCAAAACAGAAAGCACTGGAGAATATGTATCCATTTACTATTACTTTAGAGGATAATGCTCTCCACGGTTCCCTTTTACAAAAAAACTATGAACAGTTAGGATATCAATGGAACAACCTCCCAGAGGTGGTGAAGACAGATGTAACGAGGCTTGTAGATCACCAGAACCACTCTTTAGGAGAGAAATATGAGAGTGCCAACCTGAACGAAACTCTCAACTTTAGATCCCATAAGAAAAGTAGTCCAGCAGAGAAACCTCACCAGTGTTCTCAGGGTGGAAAATGTTTTGCTCAGGATTTGCTTACTTGGTACCAGAGAATGCATTCAGGAGAGGGACCTCACAAGTGCCATGAATGTAGGAAAGGCTTCCTTCATAGTTCACACCTTTTAAGACACCAACGAGTTCACACAGGGGAGAGACCCTATGAATGTTCTATATGTAAAAAACGATTCACTGGGTGGTCTTACCTTATGGGTCACCAGGGAACCTATTCAGAAGCAGAAGAATATACATGCCTTGAATGTGGGAAAAGATTTTGTTACAGATAAGTCTTAAAAGGCATTCTAAAACTCATACAGGTTAAAAACCTCATGGACGTTATAGTTGCAGGAAAAATTTTATTCAACTGATGACTTTTACTTTGCACCAGAGAACATGTATCAATCATTTGTCTCTCGGTGCTTTTTAAATTTCACCCATTCTTGAATTTAGTTTCTGCCAAAGTGTATGTCATGTACCAGTTATAAAATATATTTTGAGAAAAAGTATGAGAATTCTTCATGCTGTAGCTGTACCTTTTATAGATTCACAGTTCACAACTGCATATGAGAATCTTTGAGAGATTCTTCAGTAAAGGAACAAAAAAACACCCTATTTGTCTCAATGTTTTCAAATCTTATATGATTCCAGAATCCTATTTCAAGTGTTCCCAGTAATAACCCAAAGAACAGATATTATGCAAATGTTCCTTGGAATACAAACTGACTTAAAAGTATTTCTAGATTTATTTCTTCCAAACTTTGTGATCTCCAGTTACCCCAATGTATGTCATGAAAAATTCTTTAAACAAATATATACTTATTTTAGCTAACACACATATCATTTTAAGAAGGTGAGGGTCACAAACTAGGATAATTAATGTTGTCAGCCAATTTATTTTACTTAACAACACACGTAGACACATTGTTCCTTATATAAATTTTCTCATATGATCACATTAAAATACAAATTCTTGCAGCCAGGAAAGAACTCTCTTTATCGGATAAAGCTGTTAATAAGTGAAAATATTCATGGAGCCTGGCTCTTTGTTGTAAAAATACAAGGAAGAGGACATGTAGAATTTTCCCTTTATGAAGATAGCCAGTCATCCTTTCCTTAAACTAGAATCAGGGAAAGTATCTCTCTCCTATTCCAATGAAACTGTTGTAAGTGTTTGTTAGGTATCTACTGTGTGCCCAACTAGCCCTGTCCTAGGCTAAATAGAAGTTAGTAAAGAAATATAAATGAAGAGGAAGGCATGTAAAAAGTTTTATTCATTTTAGTTAAGCAAGACTTGTGAAACAAATGGAGAACAATGCAAATGAGGTTGTAAGTGCTAAAGCGTATCAATTTTGGGAGCCAGGGTGTGCCTTTAGTTCTTGTCACCCAGGTTCCTTCATGATGCTATATTTCTGATATTAAAATTGGGATCCCAGTAGCAATAAATATGTAACAAGTGAGTACTCTGAAAACAGCAATGAAAAATCCTGAATGGAATGGCTTCTCCTTTCTTTCTTATGGAATTGCACTCAAACCAAACAGTGCCTTAGAATGCATATGTTAACTGCTCTGTATCTGTTAAATACTTTAATAAAGTAGAATTGTATGTATCCTTTCTGATTCAATCTCATTCATTATTTGAACAATGTAGAGCCGCTTCTCTGAACTGTGGTGACAAGCACTGCAATCAACTCCTGCCCCCAGCCCAAGTCAAAATCACTTTCCTTTTGCAACCATGGTGCTCTGTTTATGCATGATATTTACTGGTAACATTACTTGCAATACTATTATTTGTTTAATCCCCATCTGTATCATAAACACACATAACTGGATTTTTATAGTGTAGAAAATATTACTCATCTCTTCAACCAGTACAATGTCCTATATATTGTTGTAGAATTTGAGAGAAGTTCAATTACTTGAGTATAGAGAGGCCAGGACTCAGGAATGATTTTGAGAAGGAAAAATGGTTTATTGACGGCCGGCCGGACTCGGGAACTTTCTGTTTGAATCCCGAGCCCTGAACAAGATTTTTTAGTCCCTTTTATACAGAGAGGAAAGGCCAAATGGTCCTTTTGTTTCAGTTCTCAATAGGCTTGAATTAGCATATATTTCCACATCTTAGTAAGCTTTTAGCATGGACCTCAGGCATTCGATAAGCTTTTAGCATATTTGCTTTGCATTTCCCCCAATACTCAAAGTTTATAGACCTTGCATTGTTAAACTGTCTCCTGCTCACCAAGGGCAGGACTGCAACCTTTCATCATCCCACACCCACAAGTCACAGATAGTTTAGATTATCTCTGAAGAGACAAAGAGCCTGCCACCCATAGCCCACATCAATATATACTAAGAATTAATAAATATTTGTGGCATTGAGTCAGGAAACATGTAAAATGGTTCTTGGAAATTGGTAACATACTTAGATCATTGCATGGATATACCTAGTTATAATTCTGAGCATTTCAAAAAGATTAGGGCAAAATACAGTACCTACCTCAGTACCTACCTAGTAAGTATTATGAAGATTAATTGAAACATTTAAGTGCAGGTCTTACCCAATAAATATTAGCACATTGAATTTCCATTCTTTATTTTTTAATGATAAAAGTATTCAAGGCTATGAATTTTCATCTAAGTCTAGCTTTGGTGGTGCACTGGCCCACAGTTTTTATATATGCTGTTCTTGTTCATTTTTAAAATCTTTTGTTACTGCGTTTTTCAGTTTATCTCCTCTTTGACCTAGGATTTGGATAATTTAGACAATTTCATCTTAAAGCTTAGATTTACTGCATTGTGATTAGAAAAAGAGGTTCATTCTCTTTAAAGTTCATTCTACTTAAAGTTCATTTCGATATTCTTGATAGCTTCTATTTGACAAAAATTGGTAAATATCCTAAATGTCCTAGGAAATAAAAGTTCTCTTTGTAGGGCACATATCTAGAACACAGTCCTGGACTTAATCTGTTTTGTGTCTTTAGGAGAATTCTATGTGCTTGAGATGGGAAAGTGACATACAAGAGATTGGGATGCCCCCCATTCTACTTCTTTGCACATTTATACTCTCCTTTACTTGTTTAGTTCTGGTGGGAACTATATGAACTTTATATAGCAGTTGTGAAATAGCTAGCTGTTAAGGCAGACAGTAAAAACAGAGGCTCAAAGGGGAGCGGATTAACTCTCTGCTTCCCGTGTATAAGGTCCCGTGTTCAGTCCCTGGTACCTCCTAAAAGAAAAAACACAGAGGCTGAAGGACCCAGGAGAGACCTAGCCCCTCTAACCCAGGCTGAGAAAGGGCTCCCTAAGTATTGTGTAGTTGTTTGCCCTCCTGCAAAGAGAGAGAATCTGCAGTGGGCACTTTAAGATTTTTGCAACAGCTGCTCTCCAAAATCAGAGATTATTTCATAAAGTGTTGAGATACTCAAGGAAATACTGGAATCTTCAGGTGGTTCAGCCCCTAAGGGGCTCACAGTCTGGTGCGAAAGGATAGTCATTGCACTTTGCCCTCTCACACCTGCACGTTAGTATGACATCCCTAAGAGAAACAAGCTTGTAACTCCAGGAAATGACATGATAGTTATCCCTGAAACCTCTCATTTTTATCCTGGTGATACAGACAGAACAATCGCAGTAAAAATCAGAGGTCACCCATAAGCCTTGGGTCCATCCCTCTATTTTCTCTCCTTTTGTCCGCAGTTAACAGCTGTGAGACCAGATGGAACGAGAACTCATTTCAGCCTCTCCTTAGGATAAATACTCATTTTACTCATCCTCCTATTTTGCACATTTTAAGAACTAGGCTTGGTGGTAGTGAATTTCTTTCTCCACAGAGTGATGTATAGGCTAGTTTCCATCCAGTCTTTTCCAGTTTGCATTGTTAGACAAGACTTATCAAATATCTAACAAATCCTAGGCCCAAATCCTTTTTAAAGATGAAGAATATTAAAATATTACAAAAATTTTGATATATAGACATATTTTTAGGTGGTATTGGGGACTGAACCCTGGACCTCATACATGGGAAAAAGGCACTCAACCACTGAGCTACATCAGTTCCCCTGATGTATTTTTAAAATTGACATTCACCAAATATCTTTAAAACCCCAAATAAGAATAGGAATATATGACTTACTAGAGATTTCTTAAAAAGCCTTTTGAATCCTTACATGAACCTTGGACCATACTGTTGTAGAATTTGAGAGAAGTTCAATTATTTGAGTATAGAGAGGCCAGGACTCAGGAATGATTTTGAGAAGGAAAAATGGTTTATTGACGGCCGGCCGGACTCGGGAGCTTTCTGTTTGAATCCCGAGCCCTGAACAAGATTTTCAAACGTCTTTTATACAGAGAGGAAAGGCCAAATGGTCCCTTTGTTTCAGTTCTCAATAAGCTTCAATTAGCATATATATCTTCCACATCTTAGGTAAGCTTTTAGCATGGATTCCAGATATTCTAGATAAGCTTTTAGCATATTTTGTTTTTGCATTTCCCCTAAATACTTAAAGTTTATAGCCCTTGCATTGTTAAACGGTTTCCTGGGACTGGAGCCGCTTTCCTGGCGTTGCCATTGTCCCTAAGGGCAGGACTGCAGCCTCTTACCGTTCCACACCCACAAGTCAAACAGTTTAGGTTATCTCTGAAGAGACAAAGAGCCTTCCACCCATAGCCCACATCAATACCAGTTAGCCCTGTGAGAGAAATGGTCACACCTATTTTCATGTTGTACTAGATAAAATTCTTTAGCTGTATCTTTACAACTAGATTCCCCTCTAAGAAGGAGGGAGAGTAGAAGATGAACAGCAGACGACTAGAAACTCCTCACCTTGGTCTGGGGTGAGGGGATAACACTTCCGCTGCCTTATCTTCCACCAAGGCAGTACTCTTCACCCTGGGCTAGGTGGAGAACCTCCTCCTAATACATTCCTCTCAAGGGGCTCCTACAGGTGCTGAAGAGTCTCACACACACACCAAGGGAAGAAGGAAAGAGAGAAGCAAGTCTGCGCAGTCCTTATCTAATTCTTCCCTTTCAAGGTAAGATGGTATAATTAGCACTGAGAAGGCAGTCTTAGCCAGAGCTACTATCACACGTTTCGGCCAATCAACCAAACTATTAGAGCCCTTTTGAATCCCTCAAACTACAGCATCGAATCCAGAATGTCTGCTTAGTAGATCCATATCAATAAATTCAGCCCAAACCAACTTTATCTTCCTTCCACCTTTATCCCACACTCTTAATATCCATTCCCACACATGTTCCCCTGACTTCTATCTGTATAAATTGGAAAAAGCATGCTGTTATTTTGCAATACAGCCCAACTTCTCATGGGTCATATTTTATACCTTACCTTTCAGGGCTTATTGGAACTTCAAGCAAAGTTATAGATCTGGAAACAAAGAAGGGGTGGGGGTGAGTCATGAGAGGAATTAGCAGTGCCATTGGTGAGTCAGCTGCCTCAGGAGAGTCCATTTCAGTTTCAGCTGGTGAAACAGGATTAATCTCAGATGGGGGTGTGAGGGCTGTTTCTTCAGGGGAGGCAATTATAGGTTTATCAAGCTCAACAGGGTTAATCGCATCAGAGGAAGATGGGATGACTGATTTCTCAGGGGAGGCTATTACAGGTTTATCTGGCAAAAAAAGATCTCAGCAGAATTTAGCTGTTCAATTTCCCCACCATCAATGTGACCAGCCCACGTGTTTCCATTCTTATTTTTAAGATCCCATTTTTTCCCAATCAATACCCTCACTTTAACAGCAGATGCCCTGTAAGGTTGGGAATTCATTTTGCCTTATAATTCAGCTACTCACAGGATGAGACTCTGTTTGGTTTTCAGAAATCTCAATTCTGCAGCTATAAGAAATATGAGTTGACCATCCTTATCTCCCTGTTAGCTAACCAGGGTAAGTCCAATGAACCGGAGAGTAGGTATGCAACTCTGCTGAGGCTCAGGGCCAGGTGACATATTGACAGTCCAGAGATTCAAGTCCCCTGAGTATACATCAATCCCAGCACCAACCACAGGTTCAGTAAAAGTGACAAAAGAGGCATGTGTAGAGAGATCACATCTGAATCCAACTCCATCATACTCAGGAGCACAAATTCCAAAGTAGGGCCCAATGACAAGGCACTGAACTCCAGAGCCATGTGCCATGATTGTAGAACCTGTGGGTCTCTGTAGCCCTCAGGAGCACCAGTACCTGGGGTTGTATCTACTTTGGCTGTCTCTGGGGTCCTGCTGAGATGCGTGTAACTGTGACCCCTCTGATGGTATCATTGATGTGGAGACAGTGGCCACGGAAGTTGCTGACGGCAGGGATAGGGAAGAAGAGGTGTGGTGTGGGGGCATTTTCAGGACTTGGAGTTGTCCTGAATGATATTGCAGGGACAGATGCTGGACATTATATATCCTGCCATAACCCACAGAACAGACTGGGAGAGAGTGTAAACTATAATGTAAACTATAATCCATGCAGTGTAGCAGTGCTCCAAAATGTACTCACTAAATGCAATGAATGTGCCACAATGATGAAAGAGGTTGTTGATGTGGGAGGAGTGGGGGGAATATGTGGGGTGTATGGGAACATCTTATATTTTTTAATGTAACATTTTTGTGCTATATGTATCTTTTTAAAAAGACAATTAAAAAGTGCTATACAAATAGTATATACCTCATAGAATTGTTGTGAAGATTAAATGAGATGATATATATAAAAGTACCTGGCACAGTGTCCAGTGTGACATAAAACCCAATAAATATTCTTTTTATAGCTCGTATTATCCACAGGGGTAGGAAGTATCATTTGAGAATTCATTAATTAGGTTCCTGTTTATTATTTTATTCTAACTCTTAACTGCTTGTTTGAAAGTCTCCTAAAGTGATTATTGTCTCGGGAAACGGACTTTGGCCCAGTGGTTAGGGCGTCCGTCTACCATATGGGAGGTCCACGGTTCAAACCCCGGCCTCCTTGACCCGTGTGGAGCTGGCCATGCGCAGTGCTGATGCGCGCAAGGAGTGCCTTGCCACGCAAGGGTGTCCCCCGCGTGGGGGAGCCCCACGCGCAAGGAGTACGCCCGTGAGGAGAGCCGCCCAGCGTGAAAAGAAAGAGCAGCCTGCCCAGGAATGGCGCCGCCCACACTTCCCGTGCCGCTGACGACAACAGAAGCGGACAAAGAAACAAGACGCAGCAAACAGACACCAAGAACAGACAAACGGGGGGGAGGAATTAAATAAATAAATAAATCTTTAAAAAAAAAGTGATTATTGTCTCTCAATAAATGATGTGTTTAAATTTCAAAAAAAAAATTATAAGTTTTTTTCAGGGCACACACAGAAACTTTCATGTCATTCATGTGACACTCAAGCTGGGAATTAAAAGCCCTTAGCTCATCCTTTTCTTTAATAACTTCATCCAGTATATTTAGCAACAACTGGCAAACAACATTATGCTTTTAAATTTCACACAAATATACTAAGGCATCAAATACACTGTCACCCAGAGCTTTGTCTCTTAGATAAAGTAGGAATATCTAATGGTGATATTGTGCATATCTTTATTGCCAGTTCACAACATGGACTATCAGTGCCCTCTTGCTCATTGGATACAGAGTCATTAGTGTCTTTGAATGTAAGCATACTAGGAATTTCCAAAACCCCAGAATCAACTCTGAAATTTCATCCTCAAGATTCTGTTTCTCAGGAACCACTCTCAGTACCAAAATCTTTATTAGTCAGGGTTTTCCAGAGAAACAGAATCAATGGGATATATGTATATATATGTAAATGTTAAGAGATTTATCATAGGAATTGGTTCACATGATGGTGGGAATTGGCAAGTCCGATTTGCATAATGCAGGCCACAAGTTGGAAACTTCGATGAAGGTGAAGTTGAATTCTCCAGGAGAAGTTGGCTGCCTGAAGTAGAGGCAGGAATTCTTTCTGGTTTTGAAATCTTCAGTTCTGGCTTTTAGGCCTCCAACGTTTTGGATGAAAAGACACTTCACATTCCTGAGGGTAATCTCCTTTGTTGATTGTAGATGCAGTCACCCATAGGTGTGTCCAACTGACTGCAGATGCAAACCCATCTAGGAATTACCCTCACAGTAACAATCAGGCCAGGGCTTGCCTGACCAAACAACTGGAAACCATAACCTCACCAAGTTGACACATGAAATTAAGCATCACTCTTGCTATGTTTGGGGTACTCTGCTAGGTGCTTGGGATATGGCGATGAGCAAGGCACACAGGCTACCAGCTACCATCCCCCCAAGAGCTCATATTCTAGATATGAACAATATGGGGTGGTTTTAAGGGGCAAAATAAAACAGTGATGAGAATATACACACTCATTTATATCACTGCTAGATCAGAGTATGAGCAGAAGGAGGGCATATAATTTATAATAAAGATTCATTGGTCTCTCTTTAGAATTAGTGCCCAAGAAATCACATTAAAATTCTTCAGAATGTCATGGGGTCTAACCCATAGTCCATTAGTCCTAGTGGTTTGCTTGCTGCCTCACTGGATGGAAGTCTGGAGGAGGACATGGTAAGAAGGGGTAGGAGTTTAACCAAGAACTCATACATGCCACGTTTGAACTCTATCTGTTGTGCTTTGCTGCATCCCTTAGGAAATATCTTGATTTTCCTACTCAGGCGATCTCTCTACTGATGTGTTCCCAAGATGAGTATGTGTATCCCTTTTGTCAGGCTCAAGGAGATTGGGTTAGTGGTATCTGTGTGCACAATTTCTGCAGCTTCTCTATTACAGCTTGGATCCATGAGGCTTCAGGTGCCTGTTCACCCAACTGTTCCTGATGCTAAACCCTAATCCCAAGGAAGATTTCTAGAAGTTACAAGTAGTCAAAAGGCCTACAGTTGCCCAGGCAACTGTATTGAACTCTTGCTACAGTGTAGGCATCACGTGAGGTATCCCTGGGTACTCTTCTGTAAAAACCATGGGAAGTCTGTCTGCCTCCTTTTCACCTGAGTTGGGAGCATTGAGACAACTGGAAAAACCCCATCAAGGAGGCTTCCCTGTAACATAAGGTAGATACTTCGTGCCTAAGTCCCCTACTCTCCTGGGCCCTTGGATATACCTGACTTTTCTTAATTTTCCCATCAAGCTAGGCTTTTCAGCAGTAAATGGCAGAAACCCAATACAAAATAGGTCAGTAAAGAAGGAATTTACTGACTTACATAGCTCAGAGATCCAGGGTAACAATCTCGGGGCTCCCAAGAAGTCATTTGTTTCCCCACCCACCCCCTCTCTCCATCTTTTGGCTCTGCTTCTCTTGCTGTGTTGGGTTCATTCTTCCTCTTCTGACCACCCCTTTCCCCTGTGCCTTAGGCTCAGCTTTGGTTTTAGATTTTCCCCATTATAGGTGGCACCAGCTAAATATGACCAGAGCCATTTGATATTCACAATGAATGCTCTTTGTTTCCAGGAGCAAATCCAGAAGCAATTGGAGGATCTCAAGGAATTGAGAAAGTCTGGGGAGGGGCATAAATATCAGGGAATAAGGATACGGTGAACTTCATGGTAAGGCCAGAGACATTTTGTGGCAAATCCTTGTGCTGGCTCATATCTGCAGAAGGGGGGGGGCGGTGGGATAAGTAAACAAGAGTACCTGAAATTCGATCCAGGTTCATTCAGGAAGGGGAGATGGTCAAAAATTGAGAACATGACCTGCTTTGGTGATCAGGGAGGTAACTGACATCTAAGGATGAGCTCATCCTATAACAAATACTGTCCCAATCAGGGAGAGGTCATCTCTGAGGACCCTGTCAAGCTTTTTCATTTGTCACATAAAAATGGCTTAAAGAAACTAACCCTAGGGGTTACTTATGAGGAATGGGAGAGAAGAAAGCGGAGGAAAAGCTTTATTACTTTAAACTCTTCTCTAATGTTTGTATAATTGTATTGTTTATTTTTTGCATTTTTAAAAAATAAAAATTTGAGATACTAAAATACACATTTCCTTTAAAATATGGTTTTGTGACACTGCAGATTTCAATGACTACACTTTGTTGGTCTTCTGTGGAGCTTTGTATTCTGTACATTGTAGTGGGCGGTTTTCAGGAAAATAATATATGAACAAAAGGAGAATTTCATTTTGACTAGAGATAGAAATTATAAAAAGGAACCAAACATTAATACTGGACCTGAAGATTGCAATAATTGAATAAAAAATTCTCTAGAGACTTCTGGAAAGATGGCATTGGAGTAGCTAGGCAGGGCTCAACTCTCTCACAAAAACAACAGAGGAAGGGCAAAAAGCTATCCAAAGGAGCTGACTTGGGGATCTGCAGACCAGGAGAGTGCGGTACATCATCTAGGAGGGAGAGGGACAGAGATACAAACAGGCCAAACAAAAACCATGAGTTACTCACCTGTGTGGCTGGGAATGGCACATATACCCCACTCTCAAGGCAAAAAGCCTCAGTAAAATCCCTGGATCACTACAGCCAAAGGGAGGGGGAAAATGGTCCTCATCCCTGGGAGGAAAAGCAGTCTGGAAGAGGGCAGAGTGGTTCCCTTTAATCAGTTTGGCCAGCTAAACCCACCTTGAATCTCAGCTGTAGTCAGCCCAGCAAGTGGATGTTGCAAATGACCCATTCATGGGGAAGCTAAAGGGCAAGTAACTGTGGATAGGTACCCAAAAAACTCAAGAGAGGGAGAAGAGTAATGGGGAAGGGAGATAAGGCAGGCAGAAGAAAGGAGGAAAAAAAATAGCCCAGCCAGCACTGAAATGGCCCCAATGGGAGGGGAGGGGGAATTAGATCAGGCAGGCGGTCACAGCCACCTACCATGGGAGAGAGAGGAACAACATCAGTGAGGGGTCAGGCTAACAGGCACCTAACAACCCTGGAGAGAAGGAAGCCAGGAGAGATAGCTGGCAAACTGTTAGGAACCCAACTTGACTGAGGGGATAAAGGAAAGGGAGAAGCAGATAGGCTTTCAGAAGCCGACATAACCTGTGGATTGGTTATAGTTCAGTGGATGAATGCCTGCATCACATCTACTACTAGGTCTCTGGTCCAATCCCTGGTAAAGCTTAAGAGAAGGGATCTAGAGAGTGATCCAGTGGGTTGTTAGGCATCTACCGGGCACCTTGTGACAGGGAACTGAGAATGAGTATTTTTTTAGGTTTTTGATCTGTTATTTTATATTTTATATTTTTTTATTCTTTATTTTATTCTCTAAAATCAGGTACATTACCTATGGAGGGTGTGTTACAGGGTGATTGATGGATGAGTACTGGCACCTTGAGGCATTTCCTAGTGGCCTAAGAGGGAAGCCTGTTTTTCCTTGGTTATTTTCGCTGCTGCTGCTGCTGTTTTGTGTTTTCTATTTTGTTTCCTTTTTTCTCTCTTTCCTCCTTTTTTCTCCTTAGTTTCTTTATTCTTTTCCTTCATTTTCCCCTCTTCCATTGCTTTTCTTTCATTCCACTGTCTCATTTGCTCTTTTATTTTCTCTTCTCTTCTCTTCTCTTCTTTCCAGGCTTTTATATTATTCTTTTTTTCTACCATCAATTTTCTTCTTGTTTCATTTTTTTATTCTTATACCTTTGATTTCTCTTATTTTTTCCTGGTTCTTTTATACATCCTTTTCTATCTTCTTTTTTATTATTACTATTATTATTATTCTCTAATTCTGTCTTTCCTTTTCTATGGTCTTAAATTTCTTTTAGGGAAACACAGACAACTACAAGGATATAGAATAAATTGAACCAAATGTCAAAGAGGAAACAACACAAAATAAAACAAAATAAAATCCTACATAAGAAAGAGAAGCTAACCATCTGAATAAGCCCATCAAGATAAACAGATGCCTAGACACCAGCAAAAATTACAAGCCATATTAAGAAACAGGAAGGCATGGCCCAGTCTAATGAACAAACTGAAAAAAACAGGAGATGCAGAACATGGAACAACTAATAAAGGATGTCCAAATAAATATGATGAATCAACTTAATGAAGTGAAGGAAGAGATAAAGGGTATTAAGAAGACATTAGAGGAACATACAGAAGAAATTGTAAACATGCATAAAAAGATAACACATATGATGGTGATGAATAGTGCAATGCAAGAAATCAAAAGTACTCTGGCACATTATAATGACTATTACACACACTGCTTATTTATAACCTGGGATTGTAGTTGAAAGATGTAGTTTAGGGAGGTTAATGTTAATTGAAAGACAGCATAAGAATAATCTAGGGTTTGTATAACATAATGATTTTGGTGGTTGATGAGGATAGTGGTTAATAATACTATAAATACAAAAATGTTCTTTAACTACAAGATGTGAAGAACTTGGTGATAAATAGGAAAAATACAGCTAATATAATCTATAGACTATAGTTACCAATATTTTTGTAAGATTTTTTGTAGAAATGGCAAAGAAGGTACTATATCAATGCTAAAGGTAAAAAGAAAAAATGAGCTTGGTTTTATGAGATCTGAATATGATTAAGCATTTTTTCTTAAACTCTGGAAGGACATAATAGCAGATTTGAACAGACAGAGGAAAGAATTAGTTATGCTGAAGATAGTACACCTGAAGTTGCACAGATAGTAGAACAGATTGTTAAAAAGATAGAAAAAAATCAGCAGAGACTTAGGGAATTAAATGACAACATGAAATGCACAAACATACACATTATAGGCATCGCACAGGAAGAAGAGAAGGTAAAGGGGGCAGAAGGAGTGTTGGAGGAAATAATGGCTGAATATTTCCCAACTCTTTTGAGGGACATGGATGTACATGTCCAGGAAGGACAGTGCACTCCAAACAGTGTGAGTCCTAATAGGCCTACCCTGAGACATACACTTATCAAATTGTCAAATGCTCAAGACATAAATGCTTATATTAAAAAAGAAGGAAGATCTAAAATTGAAGACCCAACTGCAAACCTGGAGGAACTAGAAAAAGAAAAACAAACTACTCCCAAAGCAATCAGAAAGAAGGAATAACAAAGATTAGAGCAGACCTAAATGAAATTGAGAATTTAAAAAAACACTAGAAAAATTTAACAAAACCAAAAGCTGTTTTTTTGAGAAGATTCAAAAAGTGGACAAACCCTTAGCTTGACTAACAAAGAAAAATAGAGAGAAGATGTGAGTACCTAAAATAAATGAGAGAGGGGATATTACCACTGATCCCACAGAAATAAAGACTATCATAAGACAATACTTTGAAAAACTGTATGCCATCAGGATGGATAACTTACATGAAATGGACAAATTTCTAGAAACACACAAGCACCCTACATTGATGAAAAAAGAAATCAATGAACTCAACAGAACAATCACAAGTAAAGAGATTGAACTTGTCATTAAAATCCTCCCATCTAAGAAAAGTCCAGGATGAGATGGCTTCACAGGTAAATTCCACCAATCATTCCAGAAAGAACTAACACCAGGCCTACTTAAACTCTTCCAAAAAACAGAAGTGGAGGGAACATTGCCTAACTCATTCTATCATGCCAAAATCACCCAAATACCAAAACTACATAAAGACATCACAAGAAAAGAAAACTACAAACCAATCTCTCTGAGTCTGGATCCTAAAATTCTCAACAAAATCCTTGCTAATCATATCTGATAACACATCAAAAGAGTTATACCATGACCAAGTGGGTTTCATCCCTGGTATGCAAGGATGATTCAGCATAAGAAAATCAATCAATGTAATACACCACATTAACAGGTCAACAGATAAAATTACATGATCATCTCTATAGATGCAGAAAAAACATTCAACAAAATACAGCACCCTTTCTAGATAAAATAAAAAAACACTTCAAAAGATAGGAATAGAAGGAAACTTCCTCAACATGATAAAGGGTATTTATGAAAAACCCACAGCTAACATCATATTCAGTGGTGAAATGCCAAAGGCTTTCCCTCTAAGATCTAGAACAAGACAGGGATATCCACTGTCACTGTTCCTGTTTAACCTTGTGTTAGAAGTACTTGCTTGAGCACTTAGGCAAGAAAAAGAAATAAAAGTATCCAAATAGGAAAAGAAGAAGTAAAAATCTCACTATTTGCAGATGACATGATCCTATTCATAGAAAGCCCTGAAAAATCTATAACAAATCTTCTAGAGCTGATAAACAAGTCAAGTAAAGTGGAAGGGTAGAAAATCAACATGCAAAAACTGCATATCTGTACACTGATAATGAGCACTCTGAAGAGGAAGCCAGGAAAAAACTTCCATTTACAATAGCAACTAAAAGAATAAAATATTTAGGAATAAACTTACCTATAGATGTAAAGGACTTGTACACAGAAAATTACACAACATTGTTAAAGGAAATGAAAGAAGACTTAAATAACTGGAAGAACATTCCATGTTCACAGATCACAAGACTACATATCAAGATGTCTGTCCTACCCAAATTGATTTACAGATTTAACACAATCCCAATAAAAATTACAGCAGCATTTTTTACCAAATTGGAAAAGCTAATTATGAAATTAATTTGGAAGGGCAAGGGGCCCTGAAATGCCAAAAACATATTGAAAAAGAAAAACAAAATAGGATGAATCACACTACTTGACTTCAAAGCATACTACAAAGCTACAGTGGTTAAAACTGCATGGTATTGGCACAAGGATAGACATACTGGCCAATGGAAATAAAGTGAGTGCTCTGATATAGATCCTTGCATAAACGGTCAACTGATATTCAACAATGCAACCCACCCCACTGACCTGGGACAGAATGGCCTCTTCAAGAAATGGTGCTTGGAGAACTGGATGTCCGTATCCAAAAGAATGAAAGAGGATCACCATCTCCTGCCCTATACAAAAATTAATGCAAGATTGACCAAAGATCTAAATATAAGCGCCAAAGCCATAAAGATCCTAGACGATAATGTAGGGAAGCATCTACAAGATCTTGTAGTAGGAAATGGTTTCATAAATTGTACACCCAAAGAGCAAGCAATGAAAGAAAAAATAGATAAATGGGACCTCCTCAAAATTAAAAGCTTTTGCACGTCAAAGGAATTTGTCAAGAAAGTGAAAAGGCAGCCTACTAAATGAGAGAAAATATTTGGTAACCATTTATCTGATAAAGGCCTAATATCCAGTATATGAAAAGAAATCCTACATCTTGAAAATAAAAAGACATACAACCCATTTAAATGGTCAAGAGATTTGAATAGACTTTTCCAAAGAAGAAATACAAATGGCTAAAATGCACATAAACAGATGCTCAACATTACTATTAGGGAAATGCAAATCTGGACTGTCCATGTGCTAGTTGGGCCCTGAGTCTCAGCAGAGTTGCAGTTCGTACCCTCTGGTTCACTGGACTTATCCAGGTCAGGTAACAGGAAAGTGAAGATGGTCAACCACCACACCAGGGAAACGAGAGAGTCTATAACTACAAGCAGGAGAATTCCATCCATCAGCCATGTGGGATCTAAGCCCCCTCTCAATATAGAGGTGGAGTAGACATGACCATCCCAGGGTCCATAGGATGGAGGAATAAAATATGGACTTACTGATATTCTACTATGGAACTGTTGTGACTAGTAATGGAAGAAATTGTAGCACTGATATGGAGAAAGTGGCCATGGTAGTTGCTGAGGGCAGGGAGAGGGAAGAAGAAATGTGATGTGGGAACATTTTTGAGACTTAGAGTTATCCTAAATGATACTGCAGGGACAGATGCTGGACATTATATATCCTGCCACAACCCACTGAATGTACTGGGGGAGAGTGTAAACTACAGTGTAAACTATTACCATGTGGTACAGCAGTGCTCCAAAATGCATTCATCAAATGCATTTTGTGCCACAATGATGAAAGAGGTTGTTGATGTGGGAGGAGTGGGGTGGGGAGTATATGGGAACCTCTTAAATTTTTTTAATGTAACATTTAAAAAAAATAAAAAGAACATAGAACCAAAAAAAAATACACTGAGATATAATCTTATACCTATTAGACTGGTGGCTATTAAAAAAACAACAGAGAACTACAGGTGTTGGAGTGGATGTGGAGGGGAGGGATCCACTGCTGGTGGGAATGTAGAATGGTACAGCCATTGTGGAGGACACTTCAGTGGTTTCTCAGGAAGCTAACTATAGAACTGCCATATTGTCTAGCAGTCCCACCGCTGGATATATACCCCCAAAGAATTGAAAACAGGGGCACAAACAGATACGTGCACACCAGTGTTCATAGTGGCATTATTCACTATTAGCAAAAGTTGGAAGCAACCCAAGTGTCCATTAATAGATGAATGGATAAGCAAACTGTGGTGTGTGTATATATATACACACACACACACACACACACACACACAATGGAATATTACTCAGCTGTAAGAAGGAATGCATCATTACCACACAGGACAGCAAACCTTGAAGAACCACTGTTGAGTGAAGGAAGCCAGTCACTGAAGGACAAATATTACATCACCTCACTGATACGGCTTAAGCAAATTGAACAGACTCACAGAGCTAGAGTCTGGAAGATAGGTTTTCAGGAGACAGAAAGGGAGTAGGGTGTGGTGAGCTGATGCTCAATACAGGCAAGACCTATGATAAGGTAGAAGGAGGTGGTTGGAGAGTGAATGGGGGTGATGTTGGTGTAGGGATGTGAGGGGGGTTGATGGTGCTGTAATGTGAGGGAAAATAGGGAGGGGGTTGGGTTGGACTATCCATGGAATTGGGGGAAGGGCTGAAGAAAGGAACAGGTGAACTCTGGGGATTTGTAGGTCTGGAGTTAAAACTAGTGGTGCGGCAAACAGCTGTGGCTCAATCAGTTTGGCTCCCATCTACCATATGGGAGGCCCTGGGTTTGTGTCCCGGGGCCTCCTTGTGAAGGCAGGCTTGCCCACATGCTGCGGAGAGCTGCCTGGCCTGCAAGAGCCATGGAGTGCCACCCAGCCCACAGGTGCCGCAGAGCATCGGCTCAGCAAAGTGATGCAACAACAAAAAAAAAGGGAGACAAGCAAAAACACAGAAGAGCATACAGAGAATGGACACAGCAGACAGAGCAGACAGCAAGTAAGCTGCAAGGGGGGGAGATAAAAAAAATCTACAATGGTGGGAATGAGCTATTGGCAAATATGGCAGGGGAGGGTTATTTTTGCAGGGCATTGGGGGTTGGGGAATATGTGGGATTGGCCACATTTGGGGCACACTTCGGTAGAATAAGAAAATGTTCATCTTGTCATAGTGTGCTATTTCAGTGGGTGGAGACCCACATAGTAAACAAGAAAATATTAAACTCCCATCCTGAGGAGTCCTGCTATTTTCTCAGAGGGGCAAGAATCTCTTGAGAATATAGGCAGTGACTAAAAGAAGAAAACAGACAAATATGTCAAACCCTTAACATTAATGCATGTAACTGTGAACTTTATTATTCAAAAATTGAAACTTAGGGGTTAACCATCAGTCCTGAGGGGAGGGAGAGGGAAGAATAGAAGAGATGGAACAGAGGGCATTGGAATTGTTCAGCATGATCTTGCAATGATGGATATAGGCCATTATAAATTTTGTCAAAACCTATAAAAAGTGTACCATGCAAAATGTAATCCATAATGTAAACCATTGACTATGGTTAGTAGCATTGCTTAAATATTTGTTCATTATTTGTAACACATGTACCATATTCATGCAAGATGTTATCAGTAGGGGAAAATGTGAGAAAGGGAGAGGTTTGGATATAGGGGAATCCCCTATATTTTCTATGTGACTTTTTGGTAACCTAAAGCTGCTTTGAAAATAAAGTGAAGAAAATAAGACACTGGGAGAACATATAGAAAAATTGTCACTATCATAAAAAATAATATACCTTATGGCGATGAAAGACACAATGAAAAAAATTTATTTTCTATTTTTGTATTTGTTTTTAAATAATTATTTTATTTTTTATTTTTTGGCTTTGTTTTTGTGGAGTTTTTGGGTTGCAGAAGGCTCACAACTGTGGCATGGGAAGATCACTGGTGTGGGGTATTGGTGATGGGGAGATGTGTGTGGAGAGGTATACCTGGGGAATGCCTTTATGGAATATAACTATGTTCAAGTGGTCGTGAGGTATTCTCTTGGTGGGTGGAGATCCACACAATAACTGAAATAATATTAAATTCCCATTCTGGGAAGTCCTGCTACATTCTCTAGTAGAGCAGCAAGAATCTCATGAGTACATGATTAGTGCCTAGCAAAGGAGGACAGATTAATACGCCAGGCCCTTGACATTGATGGTTGTACTTATGAAGCTTGTTCTTGTGAACCTGCAGCTTAGTATTATATATTGCCTAAGAGTTACCACCTGAAAGCCTCCTTGTTGCTCAAATGTGGCCTTTCTCTAAGCCAAACTCAGAATATAAATGTACTACCTTCCCCCCAGTGTGAGGCATGACTTCCAGGAATAAGCCTCTCTGGCACCTAGGGATTATTACCAAGCACTAGCCAATGATGTATTTGGAAAAAGACCTCGACCAAGAGGGGGAAATATTAAATACAAATGAGGTTTTTTGGCCAAGAGATTTCAAAGTGAGTCCGTAGGTCATTCCAGAGGTTATGCTTATATATGTCTCAGGAGGATCTCATTGACTGCCACAGTAAACAAGTGCCTCAAGCAGGGGTGCTCCTGAGGGCTCTAGAGAACTCTAGACACTATAGACAGAGCAGACAATCTCAGGAATTCGCCACGCTGTCAGTGGGCCTTTCCTTGGAATATATGTTCCCGAATGTAACAGAGTTAGACTCATTTATAATTTCCCTTTGCATGGATGTTCTGCCCCTTTTATTTGAACCTATAATTAGCACTATACACATTAAATACATGTACCAGAGACTTAAATCTTTGGTCTGTTCATATGCTGGTTGAGCCCTGAATCTCAGCAGTTTTGCAATACCTACTTTCCAGTTCATTGGACAGCAAACAAAATGAAAATGATGGGCAACACTCATCCCAAAAAACAGAGAGTATCTACACCTGCAAGCAAGACAGGTCTATCTACCTGCCCCATGGGCTCTAAGCCCCCTCTCACTCAGAAAAATAGTGGCATCACCATCCTAAAATCCTCAAGACTGAGGAATGAGCAAACATAAGGGGGTAATGCAACTATGGACTAAAGTAGACTTACTATTATTCTAGCAATGGATGATCTTGTAACATTGTGTCAGTGATCACCAGAGGTTTTGAGGGGAGGGAGAGGGAAAAATTGGTGTAACATAGGGCATTTTGGGGGATATTGGAATTGTTGTGAATGAAATTGCAATGACAGACACAGGCCATTCTACATTTTGTCAGAACCTATAAAAATGTGCAATGCAAAGTGTAAACTATAATGTAAACTATTAACCATGTTTAGTAGAGTGCTTCAATATGTGTTCATCAACTGTAACAAATGTACCACGCTAATGAAAGATGTTATTAGTGGGGAAAAGTGGGGGAGGGGAAGGGTGGTATATATGGTAATCCCTTATATTTTTGATGAATCATTTATGTACTCTAAAGTTTCTTTTAAAATAAAATAAAAATAATTTTTAAAATTCTCTAGAGAGATTCAACAGCAGATTGGAGCTGGCAGAAGAAAGAATCAGTAAACCTGAAAGTGAGACAATTGAAATTATTAAGTATGAGGAGCAGAAAGAAAAATGAATGAAGGAAAGTAAAAAGCACCTAAGAGACCTGTAAGACACTGTCAAGCGCACCAATATACACATTATGGGAGTCCCAGAAGAAGAAAGAAAGAAAAGGGTAGGAAGAGTATTCATAGAAATAATGGCTGAAAACCTTCCAAGTGTAATGAAAGACATGAATATACACACCCAAGAAACTCAATGAACTCCAAACAGGATAAAATCAAAGAGTTCCATGCTTAGATGACATTATAATTAAACTACTGAATGCCAAAAAAAAAGAGAAAATCCTGAAAGCTATAAGAGAGAAGCAAAGCATCATGTTGAAGGGAGCCTCTTTGAGATTGTGTTGCTTTTTCATCAGAATATGGAAGCAAGAAGGCAGTGGGACAACATATTCAAAGTGCTGAAATCAAATAAGTGCCAGTCAAGAATTCTGTATCTGGCAAAACTGTATATGGAAAAATAAGGAAGAGATTAAGACATTCCCAGATAAACAAAAGGTGAGAGAGTTCATCAGCACTAGAACTTCTTACAAGCAATGCTAAAGGGAGTTCCTCTAATTGAAACAAAAGGACACTAGACAGTAGATTGAAGCTACCTAAAGAGGTAAAGACACAACCATTCTAAGGTCCACAGGATGGAGGAATAGAGTATGGATTAGAGTGGACTTACTGATATTCTATTCATGAACTATTATGATTAGTAATCGAAGAAAATATGGCATTGGTGTGGAGAAAGTGGCCATGGTGGCTGCTGGGGGTAGGGAGTGGGAGGAAGAGATGTGATGTGGGGGCATTTTCAGGGGTTGGAGTTGTCCTGGGTGGTGTTGCAGGGACAGTTACTGGACATTGTATGTCCTCCCATGACCCACTGGATGGACTGTGGGAGAGTGTGGGCTATGGTGTGGACCATTGACCATGAGGTGCAGCGGTGCTCAGAGATGTATTCACCAAGTGCAATGAATGGCTCATGATGATGGAGGAGGTTGTTGTTACAGGGGGAGGAGTGGGGTGAGAGGGGTGGTAGGTATATGGGGACCTCATATTTTTTGAATATAACATTAAAAAATAAAGACAAAAAAAGATTTCTAGTAAAGGTATTTTCACAAGTACTTTTGATTTGTAACTCCACTTTTTACTTTTTACAGGATCTAAAATGAAAATGCATAAATTCATGGTAAATCTATGGTTTTGGACACACAGTGTATACAGATATAATCTATGACAAGAACAACATAAAAATGGGGAAAGGAGAAGTATAGAAACAGCTTGTATGTGCCTTTTAAGTTAAGTTGGTATCCAATCAAGATTGTTAGAAATATAGGATGTTAAATTAAAGCCCCATGGTAACCACAAAGAATATGTCTGAAAAATAGCCACAAAAGGAAATAAGAGACTCTAAATGGTTCACTACAAAAGACCAACTAAATAAAAAAGTCGGCAATAATGGAATAATTGAGAGACCAAAAAAAATTGTGACTTACAAAAATTGAATGGCAAAATGGTAGAAGAAAGTCCTGCATTTTCAGTGGTTATTTTAAAAGTAAAAGCTAACAAGGAGATCAAGATGGTCAACCATCACACCAGGGAACAGAGAGTGCCTACAACTGAAAGTAGGAGAATTGCATCCATCATCCATGTGGAATCTAAGCCCCCTCTTGATATAGATGTGGAGTGGACACAACCATTCCAAGGTCCACAGGATGGAGGAATAGCGTATGGATTAGAGTGGACTTACTGGTGTTCTACTATAGAACTATTGTGACTCTAGCAATGGAAGAAATTGTATCATTAATGTGGTCGACAGTGGTCACAGGAGTTGCTGAGGGCAGGGATAGGGAAGAAGAGGTGTGATGTGGGGACATTTTTGGGACTTGGAATTGTCCTGACTGATATTGCAGGGACAGATGCTGGACATTATATATTCTGCCATAACCCACTGAAGGGACTTGGGGAGAGTGTAAAATACAATGTAAACTATAATCTATATGGTGTAGCAGTGCTCCAAAATGTATTCACCAAATGCAACGAATGTGCCACAATTATGAAAGCAGTTGTTGTTATGGGAGGAGTGGGGGGTTGGGGTGGGATATATGGGAATCTCTTATATTTTTAATGTAACATTTTTTGTGATCTATGTATCTTTAAATTTAAAAAAGACAATAAAAATAAGTTTAAAAAAAGTAAATGGATGAAACTCTCAAGTCAAAATGCTGAGATTGGCACAATGTATGAAAAGCATGACCCAAGTATATGCATTTTACAAGAGAACCACCTTAAATTCAAAGATTCAAGTAGGTTGAAAGTGAAAGGATAGGAAAAAACATTCCATGCAAACAGCAACCAAAAGAGAGCTAGAATGGCCATACTAAAATCATATAAAAGAGACTTTAAGTCAAAATTGTTACAAGGGCAGAGGCAGTGTAGTTCAGTGGTTGAGTGCCTGCTATGCCTGTATGAGGTCCCAGGTTAAATCCCTGATACTTCCTTTAAAAAATTTACCACGTGTGTAGCTCAGTGGTTGAGCACCTTCTTGGCATGTATGAGCTCCTGGGTTCAACCCCCGGTACCTCCTAAAAGAAAACTGTTACAAGAGACAAAGGAGGACACTGTTTATAGATAAAAGGGTCAATTCATCAAAAAGATATAAAAATTATAAATATATATGCTCCTAACAGCAGAGCCCCAAAATAAATGAAAAAATATTCACATATTTGAAGGAAGAAATTGACATTTCTACCTTAGTAGTAGGAGACTTCAATACACCACTTTCAATAATGGATAGAATATCTGAAGAGAATGTAAATAAGGAAATAGAATACTTAAATGATACTATGACCTAAATAAACCTAACAGACATATATAGAATACTTCACCCAACAACAGCAGAATATACATTTTTCTTAAGACCATAGGAATAGCTCTCTAGGATAGTGCATATGGTACATCACAAATCAAGTCTAAATAAATTGAAATGTTTGAAATCATACAAAATATCTTCTCTGACCAGAGTGGAATGAAGATAGAAATCAGTAACATTGGGACAACTAGAACATGCACATAAATACAGAAAGAAAACAGTACCCTTTTAAGCAACCAATGGGATAAAAAAAAAAAAGAAATCACAAGGGAAATTAGGAAATATCTTGCACAGAATGAGAACAAAAACAACATACCATACCTTATGGGATGCAGCAAAGACAGGACTCTCAGGGAAACTTATAGCTATGCAAATACTTATATTTGAAAAAAAGAAAGACGTTAAATCAGTGACTTAACTTCACACCTGAAGGAACTAGCAAAAGAAGAGCAAAACAAACCTAAAGTGTTAAAGAAGGAAGAAAATTGTAAAGATTGGGGTGGAGATAAACGTAAATGTAACAGAAAATAGAAAAACAGTGAAGAAAATCAACAAAAGCAAAAGTTGGTTCTTCTAAAAGACCAATAAAATTGACAAACCTTTAGCTAAACTGACAAAGAAAAGAGAAAGGATGCAAATAAGTAAAAATCAGAAAAATGAAACATAGCCTAATTATAATTAATGCCTGTATTAGTCAGGGTTCTCTAGGGAAACAGAATCAACAAGAGATATCTGTCAACAGTATGTGATTTTGTAAGAGTCTCTCATGTGACCGTGGGGACGCACAAGTCCAGGTTCTGCAGGCACTGCTGCAACCAGGGGCTCTGATGAAAGTTCAGTGAAGGTTCTTGATAAGTTCTGGTAATATGGGCTATGGGTGGGAGGCTCTTCATCTCTTTGTAGATAACCTAAGCTGTAGGTGTCCTGACTTGTGAGTGTGGACAGTGAGAGGCTGTAGTCCTGCCCTTGGTGACCATGGCAACGACTCTAGTCCTGGGCGGCAATTTGGCAATGCACACTCTATATACATACCAGTCAGTCCAGGGAAACTCTGATGGTGGCGATGCGGAAGCTTAAGGGGACTTACACTTGGCCTCAAGTGGGAAATATAACATAGCCTGTGCATAAATTCAAAATCATCTACTTCTGTATCCAAGTGTGCCTAGTCTCTAGGAATCCAGTTAAGTGTTATAGGCCCTATGGGCTTTGAATGTTCAGAAATGATGTAAGACTGAATGTGTATTCAAAGTTGCATCCAGACGGAATGTGGGCAAGATGCTAATTCAAGCTCACCTGGAATGTGGGCGATATGTTAATTCAAAACCTATCTGGTACTCAGGCAAACACTTAACTAACAAAGAAAGTCGTTTTCTTTCATAAAAGCACCATTTGACTCCCCACCCTGTAAAAAAGGAACTTGAAAATCTTGTTCCAGGCTTGGGTTTGAAACAGAAAGCTCCGGAGTCCTGCTGACAGTCAATAAATCATTTTTTTCCTTCTGAAAATCATTCCTGAGTCCTGGCCTTTCTATACTCAAGTAATTGAATCTCTCTCGATTTCTACAAGAGAGCATATCTATAATTTTTTTAGCTTAATTTTATTAACATGAAACTACAATGTTCTTACTTCAAAGATTTTGTACATATAATGTTAATTTATTTAATGGGTAATTTATAAACTAAGGGAGATTATACATAAGCTAAATAAAATTGAAAGCTTTATAGTTTATGCAAGGAATGTTGTCATATGCACCCTAAACAACACAAATATTGTTTCTGTCTTTTAGCAGTTGTGAATAATGCCACAAAGAACGTTGGTGTGCGAATGTCTGTTCATATCCTTGCTTTCAGTTCTTCTGAATATATTCCTAGTAGGGGGATTGGTGGATCATATAGCAGCTCTATTTTTACCTTCCTGAGGAACCGCCAAACTGTCCTGCACAGAGGCTGCACCATTTTACATTCCCACCAACAGTGAAGGCATGTTCCCATTTCTCCAAATCCTTTCCAGCACTTGTAATTTTCTGCCTTTTTAATAATGGCAATTCTGTAAGGTGTGAAGTGATATCTCATTGTAGTTTTGATTTGCATTTCCCTAATAGTTAGCGATGCTGAGCATCTTTTCATGTGCTTTTTAGCCATTTGTATTTCTTCTTTGGAAACATTTCTGATCAAGTCTGTATTAGGGTTCTCTAGAGAAGCAGAATCGAGAGGAGATATCTATAAACAGTATGAGGTTTTATAAAATTCTCTAATGTAACAGTGGGGATGTACAAGTTCAAATTCTGCAGGCAGTCTGCAAACCAGGAGCACCAATGAATGTCCTTGATGAGTTCGCAGGAGATGTTGTTTGTTTGGAAGTCAAGCTGGAAAATTCTCTCTGAATGCTGAAATCACTTCCCCTTTTAAGGCATTCAACTGATTGGATAAAATGTTACCTATTCCTCAAGCAATTTCCTCGGTTGATCGCAGATGTAATCAGCCATCTATGCAATGAACTCACTGATGACAAAAGTTCATAAATGTCCTTGTATTACAATTAGCCCAGTGCTTGCTGGGCAAAATTACCCAAACAACTGGGCACAATTACATGGGCTAGTTGACACATTAGCCTAACCATCACAAAGCCTTTAGCCCATTTAAAAATAAAAACAGAAAAAAAACTGGTTGCTTGTCTTTTTTAAAGACTTATTTTTTTATTTATTTCTCTCCCCTTCCCCCACCCCAGTTGTCTGCTCTCTCTGTCCATTCGCTGCACGCTCCTCCGTGACAGCTCCTATCCTTATCAGTGGCACCAGGAATCTATGTTTCTTTTGCTGCGTCATCTTGCTGTGTCAGCTCTCTGTGCATGGGTTGCTATTCCTGGGCAGGCCGCACCCTCTTTCGCACTGGGTGGCTCTCCTTAGGGGGCGCGCTCCCTGTGCGTGGGGCTCCCCCACATAGGGGACACCCCTGCGTGGCACAGCACTCCCTGCATGCATCAGCACCGTGCATGGGCCAGCTCCACATGGGTCAAGGACGCCCGGAGCTTGAACCGTGGACTCCCCACATGGTAGGCGGATGCCCCACCCATTGGGCCAAGTCTGCTTCCCAGGTTGCTTGTCTTTTTATCATCTAGTGGTATGATCTCTTTATGTAACATGGAATCCTTATTGGATCTGTTTTCCAAAAATTTTCTCCCAAAGAGTAGGCTGCCTTTTCACCTTCTTAACAAAGTCATTTGAAGCACAAGCACAAAAGTATTCATGTTTGAGGCAGTCCCATTTATCTCCTTTTTTTGGTTGCCTGTGCTGTGGTTGTAAGGTTTAAGAAACCACAACCTACCACAAGATCTTGAAGATGTTTCCCTATATTTTCTTTGAGGAGTTTTATGGTTGTAGCACTTATATTTAGGTCCTTGATCCATTTTGAGTTAATTTTTGTATAAAGTGTGAGATAAGCATCCTTTCTTTCTTTTGAATATGGATATCCAGATCTGCCAGCACCATTTGTTGAATTACAGTTCTAACCCAGCTGGGTTAGTTTGATAGCCTTGTCAAAAATCACTTGACCATAGATATGAGGGTATATTTCTGAATTCTCAGTTTAGTTCCATTGGTCTATATGTCTACATTTATGCTGTTTCTACCACCGAAGCTAAGTAACACGCTTTAAAGCCTATAAATATTATTTGAAAAGATTATTCTTGCTCAGTTGGGTTGTCTTGGCATCCCTGTCAAAAAACATTTTTTTCCTGTGTGTCTTTCCATTCCCAGGGTCAAGAAAATCCCTCAGTGCTTACATGGGTTACTCTTTGGAAATGCACACCCTTGTAATCTTGTGAAACAAAAAGACAGCCCAGGAAATGCAGTCATTTTGGACAAGCATGGCATAGATAGCTGCCCACATCAAGCTATCATAGATAGCTGCAGCACCATCATCACCCCAGGTAGGGGAGGAAGGGACATGAAGCTTCATCAGTCTCTCCAGGCAACTATAAACAGTCTTGTCCTGCCGGACATGGATTATTACATACAGCTGTGGCTCTGGCCCTACCCGAGCAGAGGAGAAATGGGAGAAGCTTCATCAGTTGTGGAGCAATGTGGGCAGTATCAGCCTCCACAGTTTATAGCACCAAATACATGCTAGGCTCCTACTACACAACCAGCAAGGGAGAAAGGGCAAGAAAGCCCTAAACTAAAGAGAGAAACTGCACCTAGAATATAATAAATAACCCATATGGAAAGACACTAACAAAAACTTACAATCCATGCCAAGAAACGGGAAGACATGGTCCAGTTAAAGGAACAAGATAAGCTTCCAGATGACATAAAGGAGTTGAAACAACTAATCTTAGCTTTTCAAACAAATCTCCTTAATAAATTCAGTGAGATAGCTAAAGAGATTAAGGATATTAGGAAGACGCTGGGTAAACACAAAGAAGGATTTGAAAGCATACATAGAAAAATAGCATATTTTCATATGGGAATGAAAGGCACAATAAATTAAATAAAATGTACACTGGAGTCATATAACAGCAGATTTGAAGAGGCAGAATGGTAAGCATGAAGACAAGGCCTGTGAAAGCAAACATACAAAGGAACAAATGAAGAAAAGAATGGAAAAAATGAACAGGGTCTCGGGGAAATAAATGACAGAAAGAAAAATGCAAACATATGTGCCATGTGAGTCCCCGAAAGAGAAGAGAAGGGAAAAGGGGCCGAAGTAATGTTTGAAGAAATAGTGGAAGAAAATTTCCCAACCCTATTAAAGGTCATAAGTATCTTTACTCAAGAAGCACAATGTATGGGAAGCGGACTTTGCCCAGTGGTTAGGGCATCCGTCTACCACATGGGAGGTCCGCGGTTCAAACCCCGGGCCTCCTTGACCCGTGTGGAGGTGACCCACGTGCAATGCTGATGCACGCAAAGAGTGCCGTGCCACGCAGGGGTGTCCCCCGCACAGGGGAGCCCCACACACAAGGAGTGAGCCCCGTAAGGAGAGCCGCCCAGCGCAAAAGAAAGTTCAGCCTGCCTAAGAATGGCGCCGCCTGCACTGAGAGCTGACACAACAAGATGATGCAGCAAAAAGAAACAGATTCCTGTGCTGCTGGCAACAACAGAAGCGGACAAAGAAGACGCAGCAAATAGATGCAGAGAACAGACAACCAGGGGGGTGGGGGGGAAAGGGAGAGAAATAAATAAACAAATCTTTAAAAAAAAAAAAAGCACAATGTACTCCCACCCAAATAAATCTGAATGGACAAACTGCAAGACACATACATCTCAGAATGTCAAATGCCAAATTCAGAGGTAGATAGTGCATTCTTAAACCTTAAACAGAAAGCACAAGCAAAGAAAGAAAACATGGATAAATGGAACCTTCTCAAACTTAAACACTTCTGTGAGTCAAAGGACTTTGTCAAGATGGTGAAAAGGCAGCCTGTTCATTGGGAGAAAATATTTAGGAACCACATATCTGAAAAGGGTTTGATTTCCATTCTATATAGAGAGATCATACAACTCAACAATAAAAGAGCAAGTATGCCAACTAAAACAATGGGCAAAATATTTAAAAAGACATTTTTCCAAAGAGAAAATACAAATGGCCAAAAACCCACATGAAAAAAATGTTCAATACCACTAGCTATTAGGGAAATGCAAATCAAATCGACAGTGAGATATCATCTCATACCACATTGAATGGCCATTATTAAAAAACTACAACAACAAACAATACATGTTAGAGAGGATGTAGGGAAATAGGAACACTCTTTCACTGTTGGTGGGATTGTAAAATGGTGTAGGCTTTGTGGAAGCTAAATAAAAAACTGAAAATAATCCAGCAATTCCTCTACTAGGAATATATCCAAAAGAACTGAAAACTGTGACACAAAGAGACATTTGCACACCGATGTTCATAGCGGCGTGATTGTTTTATAAGTTCATAACTTCTGTAATAAAAATATATTAAAAAAATATAATAGTAGTGTGAGTGGGGGGAAAACACCAAATGTAAGATACAGACTATAGGTAGTAGTAATAGTTTCATGATGCTCTTGCATAGTTTGTAACAAATGTCTCACAACAAGGCCAGGTGTTGATGGTGGGGTGATATATTGGGCCCCTGTATGATGTTATGCATGTGTTTTGTAAATTCAGAACTTTTACTATACACTTGTTATATACATTCATGTATGAATGATATACTTCAAAAAAATTTTTTTTGCATTTTTAATCATTTTATTTCTTAGAGAAGCTGTGAATTTACAGAACAACCATGCATAAAATAGAGGATCACCATATACCACACTATTACTAATACCTTAATTTGGTGGGAAGTATTTGTTAAAATTGATGATAGCATATTTTATAATTGTGCTATTAATTATTCTCCATGCTTTACCTTAGGGTTTTTTAAAGTCTGCTGGTGCTCAGGTAAGGTGTGGGTGAGGCACATGCACACACCAGGGATCCCCTAACATATATATATGCCAGTCTTCCACACTGATGATGCCACATGCCCCATTAAACTCAGTCTTTTGCTTGAATCCTTAATTTCCTAAAATGGAATATTTGTGCTGTGTCAAACACATGCTAATATCATGAGGTTATTAGGGACTACCACCAGACTCCTGGGAAAAAGCCTTAAATGAAAGTTGAGTTTGTAAACAAAATGGAAAGTTCCACACCTGAGGGGGAGAAGGTGGGTATACATTCAAAATGAAGGTCCATGGGCATATGGAAGGTGGGGGTTTAGAGGAGACGACTCAGCTCCCTGCTAGCAAAGCCGATCGATCCTGCCATTCTTGCCTTCAGTTGCAAAATGACCCCAATGCTCAAGATTTCTCTTCCTGCTACCATACTTGTCTTCTCATCAGAGGTCACAGATTTTACTGGGTCATGCCCTTTGGGTTTGTGTCAGCCAGACATGCTCAGCAAGCTGAACTCAGTGTATTCACTGTGGAATCTGCAAAAAAAATGCTGGATATGACATTGTCCACCAACACTTGCTGGATATGACATTATCTACCAACATGGGTTTTTTTTGTTTTGTTTTGTTTTTTGCTTAGCATGTTTATTCTTTATTTTTTTTTTAATTTTATTTTATTTATTCATTTTTTAAAAAATATTACATTCAAAAAATATGAGGTCCCCATTCACCCCCACCGCCCCCACCTCACCACTCCCCCCACAGTAACACTCTCCCCCATCATGACACATCCACTGCATCTGGTGAGTACATCTCTGGGCATCGCTGCACCCCATGGCCTGTGGTCCACACCATAGCCCACACTCTCCCACGTTCCACCCAGTGGGCCATGGGAGGACATACAATGTCCGGCAATTCCAACATGGGTTTTGATGCTTAAGAGAGATATTTCAAGGTACCTCACAGGGCCTGGCACATAAAAGCCCTCAATAAATGGGATGCCCTCCTCAAGACATCTCTCAGGCCAAAACACCCCTGGTGCCTTTGGAATCAAGGAAAATAACCATCTCGTTTTATTCGTTTACTTTAATGAAAAGCAAGCATACACTTTGCATGTATTATTATTCAATTTTTATTTCTTTTGAATTTATATTTGGTGATCTTGGTTTGAAAATCTTTGTGAGAATTGCACACAAAACCTCACCTAGTTATTATTTTGTTCTTGCCCTCTAGCTCCTACCTCTCTCTTGAAGGTTTTTAACACACCTTGCCCTTCCTGCAGTGTCTTTTTCCACAGGCCTCTGTCCCCTCCATACAGGCCAGGCACCACTCTCTGCCACTTAAAAGTCTCTCTTAGAGAATTAGGTGAAAAAATGAACCAGCCCTAAGTAGCTCTTGCTCTGTGGCAGGTGACAGGTCACAGAATCTCCAGAAGCAGAAATCCCTGTTATCAGTGTGATTTTGGCTTTCTGAGACCATTCTTTGGGTTTCTGAGACTATTTCTTAACTCAAATGCTTCCTCATGTAGAGTCAGGCTGAGGGAAGACACCACACAGTTGGCCAGCTTCCACCATCAGCTCAGGAAGTGGAGCTGGTCATTGCAAGCCTCACCTCAACTTTAATATAGTTTCATTACTGGACTCCCATCCCAACTTGAGGAAGCCTTCTGCAGCTATCAGTGGCTGAGGTGCTGAGGGAAGGGAGTTCTCTAAATAGCAAAAAATAAATTTTAAAGCTCGGATTCCTGGGCTTTTTTTTTGTTTTAATGTATTTTTATTACAGAAGTTGTCAACTTCTAAAACAATCATACACATGTGTAGAATTTCCATACAACACCCCTTCACCAGCACACCACACCAAGGTAGAACATTTGTTACAGATTATGAGATATCATCAGACTATTACCACCAACCATGGTCCATAGTGTACTTTTGCCATACCACACATTATCATTGCAGTACATCTTTGGCACTGATGCAAGAATATTATAATACTGTTGTTAACCACAGTCCATAGGTCACACCAATTGTATTTTTTCCATGCTTCTCCACATTCCCACCACCTTGCAATAGTTACATACATCTGCTCTATCTCACAGGACAATCTTGCATCTCTACCATCAACCACAATTCTTATGCACCTCTGGGTTCACTGTGTTATTGTCCCTAGGTTATTATCTAGCTTTCTTTCAATTGACATTTACATCCTTATATGTAGCAGTTTGATATGGTTATGAATTCCAAAAATAGATACTGGATTATGTTTGTAATCTGGTCTGTACCTGCGCATGATTAAGTTATGATTAGGGCTTTGATTGGGCCCCATCATTAGGGCACTGAATCTCCACACCTTGGTGGGTGGGGATTCAAAGATAAAAGGCATGGCAAAGGACAGAGTTGAGGGTTTTTGACGTTGGAGTTTTGATGTTAAAGTTTGATGCTGAAGCCTTAAGCTGGAGCACCAGGAAGTAAGTTCACAGAGGAAACAGAAGCAAGACCCAGGAAGAGAGGAAACCTGAGCCCAGGAAGAAGCAAGCCCTTAGAAGAAAGGAACCTTGAACCCAGAGAGTAGCAAGACCCTGGTAGCGGGGAACCCAGAAAGCCTGAACCCTCGCAACCATCGGCAGCCATGTTGCTCCAACACATGAAAATAGACTTGGTGAGGTAGTATTTGTCCATTATGGCCTGGTATCTGTAAGCTCCTACCCCAAATAAACACCCTTTATAAAAATCAACCAATTACTGGTATTTTGCATTATCACCCCTTTGGCTGACTAATACACTATAATACTGTTTTCAGCCGCAATCCTATTTATATATCAGCTGCTACTCATTATAACATGTTACCATCAACTCTATCCATTTCCATACTTTTACGGTCAAGTTAAATGAAAGTACTACATATATTAACCATCAGAAGTCCATCTCAGCCCTCCTCTTATCTTGTAATAACCTATACTCTAGGTTTTAACTCCATGCGTTTATTCTTCATATTTAGTTCATATTAGTGAGACCATGCAATACATATGGGAGGTCAGCAGTGGGGTCGTGCTTACACACATCTCAACAGGATCCCAGAGACAGCTAAAGTAGATACAACCCCAGGTACTGGTGCTACTGAGAGCTACAGAGACCCACAGGTTCTATAGTCATGGCAGATGGCTCTGGAGTTCAGTGCCATGTCAGTTGGTCCTACTTTGGAGTTTGTGTTCCTGAGTGTGATGGAGTTGGACTCAGATGTGACCTCTCTACACATGACTCTTCTGTCACTTTTACTGGACCTGTGATTGGAGCTGGGCTTGGTGTATACTCAGGAGACCTGAATCTTTGGACTGTCCATGTGACAGCCAGGCCCTGAGCCTCAGCAGACTTTCAACTCCTACTTTCTGGATTATTGGACTTACCCTGGCCAGCTAATAGGGAGGTGAAGAAAGTCAACCACCACACCAGGAAGCCAAGAGTGCCTACACCTGCAAGCAGGAGAATTGCATCCATCATCCATGTGGAATCTAAGTCCCCTCTCGATATAGAGGTGGAGTGGACATAATCATCCCAGGGTCCACAGGATGGAAGAATAGAGTATGGATTAGAGTGGACTTACTGATATTCTACTATGGAACTTTTGTGAATAGTAATGGAAGAAATTGTAGCACTGATGTGGAGAAAGTGGCCATGGTAGCTGCTGATGGTAGGGAGAGGGAAGAAGAGATATGATTTGGGGGCATTTTCAGGACTTGGAGTTGTCCTGGGTGGTAATGCAGGGACAGATGCTGGACATTGTATGTCCTGCCATGGCCCACTCGGTGGACAGGGGGAGAGTGTAAACCATTAATGTAATGTAAACCATTATCCATGTGGTGCAGCAGTGCTCCAAAATGTATTCACCAAATGCAATGAATGTGCCACAATGATGAAAGAGGTTGTTGATGTAGGAAAGGTGGGGTGGGGTGGGGTGTGGGCTATATGGGAACCTCTTATATTTTTTAATGTACATTTTTTTGTTATCTATGTATCTTTTTAAAAAGGCAATAAAATAAAGTAAAATACTTACAATAAACCAAAAAAAAGCACATTTAAAGTATGGCAGATAGGCATCTGTTGGTCAGAAACATACTTTGCAGGTAAAGTAAGGAGTCCATGGGTGAGTGCACTGGACAACAGAATTAGTGAGTAGTTGAGCTACCAAGGGAATTGATAATCCAATTTGGTTTGGAAGGCCCGAAAAAACACATTTTCCTCTATTTCCTGTCTAGAGTGTCTTCTACTTTCCTCATGTGACAGGTTGCAGAGCACCTGCCAGCACCTTTCTGAGTCCTGGCGAAATTGATCCAAAGGTCAAGCTGAAGCCACATTAGTGAAAATCCCCAACTTACAAAGCTTCCCATTGCATTGGCCAGGAAAACCTGTTCACAGTCTCTGACAGGCCCTGGGCTGCCAAATTAGCTATAATCTGATGAGTCACGTGCTGGGCTATTTCTCAGGAAAGGTAAGGAACTTACCCAAGGACACTCAGATTGTCAATCAAAGAGCTAAGAGTGGAATAGAGGTGTTGGGAGATAAAGGACTCAGGACTACCATATACAATAGACCTATAGGAAGGTTTATTCTTCTATTATTTTATTCCATGCAGTGCACGGTTCTGTTAAAATTCTGCCACCAACGGGTGTTTTCTGAGCCCAATTTCTCCTGTAACTTACAAGGTTTATAAAGGTTATGAAGGCTCGTTAACAAATGCCCCCAAGGAAAAAGCTGTTTATGTATGTGAGCTCTGAATCAGGTCAAAGAAAGAGAGACTTCCAAGTGGGCTCTTCCAGGAAAATAACAGGTCAAATAACAACCCTTCTCTGGGAATGAGGTGTTGAAGGAGTTGTGAACCCAAGTCGCCTTCTCCAGGGGCTGCCAGCCTGTGGATTTTCACCCTGATCCAGGCTGTGTGTTATCAAACTCCTCTCCAGATGGATTGGAGAGATGGGAAAAAGATGAGTGAAAGGCGACAAAACTTGCTATCATTTCAAAGATTCGTTTGTTTTTCTTCAACTAACCCTCTCTGGAATACCACAAGTTTTTGGTTAATTTCCATAGTTCTGACAAAGTTGATGCTGATGATTTTTGTCTGTGTTCTCCTGGCTTTCTGGAAGAGCGAATTTTTGAATGAATGCCTTACTTCATGTTCCTTACTCATCCAGCAGTACAATTCCACATTCCCCCAGAATGTATGAGGGGTCCAGGTGCTGCACATCTTCTGCAGCATTTGGAGTCATCACTCTTTGTTATTTTAGCCATCATATTAGGTGAGTGTATAATGATATCTCAATGTGATTTTAATTTGATTTTTTCAGTGGCTAAACATTTGGCCATCTTTTCATGTGATAATATGAATTACCTCAACCTTCTCTCAGGTGCAGTATTTGTTCATGTCTTTTGCCATTTTCTAATGGAATTCTATGAATTTTTCATTTAAAAACAATTTATTAAAGTATATCATTCATACATGAACATACATAAACAATAAATGTATAATAAAAGTGGAGAACTTACAAATCAGACATGCATAACGTCATACAGGGCTCCAGCATACGATGTGTAATTCATAGCTCTAACGTATGGGCATGATAGTGGTTTGTTTTTTGTTGTTTTTTGGAATAATGAAAGTGCTCTAATATTGATTGAAGTGATGAATGCACAACTCAAGGATCATACCAAATGCCATTGATTGTACACTTTACATAAATTACAGGATTTATGAAAAAAATAAGGTATGTTCGGGGAAAATTTCACCAAACGTAAGATATGGACCATAGTTAGTAGTAATATTTGATGATGCTCATTCGTAATTTGTTACAAAGGTTTCACAGCAATGCAAGCTCTTAGTGGTGGGGTGACGTGAGGGAGCCCATTATGAATTGTGTGATTTTAACAGGTGAAATTTGTGTGACCTTCGTACATTCCAAAGATCAGATTTTTGTTGGATATACAGTTTCCAAATATATTTCTCAACACTAGCTAGTTTTTTCATCCTGATTCGCAGAGCAAAATGTTATACTGATTGATCCACTTTTATTGATAAGTCCTCTTTTTCCATTTTTCCTTTGATGGATCAAGCTTTTGGAATCAAGACTAAAAATTCTGTCTGACCCTACATTCCAAACACTTTGTACTGTATTTTTATTCTAATGTTTTCACAGCTCTATGCTTTCTATTTTGTGTCTGTGCTCCGTTTTGAGATGATGTTTGCATCAAGTGTGAGGCTTAGTTCTGGGCTCCTTTCCCTGCCTCTGGTCATCCAATTGCCCTGGCACAGTTTCTTGAAAAGCCTGTCCTTCCCGAATTGAATTCGTCTTGCACTTTTGATAAGTATCAGTTGGCCATGTTTTAGGTGGGGTACATTTTTGGTTGTCTCATCTGTCTCAGTGGTCTCTGTGGCAGGGCCTGCTCCACGTCACACTACATTGATTACTGTAGCTAGATTGTGCACCTCAATATCAGTGGATTCTTCCCATATTTTCCTTTTTACCCCAAGAAGTTTCAGCTATTTTAGCACTGTGCCTATCATACAAATATTATAATTGGCTTATCTAGGTCTATAATACCTTGGTGGGGTTTTCACTTTGCACTCCCAGGCACACGTGCACCCCAGTTTGAAGACTGCAAGACTAGAATTCTCCAGGGTCATCCTTCAGCCTACATATCTTAGCGGCCTCTATGGGACACAGGCGCTAAGGCAGCTGCTGGCCTGTAGTTGTTGCTGAACTGCAGGCCTCAGAGATGATATCCACCATGCCACCATCCAGGGGTGTGTGTCCCTCCTCCTCAGAGGACTTGGACAAGCTTGGGTGACGGTGCCTGGTCTCCTTCTCATGGCCCTTGTCAGGTCTATCTGCAGGACACTGAATGGATCCGGTCCCTGCCCCTTTCAGACAAGGCAAGTGTTAGAACTCTGAGAAAGGCGAATCTCCCTGGAGAGAGGCAGGACGTGTAAGACCCTGACCTTTCCTACAATGTCACCCCGAGCAGCTCTGACCTCTGCTAGTGTCAGTTCCTTGAGAGGACTGCAGACCAGGTAGGCTGAGCTCCTCAGAATGATCAGACCGATGTGAGACTGGCAGGGATACAGCACCAAGGAAGTCTCTACCCCAGATCATAAGGAGAAAACCAGGTAAGGGTGAGGATTCTTATGTACTCAGCTCAGTGCTGCCCTCAGCACTTGTGTGTCAGAGGTCCATGCACAGCAGGGAGCTTCTCAGTTGATGACTAGTGCCCAAGAAAGCAGCAAAACAGATGGTGGAGCTGCTGGTGCAGCGGCCTTTCCTGGACTTCCAACCCAGAGAGACCCAGAGCTGGTGCAGACCATGTGCACAGAGCTGTGAAGGAACTGGGCCTGCTGGCAGTCCCAGGGACTAAAACATAGGGCGAGGCTAGGGTCCTAGGAATCAGAAGCCTCAACATTCAGCAAACATGGAGATTTGATCCTCACCCTTAATGACTGGTGGGAATTTGACAATTAGATGAGGATAAAGGGCAGATTAAACTCACATTTTAACCTGACGTGGTAAGGCCTTATCAGGTGGATTTATTTCTCTCTACCATGGGCAAGTCTTTGGAGGAAATACTGGGCTTCTCAGACAGCTTCTGTCCTCCTTAGAAGAAAATGAGCTGTGCTCTAGCACTGCAATTTTCAAAGTGTGGTTCCAGGAGCAGCAGCAGCAGCATGGGAAACTTGTTAGAAGTAACAATACCCAGTCCATAACCCAGATGAACTGAAATAGAAGTTCTGGCTGTGCAACAAAGTGATCAGTATTTTAATACAAGCTGAGTTTTAGCCACTGTCTCAAGGAGACGTTAAGTTCAGTGTTACTGAGACTATAGGGGCTTAAAGCAAGAGATGGGATGAAAGGGCAAAAGAAGCATTTCGAGAGGTTGGGAGGCAGTTTTGAAAACTCCGAGATGAGATTAGCAGCCTGGCTGAGCAGCAGGCACATGTGAGGTGGGAGAGAGATCAGAGGGTTGACTCTTGGTTGGGTCCAGAGGAAGAAAGGCCATGATTCCAAGGTAGGAAGCTGGACTCATGCATGTAGGACTTACAGAACTTTTGAAGTTTTATTAGTAGAAGAGGGTCACGGTGTTTGAGAAAAAATTTTAGGGTAGATTGCCTCCCTGGAGACACATCTCTTTTGTGAGGCTTTCCCTGTGTCTCTGCAGCAAGTCCCACACATTTCTCAGATTATCCAAGACCACTGAGTGAAAGAGAAACTTTTTGCATGTTTATCCATATGTCCATATGACCCACTCCCAGAGGGGCCCCTGCCAACAAGTTTTAAGTGCATTAAAACTGTTGAATTTAATAATTTAAAAAATAATCTTCTGCTTTATGTACTTTTGGATTTTTATTTAACTCTTCCAGTAAAAAAATAATTTTTTAAAACATTAGTATGTAACGTATGTAAAATTAAACACTTAAAGTAGAAGCAAATTACAACACAAACTGGTCCTTCAACAAACAGCGAGATGCTGGTCTAGACAAGAGGACCTAGGCAAAACTGATGTCCTCCCTTCTCCACCTAGGGAAGCTGTTTCAAATTACAAGACCGCTCCTGCTAAAACACCTGGACACCCTACTAGACACGTGAGAAGATGCCAAACGATACTGGGTGATTTGAACTGGGAGGAGCAGATGCCACTGCCTAAGCCACTGGGGAGAGAATTCTCCACATCATCTCCTAGAAAGTGGATAAAGAGGTTCTGTTTTGGCTCTAACACCAAGGCCTGGCAGGGCATCGACAGCTTCAAATGCCTAATTTGCGGAATGGTAATGTTTCTCTGCCACCCGCAAGGCTGAGCAGTGTGGAATAAACAAGATTTAATTGAGTCATGTGACATGGGATCTAGATTTTGTTCGAACAACTCATTTTACCATTATGGGCCTCAAATAACTCTAATGGTGAAAGTTTAACTGGATCAATGTTTCCCTAGCTGGTGTCCCACAGCAATGCTCTTAGCGGTATTAGGGGTGCCACAAGCATACACCTGCCCCCCACAAATGCTTCCGTGGTAAAATAAAACTGGAAAACCATATAATTGCGTTCTACTCCCTGGAATCCCTTAGTTTCACTGTGTACGCTTACATGAAAATGCCATGACAAGGCCTAGATTAAAGAACAATGAGGTTTCTAACTCCTAGGTCACAAATTTACTTGAAGAATACTTTTTTGGTAACATACATCTTGTTAGCTGTCAAACAGCATTGCCTGTATATATTTTGAATGCACTGAACAGGCAAGATTTCTAACTTCCTTCCAGAGCAGGTTTTGACATTCTGTAAATCTCAGTTTTGAGAGAATTAGGGGGAGGACAGAGCCACGTGCTTGCAAGGCCCCCAGGGTTCACTGTTAACCTTCAAACCACTGCTGCTTGGAATTCCTGAACAGCAGACCCTGCAGTATTGGGTGCTGAGTGGAGAGGATACTTGAGTGAAGGTGCTTCTCTCAGGACACACAATGAATCCCCTCTTCCCGTGCTAAAGTGCCCAGAGCACTGGGCTTGGAATATCATACAATTAGAATAATAGCCTGAGCAAATGTCACCAATTAGTAATTCTCTCTGAGTGCTCTGCAGAGGAAGTGAATACTCCTCTCTTCCACCCCCACCCAAGGTTAAAGAATGAGACAAGGCCTCAGGGCTCTCAAGCATTTGCTGACTGACACTGTAGAAGAAGATCACTTAACTTAGGGAAGCTCAGAGGAACTAGAGCTAATGTGCAGGTCACCAGAGCACTTTCTGATCACTGCTTGATATACTGCCATCCTTTAATTTATAAAGAACTCACTATGTGTAAGTTTTGTGCTAAGTGCTAAAGACATAATGCTGAACAAGATAACTTATTTCCTTTTTCTCAAGCGTGGCCCTTGCACCTTTCAAGATGTATGGTAATGACAGATCCTTATCTCCGGAGCTTCAGGATTCTTTATTCACTCATCATCTTAAGATCAAGCTCCACTTGGTGACATGCTTTAGGCTGGGGCCGCAGGACAAGCTCCCTTTACCCTGTGGACTCTGTGGTGTCTCAAAGGGCTTGAGCGCCTGCTAAAATTTCTCCTGCAAATGTCGAAAGTATAGGGATGCTTGCCTGAATGCATTCTCTTGTGTTTAACAAGGTGGGCATTATGACAGAAAATTATCCCACATTCCTGACCTCTAAAGGGCTTCTCTCATGTGTGAATTCTATAATGTGTACAAAGGTTTTGTGCCATGACTGAGGCTTTTCCCACACCAGGAACATCTATGGGGTTTTATTTCTTGGTTTGTCAATAAGTGCTTATGAAGATCTGATCTCCAACTAAACCCCTCTCACATTGTTGCCATGTGCGTGGTTTCTCTTCAGTATGAAGTCCCTGATGCTTAATAAGGGTAGACCTAATTCTGAAGTTTTTCCCCACATTCCTGACATTTAAAATGTTTCTCTCCCAGGCGGCCATTCTTGTGAGTGACCATAAGATTCAGTATCTCTTGTTTACATAATGACTCTTTCTTTCTTTTGTTCCTAGGTAAATTTTGATGCTGTTTCTCAACTCTTCTTGTAGTCTCAGGATTTCCATTGACTCTTATATTTCACAGACCTTACATTCTGTTCTGTGTAGACTCTTTGCTATGTGGTGCTTGTAATTCTAATGGTGGCATATCATTTCCAGTGTCATTTTTGAGCTTTAGCCCTGTTGGAACAAAGAAAAAGGTCAGCCATCTTTGTCCCAGAGCAAGAAAATCACAGGAAAAGCAAGAATATTCAATGATGACTAATTTCATAATATATGGGAAGTGTTACATCTGATCCTGTGTGGACAAGATGGCACAGACCCCTTTCTCTCAGCTCCTCACCATTAACCAGTTCTGGAGACATGCAATTCAAAAACAACCAAAGGAGAAATGGCAAAAGCAGAAAGAAGAACATCAATTGGTTTGGGTTCCCAGTACAGCAAGAGTAATGTGTCACCACCAAACATGAGGAGGGCACCCCAGAACCTGATGCCCAGCACAGCCTGAGAATATCACCCAAGTACATTCGTTCTTGCCTGGTACCGAAGGGTGTACTTCTAGAAACATCACACAAGCCTGACACCATCAGAAAGTGGGTCAGTCTGCTGGAGGCCAGCCCACAGGAAGCCGTCAGGAGAAGTACTCTCCTTTCATCCAGGGTCTGAGACACCCAGTACAAGAATAACGTTAGTAAATGGGCAGACCTAGTGCATGGATCCCAGACTCCCCAGGGTCTCAGATTTCCTACCCACCATAGGAGACATAAGGCTGGCAAAAATATCTGACAAGAGAGACCCAGAACCAACATGCAGTCCAGTCCAGGAAAACTTTTTTTTACCCACAGGCTTGAGACTCCTGTTATCCACTAAGAGGCATCCAGCGGCCTGCACTTTGGAAACCGCTTCCATCTTCCACCCCACCCCCCAAACAGCACGTACAGGGAACACTGGGAGCAGCAGTAGTAAGAGTTAAACCAAGGAAAACACTACAGAGGCACTGAAAAAATTAAACTGTCATTGGAACCACGGCCGAAGAGTATAGGAAAGTACTTGCATGCTAGGTTAAAGCAGGGTGAATGCAACTGAAAGCATCCATCATCCCCATTACCAAGAAAGACCTAACTTGAGTGACCAAAATGGAATAAAATTGGAAAACAACAATAAAAAGACAAGCGCAAAATATCTGAAAATGTAAAAAAGGGAACAATACATTTTTAAACAATCCATGATTCAGATAGGAAGTTACAAAGAAAATTACAGCACACATTGAAATGAATGGAAAGAGAAATCATAAAATATTAAAATATATGGGATGTAGCTAGAGTTATGCTTAGAGGGAAATACACTGCCTTAAATGTTTACATTTGAAAAGGGAAAGGTGTATATGATCCATGTCCTTACCTTAATAAACTAGAACAAGATGAACAAAAAAGCCAAAGAAACAGACCTAAGGAAATAATAAAGATCAGAAAGATATGTTGCAAACAGAAGAAATCAATGAAACCAAAAACATTTCTTTGAGAAGAAAATCAATAAAATTAATGAATTGCTAGCAAAAATAAAAAATAGAGAGGAATCAAGTTAAAAATAACAAGAATGAATTAGAAGTTGTCACTACACATTCTATTACTGCAAGAATAACCAGGGAATACTATAACAACTTTATGCTCATATATTTTATAAGTTAGAGGAAATGAGCAAATTGCTTAAAAACTCTCAACTGCCAGAATTCAACTAATATGAAATAGATAACCTCAACAGCAGTATAACCATGAAAGAAATTGAATAACCAATTAAAAGTCTCCAGGAAAAGGAATCTCCATGTCCACATGTTCTCCCTGGAAAATTCTACCAAACATTAAAGAATTAATACCAACTTTACACAATTTTTACATAGCATAGAAGAGGAGGCAATCCTATAAACAAGATTTGAATACTGAACATTACACAAAGCTGAGGAAAGGAATCAAAGATGATCTGAACCAAGGGAGAGAAATACTGTGTTCATAGATGGGAAGACTCAACATTGTCAAGATGCCAATCTCCTCAATTTCAGGTGTAGATGCAGAGTTATTCCTATCAAAATGTCAAAAACAGTATTTGTAGACTCTGAATGAGTTGAGAATTCTTGGCATGGTGCAAAGTGGGGAGCTTTCATGGTCTGACTACATTTGTACAACATCTCTCATGTTGCTGTGTGGGAAAGAGAGTGGGAGGGTGAGAGTTGAGGCAGGGAACAAAAGAAAGTGAACAAAGCAGACTGGTTAGAAGTGATGGGGTTTTACTCTGGGATGGTAACAGTGGACAAAGTGGAGGCATGGTTATATTTAGGATATACTTTGAACAGAGAGCTAAGAGGCCTTGCTGAGTGATTGAAATTGGAGTATGACAGACAGATGGGAATAAGGGACAATTGTGAGGCTTTTGGGCCTGAGCAAATTGGTGAATGGCAGGGCCCTTTCCTGAGAAGAGAAATACATGAGAAGAACAAGTTTTCTGGGAAAGGGGAGTTGAATAGATCAATACTCTATTTGGAATAATGAAGTGAGGCATGTGTCTTTGGGCAAAATCATCCAGGTGTTCTTTCCTCTCCCCACACCATAAGCTGAAAATGAGCAAGCTACTGGAACTGCGGTACTGCCACACGGGGTGCATTCGCCATATTCTGAAGACACAGCAGATGACTTCACTTCTCCTCAAAGGGAAGGGGGAAGCATTACCTAGAAAGGTGACTGTCTCATAGACTTCCTGCATGACAGCACTGTAGAGGGCCTTCTGAGTAGGGGTCAATAACTTCCATTCTTCCCGGGTAAAATACACGGCCACATCTTCAAATGTCAGCTTCTAAAAAAGAGAATGGGCTTTAGTTCAGGACTTCCAACTGCAGTAGCTGTCCTACCACCTGTTTCTGTTTTACATGAAAGACCAAAGGAAGAAAGAGCCAAATGCTTCAAAGAAATAGACAGAGGAAGGAGAGAGGAAGGAGACAAAGGGTTGCATAAATAGCCTGGGAGGTCCTCAATTCCCTGCTGGCAATCTTACCTGCTCAGGGGAGAACCTGTGGAGCTAACACACCTGAGAGCACCTGCTGAGCATGAGGCATCATGTCAGCAAGGAAAAGCACAGATGAGGCCAAGAACGGGTAGGGGAAATGAAATGGAAAGTAACGATCACCTGGGACTCAGGTAAGACGGGCTCGGATGCCATCTTCCACTCTTTGGTGCTCGTCTCCTCAGAAAGGGCTAGCAGCGGTTGAGCAGGTCTTGCTTGGATGGAAAACGGCCTGCGAAAAGTCCTCTATGTTATGTTCATTAATATCCTGACCTCATTTCTAAAATAGAGAAGATCTAGACTCCTTCTGTAACCTTCTGGGGGGGGTGGGGTGTGTGTGTGTGTGTGTGTGTGTGTGAGTCTGTCTGTCAGAAGTGGCCATCTCATTGTAAATAACAGCCAAGTACCTATCACCTCAAAGAACTGGTTACCCCATTGGCTCTTTCCACAGAATTCCTGAGGGAAATTAATGCAAATCAATTTATTTTACCTATCATGTCTTGAAATATTTTGTGAGCTGGGCAAGAGTTAGAGGTATTTGAAAATGAAGGAGCCTCAACCTGCACTGGAAAGTAGGACAGGTGGAAGATTTTACCTATTATTTTTTTCCAGGTGCACAATTCAGTGTTCCATTCTACCAGTAAAGGCATTTCTGACCCCAACTATTCCTCTAACACATAAGGCTGGGGTATCTGCAAGCATCCTTGTTAGTTTCCTCCTCTTTACCAATTTTCAAAGAACAGATTCCAAGGTGTAAATACAGCTGTTGGTGGGGTATTTTGAGAGCTTCCCAATCTCCTGCTGTCAGACTATTGTACTGCCACCTGGGAGATGCCCTAATTGCTAACATGGATGAGCACCCAGAAAACACCCACGGCATGCAGTTACTATCACAGGTCCCAAGAGTCGGTCATTCTTAGGAAGTATCTCACCTCTTCCGCTTACTAGTTTGCTTTCTTGCTGATGATTCAGGCCCTGCTATTCTTCAGGCACCCCATATGTATTCCAACATTCTTTTCCTTGTACACACTCATTGATTGGAGTTGTTCTGGCCCCTTCTTGGACCCTGGATCCTCTACTGCTCTTCCCAAGATCACTGTCTCTGTTCCTAGCTCATGGGCTGTGTAGTACACAGCCAAAGGGGAGCTGATGCAATATTCCAGAAATCGGTTGGTTTTTATAAAGGGTATTTATTTGGGGTAGGAGCTTACAGACACCAGGCCATAAAGCAAAAGTTACTTCCCTTACCAAAGTCTATTTTCATGTGTTGAAGCAAGATAGCTGCTGACGTCTGTGAGGGTTCAGGCTTCCCGGGTTCCTACTTTCCAGGATCTTGCCTCTCTTTGGGTTCAGAGTTCCTCTCTTCCCAGGGCTTGCTTCTTTCTGGGCTCAAGGTTCCTGTCTTCCTGGAACTTGCTTCTCTTTCCTCTGTGAGCTTACTTCTTGGGGCTCCAGCTTAAGGCTTCAGCATCAAACTCCAACATTAAAACTTCAACATCAGGATGCGAACATGGCTCAACTAATAAAGTGTCCACCTACCATATGCAGGGTCCAGGGTTTGATCCCTAGGGCCTCCTGACCCGTGTGGTAAACTGGCCCACATGCAGTGCTGCTGCGTGCAAGGAGTATGCCCCATCAACAGAGCACCCCACGTGAAAAAAAGCACAGCCCACCCAGGAGTGGTGCCGCATCCAAGGAGAGCTGACAAAGCATATTGACGCAACAGAAAAGACGCAGTTTCCTGGTGCTGCCTGACAATGCAAGCGGACACTGAAGAACACACAGTGAATGGACACAGAGAGCAGAAAATGGGGAGAGGGAGGGGGGAGAGAAATAAATAAATCTTTAAAAAAACACAAAAAACAAAAAAAATTCTAACATCAAAAACCCTCAACTCGGTCCTTTGCCATGCCTTTTATCTGTGAACCCCCACCCAACAAGGGGTGGGGACTGAATACACTAATGATGTGGCCCAATCCAAACCCTAATCATAACTTAATCATGCCCAGGTTCAGACCAGATTACCAACAAATCTATTTTTGGAATTCATAACCATATCAAACGGCTATAGGTTGTAACCTAGAAACCATCCTCATCTTCTTAATACAAAACTAAATTTGGTTTTAGAGTGATGGTGGAGGGGGGGACAAATTAGAGTTCAGATTTCACAAGTGTTCGACAATAAAGGAAGCAGTAAGGCAGAAGACATACTGAGCCATCCTTTCCCCCCACACACCCAAAGAGACAATAAAGAAAATAAGCATAAAATGAAACAAGCTGTGGCTGCTGCCAGCCCTCCACCCAGCAACCCCGCCCCTCTGCATTCAGCCACAGCTCAGGCCGCTAGCAGGCAGAAAGCAATTATTTCCCCTATGGGCAAGCTCCACCCTGCCGGGAGCTGTGAAACCAGCGGACTGACCATTGCTGGGGGTTGCTGCTTCCTCTCCTGCCCGGGCTGTTCTAAAGGAACAATGGAAGAGTGAGGGAATACCCCTCTTTTCTGCAAAAAATGTGCCCCAGAAAAGTAGCTAGCATTATTCTCTGTCACTTTTTATGTCCGAAATCTCTCTTCTCACCTCATTCTTTACTTGACTAGACTTCCTCCTCAAGTTTTCTACCAGGGCCACAGCTTCCTCGATGTTCTGTGGGTGAGGTTTCTGCACCTGGGTCTGGATATCCATGGGCAGCATGGCCAGGAACAGCTCTAGCACCAGCATTTCCAAGGTCTGCTCTTTTGAATGGATCTCTGGCCTCAGCCATCTATGGCCTAATTCTTGCAGCTGGCTGACAGCCTCAAGCAGGTCAGATGCTTCATTGTCCTGGAAGAGCTGTTGACAGCTCTCAGGATCAAGACTAGGCAGTTGTGGGGTATTTTTACTATGCTGAGTGGAGCCCTGGTTCACAGATCTCTCCCACAGAGCCCTGAACTGGCAGCAACCTTCATATCTTCCATCACCATTCTGCTCTCAAAGCACTCCTAATCCTCTGGGCCAAGTCCCTTTTTGCCACCTTTCACCGCTGAGGCTTGGGCAGTTTCATACACACTCTAGAAGAGGGTTAAGTGACACTGGGGGCAGAACAAAGGGCACGTGTTAAAAAGCAATCCACACGACCCATATTGACTTATTACCTATTATCAGACAGAGAGGTCCTGTCCTGCCTTCCCTTGAAAATTACCTATAAAAAATTAGGACACTCATGATGATAGATTACTGCAGGAACTGTTTCTCTCTGTGCCATGTTGAACTCTTTATTCCAGCAATCCATTCCTATGTGTTTTGAACCCACTGTAAATCAGGCATTTTGAAGACATTATTTTTAGTTAAGATATGGTCAACTGAATCACTCTGTGCTTTAATCCAGATTACTGGAGACCTTTATAAGCAGAAAGAATTTCAGACACTGAGACAGAAAGCCATGGGAAGAGCACAAAACTGGAAGCCAATGGAACCCAGAAAAGAAGAGAAAAAATACTGGTATGTGACAGAAACCCAGGGTCTCTGAAAGATCTCCAGCAAACAGAATCAGATCACAGCAGTCTTGGGGGACAAAGCACAGCAGTCTTGGTAACGCCTCAGTTTTGGACTTCTCCTAGTCTTAAAGCCATGAGCCAATAAACTCCGGTTGTTTAAGCAAACGCATTGTACGGAATTTCCTTTAGCAGCAGGGAACCTAAGACAGTTTGCTTTTATTTTTGTACAATTTTGAAATACAGCCCAGCTCAGAGAAGATGAATGTCAATCAATGACAATTTAATTAACGTCATCAGAAAAGGGTGGTGGATGAGAAAACAGACAAAAAGGAGCACTGGGATCATGCAAATATTGATTTGTGTCTTTCTAACCCCATCGTCACATTGTCACATGTGCTCGTAGAAACGGCTGTCTCCTCGATGTCCACACCAGCTCAGGAGGTACAAGGGTACTTTCCATGGATGGGGGTAAGCCTGGGCTGATGTCTCCGTATGACCTAACCTGTTATGCCATCATACGACATGCCAGGAGAATGGGAACCTTTCTCTGTTCGCAGTGGTCGATATTACTGGTGCACCCGGGCAGAGTCGCTCCCCCTTCTGGAAGGACAAGAGGAGCACCCACAAGCCTTCTGCAGGCAGGCGGCGTCCGCGTGTGCATCAGCAGCAAGCCTGGGCTGTTTCCTCATAGGGTGGAATGGGGTTGCTTCAGGAGGTTAGAAGTGGTGGCAGGCGCCTGGGCGCGGGTCTCTAGGAGGAGAGCCTCGCGGGCACTCAGGCCCACCCTCAGATCTCAACTATAAAGTCCCTGCCCCTAAGTGATGACGCCACCTCCTCCTCCACCACGTCCTACTGAAAGGAAAGGGCTGTCCCGCACAGCCCCAGCCCCGCCAAGCAGCTGACCCGAGGGCTGCACTGGACGAGAGCGGCCTCCACCTCTCCGGTGTCCTCCGACCGCATCCAAAGAGAAACGAGCGCCCCGGTTTCCCACGCACACCCTGCACGGGCTTCCGCGGGCGCCGCTTCCCCTTTCTCAGTCTCTCCTGCAGCCACCCCTGCCCGCGGCCGCGCGGAGCCAAGCTGGGCGCCCCTGCCCCACTCGGGGAGGCCGCACCCCGGAAGCAGCGCGTCCGCGAGCCCAGTGTCGAGGTTTCGGCAGCGCGGGGGCCTGGGAGGATCAGGCCCGCACCCGCCCCTCCTCCCCTCCCGGGGATCCCGCCTCGAATGAGCTTGCGTGGGCTGCGGTTTGCGGGCCGAGCCGCAATCAGAAAGGGAACTGATGCGGGGCAGGTGGCGTGGTGACAGCCGCCCCCCGCCGCCTACCTGGGCAGCCTCAGCGCAGCAGACGAGGCGCTGGCCCGCGGCCCCTTCAAGCCCCCGAGGAACCGTCTCTTCAGATTAAAAAGAACAAAAAAGGACAGCAAACCCCCAACGCAAAACAATAAAGGTTTGACAGTCAACGGTTTAAAAAAAGGAAACAGAGTCCCCAGGCCCGCCTCCAGCCTAGACGAGGCCTCGAAGAGGTTCGACACGCTGGCGCGAAAGAGGCCGCTGACTCCAGGGTCGCGGGCTCCTGGCCCTGCCCGGAGCAGCAGCTCGTCCCTCGCACGCGGCCTCGAGCACGTCGCTACCAGAGGCGCGGCTCCCGGCAGCCCTTTCGCGGTCCCGGCGTCCCCGGATGTGCTGGTCTCCTGAGAAGATTTGGGCGGCCCGGGCCTCCTCCCCACTGCGCCTGCGCTCCGGGCTCAGGGTTTGTGAGACGGGGCTCGCGAGGGCTGTCCCCCGGGCTTTGTGGGGCACTCCTCCTGGAAGAGGCCGATTGCCCCGGGTCAGACCCCTCGCTAGATCGGAACCGAGCCTCCCTCTCATTACGGAACCAATTTTCAGGTTTCCTGACGCTTCCTTAACTAGTTTCATGTTTCGTTCCACTGAGGTAGGCTCTCAGAGCGAGAAATGACTTTCTCGGGCCCATCTATTCATCAGTGGCAGATGTTACACAGGAATTTTAGGTCTCCTTTTGTCATATCTTGTGGTCTTTCTACTATGATATGCCTCTGTGCAGGACAGGGCCCTTGTTTCACCTTGTATCTCCTGCGGTGCCTTGCAGTCTCCTCTCGGTAATGTCTGCTTTCCCTAAACATTTCCTGAACCATATCACTAAGATTCTGAGCATTTGGAGTTGTCTGTGTTCTCCAGTTATCATTTTTTGGTAAGTATCAACAAAGATTACCCTAAAAGCACTATAACACTTCAAAAATAGAATGCATAGTTCCATTTTCCCTGAAAATAGATCTCCAGATCTAGATGGTGTGATCAGATATACTTAATGAAATATTTAAAGAATGTAGACCAATTTTACACAATCATTTCTAGAACATTGAAGAAGAGTACGAATACACGTCTCATTTTAGAAGGCCAGTATTACGCTGACATGAAAACCAGACAAAGAAAATACAAAAATGACAACTAAGACAAATATCCCTCATGGTCTCAGATGCATAAAATGCATAAATCATCAACACAATATTGGAGAACAATTCAATAATTTCTAAGAATTGTATACTATGATCAAGTAGAATTTATTTGAAGTGTTCAAGGCTCTTTCGACATTTGAAAATCAATCAACATAATCCACTATATCAACAAGCTAAACTAGAAAAATCATATATTCCTATTATTTCATGCAGAAAAGGCATTCGAGAAATTCCCACATCTATTCATGATTTAAAAATCTCTCTGCAAGTTAGGAATAGAGAGGAATTATATGAACTACAGTAAAGAGCATCATCAATACCCTACAGTCCTACAGGTGGCACACTCGTGCATACTCACGCTGAAGGCACACAGCACTGGCCCCGGCATCTGGTCAAGCAAGGAAATTGTGAGCCAGGGACTGACCCAGTTGAACCAGCCGAGCAGGCAGCCAGCTGAGCCTGCGACAACCACAGGCCTCCAAGCCCAACAGGCATCTTCACTGACCCGTGGCTCTGAAGCGGATTCAGAAAGAATTGAGTCATCTCCATCACAGTACACCTTATCACTGTTCAGTTGGACCTGTGGGAGATGACTTGTTCCACTGGCAAGCAACTATTCAGGGCCTCCTGATAGTACATACCAAGGTGGAGTCTTTTTTCTAACGCTACATTTTCTGACAGACTACCCTTTTAAGCCACCAAACTTTGCTTTCACAACAAAAATTTGCCATCCAAACATACAGTCGTGAGAGTTATTTGTCTTACTCTCCTGAGGTCACAGTGGTCACCAGCTCTGACTTTACCAAAAGTTTTATTGATCATATTCTCACTACTTTGTGATCCTGAACAAATCCCTGAATTAGACAAAATATGCCTTTTGTATGCATACAGACATAACTGACATGAGAATGGACTCAAAAATATGCAATGTAAGTTGAAAAATATTTTTATATATACCAGAGTACTGTAAAATCTAAGTTTTTCAATGTTAGCAATAAACTGAGCACTGTTGGTTGTTGCAGTGTACCATGAAATCCCTTGATTTTTACCCATTTTAAATGTGTTTCTGAAGCAAGAAAAACTAAACTTTCATGAATAGCCTTAGACTGTAATGATAGCATTTATCATTTTTGCATGCATTAAAAATACATTTATTATGATTTTTAAGATACTTGGCATTTTAGTCTGCTAGGCTGCCCAAATGCAATATACCAGAAAGGGGTTGCCATTTGCAATGGGGATTTATTAACTTACAAGCTTACAGTTTGGAGGCTGTGAAAATGTCCAAGACAAGGCTTCATTAGGAAATGCATTCTCTCTGATGACTGGCCGCTGGCAATCCTGAACTCCCCTGTCACATGGCAAGGCACATGGTGGCATCTGCTCCTTTTTCCCTTTTCTCCTCAGTTTTGAGGCTTTTGGTTCCTGGTTTCAGGGGCCTTCTCTCAGCTCCTGTGCCTTTCTCCTGTCCTTCTCTCCATATTCATGCCATTTATAAAGGACCCAGTAAGAGGACTGAGATCAACCCAGGGCTACGCCTTACCTGAAGTGACCTAAGCACAAGGTCTTTAAGTTCATGAATGAAAACGTCCCACCCACTATAGGTTCACACCCACAGGAATGGACCAGGTTTAGGATGATTTTCTGGGGTACATACAGTCTCAAACTCCCACAATTCACCACCTCTGGACCTCCAAAGAGACATGTTCTTTCCATATGCAAATACATTCATTCATCACGATATTCCAAAGACTTACATCCTTTCAATAACCATACTATGTACAAAGTCTCATCAAAATGAATATAGGTGTGGACCGTCTTGGGGTACAATTCCCCTCAGGCTGTGGCCCTGTGAAACTTACAAAACAAACACATTTTCTGTTTTCAGTATAAAGCAGAAGGGAAGCCATCAGATACCCCTTCTCATAGCTCTAGGGAGAAATTGGAAGGAAAAGAGGGGTCACTGGTCTGAGTCAGTTTTGAAAACCAGCAGGGCATACTTCATTAGATTTCAAGGTCTGATAGAATGATATCTTGATACCTGAGCCTGAAGGCGCAGTATATCCACCCTTTCCAAGGGCATGTGTGGTGGCCCTGCCCTCGGCTCCACCCTCATCGAGCATCACAGGGGTGGTGGAACACTAGGCTCTACCCTTGTCAAGCATCAGTGCGGCAGCCAGACTCTAGGCTCCAGCCTCCTGAAGCATCGTGGTGGTGCTGGACTCTCTGCAATCCCCAGGCATCTGAGAACCCTGGGATGGCAACACTTCCCGAATAATGGGGCGGAAGGTCCGCCCCATCTAAGCTCCTGGGCATACTCATCCTTTCCACATATATGAGAGGGCCTGTACCCTTGGCCCAAGATGTCCTCAGTCCAGATCTCAGCTTTCATAGTTCTCTCTTTGATGTCATTTGTCCTTCAACTTGTCCATTTTCTGTTCCTTTTCATTCAGGCTGGCAGTGGTTCTATTCATATGTATCTCCCCAAAAAACTGGTCAGTTTCACGTGGAGAACACAGGGGTCCCAACCATCAGACTGTGGGACTTTCAACAGATCCTTTCCAGATGACTGCATTTCAAATCCTGACATGCAGTGAAATGGCTGACTGGTTCAATGTTCAATTAAATGTGTATATGGAACTCTATTCTCTGAGAACTTATTTTCCAGAAGTTCGGATTTTTCACAAACCATCAATTTCTGGTTTCTTCGTGTGCAGGAGTTCAGTTCTCAGCAACCCTTTCCTTCCCCATTTTACTGTAAGGTGAAAGGATAAGCCAGGCTGTACTTTCCACATTTAGTTTGGAAATCTCCTCAGCTAAATATCCCAGCTCAACATTTTCAACTGCTGCTTTCTATCTAACATCAGAACACAATTTTGCCAAGTTCTCTGCCACTTTAAAACAAGGGACTCCTTTCTTCCAGTTTTCAATGACATAGTCATCATTTCTCTCTAAGTCCTAATCATAAGTACATTTAGGTCCATAAGTCTACCAACAGTCTCTTCAAAGCAATCTAGGTTTTTTCTATGAAGCATTATAAAAATAGTTCTTGCCTAAATTGAAATGAATAGTTTATTTTTCTTCACAGGATAAAATGAAGGATGTAAAACTGAAATGAATATTAAAGAAGGTAAAATGTTTTTGGGTGTGCTGACTGAAATATTAAAAGTTTGTTCAAAAATTGTGTTCTGTCCTAAAATAAGATGGCTAGTTTACATAAAATCAAAACAGAAATATGCAGGACAAGGTTTGAATGCATATGACAAGGTATAAAATGTATTGTGGTAACTTTAAGTAAGAGAATATATTCTGTGAAGGTGAAATTTGTCTTAAAATAATATAATTATAGTCGATATAGTTATAAATAAGTATAAGAAGTTTGTAAAAGCATTGTTTTAATTTAAGTGTTTAAATGGCTAATTCCAAGAAGTCATTATTAAACAGAAACTGATTGATAATAATAACAAAATGTAATTTTATAACAGGAAAACCTGTTGGCAGCCAGCCTCCCCTACAAATTTGTTACTAAAAGACTGTTTCTAATGTTGCACGCAACTTGGTATTTGAAATAAAGAAGTTATATTTGCATATAAGCAAATTGAATTTTTATTTTAACAAGTTGGTTTAGTGTTAACGGTAATTGTATGTTGTAAGAAGTTTGCTTGGAGAGTTTCCAAAATCATTTTGGTAACTTATGTATATAGGGTGTATAGAATGTATTTTTATTATTATAGAAACAGAAAATAATTTTGTCCTAAGATAAAATGATTGGTTATTAAGAAGGAGTAAAATGTGGGACAAAACCCAAATGAATACAGAAAGTGCAGAAGGTTTATGGAATAAGAATTTTTGTGGTTAAAGTTGAGAAAGACTTGGTGGGTTTATCTATAAAGTTTTTTTCATTTTTTTAAATTAATTAATTAATTTCACTCCCCTCCCCCCCACCCCAGTTGTCTGTTCTCTGCGTCCACCCACTGCGCCTTTTTCTTTGTCTGCTTCTGTTGTTGTCACCGGCACAAGAATCTGTGTCTCTTTTTGTTGCATCATCTTGTTGTGTCAGCTCTCTGTGTGTGCGGTGCCATTCCTGGGCAGGCTGCACATTCTTTCACACTGGGCGGCTCTCCTTAAGAGGCGCACTCTTTGCACATGGGGCTCCCGTACGCGGGGACACCCCTGCGTGGCATGGCACTCCTTGCACGCATCAGCACTGCACGTGGGCCAGCTCCACACAAGTCAAGGAGGCTGGGGTTTGAACCGCGGACCTCCCATGTGGTAGATGGACGCCCCAACCACTGGGCCAAGTCTGCCGCCTCTATAAAGTTTTACAAACTTTAGTATCAAATAGTATACTGATGCAAAGTTAAAATTTTGTTCTTTCTCTGTTAGCATGACAAAGTTTCTGAAGTCATTAGTCTGTTTTAGTAAAAGTTTACAAAGAGTTTTTCTCCGGAATAATCACTATTTTTTTAAAAAGTTTGTTTTATCAAAATAGCTTCTTGTACTTTAAACTTATCATTTCCTTGGTCTTTTTTAAAAATAAAGTCTCATCACCTTTAAAGGAACATAATATTCCAACCTGCTTTCTCAAAGTCAAATCCTGAAAAGTATCTTTTTATTTCAAACTATTACAAAAGATTTGTTCTTTTGCCTGGAAATAATTAATGTAATAAAATAGTTAAATACCTTTAATATGTTATAAGTTGAATGGAAAGTGTTTAAAATATTATAAAATTAAAAGGATTCTTTAACCCTCTTTTAATTAAAGTTGTATGAGTAAAGAGTTCATATGAATACTTGAAGAGTGTATAAAGTTCCTGGAAATTTACAAATGTTTCAGCATAATATTAGAAAAAAGTTCAATGTTGTTAATCGTGGTTGTAATTACTTAATAGTATGTGTCACAGAAACAACCTCTTATCATAAATTAAAGTAACGCCATTTTAGTATGCAGCAGTCCCAAATATTGCTAGTGTGTTGTAAGAAATTAATATCCAACTGTGTCACTATCACTTTGTTTTAAAACTTGCTAAGACTTTCTTTAGTATCTTCTTAGACAAGTCAAGCCAGTCTGCATTCCCCTACCTGTGGAAAAACCAACAATGAACTTTTGCAGTGCTTCCCCAAGGCTGTGTGCATAGTCCAACCCTCTACCCTGGCCTGGTGGCAAAGAATCTGAGTGCGTAGAAGAAACCTGTGGCTGAAACCCTACTGATGACATTGTGTTAGTCAGTAATCCTTTTTCCAAAATGAAAAAAAAACAATCAGAGACAATAGTTTCTTATCTTAAGAGACTGGAAAGTGCAAACAATTGGAACAGGCTACAAGGTCCCTGATGCTGTATGAAATTCTAAAATGTTGGTTAGTTGGGTACGACAAAATATACCCTCTGCTGTAATTGATAAAGTACAATATTTTCTCATATTGATGTAGTTTGTAATATTGTTGGAATACTAAAAATCTTTCATCCATCACTTACCTCAGATATTAAAACATGGTATGTGTTAATTGGGAAAGGTCCTTCATGGGAGTAGGAGGCTCTCAAGCAGGCTGCTTTAAAAAAATTTAAAAAAAAAAAGGAAGAGAGAAGGTGGACATCAACTTATTAGCCTGTGAATTGGATGTGGCCAGCCCCAATATTGGCTTTGGGTGGGGTTTGTGGCAAAGGCAGCATTCTAAACAAGTACCTCTTGGGTTTTAGTCACAATTCTGGGAAAGGCCCAAAAGTATAATATAAAAAAGCAATTGTGTGCAGCATAGGAAGCCCTGCTGAAAGTAAAAGATTTAACCCAATAGTGTCTGGTCACTCTGAAGACTGCCATCCCTATCTGGGGGTGGCCTGCAAATACTAAAAATAAGACAGAAACGATAGACTATTGTGAATCACCCTCTATGGGGGAGAGATCAGTGGAAGAACATCTGGGACGCCTGCCAGCAGTGACAAGTAACTGTCTATCACATCCCTGCCCACTCCTCTAACATCTCTCTTAGGACCGTTGAGGCAGATGCCTTCGAGAAGATCCAGAGCCACACCATGCAGACCTGAGAAGCAGCAGAGTGGCTCCACCAGAAAGGTGAGCGTCTTGAGTACCAGACCTTGTGGTGCCTAGCCCAGCAGTTCCAGCTGCCTGTTACTCGCCAACGACTCGTGGACATCACCCATGAGTGCCCTTCATGCTCACGTCAATGACTGTGACATTGGTCCCCTCCTGCTCTTGGGTGGGATGAGACATACTTTCACTGCTACAGACACTGCATCCGGACTCTTACAACAAGAGAGCTACTATTTTCTGAATAGAAAATGAATCCTCACAACAATGGACTAAGTTTAAATTCAATGCTGAGTTGTGGCCCCAGGTCCGGTAAAGATGCTAACAGCGAGACCAAGGAAGGCATTGAAATTGTGCGACAAACTCCCAGCTGCCCACAGCCCAAAACAGGGGAGTAATAATAATTCGTTGCTGCCTCTGCCTCAAACTATACAACTGGGGGAAATGAGGTCATTTTTGATTGAGAATTGTCCTATATAGCCTTGCTGGTTGGGAATCTTAAGCCCATGAGAAATGAAAGTCTATTCATTAAATGTCTGCTAGTTGGAAGTCTTATTGTTTGTTGTTGTATAATCTACTGCAGTTATAGATTATGTATAAAATGCAGTTTTGAGCTTGGGAGAAGAATTACAAACTGTAAATATGTGCTTATGCCTACAATGTGATTGGAATGTATCTGTTTTTTGTGTGACATCTTATGTATATAATAGCAGTGACATTCTTTAGGAATCAGTGAAATATCATTTGCATGGCCACGATAACAATTTAAGCTTAGATATTTTTCAGTTACAAACCCAAGTAACAAGCATTCAACATGCTCATTTGCAATTGCTTCCTGTATCACAAACTCTGACAGGGATTGTGGATGCATTAAGATCCCTGAGCCCTGTGATATGGATTAAGAGTTGGGGAAGGGGTCTTCTAGGAGGTATATTAATTATCTGTTCCTGTCTGTTTTGTATGTATTTAGTCCTCAGATACAGACAACAAACCCTCCGGAGTATGAAGCAGCAGAAATCTCCACATCTGCCTTCACTTCTTTGCTAAAACAAAAAAGGGGGAGATGTGGGAAAATAGCTTGAATTTGAATGTGGGAACCTGGCTTGAGTTTGAAACATTTCCATAATGCAGATAAGAAGTGTGGGCTTAGGAACATCAGCCTTGACTAGAAAGAATACTGTCTGGTCAGCACAAAAATTGTTTACATGTGGAGACTTTTGAAATTTTTATGGCCTGCTCCCTAGCATTGCAGGGGCTACAGCTTTAATAACAAGCAGTCTTGAAAGTAAACATAGATTACTACTGCTTTGTAATTTCTAATAAATACGATGTGGAAACTAGGGCCGAGGCTCTCAGTTCCAGAAGCTGATGGGTCCCCTGGTCCCATCTTTATTTTCTCTCATGTCTTTCTTTCTGTCCTTTATTTCTTAAGTTCTCCTCCACCTTCCCTTCCTGCAAACCTCATGCTGAGCTGGCCTCAGCAAAGCATCCCCAGTTCTTCCTGCATATCCCATCAATCAGCCATTTCCAGAGTTTGGGTATTTGCCATAGCAGCACCTACTTTACTTGTACGAAACTTGTTTCAGTCTGTTCTGATGCCATAATGCAATCTACCAGAAATGGGTTGCCTTTTACAGTTGGGATTTATTAACTTACATGCTTACAATTCTGATACTTGAAGATGCCCCAATCAAGGCATCATCAGGCAATGCCTTCCCTCTGAAGAACCGCTGTCAGGAATCCTATTCTCCTCTATCACACGACGAGGCATATAGTGGCACCTGCTTGTCTCTCTCTCCTCTTCCGAGTTTTGATGTCTTCAGCTTCTGGCTTCAGGGACTTTCTCTCAGCTTCTGTGTTTTTCTCCTGTTCTTCTCTCCATATTCATCTCATTAATAAAGGACTCCAGTAAAAGGATTAAGATTCATTCTGGGCCACACCTTAACGGAAGTAACTTAATCAAAAGGTCCTACCCACAGTAGGTTCACGCCCACAGGAATGGACCAGCATTAAAACCGATTTGGGGAGTTGCATACAGTCTCAAACTACCACATTTGGAAACACGTATCTTCAGCTTACAAGATCTACAATGCAGCTCAAAATCAACCAAATTATTGTTTTGATATAAGTGTTTTTATATGACAAATACTATGGGTGTTGGCTAAGAGGTCAGTTTTAGCAGTCAATATCCAGCTTTCATTCATTGATAGCTCTCTTTATAATTTGTATTTTCACAGTATAGAATAAGCATATTCTATTTACCATCCACATCAACTCATTACTTTTTTCCTGTGAATAGTATATCAAAAAACCAAAATCTGATTAATTGCATTATCTCTCTCCTTTGTCTTTAGATTGATTGCGGATTTTTTAAACCTGAAATGATATAACACTGTAATTCTCAGTACACCAATTATGTGGAAACACTTGTTTGATTTTATTATTCTTTTTTATATCAGATGAAAAAGACTTTATTTTCTATAATGACTTTATTATTCTTGAGGTAACTATTGCAATGTGAATTAATTGCCCTGCTAAGTAGGAAGGTGTGTAGCGTTTATTTCTTGCTATTCACATTTCGATTTTTTAAGTATAGGCAATATTATATTGAAACCTTTTATAGATCTTACTATAGCCTTTTCCATATAAATAAAATTATTTTTCTACTATGAAACAGAAATAGAAACAAAAAGCTATACCTCACAACAACAGTAATGGTGAAAGGCTGAGGGCTTTACAGCTAAGCTGGAGAATAATGCAAGGATGAAGGCTCTCACTGTACTTATTCAACATAATAATGGATGTGCAAGGCACTTCACTATGCAAAAGAAAGAAAACACACTGCAGATGGCAGGATTGCCTCTGTAGGAAATCCCCAGGAATCTACAATAAGACTCCTAGAGCTAATAAGTGAGTACAGTAGGTCGCAGAAAAGAAGATCAATGCACAAAGACCAATGATATTCCTACATATGAGCAATGAATGTGAAGAAACAGAAATGTAAAAATCAAAATACCATTTGGAATCACTCCAGTGGAAATAAACTGCTTAGCTATACACCAAAAATCATGCAGAGGATCTGTAGGGTGAAAATTGCAAAAAGCCGATGAAAGATATCAAAGGCGATGAAAGGAATGGAGAGACATACTATGGTTTTGGATTGGTATACTCAAGAGAGTAAAGATGTCAATTCTCCTCAAATTGATTATATGTTTAACTTATTTAATATAAATATACTGACAATGTTTCTCCTAGACGTAGATGACGATATTCCAAAATTAATAGGGCACACACAGGTTCTAGAAGAACTAAAACAATCCTGACAAAGAGTTATAAGTTCAGAAGTATCACTCTATATTATAGAAATAGTGATATTGGTGGACAGAGAGACATATTGATGGATCAGAACAGAGAACACAGGAATAGATGCACAAAATGGACCCAATAGATCTTTGAACAAACCAAAAGCAATTCAAGGCAGGAAGGCTTGCCCTTTGAACAAATGCTGCTGAAGCTTTGGGATATCCACAGTAAAAAAAAAAAACAATTAATTTCAAACTAAACCTAACATTTTCTTAAATAATTCACCAAAAATTCAAGTTGGATGACTTAGATATAAAAACTGAAACTTTAACAACTTTTAGGAAAATATGTGGGAGGAAATGTTTGACATCTAGGCCTAAAGAAAGAGCTCCCAGACTTGACAACGAAAGCATGATCCCTAAAATGTAAAGAAAAAAAAAAGATAAACTGGCCTGATGAAATTAAATCCTTTTGTTCTGTGGAAGCCCATGCTGAGAGGATGAAAAGATAATCTAATGACTGGGGGAAACTAAGTTAAAACCACATATCCAACAATGGAAAACTAAATAGAATGTATCAAAGACTATCAAAACTGAACAGTGAAAACAACCATCCAATTACAAAATGAGCAAAAGATATCTACTAAAGAGGATACAAAGAGAGCAAATAAGTACACGAAAAGATTTAGAACATCATCAGCAATTAGCGAAGCAAAAATCAAAAGCACCATGTGGTATTGCCAGACACCTGAGAAAAAATAAACAATTCTGATGAAAAAGCAGCGAATGAAAGGAATTTAGCACTGCAAATGCCTATATTAAAATAGAAGGTGGGAAAAGGACTTGGCCCAGTGGTTAGGGCATCCGTCTACCACATGGGAGGTCCGCGGTTCAAACCCCGGGCCTCCTTGAACCGTGTGGAGCTGGCCATGCGCAGTGCTGATGCGCGCAAGGAGTGCCGTGCCACGCAGGGGTGTCCCCCGCGTAGGGGAGCCCCACGCGCAAGGAGTGCGCCCGTAAGGAGAGCCGCCCAGCGCGAAAGAAAGTGCAGCCTGCCCAGGAATGGCGCCGCCCACACTTCCCGTGCCGCTGACCACAACAGAAGCGGACAAAGAAACAAGACACAGCAAACAGACACAGAGAACAGACAACCGGGGTAGGGGGGTGAATTGAAATAAAAATAAATAAATCTTAAAAAAAAAAATAGAAGGACTCTTGCAGATTACTAGCCTAACCTTCCACCTTAAAAAATTAGAAAAATGAAAAACGGAATTAAAGTTTGCTTTGGAGGCAGAGACATTGGTACCCTTAAACTGATGCGAGTGGAAAACAGAGAGACTGCTTTGGAAAACAGTGTTGCAGCTCCTTAAAGGATGAAAAACAGATGCCATATAACCCAGCAATGCTGTGCCTAGGTATATTTCAAGACCAGTGAAAAGGGATGTTTCCCAAAACCTTGTACATGAATGTTAACAGCATCATTATTTATGATATCCAAAAAGTGGCCTAAACCCAAAGCCCCATCAACTGATAATGGATAAACAAAATGTGGTATGTCAGTACCATGGAATAGTATTCAGCTTTAAAACGAATGTAGCACTTATTCATGCTACAACAGGGAAGATCTGGGTAATATTATGCAAAGTGAAAGAAGTGGCACATAAAGGTCATATATTGTATTTTTCTATTTATTTGAAATGTTCGATATAGGTCAATCTATGGAGCACTATTAGAGCAAATAAATGCATTTGGCAAAGCTGCAGCATACAAGATCAAAATATGCATTCAGTCAAGTTCTACACACCTGCAATGATTAATCGGAATGTGAAATTAAGAAAACGGTTTCAACTCAATATCACACAAAGAAGGAAACACATAGAAACAATGAACCAGGAAGTCGAGATTTGGACAGTGGAAACTACAGATTATTGTTAAAAGAAATAGAAGACCAAAACATGGAAAGGCATTCTGAGCTCATGGACTGAAGGACTTCATCATTTTAAGAGGGTAATAGACCCTCAAGAAAATTATATTTCAGAGCATCCGAAACAAAATCGTTATGTTCTTCCTTTTTTCAGAAATACAAAAGCTGATCCTAAAGATCATTTGGGATTGCATGTGACAGTGAATATTCAAAATAACCTGCAAAACAAGAACAATGTGGAGGAGTCACCCTTCTACCTGCACAGACCGTACTCAAAGCAAACATAACCAATGCTTTTGGCATAAAGTGTAGGACTGGCATAAAGAGAGACATTGAGATCAATAGACTAGATTTGAAGTCCGTAAAGTGGTGCTGGCACTCTGGAAATCAGCTTGGCATTTCCCTAAAAATGTTCATCATACAATTACTGTGTGCATCGCCAGTTACCCCCTTACGTATATATCCCAGGTAAATGAAGATGTATGTTCACACAAAAAGTTGTACACAAATGCTTTTCTCAGCATTCTTCATCATAGCCAAAATGAGAAACAACCCGAATGTCCATCGACTGATCAACAATAAGCAAAATGTGGTATGTCAATCCATTGCAATATTATTCAGCAGTAAAAGGGAACCACACATGCTACCACATGGATGAAAGCAGAAAACATTATGCTACGAGAGAGAGAGGCCATCCACAAAAGGCCGCATATTGAATGATTCCATTTATTGTAACTGCCAGTAACAGGAAATATAAAGAGATGGGAAATAGACAGTGACTTGCAGGGGCTGAGGGCAGGGTGATGGGAGATGACTGCTTAATGAGTGAAAGGTTTCTCTCCAGAATGATGAAAATATTCTGGATTTACAAGACAGTGGTGATGGTGGCACAAACATTGTGAATTTACTAAAAACCACTGGTGAGCGTACCTTTGAAAGGGTTAAAATGGTGAATTTTATGTTAAGTGACATTTATCTCATTAAGACAAATACAATAGAAATAAAGTAAAAACATTCATAAAGCAGATACAACCCCCAGATATTGGTTCCTTTGAGGGCTAAAGAGACCCATGGGAGTTATGGTCATGGCCGATGGGGTTAACTACCAGGGCAGATGGCCCCTCTTTGGAAATGGTGTTTATGTGTGATGAATCTGGACTCAGATGGGATCTCCCTTCATAAGACTTTCATGCTAATGTGCTGGAGGTGCAGTTAATGCTGGGGTTTAAGATATATTTAGGGGATTTGAATCTCTGGACTGACAATGTGATAGCCAGATCCTGAGCCTCAACAGACTCCAGCACCTACAATCTGATTTATTGGACTTACCACACTCAGCTAAGATGGAGGTGAAGAAGGACAACCACCACACCATGGAGCCTAGAGTGATTACAACTGAAAATGGGAGGATTGCATCCAGCATCCAGGTGGAATCTGAGCCTCCTCTTGACATAAAGGTGCAATGGACACAACCAATCCAGTGTCCACATAGAAGAGGTGGCATTGGATTGGGAAAAGTGGACATAATGGACAAAGGGTATGGGGAAAGGCAGGAAGAGATGAGAGGTGGAGGCGTCTTCGGGACATGGAGCTGCCCTGGATGGTGCTTCAGAGGTAATCACCGGACATTGTAAATCCTCACAGGGCCTACATGATGGAATAGAGGAGAGTATGGGCCATGATGTGAACCAATGTATATGAGGTGCAGAGGTGCCCAAAGATGTACTTACCAAATCCAATGGATGTGTCATGATGATGGGAACGAGTGTTGTTGGGGGGGGGGGAGAGGGAGGGTGGGGGGGTGGGGTTGAATGGGACCTCACATATATATTTTTAATGTAATATTATTACAAAGTCAATAAAAAATAAAAAAATTAAAAAAAAAAAAAAAGAAATGAAGTAAAAAAAAAAAAAAAAAAACATTCATCTGCTGAGACCCGCTCAGCAATAGGTTTGCAGGAAGAAAAGACGATGAAGAACTGAAGAAATAAAAGGACAGAAAGAAAGACACGAGAGAGAAATTAAAGATGGGACCAGAGGACTCAACAGCTTCTGGAACTGAGAGCCTCGACCCTAGTTTCCACCTCGTATTTATTAGAAACTACCAAGCAGCTGTTTGCTATTAGAACTGCAACATCATCTATAATAGGGAACAACTACAATATCTAACAACTGCAACTTCTACAATAGAACAGGTGTAACATTTACAATAATGAACTGGTAAGCCAGTTTCCCACAACACCTAGGGCAGTTTGAAATTATTTTTTTGAATACCAAAAAAAAAAAAGAGATAGATTATATTTGTAAACTGGTCTGTTCCTCTGGGTGTGATACCCTTTGATTGTATTACATTTGGTTTTAAGTTTACTTGATAAAGCCAATTTAGGGCTTTTGATTCAACCATGTCAAAAAGTCATGATTCAGGCTGAGTCCCCACCCCCTTGGTGGGCTGATATAAGCACACAGTCACTCAAGAAGACACATGGAAGACGTGTGAACTTGGTCATTTTGGTCCTGCATGGGACAGAAAGGAGAAGCCCAAGCAGCCAAAGCCCGGGAGAGACAGGAGCCATTTGCCTGATAGTTTGCAGTGAAGAAAACAGAACATCTGAGCAATTGAGAAGGCCTGGAAAGAAACAAGCCCTATGCCAGACTGATATAGGAAGCCCTGAGAGACATGCGCGATGCCAGCCTAGAGCTGAGATTGGAAGAAGCTGGGCCCACGGAGCCTAAAGAGGAAGAAGGAAGGAGAGACAAGGCAGAGATCGCCCACCATCTTGGAGCTGACTCCTTGGAGGAAGTACCGCTTATGGTCCCTTGAGCTGGACTCTTTAGAGCCTTGTAACGATCAGCTTCTACCCCAAGTAAATACCCTTTATAAAAGCCAACCGATTTCTGGTACTTTAGAGCAGCACCCCTTTGGCTGACTAATACAGGCCACCATTCCCAAGGTGCCAGGTCTTCTGAAATCTGGGTGCTTTCATCCCCGAAGACGGAGACACTTCTGTATTTTAAGGCTAAGCAAAGGACATTAGGCATCGTCTCCTCTCCTCCAAGAAACTGGGTTCTCTGGGCTCCCAATTCTGTTTTCCTCCATGGGTGGTATGGTTTCTGGATGCTCCCTGGACTCCTGTTCTCCAGGCAATGATGTGTTTGAAAGTACATCCCTGTAGGTGTCCCCCTCCAGGACCACAGACTATTCTGGAATCTGGAGCCCTCCTCCAGAGCCGCACCACCATTTAAATTCAGAGTAGACATTTCCCTGGGGTGGCTGCTGAGACGGGCTTTCTAGTTCCCATGGTGTTTTAAGACAGAAGAATTTCTGGATGTGGCGCTCCTTTCTCTAGGGAAATCGGTTAAACTCACTATATTTCAGTGCCTTCTTTCCTGAAACTAATATGCTTCTTGGATGATCTCCTTCCCAGGCACCCAGAGAAAGGTCCACTAGAGAGATTACGGAACCTCCATGCAGAGCTGACAACCATCTCCGTCTCCCCTGGCAGCCTGCATGAACTCCAGAGTGGGCTTCTCATGGAAGTAGAGTCCTGCTCCTGCGCCTCACTTGTCCTGTCTATCGTGACCCTCAGTCATTCCGATCTCTCCGTTTGCCCCGAGAGAGTCCCCCTGGGGCCCCTCACAGCCCCAGGCTGCCTGGATGGGGGCTGACTGCCACATCACCACGTGGCTGCTGCACAGCCCCTTCCAGACCCCCTGATGCCTTCTGACTCTGGGGTCATATTCTCCCCAGAACTCAGGGGCTGTGGAATCATCTGTGGCACAGTTCATTACTGGATATTCTGAAAAGGCAATCAGATGCAAAGACATGGACTAGCCACCTGTCAGGGCAGAGGGTTGTGGTGAGAGGGGAGAGGGTCTCGTCAGAATTAAAGAAGCTAAAGTACATAGCGCTCTAAGACAACGGCGCTCCACGACCATTAAACAGAACAACTCCTTCTCTGAAATGGCGCGTCTTAAAAGTTTTCAGCAGAAGAACTCATTTCAAACAAGGCCTTCCACTGAAGCCCAATACATAAATCAAATTTAACCCTTTAGGTGATTGGAATACATTCATCTCATGGTGTTAGATTACAAAATTCACTTACTACAAAATCCGTTAGTGAAGAAGAATTTGGGGATTTGGTTAGAACCTTGAACCTCAGCAACAAATCGATTGCCGTAATTTTCTTTGGTTCCATGGTTTGAAGAAAATTTTAATGCACACAATGAGTAAATGTAAATGGTAGCCATTTTTGGTTTTTGAAACATTTTGTTAGAAAATCTAGGGAAACAGTTTGGTTAGTTAGAAATGACAGGAATGCCTTAATCCCAAGGTCTGCCTAGGACGGCATAGGCCATCATAGGGATGGATGCCAAGATTTTAAAATCTGGTTAAGGGCGACACTTCAGTAGGTATATGCTTATAATCAGTTTTGTAAGAAAGAAATAACATTTTAATTCAAAATTTGCTGAAATCCTGACAAATGTGTGAAATAATACCTTGTGGAATACTTTGAAAACCACCACTGTAATAAGGAAATGGAGATGATCTGCCATTAGCACCTTGAACTTTCCTCTGAGCCCTGATTAAAATTATTTTAAAGCTACTTGAACCTGTTTCTTTTGACTTTTTAGGAAAACGTAAGGTAGCACAACTAGCAAAATAATCAGTAACTGTGAAAATATATAAAGAGATTTTAAAGCATGCATGGAATGTCATGTAATAAAACCCTCTCATCAAATTACACAAGGATTAGCCATTTTACGATTACTTCCATGACTCCTTCAAGAAATAGACAATGGATATAGGTTTTAAACGGTTCTACCTCCTATAAGCACGTGCAAGGATTTCTATTTTTAATATCTATTTTTAACATATAGGAAAAGATAAACTCTCCACACAGGCACAATGTGTCAACTTATCAACTGATCAGGTATTGGGTCCGAACAAATGTCAATTGTTTTCAAAGCCAGAAATGATATAGGACACATTCTTTGAGTCAATATAACAAAATTGTAAAGTTACAGCAAAAGTATAACAAAAGATGAAGGGAAATGCACAGGAAATAAGAGAAGGATAGAAAGTGATGAGAAAGATGAAAGGAAGGAAGGAAGGAGGAAGGGAAGGGAAGGAAGGACGTGGAAGAGTGAGGGGAAGTGTTAAAGAAAGGCAAAGGAAGGAAGGAATGCAGGGTGGAGCAGAAAGGAGGTAGGGAGAGAGGAAGGAAGGAAGGGAAAGAAGAAATCCCCGGGGAAATGCACCAATACCACTTTAAAGCACGTAGCAGTTTGATATACTTATGAATTCCAAAAATAGGTATTAGATTATGTTTGTAAACTGGTCTGTACCTGGGCGTGATTGCATTATGATTAGGGCTTTGATTGGGCCACGTCAGTAGCGTGTTGAGTCCCCACACCTTGGTGGGTGGGGACTCACAGATAAAAGGCACGACAAAGGACACAGGTGAGGGTTTTTAATGTTGGAGTTTTGGTGTTGGAGTCTGATGCCGAAATCTTAAGCTGGAGCTCTGGGAAGTAAGGACCCAGAGGAAGAAGCAGGCCCTGGGAAGAGAGGAACCCTGAGCCCAGAGAGAAGCAAGACCTGGGAAGAGAAGAACCCAGGAAGACTGAGCCCTGGCAGATGTAGCATCCATCTTGCTCTAACACGTGGAAATAGACTTTGGTGCGGGAAGCGACCTATGCTTTATTGCCTGGTATATGTAAGCTCCTACCTCAAATAAATACCCTTTATAAACGCCAACAGGCTTCTGGTGTTTTGCCTCAGCACTCCTTGAGCTGACTAATACAAAGGGTGTTAAGGAGACCATCACTGCTGAAAATATTTTGGCAAATGGTGAGCAATTAGCTACCACCCTCCAAGGATATTAACATAATAATCTTTCTGGAGAACACAACGATACTTTCCTGCATGTGAATGTTCACCAAAATGAAGTGAAGAGGAAGTGGAGGTGGCTCAAGTCATTGGGTGACTCCTTCCCACATGGGAGGTTCTGCGTTTGGTTCCCAGTACCCACTAAAAAGAAGACAAGCGCACAACCAACAGACACAGAGAGCAGTCAGGGAGTGCAAAACAATTGGGGGTAGGGTGAGAGGATAAATACATTTTTTAAATCTCCTAAAAATGAATTAAAGAATTCTCACAGATGTGGCATTCTGACTCCTTTTTCTCCTGGCTACATTCCCTCCTGATGCTGACAGAAGTTAGAGTCCCAGAATCTTTTTTAACCCAGTAGGATGCTTGGGGATCTTTAGTAACCCACCTCCGAAGATGGAACGTGCGGGAGGGCCTGCTTGGCTAAGGTCACTGAAGTTGTGCTGGGCCTGGGCCTTCTAATCCCAGACCCAGAATTCTGTGCATCCCCCGCATTCCTGCAGAACAGCTCCTGTGCCTTCCTCCACATCCCCACAAAGATCCTCCAGCCAGCCCTGAGAGAGGAGGGGGCTTAGGGCCCCCCCTTACCCCGACATGTTGCCCTGTGGCACTCATCTGCCAGGAGATGCTGGCTGAAGGCCCACAGGACCTGCAGGGTCAGCTGCATGGTGACGCCTCCAAGTGTTTGACCAGCATTGTGGCACTCTGGAGCAGGTGCCTAGAGTCTCACAGAGCCAGGAACATGGTTCTTCAGACTTCCCCATATGTTACCTCCTATCCCAGGAGGCACAGACCTGGGGATGTCCATATGGGGGAGGGGGAGAGGGTTCAGGCATGGATTCCAGATTCTTGATCTTCGAGGGGGACTCAGATGCTTCACATTCTCTTTTCCCAGAATAAGCGGTGGTAACAGAGAACCTGGTCCCATATTGGAAAGGACCATGATGAGTCCTGGGCCCTCTGTCCAATTTGGGCTTTAATGGGTCCCCAGAGCCAAAGTTATGAGGAAGGGGCAGGAAATACAGTTCTGGAAGCTTTGCCCTTCCCAGCACAAGAATGCAGGTGTGGCCCAAATGGCATTGCCTGGAGATGATGCCTGGCCAAAGCTACTGAAGTGCTATGGGGACATCTGTGTTGATACAGTCCCAGTCACCTGGTTCTTCCAGAAAAACGAAGGCCTCGAAACTTGATACGTAGGAAGACCATTTTGATTTCTTTGCTTCCGGAGCTGTCTTGACTATGCCTCATGGGAGCATATTCTGGAAAAAAGGCACTGGCCTGCCCACATTGACTGAAAACATATTCTCAGTGTTGTGCCAGGATCCTGGAGTTCAATCATGAAGAGGGCAAAAGTCACCTTCCGGAGCTCACACATACGGTTTGTAGTCGAGAGATGGCTTTGAAGCTAGGGGAGTTCTATGTAGAGTGAGATGACTGCCACCTGTTAGCTGTTTCTGTTTTTCTGCATACTTTGATTTTCCTCCAATTTTTTGTTTTTAAACTGTTTAAACATATAGAAAACTTGGGAGACTAGCACAATGAACACCAATGTATCCTTTACTATGTTCTCAATTTGGTACTTAATAGACTTTTTCCTTATTCATATTTTCCTTCAACTCCTAGAATTAATTTAGGAAATTTGGGTGAGTATCATTGACTAGTTGTCTTAAATCCTGTGTCTCATCAGGATTTTTAGTTTGTTCCTTTGGCTGGGCCATCTCTTCCTGGTGGCTTGGAATTCCTGTAGGACTTGAAACTTTTTGCAGATGTTTAGGTATCCTAATATGTTGGCCAATTTACTTTGCTGGTCAATTTCTCTCTCTTGCCTCTTGATTTTTTTTCACGGCTCTTCGATTTGAGGATTAACTTACCCTAAGTCTTCAAAATTGCCCAGTGTGGGTTATCAAAATATGGCCAGGGACTCAGTAATGGGACACAGATTGGCTCCCAGGACTTTGGGAGAGGAGACACCCAAAAGCCCTTTTCCTTCTTGCAGGTTCCTGGCGAGTCAGCAGACTGCACTCGCTGGGAATCTATCCTCGGAGGCGATTCTTTCTCCTCCACTTGCCCATGATTCTGGTCTGGCTAGAGCTGAGATTCAAACGGGCTCTGCTGGCCAAATTCACTGAAGAGAAGCCTTTCCGCCCACTGTCAGACCGTCCCTCTTCCCAGAGAGAAAGAGATCTGTTCCCTTCTCAGTTGGCTGCAGTGAGTCACAGGTTTTATCCAGGCTGTGCACCTAGGTGGTGGAGAATGGGTGCTGTTACTGACATGGGGTGGTAACTCATGGTTTTCATTTTGCTTCTCCGACACTCTATCCTGTGACATTCTGGGAAATGCACCACTCTCTGAGCAGGTCGCTCGTTCAGCTTTTTGCCCTTCCTTCATTGTTTTTGTGAGAGTTGAACCCTACCACCTATTTTGATGCCATCTTCCACAATTTGTTTCAGTTTTATTCTATTTGATGTTGTGTCCTCAATCCTCCCGCCTGCCCCACTTCTCTCTGACTGTTGTACAGTTACAATACTATTATCAGTTCAGTACCAAGTATCTCCAATGTCCCCAGGAATGTCCCTTGTAGCTTGCATCTAATCAAATACTATGAAATGAATTTATTACTATAGTCTCATTTCATCAAGAACACTTGCCAGTCTATTTTTTCTTTCAAGACATTGAAAATTTCATTCCAACCAGAACATACCTTAATTTATGTCTGTCTGATTCTTTCTTCATTTGAATGAAGTTGTACAGTGAGGTCGTTCTGTTATTCTGTTCACATTACATTGTGTGAATTATGGTAAGACCAAATGTAGCCCGAGAGAGAGACCAGAAGCATTTGAAAGATTTATTATGCTGACGCTTCCGTGGGTTAGAGGACAGCAGGCAACACAGGGCCGTGCGGTGAAAACACCAGGGTCAGTCACAAGGCAGAGAGACAAAAAGTGGGGCTGAGAAAGCATATTCACTGTGTGTTCTGGGTGAAGCATGATTTCTGTGGGGAAGGGACACACCACCATGAGATCAGTTAGAGGTACATGAAAGTGGTACCTCTGCAACCGGGGTGGGAAATATTTAGGATTAACAGATATGTAGACTGGGCTTGGCCACCTGGGGATTTCTATAGATGTAAAAGATTCAAAGTACAGAAACTAGAAAATTTGTCATTACAGAAGTTTCGGAACGATTTCTCCAACGCAGGGGGAATCTTTCCTCTTTCTAATTAATATGTAATATGAGAGTGTGTAATGCCTTCTTTTACTATGATCTTTCACCCCATATTTTAGCATCCATTCGTGATGCTTTCCTAAATCAATTATTACGGGGTAGTTAAAATGATGGTACTCTAAGGCGGTCTTTTCCTCTCATTCTTGTCGTTGGGATTATTTGCTTACCATGGTTTGAAATTGCAGACCTTCTCAGGAACCGTTCAGTTTACAGATGTTTTGTTGATAGTACCACTACACTCCCCAAAGTGCTTACCTTGTGCCAGATACAGTTTGCAATATATAAATTATCTCCAAAAATCTCTGAAGCACCCTGCAAGCAGTGGCTTTCATTGCTACTTTACAGGCAGAAATCTGTAGAGATATTGAATGCCTTGGCCATAGAGATTTCAAACCCAGACCCATTTGACTTCTGAGGCCTCTCAATCAACTATTACACCATGTTGTCTCCCTGTGAAAAAATGGCATAATTTTATTTTCATTTTTATTTTTATTATTATTTTTTTTAATTGACTTTGTAATAATATTACATTAAAAATATATATATGAGGTCCCATTCAACCCCACCCCCCCACTCCACCTCTCCCCCCCCCCCAGCAACACTCGTTCCCATCATCATGACACATCAATTGCATTTGGTAAGTACATCTCTGGGCACCTCTGCACCTCATGGTCAACGGTCCACATCATGGCCCACACTCTCCTCCATTCCATCCAGTGGGCCCTGTGAGGATTTACAATGTCCGGTGATTGCACCTGAAGCACCTCCATGTCCCAAAGACGCCCCCACCTCTCATCTCTTCCTGCCTCTCCCCATACCCATCAGCCACCATGTCCACTTTTCCCAATCCAATGCCACCTCTTCTATGTGGACATTGGATTGGTTGTGTCCATTGCACCACTATGTCAAGAGGAGGCTCAGATTCCACAAGGATGCTGGATGCAATCCTCCCACTTTCAGTTGTAATCACTCTAGGCTCCATGGTGTGGTGGTTGTCCTTCTTCAACTCCATCTTAGCTGAGTGTGGTAAGTCCAATAAATCAGATTGTAGGTGCTGGAGTCTGTTGAGGCTCAGGACCTGGCTATCACATTGTCAGTCCAGAGATTCAAATCCCCTAAATATATCTTAAACCCCAACACTAACTGCACCTCCAGCACATTAGCATGAAAGTCTTATGAAGGGAGATCCCATCTGAGTCCAGATTCATCACATATAAACACCATTTCCAAAGAGGGGCCATCTGACCTGGTAGTTCATAATTTTATTTTTAATCATTAATAATGGATGTCACATTTTCATCTGATGTATGAGGCTTAATATGGTTGTTTCCATTTTTCCACATCTTCGTCAACACCTTACTCTCTGGCTTTTTTTGTTTAAGAAGTTTTAGATTACATAAATGTTATATAAAAAATATAAGGGATTCTCAAACACCCACCCCCTACCCCTCTCACATTTCCCACTAACAATGTCTTTCATGAGTGTGGTACATTTGTTGCAATTGATGAACATATATTGAAGCACTGTTACTAATCATGAACTATAGTGTACATTATGATTTACGCTTTGCACCGCACAATTTCAGAGGTTTTGACAAAATGTGTAATGGCCTATATCCATCATTGTAACGTCATGTAGAACAATTAAATGTCCCCAAAATGCCCCATGTTGCATGCCTTTTAATAATAGGGATTCTATTGTGTATGAGGTAGTATCTCACTGTGGTTTTCAGCTGGGTGTCCCTGATGACAAAAGATGTTGATTCAGGATTTTTCATGTGCCTGTTGACCATTCCTGTAACTTTGTAAAAAGTCTTTTGCATTTCCTTTCTGGAGTTTGTTTTGTGTATTCTTATTGGTGACTTTAAGACTGCTTTATGTATTCTAGACCCGAACAGGGATATGATTCACAAATATTTACCCCATTGTATGGCTGATCCTTTCACTTTCTTGAGCGTGTCCTTCATTTGTTCCGGCTTACATCAAATGTTTACGGAAGGCCTCCTGTGTTCCTCACACTGTAACAGGTGTGAGCCATTCAATGGATATGACAGTGAACATGTCAGGCAAGCTCGCTGCCCCAAGGAGCTTTGCTCCCAAAGCACATACCATCACAAATGGGCACAAACCAACAATGTGTAAAAACTGGTTTCCAATTACAATAAGAAATGTACAAAAAAGCAGCTATTCAGCCTCATTACTGGCAACAGAGTCACCGAAGCATTTGGACTAGAAAGTAGGTTTTTAATTTTACCCCTTTTAGGCCTACAGAACAGGTGGACAAACAAGCATTTCAAGGTTCTTTGTAAAAAAAATCTGTGAAAAGCTATGGGCCGTAAGGATAACACATTGCTTAGAAAAAGCACATATATGTATATCTTATTATATCCTTTCAAGGGGGTCATGAACTTCTTGAACTCATGCGGTTGAAACCAGGATGAGTGGTTCTAGGCTTAGACCCCTTGTTCAGCTAGACAAGCGCCACCATTTTCAATGTTTTCAAATATAGTTCCTTCAAGAAAGATTTTCTTTGACCCAAGTGTATCAAAGATCTTCCATCCTACAAAAGGCTTGATAAGCACCCAAGTAGATGATATAATTCCAGTTCACACATTCTGTTTGCAAAATATTTTATCCATCAAGACTTTTGTCCAGTTTACGTTCTTTGGGTAAACAAAACCAGACTGTGTTTGCCTGCTCTTTTTCAAAGGGTTTCATAGATGTCTGAGGTGGCATTTTTTCCCCCTCAGGTTACTGTCATCCTCCTGGAATGTTCTCTTGCATGCCCCATTCGCTGAGTGTATATTGGTGGAGAACATTTTAAATGTCTGTCAACAGGGGCCTGCCTCCATAACCATGGTGGAACCACTCCACGGACTACACGACAGCCACTGAAAACAAGATGGTGGATTTCTGCGTGCTAATGTGTAAAGATGGCCACTACTTATTATTAAATTTTTTAAAATCTCCATTACCATGTAGATAATTTTTTGTAAATTATGGAGAATATCTTAGTGCTTACGTAGCTGGAAGTGTACACCAGGAATAGTATGTTCACCTCTAGATAGTAGAATTGGAGGGAGGTGACTGTTTTCACTCTGTGTCCTCTACACAAATTGATAATTTCTTCAATGAGTATTTGAAAGTTTCATTTCATAATAAACATATTGCACAAATATATGTTCATTGTAAAATAAAAGATAAAATAAAGCAAGCTAAATGTTGGGGGAGACTTTCATGATTTTCTGTACAATTTGAATACCCAAAAATTGTTTAAAATATCATAAAGTGAGACATTTGTTACAAAAGGGGTTAGTTTTTTCAAAATGTGATACTGAAGAGGAGACTGTGCCCATAGAAAATCATACATGTGAGGTTTCCAAGCAAGGATGAGATTGCAGTCACAAATCAGACAGATGCACTCTCCAAGTAAATACACATGCAAAGTCAGGCACCAAATTAATTACAGGCAGAAATTCTTTCACCAGTCCGCCAAGTCTGTCGCTTGGATTCCCAGCGAACAGGATGGGAGCTGCAAGGTCTTCTTTGATCTCGCCTTGGGATTCCCACAGCATGGCCTCTGCTGCACTCAACTGGCATCAGACTCAAGCCTGCCTGGATTCAAGGGGAAGGGGCACAGACCTCACCTCTTGACGGGAAATGTCAGAGTTTCCTGTAACTGCTGTAACAAATGACCACACACTTAGCGGCTTCAAACAACACCATTTATTATCTCACAATTTCCACAGCGGGTCTCACTGGGTGGAAAGCAAGGTTTGGGCGGGGCTGTGGCTGTGCTCCCTCTGGAGGTTCCAGGGGAGGATTCTTGTCTTCCTAGAGTTTTCCAGCTTCTAGAGTCTGCTGGCAGTTTTGTCTCACGGCCCCTTCTGGAGCACGCAGTACTCCAACCCTTGCTTCTGTCAAACCTCCATCTCTCACTCTCCTGCCTCCATCTCCCTTAGAAGAACACTTGTCATAATGCTCGGCCCACCCAGGAACTCCAGGATACTCTCGCTACTGGAAGATGCTTAATCCAGCTCATCCGCAATGTCAGTTTGTGAGATAACATATTCACAGCTTCCAGAGTTTAGGACTCTGTCCACTGTGTGGGGGAGGGGGTCATTATTCTGACAACAGTAAGGGGATCAACAGAACATTCGCAGCCGAGTTTTAAAAGTGTCACAAGTAAAGGAACGACAACTTGGGGATTTCTTTGGAAAACACCCAGAAGCCCTTCGCAAAGCTGAACATAATACTTCTAGGCTGGAACATGGATTCATGGGGATGAAAAAACTCACAGTCTTCACTATCTCATTGCTCTTCCCTTGCTTTGTGCTGGAGGCACTTTAACATCTGTGGGAGCTTCCTGAGAGAAACATCTTAGGAGGAGGGACCCACCCTGCCCAGTGTGACCTGTAATGTGTGAAAGTGTTTCTTTCCCCACTGCAGACAAAGCAGAGGGGTCTAGTTCTTTGCTGATCTTAATCTCCTGCCTTTGTAGGATGGGAATGTAGTGAGGAAGAGATAGCTGAAGTAAGCTTTGCAAAGTAGAGGTAAAAAAGCTGCTCTAGGGCAATGGATATGGTCTGAACTTTATAAGAAGACTCAACATGTTAGATTTTTGAAGTCATCTCCAGTAATTCAAACGTTCCTATTCTTATGTTAGGTGTTAAAAAATGTTAGACAAATGTAAATATCTATAAAATATCAACGCTTCTATTTTAATGTTCTAGATTGCTAAAAGTGTGGGCAAACATGCTACTAGGCCTCAGTCCCCTCTGACAGTGTAAAATGAAAAAGACTGGGTGGAGGCTGACATACATGACCCTGGTGAGAAAGTAACCCACTACAAGCAGGCCACTTGTTAAAATCTCCAGAACCGGGGGCCGAGTCAACTTTTAACAAAAGAGTGGCCAAGAGATGCGACTCTTCCCTTCCCTTTCTATGTCTATTATGGTGAACTAGAGGACAGGAAGCAAGGCCTGTCTGTGCCGAAAGCTGAAGGGTAACTTTGGCTATTTCTGAGATTCTTCAGCCCATATCGCTGGGCTGGAAATGAGAAAGTCTTTCTGGAATAAAGATCTTGCATTTTCCAGGAGGACCCCGACTGCTTCTCTTGGGAAGGTCAAGGGGACAGCAGGTGCAAGAGGGCAAAGTGTAACTTCTCTCTTCCCCTCCTGGTTTTGAGCTTTTTAGGGATGGTCCGCCTGTAAATTCCCTACTTGCCTTGGTTTGAGCCTAGACAACATACACAGCACACTACAAAATTATCCCTGATGATTCTGGAGTATCGGTGTTACAAGATGTGAACGTGCTCCCTGAAGGTCCTCTCTGCTTAAAGGAGGACAATGAACACGGAGAAGATGCTTTATCAGCCTGGACTGGACAGGCTAGGCCTTTCCTACATTCTACAGCCTCCTGTTTTTACTGCCAGACTTAGTTGGCCTGCTGTTAGCAGTTGTTATATAAACAACACATAATAATACATATACATACTTTAAAAAATAACTTATAACAAACGTGGGGTAGAAGACTTCCAAAATGCTGGGAGTCAGCATGGGTAGAAACCCAATCTCTTCTATATAACTGGTTCTTCACAAGCATCACAAGTCTCCTAAAGACATAAGAGTAATGGAGATATCCAAGACTACTTTTTTCATTTAGGCTTTACAAAGGGAACCCTTATATTCTAGGGTCTTTAGACTTTTTAACAACTTTATACATATATTTAATATATATTTCTGTGTGTTCAAGAAACCCTAAACGAACATTAAAACAAAAATAGGATGACCCTCATTTTCTATTCACTGTACAATGGACAAAAAATTAAGATGAAAATGTAAACATTTCCCAGTATTTGGGTGAGGAGAAATAAAGTGAAATTGGCACTAATAAATGATTTTGACTCCATCAATAGGAATATTATATCACTGCGCAATGTCAGCAACCTTCAGTTAGAGGAAAACTCATAGCCTTAAGTGCATTGCCTTAAAGGGCAAGAAAATGAAAAAATACAACATGCTGGTACTTATTGAAAGATGAATAAGGGCTGTGCCTTTATCCTAACATATCTCACTTCATCTTCCTAATATTTTTTTAGGTAATTACGCTTGTCTGTCCTCAAGTAGTCCTTAAAGTGGGTATATAAACCATCCATGAAATGTTCTAACTATGTTAACGTTTTCAAGAACCATTTCTGGATTCTATTCCGTAAACATATCTTAAAGATTAGCATATACAGGGCATGTAAGACTGAAGACATGAGTAACAGATGTTCTCTGCATATAAAATTGCATACACTCATATTAATAGTAATATTGGAGGGGGGGGCGAACAGCTCATGTTATGTTTGCAATGAATCCAACCAGCAAAAATAGACAAATGCTAAAAAGAAAAAAAAAGGAGCCTAACACAGCACCATGTTTGCACAGAGGAGAGGGAGCCTGACTCGGGCTGGGGGCAGGGGACGACTGCTGTCCTGCTGTTCAATGGAGCAGCTCCATGTTGTCCCAACAATTAGTTAAGGAGATTGGAACAGGAATGGAGTGTGCCTTTCCACTGGATGGAAACACTGCGGAAGTACAGATCAGTGTGGAACAACTATGGGCAGTGGGATTGGCCATTTCAGAGACCCTGAACCTGAATGGAGTGTAATCGTGTATGGTAAACATGCACCACTATGAAACTTTAGAATGTAGACATTAGAGGGGAGGCAGCACAAATCAAATATAGGTCAGTTACAAGAGTAGGTAGGTAATCTAGTGCTCACAAACCTTAGATATGAGTTTTTAAACTGGGGAAAAAAGTTGTTCTCATAATTGCAAACAAACGGTTCTTTTAATACCAATGGGCTGCTACAGGGAAACGCTTTTAGGAGGTAGCCTCCATTCCAATTGGACATGTTTTCCTCAACAATTCTTAAAGAGGCCTTGGCTAAATTGAGTGACTTGGTGCAGAATAAGGCCTGCTGTCTGTCTGAAACTTTCAAAGCTGGGTTACTGTCAAGGCCTTGCCAAGAATAACCTCATTTAAAGGGTCCCTCTTGAGTCTGAGTTCTCAGGTGCAAAGTGAGAGCTGTCAATCAAAGAAAATGTTTCCAACAACTATGACATCTAAAAAGATTTTTAACTGTATGAGCCTTCAATGAATTTTAAGAATGTCAGTGAATAAAACTTTCCCCTTCGTCAAGGTATTTATATATTTCTTTTTCAGAATGGGTTCTCTGGTGCCCTACATGGTGTGACCACAGAACTAATCACTTTTGATAGGTAGTGTACTCATCAGGTGTCTCCCCAGTATCAAGTTCATAGTCACTACAAAGGTCAGAACTAAAAAGGAAGCTTGCCCCACTTTCAGGGCACTTGGGAGGTTCCTCTCCTGAATAAATTCTCCCCTGTTCAGTATGTTGTGACTTCTCAACAAACCAATTTCCACATGTGGAACACTGGTGAGATTTCTCCCCTGGACTATTTTCCCTATGGGATACAAGATTGAGAGGTTCCTCCGTGTAGGAGCTCTCAGGCTGCTCTCCTGGAAAGTGGTTCTGATAATTGTACACCTTTGTGAAATCTACCTGAGGCTCCTCTGAGCACACTTCCCACTGATTTTCTAACTCTTTCTGGTCTTCTTGTGAAGTGGGGCCATGGACAGAATTCCCCTCTAAGTTAAAAATAAACGAATACATGTCCTCTAGTATTTTCTGCTTCGTAGTATTTTCTTCATTTTCTCCTTCAACACCAAAACCTAAGAGAAGAAACAGAAATTGCATATTTCACCAGGTAGAGAGTGAGGGGGTTATTATACACATTATATTAACCTCTAGTGGGAAGAGGGAAATTCCTAAAATATAGTCTCAAAGATCTTTGTCCCTGAATAAGGCTGAATTTGTCCTTGCCTTCTTCTCCGGTGTTTAAAGGAAAATTCTTACCTATATTGGAGTCAAGAAAATGTTTCATACCTTTGGAATTCTGGAAATCCTTCTCCCACAAGTATTCAGTAAGGTCCACCAGGAAGCTCCTCTCAGGGTTTGGTCCCGGATGTTCTGGCCATAGGAAAAACCGGAAGCAAGATAATGAGTCACCACTGTTGTTACCTGATTTCACATTGGTTTTGCAGACAAATGGCCTTTCAGTATCTATTTCACTCTCAATTATGGTTAATTCACCTGGAGCATTTCATCACAGCATGATAATTTAAAACCAGGGGACTAATCTAAAATGAGAAGAGGATCCCTTTGAGCTCAGCACAAGACTATTTTCCACCAATCTATGGACGGGGAGTGACTCCATTCTGCATTTAAATCAATGCACTGAATTAGTTCTACATCTAGTTGGATCAGAGAAGTTTGTTTTTTTTTTTTAAGATTTATTTATTTCTCTCCCCTTCCCCCCCCTGCCCCAACCCCGGTTGTCTGCTCTCTGTGTCTATATGCTGCGTCTTCTTTGTCTGCTTCTGTTGTTGTGAGCGTGGGCACGGGAATCTGTGTTTCTTTTTGTTGCGTCATCTTGTTGTGTCAGCTTTCTGTGTGTGCGGCGCCATTCCTGGACAGGCTGCACTTTCTTTTGCGCTGGGTGGTTCTCCTTATGGGGCGCACTCCTTGCGCGTGGGGCTTCCCTACGTGGGGGACACCCCTGCGTGGCACAGCACTCCTTGCGCGCATCGGCACTGCGCATGGGCCAGCTCCACATGGGTCAAGGGGGCTCGGAGTTTGAACCGTGGACCTCCCATGTGGTTAGACGGATGCCCTAACCACTGGGCCAAGTCCGCCACCGAGAAGTATTTTAGTTTGAGCTAAAACATAAAGAATATCTTCTAAAGTTTGTGATATTAAAACTGATCAATACTGCGTTAATGAGTACCGACTAAAGAGAGAGCTGGAAATGGGAATGATGAAACTGTTTACTGGAAAAATTTCAGTTAAGTGATCGTCAAATTAGAATGATAAGCAAACAGGGTTGGCATCAGCAGCAACAATCTGTGTATATTTGATTCACCTTAAGTCCACAGTGGATAATCTTGAACTCAGCCCACATAACTATCAACCTGTGTTATTATCTGTCAATCTAGAAAAAACAAGGAAAGTTTCCACTACTCCCTCTCCCACTGTGTCCTACTGCCACTGTCCTCATCGATACGAGTTGAGTCTTGCCTCATCTTTTCCACATCCCTTCCTCTGCTTCCTAATCTATGGAAAAATGTTACTTCTCTGCATCAAATCGTGGCTTACAGAATGTTAATTTAAGATCTACTTGTTCTAAGGAAAAATTAACACGTGAAAAATGTTCAATATTAGCAAGTTAGCTTGGCTAATGCTAATCCAAAGGAAAATTTCGACTTTAGTATTTTACATAAAAACATACAAAGTGGATCAAAATATATTATTTCATAGATTTATGGACAAGGGGCAATAGACTAGATTTTCAGGAAAATAAAATGAACTGTGAATAAAGTGCCCTTACATCACTGTTTTCTTCATGCTTGGATTTCAAACCTGAGAGTGGGAAGGAAGAGGCATGTGGTCCAGGTAAATTGACTCTAGAGGTCATGGTTAAAGGAAAGCTGCCGTCAAGTAAAAGTGGAAGGGAACGGAAACATGGGGTAGTGGAAATTAGCAAAGCATTAAGGTAGAAGAAGCGTGGAGGCCCAGAATATCCCACTATGAGAGGCAGAATAAAACACCGTACAAAGCTACAGGAACTGTTCGTTTGGCTATTCCCATCCCAGAGCACGGGCTTGAAAGCGCTGATGCTGTGAATATCATTAAATGTCCACTGGAAAACCAGGCCCAGCGCATCTACAGGACCATGCCAAATATTCAAAGCTGCTCTAGAGGTGACTCTAGTACCCACAGGAACTAAGACCAGGAACACTAGCCCTGAGACGCTATGCTTCATGGATTTCACATAGGCTTCTGCCAGCTTCAGGAGAGCCAGGACCAAATCGATACATCAGGACAGTCCCACGTCCTAGGTGCAGAGAACATGTGCCTGGACTTGAGCTTCTCATCAGGTTAACCTAAAGCACTTCTCAGTTGTATACCAACATCCTCACTGTCGCTTGTATGGCATTCAGTTCCATGGGCCACAGGAGGACCTTGCCCTCGACATGCTGGTCTCTTCAAGCCCCACTACTGAAACTACCACCAAATTTCCATTCCCCAGTCTTATTCTCAGAATCCATGTCAGCTAGGCTACTTCCCATTCTCCTTGGACCAGTCTCCCGCCTTTCTGATGTCAGTACCCATTTGCTTACAATTATACACTGATAAAACACCGTCACTAAAGCGGAAGGAAAGGAACACTCACAACAAGTGTTTTAAAGATGTTAGCCCTTCTTCTGCCTGCCAACATGGTGAAAACAGCCATGGCTCTTTTCATAAGACGAAGATGAATTAGTTTGATGATACTCAGTATACATGATGGCCAGCAGAAATGGACTCTCTCATATAGTATGGTGGTTGAGTACAGTGGTACCATAATTGTGGGGACAATTTGACAACATCAGTTAAATCTTTCTCTTTCTGTCTCTCTCTCTTTCGTTTCTCTCTTTCCTCCCTCCCTTCCATCCTTCCCTCCCTCCCCCTTCCTTCCTCCCTCCCTCCCTCCTTCTTTCTTTCTATTTTAAAGTTACTTTGATTACACAAATGTCACATAAAAAATATTGGGGATTCCTATATGCCCCGCTCCCCACATCTCCCACATTTCCCACATTAACAACATCCTTCATTAGTGAAGTATTCATTGCAATTAATGAACACATTTTGGAGCACTGCCACTAACCATGGATTACAGTTGACATTGTAGTTTAAGCTCTCTCCCACTCAATTCTGGAGGTTATTGCAAGATATATAATGGCCTGCATCTGCCATTGCACTGTCACTCAGGACAATTCCCAAGTCCCGAAAATGCCCCAGTAGGACTCCTGTTTTGCCCTCTCCCTGCCTTTAGAAACACCAATAGCCACTGCCTCCACATCAATGATATCATTTCTTCCAGTGCTAGCATCACAATAAGTCTATAGTAGAATACCAGTAAGTCTACTTTAGTCCATAGTTCATTCCCTAATCCTGAGGATTCTGGGATGGTGATGTCCACTCCACCTCTAATTGACAGGGGGCTGCAATCCCATATGGCCAATGGATGGGACTCTCTTGATTGTAGCTGTAGACTCACTCAGTTCCTTGGTATAGTAGTTGTCCATCATCATCTCCTTCTTCATTGTCCTAGGTGAGTCCAATGAACTTTAAAGTAGGTGTTGCAACTCCGTTGAGATTCAGGGTCCAGCTGGCACATGGACAGTCCAAGACTCAAGTTCCTTGGACATACTCAAATCAACTCTAGTGCTAATTATAGGTTCAAGTAGAAGGGAAATCACAACTGAGTACCCTCTGTCACACTGGGGAACATAAATTCCAAAGTAGGGCCCACTGGCAAGGCACCAAACTCCCGAGCTATCAGCCCTGACAACAGTGTCTGGATGTCTCCAGAGCCCTCAGGACCCCACTATTTGGGGTAGTATCTACTGTGGCTTTCAACGAGATCCTGCAGAGACATGCCTAGCGGAACCTTTGGAATGACCTCCTGGCTCACTTTGAAGTCTCCTAGCCATATAAACTCATTTGTCTCTACCTTTTCCCCATTTTGGTCAAGGTCTTTTTCCAGTTGCACTGATTACATTTTATATGCAGTTTTCCATGAACCAATCGATTCCACTTCTAGGAATTGACCCTATTTACACATGCACCTAAAGATCCACTCCGGGGTTTTGGTTCAAATTGGAATAACAGTCAGAATCCAAATCCCCACATGTACTTCTGTCAGGGAGGCTGTTCTCATTAGCCTCAATGTCAGCCAGTCCGTGGAGCCACAGTAGCCACTGTAGTGACAAGTGATTTGCACAGCAGTAGAGGAAGGAGAGTTTGTTGCTCATTAGGTAAAAATGAAGGCACACAGATGGAAACCAAATCCCCTTCCCTGAAATTCAATAATGTTCCTTGTCTTTTACTCAAAGGCATCACCTAGAACATTAGTTTCCAGTGATGATAATGCATTGCCTGGGGGTATAGGCTATTTGACCTAATAAATGGAAGAAGCCCTAGGAAAAAATAAAACACTAGCAGAGACAGGGAACCATGGGTGTTGTGACTGTTTTAAAATATATTTACAAATTCTTTGATATTCCTCACCTCAGGAGCTGAAGCCCTACTCTCTGACCACTAAACCTGGTTGCGACTTAGTAACTCTCTCCTAATGTATCAAACATGGCAGAAGCATGTTGTGTTGTGACTAGGTTATAAAAAGCATTGCCACTTCCTCCTTGCTCTCCCTTCGATCGCTGGCTCTGGGAGAACCTGGCTGCTATGTCATTGAGGGCACTTGAGCAACTTATGGAAAGGACCTCACCCCAAAGCACTGAGACCTCCTGCCAACATCCAACTGCAGAGCCATCTTCTAAATGGATCCTCCAGCCCCAGTTAATCTTGCAGATGAACTGAGACCCTGATGTCTTCTGGTCAGCAAGCATGGAGCATCTTGAACATCACTATTTTCTAAAAACTTGAGAAGCTTGTGGCTGAAGTTTGGATAATTTCTCATGCAGTGTATTAGTCTGCTGAAAGTTGCTGAAAGCGATGTATCTGAAACGGGTTGGCTTTTACAATGGGGATTTATTTAAAGCTTAGAGTTCTGAGGCTTTGAAAATGTCTCTCCCTGAAGATGAGCTGCTGTCCCTCCTGGACTCCTCAGTCAAATGGGCAGGCACATGGCTCTGTATCCCTTCTTCTCTGGCTCTTGTCCCTTTCAGTTTCCTGGTTTCCGTGACTTCCTCTCTCAGCTTCCCTGGGTTTCTCCTAGTGCTCCTTTGTCTCTCTCTCTCCCCTATTCATCCCGTTTATAAAGGACTCCATTAAGTCAATTAGGATCTACCCTGGACCATGCCCTACCAAAGTAATCTAATCAAAATGCTCTTAACTGAAATGATCTACTCAAAGGTCCCACCTACAATTGCATCATGCTGCATCAAACCCTCATACCCCATCCTCTGGACTCCAAAAGTCATGCTCTTTACATATGCAAATACATGCATTCCAGCAGAGTATCTGAAAAAGCCTGAAACCATTTCAATAACAATATTAAGTACAATATCTTATCAAAATCGGTTATCGGTGTGGTCTGTTCTGGGATACAATTCCCCTTCGACCATGGACCTGTGAAACTGAGAACACATCATCAGCTTCCCACAGACAAGGGAGAGGCTGTATTAAGATACATGTTCCCATTGCCTAGGAGAGAAAGTGGAAGGAAAACAGGGGTCATAAGTCACAAACAGATCAAAAACCTGCAGGGCATATTCCATTAGATTTCACGGTCAGAGAGTCATCTAATAGAAGGATGTCTTGTTCTCCGTCTATTGGAATGGCAGCCCCATCCTTTCGAAGGACTTGCCCAGAAGTCATATTCTTTGCTCCACCTTCATCAAGCATCTGGGTGATGGCTGAACTCTAGCCCCCACCCTCTGGGAACACTGGGGTGATGTCCAGACGCTCCCCAACCTCCAGGGAATGTGCTTCACCCTATCTGATGTCTTGGCCAGCACTCTCCCTGAACAACAGGGTGGAGCACCCACTCTTTTCAGGGCACACTCACCCTTTCCACACACATGGTGTACTCCCTCTCTTGGCCAAAGATGTCTTTAGTCCAGACCTCACCTTCCATCGTTCTGCCTTTGAAGTCATTTTCCTTCAATCTGTCCCTTTTAATCCAGGGTGGCAGTGGTTCCATTCATACAGTTCTCACAATAGACTTGTTGGTTTCACATGCAATACACAGGGATACCATCATGAGGCAGTAAGACTTACCACAGATCCTTTCTGGGTAAACCCATTTCTAATTGTGACTTGCAGGGAAAGGGCTGACTAGTTCCAGGTTCAGTTAAGTCCTCACATGGGGCACTATTCTCTGGGGACATCGTTTTCTGGAAACTCGGAATTGTCCAAGCCATCAATTCTAGTTTCATTCTCCTCTTGCATTTTACTAGAAGCTGCAAGGAAAGGCCAGGCCACACATTCCACATTTAGTTTGGAAATCTCAGCAAAATTCCCAAGGACATCACTTTCAAATTCTGCCTTCCACCTCACCAGGACACTATTTTGCCACATTATTTGCCACTTTAAAACAAGGATTGCCTTTCTTCTAGTTTGCAGCGACACGTTCAACATTTCTGCCTAAGTCATCATCACAAGTACCCTTAGGATCCATATTTGTAGCAACAGTTATTACAAGTCAGTCTAGGCCTTTTCTATCAAGCACTTCACAATTCATTCCGATTCTACCACTTACGCACGTTGAAAGCCTTTTTTTAAAAATATTTATTTATTTATTTTTTTAAATTACATCAAAAAAAATATATGAGGTCCCATTCAACCCCACCGCCCCCGCCCCCCACTCCCCCCACAGCAACACTCTCTCCCATCATCGTGATACATCCATTGCACCTGGTAAGTTCATCTCTGAGCATCACTGCACCCCTTTTTTAACATTTTTGGTATGTGCATAGCAGCACCTCATTTTACCAGTACCAAAATCCGTTTTAGTCTACTAGAAGCTGCCAAGCCACTGAAAGCAATATACCAGAAATAGGTTGGTTCTTACAATGGGAATTTATTACCTTAAAAGCTTATATTTCAGAGGCCAGAAAAATATCCACATCAAGTCACCAGGTGATGCTCTCTCCCTGAAGACGAGCTGCCAGAGATCATGGACTCCTCTGCTGTCAAATGGGAAGGCTTCCCCTCTGGGTCTCATTGCTTTCAGCTTCCTGGTTTCCATGGCTTCCTCTCTGAGCTTCCCTGGGTTCTCACTGTGCTCCTGTTTATTCTCTCTTTCTCTCTCTCTCAGTATCTATCCCCTTTATAAAGGACTCCAGCAATAGGATTAAGAAGCACCCTGGGCCAATCCTTACCAAAGTACTCTAGTCAAAATGCCTTTAACTGAGGTGATCTAATCAAAGATCCCACCTACAATTGGATCACACCCAGAAGAATGGATTAGCTCAAAAGACAAGATTTTCTGTGGTCCATCCAGCATCAAACCAACACATGCAGTGGCAGATATCTAATGCAGATAAGGAAGAAAGTGTTTGAGTTTAACAGAGAAGGTGCTTTCCTGATGAATGCTCCCCCGTTGCATGCACAGTTCCATTAACAAAGACTCTGGGCCACTAAGACTCCAATTTGCCATGAAATATCCACACTGCATGTCTGGAAAGTAGTTTATGCCGCATTACTGGGTAAAGCAGGGATAACCCGAAGACATTTAAAACACAAGGGCTTTCTGATGCTTTTCAGAGAGCAATTGTTTCCTATTTTGTCCTAATTTTCATTGCTCATATTCTTCATCACCAAAAAAGATATGAGACTGGCAATTTGCATAGGGAAACCTCTCCAAATGAGATGAAGGAACCAAATGCTTTGGCAACTAAAAACGATTTCCAAATTTGGTGTGGTATTTTGAACTCCACACCTTCAAATGCATGATAGATTCTATGCTTTTAGGAGCAGCACTTCTTCTGTTGATTTCTCAAAGACTATGGACATTTTGATATTACTGCCTAACTCCAGCAATTACAAGTGGCTGGCTTGAGTTTCAGTGAGGTTTTCTTTGTTTTAAGCTGATGTTTTACACAGATCATTTTCTATTGCAGAAATGTAATTCTTCACAGGTTACATGTCATTGAGCTCAGTCCCTTTTCCTAGACAGATGTTTAAGTAGGCAAATGTATTTTTTTTTAAGATTTATTTATTTATTTATTTCTCTCCCCTTCCCCCCAACCCTGGTTGTCTGTTCTCTGTGTCTATTTGCTGTGTGCTCTTCTTTGTCCGCTTCTGTTGTTGTCAGCAGCTCAGGAATCTGTGTTTCTTTTTGTTGCATCATCTTGTTGTGTCAGCTCTCTGTGTATGCGGCACCATTTCTGGGCAGGCTGCACTTTCTTTCGCGCTGGGCAGCTCTACTTACGGGGTGCACTCCTTGCGCGTGGGGCTCCCCTACGCGGGGACACCCCTGTGTGGCATGGCATTCCTTGCGTGCAGCAGCACTGCGCGTGGGCCAGCTCCACATGGGTCAAGGAGGCCCGGGGTTTGAACTGCAGACCTCCCATGTGGTAGACGGACGCCCTAACCACTAGGCCAAGTCCGCCACCCCAAATGTATTTTTTATTATTTATATTTTATATTGATCCCTTCTAAAACCTTGAACATGTTTTCTCTTCCTTTCTGATGTCCCCATTACCCGATTTCTTAAGTTTTCAGCCTGTAATGTGCAGGATCTTCCTTATTTACTAAGAGTTCCTGTGGATAAGTAGGACAATGCCTATTCTAGTTTTTTTAAATGTATTTGCTTATATTATTATTATTATTTATTTATCAACCCCCCTCCCCCAGATGGTTCTCTCCTCTGTCTCCTCATTGTTTGCTTGCCTTCTTGTGAAGGCACCGGAAACTGAAGCTGAGACCTCCCACATGGGAGGTGAGTGCCCAATGGCCTTAGCCACATCCGCTCCTCACGGGCTGCAGCATCTGCTGGCTTGTAGTATCTGCTTGTTCAGGCATCTGCACATTGCAGCAGATGTGGCATCTAGCTTGTTGCAGCAAGTGTGGTGTCTAGCTTGTTGGGGTAGTGTCTATCATTTCTTTGGATGCGGCATCTGCTTGTCTTCTTTAGGAGGCACTGGGACCTGAACCTGGGACTTTCCATGTGCTAGGCGGGCACCCTACTGGTTGACCCACATCTGCTTCCCTGAAAATTGTATTTTTTTAAAAGAATCTATTTATCTATCTATCTTTTTATGTATTTATTTACCACCCCCCCGCCCCGCCTTGCCGCCTGCTTGCTGTCTGCTCTCTGTGTCCATTCGCTGCATGTTCTTCTGTGTCTGCTTGTCTCCCTTTTTTGTTGTGTCATCATGCTATGCCAGCTCTATGCGGGTGCAGGCCGTTAGCTCTTCGCGGGTGTGGGCCAGCTTGCCCTCACAAGGAGGCCCTGGGAAGTGAACTCAGGGCCTCCCATATGGTAGATGGGAGCTTGGTTGAGCCACATCCACTTCCCTGATAATTCTATGTTAAAACTACAACCAGGGAAGCAGACTTAGCCCAAAGGATAGGGTGTCCGTCTACCACATGGGAGGTCTGCGGTTCAAACCCCGGGCCTCCTTGACCCATGTGGAGCTGGCCCATGTGCAGTGCTGATGCATGCAAGGTGTGCTGTGCAATGCAGGCATGTCCTCTGCGTTGGTGAGCCCCATGCCCAAGGAGTGCACCCCGTAAGGAGAGCCGCCCAGCGTGAAAGAAAGTGCAGCCTGCCCAGGAATGGCACTGCACACATGGAGAGCTGACACAACAAGATGATGCAACAAAAAGAAACAAAGATTCCCGTGCCGTTGACAACAACAGAAGCGGACAAAGAAGAACATGCAGCAAATGGACACAGAGAACAGAAAACTGTGGGGGAGGGGGGGGGGAGGGGGAGAAATAAGTAAAAATAAATCTTTAAAAAAAAGAAAACAAAGCATAACCACATACAGCTAGATCTCTGACATTGATTGATCCTAACTTCAAATACTAGGTCATTGTTTTAACAAAGTCTAGACCTTCATATTACAGAAGTTTCCTTGAATTACCACTAATCAGTCTAGTTTTCACTTTCTATACTGGCTTCTTTTTCACTGACAGGTGTCTGACTGTGGCAAAGGTTTGCACAATGATTGTTAAAATGCTTCACAGACGTTTTTTCCCAGGAAAATATTTATGTAAACCATGCTCTGGTCCCATGAGCCAGAAGTGATGGATGCCAACCTTAACCCTTTCTTCTTCCTATCTCCAACACTCCATCACCCAGTCCTATAGTGACTACCTCATAAGTATCTTTTTTTTTTAGGGGGTTCCAGGAATTGAACCTGGGACATTGTATGTGGGAAGCTGCTGCTCAATGACTGAGCTACAGCCAAACCCCCTAAATATCTTTTTTTAAATAAATCAATTTTATTGGTACAAATTAATAAAGCATAAATGCATCCAAAGTGTACAATCAATGGTATTAGGTGTAATCACATATTGTGCATCATCACTTCAATCATCTTAGAGCATTTTCGTTATTCCAATAATAATAATAAATAAACAAAACTCGTCACTTCTCAATCTGTCTATGCTTCCCTGCCATACATGGCTGCTATTATTTTTTCCTTCTCTCTAGCATATTTGTATTTATATGTATTTTTTTCACCCCCCTTTGCAGCTTTCTTGCTTGCTGTCTGTTCCCTGTGTCCATTCTCTGTGCATTCGTCTGTGTCTGTATTTATTTTATATCTCTCCCCCCTTGCGGCTTGCTTGCTGTCTGCTCTCTGTGTCCACTGCACACTCTTCTGTGTTTTGTTTCTTGGTTTCCTTTTTTTGCTTGTCTCCCTTTTAGTCGCGTTACCTTGCTAAGTTGGCTCACCGCAGCACTTGCAGGCTGGCAGCTCTCCGCAGGGTGCGGGTGAGACTGCCCTTACAAGGAGGCCACAGGATGTGAATCCAGGACCTCCCACATGGTATCGGGAGCCCAACTGATTGAGCCACAGCCACTTCCCTGTATTGATATTTTTATAAAAATGGTCTTATAAATGCATTATCACCCAAATTGGTGTTTTACCTGGGGCTCCACTGTCATCTACAGTACCATGTTACAATTTTTAGATTTCTTTCTCGTAATATGTATGTCCTTAGACTTTCCTTTTCAACCCATACAATAGCACTGCTAGTTATAAACACTGTGATAGTCTTTCACTATTTCTATTCATTTCCAAGGATTTACTAACAAGATTTTTACCAAGTCTATACAGATTAAACGTCAGCTCTCCGTTCTCTAACTCCATTCTATTTTCTGGTAACCTATACTCTAATTCATAAATCCATGATTTTACACAGTATATTGAGTTCATAATAGTGGAATCATACAGTATTTGTCCTTTTGTATCTGGCTTGCTTCACTCAAATAATGTCCACCATGTTCATTCATTTTGTCAAATGCTTGACAACTTCAATTATTCTTACCACTGCATAATATTCAATCATATGTATACACAATTTGTTTATCCATTCATGAGCTGATGGACACGTCGGTTGTTTCCAACTTTTGGCAATCATGAATAATGGCACTTTGAACATCAGTAAGCAGATGTCTGTTCGTGTCTCTGCTTTCAATTCTTCTGGGTATATACCAAGCAATGGTATGCCAGGTCCCACAGCAAGACTATATTCAACGTCCTTAAGAACTGCCAAACAGCCCTCCGCCGTGACTGTACCATTCTACATTCCCACCACAGTGAGTAAGCATTGCTATCTCTACACATCGTCTCCAACATTTAGTTTTCCAACAACTTATTAGCGGCCAGTCTAATAAGTATGAAATGATATCTCACTGTAGTTTTGATTTGCATTTTCCTAATCGCTAGTGATGATGAATATTTTCTCATGTGTTTCTTCACCATTTGTATTTTTTTTGGACAGTTGTCTTTTCAAGGCTTTTGACCAGTTTTTGATCAGGTTGTTTGATTTTTTATTGTTGAGCTGTATGATCTTTTGGTGTATCATTGATATTAAACCCTTATTGGCTATGTGACTGCCAAATATTTTCTCCCATTGAGTCGGCTGCCTTATCACCCTTTTGAAAAAGTCCTTGAGGTGCAAAAGTGTTCAATTTTGGGGAAATCCCATTTACCTATCTTTTCTTTTGTTGCTAGTGCTTTAAGGGTAAGGTTTAAGAAACTATTGTCTACAACAAGAACTTGAAGAGGTTTTCCTACATTTTCTTCTTGGAGTTTTGAATCAGACCTTTTCTCTCCATCAAACTGACATAAACCTAATTTTGAAAACTTTCCCCTCTAACCTGGATGATGACAGCAACCACCTAAATCAGGAGTTCTTAACTTTTTTTGTTCCATGGGCGTCTTTGCCAGTCAGGTGAAAACCACGGACCCCTTGGTAAGTCTGCACTATACTGTGTATTTTTTTTTTTTTAGATTTATTTATTTATTTAATTCCCCCCCTACCCCGGTTGTCTGTTCTCTGTGTCTATTTGTTGCGTCTTGTTTCTTTGTCCGCTTCTGTTGTCGTCAGCAGCACTGGAAGTGTGGGTGGCGTCATTCCTGGGCAGGCTGCACTTTCTTTTGTGCTGGGCAGCTCTCCTTACGGGGTGCACTCCTTGCGCGTGGAGCTCCCCTACGCGGGGGACACCCCTACGTGGCAGGGCACTCCTTGCACGCATCAGCACTGCGCATGGGCCAGCTCCACACGGATCAAGGAGGCCTGGGGTTTAAACCGCGGACCTCCCATGTGGTAGACGGACACCCTAACTACTGGGCCAAGTCCGTTTCCCTATACTGTGTATTATTTAATAAATATATCACACCCACACCAACACATTCCCACAAGAATTTTTTCCTAATTTCAATTCAAGCTCACTGACCCCTTCTTAAAAAAACCCTGTCCTAAATGGTGTCCCTGAATCTTCTAAAATGCAAGTCTATTAATACCATTCCTCTCTTAGAAACTACTGAAGGCTCCCTAACTTCCCAGTTAACAAAGTACAAACTTCTCAACAGGCCGAAAAAGGTCCTCATGATCTGGGCCCCTGCTTCTCCCTGCAGGCTCATCTATTGCCACCCCCTCCTCTCCTCTTCCACTCACAGGGCTGCTGGAGTGAAATGCTCTCAGTTCTTCAAGGATGCCTGCTCCCTCCATCTCTGAGCCTTTTGTGCCTTCTGCCCAGAGCCCTTTCCCCTCCCCACTTCCACCACTCACCAGGAAAACTATAACTCGGCAAAATATGACTTGGCTTGGAACCTAGATCCCTCTTCCTCCGGGAAGTCTCCCTCTCTGCCAAAGGCTGGCTAGGTGACCTCCTGTGCATGCCCACCATCATCCTACTCCCTCCATCACATCTTTGTAGGGCTCACTATTTACATACCTGAATCCTCTACAGGGCTATAAGCTGCAGGAACACAGGGACTCAGTCTGTCTTGTGTACTACTGAGTGCCCAGGTTCATGCATGGTGCCTGGCTATTAATAGGTGCTCGTATATACTTGCTGAGTGAATAAAGTTTAAGACGTACAAAAGAAAAAAGTGGCTACGATCTGGCAGTAAGCTACTTATGGATAGATCAGAAACCCATCATACCAGTTTGATATAGATATGAATTCCAAAAAGGTGATAATGGATTATGTTTGTAATCTGGTCTGTACCTGGGCATGATTGTTATAATTTGGGCTTTGATTGGGCCACGTCATTGGGGTGTTGAGTCCCCAACCCACTCACAGATAAAAGGCATGGCAAAGGACAGAGTTGAAGATTTTTCATGCTGAGGGTTTTTAATGTTGGAGTTTTGAGGTTAGAGTTTGATGCTGAAGTCTCAAGCTGGAACCCTGGGAAGTAAGCACACAGAGGAAAGACAAGCAAGCCCCAGGAAGAGAGGAACCCTGAGCCCAGGAAGAAGCAAGCCCTTGAAAGAGAGGAACCCTGAGCCCAGAGAGAAGCAAGACTGAGAAGAGAGGAACCCAGGAAGCCTGAACCTTCACAGATATCGGTAGCCATCTTGCTCCAACACGTGAAAATAGACTTTGGTGAGGGAAGTAACTTATGCCGTATACCCTGGTAACTGTAAGCTCCTACCCCAAATAAATCCCTTTATAAAAGCAAACAGGCTTCTTGTATTTTGCAACAGCACCCCTTTGGCTGACTAATATACCCATATATAGTAAATTAGAGTCATTCTAATTTATTTTCATTTTTTATATCTCTTTTGGTCTCATAGTCTCTTAAAAGTGACACCCTGTTGCAACTGTGCCTGGGGCGGGGGGAACAAAATGGAGAGGTTCCTGGCAACATCTTGGCAGAAATGTTAGAGGCTTAGCAGGTGGCCCACACATCGGGGTGTCCATGCAAGGTGTGTGCCCCACAAGGAGAGCCACCCCGTGTCAAAAAGTGCAGCCCACCCAGAAGTAGCACAGCACACACAGAGACCTGACGCAGCAAGATGATGCAACAAGAGACACAGTTGCCCAGTGCCACCTGACAATGTAAGCAGACACAGAACACACAACAAATGGACAAAGAGCATATAACGGGGGGGGGGGAGGGGAGAGAAATAAATAAAATAAATCTTTAAAAAATAAAAAAGGCTTAGCAGGAATGGGAGCATTGGTAAAAATGTAAGAAAACCCAAGGGGAAGAGAAACAGGAGCAACCGGGCCACGTGGTCCAGGTCTCTTTCTGCAACGAGACTTCCTCCTCTAGGGCGAACCCTGTAGGGTCTTGATGAGTCGTCCTCAAATTTTAATATGCATTTTATTCACTTGCAGAATTACATAAAAAGGTACCCAAGATGACTTTGAGACAGACAGTCTGTCATTGCACTTTTTTCTAAGTTACCATTTAATGAGATAGATGCTTGGTTTATAATTTTGTAAGTGACTCTCAAGTTTTACGCGCCCACAGGTGAGGGTACATCACTCAAAGTAATAAGTTTGAAAGATTATCCTATAAAAGCAACTGAGGAGGACCCAAGAGTCACTGACACCATTCAGAACCCACAACATGACAGATTACATGGATTAACATGACAGATGATATTGATTAACAATTGCTGGGGGACAACTTTTTCTATGCACTTATTGTTTATGTATGTTCATGAATGCATGCTGTATTTCAATAAAGTTTTATATATATAATGTAACTATAAAAATTATTGGGGTAAATAAGTCCTATTCCATGTATCCATCCTCCCAAAGATTACCTGAATATTATTCCTTTTTTTAATGTATTTTTTTTAAGATTATTTATTTCTCTCCCCTCCCCCCTCGCCTCTCCCCCGCCCTGCCCCAGTTGTCTGTCCTCTGTGTCTATTTGCTGAATGTTCTTCTTTTGTCCGCTTCTGTTGTTGTCAGCGGCACAGGGATCTGTTTGTCTTTTTGTCGCGTTGCCTTGTTGTGTCAGCTTTCCGTGTGTGTGGCGCCATTCCTGGGCAGGCTGCACTGCTTCCGCATTGGGCGGCTCTTCTTACAGGGCACACTCCTTGCACATGGGGCTCTTCTATGCGGGGGACACTCCTGCGTGGCATGGCACTCCTTGCACGCATCAGCACTGTGCGTGGGCCAGCTCCACACGGGTCAAGGAGACCCGGGGCTTGAACCGTGGACCTCCCATGCAGTAGACGGATGCCCTAAACACTGGGCCAAGTCCGCTTCCTGCATATTATTCCTGATCAAAGGCCTTCCAAGAGGTAATTAGCTTAAGGGGTGTCTAATCACATTCGATCTAATTTGCTCTGTTTCTTGCTGTCTCACAGAGCTGGCTTCTCCTCTGACTATTTATCAGAGTGGCTAATCAGTGTTTCTAACCCTGACCACAATACTAGCCTTTCAGAGAGCTTTTTTTCTCAAAACAGACACAAGGGAAATGAAACACAACCCTTGACTTACCAGGCTCCAGGTAGGCCTGATCGTGCCCAATAGCAGCATAGTTCTGCTCCTGTGGCCCTTCCTGTGTAATCTTCTCCGCGGCCAGTGTGCTGTCCTGGAAACACCCCATGACCTGGAGTGCAGGGGACTCCAGTTCAGTGGTAGTTCGTGTGTGTGCTGTGTCCATTGGTTCCTGCTCTTCCAAAAGCATTTCTGGCCTAGGAACCTGAGGGAAATGCCAGAAGTCATCACCACAACTTCTATATCAGCTCTGCCTGGTAGAAATATAAAGATACCCACACAAGTAATTTTAAACTTTCTAGTGGCCACATGATAAAATAAAACCAAAATGAGAGGTCAAACTTAACAGTAGGTCTTATTATGCTCAACATATACAAAAGACAACGATTTCAACCTGTAATCAAGATGAACAATTATTCATGAGATATTTCACATATATCCTTTCATCTGAAGCCTATGGAAAATGGAGTACTTTTATACCTACAGCATGTCCCCATGTAGATGAGCACAGCTGACATGCTCAAGAGCTACACATGGTTAGGGGTTATGAATTCGGCAGTGTAAGATTAAAGCCATAAGAATCTAACATCTTACATAATAAACAGAACCAAGAAGCGAGAGAAAGGAAGGGAAATCATTAGCTCTCCCCATCCTAGGAGAGCAGGGAACTTTGTAGGCTCCTGTTCAGGCAGGCCAAGCATCTGGATGCCAAAACCTAATGAGGAGCCCCAACAACACAGAGTTCTAGGTTGCCCTTGATGGCCACCCAGAAGCTCTTCCTCGCTTCTCCCAAGTGTCTTCCCTGCATTTGGCTAAGGTGCTCCACAAACAGAAGGTGGTCTCCACCATGGTTCACAACAAGGGGCAGGGCCTCACCCATGGGTGCTTAGGACACAATGGCATGAGGAGGCTATTTAAATTTGGATGGCTGGATACAGGAGTTTAACTCACAAGGCAGAAATGTTCCACATCGTACACAATACTTGAGTGTCCTGCTCAAACATACATGTAGTTAAAGAAGATAGATCAGAACAGCATCTTCTTAGTCATATACATTAAAATTATTTCCAAGTGTTTAATTAACAGAACAATCAGAAAAGTGTGCAATCATCAGTTTTATCAAATGTTCCACCAATGCAAGTTGTCACTGGTGGGGTGGTGTATAGGAATCCTGTATTTTGTACATGATGATTCTGTAAACGGTCAACTGATCTAATAAGGAAAACAATAACAACAAAAAGTATTTCCATGTAGTTTGAAAGAACAACTTGAATGTTCTAGGAATGCACTCCTGTGAAAATCAAGAAAGACTATATTATTATTTGTTCAGAATTTTGCCAAGAGTTAATTCCCGTTTTGGAAAATCGCATGGGCAGCAGCAATGCAGCTCATACTGTTTGACCCGTCTCATTCTGAATTTCTGGGATTGTAGTCACAGGCAAAATTCTATGCATAGATGCGAGCGTCTGACTACTTCATGATGTCTTCAGGTGCAGGCAAGCCCAGGCATGTATATACTGAAATACATATCGCTTCATAATAAATTGCTTTCCTCCTACCTTTCCTTTCTATTCCAAGTATATGCTACCTGACTTGGGTTGGCAAACTTTTTCTTTAAAGGGACATAGAGGAAATATTTTAGGCTTTGTGGGTCACAACTGGTCTGAGAATATCTGATGTTTTCCTTCATTATTCTTTTTTAACAATCCTATAAAAGGGTAAAAACCTTTGAGGACGTGGGCTGAAAAAAAGCAGGAGGTGGGCCACATGTGCTCAGTAACACACAGAGCATTATATCGATACTCTTGACATTATATATGATGGTAGATGGATTATGCTACCTATAAATCTCATTTAAGGACAGTAGAAGGACTATGACAAAATACATATTTTAGAAGGGGCATTGGGTCTGATAGAATTGAGAAATGCTGACATATATGCTGGTTCAAGCATTAAGAAAAATGAAATGGGCTTTGGAGAAATCTGGACATTGAGGAATAACACCAAGACAAATGTCTGATTTAGACCCAGCTCTTTCAGTCTAACTACAAACATCCCAAACTCTTCTCTCACCTGCTTCTTTGGTATCTCAAGTTCTCTCTCTAAGTCTTCTATCAATGCCAAGATTTTTTCTCTTTTGTCTGGTCTGTACAGTCTTGCCCAGGTCTCTATCTCAGTGGGCAGAATTCTTAGGAATTGCTCCAGCACCAGCAGCTCCAACATTTGTTCCTTAGAACGTATGTGGGGCTGCAGCCATTGACAGCACAGCTCCCAGAGTTTGTTGAAAGCTTCACGAGGCCCTGCCGCCTCTTTGTACTGGAACTGCCTGAAGCGCTGACGGAAGACTTCACAGTCAGAATCATACTGTTGAAGCATGGAGCCCTGGTTCAGGGAGGCCTGGATTGCAGAACCTAGGATCATAGCCATCACCCCTTCCAGTGATTTAGAATTGACCCGGAAATTGAAGTCTGAGATTCCAAATCAAAGCCACCTACAGCTGAGGACAGGAAAATAGAAGAAGAAACAGCAATGGTTAGGAGAGGCCATTCTTACCCACCATGTCTTTTGTTACCAAAGCCTTTAGACAGCAGTTCTTTATCTTTTGGGTGCTTTGCAGAAACTGGTGAAAGCTATGAACTCACTCTCCAGAAAAATACACACACACATCCAATTCTGCTTAGGATTTCAAACGGTTTATAAAATCTCCAAGCCCATCATGGTTCCTCAAGAACTGTGATGTCCAATATGATAGCTGTAGTCCCATGTGGTTATTTAAGCTTAACTTAATTTAAAAAAAATCTAACTCCTCAGTCACACTAGCCTCATTTCAAATGCTCAGTTGCCAACTTCATGGAAAGTTCTATCTGATAGCTCTGCTGTACAATTCCAACCACCCCAGGAGAAGAACATCTGTCCTTAAGATGTGCCGGCCTCTAGCGCTGATCCCATTACACTACCAACTATTTAGTATTTCTGAGTATATGAAAGGTTCTGCAGGAAAGGAGGAGGCATACTAACAATACTTCTGAATAACCCTAAAGTACATAAGCTTTAATACCCCTTAATAGGCTTCGATGAAAGGGACCTTAGCTAGAGCGGTGCTTTGCAGAGAGCAGCCAATCAGCAATCCCTCATTCGTCTCATCTCTATGTTTAGCTCAGCTACCATCTCCGTTCCCCCAGACTTGCACAACAGTCCAAGTAGCTTTGCTCTGGGAAAAAGCTACTGCAGTAGGCAAGCTATCAGGAATTTGCTCTAAATCCATAGAAAACGGGCATTTATTGAGTTGATAATGCACGCCGGCACTGTCCTCGGGTCCTGCATATATTAGCTTCTTTACTCCTCACTCAATTTTAGGAGGTACTGGGATTATCCCCTAAATACAGTGTTGGGAACTGAGGTTTGAGGCTTAGTGGAATTGAATAATTGGTCGAAAACCAAATAGCAGTTTAGAGAGAGAAACCACATAGCAGTTTAGAGAGAGAAATATTAATGAGCATAGAATTTATATTCTTCTGTAAATCAAATGTCTACGAAATATCAAAATGGTCTCAGCTGAAACTGGTATCACAGAGGTAGACACATACAAGTCTCAAGAAGTCCCAAGTGCTCACTTATACTAAAATTGGAACGATACATAGAAGATTGGCATGGCCCCGTGCAAGGATGACACGCAAATTCGTGAAGGATTCTATATTTTTTGCCATAACCTGCAGAGTTGAGTGGGAGAGAGTGTAGACTATGATGTAAACTACAGTCCGCGCTTGGTGGCAAGGCTCCAAATTGTGCTTATCAATTGCAATGAATGTGCCACACTGATGAGGGATGTTGCCAGTGTGGGAGGATGTGGGAGAAGTGGGGAGCGGGGCACATGGGAATACCCTATATATTCTATGTAACATTTATGTATTCAAAGTATCTTTTAAGGAATAAAAACAAAATACATTAAAAAAAAAGAAGTCCAAGACCCTGATGTGGGCCCGTGTGCTCTGGGTCCTCTGTCTCTCAGTTGCCCTGATGCCTTGTGTGCCTGTCTTCTCCTGGAGCGGAGCAAGGAAAACCAAATGCTCAGGACTCTCTTCCCAACCAGTCTTCAAAAATAGACAGCTTCTCCCCGCAAGACCATGAGTAATCATGAACTACAGAGACTCGTTGTCATGGTGTCAGTAAAGTGCGAGACGCATGACCCTGGGCAAGGTACCAAACTGACACCCCAGTGCTGTTATCCGTGACATGAGAATAGTAATAGCATCTGCTTGATAAAATCTACTGTTAGGATCCAACTGCATGGAAAGCAAACAGCAGCGTGCCTGGAACAGAGCAAGCACTCAGTAAAAGACTACTGATTGCCATAACTCATGCCTGGGAAGCTAACATTTCCCTGAGGGGAGGCACCTAAACACTGCTGCAGGGAATCTAGGAACTGTGCAGACCTTGGGTGTGGCCACACCCATTCACCCTGGAGCACCACACAGCAGGGCAATCCTCTTCTCACTGACCCACAACTTCAACACATCTACCAGGGAACTGAACCTCTGAGATTCCTCCCATTGGCCCCTTCCAATGAAAAGTTCATTTATCCCAATGAAAAGTGCTCTTCACATGACCAACGGAAATTCAATTCACACTTCCAATTAAAAGTTCTGGTTACACCCCCAAAGAAAAGGTCCCATCACACCCACGATGAAGTTTGCCTAACACAAGCAATGACAAATTCCCTTCACAACTCCAATATATTCCCTGCAAACTCCCATGAAAAGTCTCTTCACGCCCCCATTGAAATGTTCCCTTCATACTCGAATTGAAAAGGACCATTCACACACCCAAATGAGAAGTTCACAGGAGAGCTAAGGGCTTTTCTCAGGAACCGCCCCTGACGTGATCTTGCCCTCACAGGGCCTCGGAACAAAACTCTGAAAACGGGGCGGTTCAGAAATGCAGACGAGAACCCATCCCTGAAAAGCTCAAAATCTGGTCACAAATCAGACGCTGGGGCGCGGGATCGGACCCAGAGGCGCCCTCAGCGACATCTCACGGTCCGCAGGGGCTATCCAGCCCAAAAACCCTCTAGGCAAGGTCCGGGCGGGAAGCTGGGCGCCGAGGTGCGGCCCTGCAAGGGAAGGCGAGGGGTGCTCGCCAATGGTCGCCCCTCCCGGGCCCTCCAGCGGGGTTGGGTTGGGATGGTGGCGGCAGTTGGTGCAGCGCAGGCCGAGGAGGGGGGAGCCGAGCCAACCCGCGCCCTCGCCGCAGCGGCGGCCACGCCCCCCGGCGCGCTGGACTCACCTCCTCAGCGCGCGCTCGGTCCAGCTCTCCCGCCCAGGGCCCACGTGGAAGCTGGCGGGGAGGAAGACGCTACCGGAAGTGCCCCTGTTTCCGGTCCTTCCTCCTCAGGGGTCCCAGGGAGGAGCAGGGCCAGGTGGCTGCGCCCTCTTCTGTCCCTGAGCAACCTGAGCACTTAGCAACCTCCTTCCATCTGTTTCCACCCGGTCATTTAGCCCCAAGCTTGTCTGAGTTGGTGGGGTTTGTTCAGGTTTCACATTTCTGGGCAGCAGCTCATGCTCCTATGTGTGGTTTGCTTTGTGTTTGTCTTGTTTGGTGTTCACCCCTCATTAGAGGAATCTGTGCACTTCGATTTCGCCAAATATGGAAAGGCTCCACACATTGTTCCTTCCAACCCTAGTTAGACACCCTCTGTTTCCCCCTCCTTGCAGGAATCTAATGACATGATATTGGCTTCTCTTCTCGTGCCACGGGTCCTGAAGGCACTGTTATTTATTGATGTCTTCAGTCTCCTTTATTTTCGGAATGGGTAAATCTTGTTGATGTGGCCTCAAATTTCACGAACTCTGTCCCCACCCCGGTCACCTCCAGTTTACTATTGAGACCATCAAATGAGGCAATTTTCCCCTCACAATGTATTTTTCACTTCTAAAATTCCCAGTTTGGTTCTTTTTTATAAAGTCTATTTCTTCTCTGAGCTTTTCTGTTTTTCATGTCAAGAGAATTTGTAATCACTTGATAAATTATGTTTATGAAGGCTGCTTTAAATCCCTTCCCAGGTAAATCTAGCATCTGATTTGTCTTGGTCTTATCATCAGTTGATTAACTTTTCTCATTCAAGTTTTGAGAGTTTCCTGGGTCTTTGTATGAAGGCTGATTTTTTTATTATATCCTTGGTGTTTTGGCTAGAACACAAGAGTCCTAGTTCAAGTTTTAATTCGATTTTCTTTAGGTTTGACGTGCAGGTTCCTGGCTTACTTTCATGGACTGTGGGTTTAATGACAGTCTAATTTTCACATGCTATGGGTGTTATATTGTTATGCCTGGTTTGTCTCATGCAGCTGGGAGTTCCACTCATCCTTGATGATGTGGCTACAGGGAACCATAAGGAGTGTCTGCAGGCCAGGCCACCACGTGCCTCTAGGCGAGGAATAGGGAATCTGCTTCCCTCTGAAGTAGAGTGCTTGCAGTGTTGAGAGCTACTTGTGGCAGGAACCCTCTTTGTCAATTGCCTGGACTCTTGTTGTGCCATAATCCCCTTTACTGGGGCCTCCCCCAACAAGTGTCTTTGGGTGGGTGATGGCAGTCCCAGACCCAGCAGCAAAGGGCAGTATCCTGAGACAAAGCTCTTTGTTTGGTGGGATCCCTCTTGCAGTAGTCCCTTGGTTTGATGATGTCTCTGTGGGGGTGTGGGGAGTAGTTCTTTGGCCTGGTGGGGAATGGAGTCCTTTTTCACATGGAGTAGAGATCATCTCATTTCAGTGAGAGCCTTTACTGAAGCATGAGGTCCTTGGAGTGCTATAGGCTAGCAGGGAAAGACAGGTGGTATAACTTTACTGTGGTCCCATCATTTTGATTATTATCATGCCTCTGTTGCCTTCTTTCCTTGAGAGTGTTCAGTCCTAAGGGTCAGGGCCTGGGTTTAGGGAATGCATAGTATTGTTACCGGATTTTATCTAGGTTCTTGGCTATGCTGCAGAAATGCTCAGACCTCGTGGTTTGCTTTATAATCTATTAATTATTCCACCCCTTTGCTAATGGCGGCGGGGGGGGGGGGGGGGGCTTCCAGCTGTTTGCTGTTTTGATTGATTACCCCATCCATCAATCCCTTAGTGAGGACCCGATGATAAAGTCCCTAGGGAACATCCACGGCTTTTCTTTGCATCCAGAAGAAGTCTTTGTTCTGGATAGCAGAATCCTGGGGATGGGGAGTCTTCCAGCAGCCATCTTAGGGGTTACTGAAGTTCACATAGACTCTCTGCCAGGTTCCAGATCCATCTATTAATTCCCTATCTTACTAGCCTGCTTCAGTATGTTGTAATCATCCATGGGACGCCATGAATGGTAGGTGCTTTTCTCCTTGTGTTTTCCATTACCTTCAGAATTATCTGCTCTGTAGCTTTCATTCTTTGTTACTGAGGGGACTATAGAAGACAAAGAGGTGACTGTGCCCCAAGTGCTGGGAAATACGCTACTTCCTCCCCCCAGTACCCTTCCTGCTTCCCCAGCTTTTCTTCTTTAAGGGGTCCTTTATGCCACCTACAGAGGATCCTAGCTCTGTTATCTATTTGTGTCTATCACCATGTCTCCTCTGCACCTGTTACATGCCTGGCTCCCTTTCCCCTCTGGAGACTTGTTCTTAGCCCTTCACCTCACTTGTGCCCCTCTAACCCATGCTTCTCATGTGAAATTGTTATGGACACATGTAGGGCTAAAGGAGACATTGTGCTGTCTTAGTATCCTAAGCGCTTAGAAGATGTAGCTGTGTATGTCTCCCAGGAGGTGTGGGGCATCAGGATTCTAGTAAGAGGGTCCTCTCCAGTGACACAACTCAGGAGAACTTTGAGGACTCTCTTCCCTTGCCTGCTAGAGGAATGTGCTTATGTAGAAATATGTTTCTTTCAATATGGGCAGAGTCATATTCCAAATGAGAAGACTCTAAGCACCCTGGTGGAACAAGGAGGAAAACCACAGTATTCCAGTGTCCAGAGCTGTAAGGAGGGCAAGAGCCACAGAATTCCAACTTCAAGTAAGGAGTGAAGAAGAGAGGTCTTCCCAGCAAGACTTCAACTGTTGAGAAAAAGGAATTTGGTATTTGGGAGTGACGACCCTCAGTGTAAGTCTGCTTCACCACTGCTGCCAGGGAGTTACATTGTGCCCCATGTTCCCACTGACCTCTTGACATCTTCACAGGTATGAGGGAACTGAGGCATCTGGGGTACAAAATTTAAGGTGGCACAAACTCTCAGGCATGCTTGCCTTATCCAAGCCTTGATGCTGCACTGTCCCTTTCATTCCTGAAGGACCTAAGCCAGGGGCTCAATCAGAGGGTTGGATAGAGGCCACACTTGGGAATTACAAGACTGTTTTGAGCTCTAATTTTTAGTGTGATGACCCCTATAGTGGGCAATGGGAAAGTGAAGCAGAATTAGCCACCTTCTGGGTTTCTGACCTACAGTCAGTAGACATTTGTGGTCTACTTTTCTCCAGTATTGGAATAATGTAAGGGGTTGCTTTCTCTCACTTTACCAGGGGAAGAGAGTTTGGAGAACTGGGAGAAATGTCCACAGTCCCTGCCCCATGATAATACCTACCCTCAGAAGCTGCTCCCTGCTATGCCACTACAATGTTCCCTAGAGCCCTGGGCAGAGAGGACATCATGATAAGTCTAAAGGACCTGAGGAGTTTCCCCCAGATCATCAAATGGAGCAGTCCTTTGTGGGGGTCCCAAATTGCAGACGACTGGGGAAACTGGAGGAAAGGAAATACAGTCAAAGAAACTCCATTTATATCCCTTTCATGGAAAAATGTTCTCTGATATCTTGACCTAATTAGAACCAGAGAACAGAAACAATTCAAGAAAATTTGTATATAAGTGTGGCAAAATTTTTGGTGGGAATCCAAATTTCCCTCACTACCCATTGCACCCCTGGAAGCAAAGGCCCATTAATATCTTGAATGTGGAAAAAGTTTCAGTCAAAATACCCACATGAATTACCATCAGTACATTCACATAGAACCAACACTCTATCAACGTAATTTTTTAAAAGATTTTTTGTTTATTTATTTATTTCCCCTTCCCCACCCCCAGTTGTCTGCTCTCTGTGTCTATTCGCTGTGTGTTCTTCTGTGAGTGCTTCTATCCTTATCAGTGGCACTGGGAATCTGTGTTTCTTTTTGTTGCATCATCTTGTGTCAGGTCTCCATGTGTGTGGCGCCATTTTTGGGCAGGCTGCACTTTCTTTCGCTCTAGGCAGCTCTCCTTACGGGGTGCACTCCTTGTGCTTGGGGCTCCCCTATGTGGGGACACCCCTGGGTGGCACGGCACTCGTTGCGCACATCAGCACTGTGCATGGGCCAGCTCCACACGAGTCAAGGAGGCCCGGGGTTTGAACCGTGGATCTCCCATGTGGTAGGCGGACACCCTGTCCATTGGGCCAAGTCCACTTCCCCTACCAATGTAATTAACATGGGGAAAACTACTCTTGTAACTCCAACAGTCACCGGAGAACACACTGAGGTGAAAATCCCTTTATGTGTCCTGAGTGTTGGGAGATTTTTTCTCAAACATCCATCTTCCTTAGACACAAGGGAATTAATAAAGAAGAGGCTCCTTCTAAGTATCTCAATTGTGGGAAATGTTTCTCAGTCCATGGTTTTTTGTGCAGAAAAGAACTCATAAGTGAGGAGACCTTATCCCTTGTCTGAGTGTGGGGAAGCCATGAGTGACAGCAGCACCAGCTTTCTTATAATCCATGGACCTCACAAGGTAGAGAAGGGTCTCTTTGAAAGTTTGAATTGTAAGAAAAAGTTCCACCAGGCCACACACTTCACCGTTTATGAGAACCCACACAAGTAAAAAACCATATAAATGCTCTCATTGTGTGGGAATATCCCTCATAATCCAACCTAATAATGCACCAGAGAAGTCACACAGCAAAGAAACCTTATACCTGCCATAAGTGTGCGGATGGTCTCTTTCTCAGTTCCAATCAGGTTTATTATTTGAGAACCCTTCAGGATAGAGAACTTACAAATGTTTGAGTGTGGCAAATGTTTTTCTCGAGTTTATGCCTTCTAGGTCAGCAGAGAATTCACACTGCGTAGAAACAATATGATTTCACTTTGCCCCAAGTAAGGTGGCATATTCACAGTCTTGTTTGTTTTTTAATACAACATGAAATTCACATAACATAAAACTGCCATTTTACCTTGTGTATTTCAGTGACATATAGTATATTCACAGTGTTATGCCACCATCTCCTGTCCCTATTTCCAAAACATTTTCACTCACAGAGGACATTTAATACCAATTAAGCATTCTCCATTGCCCCCTCCATCCCACCCCTGATATCCACTCTTCTATTTCCTTTTCTATGGCTTTACAATATTCTGGATATTTCATATAAATGTAATCATATACAATGTGACCATTTGTGGCTGACTTCATTCACTTAGCCTTGTATAATCAAGGTTAATCCACATAGTTGCTTATAATAGGACTTCATTCTTTTTTTAATGCATGAATAATATTTCTCAGTGATGATATACCATATTTGGCTTTTCCCAACAGCCTTTTTTTGCAGAAATGGGACAGACAATAATTAAATTTATTTGGAAGGGTAAGAGGCCCCAAAGAGCCAAAAATGTCTTTAAAAAGAAGACTGAATTTGGAGGATTCTCACTTCCTGAGTTTAAAGCAAATTACTTAGCTACAGTGATTTTTTAAAAAAACCCATATGGCTCTGGCATAAAGATAGACAGATTGACCAATGAAACCGAATCAAGAACTGAGAAATAGATCTTTATATCTGCAGTCAGGTGATTTTTGACAAGGCTGCTAGTCCCACCCTGTTGGGCCAGTATAGTCTATTCAACAAATGGTGCTGGGAGAACTGGATAGCCATATCCAAAAGAAAGAAATAGGACCCCCTATCTCATACCTTATGAAAAAATTAACTCAAAATGTATCAGGGACCTAAATATAAAAGCCAGGACTATAAAATTACTAGAAGAAAATGTAGGAAAACATCTTCAAGATCTTGTAGTAGGCAGTAGATTCTTAAACCTTACACCCAAAGCATAAGTAACCAAAGGATAAAAGTAGATAAATGGGAACCCCTCAAAATTCAACACTTTTGCACCACAAAGGACTCTGTTAAAAGGGTGAAAAGGTAGCTGACTCAATGGGAGAAAATATTTGGCACTCACATATCCAATAAGTGTTTAAGAGCCATGATATATAGAGAGATCATACAACTCAACAATAAAGAAAAAAAACTACCTGATTAAAAAATGGGCAAAAGACTTGAAAAGACAACTATCCAAAAAAGAAATACAAATGGTGGAGAAACACATGGAAAACTGTCCAACATCAATAGCAATTAGGGAAATGCAAATCAAAGCTACAAAGCGATATCATTTCATACGTATTAGATTGGCCACTATTAAGATGTTGAAAAACTGTAAATGTTGGAGAGGATGTATAGAGATAGCAACGTTTATTCACTGTTGGTGGGAATTTAGAATGGTACAGCCATGGTGGAGGACTGTTTGGCAGTTCCTAAGGAATTTGAATATAGAGTTGCCATGGGACCCAGCAATACCATTGCTAGGTATATAACCAGAAGAACTGAGAGCAGAGAAATGAATAGACATTTGTACGCTGATGTTCACAGTGTCATTATTCATGATTGCCAAAAGTTGGAGACAACCCTGGTGTCCATCAACTCATGAATGGATAAACAAATTGTGATGTATACACATGATGGAATCTTATGCAGCAGTAAGAATAAATAAAGTCGTCAAGCATATGACAACATGGGTGAACCTGGAGGACATTATGTTAAGTGAAGCAAGCCAGACACAAAAGGACAAATAGTGTATGATTGCTCTATTATGAACCAAAGGTATTATGTAAACTCATGGAATTAATAATTAAATATAGGTCACCAAAAAATAGAATGACGATAGAGAATGGAAAGCTGGTGTTTAATATGTGCAGATTTGGTTAAAATGTTGTTTGCAAACCTTTGGAAATGAATGGAAATGGTGAGAGCACATAATGGTGTTTGTGATTAACAGAGCTATTATATGGGAAGGACTGGTTGAAAGGGAAAGTCTAAGGACATGTATATTACTAGAAAGAAAGCTAAAAAATGTAACATGGGATTGTATAACAGTGAAACCTCATGTAAATGTGAGTGATATTACATATATAAGATTTTTACAAACTATAAATACAAATAAACTAGAGAGAAGGAAATAGAATAGCAGCTATATATGGCAGGGGAAGCATAGAAAGACTGAGAGGTGATGAATTTTGTCTGTTTTTGTTTTGTTTTGTTTTTTAGTATTATTACTGGAATGATGAAAATGCTCTAAAAATGATTAAAGTGATGAATGCACAACTATATGATTATACTGAATACCATTGATTGTACACTTTGGGTGGATTTATGCTTTATTAATATGTATCAATAAAATTGATTTGTTAAAAATATCACAATTAGATACTCCTACTCAAATGCTTGTAAGAGGCAAGGCTGAGGTGACAGTGTATTTGATGCCTTAGTATATTTTTGTTTAAAAGCGTAATGTTGTTTGTTAGTTTCCTAACCTAGGAATGTACAGAGGACACACCTTTTACCAGGATTGTGAAGAATAAATTTGTGACTAACTCCATCTTCCCTCATGCACTCTGTGGTTGCTGTACTCTCTAGGTCAGATCTTACCATGGGAACTGCTGTCACTGAATTTGGATCCTTAAACACAATGGGGTGATCAGATTCTGGGTTGGCAAGAAGCCAAATGGCAGCAATTAGTTGCCAAAGTTAAAGTGGATGTGGCTACCATAAAGGATAGGGGACTCAATGTATCAGTCAAAATAGTCTGACACAAATAGACCTATGACATTGGCTAGCAGATCGTGGGGTACCTGAAGTAAAATAGATGGGCAGTATACTAAAATCATACTTGATCTGTATAATCAGCAGACTTCTAGGTCAAGTGAACAAAAGTCTACCTTGAATTTCAAAAACAGAGAGTCATGGCCCCTTAATCAATTCCCAAACTTGTGAGAGTTTACAGTCCCAGAGTCTGCTGAGTGGGGGGAAGGCTGGATTTCCTTAAGGAAAGACCCTGCTACACTGCCAAAAATTTATACTGTTAATCTTCATCCAAGACTTCCCCATAGAGACCTACAGCCTTTTATCAGGGAACCTATACATTGGGGGGAAGGAAATGGCCAGACATTTTGAGGAGTATTAGACCCAAAATATCACTATGATCCACCAGTCAGAATAGCGGATTATGGAGGTGAGGCGATCGTTGGAGTTTTAGTTCAGGTTCATCTCACAGTGGGTCCATTGAGTCTCCAGACCCATTCTGTGGTTATTTTCCCACTTCTGGAATGCATAATTGAAGTAGACATACTCGGCAACTGGGAGAATCCCCACATTGATTCTATGACTTGTGAAATGAGGGCTATTATGATAGGAAAAGCCAGGTGGAAGTCACTAATACTGCACCTACCTAGAAAAGTAGTAAATCAAAAGCATTTTCCAAAGGGAGAGGCAAGATAGCAGCAGATTAGGGAGCTCCAAGAGTTAGCTTGTCCTACAGGGCAGTTAGTAATCAACCTGAGCTATCTAAATCACCTGTGGGGGGGGCCCAGGAGACCAGAAGAGCATCCTGCAACATCCTTGGAAGAATGGAAAGAGGACACTGCCCATCTGCAGTGAAGATTCATGAGTAGAACACTACACACCATGGAGGCCATTGTCCGTCACCCACTGGAGGGGCAGGATACCTTGGGAGCTATTCCCTGGCTGGAGTTGGAATCTCCATTTCCAAAAAATGGGGAGGAAGAGATGAGCACCAACTTCAGCTATTTATTAGTAAATTCAGCTAGCTAAAGTCCAATCCCAAGTATAGTAAAGTTTGAATGTGTCCATGTTGGAAAGAAGCCAATAGCCTCCCGTCTTAACACTGCCCCCAGAATGAGGAGGAGTGGGGCTGATTGAACAATTACAGTGACTGTAGGGACCGACTTCTTTGCACCCAGGTCAGATTGCTACCCTCACCTGGGCACCAGTCTTGCCTCTAGTAGGGAGGAAGCTAAGGGGTGCTTCACCAACCTCTCCAGGCAACTCTAGTCACTTTCTGCCCACATGGACTAGATTGTTGGGCACCCGTGTGGCTACATCCCTCCCCCAATAGGACAGGAGGGGAAACAGTGCTCCCTCAGCCTCTCTGCACAACTGCAGTCACTTTTGCTCCACATGGACAAAATTGTTGCACACACCTGCAGCTTCTCTGCACCAGGCAGGGGAGGAAGGCGCGTGGAGTAAACAGTCTCTCTGGGCAACTACAGATGGTTTTGGCCTGCACAGCAGGGATTATTACGTATGACTGTGGCTCCTTCTCTACCCCGGTGGAAGAAATATAGGAGAGGCTTCATCAGTTCATTGGGAAAAGTGAGAAGCTTTAGCCTCCGTGGCTTACAGAACCAACTGCATCCTTGGCTCCTAATATGCCACCAGCAAGGGAGAAAGGGCAAGAAACATACGAAAAAGAGCTGAAAAAATTTTGGATGAGCTAAACATGAGTCACTAAAAAGTTCCAAAATAAGTTGAAACAAATGTCAAAGAGGGGCTGTAGCAGAAAGCTAATCAAATAGAAAGCCCTAGACTAAAGAGAGAAACTGAGACCAGAATGAAAACAACAAGTAAATCAGATGCTAAAAAATCAACAAAGAAATTACAAGCCACACCAAGAAATAGGAAAATATTGCCTAGTCAAAGGAACAAACTAAACCTTCAAATGACATAAAGGAGTTGGGACAACTAATCACAGATATTAAAAAAAAAATCTTCTTAATAAATTTGGTGAGATGGCTAAAGAGATTAAGGATATTAAGAAGACACTGGGTGAGCACAAAGAAAAATTTGAAAGCATACAAAAGAAAATAGAAGATCTTATAGGAATGAGAGTCACAATAAATGAAATTAAAAATACACTGGAGGCATGTAAGAGCAGATTTGAAGATACAGAATAAAGGATCAGTGAGTGTGAAGACAGGGTCTCTGAAATCATACACACAAAAGAACAGATAAAAAATAATGGAATCCCATCCAAGTACTAACTAGGCCTGACCCTGCTTAGCTTCTGAGATCAGATGACATTGAGTGCATTCAGGGTTGTATGACTCACTGCCTTCTCCCTGGCATGGGACATGATTCCTGAGGATGGGCATCCCTGGCACCAAAGGATTATTACCAAATGCCAAGTAGTGATGCATTTGGAAAAAGACCTTGACCAAAAGGGGGACATATTAAATACAAATGAGTTTTTATGGCTAAGAGATTTCAAAGTGAGTCTGGAAGTCACACCAGAGGTTATGCTTATGCATGTCTCAGGAGGATCTCACTGACTGCCACAGTAAAAAATGTCTCAAGCAGGGGTGCTCCTGAGGGCTCTAGAGACATCTGGACACTACAGGCAGGGCAGACAACCCCAGGAAATTGGCACCCTGTCAGTGGAATATATGTTAACCTATCTTCAAAATGTAATAGTTAGGCATTTATAATTTCCCTACACATGATCCTTCAACTCCTTTTATTTGAACATATAATTAACACTATATCTATTAAATATATGTCCAGACACTTAAATCTTTAGTTCAATCATAGGCTGGATGAGCCCTCAATCATCAGATTCATGCAGGACAACCAACACAATGATGATGGAAAATGCCCATCTCAAAAAGAGAGAGTATCTACAACTGCAAGAAAGTTCCATCCATCTGCCCCATGGGATCTAAACCCCCCTCTCAGTCAGAATCAGAGTGGTCATCACCATCCTAAAGATTGAGGAATTAACAAACATAAGAGGGGAATGCAACTATGGACCAAAGTAAACTTATTATTATTCTAGTAATGGAAGAACTTGTGAGACTGATATAAAAATAGTGGTCACCAGAGGTTCTGATGGGAGGGAGAGGCAAGAATATGTGTAATATGGGGCATGGTTGAAATTGTTCTGCATGATCTTGCAATGATGGATACATGCCATTATACATTTTGTCAAAACCTATAACATTGTACAGTGCAATGTCGGGATGTTGGCCCAAAGGGTATCGGGAATGAAAGACAAAGAGAGATTGGGATCAGGGGTTCTGAGAGCATTGAATCCTCAAGCTCATCAGACAACTTTATTATTTCCAAGTAGCATTATATATACTCAAGCTACTGTAAGCACAAGGGATAGCACGCAGCTGCATACTAAAAATTCTCACAAGCTGCAGGACTAAATTCTTATCTCAGAGTCCAAGGTCTTAGTGCTCTCTCAGACAACAAAGTGTGTTTTCTCATATTTCTCCCAGCCCTGGACAACTTCGGCCCTGTTTACTTTCTGCATTCCTGTGTGTTAACAGCATAACCATGGAAACAGCACCACCGTGCCTTTGTTTCCCACAGTACAAAGTGTAAATCATAATGTAAACTAGAGGCTATGGTTAGTAGCAATGCTTCAATATTTTTTTATCAATTGTAACAAATGTACCACACTAATGAAAGATGTTACTAATAGGAGAAAATGTGAGGGGTGTGGGGTATATGAGAATCTCCTGTATTTTCTATGTAAGTTTCCTGTAATCTAAATTTTCTTTAAAAATAAAGAAAGAAAAGGCTGGAAAAATCTAACAGGGTTTCAGGGAATTAAATGATAGCAAGAAACATGAAAATATACATGTTATGGGTGTCCCAGAAAGACAAGAAAAGGGAAATCAGGCAGAAGGAATATTTGAGGAAATAATGATAGAAAACAATTGCTTTATAAGTTCACAGCTTCTTTAATACAAATATATACATAGAAATGCATTATCTGATTCCTGGAGGGATTGCAGAGATTCATGCCACCATGAAGGAATTGTAGGATGCAGCAGTGATGATTCCCACCACACCCCCACTGAACTCTCTTATTTGGCCTGTGCAGAAAACAGATGGATCTTGGAGGATGACAGTGAATTCTCATAAATGTAACCAGCTGCTGTTGCAGATGGGATGTTGCTTGAGAAAATCAACACATCTCCTGGTCCCTGGTATGCATCTATTGATTTGGCAAATGCTTTTTCCTCAATTGCTATTAGTAAGGACCACCAGAAAGAAGTTACTTTCAGCTGGCAAAGCCAGAAATGCACATTCACTCTCCTAACTTAGTGGCATATCAACTCTCTAGCTCTATGTCTGCAGGAACCTTGGCTGTCTCTCTCTCCCACAAGACATTATACTGGTCCATTATAGAGATGATAACATGTTGACTGGACCTAATGAGCAAGAAGTAGCAACTACTCTAGACTTACTGGTAATTACTGTACTGGCTGGGGTGACTGATCCTGACTATCAAGGGAAAATAGGACTGCAGCTACACAATAGGTGTGAAGAAGAGTTTGCCTATAACACAGGAGATCCCCTAGAGCATCTCTTAGTACTAACATGCCCTGTTGCTTTAGTTTGCTAAAGGCTGTCAAGGCAATATACCAGAAATGGGTTGGCTCTTACAATGTGGACTTATGAGTTTAAAAGCTTACAGTTTTGAGGCTGAGGAAAATGTCCAAGTCAAGGCTTTACCAGGAGACCAGCCATCAGCCATCCTAGAATCCTCTTTCACAGACAAAGCACAAGAAGGCATCTGCTGGGCCATTCTTCCTCTCACAAGGCAAGGCATAGAGAACATCTGTTGTGGCTCTCCATCACCCCTACGTCTTGTTGCTTTCACTTCCTTGCTTCCTATAGCTTTCTCTCTGCTCCTGTGGCTTTCTCTCTCTGAAGTTCTATTGATTTCAGCTTCTGGAGCTTTCTCTATGTCTCTGCAGCCTTTCTTTCTCCCTTCTGTATATTTATCCCATTTTTAAAGCACTCCAGTAAGAGGACCTTTACAGGATGAAAACCTACCCTGATTCATGCCCTACTGAAGTGATCTAATCAAAAGGATGGTCCAATCTACAAGGATTCACAGCCACAGGAATGGACCAGTTTCAAGAACATGATAATCTGAGGGCCACAAAAGACTCAAACTACGGCACCTGTGATTATAGTAAATGGAAAAGGACAACAACCCAATCCAGGCAGGACTACCAATGGCCCAGAAACTTCATGAATAAAGGTTTGGGTCACCCCATTAGGCAAAAAACAAAAACAAAAACAAAAAAACAAAAAAAAACCCACAGCCAGCTGAAGTGCTTGCTGAGACTAAAGGGAATATGTAGTAGGTAGTGGAAGAAGGTAATTATAAATATGAGTTAAAACCCCATAACCAGTTACAGAAATGAGGACTGTTATATTTCTTTTTTGTTTTGTTATGAGTATGTTTGTATATCAAATATTTTTGTTTGCTTCCCTTATCCCCTTACAATATGACATAAGTTGTATTAGCTTCATGTCATAGTATTTAAGTTATAGGATATCAAGTTTAAGAGTGAATATTACCCAAGGCTTAAGGAGATGTGTATGGCTGCCAAATTGGCAAGGGGTAGACTGTGATGGTTAAAGTTATGTGTCAACTTGTCCAGGTTTTAGTGTTGTTACAACCCAACTCCTGAAGGGCACGAGTTGATCTGGCCATGAGACCAACGAACACACCTGGCATTTAGTCAGACATATGCTTTATTGGGACTTAACAGACAGGAGAGAATCTCTGATGGTGGTAGTTCAGAGAACGAAGATATTAATAGCAAAGAGATGAGAAAATGAGAGGTGATATAGAAGGGATTTCAGAACAAGGACATTCCATAGGCTATGAGAACTGAGCTCCTGCTAGGGTCGAGTGAAGTGTACACATGGGGTCTGGTGGTGTTTTCACTATGCTCATAGGAAGGACATTTACCAAGAATGTTTACTGCTTTGGAAAAATTATAGTTTACGATACCATCTATACAGTCTCTCCCCTCCGAGAAGGGTTTTTACCCTTTAACTTATGTTTAGGTCACACAGACACCTAGGTGCTGAGGATGTCCAATTGTCTGGTCAAGAAGCACGAGCCTGGTTGTTATCATTAGGACATTACATGGACTTAGATAATCAGTAACTTGATTGCATCTGTGGCTGATTACATTTACAATCAACTGAGGAGATTGCCTTCAACAAGAGATAAGTCTCATCCAAATAGACACAGAGAACAGACAACCGGGGTGGGGGGGGGGGGAAGGGGAGAGAAATAAATAAATAAATCTTTTTAAAAAAATAAAGACTTCGAAAGGAAGAGTGATGATTTCAGCAGTTAGAAAGGTAATTTTCATCTCTACTTCAGCCTGCTGTCTTCTGGGGATTCATCAAAAACCTTCATTGGGGAAAACGGACTTGGCCCAGTGGTTAGGGCGTCCGTCTACCACATGGGAGGTCCGTGGTTCAAACCCCGGGCCTCCTTGACCCGTGTGGAGCTGGCCCATGCGCAGTGCTGATGCACGAAAGGAGTGCCGCGCCACACAGGGGTGTCCCCACGTAGGGGAGCCCCCTGCGCAAGGAATGCGCCCCATAAGGAGAGCCACCCAGCACGAAAGAAAGTGCAACCTGCCCAGGAATGGCGCCGCCCACACTTCCCTTGCCGCTGACAACAACAGAAGCAGACAAAGAAACAAGACTCAGCAAATAGACACAGACAACGGGGGGAGGGGGGGATTAAATAAATAAATAAATCTTTAAAAAAAACCCAAAAACCTTCATTGGACTTCTTAGCCTGTGGCCTGCCCTATTGAATCTGGAATTGTGCATCCCTAGTGAGACAAATTTATAAAAACCTTGTAATATTTACAGATCTCTCCTGTCTGTTCTGCTTCCCTAGAGAAACCTGATAATACATTAGGAGTAGAATCTCTGGGTCATATTGTAATTCTTTGTTTAATATTTGAGGAACCACCAAACTGTTTTCCACAGTGCATAACAACATTTGACTTTTCCATCAGCAATATAGGTGAGCTCCACGTTCTCCAAATCCTCCCAGGCATTTAATTTATTTTTCAGTTCATTTGATTATATCTTTCCTATTGAGTTTGAACTATTTTAACATTGTAGTTTTGATTTGTATTTCTTTAGTGACTAATGATGATGAACAACTTTTCATGTGCTTCTTGGCCCTTGTTATATACCTTCATTGATGAAAGCAAGCAACCTTGTCTTATTCCTGATTATAGTGGTATATTAGTCAGGGTTCTCTAGGGGAACAGAACCGATAGGAGATATCTGTAAACAGAATGCGATTGTATAAATTTGTCTCATGCAATCATGGGAATGCACAAGTCCAAATTCTGTAAGGCAGGCTGCAAGCCAGGGACTCTGAGGAAGGTACTCCATAAGTTCCCCAGGAGACACTTGCTGCTTGAGTTACAGATGAGAATTCTCCACCTGAATTTTTTTTTTTAAGATTTATTTTTATTTATTTAATTCCCCTCCCCCGGTTGTCTGCTTTTTTCCTGTGTCTTTTTGCTGCGTCTTGTTTCTTTGTCCTCTTCTGTTGTTGTCAGCAGCACGGGAAGTGTGGGCGGCGCCATTCTGGGCAGGCTGCACCTTCTTTCGTGCTGGGCGGCTCTCCTTCTGGGCGCACTCCTTGCGCGTGGGGCTCCCCTACGCGGGGGACACCCCTGCGTGGCAGGGCACTCCTTGCGCGCATCAGCACTGCACATGGGCCAGCTCCACACGAGTCAAGGAGGCCTGGGGTTTGAACCACGGACCTCCCATGTGGTAGACGGACGCCCTAACCACTGGGCCAAAGTTCGTTTCCCTCTCCACCTGAATTTTGAATCACTTCTCCTTTACAGGCCTTCAGCTGATTGGATGAGATGTAACTCATTGCTGAAGGCAATCTACACAGTTGATTGAAGATGTTATCAGTCATAGATGCAATTTCACTGATGGTTAAAGTCCATGAAATGCACTTGTATTACAATGAGCTCAGTGCTTGCTTGACCAAACAACTGGGCACAATTACCTGGCCAAGTTGACACATTAGAACACATTAGCCTAACCATCGCAAAGACTTAAGCCCATTTAAAAAAAATCCTTAAGAAAATATCAAACCAATCCAGCAATATGTAAAAGGGATTATACAGTATGTCCAAGTGGTATTTATTCCAGCAATGCTTAAGTTGGTTCAACTTAAAAATATCACCAAATTAAATATACCACAGTAAGAACTCAAAAGACATAATCAACACCATCATCTCAATAAACCCAGAAAAGTCATTTGACGACATGCAACACAATTTTAGGATAAAAACACTCAAAATCTAGGTAAAAAGGGAAGATCTCAATTCGGGAAAAAACGCATCTATGAACAACATATATGTAAGAGAACTCTTAATGGTGAAAGATTGAATAATTTCCCCCTAAGATCAAGAATCTCAAGGATATCTGCTCTCACCACCTCTATCCCACATTGTACTCGTGGTTATAGCCAGAGCAATTGGATGAGAAAAATATTTTAAAAATTAGATTGGTAAAATCAAATGTATATGTTTATTCACAGGTGATTTGATCTTCTACATAGAAAACTGTAAGGAATTCACTAAAAATTATTGGAGCTATTAAATGAATACAGCAAGTTTGCAGTATCTGATATCAGAATATAAAATCTATTGTATTTCTATATACCAACAATGAAATATCTGAAATACTTATTTTGAAAAAAAATTCCATTTAAAATAGAATCAAAATTCTAAAACTCTTAGGAATAAATTTAACAAGTGAAGACCAAGACTTACACATTTAAAACTACCAAACTTCATTGACAGAAACATTTTTATAAATCTAATAAATGGTAAGACATGCATGATCATGGATTGGAAGATTTAATAGTGTTAAGATGGCAATATCTCCCAATTAATTTACTGATTCAAAAGAACCCATACATATTCCCACAATTTTTGCAGAAATTTGCCAGCTGATCTTAAAATTCATACGGAAAGGCTAGAGATAGAGAATAGTCAAAACATCTTGAAAACAAAGAAAAAAGTGAGAGGACTTAAACTGACCAAATTTGAAAATTATATAAAACTGCACAGAAATTGAGAAAGAGTGATGCTGGATTAGTACAGATACATAGAACCGTGGAATAAAATTGACCTTTCAGGGAAAAAATACAATTATTTTCTTAGAAGAAAACATAGAAAAGTAAGTCTTCATGAACTTGGATTACACAGTGCTTACTGAGATATGACATCAAAACCCTAAACAACATCTGCTGCCAAGGTTTTCACTGTAGATGCGAGAAAAAGAAGTCCTCGCGCTTTCTGTCTGTCTGATTGTGGCAGCCATGATTGAATAGGGGAAGACAGGAAATCCTAAAAATGGGGAAGGGGAAATAATCTTTGCAGCTCAAATGAACTTAAAAACAGCAAATAGCCCTTTTACTCCACAAAAGGAGTCTGAGCTTTGGATTTACATGAGAAGTGTTGGACGACGATGTTCCCTACACTCATTCCTTCTGGTAAAGATTTAACAACTGAAAGGTTAAAAAAAAAAGGATTAAAAGCAAGCCAGCAGTTCTTCCCTTTGGGAAAAAAAACCCTAAACAACAAAGGAAAATATAGATAAATTGTAAAAATTCAATTTAAAGTTTAGTTAATTAATAATATAAAATTTATATTTCTTCAAAGGGCACCATGAAAAAAAATATAAAGACAATGAACAGATTAAGAGAACGTATTTTGCAAAATCTATAACTGACAAAGACTTTTATGAAGACTATATAAAGAATACTTACAATCCAGTAACAAAAATAGTTTATAGTCAATGGTAAGAGACCAAAAAAGGCTATATAACCTGATGATTAAGAATAAGACAAGGATGCATGCTTTCACAATTTCTATTCAACTATACTGGAATTTCTAAGCTGAGAAATTTGGCAAGGAAAAAAACAAATAAACATCAAAATTGGAAAAGAAGAAATAAAAACTCTCTATATGTGGATGACATAAGAATACGTATGAAATGCTAATGTCAAATATTGCGTGCACTGTAGAAAACCGTTCAGTGGTTCCTCAAATATTAGTCAAAAATTTATGATATGACCAAGCAATAGCATTCCTAGATATATACACAAAAAATTTAAAACAGCTATTTAAACAAACGAGTATTAATAGCAGTACTATTCACATTAGCCAAAAGGTGAGAATAGCGCAATTGATTAATGGACAAGTCAAATGTGGTCTTTCAATATAGGGGAATATTATTAAGCCTTAAAAATAATGAAGTCTGGTGACAAGTTACAATGTGGGTGAAATTTGAATACATAATGCTAAGTGAATGTAGTCAGCCCCAAATGTTCATATTGTATATGATTCCATTTATATGAAATATTCAGAATATGTAAATCCATAGAGACAGAAAGTAGATTAGTGGAAGTCAGGAAGTAGATTAGAGAACTAGGAGGAGAGGAGAATGGGGCAAAACGAAATCACATTTTAGTCTAGGCATTACGAGTTCTCTGATGTTTATTTGGCATATAATCAAGAGAAAAATTTCTCCAAATTTGAACATTTATAGATTCTCTAACCTAAAAGGGTTTTAAGGTGAACAAAGCTGATTGAACTTAGGAGAGAGACTGTCCACACACCTATGGTAGGTATAAAGTTTATTTGTTGTGAGAACTGTTGTGCCTTATTAAGTTGGATTTGTGAGGCAAGTTCCCACACAATGGAAACATTTATATGGTTTCTTTCTTTGGTGGATTCTGTGATATCTAGTGAAGTGCATGCCCTGCTGGAAGTTTTCCTCACATGTCAAACATTGAAAGAGTTCATTCTCAGCCTTGTGAGACCCGCGGATTGTAATAAAATGGGTTCGGCTGTCACTCATGGCTTCCTCACACTCAGAGAAGGGATAAGGCCTCACTCACTAATGAGTCCTTACCTGTATGAATACTATTCGGCTGTAAAAAGAATTGAAATCAGGATGCATATGACAACATGGATGAACCCTGAGGATGTTATGTGGAGTAAAATAAGTCAATCACAAAAGGAAAATATTGTATGGTCTCACTAATTTGAACTAAGACAATGAATAAACTCAAGGAGGAAAACTCTACAGTACAGGTATTTTAGTGCGCAAAGGGGTGCTGATGCAAAGTACCAGAAATCTGTTGGCTTTTATATAGGATATTTATTTGGGTTAAAAGCTTAGAGGTATAAGGCCATGAAAAGTCCAAATCAAGGTTCTCACCAAAGTCAGTTGTTACCTGTTGAAGCAAGAAGGTTGTCACTCTCTGGTAGGTCTCTGCCTTCCCCTCTGGGCTTCCTCTTCTCTTGAGGCTCCCTAGGTCCAGCCTCTTGAGCCTTCGTGCTTAAATGAAGTCCTGGCTCCTAGCATAGGGCTTGTTTCTTTCCTGGCTTCCTGTATCAGTCTTGGCTCTCTTCCCAAGGTCAGCTATAAGTTATCAGGCAAAGTGGTTCATCTCTCCCCAGGGCTTTATCTGAACCTTTTCCTTTCTGTCACATGGCATGATCAAAAAGTGACAGACCTCTCTCTTCCAGTATGTCTTCCTGCGTGAGTGTCCATTTATATCAGATCCAGCAAGGGGGTGGGAATTCAACCTGAGTCACACCCCCTGATGTAGTCAAATTGAAAAAACTATAACTCAGTCTTAACAGGTAATCCAGTCAAAGAAACCTCAACTGAATTTAATGTAATCAAAAGGTATCACACCCAGAGGAATAGATTACTTAATCTCTCTCTTTTTGGGATTCACAAATAATCGCAAACTGCCTCAATAGGTTACTAGGAAATAGAACATTGGTTGAGAATGGGAGCTGATACTTAATGTATGTAGAATTTTTAGTAAGGTTTATTGTGAATGTGTGGAAATGAATAAAGTTGGTGGTAATACACTATAGTGAGTAAAACTAACACTGCTGATTCATAAATGTGATTGCAGCTGAAAGGGGTAGTCTGTGGATGGAATATTTCAATTGAAAGGAAGCTAGAGAATAATGTAGAGACCACATAACAGTGATTTTGGTGGTGGATGGAGATTGTGGTTAATAGCCTAAGTAGAAGATTGTTCTTTTAGAAAGTGTTATGAATATGGTGATACATGGTAAAATTATAACTAATATAACTTATGGATAATAGTTAACAGTAATATAATATTTTTGAGCAATGGCAAAGATCTATCATTCTAAGGGACAGCAATAGGGGACATGAGATTTTTCCTTTTGGAGTAATGAAAATGTTCTAAAATTGACTGTGGTGATGACAGTACAACTCTGTGGAGAGCCACTGAGTGTACACTTTGAATGGATTGTACAAAGCATGGGACTGTATAACACAATGAATCCTGTGGCAGAGGATGAACTGTGGTTAACAGAACATATATGAGAGCATTCTGTCATGAACTATAACAAGTATATAATACTAATACAGGGTGCTAATAACCAGGTGGGTTGAGGGAAAAATAAATCAAATATAAGATATTGGCTATAGTCAGCAATGTTTTAATGATGCTCTTTCATAGCTGGTAACAATTATTTCACAAGACTGCAAGGTGATGGTAGTGAGGTAATGCATGGGAGCCCTGTATGATGATGTGCGTGTTTGTTTCATAAGTTCACAACTTACTTGTACTGTACACTTATTGTTTACCTATATTCTTGTGTGAATGATAAACTTCAATTTTTAAAAAGTTTTAAAAAATGAAAACTCCCAGGTGCGCACCCTTCCTTCTGCCCATCGTCCCGCCCGTCCTTCAGGCAGTTGGTCAGAGGGGCCATTGGTTCCCCTGTTCGCCTCAGCGGCGCCCTCCTTCCTCCTTCATGGCCCCGGGGGGCTGCGTGGCGGCGGGGTCCTTCCCGGTGGCGTGGCGGGAGCCCAGCGGCAGCGGAGGAGCGTGGAGCCCAGCGCCGCAGAGGCAGCGGTGGCAGGCCCAGAGATAGTTCGCGGGCAGGTGTTCGATATGGGACCAAGCTACACCACCAGCCTTTCCTACATGGGCGAAGGTGCCTTTGGCATGGCGTGATCCCTAAGAAATGGTTGTGGAGTGAGAGGCTGACGGTATTGTTTTTATTTGAACCAAGAAGCTTTAATGTTTTGGGCTGGTGAAGACTTGTGGAAGTGTAGACTGACTTACACCTACCTTCTTGTGAGTGTTTTCCCAGTTGAATGAAGGAAGCAAAGTGATATAGATGGAACCCTTCCTGGCAGGACTAAAAGGCTTCACAGAATGTAACTGTGAAAGTTAACATACACTTACAGGTTTAGGAACTAAAAGGCCCAAAAGAAATAGGGTCCTAAACAATAATAGAAAGCACTGCCTGCAGCATGACTTCTGTCACACATCTTTTTTTTTTGTCTTTATTTACTATTTTAATGTTACATTAAAAAAATATGAGGTCCCCATATACCCCCACCCCCTCACCCCACTCCTCCCCCCATAACAGCAACTTCCTACATCATTGTGAGACATTCATTGCACTTGGTGAATACATCTCTGCTCACCGCTGCACCTCATGGTCAATGGTCCCCACCATAGCCCACACTCTCCCACAGTCCACCCAGTGGGCCATAGGAGACATAAAATGTCCGGTAACTGTCCCTGCAGCACCACCCAGGACAACTGCAACCCCCAAAAATGCCCCCATATCACATATGTTCCTCCCACTCCCTACCCCCGGCAGCCACCATGGCCACTTTCTCCACACCAATGCCACATTTTCTTCCATTACTATTCACAGTAGTTCATGAATAGAATATCAGTAAGTCCACTCTAATCCATACTCTATTCCTCCATCCTGTGGACCTTAGAATGGTTGTGTCCACTCCACATCTATATCAAGAGGGGGCTTAGATTCCACATGGATACTGGATGAATTCTCCTGCTTCCAGCTGTAGGTACTCTCGGCTCCCTGGTGTAGTAGTTGGCCTTCTTCACCTCCATGTTAGCTGAGTGGGGTAAGTCCAATAAACCAGAGTGTAGGAGTTGCAAGTCTGCTGAGGCTCAGGGCCTGGCTATCACATGGTCAGTCCAGAGATTCAGGTCCCCTGGGTATATATTAAACCCCAGCACCAACTACATTTCCAGTAAAAGTAACAGGAGAGGCTTGTGGACAAAGATCACATCTGAGACCTGCTCCATTGCATAGAAACACAAACTCCAAAGTAGGGCCAACTGACATAGCACTGAACTCCATCTGCCATGACCATAGAACCTGTGGGTCTCTGTAGCCCTCAGAAGAACCAATACCTGGGGTTGTAACTACTGTATCTGTCTCTGGGACTCTGCTCAGGTGTGCATAAGGGCAACCCCTCTGGTAACCTCCTGGCTCTTTTTTGGAGACTCATAGCCATGTAAACTTGTTTGTCCTTTCCATTTCCCCCTTTTATTCAAGGTCAAAAAGCATTTTTAACTCCTGATATTACATGTAGGCTGAGATATTCTGCTGGTCTGAGTTGACCCTTTTATTCAAGGTCATTTTCTAGTTACATCATCAGCTGGAACTTGGTAGTAATCCCTCAGCGCCAGGGAGGTTCATCCCCAGGAGTCATATCCCCTGCTGGGGGAAGGCAATCCATTTACATACTGAGTTTGGCTTCATGACAGGCCACATTTGAGCAACATGGAGGCTCTCAGGAGGTAACTCTTAGGCACCCTGCAGCTCTAGGTCTTGTTCTTATTTCAGATGCACAGGCTCCCGAGCATAGTCATTAGTATCAAGGGCTCATTGTTGGACCATCCTTCTTTTTGGTCTTTGCTGTTGCACTTGGGGGATTGTTGCTGTTCCATTAAGGAATGTGATAGAGCTCTCCTGGCTAGGAACTCAGTACTCCCTCAGTTGTCATTTTTAATGTAACCACTATGAAAATATCCAAACATTTTTATGTACCCTGGATATATGCCTTGGAGAACTTCCTGCCAACCATGTGTCCCCTGTCAATAACATCCTGCACAAGTATTCCTGCCCTGCCATTGTTGAACCTTTCTGTAATCCAAACTTTTTAGAAAATGAAACCTAATATATTGCCAGGTTCCACTAATAGTAAAATGGAATATAGTGATGAGTTTAAAGGTTTGATATAGAGTACATACTAATTTAGAAAAATTAAGGTAAAAATAAATTGGGGTATCAAAAATTTTAAAAATGCAAAGGCTTTTTTTGATGTTTTTCCTTCCCTCACTGCAATAAGTGTTGCCCTGTCTGCAAATTGGCAAGGCAAATTCTTCTATCTCTTCCTCAGTCTCTATGTCCTTTCTTTTTCTTTTTTTCCCCTAATTAATTAAGCTTGTCTTCACAAAAGCTTTAGATCACAGTAATTCTTATATAAAATATATGGTACTCCCACATATCCAACATAAAACACTTTGTCCCTTCCCCAGCAATAATCTTTTTACATATTCATACTGTATTTATTGCAACTGATGTACAAATATTGGGACAATAGCTTTCAAACAACGTTACACTTGGGTTTACATTGTGGTTTATATTTTAGACAATACAATTTTCTAAATGTTTAGTTATCTTATGTTTTACATTATGATTTACATTTTAGCCTATAGGCTCCTATACATTTTTGGTGTAAATTAACATGTCCTATATCTATCCATGCATAATCTTGTGGAACACTTCCACTGCCCCACAGTTACACTGATTCCACCTATTCAATACCTCTTTCCCCCTCCCCTCAGGGCCCACAGGGACAATCAATCTTCATTGCTTGAAGGGCCATGTTCAGAGATACTTGCAACAATGTTGAGGGCTTGACATGCTCGAATGCCCTAACGCATTGGGAGCCACCATTTCTCTCGAGAGATACCATTCCCTCTATTTGAGAACATCAGTCCTCCCTAGGATGTGGGTATACCTTCACTCTCATTGTATGGGTCTCCATCCAATGATATAACCCACTATCACAAAATGAGCACTCACACACTCTCTAGAAGCCTGTCCTATGTCAGATTCTCCCCTTTAAGCATCTTAAACAGGTAACCTTCCTTATTATAGTTTTGAAAAAGTTTTCTCAACATTATATTCTCAACCAAATACCTGACAATCTCCTATGTTCTATGTTCCCCCACCCTCCCCCAATTTCTTGGGCAATATTACCCATCCACCCATCCCCAGCCCCCCTCAAGTCCACAAAGCCCCATGCAAAGGTATCACTATGTTCACACTATATCCCTTCCCTGTACAAATACTTACCTCCAGCTTATCATAGATTTCACCCAGGTAGATGTCAGCTCACAACCTTCCTTGATCCCCAAATTCCTAAGATTTTAAGCAAGATTGGCATTAGCTCTTTCCAGAATGTTTTGTAGATTTCAACTGTGAAGCGGTCTGGCCCAGGGCTCTTCTTAGTTGGGAGGTTTTTAATGACTGATTCTATCTCTTTACTTGTGATTGGTTTGATGAGATCGCCAATTTCTGCTTTCATTAATATAGACTGCTTATGTGTTTCTAGGAATTTTTCCATTTCCTTTAAATTGTCCTTTTGTTGGAATATAATTTTTCAAAGTATCCTTTTATCCTCTTATGACAGTCTTTATTTCTCTGGGGTCAGTCGTGATATCTCCTTTCTCATTTCTTATTTTGTGTATTTGCATCGTCTCTCTTTTTTTCTTTGTTAGTCTAGCTAAGGGTTTGTCAATTTTATTGATCTCAAAGAACCAGCTCTTAGTTTTGTTTATCTGTTCAAGTGCTTTCTTATTTTCTATTTCATTTAGTTCTGCTCTTACCTTTTTTATGCTTTCTTTCTTCTTCCTTTGGGGTTACTTTGTTGTTGTTGTTGTTGTTTTTACTAATTCCTCCAAATGTGCCATTATTTCTTCAATTTTACCTCTTTCTTCTTTTTTGATGTATGAATTTATGGCTACAAATTTCCTTCTTAGTGCTACTTTTGCTTTATTCCATAAGTTTTGGTATGTTGTGTTATCATTTTCATTAGTTTCAAGGTAGTTATTAATTTCTTTTGAGATTTCCTCCTTGACCCAATGTTTTTCTAAGAATATGATGTTTAATTTCGATATCTTGGTGTGAAATCTGGGCCTTTGGCCCTTACAGAATTCCAGCTTCACTCGACTGTGGTAAGGGAAATTATTCTGTATGATTTCGATCTTTCTGAATTCACTGAGACTTTTTTTGTGGCCTAGCATATGGTCTATCTTGGAGAATGATCCATGTGCACTTGAGAAAAATGTATATCCTGCTGTATTTGGGAGTAATGTTCTGTATATGTCTATTAGGTCCAGCTCCTCTAATACACTGTTCAAAGTTTTTGTTTCTTTATTGATTCTTTTTTGAGATGTTCTGTCCAAAGTTGATAGTGGTGTATTAAAGTCCCCCACTATAATTGTAGAGGCATCTATTCTTTCAGTTTTTCCAGTGTTTGCCTCACGTATTTGGAGGCGCCCTTGTTAGGAGCATAAATGTTTATGATTGTTCTTTCTTCTTCAAAGATTATCCCTTTCACTAATATGTAGTGTCCATCTTTGTCTCTCACAATTGTTTTGCATTTAAAGTCTATTTTGTCTGGTATTAATATAGCTACTCCTGCCCTTTTTTGGTTATTGTTTGCTTGTAAGATTGTTTTCCAGCCATTCACTTTCTTTTTTTTTTAAAAGATTTATTTATTTATTTATTTCTGTCCCCCCACCCCACCCCAGTTGTCTGTTCTCTGTGTCTATTTACTGCATCTTGTTTCTTTCTCCGCTTTTGTTGTCTGCGGCACAGGAATCTGTGTCTCTTTGTTGCATCATCTTGTTGTGTCAGCTCTCTGTGTGGATGGCGTCATTCTTAGGCAAGGCTGCACTTTCTTTTGTGCTGGGCGGCTCTCCTTACAAGGCGCACTCCTTGTGCGTGGGGCTCCCCTACGCAGGGGACACCCCTGCGTGGCAGGGCACTCCTTGCTTGCATCAGCACTGTGCCTGGGCCAGCTCCACATGGGTCAAGGAGGCCCAGGGTTTGAACCACGGACCTCCCATGTGGTAGACGGATGCCCTAACCACTGGGCCAAGTCCGTTTCCCAGCCATTCACTTTCAACCTCCTTGAATCCCTGGGTCAAAGAGGTCTTTCTTATAGACAGCATATAGATGGGTCATATTTCCTTATCCAATCCTCCAGTCTGAATCTTTTGACAGGTGAGTTTAATCCATTGACATTCAGTGTCATTACTTTCAAGGAATTATTTATGTTAGTCATGTTTTTTTAGACTTGTGTTTGTCATATTTTTTTTTTCTTTTTGTCTTTTCAGTTGGTCTTACACTCTTCTCCAACTCTGCCTCTCCTGTTTTCTTCTCTCTTCCTGCAGAACTCCTTTGAGTATTTCTTGAAGGGCAGGGTTATTGTTCGCATACTCTTTTAGTTTCTGTTTATCTGTGAATATTTTGAACTCTCCATCTTTTTTTTTTTTTTTTTTTTTTTTTGTGACCATTATTTTTAATAACCTTAAAGCAGATATAGTTCACTCAGTTAAAACATAATTTTTGTAATCTAAATCCATGTAATAAGGATCTATTAAATTTATTACAATCTTAAAATAGGTAATTCAAACATTTATTGACTACCATTTTGTTTTAGATAGCTGACAATAAACCAAACAGCTAGTTTGTGTTAGATCTTGATACAATTTAACAATACCTAAAATTCCATCCAAAGAGTGAACTACTTGTAATACAGGCAAATGTATGTTGTTAACAGATGTATATTTTTACTCACTCAGAAAATATTTAAAAGCACTTTCTAAGTGCAAAATACCTTGGTAGGAATTTTAGGAGATTTAAATATGTATCTCATATCCTGAACACAGATTTTTCATATTATCTAGTTATGTATCCATTAAGAATGCTATATAAAATAACAATAAGAGCATCATTTTTAAGTAAAATTGTATGTAGTATGTCATTCATACAAGAACACTCATAAACAGTAAGTGTATAGTAAAAAATTGTGGAATTACAAAACAAATACACATGCCATTATACAAAGCTCCCATATATCACCCCACCACCGCCACTTCACATTATTTATTTTTTTTATTTTTTTTTTATTTTTATTTTTTTATTTTTTTAATTTTTTTATTTTTTATTGACTTTGTAATATTACATTAAAAATATATATGTGAGGTCCCATTCAACCCCACCCCCCCACCCCCCCTCTCCCCCCCCCCCAACAACACTCGTTCCCATCATCATGACACATCCATTGGATTTGGTAAGTACATCTTTGGGCACCTCTGCACCTCATATACATTGGTTCACATCATGGCCCATACTCTCCTCTATTCCATCAAGTAGGCCCTGTGAGGATTTACAATGTCCGGTGATTACCTCTGAAGCACCATCCAGGGCAGCTCCATGTCCCGAAGACGCCTCCACCTCTCATCTCTTCCTGCCTTTCCCCATACCCTTTGTCCATTATGTCCACTTTTCCCAATCCAATGCCACCTCTTCTATGTGGGCACTGGATTGGTTGTGTCCATTGCACCTTTATGTCAAGAGGAGGCTCAGATTCCACCTGGATGCTGGATGCAATCCTCCCATTTTCAGTTGTAATCACTCTAGGCTCCATGGTGTGGTGGTTGTCCTTCTTCACCTCCATCTTAGCTGAGTGTGGTAAGTCCAATAAATCAGATTGTAGGTGCTGGAGTCTGTTGAGGCTCAGGATCTGGCTATCACATTGTCAGTCCAGAGATTCAAATCCCCTAAATATATCTTAAACCCCAACATTAACTGCACCTCCAGCACATTAGCATGAAAGTCTTATGAAGGGAGATCCCATCTGAGTCCAGATTCATCACACATAAACACCATTTCCAAAGAGGGGCCATCTGCCCTGGTAGTTAACCCCATCGGCCATGACCATAACTCCCATGGGTCTCTTTAGCCCTCAAAGGAACCAATATCTGGGGGTTGTATCTGCTTTATCTGTCTCTCTGACTCTGCTCAGTTGTGCATGAGGGCAAACCTTCTGCCAGCCTCCAGACTCTTTTTTAGAAACTCGTAGCCATATAAACTCATTTCTCCTTTCCATTTCCCCCTTACTTTAGGTCAAACAGCATTTTAAAGTCATGGTATTTTATGTAGACATGGATATTCTGCTGATCCGCATTGAACCTTCCGTATAAGGTCATTTTCCAGTTGCATCATCAGTTGGTAGTTGATAGTGGTCCCTCGTTGCCAGGGAGGCTCATCCCCGGGTGTCATGTCCCACGCTGGGGGGAAGGCATTGCATTTACATGCTGAGTTTGGCTTCGAGACTGGCCACATTTGAGTAACATGAAGGCTGACAGAAGGAAATTCCCAGGCACAAAGTTGCTCTAGGCCTTGTTCTTATTTTGGGTTTATCAGCTCACAAGCATAGTCATTAGTATCAGGGGCTCACTGTTGAACCCTCACTCCCTCCCGGTCCCCACCACTGTACCTGGGAGACTGTCGCTGCTCCCCTAGGGACCACGACAGAGCACCACTGGCCGGGAACCCAGTACCCCCCCTACTGTGGTTTTTAATTGTTGCCACTATGAGTATATCCAAACATTACCATGCACCCTGGACATATGTTCTGTACAGCTCCCTGTCAGTCATATATCACCTGTCATTGGTATCCCATACCAGTATCCCTCCATTGCCATTGTTGAAACACTCTGTGATCCAGAACTCCCCGAAATTTGAAGCCCAATATAATGTCATGGTCCCTTACTAGGGAATGGCATATAGCGATGAGTTTAAAGGATAGATAAAGAACTTGGATAAAGTTAGATAAAGAACTTAGATAAAGAATGTTGACTTGAAAAAATTCCACATCCTATTTTTTTCTTTTTTTTTTTTTCTTCCCCCCCCCCCCTAATTATTCAGCTTTTCTTCACAGGAGTCCTAGACCACTGCAATGTATATATATAATATACAGCACTCCCACACATCCACCAGAAAACCTTTTCCCTTCCACAGTGATACTCTTACGCCCTATTCATATCATATTTACTTAAAGTGATGTACAGAGTCTGAGACATTAGCTTTTTAACAAGGTGACATCTGTGCTTACATTATGGTGCATACTTTAGGATACACAGTTCTTTACATTTTTAGTTATCCTATGTTTTACATTATGGTTTACATTATCAGTCTGTCATCTCCTATATGTTATGGTGTAATATTACATGTTTTATATCCATCCTTGTGTACTCTCAAGAAACTCCTCTCTTACCCCCCATTTACTTTGGTTCCACACATTTAACGTCCATTTTCCCTTCCACCTTGGTGCCCTCAGTGATAGCCAACCTCCGTTTCCTGAGGAGCCACTTCCAGAGATAGATGGAATAGTGTTCAGGGCCTAACTTGCTCAACTGCCCCAATGCCCTGGGAGCCACCCTTTCTCTCGAGGGATACAGTTCCCTCTACTGGATGGCATTAGTCCTCCCCAGGATGTGGGTCCACCCCCACTCTCACTACTTGGGTTTCTACCCCATGGTGTCACCCACTCTGGCAGAATGAGAATTTAGACATTCCCCAGGAGCCCGTCCTGCATCAGACCCTCCCCTCCGAGCATTCTAAACAGGTAACCCTCTTTATTATATTTTGATATGATTTTCTCGGCATTTTACTCTCCACCAACACCTGACCCTCTCCTGGTTCGTATGCTACCCCTCCCTCCCCCCACTTTTGGGCAACGTTACCCACCCATCCCTCCCCAGCCACCCTCAAACCTGCAAAGCCCCAAGCAAAGGCAACCCCTTGCCCCCCTTTTATCTCTTCTTTGTGTTCATACTTACCACCATCTCGTCTTAAATTCCACCCCTGCAGACATCGGCTCATATCCTTCCTCCACCCTCCGATTTCCTGCAAGCCTATCGTTCAGTCTCTTGCTATCTAGGGCAGCTTGTTTATTTCATATCATTGAGGTCATGTAGTATTTGTCCTTCAATGTCTGGGTTGCTTCACTCAACATAAGGTTCTCAAGATTCATCCATGTTATCACATGTGTTTGTAGTGTGTTTGTTCTTACAGCCGAGTAGTATTCCATTGTGTGTATATACCACATTTTATTGATCCACTCGTCTGTTGATGGGCATTTGGGTTGATTCCAACTTTTGGCAATAGTGAACAATGCTGCTATGAACATTGGTGTACATATATTGGTTTGTGTTCTTGTTTTCAGTTCTGCTGGGTATATTCCCAGCAGTGGTATTGCTGGGTCATATGGCAAATCTATGGCTAGTTTTTTGAGAAACCGCCATACTGTTCTCCAGAATGGTTGGATCCTTCTGCATTCCCACCAGCAGTGGATGAGTGTTCCCCTTCCTTCACATCCTCTCCAGCACTTGTATTCTTCTGTTTTTTTCATAGCTGCCAATCTTATGGGTGTAAGATGGTATCTCATTGTGGTTTTGATTTGCATTTCCCTGATAGCTAGAGATTTGGAACATTTTTTCATGTGCTTTCTTGCCATTTGTATTTCTTCTTCGGAGAAGTGTCTGTTTAAGTCTTTTTCCCATTTTTTAAATGGATTGTTTATCTTTTTATTTTCAAGATGTAGGAGTTCTTTATATATGCAAGTTATAAGTTTCTTATCAGATATATGATTGCCAAATATTTTCTCCCACTGTGTGGGCTCCCTTTTTACTTTCTTGACAAACTCCTTTGAGGTGCAGAAGGCTTTAATTTTGAGGAAGTCCCATTTATCTATTAGTTCTTTTGCTGCTCGTGCTTTTGGTGAGATATTCATAAATCCATTACCTATTACAAGGTCCTGTAGATGTTTCCCTACACTGCTTTCTAAGGTTTTTATGGTCTTGGCTCTTATATTTAGGTCTTTGATCCATCTTGAGTTGATCTTTGTATAAGGTGTGAGATGGTAATCCTCTTTCATTCTTCTACATATAGCTATCCAGTTCTCCAGACACCATTTGTTGAATAGGCCACTCTCTCCCAGTTGAGAGGGTTTGGTGGCTTTATCGAATATTATGTGGTTGTATATGTGAGGTTCTATATCAGAGCTTTCAATTCGATTCCATTGGTCTATATGTCTCTCCTTATGCCAATACCATGCTGTTTTCACCACCGTAGCTTTATAGTATGTTTTGAAGTCAGGTAGTGTGATTCCTCCAATTTCGTTTTTCTTTTTCAGTATGTCTTTGGCTATTCGGGGTCTCTTTCCTTTCCAAATAAATTTCATAGTTAGTTTTTCTAGTTCCTTAAAGAAGGCTGCATTGATTTTTATTGGGATTGCATTGAATGTGTAGATCAATTTTGGTAGGATAGACATCTTAATAATGTTCAGTCTTCCTATCCATGAACAAGGAATAGTCTTCCATTTATTTAGGTCTTCTTTGATTTCCTTGAACAATCTTGTATAGTTCTCAGTGTATAAGTTCTTTACCTCTTTAGTTAAATTTATTCCTAAGTATTTGATTTTTTTATTTACTATTGTGAATGGTATTTGTTTCTTGATTTCCTTCTGATCTTGCTCATTATTGGTGTACAGAAATGCTACTGATTTTTGCGCATTGATCTTATAACCTGCGACTTTACTAAACTCATTTATGAGTTCTAGAATCTTCGTTGTAGATCTCTCAGGGTTTTCTATGTATAGGATCATGTCATCTGCAAATAATGAAATTTTGACTTCTTCCTTTCCAATTTGAATGCCTTTTATTTCTGGTTCTTGCCTCAGTGCTCGAGCAAGTACTTCTAAGACAATGTTAAATAGGAGCGGCGACAGTGGGCATCCTTGTCTTGTTCCTGAGTTTAGAGGGAAGGAGTCTAGGATTTCTCCATTGTAAACAATATTGGCTTTAGGTTTTTCATATATACTCTTTATCATGTTCAAAAAATTTCCTTGTATTCCAATCATTTGGAGTGTTTTTATCAAGAAAGGGTGCTGTATTTTGTCAAATGCTTTTTCTGCATCAATAGATATAATCATGTGATTTTTTTCCTTCAATCTGTTTATATGGTGTATTACGTTGATTGATTTTCTTATGTTGAACCATCCTTGCATACCTGGGATGAATCCCACTTGGTCGTGGTGTATAATTCGTTTAATGTGTTGTTGAATACGATTAGCAAGTATTTTGTTAAGTATTTTTGCGTCTAGGTTCATTAGAGAAATTGGTCTGTAATTTTCCTTTCTTGTGATGTCTTTGTTTGGCTTTGGTACTAGGGTAATGTTGGCATCATAGAAGGAGTTGGGTAATGTTCTTTCTGTTTCGATGGTTTGGAATAGTTTCAGCAGGATTGGTGTCAGTTCTTTCCGGAATGTTTTATAGAATTCACCTGTGAAGCCATCTGGCCCTGGGCTCTTCTTAGTTGGGAGATTTTTAATAACTGATTCTATCTCTCTGCTTGTGATTGGTTTGTTAAGATCATCAATTTCTTCTTTTGTCAATATGGGCTGTTTATGTGTTTCTAGGAATTTGTCCATTTCCTCTAGATTGTCATTTTTGTTGGAATATAGTTTTTCAAAATATCCTCTTATGATAGTCTTTATTTCTGTGGGGTCAGTGGTGATATCGCCTTTCTCATTTCTTATTTTGTGTATTTGCATCTTCTCTCTTTTTTTCTTTGTTAGTGTTGCTAAAGGTTTGTCAATTTTGTTAATCTTCTCAAAAAACCAGCTCTTGGTCTTGTTTATCTGTTCAAGTGCTTTCTTATTTTCTATTTCATTTAGTTCTGCTCTTATCTTTGTTATTTCCTTCCTTCTTCTTCCTGTTGGGTTACTTTGTTGTTGTTTTTCTAATTCCTTCAAATGTGCAGTTAGTTCTTCAATTTTTGCTCTTTCTTCTTTTTTGATATATGAATTTATGGCTATAAACTTCCCTCTCAGTACTGCTTTTGCTGCATCCCATAAATTTTGGTATGTTGTGTTATCATTATCATTTGTTTCAAGGTAGTCATTGATTTCTTTTGAGATTTCCTCTTTGACCCACTGTTTTTCTAAGAGTGTGTTGTTTAATTTCCAAATCGTGGTGTGAAATCTGGGCTTCTTTCCCTTGCAAATCTCCAGCTTGACTCCACTGTGGTCAGAGATAATGTTTTGTATGATTTCAATCTTTCTGAATTCGTTCAGCCTTTCTTTGTGGCCTAGCATATGATCTATCTTGGAGAATGATCCATGTGCGCTTGAGAAAAATGTATATCCTGCTGTGTTTGGGTGTAGCGATCTATATATGTCTATTAGATCGAGCTCCTCTAATATACTATTCAGATGTTTTGTTTCTTTGGTGATTCTCTTTTGAGATGTTCTGTCCAGAATTGATAGTGGTGTATTAAAATCCCCCACTATAATTGTAGATGTATCTATTCTTTCACTTAGTTTTTCCAGCGTTTGCCTGACGTATTTAGAGGCACCCTTGTTAGGGGCATAGATATTTATGATTGTTCGATCTTCTTGACAGATTTTCCCTTTGACTAAAATGTAGTATCCTTCTTTGTCTCTCACAATTGTTTCACATTTAAAGTCTATTTTGTCTGATATTAATATAGCTACTCCTGCCTTTTTTTGGTTATTGTTAGCTTGTATGATTGTTTTCCAGCCTTTCACTTTCAATCTCCATGCGTCTCTGGGTCTAAGATGTGTCTCTTGTAGACAGCATATGGATGGGTCATATTTCCTTATCCAGTGTCCCAGTCTGAATCTTTTGATAGGTGAGTTTAATCCATTGACATTCAGTGTTATTACTATCAAGGAATTATTTGTGTTAGCCATATTTTGATTGGATTTGTGTTTGTCATATTTTGTTTGGATATTTTTTTTTTGTCTTTTTTGTTGTTGTTGTTGGTCTTATACTCTCCTCCAACTTTGCCTTTCCTGTTTTTTCCTTTCTTCCTGCAGAACTCCCTTTAGAATTTCTTGAAGGGGAGGTTTCTTGTTGGTATACTCTTTCAGTTTCTGTTTGTCTGCGAATATTTTGAACTCTCCATCATGTTTGAATGCTAGTTTAGCTGGATAGAGTATTCTTGGTTGGAAATTTTTTTCCTTTAGTACCTTGACTATATCATACCACTGTCTTCTTGCCTCCATGGTTTCAGAAGAGAAATCAGCACTTAATCTAATTGAGCTTCCCTTGTATGTGATGGTTTTCTTTTCTCTTGCTGCTTTTAGGATTTTCTCTTTGTCTTGAGCATTGGATAATTTGACAAGTATATGTCTTGGGGTGGGCCTGTTGGGGTTTATGACTTGTGGAGTGCGCTGTGCTTCTTGGATATGTACATCTGTCTCTTTCAGTAGATTTGGGAAGTTTTCAGCCATTATTTCCTGCAACACTCTTTCTGACCCCTTTCCCTTCTCTTCACCTTCTGGAATGCCTATAATACGTATGTTTGAGCGTTTTGCATTGTCATTCAGGTCCCTAAATCCTAATTGGATTTTTTCTATCTTCTTATTGACCCCTTCTACTATCTGTTTGATTTCTGATGTACTGTCTTCCACATCACTAATTCTCTGCTCTGTCTCTTCTAGTCTGCTGATATTTGCTGCAAGTGTATTTTTGATTTCTTGAACTGTGGTGTTCATTCCCATCATATCTGTTATGTTTTTGCGTATGTCTGCAATTTCCCCTCCAAGTGATGTCTTCATGTTGTTAACCTCTTTCATTACTGCATCAAATTTGTCGGTGATAAATGTTCTGAGATCTTTCATTGCTTGTGCCAAGTTTTGCTCCCCTTCGTGATTATTGGTTTGTTGATTGGATTCAGCCATGTTTTCCTGATTATTGGTTTGGTTCGTAGATTTTTGTTGCTTTCTGGTCATCTCTTTATTTTGACGAATTTAATCAGTTCCTTAGCTTCTTTGTCTGCTCTTGGAGGTTAATTAGTTGTTATTTTTGCACAGGTGTTATATCTTCTCTTTGTCACTTTTTTTCTTCTTATTCTAGTTACTTGTTGTTGGTTAAGTTCACTTTAGAGGAAAGTATTAGTGTTGGAGAAAGGCAATTGTGTAAGCAAGGGAAAAGTGTAAAGTTGTATTGGTGACGTATGTTAATAAAGCAGGAATATGAGATCTGGAAGGATGGAGGTTAGATTCATGTAGATTGTATAGAGTTATAGCTGTAGGTAGAGTACCTTTTATGAAGTTGATGACTGAATTTGGGAGGAATATGGTATGAACTACACAGCTATTGTTTTCATGAGAGAGGGAAAAAGAAAAGAAAGGTAATAGTTTCAAGAGTGGATAATAGACAGAAAACAGAACAAAGGTATTAGAAATTAAGAGTTAGACACTTTGTGGATCAAAGAACGGGAGGTGGGGGGTGGAATATAGGAGAGACAGTAGATGATAGTGGATATCAAGATGCAGGGGAAGGGGGATAGTGTAGGTAGCCTAAATCAGTTCACACAGAAATGAGGCAGTGGAGGATGGGAAAACCCAGCAAATGTGAGGTGTTCCCTGTAGCACCTATTGTATACTTGAATTAAAGTAAAAATAAGTGGAAGATGAGGGACAAGAGGGAAAGAGAAAACCGAAAGAAAAAAAAAAAAAAAAACAAACTAATTATAATAAAGAAAAAAGAAAGGCAAGAAGAAAGGAAGAAAGAAAAAGAGGATGGGCAAACGGTGGGGAACGGATAGGGAGAAGAGAGATACAGGTACACACGTGTCACAATTGCAACACTATCTAAAACAACAACTTCCCCCCGCTTTGCCCTAAAACCCCCCCGTCTGTCTGCCCAAATGGGTCTGCAAGCACCTCCCTTCCCACAAACCCCCAATAGGCCGCCCAGGGCCCACGAACTCCCCAGTACTGCAGATGCTCAAAAAAAAAAAAAAAAAAAAAAAATTAAGTAAAATTTAAAAAAAAACAAAAAACAAAAAACAAACAAACAAACAAACAAAAAAAAAAAACAGAAACCCCTCCGCAGGCCCGGCTCCGCCCGCCGCGGAGGCTTAGACCGGCTCTGCCCGGCTTCTCACGCCGCCTTGGCCTGGCCTGGCTCCGCCCAGCTCCGCTCGCTACAGCGGCCCAGCCGGCTCCGGCGTCCACCTCCCGCCACCGCAGCCTGGACCGGCCCTACCCGGCTCCGTACCCGCCGCGGCCTGACACGGGCCCGCCCGGCTCCAAACGCTACCGCGGCCCGCAGCCGGGGCCTGACCCGGGCCCGCCCGGCTCCAAACGCTACCGCGGCCCGCAGCCGGGGCCTGCACCGGCCCCGCCCGGCTCCAAGCGCTGCCGCGGCCCGCAGCCGGGGCCTGCACCGGCCCCGCCCGGCTCCAAGCGCTGCCGCGGCCCGCAGCCGGGGCCTGCACCGGCCCCGCCCGGCTCCAAGCGCTGCCGCGGCCCGCAGCCGGGGCCTGCACCGGCCCCGCCCGGCTCCAAGCGCTGCCGCGGCCCGCAGCCGGGGCCTGCACCGGCCCCGCCCGGCTCCAAACGCTACCGCGGCTGGCAGCCGGGGCCTGCACCGGCCCCGCCCGGCTCCAAACGCTACCGCGGCCCGGCCCGGCCTGGCTCAGCCCCACCGAGCGGGGCTAGATGCCTCGTCTCCGCCTACCCAAGAAGGGAATCCTCTACAGGTAGCTGGGATCTCCGTGTATATTTCACAGACGAATCCTCTCTGTTACCTTCCCTCCAAATCGATGTCCAGACACCTCCGGACCAGCAAAAATCCCGAAACAATCCGGTACTAAAGAGTCTCCAACGCCGCCCCGCCACTTCACATTATTATGAAATACTTGTTACCTCCATCTTTTTTGAATGCCAGCTTAGCTGGATAGAGTATTCTTGGTTGGAATTTTTTTTTTCTTTTAGTTCCTTGACTATATCATACCACTGCCTTCTTGCCTCCATGGTTTCAGATGAGAAATCACCACTTAATCTTATAGAGACTCCTTTGTATGTGAGGGTTCCCTTTTGCTGCTTTTCGAATTTTCTCTTTGTCTTGAGCATTCGATAATTTGACAAGTATATGTCTTGGGGTAGGCCTGTTGGGATTTATGCTGTTTGGGGTGTGTTGTGCTTCCTGGACATGTACATCCATCTCCACCAGGAGATTTGGGAAGTTTTCAGCCATTATTTCCTTCAACACCCCTTCTGTCCCCTTTCCCTTCTCTTTTCCTTCTGGAATGCCTATAATGCATATGCTTGTGCTTTTTGCATTGTCATTCAGGTCCCTAATTTCCAGCTGGATTTTTTCTATTTTTTTATTGATCAGTTATACTATCTGTTTCATTTCAGATGTACTATCTCCCACATCACCTAATCTCTCCTCTGCCTCTTCGAGTCTGCTGTTATTTGCTGAGAGTGTATTTTTGATTTCTTGAATTGTGCTGTTCATCACCATCATATCTGTTATCTTTTTGTGTATGATTGCAATTTCTTCTGTATTCTCTCCAAGTGTTTACTTTGTATTCATAATCTCTTCCTTTACTTCATTAAATTGGTCGCTAATATGTTTTGAGAGCTTTAATTACTTGTCCAAAATTCTGCTCCTCTTCCTGGTTTTCAGTTTGTTCATTGGATTCAGCCATGTTTTCCTGATTATTGGTTTGGTTTGTCATGTTTTGTTGCTGTCTGGTCATCATTTTATCTTGACGGGTTTAATCAGTTCCTTAGCTTCTTTGTCTAGCCCTGGGGTTTAATTAGTTGTTGGTTTTGTGTAAGTTTTATGTCTTCTCTTTGTCACTTTGTTCTTCTTACTCTATTTTCTTGTTGCTGGCTAAATTCACTTTGATGGAAAATATTAGAGCTAGGGAAAGCAAAATGAGTAAGAAAAGAAAATGTATAAAGTAGTATTGATAATAAATGTTAACAGAGCAACAATGTGAAATCTAGGAGAATGGATATTAGACTCGTGTAAGTTATGTAGAGTTATAGCAATAAATAGAGTACCTATAATGAGACATTCAACTGAATATTGGGAGGAATATAGTATGAATTAAAAGGCCAGTGTTTTCATGAGAGAGGGAAAGTGAAAAGAAAGACAATAATATCAAGAGTGGATAAAAGACAGAAAACAGAACAAAGGTATTAGAAATAAAAAGTCAGACAATTTGGAGGCCAAACAAAGGGAAGTGGAATGTGATAGAATGTAATAAAAGCAGTAGATAATGGAGGATAGAAAGATGTAGAGTAAAGGGGATAGTGTAGGTGACAAAATTCAATATACACAGAAAAGAGGAAATTGAGGATGAGAAAACACAGCAAATGAGAAGTCTTCCTGTGGCACCTATTATATTAAAAAATAAAAAAGAAGAGAAAGGATGAAAAAGAAAAAAGAAAAAAAGTGGGGACAAAAAAAAAGGGGGAGGAAGCAAGCAAGATAAAGAGAAAAAAAACTAATGAAAAGAAAAAGGTCCTTGGGGATAAAACAGAAGAAAAAACCAGAAGACAATGCAGCAATAGCAACCATAACAGAAGAAAAAAAAGAATCAAAGTTTCAAGCTAGGAATCCTATTTGCTGTTAAATAAAATGCTTAGGGATCTGATATTCCCCCTTTCTCACTTCCTCACTTCTCTCTCTCCTAGGGCAGCAGGAAAGCTACATGAGGGGTCCAGTGGGAGATTCAAGTGGGTCCTTGGTGAACCAACTCAACACAGAAGACTGACTCTTTATTTCCAGCGTGAGAGCAGCTGCACCTCACCAGAAACCCCAAATATGCTATCGGAAGCTTGGATAGCACCTCCTACAATCCCTCCCCCTTAGGTGTGCTAGGGGAGGTCTCATTGACTTTCTGACTCCACCTTCTCCCAGACCATGTTTCCTGTCCCAGGATGTTTAGGTAAATTGGGCTTTCTCAGCAGATTTGCCTGTCCTTTCTTCCCAGACTCTCCCCAAGCCAGCTGGCACGCTCCTCCAAGCTCAAAGAGAAAACAAAAAACGCGGAGGGCTAGGATAATCATGGACCTCAGATGGACCTCAGGGTGCACTGGATTCAGGAATGGGAAGTCTGGGATATTACAGACACAAGGTGTGTGAGTCTGTGAAGCATGGGCTACCAGGGTTTAGGCGATAGGGACCTGGGAACCACACATCCAGTAAACACGGGGTTTGGGAACACTGCAGCACAACAAAGATTTCAGGGATCACCACAGCTGCCAGCCCCATGGGGCGGGGTCCCGCCCACAACTTCTGACTTCCGTGTCAGACACCCAAAATTCTTCCTCTTGCAAGAACCACTTCTGTCACTGTCTCACCAAATCGATGTCCAGACACCTCCTGCCCTGCAAGCCCCTGAAACAGCCTGTGATTTTAAAACACAGATCACCTTTCCTCCAGTCTCTAAGAATAGTTTCATTATTTACTTCTTTTTAAACATTTTTTATTTAATTCCCTTTTTTGAAATATATATAGATCACAAAAAATGTTTTATTAAAAAACATAACAGGTTCCCATATACCCCACACTCCACCCCACCCCACTCTTCCCATATCAACAACCTCTTTCCTCATTGTGGCACATCCATTGCATTTGGTGAATACATTTTGGAGCACTGCTGCACTGCATGGATTACAGTTTACGTTGTAGGTTACACTTTCCCCAAGTACACTCAGTGGATTATGGCAGGATATATAATGTCCAGCATGTCTCCCTGCAATATCATTTAGGACAACTCCAGGTCCCCAAAATGCCCCCACATCACATCTCTTCTTCTCTCTCCCTGCCCTCATCAACTACCATGGTCACTGTCTCCACATCAATGATACAATTTCTTCCACTGCTAGAGTCACAATAGTTCTATAGTACAATACCAGTAAGTCCACTCTAATCTATATTTTATTACTGCATCCTGTGGACCCTGGGATGGTGATGTCCACTCCATCTCCAAATTAAGAGGGAACTTATATCCCACATGGCTGATGGGTGGGATTCTCTCGCTTGCAGTTGTAGATGCTCTCGGTTCCCTGGTGTGGTGGTTGACCATCCTCACCTCCCTGTTAACTGACCTTCGTAAGTCCAACGAACTGGAGAGTAGGAACTACAACTCTGCTGAGGCTCAGCGCCCAGCTGGCACATGGACAGTTCCAAGATTCAAGTCTCTGGAGCATACACCAATCCCAGCATCAACCACAGGTTCAGTAAAAGTGACAGAAGAGGCATGTGTAGAAAGGTCACGTCTGAGTCCAACTCCATTACACTCAGGAGCACAGATTACAAAGTAGGGTCCACTGGCAAGGCACTGAACTCCAGAGCCATCTGCCATGACCGTAGAACCTGTTTGTCTCTGTAGCTACTAAGTCCTCATAAAAAGTCTCTTCAAAGCACTGTAGGCATTTTCTATCAAACATCCTCACAATTCCTCCAAAAAATACCCCATACCCATATATAAAACCATTCCAGCATTTTGGTAATTGCAAAAGCACTTTTCCACTCTCTGGTACCAAATTCTCTTCCCATATCTGCCTCAGGCTGGGATAAATCTCATCTCTCTCCCAGGGCTCATTTCTCTCTGGGCTCAGCTGCTCTGCTCTCTCCACAAGGTCAACTATAAACTATCAGGCAAACGGCTCATCTCTCTCCCAGGGCCTCTGCTGTGTCTAATGGAGCCTTCTCTCTTACTTCAGGTATCTGCTTCTCAGTGTATTTACTTCCTGGGGCTCCAGAATCAAAATTTGAACTTTCTCCTTTGCCATCTCATTTTCTCTGTGAGTCCCCAACCACCAAGGGGGTAGGGACTCAACATCCTACTGATATGGCCCAGTCACAGCCCTGATAATTATTTAATCAAGTAAAAGTGAAACCTCCAACTCCAATACAATCTAATACACCCAGAGGGACAGACTAGTTCACAAACATAATCCAATCTCTATTTTTATAATCCATAAACCGTATCAAACTGCTACAGTGCCTATCTCCATTTCACCTCTGTAGGTAGCCTTGCAGAAACAGTTTTTGCTTTGTTTATTTAAGGAAGTACTGGGGGATTGAACCCAGGCCTTGTACATGTGAAGCAAATGCTCAACCACTGAACTGCACCCACTCCTCAAGAAATAGTTTTAGGAATTATGGTTCTACATCCTCGATCTGGCTGCAGATGGGAAAATGGACTTTGAAGGGATGGAAGTGGAGACAGGGATACCAGTTGGGAGGCTGTTATGGAAATCTAGGTGAGAGAGGATGGTGGCAGGGGTGAAGGTGGTGGCTGTGGAGGTGGAGAGATGAGCCGTATTTGGGAAATATTTTGGAGGTCAGGTCCCCAGGCCTTGGTGTCTGGATATGATGGCTCTAAGGGGAGATAAAGGTGAGGGAAGTAAAAAATGTCACCCTGATGAAAGAGCAGGTTTGGAAGGTGGGGAACAATACCTTCAGTTCAGGTCCTGTTGAGGTCGAGGTCCCTGTGGGATGTCCCCCTGGAGATGTGAGCCAGGAAGATGGATCAATGGGTGTGGCGCACAGGATAGAGGTGTGAGTTTAAGGGGAGATTTGGGAGACAACAGCATCAAGGAAATGGACAGGTGGAAGCCATGCATGCGCATGAGGTCAGGAGGGCTTTTTTTTATTTGTTTGGACATTGATTTGCAGTTTTCTGAATACAAGTGCTTTACATCATTGGTTAATGTTGTTCCTGTCTATTTGAGTTTCATCTGTCATATTTTAATTTCACCAGTCTCTTGATACTTTTAATTATTTTTATTGATATAGTCTTTATTTCTAGACTCTTCCAAGCTTCTCTCTCCTTTCTTTTCTTTTTAGGCTCTAGCACACCCTTAGTCTTTCCTGAAAATCTGGTCTCTTGCTTAGAACTTCTTTCAGTTTCTGTTTATCTGTGAATATTCTACTTTCGCCCTCATTTCTGAAAGACAGTCTTGCAGGATATAAGATTCTTGGCTGGAAGTTTTTCTCTTGTAGTATCTTAAATATATCAGACCACCGTCTTCTTGCCTCCATGGTTTCTGGTGAGAAATAAGCACTTAATCTTATTGGATATCACTTATATGCTATGCATTGCTTTTCTCATGCTGCTTTCAGAATTCTCTGTTTGTCTTTGTCTTTTGACATTCTGATGAGTATGTGTCTTGAAGTTGGTCTATTCAGATTTTTTTGGATGGGCGGTGGAATATAGGAAAGACAGTAGATGATGGAGGATATCAAGATGTGGGGGAAAGGGGATAGTGTAGGTAGTCAAAACCAATTCACACAGAAATGAGGCAACAGAGGATGAGGAAATCCAGCAAATGTGAGGTGTTCCCTGCAGCACCTATTGTAATTAGGTGTAATTAAGATAAAATAAAATAAGAAGAAAATGAGGGACAAGAGAAAAGAGAGGAAAAAAAAGAGAAGAAAGAAAGAAAGAAAAAGGGGGGGTGGGTAAAGAAAAGGGAGGGGAACAAGTAAGGAAAAGAAAAGAAGATAGAGAACACCAACAACAGCAACAACAAAAAAACCCCTAAATAAATGAAAAAAAAAAGACCTTGGGGGATACAATGGGAGAAAAGACTAGGAACTAATGCAATATTAGCAACCAGGACAATAAAAAATAAAAAATTAAAAATTAAAAAAAAACCGCAAACGTTGAGGGCTAGCACAATCAAGGACCTCAGATGGGCCTCAGGGCATGGTGGATTCAGGGATGGAAAGTCTGTGATATTGCAGACTCAAGAGGTGTGAGTCTCTGGGGTGTGGGCCACCAGGGTTTAGGGGACACAGACCTGGCAACCTCAAATCTGGTTAACAGGGAGCCTGGGAGCACCGCAGTGCAACACAGCCTTCAGGGATCTCCACAGCTGGGTGCCAGCCCTATGGGAGAGGTCACATCCGCAAACTCTGACCTATGTGTCCAAAACCCGCAATTTCCCCTCTCACTAGGGTCTCTTCTGTCGCTGTATCACCAGTTCGACTTCAGGACACCTCCCACCCTGCAAGCCCCCGAAACATCCAGTTGGGGGCGCCTCTGTATTGCAGCCATTTTAAGGATGCTGCAGATCCACAGCCAGGCCTAGGGGGTGGGGCTCTAGCTGGAAGCGCTGTATCAGTGTCCGAAACTGAAAATCCTACGCCTCACAAAAGATTCCCCTAATCGGCTTCCAGATGCCTCCCACCCTGCAATCCCCCGAAATAGCCTACTGGTGATGTGTACTGCGAGTGATTTAAGGCCGCTGCAGATCAGCAGTCAGCCTTGGGGGCGGGGCTCTAGCCAGAAGCACTATTATTCGTGTCAGAAATAAAAAATTCCCCACCTCGCAAAAAACTCCCGTCTGTCTCCCCAAATCAGTCTGCGAAGGCCTCCTGCCCTTTTAGCCCCCCAATAGCCCGCTCAGGGCTTATGAATTCCCCAGTACTGCAGAGCCTCCAGGAATCGCCACCGCAGCGCCAGTGCCGCAGTTCCGCCTGGCTCAGGGGGGGGCGTCCTGTGTACAGCCCCTAACTCCGTGTAAGAGAGCCTCAATTTTATCTTTTACACGACTTTTCTCTGTTACCTTCCCACAAAATCGATGTCCAGACACTTCCTGCCATGCAAAATCCTGATACAGCCTGGTCCTGAAGAATTTCTAACACTGCCCAGCCGCTTCTTTGCAGGAGAGACTATCAGGTGCACTCACTCAACCACCCGACATTTGTTTTAACAGCCCATAAACTGAAACAGGGGGAGGGAGTTTAGTTCAGTGATTTCCTACTGTTTTCTCTCCTGATATAAGCATAAACTATATATTTCCTGGGGGTAAACTATACCTCTGGTCCTGTTGGTGTGAGTCCATTTGTAAATAGGACATTTGAAGATGCGATTAGTTATGGTGGGCTCAAACTGAATGATGGTGGGCCTTAATCCAATATGACTGGAGTCCTTATTATAAGCAGAGGAAATTGGACATGGAAGAGAAGGCCATGGGGAGAAGCTCTAAGTCAATGGAGTGTGGAAGAGAAAGGAGAGGGTGTCTCCTTATGAGGGGAAAGCCAAGGAACTCAAGGATTGCCAGTCATCCAGAACTCTACTGACCCTGGTAGGAAGCACGTCTTCTAACTTCACAAACTGTGAACCGATATATTCCTGTTGTTAAGCCAACCATTCGTATGGTATTTGTCAGAGCGCCATGGAAACTAAGACATCTGCCTCTAAACATTTTTATTGTGTCCTGAAAATTGTGACAAGTATTATTTTCATCATTATTCAGCTTGAATATTTTCTAATTCATCTCTTGATGTCATTTTTCTTCTTTGAGCATCAGTTATTTAGAAGTGTGTTGCTTAATTTCTAAACATTTACAAGTTTTTTAGAATCTCATTCTTACTGTTTTCTGTGTTAATTGCATTCTGCTTAGAGAACATACTCTGTAAGATCTCAGTCATTAAAATTTTAAATTTGTTGGGACTTGATTTTTTGACCTAGTATATGGTCTACTTGGTGAACATATTTGCATTTGAAAAGACTATATACTCTATAGATTTGGTATGTAGTGTTCTATAAATTCTGATTCAGTCAATGTAGTTGATAATGTTATTCAGATCTTCTATGTCAGAAGGTCAGCAACATTTTACTGTAAAGGACCACTAAATATTTTAAGCATGTGGGGGCATAGCGTCTCTGTTGCTCCTCCTCCTCCTCTTAGACCATCTTCTTCTTCCTCATCCCCCTCCTGCTCCTTTCCCTCTCTTCTCCTTGTCATTCTCCTCCTCCTATTATTTCTTAATTTCTTCTTCCAACCCACTACAGTGATCAAACATTCTTAGCTTACAGGCTGTACAAAAGCAGGCTGTGGGCTAGAATCAGACTCAAGCTGTGGTTTGCCAACCCCTGTTGTATATCCTAACAGTTTTTGTAGTTTAATTGCCCTAGTAGTTGCTGAGAGAGGGTGTTAAATCTCCAACAGTGATTTTGAATGTATCCATTTCATCTTTCAATTCTATCAAATTTTCTTCTTGTATATTTTAAGCTATATTATTACACACAAATACATTTATGATATGCCTTCCTGATGAACGGCTACCTTTCTTATTATGAAACATTTATATTTATCTTTGATAATAAAATGTTTATTGAAGTCTGATTTATCTGGTAATTGATAAAGCTATTCTAGTTTTTGCTTATTTTGCTTGTATGTCTTTTTCCATCTTACTTCCAACCTGTTTATGTCTTTATATTTTAAATGTGGATCAAGCAGACAGCATGTAGTTTGTTCTCTTTTTCTATCCTGCTAACAAGTCTGCTTTTCAATAGGTGTTGGCAAATCCCCGTTTAGTGTATTTATTGGTTTGGTTCAATTTAACTCTACCATTTTGTTTTCTTTTTTTTCCTGTCCTCTGTCTCTTCCCCCGCTCTGCTGTTTTTGCAGTCTGGGTCCATTCACTGTGTGTGTATCTATTTCTCTTTTTGTTCTTTCCTCTTGCCTTTCTTTTCTAGGATTCTCTGGGATTCCATCCTGGGTACCTCTGATGTGAAGAGAGGTTCCCTGTCAATCATACAGCTCAGTTCCTGGTCTCTGCCGCACTTCACCTTGACTATTCCCTTCATCTCTCTTTTGTTGGGTCATCATCTTACTGCATGACTCACTTGAGCGGGCACTGACTCACTGCATGGTCACTTGGCTCACCACACGGGCACTTGGCTCACCACACGGGCACTCAGCTCACCACGTGGGCACACAATGGGCATTCGGCTCACCGCATGGGTGCTCAGCTCACCACGTGGGCACTTGGCTCACTACATGGGCCCTTGGGTCACTGCGCAGACAGTGGTTCACTGTGCGGTCACTCCTTCTTATCTTTTTCAACAGGAGTTCCCAGGGATCGAACCAGGGACCTCCCAGATGGTAAGCGGAGGCCTTATCACTTGAGCCATATCCACTTCCCTTGTTAGTCTTTTTTAAATCCTTTCTGTTCTTGTTTTTGCTCAACTTAACTGAGGCAAAATTTATGTATGAAAGTTATACAGACCTTCTGTATACAGTTCTGAGTTAGGAGAAAAATATACGGAACAAAAATGAAGACAGAATATTTCTATCACCTTCAAAATTCCTCCTGTGCTTCTTTACAATCAATCCCATCTGACCACATTCTGCCCCAGACCACCAGTAAACTCAATTTCATCAGCATAGATTAAATTTGTGTTTTCTGGACTTTCACATGAATAGATTTGTATAGTATATACTCTTTTGTGTAAACCTTCTTTCACTTAGCATAAGGATTTTGAGATTCTTCCAAGTTGCTGGATATATCAAGTTAATTCCTACTTATTGCCCAGTGATATTCCATTGTATGGATGTACAGATTGTTTAACCATTCACCTGCTTATTGGACATTTGGGTTGCTTCCAGGTGGGGATTATTTTTTAATAGAGCTTATATAGAAATTGATGTACAAGTCTGTGGGTGGATATATTCTTGCATGTGTGTATTTTTTTAAAGGAGGTACTGGGGAATGAACCCAGGACCTAGTAAATGGGAAGCAGGTGCTCAACCACTTGAGCTATGTCTGCTTCCTGGACATGTGTTTTCAATTCTCTTGGGTAAATAACCAGAAAAGGGATTGCTGGGTTATACGGTAAGTGTAAGTTTAGCATTATTTGAAATTGCGAAGTGCTGTTTCTCTTTAAAAAAAAAAACTTTATAAAAAGAAACACTCCCCCTTCCCTGATAAGCTCTAACCTGTTTTCTGTCTCTGTCAATTTGCTAATTTCATCTCTGGTAGGTGATATCAAACAATTTTTGTTCTTACGTGTCTTGCTTGTTTCAATGAGCATTATGATTTCAAGGTTATTCCATGTTACAGCAGGGAACTCAGAACTTCAGTTTTCTTTTGGCTGTATAGTATTCATTATGCGTATGTACCACATTTTGTTTATCCATTCATTTGTTGATGGACGTGGGTTGTTTCCAGCCTTTCACTATTGTGAATAATGCTGCCATAAACACTGGTGTACTGGTACCTGTTTGCGACCCTGTTTTCAATCTCTTTGTGTATATACCTATAAGTGAGATTGCTGGGTCAAATGGTAATTATATATTTAACTTTTTGAGGAAGAGCCATATTACTTTGCACAGTGGCCGCACCATTTTACATGCCCATCAACAATGTACTAGAGTTCCAGTTTCTCTGCATCCTCTCCAACACTTGTTATTTTCCACTTCTAAAATAACAGCCAAACTTGTGGATGGGAAGTGATGTCTTATTGTGGTTTTATTTGCATTTCCCTAATGGCTAGTGATGTTGAACACCTTTTCATGTGCTTACTGGTCATTTATATAACTTCTTTGCAGAAGTGTCTATTCCAGGCCTTTGCCTGATGGGGTTGTTTGTCTTTTTGCTGTTGAGTTGTGGGGGTCCTTTATATATTCTGGGTATTAAACCCTCATCTGACATATGGTTTGAATCATTTTCTCTCATTCTATGGGTTATCTTTTCACTCTCTGGATAATTTCCTTCAATGCATAAAGCATTTAATTTTGATGAAATAAAATTTACCTATCGTTTCTTTCATTGCTCATCCTTTTGTGTTATATCTAGGAATCCAGTGCTGAATCACAGATTGTGAATATTTGCCTCGTGTTACCTTTTAAGAGGTTTATAGTTCAGCCCGTATGTTTAGGTCCTTCATTCATTTTGAGTTAATTTTTGAATATCGTGTGAGGTAAGGGTCTAATTTCATTCCTGTGCTGGTCAATATCAAGTTTCCTCAACACTATTTGTTGAACAGATTGTTCTCTCCCCACTGTATGTACTTAGCACTTCTTTTAAAACTCTATGGCCATAGATGTGTACATCGAATTCTGGACTTTCTCTTCTGTTCCACTGATCTATTTGTCCATGTTCATGCCAGTTCCATGCTGTTTTGATTACTGTCACTTTGTAATACAATTTGGAATTGGAAGTGTGAGTCCTTCAACTCTATTGCAGGTCCAAATAAATTTGAGGATCATTTTTTTCCATTTCTGCAAAAAAGGCTCCTGGAATTTCAATAGGGAATGTGTTGAATTTGTCCATTGCTTGAAGCTATATTGACATATTAAGAATGTCAACTATTCCAATCCATGAGCATGAGATATCTTGCCCTTCATTTAAGTCTTCTTAATTTCTTTCAGCAATGTGTTGTGATTTTCAATATATAAGCATTTTGTATCCTTAGTTAAATCCATTCTTTGATACTTTATTCTTTTACATTCTATTGCAGATGGAAATGTTTCCCTAATTTTCTCCAAAGTAGTCTCGATTGTGGTGATAGGAATTTACATTCCAGTTCTCAATGTACCAGGTTTCCTGTTTTTCTACATCCTCTCTTTAACTATTCTTATATTTTTCAATTTTGTTCTTTTTCAAGTTGCTTTGCCTCTTCTAGGTTCTTTGCATTTCCACATACACACTGGAGTTTCCTCATCTTGTCATCATCTATAAAATGTATTTTTGTAATGTAAATAGAAAAAAACCTTAAATAAAGGGTCAACTCAGACCAGCAGAATATCTCAGCCCATGTAGGATCATGTGTTAGAAACTGTTTTCTGACCTTGAATAAAAGGGCAAAACGGCAAAGACAAATGAGTTTATACTCCTCAGGAGGACCCCAGAAACAGTCAAAGTGGATACATCCATCCACAGGTACTGGTTCTCCTGAGGGCTACAGAGGCCCACAGGGATATGGTCATGGCAGATGGCTCTGGAGCTCAGTACCATGTCAGTGGGCCCTACTTTGAATTTTTATCCCTGAGTGTGATGGTGTTAGACTCAGATGTGACCTTTCTACACATGCCTCTTCTTTTTTACTGAACCTTGGGTGGTTGGTGCTAGCATTGGTGTATACTCAGGAGACTTGAATCTCTGGACAGCCCACGTGCCATTTGGGTCCTGAGCCTCAGCAGAGTTGCTGCTCCTACTCTCTGGTTCATTGGACTTATGAAGGTCAGCTAACAGGGAGGTGAGGGTGGTTAGTCACCACACCAGGGAACTGAGAGTGCCTACAACTGCAAACTGGAGAATTGTTTCCATCATCCTTGTGGAATCTAAGCCCCCTCTCGAAATAGAGGTGGAGTGAACATCACCATCCCAGGGCCGAAAGAATGGAGGAATAAAATATGGATTAGATTGGTCTTACCGATATTGTACTATAAAACTTTTGTGACGACTAATAGAAATTGTATCATTGACGGGGAGAAAGTGGCCACGGTAGTTGCTGAGGGCAGGGAGTGGGAAGAAGAGGTGTGACGAGGGGGCATTTTTGGGAGTTTGGAGCTGTCCTAAATGATAATGCAGGGTCAGATGCTGGACATTATATATCCTGCCATAACCCACTGAATGTACCAGGGGAGAGTGTGAACTACAGAGTAAACTATTATCCACGTGGGAAAAATGTATTTTTATTGGGATTGCATTTAATTTATAAAATAGTAGGTGAGAATCTTAACAATATTTGGTCTTCCAATCAATGAACATCCTATATTTCTCCATCTATATAGGTCTTCTTTAATTTCTCTTAGTAATATTTTGTAGTTTTTCTGTAAAGTGTTTCCAAATATTTTGTTAACTGCATCACTAAGTATTTCATGTGTTGGGATGCTTTTGTAAATGATACTGATTTTTAAAATTTAATTTCTCAATTCTTTGCTACTAGTACCTGGAACTACAATTGACTTTTGTATATGGATTTTGTATGCTGTGACCTTACTAAATCAACTTACTTGTTTTGGGATTTTTTTGGTAGATGATTTAGTATTTTCTACAAACACAAATATGTCATCTCTCAATGTTATGTTTATTTTCTAATTTGTATGACTTATTTCTCTTCTTGCCTAGGAGCTCCAGGAAAATGTTGATTAGAAGTGGTGAAAGTGAACCCCCATGCTTTGTTCCCAAACTTAGCGGGAAGAAATTCAGTCTCTATCAATAAGTGTAATATTATTAATAGCTGTAGGATTTTGTAGATGCCCTTTATCAAGTTGCGAAAGTTCCCTAATTTTCTGAGAGTTTTTTTTTTATTATCATGGATGGTTGTTGAATGTTGTCAAATATTTTTCTGCATCTATTGTAATAATTATATTGGTTTTCTCCTTTATTTTCTTAAGATGGTGAATTGCACTGATTGATTTTTCAGTACAAAACCAACCTGTCCTTCTTGGGATAAATCCTACATGGCCAGAATGGTAGCTTTTTCTATATTACTGGCATTAATTTTCTGTTTTTTCTTGACGTTTTTGTGTCTAAGTTTATGAGGGATCTTGGTCTGTGGTTTTATTTTACTAACTCCACCGGCGGGCTTTTTGTTGTTGTTTTTTGTATACAACTTTATTGAGCTATAGTTCCTATACTGTACAATTCATGCATTTAAAGTGTAAAATTCAATGTTTTTTAAAGCTCTGTTCACAGATATGTGCGTCCATCACCACAATCAATTCTAGAAAATTTTTATCACCCCCAAATGAAACCCCCTACACTGCCTTACCCCGCCCCCCTCAGCACTTTGCCCGTACCCCCGGCGCTAGGCAACCACTGCTCTACTCTCTATATAAATTTCCCTGTTCTGCACATTACAGATGAATGGAATCGTATATGTGGTGTTTTTTGACTGGCTTCTTTCCCTTAGTGTAACACTTTCAAGATTCATCCATGTCGTGGCATGTATCAGTACTTCATTTCATTTTATGGCCTAATAATATTCCATTGTCTAGATAGACCACATTTTGCTTAAACTTTTGTCAGTTTAATATTTGGGTTGTTTCCACCTTTTGGTACTCTCAGCCTGATTTTCGTATTATGTAATGCTGGCCTCATGAAATGGGTTGGGAAGTGTTTCTTACTCTGCTTTCTGGAAAAGTTCGAATAAGATTGACACTATTTCTCCCTTAAATATTTAATAGTATTCACTAATAAAGTCATGTGGGTTAGGAGATTTCTGTTCAACTTTTAAAATTGATTCATGGCTAGTCAGGTTTTTTCTACTTATTCTTGATTCAGTTTTGGTAATTTGTAAATGAGATTCCAGATTGATGGATTTTTTTTATTGCTTGTCCATTTTACATTTTATTCATTTCTGCTCTTCATTACTTCTTTTCTCCTACTGATTTAGGTTTTGATTTGATCATTTATATCTGGTTTTCTGCACTATTATTCTATCAATTACAGAAAGAAGAACAGGAAAATGTCCATTTCTGATAATGCCTTTTGTTATTTCTCCTTTCTTTTCTGCCAGCTTTCCCCCATGTATTTTGAAGCTCTGTTATTGGGTGCATGCAAGTTTAAAGTTATTGTGTTTTCTTCATGAACTGACCCCTTATCTCTAGGTGTCCTTCATTCCATCATATTCCTTGTCCTGAAGCAAGGATGGTAAATAAGAGAGTATACAGTGAACTTAACTTTGGATAGGATGGGGGAGTCCTCTTGCACTGAGGCAGGAAATAGGCAAGGATGATTACCGATGTACCTAGGTATGAAGATGTGCTATGTAGATGGACTTTGCCTGATGATCAGAGAGGTGAGGTGGGACACATCAGAGGGCCTTGTGCTCCATAAAGAAGTCTTTGGAGTGGACTCTGAGTGAGATAGGAGCATCTGAAAAGTTCAGAGCAGGAGAAGGATGGCACCTGACTGATGTCTTATCACTCATCCTGAGTTGGGGTTCTGCTAATTGATGATGGTGAGGTAATGGGGCATTTCAAATACTCGCCATGTCCAGGGTCACTTACTTAGTTAAGACTTGCTGAGGGATTGACTTTGATAGTCCTCAGGGTGTGTGTGAAGTGTCAGCTCAAGGTCCATGAACTCCTTCTTGGTTTGTGAGCCTATGGGGTTGCCATGTTCATTCTCTAAGCCTTTTCCTTACCACTGGCCTCCTGACCCTAAACTCAATTCTCCAGGCCTGAATGTGGTTCATTTAAGTATGAAACCAGCCTTCTTTGATTTTTAGACCTCCCTCATCCCAACTCCCCCTTGTAAGTTGGTACTCCAAACCCAGACCCTCATGTGACTCTGAGATTGACCCTATAGGACAGGTTTCCATGAATGGTTGGGGTTCAATCTCCAGGCAGCAGGAGAATATGACCCTAGTGTCCCAGTTTCTATGAAGGTCTGACACAGAGAGGAGTTGCAGCCCCTTCTCTTCATTATCTTCTTGCTGGACTACATAGTGGCTTTGGTTGGGAACCTGGGCATTGTGAGCCTTATTGTAATGGACTCTCAAATCCATACTCCCATGTAGTTCTTCTTGGTCAACCTCTCACTGCTTGATGCTGTCTGTATCTCCAACACCGTGCCTCAGGTTCTGGAACAGCTGCTGGCTCCAGTGCGGACCATCCTCTATGGTGCTTGTCTTACCCAGATATTCTTTTTACATTTCCTGGCAACCTGGGAGTGTTTCCTGCTCACAGCTATGGCCTATGTTGGCTCTGCAGCCATCTGCCAGCCACTGCACTATCTAGTCCTCATGGGCCACCAGACCCAGATAGGACTTGCTTCAATCTCCTGTCTGCTTGCCTTGGCCACTGCCCCCCCCCCCCCCACCAGCCTTGCAGCTCTACTCAAGTTCTGTGGGCCTCGCCTCATCACCCACATCTTCTGTGGCCTCCCTCCACTCCTCACACTCTCTTGTTCCAGCACACATGGTTATGAACTTGCCCTCTTCTTCTTCAGTTTTGTGGTAGCTCTTGTACCCCGTGTCCTGGTGGTGATCTCCTATATACATGTCGAAGCTGCTGTTCTCAGGATTCACTCCGCTGACGGATGAAGCCTTTTCACCTGTGGTGCTCACATCACTGTGGTCTGTATTTTCTACCTCATGTCTGTCCTCCGCTCCACCCTTCCCAGCTCTGCACACTGTGGTTCGCAAGATCGGGTGCTCGCTGCGCTGTATGTGGTACTTACACCCATCATCTATAGCAGGAGAAACAAGGACATGAAGAGGGCCTTGTTCAAGGCGCTTGGAAAGGAAGGTGCCTCCTAGACCTGGTCACATCAGTTAAAGGTCCCCTCCTCTGCAGTGAAGCTGGACATGCAGATGCCTCCTCGGAGGTGGATCCAATCACACATGAATTTTTTTATTTTAATGTTCCATGTGCTGAAACCTATTTCAAGTACAAGGGTCAAATATTTCTGTTCCATTTTAGGGGTCTAAAATATTGTTTATTGTTATTGTGTTCGGCTCGTGGAAATAACATATGTTCACTGGATAAGTTAACTAATGACAGAATCTTATGAAATGACAAAAAATACCCTCACTACCCAGAGTGAATAACTGTTCATATCATGATGCTTTTCCATTATGATTCTTCGCAAACAATAAATATGTGTGCATGTATATTTAAAGCAGGAAGACACAATTGTAATCATGATGTACTTACTGTGCTGTATGCTTATATTTTTTAATTTTTCTTACAAAGTATTATGTACTTGCAATAAAAACATTCATACTTTGCACAAAGGTGTGAGTTATTCATAGAAAGGAAGAATTTCTCATAATCGCAGTTCATGCACTAAAGCTATTAACAATTTTGTGTATTCTTCCAGATTTTTCACTAGAATCTATTAACATGCATTTTTAATATTTTATTGACATAAATAGGATCATATCACATACTAAATTAGCCCTTTATAATTCTTAGTCCATGAATTGCATGTTCCTGTCATTTGTCCAATTTTCTACTGGGTTTTCTGTCTCTTATGTATTGATTTATTTTTTCAGGTACTAGGGTTGGGGACTGAAGCTGGGACCTCATGTATGTGGGAAGCCGGTGCTCAACCACTGAGCCACATTGGTTCCCCTGAAATGTTCTTTTTCATTTGTTTGCTTGTTGTTTGTTTTTCTGGTTGTTTTGCTTTGTTTTGTTTTGCTTTTCTTAGGAGGCATCAGGAACCAAACCTCAGAACTTCCTCTGTGGGAAGCAGGCCCCCAACTGCTTGAGCCAGATCTGCTACCCTGTATTTATTTATTTGCTTATTTATTTATTTCCCCTCCCTTGTGGCTTGCTTGCCGTCTGCTCTCTGTGTCCATTCCCTGCAAATTCTTCTGTGTCTGCCTATCTCCCTCTGTTTCATTATCTTGCTGTGCCAGCTCTCCATGGGCTCGGGCCAGCTTGCCTTCACAAGGAGGCCCTGGGACATGAACCCAGGGCCTCCCATGTGGTAGACAGGAGCCCAATTGATTGAGCCACTTCCCACCTGTATTGATTTTTAATAGTTCTTTGCACTTTAGAGATATTAGCTTTGGCTTCCTATTTGTGTTACATTTTTCCCACTCTCTTGTTGTGGCAGTTTGATATGATTTATGAATTCAAAAAAGAGATATTGATTATGTTTGTAAACTGGTCTGTTCCTCTGGGCGTGATAGCCCTTTGATTGTATTAAACTCAGAGGTTCCACTTTTACTTTGTTCAATCAAGATTAGGGCTTTGGTTCCACTAATCTTGAGCCCCGCCCCCTTAGTGGGCTGATAAAAGAGACTCTCACACGGAAATAGGTACCCAGAAGAAGAACACAGAGGAAGAGAGAAGGGTCCATAGACACAGGAGAGGATCCTGTGGCCCCAGGAAGAAAGTTGAGCCATTTGGCTGATACTTTGCAGCTGATGTTATGAACAGACCAGAGCAGTTGAACCAGGAAAGAAATGAGCCCTGGGAAGAGAGCTGAGCCCTATGCCAGCCTACAGCTGAGATGAGAAGAAGCTGGACCCACAGAGCCTTACAAGGGGAGAGGAAGGCTGAATCTTCGCAGATGTCGCCACCATTTTGGGTCAACACGAGACAACAGACTTTGGCTGAGAGAGTCCCTCTTATGTATCTTGAGTTGGTCTCTTTAGGGCCTTGTAACTCTAAGGTTCTACCCCAAATAAATACCCTTCATAAAAGTCAACGGATTTCTAGTATTTTACTTCAGCAACCCCTTGGCTGACTAATATGCTTGTTGTCTTTTCATTTTATTTCTGATATTTTCTTCCATAATGAAGTTTAACATTTTAATGTAATTAAATGTTGGTTTTTTGGGGGCTCTTGGATTTTGTATCATGCTTTGCTATATGACTCACAAAGAGTCATCCTAATGGTTTCTCAATTTGATGTTTTTGTGGTGTTTTCTGCCATAAGTAAGTCTAATAGTTCTAATACTCAGTGATTGATTACTTCTGGGTTTTGTATCACTCCTAAAATTCCTTCATCAAAGTTTCCATCTATTATTTTTATGTTTTCACATTTTCTGTTTAACTGTATGGTTTCTTCCCATTTAAACTTTTGATACTTCTGGAAACGAATTTTGTTGTAAAATACAAGATCAGGGTCAGCTTTATTTTTCTTCTGACATGAAGAAGCCAATTTCTTTCACCCTCGTTCTTTGTGTGCTCTGGTTCAATTCCGGTTTCACCCTGGCTTCCGACTCTGCCTTCTGCACTTTGTCTTCGATCAAGACTCTGACTTGTACCGTTAGGACAGAACTCTTGGTACCATGGATGGTCATGTCCACCTTCTTCCCAGAACAAGGGACTTGTGCTGGATTTTAGATATCAACTGTTCAGGCATATATCTGGACACCTCCCCACCTTCACCCACTCCCCTCCTTCACTCTACTACATGGTAGGGTGAGGGTCCCTCATTCCCTGACCACAGAACGTGTTGTCATCATAGGGACCTTGTAGATATGTCATAGAGAAAACTTGTGGCTCCAGCAAAATGATCAACGAAATAACCTGAAAACCCTCCCTGGTAATGCCAGAAATGTGTACATCTACGTGTATGTGTGTGCAGAAAATCTCTTTACACAAAGCACAAATACAAGTGTGTTCATGGCAGCATTATGTATAAGAGTAACGAAAACAGAAAAGTACAGAAATGCTCAAGTACCCCCCATGCCCACAAGAGTGCTCTTGTCCTTTGGTCATCCTCAACTTCCTTTCTGTCATCATCCTCCTGTCCTCACATCTCTTCCTGCACCTGTAGGGCTTGAGAGCTGAGCCAATCACTTTCTCTTCAGGAACTTTGAAACTGGAGCGACACACTAAGGTAGAGAGTGACTGGAGCTTAGCTGAGAGCAACTCCTTGGAGGGAAGCAGTCTACGTTTCCGCTAAGGCAGTTCCCCAGAGGTGACCTGGTCCCCGTGTTTCCGATGCCTAGCTACTCAACTCTTGAGTCCACTTCTGTGAGCAGCTTCCCATCGCTTCAAGAAACCACCTTAATTAGTCAGAGCCAGTTTCATTGTTTAAAACCAATGAGTGATAATTTACACAGAAATAAGCAGTGGACAGTGGGTGTCAAGCAACAGACTCGGGAATGCATGGGTGCTTTGGGTGATTAGCAATTAGCTCCTGAGTCAATGTAGAGGAAGGAGGACAGCCTTTTCTAGGGGAAAATAAGGATACTGGTCCTAGAAGAAGGGGAACATATGCTAGGTGAAAAAACCAACAGGCATCCTCTACAGAAGTGCAGACAATTCATCAAAGTCCAAATCCATTTCCACTGCTTGATAAGAATAAGAGGAGAGGTTATTCCTTAACCTAGCAGAGCAGAATATTATTTTCCAAAGTGAACATATATGTTGAAAGTATTTCTTTCGAAAGTTAATACATACTTGACGAAGATGTTTAATCCACATGGAACTCTGAAATGTTAAGAGTGCAAAGTTCCCTTCCTTAAGGTTACTGTCTAGAGGTAACCATTGTTGACAGTGGAGGTGGTTCATTCCAGGTAGTTACTTGGCATATTCTCACGTGTTCACGCAGAGAGGATTTTGCTAAAATAGAAACATGCCACATCCCAGACAAGAGTCTTCAACTTGCTGTAATCTTTCTCTGTTACTACCTAGCCATCCTCCTTACACTTTCTGTAGTATTTGCATACTATCCCACCAGGATGGAGGTACTGCAATTTACTGAACCTTTCCTGGGCTGATGCACATGTACATGGTTTTCAATTTTTCACTATGACAAATGACACTGAAATTCACACCCTGGTCCATTCAGCCCTATGTGCATGTTCAGGAGTTTCTCTAGGATAGATTACAAATGGTGGGTCAAAAGGTATACATATCTTGAATATTAATAGATAATGCCAAGTTAATGTCCAGAAAGATTTTAATAACATTCCAACTGACAGGCTATAAGATTCCTTGTTTCTAACGACAGCCTTGCCAAGCACTGGATCTGGTCAATTAATTAAATTGATGCAATACCAGAAGCTGCTCTGTTCCCAGTGAGCAACCCCTAAAAGTATAATTTGAAAGGCTCAAACCATTTCTAACTAAGTTAGCATCCCAGAACAAAGCTCAAGAATATATTTTATCCGGGACCCAAAGTAAAATACATGATGTCTGGCACCCAATCCAAAATGACCTGGTAAGCAGAAAAGCAGGAAAACCCAACCTATAATGAGGGCAGAAATGAACCAATAAAAGGCATGCAGGTTGGAAAGAAGTAAAACTGCCTTCATGGGTGGACATGATCCTCTATGTAGAAAAGCCCATGGAAATTTATAAAAGAGCTACTTAGAATTAATGAGTGTGTTTAGCAAGGTAGCAGGATACCAGATCTGTTAGAGAAAGCTAAATTCCCCCTCTCCCAAACACTTAAGCAATTGAGTCAACATTTTCCTTCAATTACCTGAAACAAGGCCTGTCAGCCACAAAAATTCCCATCTCAGTGTTTGTAGTGTTATACCTGTAGTATACAAAAGCAGTTATGAAGATAAAGTAATCCAAACTGTTGAGTGCAATTAAATCTGAATAACAGAACACAGTTATTTTCCTTTTCTTTCATTTCCAAAACTATCTTTAATTACCTTGTACTACTCGAATATGTGAACCCCAGAACCTTTCCATCCCATCTGACGACAGAGGCAAGAAAATCTAGCTGCGCAGTAGTTGCAAAGGAACTCAGGCAGGGAAGAGTAGCAGGTTTATTCTTTTCTGTGGAATCAGTTAAGCTCCAAAGAAAACAAATGGGCCCTGAGCCCCCAAGGACGTAAAGGCAAACAATTAAGCCCTGATAATGAAGTGGCACCTGTTGTAGAATTCAGTCTCCCAGGGAAGGACACCAAGTCAGGCCTCAGTCGCCTTTTCCACAGGAGGCTGAGAGGAAACCGGGAGGTGCACAGGGCCGCGTGGTGCGCGCCACCACGGAGAGCTGATGGACACAGGCGGTGCTGGAACCAGGGGGCCTGAGGGCTGCAGCCATCGGTAGGCTAAAGCCAGGGAAAGAGGACATCGTGAAGGGCGTCACCCCGCTTCTTTCTCGCTCTGCAGGCTCAGGCTGCAATGGGCCCTGTCCATCAGGCCTGCTCCTCGGTGCTACCCACAGGTGTCACCAGGACTCGGTTGCAGCGTCCTGGGGCGCAGCTTGGCCCCGAGGACCTGCCACCAGCGCCACCCCCAGCCCAGCCCCTTCTAGAACTGACACAGGCGGGACACTGGGGGGCCCCGTGAGGTCCTTGGGGACCGGCCCTCGGGGTTGGGCACCTGGGGCAGGGACCGACGGGCCAGAGCCACCTCCACCTCCGTGGGGATGGCAAAGGCAGGGTGAGGGTGCGGGCGGGGACACGGGCGGTTAAGGCAGCACCGTCTTTGGCGTGGCCTGGGCCTCCTCCCGCTTCCTCAGGGGCCTTCCCGCCCCTCGTGCCCCTGCCCCGGCCAGGCCCCCGGGGCAGGCGCTGCCCCCTTTCCGCCTCCGCCTCCTGGGCTGAGCCCCCCGGCTCCCGGCCCGGCCCCCCTGGCCTGCTCTGGCTCCCGGGCCTCGGCGGCTGCTCGGGGAACACAATCCACCCGCCCCCCTCCTGGCCTCAGCCTGAGGGTGCACTGTGCCCATGGCCGCCCCGGCCCCCTGTGCCACCAGGAGGGACCCCCTGGCGCCCTGGGCCTCGGTATGGCCCGCCGCATCGCCTGCGCCTCCAGCCTGCCTGGCGGGCACCTGGGCCTGGAGTTCCCTCGCAGAGACCAAGAGGGGTGCGAGCGCCCACCCAGGGCGTAAGGAAGGCGCCCCCAGCGGCCCCTACCCCCTTCAACCTCACCCCGCGCGGGTGCCCCGCCGCGTGCGTGCGCCTGCGCGAACACGCCGTGCTGCGGCCTCGGAGGACCCGGCGGCCAGACCTTGGGGTGCAGGTGACTGCGGGGGGCACGTGAGGGTTGGGAGGACACGTGAAAGTGGGGCATGTGACAGGTGGGATCAGGTGACTTCGTGGGCAGTTTACGTCTGGGCACACGTGACTGCTTGGGACAGGTGATCCAATGGGGCACTTGATGGCGAAGGCACGTGCTACATGGGGCATGTGACCGCGGGGGGCAGGTGACGCAGGGGCACGTGACGCCCTTGTGATGGTGGTGGCACGTGACGGGGTTCACGTGACCGTGCGGGGGCACGTGACCATATGGGGCACGTGACCATGTGGGGCACGTGATCGCGGGGGCCGCCTCCGGCCTGGCCAACCCCAGTGCCGGCTTCTGCCTGTCGCCCGGTCACAGTGAGGTCCGGGAGTGAGTCGGGGAGACGGCCTGTAGGTGGGGGGCAGAGCCGTCCCTCCCGTGCTGCAGCAGCCAGGGTGGAGTGTGGCAGTGGCGCTGCGGGTGCTGGGGTGGCCTGGGGCCAGGCTGGCAGCCCCCTCCTCCAGCCCTGGGCTTGGGGCTCGGGGCCTGGGGAGGGGCCTCCCGGCGCCACAGCGGGCCCGGCCCTCCGGGCAGCTTCCCGACGCCATCCCTCCTCCCCCGGGAACAAAGTCCTGCAGCTCTGGGGGGGGGGGGGGAGCGGAGGTGCCCGGGGCCCTGACCTGGGAGGTGGCCCTGTGTCTGCTGGCCTGCTGGGTCCTGGTCTACTTATGGGTCTGGAAGGGGGTCAGGTTGATAGGAAAGGCCAACCTGGAGGTGGCGGGGACGGCCTGGCCTCCGAGGGGAAACGTTGCCATGTTTGGGCCCGAGGGGGGGGGGGTCCTTGAACTCAGGCCACTTGTCCCCTTCCCGTGGCCGTCGCAGCCTTGTCTGGCCTCGGGTGCACCTCCCCCTGCCTAGCTGCAGGGCCCAGCTGCCCCTGTCCTGGGAGAGAGGCCTGGCCCCGTTGTTCCCTCCTCTGTACCGGGCCCCGACGCCCCCTCCTTTCTCGCTGCTGGGGTCTGTTTTGACTCACCGTCCAGGACTCCTCCCTGGGTGCCCACTGCTTATGGATGGGGGGCTGGTCAGCGCTCACTGGGGCTCCTCAGGCTCCTTCGTCTGGGTGGGACTGGTCTGCCCTGGGGTCCCCAAGGGGAATCTCCACATGTCCCTCCCTGGGAGCCCATGCCAGGGTAGGGAGACAGAGGGACGGGCAGGTAGAGGGTTGAGAGTCCCAGGGTGCGGCCGGCCTGGACAGTGGGGCCCCAGGGAGGCTCATCTCAGCAGGGTCCCCAGAACGGGTGCCTGCTCAGCTGGTGGCCTGACTCGGGAGCAGGGGGTGCTGGCCTGTTCCTAGCTGCCTTTTCCAACCTGATGCCCCACTTCCTGGAGGGCCCAACAGTGTCCTGGGAGGGACGCGATTGTCAAGGCCCTTCCCGCCCCACACCTGCGCTGCCCACAGACACCCGCCTCGGGCACCTCACCTGCCCCTCCCCTCACGTTTCTGCCCCACGCTGCCCCTCGGGGGTGACACACCCGACAGACACGCAGCCCTGCCCACCCTGACCCGTGCTGGCCGGGGTGGGGTGCTGTTGGCGGCCGGCCGGGCTTCCTCAGCCTCCCCGCCCGCAGGTCATGTACTTCACGGCCCCCTTCCCCTATGTGGTCCTGCTCGTCCTGCTGGGGCGGACCAGGGCTGGGGCCACGGGAGGAGGGACTCAGCTGCAGGCCCAGGGCCCGGTGGTGGCCCCTAGTCATGAGGCGGTAGCCTCGGGGAGGCGGGGAGGGGTATCCTGCTTCTCCCCACCCCACTTGGCAGCTGGGGCACCGAGAGGTGTGTGACTGCCTCCCGCACGTCCCCAGGGGAACTCCCCCAGTGGCTGTGACCTTGAGGCCAGGGAAGGTCACGGTGCTGATGACTAGCCACGCCCCACTCCCCCCAGTTACTGAGGTTCTCTTCGCCAACCTTGGTAAACAGGGCAGGCCCGGGCAGGGCTGGTTAAGGAGGAGAAGCTGAAGTTGGGGTGCCCCCGCACCATCCCCAGCACAGCGGGGGTCAGCTGGTTCTCCAGGCAGAAAACCTCCAGGTGTGGCCGGGGCTGAATCGAGGGGCCGAGCCGGGCAGAGAGGAGGGGCCCGCGGGCGGTGGAGGCCAAGGTTGCCCCGCCAGGCTGAGCTCCTGCTCCTGGGAAATGCCCAGGAGAGGGCACAGCAGAGCACTCAGGGCCTGAGCTGGTTCTCTGCAGAGTCAGCCGGGGACGTGCTGATGGCCTGGAGGGCAGCAGGGAATGAACTTTGGGCAGTGGCGGGGGCCTCAGCGGGGCTCACGTTCCGTGTGGTGACTGCAGGACTTGTTCCCGGGGGTCGTGTCCACCCCAATAGGACTCCTGATGTGTGCAAACACTTCTCTGTTGAACAGGCCTGCAGGCGCCCTCCTGGCGCTGCCGGTCCCAGGTACTTCCAGGGGTGCCCGAAGATGCTCCAGTGCCTTCCTAAAGCAGCCAAGCAGCCGCAGCCACTCTGGGCTATGGACCTCAATTTTATTTCTTTTTTTTCAGGAGGTTCCGGAGATTGAGGCCAGGACCTCTGCATGGGAAGCAGGTGCTCAACCGCCGAACTCCATCAGCCTCCAGACCCCACTTCTTCCCTTGTTCACTCCGTGGTCCATGAAGCCGCTGGCCAAGGCCTCCTCACACCACTGCCTTGTTAGGGAACGTCAGTGCCAGGCCTCAGCCCTTGCCAAGCCTCAGAAGCTTCCAGCCTGAGGAGCGCCTGCATCCTGCACGGTTCTAGGCGGCAGCAGGGAGAAGGCCTCTCCCAGACTTCGTACCTCACCCTCCAACGGGACCCCCGACAGCTTTATGTGAGACAAGGCTCAAAAACATCCTTCTGAATCATTCCAGAAGCTTCCGCCTCTGAGTCCTTCTCTAGAGGGGCTCCCAGCAGTCCAAAGTGGGGGTGTGGCCCTGTCCCAGCCTTCCACCTTCCTCTTCCTCCTCTCTGGCGCCCTCTCCTCTTGGCCACAGTTGATGAAAACAAAGGCCTTCTGCCATGGACTGGGACATGTGCCCTGGATACCTGTCTTGTTCCCACACCCACGGACTAGGCTTTGGGAAGCTTGCCCAGGTGCTTTGTCCTACCTGTCTTATAAAGTGAGAGAGACCGCCCTAGGAAAGGAGGGGGACACTCCAGGCACCCAGGCTCCCTGAGCGCAGCTGCTGAACAGCAGAGACCAATGGAGTGGAGGGAGAGGCCGGGCCTGGGGGCAGAGGGCACGGGAGCAGCAGGGCTTGGGCACGGACAGAGGTTGGCACTGTGGCCTGGGGCGGGAGCCTGTGGTAGAGCCTGTGGGTGTTCTTTCAGCAGACAGCCCACAGTAGGGTCAGCACAGGGGCGACCCAGCCATCGGGTCCAAAGGAGTGATAGATAGTAAGAGCATGAAATATAAATTTATCATCGAACGTGGCCTTGAATGAGACCAAGGTAACCGAGGCCGTCACCTTTGCCAATCCCTAGACACACCGAAGCTGCGGTAGCTCAGGTGCCACATCCCTCAGGATGATCACGTGTGCTCTTCTCCTTCAGCCTGTTAATGGAGTGTATGGCACTCACTGATTTTCTCATGTTGAACCGCCCTTGAACATCTGGGGTAAATCCCAGTTGGTCATGGTGTATAATTCTTCTGATAGGCTGTTGGATTCTGTTTGCTAGTATGTTGTTGCGGTTTTTTGCATCTGAAGTCAAGTGCTGTTGTTCTGTATTTTTCTTTCTTGTGCCATCTTTTTCTGGCTTTGGTATGAGAGTCATATTGACCTCATGGAATGTGTTAGGACATGTTCCTCCTCTTAAAGTTTTTGGAAGAGTGTGAGCAGGAGCAGTGTTAATTCTTCTTGGAATGTTAAGTAAAATTCAGCAGGGAAGCAATGTGGTCCTGGGAATTAAGTTTTGTTTGGAGCTTTTGGATGACTGCTTCAATCTCTTGTTATTAGTCTGTTGAGATCTTCTATTTCTTCTCGAGTCACTGTTAGTAGTTTGTGTCTTTCTAGGAATTTGTCCATTTCATTTAGGTTATCTAATTTGTTGGCATATGGTCGTTCCTAGAATCCTCTTATGTCCTTTTTTTTTAAAGATTTATTTTTTTATTCCTCCCCCCCACCCCGCCCCAGTTGTCTGCTCTCTCTGTCCATTCGCTGTGTGTTCTTCTTTATCTGCTGGCATTCTTGTCAGGTGGCACCGGGAATCTCTGTCTCTTTTTTTTTTTTTTTTGTGAGTCATTTTTATTTTTATTTTTATTTTCATTTATTTATTTTTTTATTGACTTTGTAATAATATTACATTAAAAATATATATATATGAGGTCCCATTGAACCCTACCACCCCCACCCCACCTCTCCCCCCCCCCAGCAACACTCCCTCCCATCATCATGACACATCCATTGCATTTGGCAAGTACATCTCTGGGCACCCCCGCACCCCATTGTCAACGGTCCACACCATGGCCCACACTCTCCCCCATTCCATCCAGTGGGCCCTGTGAGGATTTACAATGTCCGGTGATTGCCCCTGAAGCACCATCCAGGGCAGCTCCATGTCCCAAAGACGCCTCCACCTCTCATCTCTTCCTGCCTTTCCCCATACCCATCAGCCATCATGTCCACTTTTCTCAATCCAATGCCACCTCTTCTATGTGGACATTGGATTGGTTGTGTCCATTGCACCTCTATGTCAAGAGGAGGCTCAGATTCCACATGGATGCTGGATGCAATCCTCCCACTTTCAGTTGTAATCACTCTAGGCTCCATGGTGTGGTGGTTGTCCTTCTTCAACTCCATCTTAGCTGAGTGTGGTGAGCCCAATAAGTCAGATTGTAGGTGCTGGAGTCTGTTGAGGCTCAGGACCTGGCTATCACATTGTCAGTCCAGAGATTCAAATCCCCTAAATATATCTTTTTGTTGCATCATTTGCTGCATCAGCTCTCCATGTGTGCGGTGTCACTCCTGGGCAGGCTGCCCTTTTTATGTATGGGCAGCTCTACTGGCGCGGTGCACTCCTTGCATGTGGGTCTCCCCTATGCAGCACATCAACACTGTGCATGCGCCAGCTCACTGCATGGGTGAGGTGGCCCTGGGTTTGATCCCTGGACCTCCTATATGGTAGGCAGATGCTCTATCAGTTGAGCGAAATCTGCTTCCCACTTTTAGTCCTTTTTATTTCAGCGGGGTTGCTAGTAATGCCCCCGTTTCATTGGTGATTTTAGTTGTGTCCTCTCTTTTTTTCTTCACCAGCCTAGCTAAAGCTTTGTCGATTTTTCAAAGAACCAACTTTTGGTTTTGTTGATTCCCTCTATGGCATTTAACAATTCTGCATTTCCTTTATCTGTCCTCTACTCTTCGTTATTTCCTTCCTTCTGTTTACTTTGGTTTTAATTTGCTCTTCTTTTTCTAGACATTCCCATTGTGAGGTCTCCGATTTGAGATTTTCCTTCTTTAATGAAGATGTTTGGAACTGTAAATTTATCTCTCATCACTGCCTTTGCTGCATCCTATACATTTCGATATATTATGTTTTCATCTTCATTTACCTCTAGATATTTCCTTATTTCTCTTGTGGTTCTTCTTTGATGCATTGATTCTTTAACAGTGTGTTGTTTAATTTCCACATATTTGCCAATTTTCTACTTTTCCTTCTGGTATCAATTTCTAGCTTCATTCCATTGAGGTCAGAGAAGATGAATTTTGTTTTTTTAAAAAATGTATTGAGACTTGTTTTGCAACCTCACATATGGTCTATTCTGGAGACTGACCCATAGTCAGAAGAGTAGAATTTAGTTTCTGTAGCTCTAGGTGAAATGCTCTATACTTGTCAGTCAGCTCTAGCTGCTTTAGAGTATCCTTCAAGTGTTCTATTTCCTTATTGATCTTTTGTCTGGATGTTCTATCCATTATTGAAAATGATGTATTGGGGAAACGGACTTTGGCCCAGTGGTTAGGGCGTCCGTCTACCACATGGGAGGCCCGCAGTTCAAGCCCTGGGCCTCCTTGACCCGTGTGGAGCTGGCCCATGCGCAGTGCTGATGCGCGCAAGGAGTACCCTGCCATGCAGGGGTGTCCCCCGCGGCCCATGCGCAGTGCTGATGCGTGCAAGGAGTACCCTGCCATGCAGGGGTGTCCCTTGCGTAGGGGTGTCCCCCGCGTAGGGGAGCCCCATGCGCAAGGAGTGCACCCATAAGGAGAGCCACCCAGCGCGAAGGAGGGAGCAGCCTGCCGAGGAATGGCGCCGCCCACACTTCCTGTGCCACTGACGACAACAGAAGTGGACAAAGAAACAAGACGCAGCAAAAAGACACAGAAAACAGACAACCGGAGGAGGGGAGGGGAATTAAATAAATTTTTTTAAAAAATGATGTATTGAAATCTCCTACTATATTGACATAGAACTATTTTTTTCTTCAAATCTGTCAGAATTTGCTTCATGTATTTTGGGGCTCTGTCCTTAGGTGCATGTATATTTATAATTGTTACTTTTGTTTTGGAATCGACCCTTTTTCTGTATATATTGACTTTCTTTGTTCCTCAAAGCAATTTTTGACTTCAAGTCTATGTTTTCAGATATTAATATAGCTACCTTGGTCTCATTTGATTTTCTTTGCATGGTATGTAATTTTGCATCCTTTGTCCTTCAAGCTACTTGTGTCCTTGAATTCGATATGGATATCTTGTACGCAGCCTAGAGTTGCATCATGCTTTTTCATCCATTCTGCAAATCTCTGTCTTTTCACTGGAAGGCTGAGTCTATTGACATTTAAAGTAACTACTAATAATGCAGGACTTTCTTCTGCCATTTTTTTCTCCTCGATCTTTGTAAGTCTTATATCTTTTTCCATCCCTTGAGTCTTCAGTTAATGCCTACATTCATATCCATGCGAGTCTTTTCTAGGGTACCATTTTATGTCCCTTCTGATTTCTTTCTGTATATATTTTTCATGTATTTTCTTTGTTGTTACCATGAAACTTATATTTAGCATCCTAAATCTATAACAATCACATGTGATTTGATACCAACTTAACAAATTGTATCTTTATAAATTTTATTTTATTTTATGTGCAAAATCATACATTTAATATTTCTTTGTATACATTTGCACTTTAGAAGCTATAAGGTGCAAAAAAGTGGAGTTAACAAACCAAAATATAAATACAATAGGACTGACATTTATAAGTACCCATATGTTCACCTTTACTGCAGGGCTTTGTTTCTTTATGCCACTTCAATCATTGTGGAGTGTCCTTTACTTCAGTCTGAATAACTCCCGTTAGCATTGTGTCATCAGCTTTTGTTTATCTGGAAATGTCTTCATCTCTCCATCTCTCCCTCATATTTGAAAGACAGTCTCACCGGATACACTACTTTGGGGGCTTCTGATTCCCACTAGGAAGAGATGTTGTGTCTGATTGCTTTAAAAAAGGCTGAGAAGTTTCCATTTCCACCTGAAATGAATAGGAAGACATTTCCCCCTGCCTCCCTGATAGCAGTAAGACTTACTGGTCTTTTAAATGTTGGCAGCTAGTCTGCACATTGTTGTGCGTTGTTGCCCATCTGAATGTGTTCTTCTCGGAATCACCTCTCTTCTACGTTGCGCTGACGCACAGCAGAGGGCTAGAAACAGACGAGGTCTGTTCACAAGCAGCTAATGGGGAAGTGGGCCTGGTGGAAGAGCAGTGGAGCATGGACTGGCAGAGTGGCAGAGCTACAAGGACATCTGCCTGCTCAGCCAGGGCAGGCCTTTCATGCTCAGGTCTAGGACCTGATGGGAAAGTCTGGGACCCTGAAAGACGAGATGGGGCTATGTGGGAGGATGCCCCTGAGGATGTTAGCTCTGCCTCCTGGGCCCTTGGGGCTGGCAGAGGGGACCTGCCCTTCCCTGGTAGAGCTAGCTTTTGTACAATGCTTGGAAGATCTCCAGACACCTCCCCACTGCTAGTCAACAGATGCGTCCCTTAGAAACCACCTCCACCTCCTCTGCTGGCCTACAGTCCAACATCTCAGGTTAAAACGCAGCACCACTTGCCTGGGAACATGCAGGCCTGGCAAGGGAAGAAAGGGTCTGTACACCCAAAGATTTGCAGGGCTTAGCTCCCGTGTACTGGATGAGCAATAAGTAATTGACTGGGGGGCGCTTTCCCAGGACATAGGATTTAATACCTTGGCAGTGACCCCAGGGGTTGGGGCAAACTCTCTGCCTGGGTGACTCTTAGAAGCCTGGAGAAAGCCATGGTCTGTACTGAATGATGTGGAAATGCCAGAGTTACCATGCCAAGTGGCAGAGAAAGAATAGAGAAGCTGAGGGTGGTGGCTGTGCTGAAGTAAATGGTATGGGAACATCTTTGCACGGAGTCAACTCTGAGCATCTTTCCCCAACCATAAGTTCAAAGATGTCACGTGGAGAGCTTGAAATCAGCTGGGGTGAGCGTGATTACACCCCAGATACCAGCTCCCACATGCAGCTGGCTGCTCAAGATTTACCAGAAAACCATCAGGGATGGATGTAAATGTGAGGCCAGGAGGCCCTGGGCATCGTACCCTGGACCTCCTATATGGTAGAGCCCAGTTGGTTAAGCCACATCCATTTCCCACTAGTTATTAATTTTAAATTTCTTTCCTCTCCACCCCCCCACCCCCCATGGTCTGCTTTTTGTGTCCATTTGCTGTGTGTTTGTCAGGTAGCACCGGGAATCTGTGTCTCTTTTTGTTGTGTCATCTTGCTGCGCCAGCTCTCCGTGTCTGTGGCCCCACTCCTGAGCAGGCTGCGCTTTTCTTGCATGGGGCAGCTCTCCTTACGGGGCACATCCCTTGCACATGGGGCTCCCCTATGTGGGGGACATCTCTGTATGACACGACGTTCCTTGTGGGCATCAGCACTGTGTGTAGGCCAGCTTCACCACACAGGTTAGGAGGCCCTGGGTTTGAACCTTGGACCTCCCATGTGGTAGGCCAACACTCTATCCATTGGGCCAAATCCGCTTCCCACTAGTTATTATTCAGCTTGAGAACACGTATGTTATGGGTTCTATCTGCTTGGCTATATAAAAGGGTGAGATATTTTTCTTTCTTTGCAGTGCCTTTTTTTTTTTTAAGATTTATATCTTTATTTCTCTCCCGTTCTCCCCACTGACCTGGTTGTCTGTTCTCTGTGTCTATTTGCTGCATCTTCTTCTTTGTCCGCTTCTGTTGTCAGCAGCATGGAAATCTGTGTTTCCTTTTGTTGCATCATCTTGCTGCGTCAGCTCTCCTTGTGTGTGGCACCATTCCTGGGCAGGCTGCACTTTCTTTCGTGCTGGGCGGCTCTCCTTACGGGGCGCACTCCTTGCACGTGTGGCTCCCCTCTGCGGGGGACACCCCTGTGTGGCACGGCACTCCTTGTGCGCATCAGCACTGCGCGTGGGCCAGCTCCACACAGGTCAAGGAGGCCCAGGGTTTGAACCGCGGACCTCCCATGTGGTAGACGGATGCCCTAACCACTGGGCCAAGTCCGCTTCCCATCTTTGCTGTCTCTTTAGTGCATTGCCAGTGATGTATCACATTCTAGTTTAGTGCTTATTCAATAATCAAATTGTTTTTCTTTCTCGTCTACCTTTGTGGAGAGATTTTCAGGGTTGGGAGAAGACTTTGTTTTTCATTGTATTTCCCCAACCGTAAGCTCTAAATGAATGTTAGCTGTTGTTGCTATTATTAATTATTTTTAAATTTTCCGTGTGTACACTTGCATAAGTCCTGAAGACCATTCAGGTGACTCTTCCTTTAACTAGAACTGCTCCAAGTGAACTGTTGTCTCCATGCCTAGCCCTAGGAGAGGGTGGCATTTGAAGTACTCGTATTAGTCAGCCAAAGGGGTGCTGATGAAAAATACCAGAAACTGGTTGGTTTTTATCTGGAGTAGAAGGTTACAGTCAAAAAGAGTCCAACTCAAGCTACCATAGGAGGTACTTTCTCATCCAGAGTCTGTAACCGTGTGTTGACGCAGGATGGTGGGTGCTCTCTGCCAGGGATCTGTCTTCCTCCTCCTCCCAGGGCTCTGCGGTCCTAGCATCTTCCAATCTCAGATGCAGACTGGGACAAGTCTACTCTCTGCCCCGGGGCTCATTTCTCTCTGGGCTCAGCTGCTCTACTGTCTCCACAAGGCCCGCTGAAAACTCTCAGGGGAACAGCTCGTCTCTCCTCCCGGGGCCTCTGCCGTGTCTATGGAGCCTTCTCTCTTTCCTCACTTATCTGCTTCTCTGTGTGTTTACCTCCCAGGATCCAGGATCGAAACTCTAACTTTCTCCTCAGCCATGTCCTTTTCTGTGAGTCCCCACCCACCAATAATGATTCAATCATTATTTAATCAAGTAAAAGTGAAACCTCTGAATCTTAATACAATCTAATATGCCCAGAGGAAGAGACAGGTTCACAAACATCATCCAATATCTATTTTTGGAATTCATAAACAATATCAAACTGCTACACTCCACCCTCTGTATTCCCAAAAGACATGACAATATATTTTAAAAACTTTAAATCAGTAACAATGCTAAATACAGAATCACATCATAATCAATTTAAAGAAATATAGTTTGTCTTGCGGACAAAGTCCCATCTGGCTATAGACCTCTGAAACTTACAAAACAATTTATCTGCTTCCAGTACACAAATGGACAGACAAAGGATAAACATTTTCATGACAATAAGGAGAAACTGGGAGGGAAACACGAGTCAGGGGTCTCCAACAGTTCTGTACACCTGCAGGACCTAGTTCATTAGATCTCAAAGACTGAGAGTCATTCTTTTTTTTTTATTTTTTTTATTTTTTTGACTTTGTAATAATATTACATTAAAAATATATATGTGAGGTCCCATTCAACCCTACCCCCCCACCCCACCTCTCCCCCCCCCCCCCCCAGCAACACTCGTTCCCATCATCATGACACATCCATTGGATTTGGTAAGTACATCTTTGGGCACCTCTGCACCTCATAGTCAATGGTCCACATCATGGCCCATACTCTCCTCCATTCCATCCAGTGGGCCCTGTGAGGATTTACAATGTCCGGTGATTGCCTCTGAAGCACCATCCAGGGCAGCTCCATGTCCCAAAGACGCCTCCACCTCTCATCTCTTCCTGCCTTTCCCCATACCCATCAGCCACCATGTCCACTTTTCCCATTCCAATGCCACCTCTTCTATGTGGACATTGGATTGGTTGTGTCCATTGCACCTCTATGTCAAGAGGAGGCTCAGATTCCACATGGATGCTGGATGCAATCCTCCCACTTTCAGTTGTAATCACTCTAGGCTCCATGGTGTGGTGGTTGTCCTTCTTCAACTCCATCTTAGCTGAGTGTGGTAAGTCCAATAAATCAGATTGTAGGTGCTGGAGTCTGTTGAGGCTCAGGACCTGGCTATCACATTGTCAGTCCAGAGATTCAAATCCCCTAAATATATCTTAAACCCCAACATTCTTAAGATGATGGTTTCTTCTCCCTGGGGCCTCCTATGAACCCACCCTTTCCATAGGCTTGCCCAATGACCATTTTATTGGTTCCACCCTCATCAAGCATCTTGGTGGTGACCAAGCTCCAAACATTATCTTCCAAGTCCCTTGAGGGTGATGGCCACACCTTCCCTGAGCTCAGGGTAAAGTCTTAGCCCCCCGGAATACAGTGCAGTGAAGACAACTTCCTCCTTAACCTTTGGCACACAGGCCCAACTCTCTCAGAGAACCGAGGTGGTGACCTGGCCTTCCCTAGTCCATGGGGACAGGCGCACTCCTCTCAGACTGTGGAGTGTTGACCTTAATCACCTAAGCCTTGAGGAATGTCCTCCACCCTCTCTGGACCCTGCAGCGGCAAAACTCTCCTTGAACATCGGGCAGGAACATCCACCCTCTTCAACTGCTGGGGCAAACTCACCCTCCCTGGACGTATGGGTGGGGTTCCCCTCTTGGCCCAAGGCAAAGTCTTAACTCCAGATCTCAGCTTCCATGGTTTCCTGTTAAAGCTCCTTCTCCTTCAATCTCTCCTTTCCATGTCCCTTTCAGTCCAAGCTGACAGTGGTTTTGTTCACAAAGCTTTCTCAAAAACCTTGTCAGTTTAGCATACACGAAGCAGGGGTCCAAACCATCAGACAGTAAGACTTCCCACAGGTCTTTCCAACATAACTGCATCTTCAATCCTGATTTACCAGTTCCAAGTTTTGTTAAGTCCTCCAATGGGGCACTATCATCTGGGGACTTGATTTCCAGAGGCTTGGAACTCCAGATTCAGTTTCTGGTTTCTTTGTGACCAACAATTTATTTCTCTGCTTATCTCTATCATCTAGTATTTTACTATAACCTGCAAAGAGAAGCCAAGCCACATTCTCTGAGATTACTTTGGAAAGTTATTCAGCTAAAAGCCCAGGCTCGCCATTTTCAAACTCTGCCTTCCATAAAACAACAGGAGTTAATCTTGTTAAGGTCTCTGTGATTTTATTATTATTTTTTGTCTTTATTTATTTTTTTAATGTTACATTAAAAAAATATGAGGTCCCCATATACCCCCCACAGCCCTCACCCCACTCCTCCCATAACAACAACCTCCTCCATCATCATGGGACATTCATTGCACTTATTGAATACATCTCTGAGCACTGCTGCACCATATGGTCAATGGTCCACATTATAGTTTACACTCTCCCCCAGTCCACCCAATGGGCCATGGGAGAACATACAGTGTCCAGTAACTGTCCCTGCAGTACCACCCAGGAGAACTCCAAGTCCTGAAAATGCTCTATTCCATAGTCTATTCCTCCATCCTGTGGACCTTGGAATGCTTGTGTCCCCTCTACAGCTATATCAAGAGGGGGCTTAGATTCCACATGGATGATGGATGCAATTCTCCTGCTTTCAGTTGTAGGCACTCTTGGCTCCCTGGTGTGGCGGTTAACCTTCTTCACCTCCATGTTAGCTGAGTGGGGTAAGTCCAATAAACCCGAGGGTAGGAGTTGCAAGTCTGTTGAGGCTCAGAGCCTGGCTATCACATGGTCAGTCCAGAGATTCAGGTCCCCTGGGTATACACTAAACCCCAGCGCCAATTACAGTTCTGGTAAAAGTAACAGGAGAGGCTTGTGGACAAAGATCACATCTGAGTCTAGCTCCATCACACAGAAACACAAACTCCATAGTAGGGCCAACTGACATGGTCCTGAATTCCATCTGCCATGACCAAAGAAACTGTGGGTCTCTGTAGCCCCCAGAAGAACCAATACCTGGGGTTGTATCTACTTTATCTGTCTCTGGGACTCTGCTCAGGTGTGCATAAGGTTGACCCCTCTGATAACCTCCCAGCTCTTTTTGGAGACTCATAGCCATATAAACTCATTTGTCCTTTCCATTTCCCCCTTTTATTCAGGTCAAAAAGCATTTTTAACTCCTGGTATTATATGTAGACTGAGATATTGTGCTGGTCTGAGTTGACCCTTTTATTCAAGGCCATTTTCTAGTTACATCATCAGCTGGTACTTGGTAGTAATCCCTCGCTGCCAGGGAGGCTCATCCCCGGGTGTCATGTCCCACGCTGGGGGGAAGGCAACACATTTATATGCTGAATTTAGCTTTGAGATTGGCCACATATGAGCAACACAGAGGCTCTCAGGAGGTAACTCTTAGGCACCCTGCAAGTCTAGGCCTTGTTATTATTTCAGGTGTACAAGCTTACAAGCATATACATTAGTATCAAGGACTCATTATTGGACCTTCCTTCTTTTTTGGTCTTTGCCATTGCACTTGGGGGATTGTCGCTATTCCTTTAGGTACTGTGATAGAGCTCCCCTGGCTAGGAACTCAGCACTCCCTCTGTTGTTGTTTTGAATTGTAACCACTATGAAAATACCCAACCATTTTTATGTACCCTGGATATATGACCTGGAGAACTCCCTGCCAACCATGTGTCCCCTGTCAATAACATCTCACACCAATATTCCTCCCCTGCCATTGTTGAACCTCTCTGTGATCCAAAACTTCTTCAAAAATGAAGGCCAATGGGAAACGGACTTTGGCCCAGTGGTTAGGGCGTCCGTCTACCACATGGGAGGCCCGCGGTTCAAGCCCCGGGCCTCCTTGACCCGTGTGGAGCTGGCCTATGCGCAGTGCTGATGCGCGCAAGGAGTGCCGCGCCATGCAGGGTGTCCCCCGCGTAGGGGAGCCCCACGCGCAAGGAGTGCACCCATAAGGAGAGCCGCCCAGCGCGAAGGAGGGAGCAGCCTGCCGAGGAATGGTGCCGCCCACACTTCCAGTGCCGCTGACGACAACAGAAGCGGACAAAGAAACAAGAAACAAGACGCAGCAAAAAGACACAGAAAAAAGACAACCGGGGGAGGGGAGGGGAATTAAATAAATAAAAATAAATAAATCTTTAAAAAAAAAAAATGAAGGCCAATATATTGCCAGGTTCCATTAATAATAAAATGGAATATAGTGATGAGTTTAAAGGTTAGATATAGAATACATATTAATTTAGAAAAATTAAGGTAAAAATAAATTGGGGTATCAGAAAATTTAAAAATGCAAAAGCTTTGTTTTTGATGTTTTGCCTTCCATCACTGCAATAAGTGTTGCCCTCTATGCAAATTGGCAAGACAACTTCTTCCATCTTTTCCTCAGTGTCTACGTCCTTTTTCTTTTTTTTCCTAATTATTAAGCTTATCTTCACAAAAGTTTTAGATCACAGTAATTCATATATACAATATACAGTACTCCCACATATCCAACATAAAACCCTTTTCCTTTCCACAGCAATAATCTTTTCACATATTCATACTATATTTACTGAAACTGATGTACAGATATTGAGCCAATAGCTTTCAAACAAGGTAACATTTGGGTTTGCATTGTGGTTTATATTTTAGACTATGCAATTTTCTAAATTTTTAGTTTTCTTATGTTTTACATTATGATTTACATTTTAGCCTATCAGGCCCTATATATTTTTGGTGTGATTTATCATGTCTTAGATCCATCCTTGCGTAATCTGTTGGAACACTTCTATTGCTCACACATTTACGTTGATTCCATCTATTCAATATGTCTTTCCCCCTCCCCTTAGGGCCCGCAGTGACAGTCAGTCTTCATTGCTTGAAGGGCCATGGTCAGAGATAGTTGCAACAGTGTTGAGGGCTTGACATGTTCAACTGCCCTAATGCATTGGGAGCCACCATTTCTCTGGAGAGATACAATTCCCTCTATTTGAGAACATCAGTCCTCCCCAGGATGTGGGTATACCTTCACTCTCATTATATGGGTCTCTATCCAATGATATAACCCACTATGGCAAAATGAGCACTCACACGCTGTAGGAGACTGTCCTGCGTCAGATGATCCCCTGTAAGCATCTTTTTTTTTTTAAATATTTATTTATTATTATTATTTTTTAATTACATTAAAAAATATATATGAGGTCCCATTCAACCCCACCGCCCCCGCCCCCCACTCCCCCCACAGCAACACTCTCTCCCATCATCGTGATACATCCATTGCACCTGGTAAGTTCATCTCTGAGCATCACTGCACCCCATAGTCAATGGTCCACATCATAGCCCAGACTCTCTCACGTTCCATCCAGTGGGCCCTGGGGGGATCTACAGTGTCCCGTAATTGTCCGTGAAGCAGTATCCAGGACAACTCCACGTCCCAAAAACGCCTCCACATCTCATCTCTTCCTCCCGTTCCCCACACCCAGCAGCCCCCATGGCTACCGTTCCCACACCCATTTCACATTTCCTCTGTGGACATTGGATTGGTTGTGTCCATTGCACACCTATGTCAAGTGAGGGCTTAGATTCCACATGGGTACTGGATGCACTCTTCCCGCTTCTAGTTGTAGACACTCTAGGCTCCATGCTGTGGTGGTTGACCTTCTTCAACTCCATGTTAGCTGAGTGGAGTAAGTCCAATAAGTCAAAGTGTAGGAGCTGAAGTCTGTTGAGGCTCTGGGCCTGGGTGTCATATTATCAGTCCAGAGATTCAAATCCCCTACATATATCTTAAACTCAGCACCAACTACAATTCCAATAAAGTAGCATGCAAGTCTTGTGAAAAGAGATCCCCTCTGAGTCCATTTCCATCACGCAGAAACACCAGCTCCAAAGAAGGGCCATCTGTCATGGCAGTGAACCCCTTCTGCCATGACCATAGAACTCGTGGGTCTCTTTATCCCTCAAAAGAACCAATACCTGGGGTTGTATCTACCTTATCTGTCTCTTAGACTCTGTTCAGTTGTACATAGGGGTATTCCTTCTGACAACCTCCAGACTCTTTTTTAGAGACTCACAGCCTTATAATCTCATTTCTCCTCTCCATTTCCCCCTTACATTAGGTCAAACCGCTTCCCGAAGTCATGTTATTATATGTAGACAGGTATATTCTGCTGTTCCGCATTGAATCTTTAATTCAAGGACATTTTCTAGTTGCTTCTTCAGCTGGTATGTGGTAGTGATCCCTCGGTGCCAGGGAGGCTCATCCCCGGGTGTCGTGTCCCACGCTGGGGGGAATGCATCACATCTACACGCTGAGTTTGGCTGTGAGAGTGGCCACATTTGAGTAACATGAAGGCTGTCAGGAGGAAACCCCCAGGCACAATGCTACTCTAGGCCTTGTTCATATTGCAGGTGCATAGGCTCAAAAGTGTAGCCATTAATATCAAGGGCCCACTGTTGGGCCCTCCTTCCTTCCTGGTTCTTGCCGTTGTACCTGGAGGATTGCCGCTGCTCTCCCAGGGCCCACAACAGTGACCCCCCGGCCAGGAGCCCAGTACCCCCCCAGCTGTTGTTTTTAATTGTTTCCACTATGAGTATATATAGACATTACCATATACCCTGGGCATATGCCCTGTATAACTCCCTGTCAACCATATATATCCTGTCAATAACATCCCATATCAGTATTCCTCCGCTGCCATTGTTGAACCACTCTGTGATCCACAACTTCCCGTAAAGTGAATCCCAACATAAAGTCAGCTTCAGAAGAGTCTTAGATCACCAAAATTCGTATATACAATATACAGTATTTCCCCAGATCCACCATAAAACCTTTTCCCTTCCACAGCAATAATCTTTTAACTTATTCATATCATATTTCCTGAAACTGATGTACAGATTCCGAAACTATAGTTTTCAAACAAGGTAACATTTGTGCTTACTATGTGGTCCATACTTTAGGTTGTACAGTTTTCTAAATTTTTTAGTTATCCTATGTTTTGTCTTATGGTTTTCATTATTAGTCTGTCGTCCCCTATATGTTTTTGGTGTAATATTAGCTGTTTTATATTCATCCTCGTGTACTCTCACATAACTCCTCTTTTGCCCCCTTATTTACCTTTGTTCTATCCATTGCACGTCCATTTTCCCCTCCCCTTAGGGCCCACAACGCCTGCCAATCTAATGCCCTGGGAGCCGTCCTTTCTCACGAGAGATACAGTTCTCTCTATTCGACGGCATTAGTCTTCCCCAGGATATGGGTCCACCCCACCCAATGGTAGAACGCACCTTGGCAAAATGAGCCTTCAGCTATTCCCTCCGGAGTCCGTCCTGCATCAGACCATACCCCCTGAGCGTCCTAACCAGGTGACCCTCCTACTTATACTTTGATACGTTTTACTCAACATTTAGTTCTCAACAAACTTCTGGCACTCTCCCATGTTTGTATGTTGCCCCTCCCTCCCACCTATTTCTTGGACCATATTACCCCTCTTCCCATCCCCAGCCCCCCTCAAACCCAGAAAACCCCACCCGAAGGTAACCCCTTGCCCCCATTTTGTCCCTTCTTTGTGCTCATACTTACCCCCAGCTCATCACAGATTCCACCCCTACAGACATTAACTCACATCCTTCCTCCACCCCCCGATTTCCAGTAAGCCACTTTTCCAGACTCTAGCTCTCTGAGGCAGTTAACTTATTTCATATCATTGAGGTCATATAGTATTTGTCCTTCAATGCCTGGGTTGCTTCACTTAACATAAGATTCTCAAGGTTCATCCATGTTATCACGTGCGATTGTAGTGTATTGGTTCTTACAGCTGAGTAGTATTCCATTGTGTGTATATACCACATTTTATTGATCCACTCATCTGTTGATGGACTTTTGGATTGATTCCAACTTTTGGCGATGGTGAACAATGCTGCTATGAACATTGGTGTACATGTATCGGTTTGTGTCCTTGTTTTCAGATCTGATGGGTATATACCCAGCAGTGGTATTGCTGGGTCATATGGCAAATCTATGGATAATTTTTTGAGAAACTGCCAAACTGTCCTCCAGAATGGTTGGATCCTTCTGCATTCCCACCAGCAATGGATGAGTGTTCCCCTTTCTTCACATCCTCTCCAGCATTTGTATTCTACTGTTTTTTTCATGGCTGCCAATCTTAAGGGAGTAAGATGGTATCTCATTGTAGTTTTGATTTGCATTTCCCTGATAGCTAGGGATTTGGAGCATTTTTTCATGTGCTTTTTAGCCATTTGTATTTCTTCTTTGGAGAAGTGTCTGTTTAAATCTTTTTCCCATTTTTTAAATGGGTTGTTTATCTTTTTGTTTTCGAGATATATGAGTTCTTTATATATGCAAGTTATAAGTCTCTTATCAGATATATGGTTGCCAAATATTTTCTCCCATTGTGTGGGTTCCCTTTTTACTTTCTTGACAAACTCCTTTGAGGTGCAGAAGGCTTTAATTTTGAGGTAGTCCCATTTATCTATTTGTCCTTTTGCTGCTCGTGCTTTTGGTGTGATATTCATGAAGCCATTTCCTATTACAAGGTCCTGTAGATGTTTCCCTACACTGCTTTCTAAGGTCTTTATGGTCTTGGCTCTTATATTTAGGTCTTTGATCCATCTAGAGTTGATCTTTGTATAAGGTGTGAGATGGTAATCCTCTTTCATTCTTCTACATATGGCTATCCAGTTCTCCAGGCACCATTTGTTGAATAGGCCATTCTCTCCCAGTTGAGAGGGTTTGGTGGCTTTATCGAATATTATATGGCTATATACATGAGGTTCTATATCTGAACTTTCAATTCGATTCCATTGGTCTGTGTGTCTCTCCTTATGCCAGTACCATGCTGTTTTCACTACTGTAGCTTTGTAGTATGTTTTGAAGTCAGGAAGTGTGATTCCTCCTATTTCGTTTTTCTTTTTCAATATGTCTTTGGCTATTCGGGGCCTCTTTTTATTCCAAATAAATTTCATAGTTAGTTTTTCTAGTTCCTTAAAGAAGGCTGTGTTGATTTTTATTGGGATTGCATTGAATGTGTAGATCAGTTTTGGTAGGATAGACATCTTAATAATATTCAGTCTTCCTATCCATGAACAGGGAATATTCTTCCATTTATTTAGGTCTTCTTTGATTTCCTTGAACAATCTTGTATAGTTCTCGATGTATAAGTTCTTTACCTCTTTAGTTAAATTTATTCCTAAGTATTTGATTTTTTTATTTACTATTGTGAATGGTATTTGTTTCTTGATTTCCTCCTGATCTTGCTCATTATTGGTGTACAGAAATGCTACTGATTTTTGCGCATTGATCTTATAACCTGCGACTTTGCTAAACTCATTTATGAGTTCTAGGAGCTTTGTTGAGGATCTCTCAGGGTTTTCTATATATAGGATCATGTCATCTGCAAATAATGAAATTTTGACTTCTTCCCTTCCAATTTGAATGCCTTTTATATCTGGTTCTTGTCTCAGTGCTCGAGCCAGTACTTCCAAGACAATGTTAAATAGGAGCGGAGACAATGGGCATCCTTGTCTTGTTCCTGATTTTAGAGGGAAGGATTTCAGGACTTTGCCATTGTAAACAATGTTGGCTTTAGGTTTTTCATATATACTCTTTATCATGTTCAAAAAGTTTCCTTGTATTCCGATCTTTTGGAGTGTTTTTATCAGGAAGGGGTGCTGTATTTTGTCAAATGCCTTTTCTGCATCTATAGATATAATCATGTGGTTTTTTTCTCTCAATCTGTTTATATGGTGTATTACATTGATTGATTTTCTTATGTTGAACCATCCTTGCATACCTGGCATAAATCCCACTTGGTCATGGTGTATAATTCGTTTAATGTGTTGTTGAATACGATTAGCAAGTATTTTGTTAAGTATTTTTGCGTCTAGGTTCATTAGAGAAATTGGTCTGTAATTTTCCTTTCTTGTGGTGTCTTTGTTTGGCTTTGGTACTAGGGTAATGTTGGCATCATAGAAGGAATTAGGCAGTGTTCCTTCTGTTTCGATTTTTTGGAATAGTTTCAACAGGATTGGTGTTAGTTCTTTCCGGAATGTTTTGTAGAATTCACCTGTGAAGCCGTCTGGCCCTGGGCTCTTCTTAGTTGGGAGATTTTTAATGACTGATTCTATCTCTTTGCTTGTGATTGGTTTGTTAAGATCATCAATTTCTTCTTTCGTCAGTATGGGCTGCTTATGTATTTCTAGGAATTTGTCCATTTCCTCTAAATTGTCATTTTTGTTGGAATATAGTTTTTCAAAGTATCCTCTTATGATAGTCTTTATTTCTGTGGGGTCAGTGGTGATATCACCTTTCTCATTTCTTATTTTGTGTATTTGCATCTTTTCTCTTTTTTTCTTTGTTAGTCTCGCTAAAGGTTTGTCAATTTTGTTGATCTTCTCAAAAAACCAGCTCTTGGTCTTGTTTATTTTTTCAAGTGCTTTCTTATTTTCTATTTCATTTAGTTCTGCTCTTATCTTTGTTATTTCCTTCCTTCTTCTTCCTGTTGGGTTACTTTGTTGTTGTTTTTCTAATTCCTTCAAATGTGCAGTTAATTCTTCAATTTCTGCTCTTTCTTCTTTTTTGATATATGAATTTATGGCTATAAATTTCCCTCTCAGTACCGCTTTTGCTGCATCCCATAAATTTTGGTATGTTGTGTTATCATTATCATTTGTTTCAAGGTAGTCATTGATTTCTTTTGAGATTTCCTCTTTGACCCACTGTTTTTCTAAGAGTGTGCTGTTTAATTTCCAAATTGTCGTGTGAAGTCTGGGTCTCTGTCCCTTGCAAATTTCCAGCTTGACTCCACTGTGGTCAGAGATATTGTTTTGTATGATTTCGATCTTTCTGAATTCATTAAGCCTTTCTTTGTGGCCTAGCACATGGTCAATCTTGGAGAATGTTCCATGAGCGCTTGAGAAAAATGTATATCCTGCTGTGTTTGGGTGTAATGATCTATATATGTCTATTAGATCCAGCTCTTCTAATATACTGTTCAAATGTTTTGTTTCTTTAGTGATTCTCTTTTGAGATGTTCTGTCCAGAGTTTATAGTGGTGTATTAAAATCCCCCACTATAATTGTAGATGCATCTATTCTTTCACTTAGTTTTTCCAGCGTTTGCCTCACATATTTAGAGGCGCCCTTGTTAGGAGCATAAATATTTATGATTGTTCGATCTTCTTGACAAATTGTCCCTTTCACTAAAATATAGTATCCTTCTTTGTCTCTCACAATTGTTTCGCATTTAAAGTCTATTTTGTCTGATATTAATATAGCTACTCCTGCCTTTTTTTGGTTGTTGTTTGCTTGTATGATTGTTTTCCAGCCATTCACTTTCAACCTCTATGAGTCTCTGGGTCTAAGATGTGTCTCTTGTAGGCAGCATATAGATGGGTCGTATTTCCTTATCCAGTGTCCCAGTCTGAATCTTTTGATAGGTGAGTTTAATCCGTTGACATTCAGTGTTATTACGTTAAGAGAGTTATTTATGGTAGCCATATTTTGGTTGGATTTGTGTTTGTTATATTTTGTTTGTATTATTTTATTTTCCCCTTCTATTTTTGTCTTTCTTGTTGCTTTTACACTCTCCTCCATCTCTGACTGTCCTGTTTTTTCCTTTCTTCCTGCAGAATTCCCTTAAGAATTTCTTGAAGGGGAGGTTTCTTGTTGATATACTCTTTCAGTTTCTGTTTATCTGTGAATATTTTGAACTCTCCATCATTTTTGAATGCTAGTTTAGCTGGATAGAGTATTCTTGGTTGGAGATTTTTTTCCTTTAGTACCTTGACTATATCATACCACTGCCTTCTTGCCTCCATCGTTTCAGATGAGAAATCAGCACTTAATCTTATGGAGTTTCCCTTGTATGTGATGGTTTTCTTTTCTCTTGCTGCTTTTAGAATTTTTTCTTTGTCTTGAGCATTGGATAATTTGACAAGTATATGTCTTGGGGTGGGCCTGTTGGGGTTTATGACCAGTGGAGTGCGCTGTGCTTCTTGGATATGTACATCTGTCTCTTTCAGTAGATTTGGGAAGTTTTCATTCATTATTTCCTGCAACACTCCTTCTGACCCCTTTCCCTTCTCTTCTCCTTCTGGAATGCCTATAATACGTATGTTTGAGCGTTTTGCGTTATCATTCAGGTCCCTAAGTCCTATCTGGATTTTTTCTACCTTTTTATTGACCACTTCTATTATCTGTTTGATTTCCAATGCACTGTCTTCCACATCACTAATTCTCTGCTCTGCCTCTTCTAGTCTGCTGATATTTGCTGCAAGTGTATTTTTGATTTCTTGAATTGTGGTGTTCATTTCCATCATATCTGTTATTTTTTTGCGCATGTCTGCAATTTCCCCTCCAAGTGTTGTCTTCACGCTGTTAACCTCTTTCATTACTTCATCAAATTTGTCGGTGGTAAATGTTCTGAGATCTTTCATTGCTTGTGCGAAGTCCTGCCCCCCTTCCTGATTTTCAGTTTGTTGACTGGATTCAGCCATGTTTTCCTGATTACTGGTTTGGTTTGTAGATTTTTGTTGCTGTCTTGTCAACATTTTTTCTTGACGGGTTTAATCAGTTCCTTAGCTTCTTTGTCTAGTCTTGGAGATTAATTAGCTGTTGTTTTTGCGTAAGTGTTATATCTTCTCTTTGTCACTTTGTTCTTCTTATTCCAATTTCTTATTGCTAGTTAAGCTCACCTTCCCTCCAAATCGATGTCCAGACACCTCCGGACCAGGAAAAATCCCGAGACAGCCGGTCCCAAAGAGTCTCCGACGCCTCCCAGCCGATTCCCCCCAGGAGCTAGTAACCGGGAACCCTGTAAGCATCTTAAACACGTAACCTTCCTTATTATATTTTTCAAAAAAATTTCTCAGCATTATACTCTCAACCAAATACCTGAATATCTCCTATGTTCGTATGTTCCTCCACCCTCCCCCTAATTTCTTGGTCCATATTACCCATCCTCCCATCCCTAGCCCCCCTCAAGCCCACAAAGCCCCACCCAAAGGTATCCCTATGCCCCCATTTTATCCCTTCCTTGTACAAATACTTACCTCCAGCTTATCATAGATTTCACCTATGTAGGTGTCAGCTTATATCCTTCCTCTACCCCCCAATTTCCTTTAAGCCTATCATCCAGTCTCCAGCTCTCTGAGGCAGCTTGGTTTGCTTATTTCATATCATTGTGGTCATGATGTATTTGTCCTTCAGTGCCTGGGTTGCTTCACTCAACATAAGGTTCTCAAGATTCATCCATGTTATCATGTGTGTTTGTAGTGTATTCGTTCTTAAAGCACCTATTATATAAAGAAATAAAATTTAAAAAGGAGAAAAAAAGAGAAGAGAAAAGGGGGTCAAAGAAAAGGGGGAAAAACAAGCAAGAAAAAGAAAAAGAGAAAAAAAGCTAAATAAATGAAAAAGGACTCAGACGCCATCTTGCCCCGCCTCTCCTGTCACACATCTTGATACCATTGCATCTGCTACTCTGCTTATGATAATATCAACAAAGTTCAAGTAGCTATCAAGAAAACACAGTCCTTTTGTGCACCAGACCAATTGCCAGAGGACACTGAGGGAGATAAAAAGTCTTATTGTGCTTTAGACATGAGAACGTCATTGGAATCAATGATATTATTTGAGGTCTAACCATCAAGCAAATGAAAGATGTATATATAGTACAGGAACTCATGGAAACAGATCTTTACAAGCTCTTGAAGACACAACACCTCAGCAATGGGCATATCTGCTATTTTCTTTACCAACTCCTCTGAGGGTTAAAATATACCCACTCAGCTAATGTTCTGCACTGTGACCTCAAACCTTCCAACTTGCTGCTCAACACCAACTGTCATCTCAAGATCTGTGACTTTGGCTTGGCCTGCATGGCAGACCTGGACCATGGTTGGATAGGGTTCCTGACAGAGTATGTAGCCACACATTGGTACAGAGCTCTGGAGGTGATGTTGAATTCCAAGGGCTATACCAAGTCCATTGACATTTGGTCAGTAGGCTATATTCTGGCAGAGATGCTCTTTGCAGACCCATCTTTTCAGGAAAGCATTACCTTGGCCAGCTGAACCACATATTGGGTATTCTTGGATCCCCATCATAGGAAGACCTGAATTGTATAATAAACCTAAAAGCTAGAAACTATTTGCTTTCTCTTCCACACAAAAATAAGGTACCATGGAACAGGCTCTTCCCAAATGCTGACTCCAAAGCTCTGGACTTACTGTATGAAATGTTGACATTCAACCCTCATAAGAGGACTGAAGTAGAACAGGCTCTGGCCCATTCATATCTGGTGCAATATTATGATTCAAGTGATGAGCCTATTGCTGAAGCATCATTCAAGTTTGACAAGAAATTGGATGACTTGCCTAAGGAAAAACTCAAAGAATTCATTTTCAAAGAAACCGCTAGATTCCAGTCAGGATACAGATCTTAAATTTGTCAGGACAAGGGCTTAGAGGACTGGATGTGCTTAGACATCGGTCTTCTTCCTCCCGATTCTTGAACCCTGGTCCTGTCTCCAGCCCAATTCAACTTATCCACCTTGACTCCTTTGAACTGTTTGGAGGGGCCATTTCTGGTAGTTGTGGCTTTTATGCGTTCAAAGAATTCCTTCAGTTCAGAGAATTGTCCCTGGCCCCGTGTGTCATCCTTGGTGGTGCACAGCAGTATGTACTTTCAGTGCGCCTGCTGCTTCCTGTTGCTTTAGTCACTAATCACTTTCTAGTTTGAAAGATGCTGTGGTTCCTTTCTCTCCTGAGTCCTCTCCTCCATACCACCAAGGTGACCCAGGCAGGCTCACCAGAGATGGGTCTTTTCTAGCTTCCCCATCGTCACTGGTGTCTCACTTTGTGATAGAGAAGGCTGCTACCTAAGGCACTTTAAGTCAGTGATGGCCCCTTATTTGCACTTCAACTTTTGACCATAACTGTCTGCTCAGAGCCGGAACTCTTGCAAATGCCCTCGGATCACGTCTCAGGCTGCCACAAGGGCTCCCGACTCGGCAATCCTCCGAGGGCGCTTGTCAGCTGTCTTTTCATATTAGTCACTAATATTTAAGGCATGTGCAGCCTGCCTAGCTTTTAGAAAGTTCAGTCATTTTTCCAAATAAAAAGGAAGAAGTATATTGCACCCAGAAATTTCACTCGGTAGATGTACCATGATTCCTTGTACCATTTATAGACATAGAACACTTTCCAAAATGTGTGTTAGACAGAGAGCCAAGTGTTTGCAAGACTTATGTAAAAAGATTCAAAGTGGCTGCTTCATTCAGCATTTGGTGAAAGAGATACAAAATTCACAACGCCATGATATGGCAAGTATCTGGAGAATTAGGGAGAGGCTGACCCGAATGTCATGGGATACACCCATGAGCTGCTTCCCACCGTGTGGATTTCAGTAACTACATGCGATGCCTGAGGAGTTAGCAGAGAGGAACTCTGAGCCTTTAAGTGAGAAAGTGTACAGCCCTATTTCCTTTGACAGCGTGTCAGCATCTCAAGTTCATTTTCCAATCTACCATATAATAATTTGTAACAAAGCCTTCATGAGCTTGTGGCATGAAGCACTGTTTTGTTGTCAAGTACTCTCAAATGTTTCTGATACTGCTGAGTAAAAAGATTATTAGAACAAGCTAGCACTAAGTCATGTTTGAAGCTACACATATCTCTTACTGGCCTTTTAAAGTATTTGCCACTGACACTGTAAACTGTGGGGTTATCTTTGTGTTCTGTCCCTGTGTGATATCCCCTCTCGACTTTCCCCACTACTCTGTGGGATGAGAAATCTGCCTTGTTCAGTAATTACTGTACCCTTGCATGACTGTTACAGCTTTCTGCGCAGAGATGACTGTCCAACTACCACATGCCTATAATTGAAACAAAAAATCTGTTGTTACCTCTGAGTTGTGTTCCACAGAAAATGCTCTCCAGTAGAACACTCAGAAAAAATAATTCTATTCTTAGCTTTTCATTTCTCAGCTGTCCTTTTTTTCCTGTTTGATTTTGATAGCAATGGAGAATGGATTATATAAAGAATGCCTGCTGATATGAACGGAAATGCACTTGTAATTCATGGAAATAAATGTATATCTTCTACCTTCACATTCATGCTAAGATTCAGTGTCGACTTCCTCTGGGCTAGTGTGTCTGCATGGGTAAGCAGGATCAGTTTGTGTTTTAGAACAAAAATGCTTACTGCCTCACCTTCCCTCCCCGGAAACCTCCCAACTTCAGTTTCCAAGCGATGATGTAGAAAGTCATTTCTACAGGGTCCTTTTCCACTGCACAGCAGAGAATCATCTCTGATGTTTTCCTTTATTCAAGTCATAGGTCTAAAATATTCTGCCAAACCCTGAGGAAGAAGCCAAACATCTCAGGTTGTATATTGGTTCTTTGTAAAGAGAGCATGCCTGTGTTCCCCAGAGCGGGCACTGAGCACAGGTGAGTGCTGCAGAAGGCCACCCAGTGGCCCTCAACCCACAGCACGCAGCCCAAGATGCTGGTGGCTAAAAGAGGGCCTCTGGCTCATCCTCAGAAACCTAAACCACACAAAGGTTCTGTGCCCTGAAGTCCATGGTTTTCCCTTCCCTGCTCAAGGCTGCCACATGCAGAGTTGTCTCTGTGATAATTCAGTTTTCATTTTAAAAGGAGCATTGACAGTTTGTTTTATTACTCTTGTTTCTTTGTACTTTCTTTTAAAATGGAATGTTAGTGGTATTATGTGGTTAATTTTGCAGTCCTCTTCTAAGTAGAAAGCCATAGCCCTGGATACTGATGCCTGGGGACCGTGGGCTCTTTCCTGTCCCCCTTGCTGTCACCATGGAGTCTGATTGGCATGAAACCACTAAACACATTCTGGAATCACAGTAGCCATAAGTTATGTGCTTTATATTGATCATGACAAATGTAATTTAACAGGCGGAAGACTGTCACAACCAGGGTACCTGCGAAAAGTGCTAGCTATTATATGTAATAGACTCATCAATTTGGATATTTTTACATTTCTAAAACTATACAGATTAGGTCATTTAAAGTCATATTGGTGGTACTGAACGCCTTCGTTAGTCCTGCATTCATAAAAGCTCACAGACTAAGGGCTTTTTTTTTTAAAAAAAATTTGTCTGTCTTTTTTTTCTAATGACTTCTTTTGTTATCTAAAATGTAGGTTAGAAATTCCAGGTGAAACATTCCAGCCCTTTCATTTTGTAAAAAACAAACTGTCCACAAGGGAGTGGGGTGGAGTTGAGGGAATTCATCAGGATGACTCTGTGCTGACCCACGGGCCGTTTGGTGTATGGGTAGAAGTGTAGAAGGATCCCCTGTATTTTGTGTGCAGTACACAGTGCATGGCAGGTTCATATGAACTCCTTTTGTTTTCAGGCATGGCTGAGGGTATGGAAGAAACTGTTAGTGCTCAGAAGCTCCCTGTAGCTTATCAGTGGTCTTTAAGGACTCACTTGTGTACTGCCTGTTCCACTTGCTACCTGGTGTTCAGACCATTCAGAGGCAATTCCATGTTTATTTTCTTATATGTTGATACAGTTTTAAAACTGGTACTGTAATCCATGCGGTACAGCAGTGCCCTGGGGTGTGTTCACCAAATGCAATGGATGTGCCACAATGATGAAAGAGGTTGTTGATGTGGGAGGCGTGGGGTGGGGTGGGATGTGGGTTATATGGGAACCTCATATTTTTTAATGTAACATTTTTTGTGATCTATGTATCTTCAGAAAAATACAATAAAAATTGTTCAAAAAAACTGGTAACTTTTATATAGTATGTTGACAGTATGTTAACATACACACATACACACATACACACGTATGTACACATGCTTTTGAGCCCTTTCGTGATACTTTCATATTTGTAAATCACTGTTTTGGAGCGATCCCAAGTTTAGGGGAAATATTTTTGTAACTGTAGTGGTTTTGAAAAATCTGAGCAATCCTTCTGTTTATACACATTCATAAAGCATCTGTGCTTTAAAATTGTTATGCTAGTGTTTGAAATATGATACTCATCCAGTAAAGACGAGATGCATTTAACAATCAAGTAAATACATGGTTTCTCCTCCTTTAATCCAGCTCAACATGATGGTTCAGAAAAGACTGAGAATTCAGAGCAAATTCTCAAGGGTTGCACCAGGTTTACTTAAAACTTGTTGCCTTTTTTATGCTGTTTATCCATGTAGCATACTCAAGCATACTCTGAAACTGCTTTCTATCTGCTTTATACCATTGGTGCCTTCTTGGTATTGTACCCCAAAACTCTGCATAGATTATTTAGCATAATGGTAAGTTAAAAATGTTAAAGGAAGATTTTATTAAGAATCTGAATGTTTAGTCATTATATTGTTACAATTTAACATTTATTTGTGGCATTTGTGATTTGGTTAATCTGAATAAAAGTTAAGTAGAATGGTTTATATTTCATCTTAATTCTTTCGATGTTGTAAGTGTACTTCTTAAAAAATGGATTATTTGAATGTTTATGGCACTTGACCTGTTAAAAAAAAAAACTAAAAAATTTATAATAAATCGTGTCCCTGTATTACAAACAACAGCAACAACAACAAACAAAAAAAAAACTGTGAGAGATTACAGCAAGATTGTAGCAGAGCAAGGTGCTCCTAGAGTCAGCTCCTGCTACAGGGCAGTTAGTAAACACCCAGAGCTCTCTGGAGCTAGCTGAAGCACCTGTTTGGGGGCTCCAGGAGACCAGAAGAGCATCCTGCCACATCCTTGAAGGAGTGGAAGAAGGAGACTGCCCATCTGCAGAGAAGACTCATAAGTAGACTGCTCCACGACCCAGAGGCCAGTGCCCATCCTCCACTGTAGGCACAGGCCATCTCAGGAGCTGTTCCGCAGCTGGAATTGAAAGCTCCACTTCCCCAAAATGGGGGAGGAAGGGACTGTTGGGCACCAATTTCAGCTATGATGAGGAAATTCAGTGGGCTAAAGTATAATCCTGAGAACAGCTAAAGTTTGAAGCTGTCCAAGTCAAAAAGAGGCCTGGAGCCGCCATCTTAACTCTGCCCCCAGCACAGGGGAAGTGGGGCGGACTGAGAATCCCAGTGCTGGTGGGGACCCGCTTCTTTCCATCCAGGTCAGATTGCAGCAGGGAGGAAGCTGCTGGGACCTGTGCCAGCCTGTCTGGGAAATTGCCGGCCAAGCCACAGAGGCTGGTGATTGTCCTACTCTGGTGGTGCAAGCTGCCCCAGGAGCTGTTCTGTGACCAGAATTGGAAGCTCCATTTCCCAGAAACAGGGGAGGAGGAGACGGCTGGCTGCCAGTTTTGGCTACTGATTCGTAGACATGGATGGCTAAGGAATAACCCTAGGAACAGCTGGGGTGTGAATTTGTCCAAGTCAGTAAAAGGCCTGTGGCTGCCATTTTGACTCCACCCCCAGCCTGAGGGGAAGACAGCCCGACCAAATATCACAGTGACGGTAGGAATCAGTTTCTTTCACCCGGATCAGCCTGCAGCCCTAGCCTAGGCTTCAGTCCCACCTCTGGCAGGGAGGAGGTTGGCTATCTCAGCACCAGTCTATCCAGGTAACTGAGGGTATCTTTGGCTGGCACAAACTGAATAATTAAAAGTCTACTGGGGCAACTGTGGTCATCTTGGACCTGCACTACATAGATTGCTGCCCACACTGCAGTTCCATCCTTGCCCCAGCAAGGGGAGAAAGGGGCATGAAGCTTCATCAGTCTCTCTGGGCAAGTACAGTCTAGGCCTGCACGACTTGGATTATTCCACACAACTGTGACTCTGTCCCTACCTCTGGGAAAGGAGAAAGTTGGGAGAAGCTCCATCTGTCCCTGGGGCAATGAGCACAGCTTGAGCCTCCACAGTTTATAGCACCAATTACTTCCTTGGCTCCTACTGCACAACCAGCAAGGGAGAAAGGGCAGGAAGCTGTAAACTAAAGAGAAAAGCTGCACCCAGAATAAATACTCTAGTAATCCAGAGGTCAAGACACCAACCAAAAATTACAATCCACACCAAGAAACAGGATGCTATGGCCCAGTTAATGGAACAGGATAAGCCTTCAGATGATATAAAGGAGTTGAGACAACTAATCATAGGTGTTCAAACAAAACTCCTAAACAAATTCAACGAGATGTCGAAAGAGATTCAGGATATTAAGAAGACACTGGATGAGCACAAAGAATTTGAAAGCATGCATAGAAAAATAGCAGATCTTATGGGAATGAAAGGTGCAAAAAATGAAAATTTAAAAACTTTGGAATTATATAATAGCAGATTTGAGGAGGCAGAGAAAGAATTGGAGAGCTTGAAGAAATGACCTCTGAAAGGAAACATACAAAAGAACAGATGAAGAAAAGAATGGAAAAAATTGAACAAGGTCTTAGGGAACTAAACAACAACCAGAGATGTGCAAACATACGTGTCATGGGTGTCCCGGAAGGAGAAGAGAAGGGAAAAGGTGCAGAAGGAATAGTTAAAGAAATAATGTTTAAAACTTTTCCAACCCTATTGAAGGACATAGATATCCATGTCCAAGAAGCACAGCGTACTCCCTTCTGAAAAAATCCAAATAGACCAACTCCGAGACACATAAACTAATCAGAATGTCAAATGCCAAAGACAAAGAGAATTCTGAGAACAGCAAGAGAAAAGCAATGCATAACATGTAAGGGATACCCAATAAGATTAAGTGCTGATTTCTCACCAGAAACCATGGAGGCAAGAAGACGGTGGTCTGATATATTTAAGATACTACAAGAGAAAAACTTCCAGCCAAGAATTTTATATCCAGGAAGACTGTCTTTCAAAAATGAGGGTGAAATTAGAATATTCACAGATACACAGAAACTGAGAGAATTTCTAAGCAAAAGACCAGATTTTCAGGAAATACTAAAGGGCGTGCTAGAGCCTGAAAAGAAAAGAGGAGAGAGAGGCCTGGAAGAGAGTCTAGAAATGAAGATTATATCAATAAAAGTAATTAAAGGTATCAAAAGAGTGGTGAAAATAAAATATGACAGAGAACACTCAAGTAGTCAGGAGTAAATTTAACCAATGATGTAAAGAACTTGTGTTCAGAAAACTGCAACCCAATGTTAAAAGAAATGAAAGAAGTCATAAATAATTGGAAGAACATTCCATGCTCATGGATTGGAAGACTAAATATCATTAAGATGTCAGTTCTACTCAAATTGATATACAGATTCAAAGCAACCCTGATAAAAATCCCACCACTTAAAAAAACATTGAAAACACAATTAGCAAATTTATTTGGAAGGGTTAGGGGTCCTGAAGAGCCAGAAACATCATAAAAAGCGAACCCTCATCTCCTGACTTTAAATCATACTACCAAACTGTAGTGGTAAAAACAGCACTGTATTGGCATAAAGACAGATACATAAACAAATAGAACCAAATTGATGGCTCAGAAACAGACCCTCACATGTATGGTCAAGTAATTTTTGATAAGCCTGTCAAACTCACATAGCTCGGGCAGAACGGTCCTTTCAGCAAAATGGTGCTGAAAGAACTGGATATCTATAGCCAAAAGAAGGAAAGAGGACCTCTGTCTCACACCTTATCCAAAAATTAACTCAAAATGGATCAAAAACCTAAAAGTAAAAGCAAGAGCCATAAAACTTCTGGAAGAAATTTTAAGAAAATATCTTCAAGACCTGGTGATAGGTGGTAGATTCTTAATGGAAAGAGAAGGACTGAGATGGACTACTGATTTTTAATTTATGTATATGTTTCAATTAGCTTTACTGTAAAAGTGTGGAAATGTATAGAATGGATGGTGAAAATAGTAATAGCTAGGTTATAAATAGGGATGTGGCTGAAAATGGTAGTGTAGGGATGTAAATGCCAATTGGCAGACTGCTAGAGCATAATCTAGCTACTCAGTAAACCAAGAAGTGGATAAGAATTGCAGCTGATGGTACAGATACAAGAATGTCCTTTGTGAGCTAGCACAAATGTATATCACTACTGCAGGGTGTTGGGAACGCTTGGGAAAAATACAACTGGAATGACCTATGGACTGTGGTTAGCAGTAATAATATAATATTCTTGTATTTATGCCAAAGATGTACTGTGTTGATAATGGGGCAGTATGGAAAATGTGAGTCAAATGTATACTACGGACATGGTAACAATCAGATGATATTTTCTTATCTGTGACAAATGTTCCACCACAGTGTATTGTGTTGATAGAGGGGTGTTGCTTGGGAATTCTGCGTACGTGCATGGTTGTTTTATAAGTTTAGAACTTGTCATAAAAAATATATTTCAAAAAAATAATAAGGTGTTTTTTTGGGGAAAAAGACACCAAATGTAAGATAAGGACTATAATTAGTAAGAAGATTTTGACAATATTCTTTCATAATTTGTAATAAACATCTCACGACAATGCAAGGGGTTGGTGGAAGGGTTGATGTATGGCACCCCTGTATGATGTTATGCATGTTTGCTTTGTAAGTTCACAACTTTTACTATACACTTAATTGTTTATGTATGTTCATATATAAATGACATAAAGATAATAATAATAGGGACGGTTGGGGGAAAATACTTTGGTTAGTAGTAATATTTTGACAATGCTCTTTAATCATTAGTTAAAAAGGTTTAACAACAATGTAAGGTGTTGGTGTAGGGTGAGTTATGAGAGTCCTGTATGATGTTATATATGTTTGTTTTGTAAGTTCACAACTACTACTATACACTTATTGTTTATATTTGTGTGTGGGTCATGCATTTCAATAAATTTTTTAAAAACATGAAAACTCTCCTTCATATGCTATGTTAAAATAACAACAACAGCAAAACTTCACTCTGCCTCAGGCAAACATGGACTTACACAGAAGAATTGTAAGATCTGAACATTCTCTCCATATTCAGCCCTCATGAGAACTATGCTCAATTTTGGGCACCACAGCACTTGGAAAGTGATATGGAGAACCTGGAGATGCTCCCAATGACAGACAACAGACAAACAAACAAAAACACCCAGCAGTAAACCCTTTGCAGAATTAGTGTAAATGTGTTTACAGTGTCATTCACTTTACCCAAACCTGATACGTGAAACCAAAGTGCAGGCTGAATTTTTCTTCCAGCATTTGCTTCAGTGTAATTGTAATTGCAATTGCAATGTATGTATGGCCTTCGTCTATGTTGTTTTTCTTTTTTTAAAAAATATTTTCCTACCTTCTCTTATGAGAAATTTCATAAAGAGAAGGAACTTTAAAGTTTTTGCACAATGATTACTGCTGAGATAAGCTCAGCGATAGGTTTGCTCGAAGGGAAGGCAGCGCAGAACTTTACAAAACAAAGGACAGAGAAAAAGGCACAAAACAGGAGATAAAGATGGGAGCAGGGGACTCACAGCATCTGGAACTGAGAGCCTTGACCCTAGTTTCCACCTCCTATTTATTGGAAACTACCAAGAGCTGTTTGGCATTAGAACTGCAACATCATCTACAATAATAGGGAACAACTACAACATCTAACAACTGCCACATCTACAATAAACAGGTGTAACATTTACAATAAGGAATGGGTAAGCCAGTTTTCCACAACAGACTACCACTATAGCCTTCATTACAATCCAACTGTTTGATTTTTTTTTTTTTTTTTGAGGTACCCGGAGCCAGGGATTGAACCTGGGACCTCATATGTGTGCTCAACCACACAGCCACATCAGCAACCCTGAGTTGGATTTTTTTATTTGTTTGACTTGTTGTTTGTTTTTGTTTTTTCAGGATGAACTGGGAACCAAACCCATGACCTCCCATGTGGGAGGCAGGTGCTCAACCACTTGAACCACATCTGCTCCTTGTTTTTGTTTATATATATATATTTAGGAATCATTTTAGCTCTCTGCATAACAGTTCACCTCACTGATGCATCGATTAATTTAGGCAATTAAGCCTCTATTTTGGATATATACCTTGGTTCCAGATACCCAAATTTAAAAGAATGCTTGAGGAAAACATCTGAGCACATAGATGCTGCTTTCTGAACTTCAGTCATGCATAATATGTAGAATTCCCATGCATCACCCCTCCACTGACACCTTGTATTATTGTGAGACATTTGTTACAGAATATGAAAGAGCATCATCAAAATATACATTTATTTTTTTCATACACCCTCTATTATTAACACCATGTATTAGTATTATGGATTTGTTATAGCTCATGAGAGAACATGCACATATTTTTACTGTTAACCACAGTCCATCATCTAGCACATGGTTCTCTGTGTTATACAGCCCCCTGTCTTGTACCATCCATCCGAAGTGTACACTCAGTGATTCTCAGTTTCATCACAGAGTTGGGCAGTCATCACTTCACTAAAATTTTAAACTTTTTCCTTAGTCTAAAATTTAAAAATGTCATACACCCCTATTATTAATCATATGTTCAGATACAGTGCATTCTTTGATATTGATGCATGACTATTACAATATTGTTATCAACTATAGTCCATAAGTTATATAATTGCATTTTCCTTTGCATCACCATATTCTTACCACCCTGTGATACTGACATACATTTGTTCTAGTTCACAGAAGAACATTCTTATATTTGTACTATTAACCACACTCCTCATCCCCCACGGGGTTCACTAAGTTATTCATTTCTTAGGTTATTCTCTAGCTTTCTTTCAATTGGCATTTCTGTCTCCAGACTACCCCTTACAGCCACAATCATACTTACAAAGCAGCCATAATAGTTATATTCACTATAATGTGTTACCATCAACTCTATTCATTTCCATGCTTTAAAGTCAGGCTAATTAAAAATTCTACATACATTAAATATCAGTATCCCATCTCAGGCCTCATCTTATTGCCTAGTAATTTATACTCTTGATTTTAACTCCATGTTTCTACTCTTTGTATTTAGTTCATGTTAGTGAGACCTATGATATTTGCCCTTTTGTGTCTGGCATATTTCACTCAGCATAATGTCCTCATGGTTCATCTATGTTGTCATATGTGTCACAATTTCATTTCTTCTTACAGCAGCATAGTATTCCATCATATATTTATATCACATTTTGTTTACCATGGAAACTTGGGTTGTTTCCATCTTTTGGCAAAAGTGAATAATGTTTCTATGAACATTGGTGTGCAAATGTTTGTTCATGTACCTGTTTTCAGTTCTTCTGGACATATTCCTAGTACAGGGATTGCTGGATCATATGGCAGTTCTATATTTGGGTCTCTGAGGAACTGCCAAACTGTCTTCCACAGAGGCTACATCATTCTGCATTCCCACTATCAAGGAAGCAGTGCTCCTATTTCTCCACATACTCTCCAGCACTTGATTTTTTAATCATGTATTTTTAATCATGGCCATTCTATGAGGTGTGGTGTGGAATGATATCTCATTGTAATTTTGATTTGCATTTCCCTAATAGCTAGTGATATTGAACATTTTTTCATAGGCTATTTCCCATTGGTATTTCCTCTTTGGGAAAATGTGTATTTAAGTGTTTTGCCCATTTTTAAATTGGATTATTTGCCCTTTTATCGTTGAGTTGTATGATCTTTTTTTATAGCATAGAAATCAAACCCTTATGGATATGTGCTTTCCAAATATTTTTCCTGTTGAGTAGGCTGCCTTTTCACCTTCCTGACAAAGTCCTTTGAAGCACAAAAGGGCTTAACTTTGAGGAGGTCCCATTTGTATATTTTGTCTTTGGTTGCTCCTGCTTTGGGTGTAACATTTAAGAAACTACCACCTACCACCAGATCATGAAGATGTAGCCTTAAATTTTCTTCTATGAGTTTTATGGTTCTTGCTTTTATATCTAGGTCTTTGATCCATTTGAGTTAATTTTTGTTAAGGTGTGATATAAGGGGTTCTCTTTCTTTTGGCTATGGATATCTAGTTCTCCAAGCACCATTTGTTGAATAGACTGTTCTACCCCAGCTGGGTGGATTTGACAGCCTTGTCAAAAATCATTGACCATAGATGTGGGGGTCTGTTTCTGAACTATCAATTCAGTTCTGTTAGTCTATGTGTATATTTTAATGCCAGTACCATGCTGTTTTTACCATTGTAGCCAGGTAATATGATTTAAATTCCAAAAATGAGAGTCCTCTAACTTCATTATTCCCTTTTAACATGTTTCCGCTTACTTGGGACCCATTACCATTCTAAATAAGTTTGATAATTGGATTTTCCATTTCTTTTTAAAAGGCTGTTTAATTTTTATCAGGATTTCATTGAATCCGTATATCAATTTGGGTAGTATTGCCATCTTAACAATGTTTATTCTTCCAGTCCATTATCACAGAATGTCCTTCCATTTATTTAGGTCTTTTTAAAAATTTCCTTCAGCAATGTATTATAGTTTTTATTAAATAAAGGCCTTTTAAGTCCTTGGTTAAGTTTGTTCCTAAATATTCAGTTCTTTTAGTTGCTATTGTAAATGAATTATTTTCTTGGCTTATTTCTCAGATTGTTCATTACTAGTATGTAGAAACACTACTGATTTTTGCATATTCAGCTTGTATCCTGCCAATCTGCTGAACTCATTTATTAGCTCTAGTAGCTTTGTTGTAGATTTTTCAAGACTTTTTTAGGTATAGGTTCATATCATCTGATAATAGTGAAAATTATGCTTCTTCCTTTCCAATTTGGATACCTTTTATTTCCTTCTCTTGCCTTATTGCTCTAGCTAGAACCTCTAGCACTATATTAAACAATAGTGGTGATAGAGAGAATCCTTGTATTGTTCTCGATCTCAATGGGAAAGCATTCAGTCTTTCACCATTTAGTACAATGTTAGCTGTGAATTTTTCTTATATGCCCTTTATCATGTCTATCATGTGAGAAAGTTTCTTTCACTTCCTATCTTTTGGAGTGTTTTTATCAAGAAAGGATGCCGGATTTTATCAAAGGCATTTTCTGCATCAATTGAGATGATCATGTGATTTCTCTTTTTCAATTTATTAATGTGATGTATTATTCTATTTTCTTGTTTTGAAACACCCTTTCATGCCTGGGATAAAACCCACTTGATCATGATGAATAATTCTTTTAATGTGTTGTTGGATTCAACTAGAGAGATTTTTGTTGAGGATTTTTGCATCTGTATTCATTAGGGAAATGGGTATTTTAATTTTATATTTTTGTCTGGCTTTGATATTAGGATGATATTGGCTTCACAGAATGAGTTTGGTAGCATTCCTCCTGTTCAGTTTTTTGGAAGAGTTTGAGTCAGATTGGTAATAAATCTTTGAATGCTTGGTAGAATTCACCTGTGAAATTGTCTCATCCAAGGCTTTTCAATTTGGGGAGTTGTTTGATGACTGTTTCAATCTCTTTAGTTGTGATTCGTTTGTTGAGGTCTTATATTTCTTCTGGGATCAGTGTAGGTTGTTTGTATATTCCAATGCATTTGTCCATTTTGTCTAAATTGTCTATTTTATTGGTGTACAGTTGTTTATAGTATCCTCTTAGGATATGTTTTCTTTTGATTGTCTTTGTGCTACAGCCCCACTTTGATACTTGCTTCCCCTTATTCTGGAACTTTATAATGGCTTGTGTTTAGTCAATATGAATTTTTTTCAGTTCTTTTTCATCTGTTTCTTGCTTTTTCTCCCTTGATGGGAGCAGAGTGGGAGCTGAGGATGCAGTGGACATAGTAGGCCATGGAGGCTGAAGCTGCCCACATTGCCCTAAGAACCAATGAAGCTTCTCCCATAATTCTCCCCTGCCAGCGGTAGGGATGGAGCCACAGCTGTATGCAGTTATCCAAGCTGGGCAGGCCAAGACCGTCTGTGGTTGTCTGGAGAGAGTGATGAAGCCCCACTCCCTTTCCTCCCCTGCCATGGTCAGAGATAGAACTAACACACTCAACAATCCAATCTGCGTGGGCAAAAAGTGACTGCAGTTGCCTGGAGAAGCTGAGGGAGCACTTCCCCTCTAACAAGGCAGGGAGGGCTACATGAGTGCCCAACAGTCTAGTCTGGGTGGGTCAAATGCGCCTGCAGTTGCCCAGAGAGGTTGAGGAAACGCCACTCTCCCTCCTGTCCTTTGTGGGTGGGGATGGAGCCACAGAAGTACCCAAAAATCTAGTCTGTGCAGGCCAAAAGTGACTAAAGGTGCCAAGAGTGGCTGAGGGAGCACTATCTTTCCTGCCCTGTCAGGGGAGGGGATAAAGTCACTGATGTGCCTAGCATTCTTGACTCTGTGTCATAAGCATCTATGGTTGCCCAGAGAGACTGAGGGTGCATTTTTCCTCTTCCTGCCCTGTCAGAGGCAGGGAAGGAGCCATGGGTGTTTCCAACAGTCAAGTCTGTGTGGGCCAAAAATGGCAGTAGTTGCCCAGAGAGGCTGAAGGAAGACTCTCCATCCTCCTGCCCTTTCAGGCATGGATGTAGCCACAGGTGTTTTCAACAGTATAGTCCCTGTAGGCTGAAAACGGCTGCAGTTGCCTGCAGAGGTTAAGGGAGCTCTATCATTCCTGCCCTGTCAGGGTCATAGATGGAGGCACTGGTGTGCCAACAATCTAGTCAGTTCAGGCCTAAAGCATCTGTAGTTGGCTGGAGAGGCTAAGGAAGCACTATCCCTCCTGCCCAGTGAGGGGTGGGGATGGAGTCACTGGTGTTCTCAACAATCTTTTCTGTATGGGCCAAAAGCACCTGCAGTTGTCTAGGAAATACCTCCCCCCACTTATCCTGTCAGGGACAGGGATGTAGCCAGAGGTGCATCGAAGAGTCTAGTCTGTATAGGCTGAAGGTGCCTGCAGTTTCCCAGATAGGCTAAGAAAGCACTTTCCCTCCTCCTCCTGCCTATCATGGGCAAGGATGGAACTAAAGGTGTACACGAGTCTTGTCTGTGCAGGCCAAAGGTGCCTGTAGTTGCCCAGAGAAATGGAAGAAACACTGCTCCCTGTCCTATTGGGGAAAGGGATATAGCCAGAGGGGTGCACAGCAATCTAGTCCATGCAGTCAAAAGCAACTACAGTTACCCAGAGAGGCTGGTGCAGGTCCCCTCTGCTTCCTCCCTGATGATGGAGGGGCTGGAGCCCAGCCTAGTGCTGCAGTCTGACTTGGGTGGAAAGAAGTGAAGCACTACCATCACTATGATTTCATTAAAACCTGCTTGCCTTCATGCAAGGGAAGGATTTAAAATGGAGACTACCAGCTTCTTTGTGGATTGGACACATTTATACTTTAGCTGTACTTGGGATTGGATTTTAGCCAGCCGAATTTACTAATCAATAGCTGAAATAGGATGAACTGCCTCTTGGAGCTCTCTACTCTGCCACCATCATGCCCCTCCCTTGAGATAATGCATTTACAATTTTTCTAGGCAGGTGCAGTTCTAGAGGTTTCCAATTGGACTTTCCTACCATAATAGCCCTCACTCCACAAATCAGGGAACCAATATGGGGATTATCTATGGAGCAGATAATTCTGAAGGTGATAGAACACAGAAAGAGAACAGGGCTCCCAATTTGTGACATCTCATAGATGATTACAACATACTATTCGTTCCCTAAATCCAGGCCCTGACCCTTGGGACTGAACACTCTAAAGGAAAGAAGGCAACAGAGGCATGATAATACCCAAAATGAGGGGACCACAGAAAAGTTATACCAGCGATCTTTCCCTACTGGCCTATAGCACTTCAAGGCCCTCATGCTTCAGCAAAGGCTGCCACTGAAATGAGATGATATCTCCTCCATGTGAAAAAGGACTCCATTCCCCACAAGGCCAAAGAACTACTCCCCCCCCCCCCCCCCCCCCACAGAGACACCATCAGACCAAGGGATGACTGTAAGAGGGATCCTATGAAACAAAGAGCTTTATCTCAGGATGCTGCCCCTTGTTGCTGGGTCTGGGACTGCCATCACCCACCCAAAGACACTCATTGGGGGAGGCCCCAGTAAAGGGGATTATGGCACAACAAGAGTCCAGTCCAATCGACAAAGAGGGTTCCTGCCACAAGTAGCTCTCAACACTGCAAGCACTCTACTTCAGAGGGAAGCAGATTCCCTATTCCTCACCTAGAGGCACGTGGTGGCCTGGCCTGCAGACACTCCTTATGGTTCCCTGTAGCCACATCATCAAGGATGAGTGGAACTCCCAGCTGCATGAGACAAACCAGGCATAACAATATAACACCCATAGCATGTGAAAATTAGACTGTCATTAAAACCACAGTCCATGAAAGGAGGCCAGGAACCTGCACGTCAAACCTAAAGAAAATCGAATGAAAACTTGAACTAGGACCCTTGTGTTCTAGCCAAAACACCAAGGATATAATAAAAAAATCAGCCTTCATACAAAGACCCAGGAAACTCTCAAAACTTGAATGAGAAAAGTTAATCAACTGATGATAAGACCAAGACAAATCAGATGCTAGATTTACCTGGGAAGGGATTTAAAGCAGCCTTCATAAACATAATTTATCAAGTGATTACAAATTCTCTTGACATGAAAAACAGAAAAGCTCAGAGAAGAAATAGACTTTATAAAAAAGAACCAAACTGGGAATTTTAGAAGTGAAAAATACATTGTGAGGGGAAAATTGCCTCATTTGATGGTCTCAATAGTAAACTGGAGGTGACCGGGGTGGGGACAGAGTTCGTGAAATTTGAGGCCACATCAACAAGATTTACCCATTCCGAAAATAAAGGAGACTGAAGACATCAATAAATAACAGTGCCTTCAGGACCCGTGGCACGAGAAGAGAAGCCAATATCATGTCATTAGATTCCTGCAAGGAGGGGGAAACAGAGGGTGTCTAACTAGGGTTGGAAGGAACAATGTGTGGAGCCTTTCCATATTTGGCGAAATCGAAGTGCACAGATTCCTCTAATGAGGGGTGAACACCAAACAAGACAAACACAAAGCAAACCACACATAGGAGCATGAGCTGCTGCCCAGAAATGTGAAACCTGAACAAACCCCACCAACTCAGACAAGCTTGGGGCTAAATGACCGGGTGGAAACAGATGGAAGGAGGTTGCTAAGTGCTCAGGTTGCTCAGGGACAGAAGAGGGCGCAGCCACCTGGCCCTGCTCCTCCCTGGGACCCCTGAGGAGGAAGGACCGGAAACAGGGGCACTTCCGGTAGCGTCTTCCTCCCCGCCAGCTTCCACGTGGGCCCTGGGCGGGAGAGCTGGACCGAGCGCGCGCTGAGGAGGTGAGTCCAGCGCGCCGGGGGGCGTGGCCGCCGCTGCGGCGAGGGCGCGGGTTGGCTCGGCTCCCCCCTCCTCGGCCTGCGCTGCACCAACTGCCGCCACCATCCCAACCCAACCCCGCTGGAGGGCCCGGGAGGGGCGACCATTGGCGAGCACCCCTCGCCTTCCCTTGCAGGGCCGCACCTCGGCGCCCAGCTTCCCGCCCGGACCTTGCCTAGAGGGTTTTTGGGCTGGATAGCCCCTGCGGACCGTGAGATGTCGCTGAGGGCGCCTCTGGGTCCGATCCCGCGCCCCAGCGTCTGATTTGTGACCAGATTTTGAGCTTTTCAGGGATGGGTTCTCGTCTGCATTTCTGAACCGCCCCGTTTTCAGAGTTTTGTTCCGAGGCCCTGTGAGGGCAAGATCACGTCAGGGGCGGTTCCTGAGAAAAGCCCTTAGCTCTCCTGTGAACTTCTCATTTGGGTGTGTGAATGGTCCTTTTCAATTCGAGTATGAAGGGAACATTTCAATGGGGGCGTGAAGAGACTTTTCATGGGAGTTTGCAGGGAATATATTGGAGTTGTGAAGGGAATTTGTCATTGCTTGTGTTAGGCAAACTTCATCGTGGGTGTGATGGGACCTTTTCTTTGGGGGTGTAACCAGAACTTTTAATTGGAAGTGTGAATTGAATTTCCGTTGGTCATGTGAAGAGCACTTTTCATTGGGATAAATGAACTTTTCATTGGAAGGGGCCAATGGGAGGAATCTCAGAGGTTCAGTTCCCTGGTAGATGTGTTGAAGTTGTGGGTCAGTGAGAAGAGGATTGCCCTGCTGTGTGGTGCTCCAGGGTGAATGGGTGTGGCCACACCCAAGGTCTGCACAGTTCCTAGATTCCCTGCAGCAGTGTTTAGGTGCCTCCCCTCAGGGAAATGTTAGCTTCCCAGGCATGAGTTATGGCAATCAGTAGTCTTTTACTGAGTGCTTGCTCTGTTCCAGGCACGCTGCTGTTTGCTTTCCATGCAGTTGGATCCTAACAGTAGATTTTATCAAGCAGATGCTATTACTATTCTCATGTCACGGATAACAGCACTGGGGTGTCAGTTTGGTACCTTGCCCAGGGTCATGCGTCTCGCACTTTACTGACACCATGACAACGAGTCTCTGTAGTTCATGATTACTCATGGTCTTGCGGGGAGAAGCTGTCTATTTTTGAAGACTGGTTGGGAAGAGAGTCCTGAGCATTTGGTTTTCCTTGCTCCGCTCCAGGAGAAGACAGGCACACAAGGCATCAGGGCAACTGAGAGACAGAGGACCCAGAGCACACGGGCCCACATCAGGGTCTTGGACTTCTTTTTTTTTAATGTATTTTGTTTTTATTCCTTAAAAGATACTTTGAATACATAAATGTTACATAGAATATATAGGGTATTCCCATGTGCCCCGCTCCCCACTTCTCCCACATCCTCCCACACTGGCAACATCCCTCATCAGTGTGGCACATTCATTGCAATTGATAAGCACAATTTGGAGCCTTGCCACCAAGCGCGGACTGTAGTTTACATCATAGTCTACACTCTCTCCCACTCAACTCTGCAGGTTATGGCAAAAAATATGGAATGCTTCACGAATTTGCGTGTCATCCTTGCACGGGGCCGTGCCAATCTTCTATGTATCGTTCCAATTTTAGTATAAGTGAGCACTTGGGACTTCTTGAGACTTGTATGTGTCTACTTCTGTGATGCCAGTTTCAACTGAGACCATTTTGATATTTTATAGACATTTGATTTAGAGAAGAATATAAATTCTATGCTCATTAATATTTCTCTCTCTAAACTGCTATTTGGTTTCTCTCTCTAAACTGCTATTTGGTTTTCGACCAATTATTCAATTCCACTAAGCCTCAAACCTCAGTTCCCAACACTGTATTTAGGGGATAATCCTAGTACCTCCTAAAATTGAGTGAGGAGTAAAGAAGCTAATATACGCAGGACGCCGAGGACAGTGCCAGCGTGCATTATCAACTCAATAAATGCCCGTTTTCTATGGATTTAGAGCAAATTCCTGATAGCTTGCCTACTGCAGTAGCTTTTTCCCAGAGCAAAGCTACTTGGACTGTCGTGCAAGTGTGGGGGAACGGAGATGGTAGCTGAGCTAAACATAGAGATGAGATGAATGAGGGATTTCTGATTGGCTGCTCTCTGCAAAGCACCGCTCTAGCTAAGGTCCCTTTCATCGAAGCCTATTAAGGGGTATTAAAGCTGATGGACTTTAGGGTTATTCAGAAGTATTGTTAGTATGCCTCCTCCTTTCCTGCAGAACCTTTCATATACTCAGAAACACTAAATAGTTGGTAGTGTAATGGGATCAGCGCTAGAGGCCGGCACATCTTAAGGACAGATGTTCTTCTCCTGGGGTGGTTGGAATTGTACAGCAGAGCTATCAGATAGAACTTTCCATGAAGTTGGCAACTGAGCATTTGAAATGAGGCTAGTGTGACTGTGGAGTTAGATTTTTAAAAAATTAAGTTAAGCTTAAATAACCACATGGGACTACAGCTATCATATTGGACATCATAGTTCTTGAGGAACCATGATGGGCTTGGAGATTTTATAAACCGTTTGAAATCCTAAGCAGAATTGGAGAATTGGATGTGTGTGTATATTTTTCTGGAGAGTGAGTTCATAGCTTTCACCAGTTTCTGCAAAGCACGCAAATGATAAAGAACTGCTGTCTAAAGGCTTTGGTAACAAAAGATATTGTGGGTAAGAATGGCCTCTCCTAACCACCACTGTTTCTTCTTCTATTTTCCTGTCCTCAGCTGTAGGTGGCTTTGAATTGCAATCTCAGACTTCAGTTCCCGGGTCAATTCTAAATCACTGGAAGGGGTGATGGCTGTGATCCTAGGTTGTGCAATCCAGGCCTCCCTGAACCAGGGCTCCATGCTTCAAGAGTATGATTCTGACTGTGAAGTCTTCCGTCAGCGCTTCAGGCAGTTCCAGTACAAAGAGGCGGCAGGGCCCCGTGAAGCTTTCAGCAAACTCTGGGAGCTGTGCTGTCAATGGCTGCAGCCCCACATACGTTCTAAGGAACAAATGTTGGAGCTGCTGGTGTTGGAGCAGTTCCTAAGAATTCTGCCCACTGAGATAGAGACCTGGGCAAGACTGTACAGACCAGACAAAAGAGAAAAAATCTTGGCATTGATAGAAGACTTAGAGAGAGAACTTGAGATACCAAAGAAGCAGGTGAGAGAATAGTTTGGGATGTTTGTAGTTAGACTGAAAGAGCTGGGACTAAATCAGATATTTGTCTTGGTGGTATTCCTCAGTGTCCAGATTTCACCAAAGCCTACTTCCTTTTTCTTAATGCTAGAACCAGCATATGTGTCAGCGTTTCTCAATTCTATCAGACCCAATGCCACTTCAAAAATATGTATTTTGTCATAGTCCTTCTACTGTCCTTAAATGAGATTTATAGGTAGCATAATCCATCTACCATCATATATAATGTCAAAAGTATCGATATAATGCTCTGTGTCTTACTGAGCACATGTGGCCCACCTCCTGCTTTTTTTCAGCCCATGACCTCATAAAGGTTTTTACCCTTTTACAGGATTGTTAAAAAAGAATAATGAAGGAAAACATCAGATATTCTCAGACCAATTGTGGCCCACAAAGCCCCAAATATTTCCTCTATGTCCCTTTAAAGAGAAAGTTTGCCAACCCAAGTCAGGTAGCATATACATGGAACAGAAAGGAAGGGTAAGAGGAAAGCAATTTATTATGAAGCAATATGTATTTCAGTATATACATGCCTGGGCTTGCCTGCACTTGAAGACATCATGAAGTAGTCAGACGCTCGCATCTATGCATAGAATTTTGCCTGTGACTACAATCCCAGAAATTCAGAATGAGACGGGTCAAACAGTATGAGCTGCATTGCTGCTGCTCATGGAATTTTCCAAAACGGGAATTAACTCTTGTCAAAATCCTGAACAAATAATAATATAGTCTTCCTTGATTTTCACAGGAGTGCATTCCTAGAACATTCAAGTTGTTCTTTCAAACTACATGGAAATACTTTTTGTTGTTATTGTTTTCCTTATTAGATCAATTGACCGTTTACAGAATCATCATGTACAAAATACAGGATTCCTATACACCACCCCACCAGTGACAACTTGCATTGGTGGAACATTTGATAAAATTGATGATTGCACACTTTTCTGATTGTTCTGTTAATTAAACACTTGGAAATAATTTTAATGTGTATCACTAAGAAGGTGCTGTTCTGATCTATCTTCTTTAACTATACGTATGTTTGAGCAGGACACTCAAGTATTGTGTACGATGTGGAACATTTCTGCCTTGTGAGTTAAACTCCTGTATCCAGCCATCCAAATTTAAATAGCCTCCTCATGCCATTGTGTCCTAAGCACCCCATGGGTGAGGCCCTGCCCCTTGTTGTGAACCATGGTGGAGACCACCTTCTGTTTGTGGAGCACCTTAGCCAAATGCAGGGAAGACACTTGGGAGAAGCGAGGAAGAGCTTCTGGGTCGCCATCAAAGGCAACCTAGAACTCTGTGTTGTTGGGGCTCCTCATTAGGTTTTGGCATCCGGATGCTTGGCCTGCCTGAACAGGAGCCTACAAAGTTCCCTGCTCTCCTAGGATGGGGAGAGCTAATGATTTCCCTTCCTTTCTCTCACTTCTTGGTTCTGTTTATTATGTAAGATGTTAGATTCTTATGGCTTTAATCTTACACTGCCGAATTCATAACCCCTAACCATGTGTAGCTCTTGAGCATGTCAGCTGTGCTCATCTACATGGGGACATGCTGTAGGTATAAAAGTACTCCATTTTCCATAGGCTTCAGATGAAAGGATATATGTGAAATATCTCATGAATAATTGTTCATCTTGATTACAGGTTGAAATTGGTGTATTTTGTATATGTTGAGTGTAATAAGATATATTGTTAAGGTTGACCTCTCATTTTGGTTTTATTTTATCATGTGGCCACTAGAAAGTTTAAAATTACTTGTGTGGGTATCTTTATATTTCTACCAGGCAGAGCTGATATAGAAGTTGTGGTGATGACTTCTGGCATTTCCCCCAGGTTCCTAGGCCAGAAATGCTTTTGGAAGAGCAGGAACCAATGGACGGAGCACACACACAAACTACCACTGAACTGGAGTCCCCTGCACTCCAGGTCATGGGGTATTTCCAGGACAACACACTGGCCGCGGAGAAGATTACACAGGAAGGGCCACAGGAGCAGAACTATGCTGCTTTTGGGGACGATCAGGCCTACCTGGAGCCTGGTAAGTCAAGGGTTGTGTTTCATTTCTCTTGTGTCTGTTTTGAGAAAACAAGCTCTCTGAAGGGCTAGTATTGTGGTCAGGCTTAGAAACACTGATTAGCCACTCTGATAAATAGTCAGAGGAGAAGCCAGCTCTGTGGGACAGCAAGGAACAGAGCAAGTTAGATGGAATGGGATTAGACACCCCTTAAGCTAATTACCTCTTGGAAGACCTTTGATGAGGAATAATATGCAGGAAGCAGACTTGGCCCAGTGTTTAGGGCATCCGTCTACCCCATGGGAGGTCCGTGGTTCAAACCCCAGGCCTCTTTGACCTGTGTGGAGCTGGCCCATGCACAGTGCTGATGCGTGCAAGGAGTGCTGTGCCATGCAGGGGTGTCTCCCGCATAAGAGAGCCCTGTGCGCAAGGTGTGTGCCCTGTAAGGAGAGCCGCCCAGCGCGGAAGCAGTGCAGCCTGCCCAGGAATGGTGCCACACACACGGAGAGCTGACACAACAAGATGACGCAACAAAAAGACACACAGATCCCCATGCCGCTGACAACAACAGAAGCGGACAAAAGAAGAACATTCAGCAAATAGATACAGAGGACAGGCAACTGGGGTGGGGGGGAGGGGGGAAGGGGGAGGGGAGAGAAATAAATAATCTTTAAAAAAATGAATTAAAGGAATAATATTCAGGTAATCTTTGGGAGGATGGATATGTGGAATAGGACTTATTTACCCCAATAATTTTTTTATAGTTACATTATATATATAAAATTTTACTGAAATATAGCATGCATTCATGAACATACATAAACAAGAAGTGCATAGTAAAAGTTGTCCCCCTGCAAATGTTAATATCATCTGTCATGTTAATCCATGTAATCTGTCATGTTATGGGTCCCGAGTGGGTGTCCATGATTCTTGGGTCCTCCTCAGTTGCTTTTATAGAATAATCTTTCAAACTTATTACTTTGATGTGATGTACCCTCACCTGTGGGTGTGTAAAAACTTGAGAGTCACTTAAAAAATTATAAACCAAGCATCTATCTCATTAAATGGTGAATTAGAAAAAAGTGCAATGACAGACTGTCTGTCTCAGATTCATCTTGGGTACCTTTTTATGAAATTCTGCAAGTGAATAAAAATGCATATTAAAATTTGAGGACTACTCATCAAGACCCTACAGTGTTTGCCCTAGAGGAGGAAGTCTAGTTGCAGAAAGAGACCTGGACCACATAGCCGGGTTGCTCCTGTTTCTCTTCCCCTTGGGTTTTCTTACATTGTTACCAATGCTCTCATTCCTGCTAAGCCTTTTTTGTTTTTTAAAGATATATTTTATTTATTTCTCTCCCCTTCCCCCCCCATTGTATGCTCTCTGTCCATTTGTTGTGTGTTCTCTGTCTGCTTGCAATTGTCAGGTGGCATTGGGCAACTGTGTCTCTTGTTGCATCATCTTGCTGCGTCAGGTCTCTGTGTGTGCTGCGCCACTCCTGGGTGGGCTGCGCTTTTTGACGTGGGGTGGACTCTCCTTGTGGGGCACGGACACCCCGACATGTGGGCCACCTGCTAAGCCTTTTATGTTTCTGCTAAGGTGTTGCCAGGAACCTCTCCATTTTGCCCCCCCCCCCGAAGGCACAGTTGCAACAGGTTGTCACTTTTAAGGGACTATGAAATACTGAGAGACCAAAAGAGATATAAAAAATGAAAATAAATTAGAATGACTCTAATTTACTGTATATGGGGTATATTAGTCAGCCAAAGGGGTGCTGTTGCAAACTACAAGAAGCCTGTTTGCTTTTATAAAGGGCATTTATTTGGGGTAGGAGCTTACAGTTACCAGGGTATAAGGCATAAGTTACTTCCATCACCAAAGTCTGTTTTCACGTGTTGGAGCATGATGGCTGCCGATATCTGTGAAGTTTCAGGCTCCCTGGGTTCCTCTCTTCTCAGGTCTTACTTCTCTCTAGGCTCAGGGTTTCCTCTCTTTCCAGGGCTTGCTTCTTCCTGGGCTCAGGGTTCCTCTCCTCCTGGGGCTTGCTTCTCTTTTCTCAGTGTGCTTACTTCCCAGGGTTCCAGCTTGAGACTTCAGCATTGAATTCTAACCTCAACACTCCAACATTAAAAACCCTCAGCATCAAAAAGCTTCAACTTTGTCCTTTGCCATGCCCTTTTATCTGTGAGTGGGTTGGGGACTCAACACCCCAATGACGTGGCCCAATCAAAGCCCTAATCGTAACAATCTATGCCCAGGTACAGACCAGATTACAAACATAATCCATTATCACCTTTTTGGAATTCATATCTATATCAAACTGGTACGATGGGTTTCTGATCTATCCATAACTAGCTTACTGCCAGATCGTAGCCACTTTTTTCTTTTGTACATCTTAAACTTTATTCACTCAGCAAGTATATACAAGCACCTATTAATAGCCAGGCACCCGTGCATGAACCTGGTGTACTCAGTGGTACACAAGACAGACCCAGTCCCTGTGTTCCTGCAGCTTATAGCCCTGTAGAGGGATTCAGGTATGTAAATAGTGAGCCCTACAAAGATGTGGTGGAGGGAGTAGGATGATGGTGGGCGTGCACAGGAGGTCCCCTAGCCAGCCTTTGGCAGAGAGGGAGACTTCCTGGAGGAAGAGGGATCTATGTTCCAAGCCAAATGCTGAGTTGTAGTTTGCCTGGAGAGTGGTGGAAGTGGGGAAGAGAGAGGGTTCTGCACACAACACAGCATGCACAAAGGCTCAGAGACGGAGGGAGCGGGCACCCGTGAAGAACTGAGAGCATTTCACTCCAGCAGCCCTGTAGTGGCAGCAAAGAGGAGAGGAGGGATTGGCAATAGATGTGCCTACAGGGATAAGCTGGGGCCTAGATTATGATGACCTTTTTCGGCCTGTTGAGAAGTTTGTACTTTATTAACTGGGAAGTTGGGGAGCCATTGGTATTTTCTAAAGAGGGGAATGGTATTAACAGATTTGCTTTTTAGAAAATCACTCTGACTGCAGTCTGAGTAAGACTGGATTCAGGGACACCATTTAGGACAGGGTTTTTTAACAAAGGGGTCAGTGAGCTTGAATTGAAATTAAGAAAAAATTCTTTGTGGGGATGTGTTGGTGTGTGTGTGATATATTTATTAAATAATAGAGAGTATAGTGTGCAGACTTAGCAAGGGGTCCGTGGTTTTCACCTGACTGGCAAAGACACCCATGGAACAAAAAATGTAAAGAACTCCTGATTTAGGTGGTTGTTGTCATCATCCAGGTTAGAGGGGAAAGTTTTCAAAATTAGGTTTATGTCAGTTTGATGGAGAGAAAATGTCTGATTCAAAACTCCAAGAAGAAAATGTAGGAAAACCTCTTCAAGTTCTTGTTGTAGAGAGTAGTTTTCTTAAACCTTACCCTTAAAGCACTAGCAACAAAAGAAAAGGTAGATAAATGGGACTTCCCCAAAATTGAACACTTTTTGCACCTCAAAGGACTTTTTCAAAAGGGTGATAAGGCAGCCGACTCAATGGGAGAAAATATTTGGCAGTCACATAGTCAATAAGGGTCTAATATCAATGATACACCAAAAGATCATACAGCTCAACAATAAAAAATCAAACAACCTGATCAAAAAATGGGCAAAAGCCTTGAAAAGACAACTGTCCAAAAAAAATACAAATGGTGAAGAAACACATGAGAAAATATTTATCATCACTAGCAATTAGGAAAATGCAAATCAAAACTACAGTGAGATATCATTTCATACCTATTAGACTGGCCGCTAATAAGTCGTTGGAAAACTGTAAATGTTGGAGACGATGTGTAGAGATAGCAATGCTTACTCACTGTAGGTGGGAATGTAGAATGGTACAGTCACGGCGGAGGGCTGTTTGGCAGTTCTTAATGACATTGAATTTAGTCTTGCTATGAGACCTGGCATACCATTGCTTGGTATATACCCAGAAGAATTCAAAGCAGAGACACGAACAGACATCTGCTCACTGATGTTCAAAGTGCCATTATTCATGATTGCCAAAAATTGGAAACAACCGAGGTGTCCATCAGCTCATGACTGTATAAACAAATTGTGTATACATATGATTGAATATTATGCAGCGGTAAGAATAATTGAAATCATTAAGCATTTGACAAAATGAAATGAACATGATGGACATTATTTGAGTGAAGCAAGCCAGACACAAAAGGACAAATACTGTATGATTCCACTATTATGTACTCAATATACTGTGTAAAATCATGGATTTATGAATTAGAGTATAGGTCACCAGAAAATTGAATGAAGTTAGAGAATGGAGAGCTGAGGTTTAATCTGTACAGAATTGGTAAAAATCTTGTTAGTAAATCCTTGGAAATGAATAGAAATGGTGAAAGCCTATCATGGTGTTTATAACTAGCAGTGCTACGGTATGGGTGACAGTGGTTGAAAAGGAAAGTCTAAGGGCATATATATTACGAGAAAGAAAGCTAAAAATTGTAACACGGTACTATATATGACAGTAGAGTCCCATGTAAAACACCAATTTGGGTAATTTGCATATATAAGACCGTTTTTATAAAAATATCAATACAGGGAAGTGGCTGTGGCTCAATCAGTTGGGCTCCCGATACCATGTGGGAGGTCCTGGGTTCACATCCTGTGGCCTCCTTGTAAGGGCAGTCTCACCCGCACCGTGCGGAGAGCTGCCAGCCTGCAAGCGCTGCGGTGAGCCAACTTAGCAAGGTAACGCGACTAAAAGGGAGACAAGCAAAAAAAGGAAACCAAGAAACAAAACACAGAAGAGTGCCCAGTGGACACAGAGAGCAGACAGCAAGCAAGCCGCAAGGGGGGAGGGATATGAAATAAATACAGACACAGAAGAATGCACAGCCATTGGACACAAAGAGCAGACAGCAAGCAAAAAAGCCACAAAGGGGGGGGGGCGATAAAAATATATATAAATACAAATATGCTAGAGAGAAGGAAAAAGAATAGCAGCCATGTATGGCAGGGAAGCATAGAGAGACTGAGAAGTGATGAGTTTTGTTTATTTATTATTATTATTGGAATAATGAAAATGCTCTAAGATGATTGAAGTGATGATGCCCAATATGTGATTATACCGAATACCATTGATTGTACACTTTGGATGCATTTATGCTTTATTAATTTGTACCAATAAAATTGATTTATTTTAAAAAAGATATTTAGGGGTTTTGGCTGTAGCTCAGTGGTTGAGCAGCGGTTTCCCACATACAATGTCCCAGGTTCAATTCCTGGAACCCCCTAAAAAAAAAAGATACTTAGGAGGTAGTCACTATAGGACTGGGTGATGGGAGTGTTGGAGATAGGAAGAAGAAAGGGTTAAGGTTGGCATCCATCACTTCTGGCTCATGAAGTGGGTAAAAGGTAATACTATTCACTGAAATAGAAGGACCCTTGGGGAGGAGTTGGTTTGGTTAGTGAAGGTTACCTTAGTGTAGAAACATGTGGAGTTTGAGGTGCTTATAGTTCTTCAGAATAAAGTAGCCAATTTGGAATTCGAGAGAGTAAGATTTGAGATTGAGATTTGCAAACCAGAGGTTTATAGAAGTTCAGTGATGCCTTGAGGCCATTGAGAGCTTCCTAGGATTCTTTCCAATGAGCAAGCACAAGGGCCAATGGGCAGATTGGGAGACATCATGACAGACAAGATCATTATATGAATTTGAAGACTCACAAGTGTACCTAAAAGGTTCCTTGCCTGATCCCCGCTTTCCAGTCTACCCACATGGGAACTGCTACCCTAGATACTGTGACCCATTAGCATCGGACACCCAGAGATAGTCTAGCTCTGATGCCTACCCAAGGCTCTTCCCATCTCCTCTGGTTTCCGTCCTGAGAGCCATCTCTCTTCTGCTGGTGCCTGGCAGACTATGGTGAAGGGCACAGTGAATCATCCCACCTCTCACGTGAGACTCCGCCCCATGCTGGGGAGAATGGCTTGGTCCCTCCCTGACCAAACTGTAGGACCATATCTTATCGGCACAGGGCCACACACCCATAGAATGCGAATATGAGTAGTAGTGTAGTTGAGTTTGAGAAAATGGTCCCTCTTTCTGCATTTAATAAATTTGTCCAGGTGCCCTTATTTGGTAGCCTACTTTACCAAGTGTTGCCCACGTGAAAGGCATGGGCTCCCTCTTGTTTTTGCACTACTAAAGAGGAAAATCCCACAAGTACATATGTAACAGGTGTTTTATAATCACAGAGGATTGTATAAAATATTTATTTTCCAACTTTTACATTGCTTACATTTTATATTGTATTTAGAGCTTTAAAAATCTGTATTTTTGTATATATGCCTGCAACAAGTAGAAGAACATAGGTGGTAATCTTTAATTATAAATCTTTCTGCATATGCATTACAATTCTCCACCTTGATTTGCTCTTCTTATCAACAGTGCCTCGTAAATTATCACACATATTGCCAAGCATCAATGTTGACCTTGATTTTAATAATTTACTCACTAAAAAGCAAGAGAATTCAGTGTATTTCACAAAAGATAGTAAGAATGAGTTAATTAAAGAGGTAAAAAAGGCAGGTCGGAGGAGAGGTAACAACTCTGTTCTCATTATGTGATATATATATATATATATTTTAAGGTCACTTTCCACTCTAAGATTTTATGATTCTTTTTTTCGTCTTTATTTTTTTAATTTTACATTAAAAAAATATGAGGTCCCCATATATCCCCCACCCCCTTCACCCCACTTCTCCCCCCATAACAACAACCTCCTCCATCATCATGTGACATTCATTGCATTTGGTGAATACATCTCTGAGCACCGCTGCACCTCATGGTCAATGGTCCACACCATAGCCCACACTCTCCCACAGCCCACCCAGTGGGCCATGGGAGGACATACAATGTCCGGTAACTGTCCCTGCAGCACCACCCATGTGATATATTATGGTTTGCAAAATGATATGTCTTTTTGTGCCGTTATTTCCTGATTACTTAAAATTCTACTGTTTTTACCACTGGGCCAAGTCCATTTGCCTTCTACTGTTTTTAAATGAACAGTTCTATGATATGTTAAATGAATCTCATTCGATTATAAATTGAGTGGAAATCATAGGAAAGTGGTAAAATGGAGGGAAAAAGTTTTTAAATAAAGGAAGAAGTCACTTGATTGTACATTAAAGTTTAGAAATATGCCGTCAGCAAAAAGTTAAGTTGTTTGGGTATATAAAGAATGAATGAATATGTGTGTCTTTGCGTACATATGTGTGTATGCATAGATAGATGTATACATGTATGTATGCATGCATGTATATATATATATATATACCCATTGCAAAAAAAAGGACTACGGTGAAAATGCAGTTTGGAAATATCCTCCATTAGTAAATAACTGAAGGTAGCTTGCATCCCTACTGAAGACAATAAACCTAAGCTAATTTCTTTTATCTGATTGTTTGGGACCAGAGCATGGTTTACATAAATATTTTCCTGGCAAAGAACATCTTTGAAGCACTTTAACAATCTTTGTGCAAACTTTTGCCACAGTCAGACACCTGTCAGTGAAAAAGAAGCCAGTATAGAAAGTGAAAACTAGACTGGTTGGTGGTAATTCAAGGAAACTTCTGTAATATGAAGGTCTAGACTTTGTTAAAACAATGACCTAGTATTTAAAGTTAGGATCAATCAGTGTCAGAGATGTAGCTGTACGTGGTTGTGGTTTGTTGTTTTTTTAAAAAAGATTTATTTTTTCTTATTTCTCTCCCCTTCCCCACCCCCCACAGTTGTCTGTTCTCTGTTACCATTTGCTGCATGTTCTTCTTTGTCCACTTCTGTTGTCATCGGCACAGGAATCTTTGTTTCTTTTTGTTGCGTCATCTTGCTGTGTCAGCTCTCCGTATGTACAGCACCATTCCTGGGCAGGCTGCACTTTCTTTCACGCTGGGCGGCTCTCCTTACGGGGCACACTCCTTGCACATAGTGCTCTCCTACGTGGAGGACACACCTGCATTGCACGGCACACCTTGTGCGCATCAGCACTGCACATGGGCCTGCACCACACGGGTCAAGGGTGCCCAGGGCTTGAACCATGGACCTCCCATGTGGTAGACGGATGCCCTATCCATTGGGCCAAGTCTCTTTCCCTGGTTGTGGTTTTAAAATAGAATTATCAGTGAAGTGGATGTGGCTCAACAAAATCGAACTCCCGTCTACCATATGGGAGGCCCTGTGTTCACTTCCCGAGGGCTCCTTGTGTGGGCAAGCTGGTCCACACCCACGGAGAGCTCACGGCCTTTGCCCGCACAGAGCTGGCATAGCATGATGACACAACAAAAAAGGGAGACAAGCAGACACAGAAGAACGTGCAGCGAATGGACACAGAGAGCAGACAGTAAGCAGGTGGCATGTGGGAGGGGGGGTAAATAGATGATAGATAGATAGATAGATAGATAGATAGATAGATAGATAGATAGATATAATCTTTTAAAAATTACATTTATCAGGGAAGCAGATTTGGGTCAACCAGTAGGGTGCCCACATACCACATGGGAAGTCCCAGGTTCAGGTCCCGGTGCCTCCTAAAGTAGACAAGCAGATGCCGCATCCAAAGAAACAAGCTAGACACCACCCCAACGAGCTAGACACCACACTTGCTGCAACAAGCTAGATGCCACATCTGCCGCAATGTGCAGATGCCTAAACAAGCAGATGCCACAAGCCAGCAGATGCTGCAGCCCGTGAGGAGCGGATGTGGCTCAGGCCATTGGGGACTCACCTCCCATGTGGGAGGTCTCAGCTTCAGTTTCCAGTGCCTTCGTGAGAAGGCAAGCAAACAATGAGGAGACAGAGGAGAGAATCATCTGGGGGAGGGGGGCTGATAAATAAATAAATAAATAATAATAATAATAAAAGCAAATACATTTTAAAAAACTAGAATTAGCATTGTCTTACTTATCCATAGGAACTCTTAGTAAATAAGAAAGATCTTGCACATTACAGGCTGAAAACTTAAGAAATCAGGTAATGGGGGCATCAGAAAGGAAGAGAAAACATGTTCAAAGGTTTTGAAGGGATCACTATAAAATATAAATAATAAAAAATACATTTGCCTACTTAAACATCTGTCTAGGAAAAGGGACTGAGTTCAGTGGTATGTAACCTGTGAAGAATGACATTTCTGCAATAGAAAATGATCTGTGTAAAACATCAGCTTAAAACAAACAAACAAAATCTCACTGAAACTCAAGCCAGCCACTTGTAATTGCTGGAGTTAGGCAGTAATATCAAAATGTCCATAGTCTTTGAGAAATCAACAGAAGAAGTGCTGCTCCTAAAAGCATAGAATCTATCATGCATTTGAAGGTGTGGAGTTCAAAATACCACCCCAAATTTGGAAATCGTTTTCAGTTCCCAAAGCACTTGGTTCCTTCATCTCATGTGGAGAGGTTTCCCTATGCAAATTGCCAGTCTCATATCTTTTTTGGTGATGAAGAATATGAGCAATGAAAATTAGGACAAAATAGGAAACAATTGCTCTCTGAAAAGCATCAGAAAACCCTTGTGTTTTAAATGTCTTCGGATTATCCCTGCTATACCCAGTAATGCGGCATAAACTACTTTCCAGACACGCAGTGTGGATATTTCATGGCAAATTGGAGTCTTAGTGGCCCAGAGTCTTTCTTAATGGAACTGTGTATGCAATGGGGGGAGCATTCATCAGGAAAGCACCTTCTCTGTTAAACTCAAACTCTTTCTTCCTTATCTGCATTAGATATCTGCTGCTACATGTGTTGGTTTGATGCTGGATGGACCACAGAAAATCTTGTCTTTTGAACTAATCCATTCTTCTGGGTGTGATCCAATTGTAGGTGGGACCTTTTGATTAGATCACCTCAGTTAAAGGCATTTTGACTAGAGTACTTTGGTAAGGCTTGGCCCAGGGTGCTTCTTAATCAGAGAGAGAGAGAGAGAGAGAGAGAGAGAGAGAGAGAGGAAGCCATGGAAACCAGGAAGCTGAAAGCAATGAGACCCAGAGGGGAAGCCTTCCCATTCGACAGCAGAGGAGTCCATGATCTCTGGCAGCTCGTCTTCAGGGAGAGAGCATCACCTGGTGACTTGATGTGGATATTTTTCTGGCCTCTGAAATATAAGCTTTTAAGGTAATAAATTCCCATTGTAAGAACCAACCTATTTCTGGTATATTGCTTTCAGTGGCTCGGCAGCTTCTAGTAGACTAAAATGGATTTTGGTACTGGTAAAATGAGGTGCTGCTATGCACATACCAAAAATGTTTTGAAAAAAAGGCTTTCTTCAATGCAATTCCAATAAAAATCAACACAGCATTCTTTAAGGAACTAGAAAAACTAACTATGGAATTTATTTGGAAAGGAAAGAGGCCCCAAATAGCCAAAGACATATTGAAAAAGAAAAACGAAATTGGAGGAATCACACTACCTGACTTCAAAACATACTACAAAGCTACAGTACTTAAAACAGCATGGTATTGGCATAAGGAGAGACACACAGACCAATGGAACAGAAATGAGAGTTCTGATATAGATCCTCATATATATAGCCATATAATATTCGATAAAGCCACCAAACCCTCTCAACTGGGAGAGAATGGCCTATTCAACAAATGGTGCCTGGAGAACTGGATATCAATATGTAAAAGAATGAAAGGGGGTTACCATCTCATACCTTACACAAAAATCAACTCAAGATGGATCAAAGACCTAAATATAAGAGCCAAGTCCATAAAGACTTTGAAAAGCAGTGTAGGGAAGCATATACAAGACCTTGTGATAGGAAATGGCTTCATGAACTTCACACCAAAAGCACGAGCAGCAAAAGAACAAATAGATATATGGGACCTCCTCAAAATTAAAGTCCTCTGCACCTCAAAGGAGTTTGTCAAGAAAGTGAAAAGGGAGCCTACACAATGGGAGAAAATATTTGGCAAACATATATTGTATAGGAGACATAACTTGCATATATAAAGAACTCCTATATCTTGAAAATAAAAAGATAAACAGCCCATTTTAAAAATGGGAAAAAGATTTAAACAGACACTTCTCCAAATAAGAAATACAAATGGCTAAAAAGCATGTGAAAAAATGCTGCAAATCTCTAGCTTTCAGGGAAATGCAAATCAAAACTACGATGAGATACCATCTTACTCCCATAAGATTGGCAGCTATGAAGAAAACAGAAGAATATAAATGCTGGAGAGGATGTGGAGGAATGAGAACACTCATCTACTGCTGGTGGGAATGCAGAAGGATCCAACCATTCTGGAGGCAGTTAGGTGGTTTCTCAGAAAACTATCCGTAGATTTGCCATATGACCCAGCAATTCCACTGCTGGGTATATACCCAGCAAAACTGAAAACAAGGACACAAACCAATATATGCACACCAATGCTCATAGCAGCATTGTTCAGTATCACCAAAAGTTGGAATCAACCCAAATGTCCATCAACAGATTAATGGATAAATAAAATGTGGTATATACATACAATGGAATACTACTCGGCTTTAAGAACAAATACACTACAAACACACGTGATAACATGGATGAATCTTGAGAACCTTATGTTGAGTGAAGCAACCCAGACATTGAAGGACAAATACTACATGACCTCAATGATTGAAATAAGTAAACCAAGCTGCCTCAGAGAGCTAGAGACTGGATGATAGGCTTACAGGAAATCGGGGGGTAGAGGAAGGATGTAAGCTGACATCTACATGGGTGAAATCTATGATAAGCTGGAGGTAAGTATGAGTACAAGGAAGGGATAAAATGGGGGCATAGGGTTACCTTTGGGTGGGGCTTTGTGGGCTTGAGGGGGCTAGGGATGGGAGGATGGGTAATATGGACCAAGAAATTGGGGGTAGGGTGGGGCAACATACAAACATAGGAGATTGTCAGGTGTTCATTGAGAGTATAATGCTGAGAAAACCTTTCCAAAAATATAATAAGGAAAGTTAACTGTTTAAGATACTTAAAGGGGATAATCTGACACAGGACAGACTCCTAGGGAATATGTGAATGCTCATTTTGCCAGAGTAGGTTATATCATTGGGTAGAGACCCATATAATGAGAGTGAAGGTAGACCCATATCCTGGGGAGGACTGATGCCATCAAATAGAGGGAACTGTATCTCTCAAGAGAAATGGTGGCTCCCAGGGCATTAGGGCAGTTGAGCATGTCAAGCCCTTAACACTGTTGCAAGTATCTCTGAACATGGCCCTTCAAGAAATGAAGAATGACTGTCACTGTAGGCCCTAAGGGGAGGGGGATATAGGTATTGAATAATTGGAACCAATGTAACTGTGTGGGCAATAGAAGTGTTCCACAAGAGTATGCAAGGATGGATATAAGACCTGTAAAATTACACCAAAAATATATAGGGGCTGATAGGCTAAAATGTAAATCATAATGTAAAACATAAGATAACTAAAAATTTAGAAAATTGTATAGTCTAAAATATAAACCACAATATAAACCCAAATGTTACCTTGTTTGAAAGCTTTGTCTCAATATCTGTACATCAGTTTCAGTAAATATGGTATGAATATGTTAAAAGATTATTGCTGTGGAAGGGAAAAGGTTTTATGTTGGATATATGGGAGTACTGTATATTGTATATATGAATTACTGTGATCTAAAATTCTTGTGAATATAAGCTTAATAATTAGAAAAAAGAAAAGATAGGATGTAGAATTTTTCCAAATTAATATGTATTCTATATCTAACCTTTAAACTCATCGCTATATTCCATTTTACTATTAAGGGAACCTGGCAATATATTGGGCTTCACTTTTCAGGAAGTTTGGGATCACAGAGAGGTTCAACAATGGCAGTGGAGGAATACTGGTGTGGGATGTTATTGACAAGGGACACACGGTTGGCAGGGAGTTCTCCAGGGCATATATCCAGGGTACATAAAAATGTTTGGATATTTTCATAGTGGAAACAATTAAAAAAAGCAATTGAGGGAGTGCTGAGTTCCTAGCCAGGGGAGCTCTATCACAGTCCCTAAAGGAACAGCAACAATCCCCCAAGTGCAACGGCAAAGACCAAAAAAAGAAGGAAGGTCCAACAAAGAGCCCCTGAAACTAATGACTATGTTTGTGAGCCTGTGCACCTGAAATAAGAACAAGGCCTAGAGCAGCAGTGTGCCTAAGAGTTACCTCCTGAGAGCCTCCGTGTTGCTCAAATGTGGCCAGTCTCGAAGCGAAACTCAGCATGTAAATTTGTTGCCTTCCCCCCAGCGTGGGACATGATTCCCAGGGATGAGCCTCCCTGGTGCTGAAGGATTACTACTAAGTACCAGCTGATGACATAACTAGAAAATGACCTTGAATAAAAGGTTCAACTCGGACCAGCAGAATATCTCTGTCTACATATACTACCAGGAGTTAAAAATGCTTTTTGACATAAATCAAGGGGGAAATTGAAAGGACAAATGAGTTTATATGGCTATGAGTCTCTAAAAAAGAGCCAGGAGGTTATCAGAGGGGTTGCCCTTATGCACACCTGAGCAGAGTGCCAGAGACAGATAAAGTAGATACAACCCAAGGTATTGGTTCTTTTGAGGGCTACAGAGACCCACAGGTTTTATGGTCATGGCAGATGGAGTTCAGTGCCATGTCAATTGGCCCTTCTTTGGAGTTGGTGTTTCTGTGTGGTGGAGCTGGACTCAGATGTGATCTCTTTTCACAAACCTTTCCTGTTACTTTACCAGAGTTGTAGTTGGTGCTGGGGTTTAGTGTATATCCAGGCGATCTGAATCTCTGGAATGACCATATGATAGCCAGGCCCTGAGCCTCAACAGACTTCAGCTCCTACACTCTGGTTTATTGGACTTACCCCACTCAGCTAACATGGAGTTGAAGAATGGAGTCAACCACCACACCATGGAGCCAAGAGTGCCTACAACTGAAAGCAGGAGGATTACATGCAGCATCCATGTGGAATCTAAGCCCCCTCTTGACATAGATGTGGAGTGGACACAACCAATCCAAGGTCCACAGGATGGAGGAATAGAATATGGATTAGAGTGGACTTACTGATATTCTATTCATGAACTATTGTGATTAGTAATCGAAGAAAATGTGTCATTGGTGTGGAGAAAGTGGCCATGGTGGCTGCTGGGTGTGGGGAATGGGAGGAAGAGATGAGATGTGGAGGCATTTTTGGCCTTGGAGTTGTCCTGGGTGGTGCTGCAGGGACAATTACCGGACATTGTAGGTCCTCCCATGGACCACTGGATGAAACGGGGGAGAGTGTGGACTATGATGTGGACCATTGACCATGAGGTGCAGCGATGCTCAGAGATATATTCACCAAATGCAATGAATGTCTCATGATGATGGAGGAGAATTTTGCTATGGGGGGAGTAGTGGGGTGATGGGGGTGTGGGGTATATGGGGACCTTATTTTTTTTAATGTAATATTTAAAAATGAATAAAGACAAACAAAAAACAAAAACAAAAAAAAAGGCTTTCACTGTGGGTAATGGTAGAATCAGGATGAATTGTGAAGTCCTTGATAGAAAAGGCCTAGATTGACTTGTAATAACTGCTGCTAGAAATATGGATGCTAAGGGTACTTGTGATGATGCCTTGTGCAGAAATGTTGAATGTGTCGCTGCAAACTAGAAGAAAGGCAATCTTCATTTTTTTTTTTTAATTTTTTTATTTTTTATTGACTTTGTAATAATATTACATTAAAAATATATATGTGAGGTCCCATTCAACCCCACCCCCCCCACCCCCCCCTCTCCCCCCCCCCAACAACACTCGTTCCCATCATCATGACACATCCATTGGATTTGGTAAGTACATCTTTGGGCACCTCTGCACCTCATATACATTGGTTCACATCATGGCCCATACTCTCCTCTATTCCATCAAGTAGGCCCTGTGAGGATTTACAATGTCCGGTGATTACCTCTGAAGCACCATCCAGGGCAGCTCCATGTCCCGAAGACGCCTCCACCTCTCATCTCTTCCTGCCTTTCCCCATACCCTTTGTCCATTATGTCCACTTTTCCCAATCCAATGCCACCTCTTCTATGTGGACACTGGATTGGTTGTGTCCATTGCACCTTTATGTCAAGAGGAGGCTCAGATTCCACCTGGATGCTGGATGCAATCCTCCCATTTTCAGTTGTAATCACTCTAGGCTCCATGGTGTGGTGGTTGTCCTTCTTCACCTCCATCTTAGCTGAGTGTGGTAAGTCCAATAAATCAGATTGTAGGTGCTGGAGTCTGTTGAGGCTCAGGATCTGGCTTTCACATTGTCAGTCCAGAGATTCAAATCCCCTAAATATATCTTAAACCCCAACATTAACTGCACCTCCAGCACATTAGCATGAAAGTCTTATGAAGGGAGATCCCATCTAAGTCCAGATTCATCACACATAAACACCATTTCCAAAGAGGGGCCATCTGCCCTGGTAGTTAACCCCATCGGCCATGACCATAACTCCCATGGGTCTCTTTAGCCCTCAAAGGAACCAATATCTGGGGGTTGTATCTGCTTTATCTGTCTCTCTGACTCTGCTCAGTTGTGCATGAGGGCAAACCTTCTGCCAGCCTCCAGACTCTTTTTTAGAAACTCGTAGCCATATAAACTCATTTCTCCTTTCCATTTCCCCCTTACTTTAGGTCAAACAGCATTTTAAAGTCATGGTATTTTATGTAGACATGGATATTCTGCTGATCCGCATTGAACCTTCCGTATAAGGTCATTTTCCAGTTGCATCATCAGTTGGTAGTTGGCAATCTTCATTTTAAAGTGGCAAATAATGTGGCAAAATAGTGTCCTGGTGAGGTGAAAGGCAGATTTTGAAAGTGATGTCCTTGGGCATTTTACTGAGGAGATTTCCAAACTAAATGTGGAATGTGTGGCCTGGCCTTTCCTTGCAGCTTCTAGTAAAATGCAAGAGGAGAAAGAAACTAGGAATTGATGGTTTAGACAATTCTGAGTTTCTGGAAACCAATGTCCCCAGAGAATAGTGCCCCATATGAGGACTTAACTGAACCTGGAACTAGTCAGCCCTTTCCCTGCAAGTCACAATTAGAAATGGGTTTACCCAGAAAGGATCTGTGGTAAGTCTTACTGCCTCATGATGGTATCCCTGTGTATTGCATGTGAAACCAACAAGTCTATTGTGAGAACTGTATGAATGGAACCACTGCCACCCTGGATTAAAAGGGACAGATTGAAGGAAAATGACTTCAAAGGCAGAACGATGGAAGGTGAGGTCTGGACTAAAGACATCTTTGGCCAAGAGAGGGAGCACACCATGTGTGTGGAAAGGGTGAGTGTGCCCTGAAAAGAGTGGGTGCTCCACCCTGTTGTTCAGGGAGAGTGCTGGCCAAGACATCAGATAGGGTGAAGCACATTCCCTGGAGGTTGGGGAGCGTCTGGACATCACCCCAGTGTTCCCAGAGGGTGGGGGCTAGAGTTCAGCCATCACCCAGATGCTTGATGAAGGTGGAGCAAAGAATATGACTTCTGGGCAAGTCCTTCGAAAGGATGGGGCTGCCATTCCAATAGACGGAGAACAAGACATCCTTCTATTAGATGACTCTCTGACCGTGAAATCTAATGGAATATGCCCTGCAGGTTTTTGATCTGTTTGTGACTTATGACCCCTGTTTTCCTTCCACTTTCTCTCCTAGGCAATGGGAACATGTATCTTAATACAGCCTCTCCCTTGTCTGTGGGAAGCTGATGATGTGTTCCCAGTTTCATAGGTCCATGGTCAAAGGGGAATTGTATCCCAGAACAGACCACGCCTATAACCGATTTTGATAAGATATTGTACTTAATGTTGTTATTGAAATGGTTTCAGGCTTTTTCAGATACTCTGCTGGAATGCATGTATTTGCATATGTAAAGAGCATGACTTTTGGAGTCCAGAGGATGGGGTATGAGGGTTTGATGCAGCATGATGCAATTGTAGGTGGGACCTTTGAGTAGATCATTTCAGTTAAGAGCATTTTGATTAGATTACTTTGGTAGGGCATGGTCCAGGGTAGATCCTAATTGACTTAGTGGAGTCCTTTATAAAAGGGATGAATAGGGGAGAGAGAGAGACAAAGGAGCACTAGGAGAAACCCAGGGAAGCTGAGAGAGGAAGCCACGGAAACCAGGAAACTGAAAGGGACAAGAGCCAGAGAAGAAGGGATACAGAGCCATGTGCCTGCCCATTTGACTGAGGAGTCCAGGAGGGACAGCAGCTCATCTTCAGGGAGAGAGGGTCGCCTGATGCCTTGATTTGGACATTTTCAAAGCCTCAGAACTCTAAGCTTTAAATAAATCCCCATTGTAAAAGCCAACCCGTTTCAGATACATCGCTTTCAGCAACTTTCAGCAGAACTAACACACTGCATGAGAAATTATCCAAACTTCAGCCACAAGCTTCTCAAGTTTTTAGAAAATAGTGATGTTCAAGATGCTCCATGCTTGCTGACCAGAAGACATCAGGGTCTCAGTTCATCTGCAAGATTAACTGGGGCTGGAGGATCCATTTAGAAGATGGCTCTGCAGTTGGATGTTGGCAGGAGGTCTCAGTGCTTTGGGGTGAGGTCCTTTCCATAAGTTGCTCAAGTGCCCTCAATGACATAGCAGCCAGTTTCTCCCAGAGCCAGCGATCGAAGGGAGAGCAAGGAGGAAGTGGCAATGCTTTTTATAACCTAGTCACAACACGACATGCTTCTGCCATGTTTGATACATTAGGAGAGAGTTACTAAGTCGCAACCAGGTATAGTGGGCAGAGAGTAGGGCTTCAGCTCTTGAGGTGAGGAATATCAAAGGATTTGTGAATATATTTTAAAACAGTCACAACACCCATGGTTCCCTGTCTCTACGAGTGTTTTATTTTTTCCTAGGGCTTCTTCCATTTATTAGGTCAAATAGCCTATACCCCCAGGCAATGCATTATCATCACTGGAAACTAATGTTCTAGGAGATGCCTTTGAGTAAAAGACAAGAAACATTATTGAATTTCAGGGAAGGGGATTTGGTTTCCATCTGTGGGGCCTTGATTTTGTACCTAATGAACAGCAAATACTCCCTCCTCTACTGCTGTGCAAATCACTTGTCACTGCAGTGGCTATTGTGGCTCCACAGACTGGCTGACATTGAGGCTAATGAGAACAGCCTCCCTGACAGAAGTACATGTGGGGATTTGGATTCTGACTGTTATTCCACTTTGAACCCAAATCCTCGGAGTGGATCTTTAGGTGCCTTTGTAAATAGGGTCACTTCCAAGAAGTGGAATCGATTGGTTCATGGGAAACTGCATATAAAATGTAATCAATGCAACTGGAAAAAGACCTAGAACAAAAGGGGTAAAGACAAATGAGTTTATATGGCTAGGAGACTTCAAAGTGAGCCAAAAGGTCATTCCAGAGGTTCTGCTTAGGCATGTCTCTGCAGCCACAGTAGATACTACCACAAATAGCGGGGTCCTGAGGGTTCTGGAAACATCCAGACACCATTGTCAGGGCCGATAGCTCAGGAGTTTCGTGCCTTGCCAGTGGGCCCTACTTTGGAATTTATGTTCCCCAGTGTGACAGAGGGGTACTCAGTTGTGATTTCCCTTCTACTTGAACCTATAATTAGCACTAGAGTTGATTTGAGTACATCCAAGGAACTTGAGTCTTGGACTGTCCATATGCCAGCTGCACCCTGAACCTCAACGGAGTTGCAACACCTACTTTAAAGTTCATTGGACTCACCTAGGACAACGAAGAAGGAGAAGATGGACAACTACCATACAAAGGAACTGAGTGAGTCAACAGCTACAAGCAAGAGAGTCCCATCCATCAGCCATATGGGATTGCAACCCCCTGTCAATTAGAAGTGGAGTGGACATCACCATCCCAGAATCCTCACGATTGGGGAATGAACTATGGACTAAAGTAGACTTACTGATATTCTACTATAGACTTATCGTGATGCTAGCAGTGGAAGAAATGATATCATTGATGTGGAGGCAGTGGTTATTGGAGGTTCTAAAGTCAGGGAGAGGGCAAAACATGAGTCATACTAGGGTATTTTCGGGACTTGGGAATTGTCCTGAATGACATTGCAATGACAGATGCAGGCCATTATATATCTTGCAATAACCTCCAGAATTAAGTGGGAGAGAGCTTAAACTACAATGTCAACTGTAATCCATGGTTAGTGGCAGTGCTCCAAAATGTGTTCATTAATTGCAATGAATACTTCACTAATGAAGGATGTTGTTAATGTGGGAAATGTGGGTGGTGTGGGGAGTGGGGCATATAGAAATCCCCTATATTTTTTATGTGACATTTGTATAATCAAAGTAACTTTAAAATAGAAAGAAAGAAGGAGAGAGGGAGGGAGGGAGGGAGAGAGGGAAGCAGGGAGAAGAGAAAGGAAAGAAAGAGAGACAGAAAGAGAAAGATTTAACTGATGTTGTCAAATTGTCCCCACAATTATGGTACCACTGTACTCAACCACCATAGTATATGAGAGAGTCCATTTCTGCTGGCCATCATGTATACTGATTATCATCAAACCAATTCATCTTCGTCTTATGAAAAGAGCCATGGCTGTTTTCACCATGTTGGCAGGCAGAAGAAGGGCTAACATCTTTAAAACACTTTTTGTGAGTGTTCCTTTCCTTCCGCTTTAGTGACGGTGTTTTATCAGTGTATAATTGTAAGCAAATGGGTACTGACATCAGAAAGGCGGGAGACTGGTCCAAGGAGAATGGGAAGTAGCCTAGCTGACATGGATTCTGAGAATAAGGCTGGGGAATGGAAATTTGGTGGTAGTTTCAGTAGTGGGGCTTGAAGAGACCAGCATGTCGAGGGCAAGGTCCTCCTGTGGCCCATGGAACTGAATGCCATACAAGCGACAGTGAGGATGTTGGTATACAACTGAGAAGTGCTTTAGGTTAACCTGATGAGAAGCTCAAGTCCAGGCACATGTTCTCTGCACCTAGGACGTGGGACTGTCCTGATGTATCGATTTGGTCCTGGCTCTCCTGAAGCTGGCAGAAGCCTATGTGAAATCCATGAAGCATAGCGTCTCAGGGCTAGTGTTCCTGGTCTTAGTTCCTGTGGGTACTAGAGTCAGCCTCTAGAGCGGCTTTGAATAGTTGGCATGGTCCTGTAGATGCGCTGGGCCTGGTTTTCCAGGGGACATTTAATGATATTCACAGCATCAGCGCTTTCAAGCCCGTGCTCTGGGATGGGAATAGCCACACGAACAGTTCCTGTAGCTTTGTACGGTGTTTTATTCTGCCTCTCATAGTGGGATATTCTGGGCCTCCACGCTTCTTCTACCTTAATGCTTTGCTAATTTCCACTGCCCCATGTTTCCGTTCCCTTCCACTTTTACTTGACGGCAGCTTTCCTTTAACCATGACCTCTAGAGTCAATTTACCTGGACCACATGCCTCTTCCTTCCCACTCTCAGGTTTGAAATCCAAGCATGAAGAAAACAGTGATGTAAGGGCACTTTATTCACAGTTCATTTTATTTTCCTGAAAATCTAGTCTATTGCCCCTTGTCCATAAATCTATGAAATAATATATTTTGTTCCACTTTGTATGTTTTATGTAAAATACTAAAGTCGAAATTTTCCTTTGGATTTCCTTTGGATTAATTTTCCTTGGATTAAATTTTCCTTTGGATTAACTAGCCAAGCTAACTTGCTAATATTATTGAACATTTTTCACGTGTTAATTTTTCCTTAGAACAAGTAGATCTTAAATTAACATTCTGTAAGCCATGTTTTACTGCAGATAAGTAACATTTTTCCATAGATTAGGAAGCAGAGGAAGGGATGTAGAAAAGATGAGGCAAGACTCAACTCGTATCAATGAGGAGAGTGGCGGTAGGACACAGTGGGAGAGGGAGCAGGGGAAACTTTCCTTGTTTTTTCTAGATTGACAGAAAATAACACGGGTTGATAGTTAATGTGGGCTGAGTTCAAGATTATCCACTGTGGACTTAAGGTGAATCAAATATACACAGATTGTTGCTGCTGATGCCAACCCTGTTTGCTTATCATTCTAATTTGAGGATCACTTAACTGAAATTTTTCTAGTCAACAGTTTCATCATTCCCATTTCCAGCTCTCTCTTTAGTCGGTACTCATTAACGCAGTGTTGATCAGTTTTAATATCACAAACTTTAGAAGATATCTTTAGGTTTTAGCTTAAACTTAAATACTTCTCGAATTCAACTAGATGTAGAACTAATTCAGTGCATTGATTTAAATGCAGAATGGAGTCACTCCCTGTCCATAGATTGGTGGAAAATAGTCTTGTGCTGAGCTCAAAGGGATCCTCTTCTCATTTTGGATTAGTCCCTTGCTTTTAAAGTATCACACTGTGATGAAATGCTCCAGGTGAATTAACCATAATTGAGAATGAAATAGATACTGAAAGGCCATTTGTCTGCAAAACCAATGTGAAATCAGTAAACAATGGTGGTGACTCATTATCTTGCTTCTGGTCTTTCCTATGCCCAGAACATCCGGTACCAAACCCTGACATGAGCTTCCTGTTGGACCTTAGTGAATACTCGTGGGAGAAGGATTTATGGAATTCCAGAGGTATGAAACATTTTCTTGACTCCAGGATAGGTAAGAATTTTCCTTTAAACACCAGAGAAGAAGGCAAGGACAAATTCAGCCTTATTCAGGGACAAAGATCTTTGAGACTAGAGGTTAATATAATGTGTATAACCCCCTCATTCTCTACCTGGTGAAATCTGCAATTTCTGTTTCTTCTCTTAGGTTTTGGTGTTGAGGGAGAAAATGAAGAAAGTACTTCAAAGCAGAAAAACCTAGAGGACATGTATTCGTTTATTTTTAACTTAGAGGGGAATTCTGTCCATGGCCCCACTTCACAAGAAGACCAGGAAGAGTTAGAAAATCAGTGGGAAGTGTGCTCAGAGGAGCCTCAGGTAGATTTCACAAAGGTGGACGATTATCAGAACCACTTTCCAGGAGAGCAGCCCGAGAGCTCCTACACGGAGGAAACTCTCAATCTTATATCCCATAGGGAAAATAGTCCAGGGGAGAAATCTCACCAGTGTTCCATGTGTGGAAATTGGTTTGCTGAGAAGTCACAACATACCGAACACCAGAGAATTCATTCAGGAGAGGAACCTCCCGAGTGCCCTGAAGGTGGGGCAAGCTTCCTTTTTAGTTCTGACCTTTGTAGTGACTATGAACTTGATACTGGGGAGACACCTGATGAGTACACTACCTATCAAAAGTGATTAGTTCTGTGGTCACACCATGTAGGGCACCAGAGAACCCATTCTGAAAAGGAAATATATAAATACCTTGATGGAGGGGAAAGTTTTATTCACTGACATTCTTAAAATTCATTGAAGGCTCATACAGTTAAAAATCTATATAGATGTCATAGTTGTTGGAAACATTTTCTTGATTGAAAGCTCTTAATTTGCACCTGAGAACTCAGACTCAAGAGGGACCCTTTAAATGAGGTTATTGTTGGCAAGGCCTTGACAGTAACCTAGCTTTGAAAGTTTCAGACAGACAGCAGGCCTTCCTATGCACCAAGTCACTCAATTTAGCCAAGGCCTCTTTAAGAATTGTTGAGGAAAACATGTCCAATTGGAATGGAGGCTACCTCCTAAAAGCGTTTCCCTGTAGCAGCCCATTGGTATTAAAAGAACCGTTTGTTTGCAATTATGAGAACAACTTTTTTCCCCAGTTTAAAAACTCATATCTAAGGTTTGTGAGCACTAGATTACCTACCTACTCTTGTAACTGACCTATATTTGATTTGTGCTGCCTCCCCTCTAATGTCTACATTCTAAAGTTTCATAGTGGTGCATGTTTACCATACACGATTACACTCCATTCAGGTTCAGGGTCTCTGAAATGGCCAATCCCACTGCCCATAGTTGTTCCACACTGATCTGTACTTCCGCAGTGTTTCCATCCAGTGGAAAGGCACACTCCATTCCTGTTCCAATCTCCTTAACTAATTGTTGGGACAACATGGAGCTGCTCCATTGAACAGCAGGACAGCAGTCGTCCCCTGCCCCCAGCCCGAGTCAGGCTCCCTCTCCTCTGTGCAAACATGGTGCTGTGTTAGGCTCCTTTTTTTCTCTTTTTAGCATTTAACAGTCTATTTTTGCTGGTTGGATTCATTGCAAACATAACATGAGCTGTTCGCCCCCCCCCTCCAATATTACTATTAATATGAGTGTATGCAATTTTATATGCAGAGAACATCTGTTACTCATGTCTTCAGTCTTACATGCCCTGTATATGCTAATCTTTAAGATATGTTTACGGAATAGAATCCAGAAATGGTTCTTGAAAACATTAACATAGTGAGAACCTTTCGTGGATGGTTTATATACCCACTTTAAGGACTACTTGAGGACAGACAAGCGTAATTACCTAAAAAAATATTAGGAAGATGAAGTGAGATATGTTAGGATACAGGCACAGCCCCTATTCATCTTTCGATAAGTACCAGCATGTTGTATTTTTTCATTTTCTTGCCCTTTAAGGCAATGCACTTAAGGCTATGAATTTTCCTCTAACTGAAGTTTGCTGATATCACACAGTGATATAATATTCCTATTGATGGAGTCAAAATCATTTATTAGTGCCAATTTCACTTTATTTCTCCTCACCCAAATATTGGGAAATGTTTATATTTTCCTCTTAATTTTTTGTCCATTGTACAGTGATTAGAAAGGAGGGTCATCCTATTTTGGTTTTAATGTTTGTTTAGGGCTTCTTGAACACACAGAAATATATATTAATATATGTATAAAGTTGTTAAAAAGTCTAAAGACCCTAGAATATAAGGGTTCCCTTTGTAAAGCCTAAATGAAAAAAGTAGTCTTGGGTATCTCCATTACTCTTATGTCTTTAGGAGAATTGTAATGCTTGTGAAGAACCAGTTATATAGAAGAGATTGGGTTTCTACCCATGCTGACTCCCAGTATTTTGGGAGTCTTCTACCCCACGTTTGTTATAAGTTATTTTTTAAAGTATGTATATGTATTATTATGTGTTGTTTATATAACAACTGCTAACAGCAGGCCAACTAAGTCTGGCAGTAAAAACAGGAGGCTGTAGAATGTAGGAAAGGCCTAGCCTGTCCAGTCCAGGCTGATAAAGCATCTTCTCCGTGTTCATTGTCCTCCTTTAAGCAGAGAGGACCTTCAGGGAGCAGGTTCACATCTTGTAACACCGATACTCCAGAATCATCAGGGATAATTTTGTAGTGTGCTGTGTATGTTGTCTAGGCTCAAACCAAGGCAAGTAGGGAATTTACAGGCGAGCCACCCCTAAAAAGCTCAAAACCAGGAGGGGAGGAGAGAAGTTACACTTTGCCCTCTTGCACCTGCTGTCCCCTTGACCTTCCCAAGAGAAGCAGTCGGGGTCCTCCTGGAAAATGCAAGATCTTTATTCCAGAAAGACTTTCTCATTTCTAGCCCAGCGATATGGGCTGAAGAATCTCAGAAATAGCCAAAGTTACCCTTCAGCCTTGGGCATAGACAGGCCTTGCTTCCTGTCCTCTAGGTCACCATAACAGACATAGAAAGGGAAGGGAAGAGTCGCATCTCTTGGCCACTCTTTTATTAAAAGTTGATTCGGCCCTCAGTTCTGGGGATTTTAACAAGTGGCCTCCTTGTGGTGGGTTACTTTCTCACCAGGGTCATGTATATGTCAGCCTCCACCCAGTCTTTTTCATTTTACACTGTCAGAGGGGACTGAGGCCTAGTAGCATGTTTGCCCGCACTTTTAGCAATCTAGAACATTAAAATATAAGTGTTGATATTTTATTGATATTTATATTTGTCTAACATTTTTTAACACCTAACATAAGAATAGGAGCGTTTGAATTACTGGAGATGACTTCAAAAATCTAACATGTTGTGTCTTCTTATAAAGATCAGACCATACCCATTGCCCTAGAGCAGCTTTTTTACCCCTACTTTGCAAAGCTTACTTCAGCTATCTCTTCCTAACTACATTCCCATCCTACAAAGGCAGGAGATTAAGATCAGCAAAGAACTAGACCCCTCTGCTTTGTCTGCAGTGGGGAAAGAAACACTTTCACACATTACAGGTCACACTGGGCAGGGTAGGTACCTCCTCCTAAGATGTTTCATCTCAGGAAGATGTTAAAGTGCCTCCTGCACAAACCACGGGAAGAGCAATGAGACAGCGAAGTCTGTGAGTTTTTTCATCCCCATGAATCCATGTTCCCGCCTAGAAGTATTATGTTCAGCTTTGCGAAGGGCTTCTGGGTGTTTTCCAAAGAAATCCCCAAGTTGTCGTTCCTTTACTTGTGACACTTTTAAAACTCGGCTGCGAATGTTCTGTTGATCCCCTTACTGTTGTCAGAATAATGACCCCCTCCCCCACACAGTGGACAGAGTCCTAAACTCTGGAAGCTGTGAATATGTTATCTCACAAACTGACATTGCGGATGAGCTGGATTAAGCATCTTCCAGTAGCGAGAGTATCCTGGAGTTCCTGGGTGGGCCGAGCATTATGACAAGTGTTCTTCTAAGGGAGATGGAGGCAGGAGAGTGAGAGATGGAGGTTTGACAGAAGCAAGGGTTGGAGTACTGCGTGCTCCAGAAGGGGCCGTGAGACAAAACTGCCAGCAGACTCTAGAAGCTGGAAAACTCTAGGAAGACAAGAATCCTCCCCTGGAACCTCCAGAGGGAGCACAGCCACAGCCCCGCCCAAACCTTGCTTTCCACCCAGTGAGACCCGCTGTGGAAATTGTGAGATAATAAATGGTGTTGTTTGAAGCCGCTAAGTGTGTGGTCATTTGTTACAGCAGTTACAGGAAACTCTGACATCTCCCGTCAAGAGGTGAGGTCTGTGCCCCTTCCCCTTGAATCCAGGCAGGCTTGAGTCTGATGCCAGTTGAGTGCAGCAGAGGCCATGCTGTGGGAATCCCAAGGCGAGATCAAAGAAGACCTTGCAGCTCCCATCCTGTTCGCTGGGAATCCAAGCGACAGACTTGGTGAACTGGTGAAAGAATCTCTGCCTGTAATTAATTTGGTGCCTGACTTTGCATGTGTATTTACTTGGAGAGTACATCTGTCTGACTTGTAACTGCAATCTCATCCTTGCTTGGAAACCTCACATGTATGATTTTCTATGGGCACAGTCTCCTCTTCAGTATCACATTTTGAAAAAACTAACCCCTTTTGTAACAAATGTCTCACTTTATGATATTTTAAACAATTTTTGGGTATTCAGATTCTACAGAAAAGCATAAAAGTCTCCCCCAACATTTAGCTTGCTTTATTTTATCTTTTATTTTACAATGAACATATATTCGTGTAATATGTTTATTATGAAATGAAACTTTCAAATACTCATTGAAGAAATTATCAATTTGTGTAGAGGACACAGAGTGAAAACAGTCACCTCCCTCCAATTCTACTATCTAGAGGTGAACATACTATTCCTGGTGTACACTTCCAGCTACGTAAGCACTAAGATATTCTCCATAATTTACAAAAAATTATCTACATGGTAATGGAGATTTTAAAAAATTTAATAATAAGTAGTGGCCATCTTTACACATTAGCACACAGAAATCCACCATCTTGTTTTCAGTGGCTGTCGTGTAGTCCGTGGAGTGGTTCCACCATGGTTATGGAGGCAGGCCCCTGTTGACAGACATTTAAAATGTTCTCCACCGATAAACACTCAGCGAATGGGGCATGCAAGGGAACATTCCAGGAGGATGACAGTAACCTGAGGGGGAAAAAATGCCACCTCAGACATCTATGAAACCCTTTGAAAAAGAGCAGGCAAACACAGTCTGGTTTTGTTTACCCAAAGAACGTAAACTGGACAAAAGTCTTGACGGATAAAATTTTTTGCAAACAGAATGTGTGAACTGGAAATATATCATCTACTTGGGTGCTTATCAAGCCTTTTGTAGGATGAAAGATCTTTGATACACTTGGGTCAAAGAAAATCTTTCTTGAAGGAACTATATTTGAAAACATTGAAAATGGTGGCGCTTGTCTAGCTGAACAAGGGGTCTAAGCCTAGAACCACTCATCCTGGTTTCAACCACATGAGTTCAAGAAGTTCATGACCCCCTTGAAAGGATATAATAAGATATACATATATGTGCTTTTTCTAAGCAATATGTTATCCTTACGGCCCATAGCTTTTCACAGATTTTTTTTTGCAAAGAACCTTGAAATGCTTGTTTGTCCACCTGTTCTGTAGGCCTAAAAGGGCTAAAATTAAAAACCTATTTTCTAGTCCAAGTGCTTCGGTGACTCTGTTGCCAGTAATGAGGCTGAATAGCTGCTTTTTTGTACATTTCTTATTGTAATTGGAAACCAGTTTTTACACATTGTTGGTTTGTGCCCATTTGTGATGGTATGTGCTTTGGGAGCAAAGCTCCTTGGGGCAGCGAGCTTGCCTGACATGTTCACTGTCATATCCATTGAATGGCTCACACCTGTTACAGTGTGAGGAACACAGGAGGCCTTCCGTAAACATTTGATGTAAACCGGAACAAATGAAGGACACGCTCAAGAAAGTGAAAGGATCAGCCATACAATGGGGTAAATATTTGTGAATCATATCCCTGTTCGGGTCTAGAATACATAAAGCAGTCTTAAAGTCACCAATAAGAATACACAAAACAAACTCCAGAAAGGAAATGCAAAAGATTTTTACAAAGTTACAGGAATGGTCAACAGGCACATGTAAAATGCTGAATCAACATCTTTTGTCATCAGGGACACCCAACTGAAAACCACAGTGAGATACTACCTCATACACAATAGAATCCCTATTATTAAAAGGCATGCAACATGGGGCATTTTGGGGACATTTAATTGTTCTACATGACGTTACAATGATGGATATAGGCCATTACACATTTTGTCAAAACCTCTGAAATTGTGCGGTGCAAAGCGTAAATCATAATGTACACTATAGTTCATGATTAGTAACAGTGCTTCAATATATGTTCATCAATTGCAACAAATGTACCACACTCATGAAAGACATTGTTAGTGGGAAATGTGAGAGGGGTAGGGGGTGGGTGTTTGGGAATCCCTTGTATTTTTTTTTTTTTAAAGATTTATTTATTTATTTAATTCCCCCCCCTCCCCTGGTTGTCTGTTCTTGGTGTCTATTTGCTGCGTGTTGTTTCTTTGTCCGCTTCTGTTGTCGTCAGCGGCACGGGAAGTGTGGGCGGCGCCATTCCTGGGCAGGCTGCTCTTTCTTTTCACGCTGGGCGGCTTTCCTCACGGGCGCACTCCTTGCGCGTGGGGCTCCCCCACGCGGGGGACACCCTTGCGTGGCACAGCACTCCTTGCGCGCATCAGCACTGCACATGGCCAGCTCCACACGGGTCAAGGAGGCCCGGGGTTTGAACCGCGGACCTCCCATATGGTAGACGGACGCCCTAACCACTGGGCCAAAGTCCGTTTCCCCCCTTGTATTTTTGATATAACATTTATGTAATCTAAAACTTCTTAAACAAAAAAAGCCAGAGAGTAAGGTGTTGACGAAGATGTGGAAAAATGGAAACAACCATATTAAGCCTCATACATCAGATGAAAATGTGACATCCATTATTAATGATTAAAAATAAAATTATGCCATTTTTTCACAGGGAGACCACATGGTGTAATATTTGATTGAGAGGCCTCAGAAGTCAAATGGGTCTGGGTTTGAAATCTCTCTGGCCAAGGCATTCAATATCTCTACAGATTTCTGCCTGTAAAGTAGCGATGAAAGCCACTGCTTGCAGGGTGCTTCAGAGATTTTTGGAGATAATTTATATATTGCAAACTGTATCTGGCACAAGGTAAGCACTTTGGGGAGTGTAGTGGTACTATCAACAAAACATCTGTAAACTGAACGGTTCCTGAGAAGGTCTGCAATTTCAAACCATGGTAAGCAAATAATCCCAACGACAAGAATGAGAGGAAAAGACCACCTTAGAGTACCATCATTTTAACTACCCCGTAATAATTGATTTAGGAAAGCATCACGAATGGATGCTAAAATATGGGGTGAAAGATCATAGTAAAAGAAGGCATTACACACTCTCATATTACATATTAATTAGAAAGAGGAAAGATTCCCCCTGCGTTGGAGAAATCGTTCCGAAACTTCTGTAATGACAAATTTTCTAGCTTCTGTACTTTGAATCTTTTACATCTATAGAAATCCCCAGGTGGCCAAGCCCAGTCTACATATCTGTTAATCCTAAATATTTCCCACCCTGGTTGCAGAGGTACCACTTTCATGTACCTCTAACTGATCTCATGGTGGTGTGTCCCTTCCCCACAGAAATCATGCTTCACCCAGAACACACAGTGAATATGCTTTCTCAGCCCCACTTTTTGTCTCTCTGCCTTGTGACTGACCCTGGTGTTTTCACCGCACGGCCCTGTGTTGCCTGCTGTCCTCTAGCCCACGGAAGCGTCAGCATAATAAATCTTTCAAATGCTTCTGGTCTCTCGGGCTACATTTGGTCTTACCATAATTCACACAATGTAATGTGAACAGAATGACAGAACGACCACACTGTACAACTTCATTCAAATGAAGAAAGAATCAGACAGACATAAATTAAGGTATGTTCTGGTTGGAATGAAATTTTCAATGTCTTGAAAGAAAAAATAGACTGGCAAGTGTTCTTGATGAAATGAGACTATAGTAACAAATTCATTTCATAGTATTTGATTAGATGCAAGCTACAAGGGACATTCCTGGGGACATTGGAGATACTTGGTACTGAACTGATAATAGTATTGTAACTGTACAACAGTCAGAGAGAAGTGGGGCAGGCGGGAGGATTGAGGACACAACATCAAATAGAATAAAACTGAAACAAATTGTGGAAGATGGCATCAAAATAGGTGGTAGGGTTCAACTCTCACAAAAACAATGAAGTAAGGGCAAAAAGCTGAACGAGCGACCTGCTTGGAGAGTGGTGCATCTCCCAGAATGTCACAGGATAGAGTGTCGGAGAAGCAAAATGAAAACCATGAGTTACCACCCCATGTCAGTAACAGCACCCATTCTCCACCACCTAGGTGCACAGCCTGTATAAAACCTGTGACTCACTGCAGCCAACTGAGAAGGGAACAGATCTCTTTCTCTCTGGGAAGAGGGAGGGTCTGACAGCGGGTGGAAAGAGGCTTCTCTTCAGTGAATTTGGCCAGCAGAGCCCGTTTGAATCTCAGCTCTGGCCAGACCAGTATCATGGGCAAGTGGAGGAGAAAGAATTGCCTCCGAGGATAGATTCCCAGCGAGTGCAGTCTGCTGACTCGCCAGGAACCTGCAAGAAGGAAGAGGGCTTTTGGGTGTCTCCTCTCCCAAAGTCCTGGGAGCCAATCTGTGTCCCATTACTGAGTCCCTGGCCATATTTTGATAACCCATACTGGGCAATTTTGAAGACTTAGGGTAAGTTAATCCTCAAATCGAAGAGCCGTGACAAAAAATCAAGAGGCAAGAGAGAGAAATTGACCAGCAAAGTAAATTGGCCAACATATTAGGATACCTAAACATCTGCAAAAAGTTTCAAGTCCTACAGGAATTCCAAGCCACCAGGAAGAGATGGCCCAGCCAAAGGAACAAACTAAAAATCCTGATGAGACACAGGATTTAAGACAGCTAGTCAATGATACTCACCCAAATTTCCTAAATTAATTCTAGGAGTTGAAGGAAAATATGAATAAGAAATAGTCTATTAAGTACCAAATTGAGAACATAGTAAAGGATACATTGGTGTTCATTGTGCTAGTCTCCCAAGTTTTCTATATGTTTAAACAGTTTAAAAACAAAAAGTTGGAGGAAAAATCAAAGTATGCAGAAAAACAGAAACAGCTAACAGGTGGCAGTCATCTCACTCTACATAGAACTCCCCTAGCTTCAAAGCCATCTCTCGACTCCAAACCGTATATGTGAGCTCCGGAAGGTGACTTATGCCCTCTTCATGATTGAACTCCAGGATCCTGGCACAACACTGAGAATATGTTTTCAGTCAATGTGGGCAGGCCAGTGCCTTTTTTCCAGAATATGCTCCCATGAGGCATAGTCAAGACAGCTCCGGAAGCAAAGAAATCAAAATGGTCTTCCTACGTATCAAGTTTCGAGGCCTTCGTTTTTCTGGAAGAACCAGGTGACTGGGACTGTATCAACACAGATGTCCCCATAGCACTTCAGTAGCTTTGGCCAGGCATCATCTCCAGGCAATGCCATTTGGGCCACACCTGCATTCTTGTGCTGGGAAGGGCAAAGCTTCCAGAGCTGTATTTACTGCCCCTTCCTCATAACTTTGGCTCTGGGACCCATTAAAGCCCAAATTGGACAGAGGGCCCAGGACTCATCATGGTCCTTTCCAATATGGGACCAGGTTCTCTGTTACCACCGCTTATTCTGGGAAAAGAAAATGTGAAGCATCTGAGTCCCCCTCGAAGATCAAGAATCTGGAATCCATGCCTGAACCCTCTCCCCCTCCCCCATATGGACATCCCCAGGTCTGTGCCTCCTGGGATAGGAGGTAACATATGGGGAAGTCTGAAGAACCATGTGCCTGGCTCTGTGAGACTCTAGGCACCTGCTCCAGAATGCCACAATGCTGGTCAAACACTTGGAGGCGTCACCATGCAGCTGACCCTGCAGGTCCTGTGGGCCTTCAGCCAGCATCTCCTGGCAGATGAGTGCCACAGGGCAACATGTCGGGGTAAGGGGGGGCCCTAAGCCCCCTCCTCTCTCAGGGCTGGCTGGAGGATCTTTGTGGGGATGTGGAGGAAGGCACAGGAGCTGTTCTGCAGGAATGCGGGGGATGCACAGAATTCTGGGTCTGGGATTAGAAGGCCCAGGCCCAGCACAACTTCAGTGACCTTAGCCAAGCAGGCCCTCCCGCACGCTCCATCTTCGGAGGTGGGTTACTAAAGATCCCCAAGCATCCTACTGGGTTAAAAAAGATTCTGGGACTCTAACTTCTGTCAGCATCAGGAGGGAATGTAGCCAGGAGAAAAAGGAGTCAGAATGCCACATCTGTGAGAATTCTTTAATTCATTTTTAGGAGATTTAAAAAATGTATTTATCCTCTCACCCTACCCCCAATTGTTTTGCACTCCCTGACTGCTCTCTGTGTCTGTTGGTTGTGTGCTCGTCTTCTTTTTAGTGGGTACTGGGAACCAAACGCAGAACCTCCCATGTGGGAAGGAGTCACCCAATGACTTGAGCCACCTCCACTTCCTCTTCACTTCATTTTGGTGAACATTCACATGCAGGAAAGTATCGTTGTGTTCTCCAGAAAGATTATTATGTTAATATCCTTGGAGGGTGGTAGCTAATTGCTCACCATTTGCCAAAATATTTTCAGCAGTGATGGTCTCCTTAACACCCTTTGTATTAGTCAGCTCAAGGAGTGCTGAGGCAAAACACCAGAAGCCTGTTGGCGTTTATAAAGGGTATTTATTTGAGGTAGGAGCTTACATATACCAGGCAATAAAGCATAGGTCGCTTCCCGCACCAAAGTCTATTTCCACGTGTTAGAGCAAGATGGATGCTACATCTGCCAGGGCTCAGTCTTCCTGGGTTCTTCTCTTCCCAGGTCTTGCTTCTCTCTGGGCTCAGGGTTCCTCTCTTCCCAGGGCCTGCTTCTTCCTCTGGGTCCTTACTTCCCAGAGCTCCAGCTTAAGATTTCGGCATCAGACTCCAACACCAAAACTCCAACATTAAAAACCCTCACCTGTGTCCTTTGTCGTGCCTTTTATCTGTGAGTCCCCACCCACCAAGGTGTGGGGACTCAACACGCTACTGACGTGGCCCAATCAAAGCCCTAATCATAATGCAATCACGCCCAGGTACAGACCAGTTCACAAACATAATCTAATACCTATTTTTGGAATTCATAAGTATATCAAACTGCTACGTGCTTTAAAGTGGTATTGGTGAATTTCCCCGGGGATTTCTTCTTTCCCTTCCTTCCTTCCTCTCTCCCTACCTCCTTTCTGCTCCACCCTGCATTCCTTCCTTCCTTTGCCTTTCTTTAACACTTCCCCTCACTCTTCCACGTCCTTCCTTCCCTTCCCTTCCTCCTTCCTTCCTTCCTTTCATCTTTCTCATCACTTTCTATCCTTCTCTTATTTCCTGTGCATTTCCCTTCATCTTTTGTTATACTTTTGCTGTAACTTTACAATTTTGTTATATTGACTCAAAGAATGCATCCTATATCATTTCTGGCTTTGAAAACAATTGACATTTGTTCGGACCCAATACCTGATCAGTTGATAAGTTGACACGTTGTGCCTGTGTGGAGAGTTTATCTTTTCCTATATGTTAAAAATATATATTAAAAATAGAAATCCTTGCACGTGCTTATAGGAGGTAGAACCGTTTAAAACCTATATCCATTGTCTATTTCTTGAAGGAGTCATGGAAGTAATCGTAAAATGGCTAATCCTTGTGTAATTTGATGAGAGGGGTTTTTTTTTTTTTTTTTTTTGAGTTTTATTTTTTTATTTTTTTATAATTTTTTTATTTTTTTATTGACTTTGTAATAATATTACATTAAAAATATATATGTGAGGTCCCATTCAACCCCACCCCCCCACCCCCCCTCTAGGGTTTTATTACATGACATTCCATGCATGCTCTAAAATCTCTTTATATATTTTCACAGTTACTGATTATTTTGCTAGTTGTGCTACCTTACGTTTTCCTAAAAAGTCAAAAGAAACAGGTTCAAGTGGCTTTAAAATAATTTTAATCAGGGCTGTTCAGAGGAAAGTTCAAGGTGCTAATGGCAGATTATCTCCATTTCCTTATTACAGTGGTGGTTTTCAAATTATTCCACAAGGTATTATTTCACACATTTGTCAGGATTTCAGCAAATTTTGAATTAAAATGTTATTTCTTTCTTACAAAACTGATTATAAGCATATACCTACTGAAGTGTCGCCCTTAACCAGATTTTAAAATCTTGGCATCCATCCCTATGATGGCCTATGCCGTCCTAGGCAGACCTTGGGATTAAGGCATTCCTGTCATTTCTAACTAACCAAACTGTTTCCCTAGATTTTCTAACAAAATGTTTCAAAAACCAAAAATGGCTACCATTTACATTTACTCATTGTGTGCATTAAAATTTTCTTCAAACCATGGAACCAAAGAAAATTATGGCAATCGATTTGTTGCTGAGGTTCAAGGTTCTAACCAAATCCCCGAATTCTTCTTGACTAACGGATTTTGTAGTAAGTGAATTTTGTAACCTAACACCATGAGATGAATGAATTCCAGTCACCTAAAGGGTTAAATTTGATTTATGTATTGGGCTTCAGTGGAAGGCCTTGTTTGAAACGAGTTCTTCTGCTGAAAACTTTTAAGAAGCGCCATTTCAGAGAAAGAGTTGTTCTGTTTAATGGTCGTGGAGCACCGTTGTCTTAGAGCGCTATGCTTTAATTCTGAGGAGACCCTCTCCCCTCTCACCACAACCCTCTGCCCTGACGGGTGGCTAGTCCATGTCTTGGCATCTGATTGCCTTTTCAGAATATCCAGTAATGAACTGTGCCACAGATGATTCCACAGCCCCTGAGTTCTGGGGAGAATATGACCCCAGAGTCAGAAGGCATCAGGGGGTCTGGAAGGGGCTGTGCAGCAGCCACGTGGTGATGTGGCAGTCAGCCCCCATCCAGGCAGCCTGGGGCTGTGAGGGGCCCCAGGGGGACTCTCTCGGGGCAAACGGAGAGATCGGAATGACTGAGGGTCGCGATAGACAGGACAAGTGAGGCGCAGGAGCAGGACTCTACTTCCATGAGAAGCCCACTCTGGAGTTCATGCAGGCTGCCAGGGGAGACGGAGACGGTTGTCAGCTCTGCATGGAGGTTCCGTAATCTCTCTAATGGGCCTTTCTCTGGGTGCCTGGGAAGGAGATCATCCAAGAAGCATATTAGTTTCAGGAAAGAAGGCACTGAAATATAGTGAATTTAACCGACTTCCCTAGAGAAAGGAGCGCCACATCCAGAAATTCTTCTGTCTTAAAACACCATGGGAACTAGAAAGCCCGTCTCAGCAGCCACCCCAGGGAAATGTCTACTCTGAATTTAAATGGTGGTGCGGCTCTGGAGGAGGGCTCCAGATTCCAGAATAGTCTGTGGTCCTGGAGGGGGACACCTACAGGGATGTACTTTCAAACACATCATTGCCTGGAGAACAGGAGTCCAGGGAGCATCCAGAAACCATACCACCCATGGAGGAAAACAGAATTGGGAGCCCAGAGAACCCAGTTTCTTGGAGGAGAGGAGACGATGCCTAATGTCCTTTGCTTAGCCTTAAAATACAGAAGTGTCTCCGTCTTCGGGGATGAAAGCACCCAGATTTCAGAAGACCTGGCACCTTGGGAATGGTGGCCTGTATTAGTCAGCCAAAGGGGTGCTGCTCTAAAGTACCAGAAATCGGTTGGCTTTTATAAAGGGTATTTACTTGGGGTAGAAGCTGATCGTTACAAGGCTCTAAAGAGTCCAGCTCAAGGGACCATAAGCGGTACTTCCTCCAAGGAGTCAGCTCCAAGATGGTGGGCGATCTCTGCCTTGTCTCTCCTTCCTTCTTCCTCTTTAGGCTCCGTGGGCCCAGCTTCTTCCAATCTCAGCTCTAGGCTGGCATCGCGCATGTCTCTCAGGGCTTCCTATATCAGTCTCTCTGGCATAGGGCTTGTTTCTTCCCAGGCCTTCTCAATTGCTCAGATGTTCTGTTTTCTTCACTGCAAACTATCAGGCAAATGGCTCCTGTCTCTCCCGGGCTTTGGCTGCTTGGGCTTCTCCTTTCTGTCCCATGCAGGACCAAAATGACCAAGTTCACACGTCTTCCATGTGTCTTCTTGAGTGACTGTGTGCTTATATCATCAGCCCACCAAGGGGGTGGGGACTCAGCCTGAATCATGACTTTTTGACATGGTTGAATCAAAAGCCCTAAATTGGCTTTATCAAGTAAACTTAAAACCAAATGTAATACAATCAAAGGGTATCACACCCAGAGGAACAGACCAGTTTACAAATATAATCTATCTCTTTTTTTTTTTTGGTATTCAAAAAAATAATTTCAAACTGCCCTAGGTGTTGTGGGAAACTGGCTTACCAGTTCATTATTGTAAATGTTACACCTGTTCTATTGTAGAAGTTGCAGTTGTTAGATATTGTAGTTGTTCCCTATTATAGATGATGTTGCAGTTCTAATAGCAAACAGCTGCTTGGTAGTTTCTAATAAATACGAGGTGGAAACTAGGGTCGAGGCTCTCAGTTCCAGAAGCTGTTGAGTCCTCTGGTCCCATCTTTAATTTCTCTCTCGTGTCTTTCTTTCTGTCCTTTTATTTCTTCAGTTCTTCATCGCCTTTTCTTCCTGCAAACCTATTGCTGAGCTGGTCTCAGCAGATGAGTGTTTTTACTTTATTTCTATTTTATTTGTCTTAATGAGATAAATGTCACTTAACATAAAATTCACCATTTTATCCCTTTTAAAGGTATACACAGCAGTGGTTTTTAGCAAATTCACAATGTTTGTGCCACCATCACCACTGTCTTGTAAATCCAGAATATTTTCATCATTCTGGAAAGAAACCTTTCACTCATTAAGCGGTCATCTCCCATCACCCTGCCCTCAGCCCCTGGAAGTCACTATCTATTCCCCATTTCTTTGTATTTCCTGTTACTGGCAGTTACAATAAATGGAATCATTCAATATGCGGCCTTTTGTGGATGGCCTCTCTCTCTCGTAGCATAATGTTTTCTGCTTTCATCCATGTGGTAGCATGTGTGGTTCCCTTTTACTGCTGAATAATATTGCAATGGATTGACATACCACATTTTGCTTATTGTTGATCAGTCGATGGACATTCGGGTTGTTTCTCATTTTGGCTATGATGAAGAATGCTGAGAAAAGGATTTGTGTACAACTTTTTGTGTGAACATACATTTTCATTTACCTGGGATATATACGTAAGGGGGTAACTGGCGATGCACACAGTAATTGTATGATGAACATTTTTAGGGAAATGCCAAGCTGATTTCCAGAGTGCCTGCACCACTTTTCTGGACTTCAAATCTAGTCCATTGATCTCAATGTCTCTCTTTATGCCAGTCCTACACTTTATGCCAAAAGCATTGGTTATGTTTGCTTTGAGTACGGTCTGTGCAGGTAGAAGGGTGACTCCTCCACATTGTTCTTGTTTTGCAGGTTATTTTGAATATTCACTGTCACATGCAATCCCAAATGATCTTTAGGATCAGCTTTTGTATTTCTGAAAAAAGGAAGAACATAACGATTTTGTTTCGGATGCTCTGAAATATAATTTTCTTGAGGGTCTATTACCCTCTTAAAATGATGAAGTCCTTCAGTCCATGAACTCAGAATGCCTTTCCATGTTTTGGTCTTCTATTTCTTTTAACAATAATCTGTAGTTTCCACTGTCCAAATCTCGACTTCCTGGTTCATTGTTTCTATGTGTTTCCTTCTTTGTGTGATATTGAGTTGAAACCGTTTTCTTAATTTCACATTCCGATTAATCATTGCAGGTGTGTAGAACTTGACTGAATGCATATTTTGATCTTGTATGCTGCAGCTTTGCCAAATGCATTTATTTGCTCTAATAGTGCTCCATAGATTGACCTATATCGAACATTTCAAATAAATAGAAAAATACAATATGTGACCTTTATGTGCCACTTCTTTCACTCTGCATAATATTACCCAGATCTTCCCTGTTGTAGCATGAATAAGTGCTACATTCGTTTTATAGCTGAATACTATTCCATGGTACTGACATACCACATTTTGTTTATCCATTATCAGTTGATGGGGCTTTGGGTTTAGGCCACTTTTTGGATATCATAAATAATGATGCTGTTAACATTCATGTACAAGGTTTTGGGAAACATCCCTTTTCACTGGTCTTGAAATATACCTAGGCACAGCATTGCTGGGTTATATGGCAGCTGTTTTTCATCCTTTAAGGAGCTGCAACACTGTTTTCCAAAGCAGTCTCTCTGTTTTCCACTCGCATCAGTTTAAGGGTACCAATGTCTCTGCCTCCAAAGCAAACTTTAATTCGGTTTGTCATTTTTCTAATTTCTTAAGGTGGAAGGTTAGGCTAGTAATCTGCAAGATTCCTTCTATTTTAATGTAGGCATTTGCAGTGCTAAATTCCCTTCGTGTGCTGCTTTTTCATCAGTATTGTTTATTTTTTCTCAGGTGTCTATCGATACCACATGGTGCTTTTGATTTTCGCTTCGCTAATTGCTGATGATGTTCTAAATCTTTTCGTTTACTTATTTGCTCTCTTTGTATCCTCTTTACTAGATACCTTTTGCTCATTTTGTAATTGGATGGTTGTTTTCACTGTTCAGTTTTGATAGTCTTTGATACATTCTATTTAGTTCTCCATTGTTGGATATGTGGTTTTAACTTAGTTTCCCCCGGTCATTAGATTATCTTTTCATCCTCTCAGCCTGGGCTTCCATAGAACAAAAGGATTTAATTTCATCAGGCCAGTTTATCTTTTATTTTTTCTTTACATTTTAGGGATCATGCTTTCGTTGTCAAGTCTGGGAGCTCCTTCTTTAGGCCTAGATCTCAAACATTTCCTCCCATATATTTTCCTAAAAGTTGTTGAAGTTTAGGTTTTTGTATCTAAGTCATCCACGGTCAATTTTTGGTGACTTATTTAAGAAGATGTTAGGTTTAGTTTGAAATTAATTGTTTTTTTTTTTGTTTTTTTTTTTACTATGGATGTCCCAATGCTTCAGCAGCATTTGTTCAAAGGGCAAGCCTTCCTGCCTTGAATTGCTTTTGGTTTGTTCAAAGATCTATTGGGTCCATTTTGTGCATCTATTCCTGTGTTCTCTGTTCTGATCCATCAATATGTCTCTCTGTCCACCAATATCATTATTTCTATAATATAGAGTGATACTTCTGAACTTATAACTCTTTGTCAGGATTGTTTTAGTTCTTCTAGAACCTGTGTGTTGCCCTATTAATTTTGGAATAATATTGTCTAGGAGAAACATTGTCAGTATATTTATATTAAATAAGTTAAACATATAATCAATTTGAGGAGAATTGACATCTTTACTTTCTTGAGTATACCAATCCAAAACCATAGTATGTCTCTCCATTCCTTTCATCTCCTTTGATATCTTTCATCGGCTTTTTGCAATTTTCACCCTACAGATCCCCTGCATGATTTGTTGGTGTATAGCTAAGCAGTTTATTTTCACTGGAGTGATTGCAAATGGTATTTTGATTTTTACATTTCTGTTTCTTCACGCTCATTGCTAGCATGTAGGAATACCATTGGTCTTTGTGCATTGATCTTCTTTTCTGCGACCTACTGTACTCACTTATTAGCTCTAGGAGTCTTATTGTAGATTCCTGGGGATTTCCTACAGAGGCAATCCTGCCATCTGCAGTGTGTTTTCTTTCTTTTGCATAGTGAAGTGCCTTGCACATCCATTATTATGTTGAATAAGTACAGTGAGAGCCTTCATCCTTGCATTATTCTCCAGCTTAGCTGTAAAGCCCTCAGCCTTTCACCATTACTGTTGTTGTGAGGTATAGCTTTTTGTTTCTATTTCTGTTTCGTAGTAGAAAAATACTTTTATTTATATGGAAAAGGCTAGTAAGATCTATAAAAGGTTTCAATATAATATTGCCTATACTGAAAAAAAACGAAATGTGAATAGCAAGAAATAAAAGCTACACACCTTCCTACTTAGCAGGGCAATTAATTCACATTGCAATAGTTACCTCAAGAATAATAAAGTCATTATAGAAAATAAAGTCTTTTTCATCTGATATAAAATAGAATAGTAAAATCAAACAAGTGTTTCCACATAATCAGTGTACTGAGAATTACAGTGTTATATCATTTCAGGTTTAATAAATCTGCAATCAATCTAAAGACAAAGGAGAGAGACAATTCGATTAATCAGTTTTTGGTTTTTTGAAATACTATTCAAAGGAAAAAAGTAATGAGTTGATATAGATGATAAAAAGAATATGCTTATTGTATACAGTAAAAATACAAATTATAAAGAGAGCTATCAATGAATGAAAGCTGGATATTGACTTCTAAAACTGACCTCTTAGCCAATACCCATGGTATTTGTCATACAAAAACTCTTATATTAAAACAATAATTTGGTTGAATTTGAGCTGCATTGTAGATCTTGAAAGCTGAAGATACATGTTTCCAAATGTGGTAGTTTGAGACTGTATGCAACTCCCCAAATCGGTCTTAATGCTAGTCCATTCCTGTGGGCGTGAACTTTTTATGGGTGGGACATTTTGATTAAGTTACTTCCGTTAAGGTGTGGCCCAGAATGAATCTTTTTTCTTAAAGATTTATTTATTTATTTATCTCTCCCCTCCCTCACACACCAGTTGTCTGTTCTCTGTGTGCATTTGCTGCGTCTTCTTTGTCCGCTTCTGTTGTTGTCAGCAGCACGGGAATCTGTGTTTCTTTTTGTTGCGTCATCTTGTGTCAGCTCTCCGTGTGTGCGGTGCTATTCCTGGGCAGGCTGCAATTTCTTTCGCGCTGGGCAGCTCTCCTTATGGGGCTCCCTCCTTGCGCATGGGGCTCCCCTACGTGGGGGACACCCCTGGGTGGCAGGGCACTCAAAGCACACATCAGCACTGCGCATGGGCCAGCTACACATGGGTCAAGGAGGCCCGGGGTTTGAACTGCGGACCTCCCATGTGGTAGAAGGATGCCCTAACCACTGGGCCAAGTCCGCCGCCCCCAGAATGAATCTTAATCCTCTTACTGGAGTAATTTATTAATGGGATGAATATGGAGAGAAAGATAGGCAAAAAACACGGAAGCTGAGAGAAAGTCACTGAAGCCAGAAGCTGAAAACATCAAAACTTGGAAGAGGAGGGAGAGAGAAGCACGTTCCACTATATGCCTTGTTGTGTGATAGAGGAGACTAGGATTCCTGACAGCAGGTCTTCAGAGGGAAGGCATTGCCTGATGATGCCTTGATTGGGGCATTTTCAAGTCCTCAGAATTGTAGGCATGTAAGTTAATAAATCCCAACTGTAAAAGGCAACCCATTTCTGGTATGTTGCATTATGGCATCAGAACAGACTAAAACAAGTTTCGTACAAGTAAAGTAGGTGCTGCTATGGCAAATACCCAAACTTTGGGAATGGCTGATTGATGGGATATGCAGAAAGAACTGGGGGATGCTTTGCTGAGGCCAGCTCAGCATGAAGTTTGCAAGAAGGGAAGGTAGAGGAGAACTTAAGAAATAAAGGACAGAAAGAAAGACATGAGAGAAAATAAAGATGGGACCAGGGGACTCATCAGCTTCTGGAACTGAGAGCCTCGGCCCTAGTTTCCACATCGTATTTATTAGAAATTGCAAAGAAGTAGTTATGTATGTTTACTTTCAAGACTGCTTGTTATTAAAGCTGTAGCCCCTGCAATGCTAGAGAACAGGCCATAAATATTTCAAACATCTCCACATGTAAACAATTTTTGTGCTGACCAGACAGCATTCTGTCTAGTCAAGACTGGTGTTCTTAAGCCCACACTTTTTATCTGCATTATGGAAATGTTTCAACTTCAAGCCACGTTCCCACATTCAAAATTAAGCTATTTTCCCACATATCCCCCTTTTTTGTTTTAGCAAAGCAGTGAAGGTAGATGTGGAAATTCCTTGCTGCTTCATACGCAAGAGGGTTTGTTGTCTGTATCTGAGGACTAAATACATACAAAACAGACAGGAACAGATAATTAATATACCTCCTAGAAGACCCCTTCCCCAACTCTTAATCCATATCACAGGGCTCAGGGATCTTAATGCATCCACAATCCCTGTCAGAGTTTGTGATACAGGAAGCAATTGCAAATGAGCATGTTGAATGCTTGTTACTTGGGTTTGTAACTGAAAAATATCTAAGCTTAAATTGTTATCGTGGCCATGCAAATGATATTTCACTGATTCCTAAAGAATGTCACTGCTATTATATACATAAGATGTCACACAAAAAACAGATACATTCCAATCACATTGTAGGCATAAGGACATATTTACAGTTTGTAATTCTTCTCCCAAGCTCAAAACTGCATTTTATACATAATCTATAACTGCAGTAGATTATACAACAACAAACAATAAGACTTCCAACTAGCAGACATTTAGTGAATAGACTTTCATTTCTCATGGGCTTAAGATTCCCAACCAGCAAGGCTATATAGGACAATTCTCAATCAAAAATGACCTCATTTCCCCCAGTTGTATAGTTAGAGGCAGAGGCAGCAACGAATTATTATTACTCCCCCATTTTGGGCTGTGGGCAGCTGGGAGTTTGTCGCACAATTTCAATGCCTTCCTTGGTCTCGCTGTTAGCATCTTTACTGGACCTGGGGCCACAACTCAGCATTGAATTTAAACTTAGTCCATTGTTGTGAGGATTCATTTTCTATTCAGAAAATAGTAGCTCTCTTGTTATAAGAGTCTGGATGCAGTGTCTGTAGCAGTGAAAGTATGTCTCATCCCACCCAAGAGCAGGAGGGGACCAATGTCACAGTCATTGACGTGAGTATGAAGGGCACTCATGGGTGATGTCCACGAGTCGTTGGCGAGTAACAGGCAGCTGGAACTGCTGGGCTAGGCACCACAAGGTTTGGTATTCAAGACGCTCGCCTTTCCAGTGGAGCCACTCTGCTGCTTCTCAGGTCTGCATGGTGTGGCTCTCGATCTTCTCGAAGGCATCTGCCTCAACGGTCCTAAGAGAGATGTTAGAGGAGTGGGCAGGGATGTGATAGACAGTTACTTGTCACTGCAGGCAGGCGTCCCAGATGTTCTTCCACTGATCTCTCCCCCATAGAGGGTGATTCACAATAGTCCATCGTTTCTGTCTTATTTTTAGTATTTGCAGGCCACCCCCAGATAGGGATGGCAGTCTTCAGAGTGACCAGACGCTATTGGGTTAAATCTTTTACTTTCAGCAGGGCTTTCTATGCTGCACACAATTGCTTTTTTATATTATACTTTTGGGCCTTTCCCAGAATTGTGACTAAAACCCAAGAGGTACTTGTTTAGAATGCTGCCTTTGCCACAAACCCCACCCAAAGCCAATATTGGGGCTGGCCACATCCAATTCACAGGCTAATAAGTTGATGTCCACCTTCTCTCTCCCTTTTTTTTTTTTTTTAATTTTTTTAAAGCAGCCTGCTTGTGAGCCTCCTACTCCCATGAAGGACCTTTCCCAATTAACACATACCATGTTTTAATATCTGAGGTAAGTGATGGATGAAAGATTTTTAGTATTCCAACACTATTACAAACTACATCAATATGAGAAAATATTGTACTTTATCAATTACAGCAGAGGGTATATTTTGTCGTACCCAACTAACCAACATTTTAGAATTTCATACAGCATCAGGGACCTTGTAGCCTGTTCCAATTGTTTGCACTTTCCAGTCTCTTAAGATAAGAAACTATTGTCTCTGATTTTTTTTTTTTCATTTTGGAAAAAGGATTACTGACTAACACAATGTCATCAGTAGGGTTTCAGCCACAGGTTTCTTCTACCCACTCAGATTCTTTGCCACCAGGCCAGGGTAGAGGGTTGGACTATGCACACAGCCTTGGGGAAGCACTGCAAAAGTTCATTTTTGGGTTTTCCACAGGTAGGGGAATGCAGACTGGCTTGATTTGTCTAAGAAGACACTAAAGAAAGTCTTAGCAAGTTTTAAAACAAAGTGATAGTGACACAGTTGGATATTAATTTCTTACAACACACTAGCAATATTTGGGACTGCTGCATACTAAAATGGTGTTACTTTAATTTATGATAACAGGTTGTTTCTGTGACACATACTATTAAGTAATTACAACCACGATTAACAACAGTGAACTTTTTTCTAATATTATGCTGAAACATTGTAAATTTCCAGGACCTTTACACACTCTTCAAGTATTCATATAAATTTTTACTCATACAACTTTTATTAAAAGAGGGTTAAAGAATCCTTTTAATTTTATAATACTTTTAAACACTTTCCATTCGACTTATATTAAAGGAATTTAACTATTTTATTACATTAATTATTTCAAGGCAAAAGAACAAATCTTTTGCAATAGTTTGAAATAAAAAGATACTTTTCAGGATTTGACTTTGAGAAAACAGGTTGGAATATTATGTTCCTTTAAAGGTGATGAGACTTTATTAAAAAAAAAAAGACAAAGGAAATGATAAGGTTAAAGTACAAGAAGCCATTTTGATAAACTTTTTTTAAAAATAGCGATTATTCAGGAGAAAAACTCTTTATAAATGTTTACTAAAACATACTAATGACTTCAAAAACTTTGTCACACTAACAGAGAAAGAACAGAATTTTAACTTTGCATCAGTATACTATTTGATACTAAAGCTTTTAAAACTTTATAGATAGACCCATCAAATCTTTATCAATTTTAACCACAAAAATTCCTATTCCACAAACCTTCTGCACTTTCTGTATTCATTCAGGTTTTGTCCCACATTTTACTCTTTCTTAATAACCAATTATTTTATCTTAGGACAAAATTATTTTCTGTTTCTGTAATAATAAAAACACATTCTATACACCCTACGTACATAAGTTACCAAAATGATTTTGAAAACTCTCCAAGCAAACATCTTACAACATACAATTACCATTAACACTAAACAAACATGTTAAAATAATAATTCCGTTTGGTTATATGCAAATATAACATTTCTTTGCTTTAAATACTTAATAGCATGCAATGCTAGAATCAGTCTTTTAGAAACAAACTGGCAGGGGAGGCTGGCTGCCAACAGGTATTCCTGTTATAAAATTACTTTTTGTTATTATTATCAACTCAGTTTCTGTTTAATAATGACTTCTTGGAATTAGCCATTTAAACACTTTAATTAAAACAATGCTTTTACAAACTTCTTATACTTATTTATAACTATAGAGACTACAATTATATTATTTTAAGACAAATTTCACCTTCACAGAATACATTCTCTTACTTAAAGTTATCACAATACATTTTACACCCTATCATATGCATTCAAGCCTTTGCCTGCATATTTACATTTTGTTTTTTGAAAACTAGCCATTCTGTTTTAGGACAGAACACACTTTTTTGAACAAACTTTTAATATTTCAGGCAGCACACCCAAAAACTTTTGATCTTCTTTAATATTCATTTGAGTTTTATATCCTTCATTTTACCCTGTGAAGAAAAATAAACTATTTATTTCAATTTAGGCAGAACTATTTTTATAATGCTTCATAGAAAAAACCTAGATTGCTTTGAAGAGACTGTTGGTAGAGTTATGGACACTAAAAGTACTTCTGATCAGGACTTAGAGAGAAATGATGACTATGCCATTGAAAACTGGAAGGAAGGAGTCCCTTGTTTTCAAGTGGCAGCGAACTTGGCAAAATTGTGTTCTGATGTTAGATAGAAGGTAGCAGTTGAAAATGATGAGCTGGGATATTCAGCTGAGGAGATTTCCAAGTTAAATGTGGAAAGTACAGCCTGGTTTATCCTTTCACCTTACAGTAAAATGGGGAAGGAAAGGGTTGCTGAGAACTGAACTCCTGCACATGAAGAAACCAGAAATTGACGGTTCAGAAATTGATGGTTTTTTAAAAATGTGAGCTTCTGGAAAATGAATTCTCAGAGAATAGAGTTCCATATACACATTTAATTGAACATTGAACCAGTCAGCCATTTCACTGCAAGTCTGGATTTGAAATGCAGTCATCTGGAAAGGAGCTGTTGAAAGTCCAACAGTCTGATCGTTGGGACCCCTGTGTTCTCCACGTGAAACTGACCAGTTTTTGGGGGGAGAGACATATGAAAAGAACCACTGCCAGCCTGAATGAAAAGGAACAGAAAATGGATAAGTTGAAGGACAAATGACTTAAAAGAGAGAACTATGAAAGCTGAGATCTGGACTGAGGACATCTTGGGCCAAGGGTACAGGCCCTCTCATATATGTGGAAAGGATGAGTATGCCCAGGAGCTTAGATGGGGCGGGCCTTCTGCCCCATTATTCGGGAAGTGTTGCCATCCCAGGGTTCTCAGATGCCTGGGGATTGCAGAGAGTCCAGCACCACCACGATGCTTCAGGAGGCTGGAGCCTAGAGTCTGGCTGCCGCACTGATGCTTGACAAGGGTAGAGCCTAGTGTTCCACCACCCCTGTGATGCTCGATGAGGGTGGAGCCGAGGGCAGGGCCACTACATATGCCCTTGGAAAGGGTGGATATACTGCGCCTTCAGGCTCAGGTATCAAGATATCATTCTATCAGACCTTGAAATCTAATGAAGTATGCCCTGCTGGTTTTCAAAACTGACTCAGACCAGTGACCCCTCTTTTCCTTCCAATTTCTCCCCAGAGCTATGAGAAGGGGTAGCTGATGACTTCCCTTCTGCTTTATACTGAAAACGGAAAATGTGTTTGTTTTGTAAGTTTCACAGGGCCATAGCCTGAGGGGAATTGTACCCCAAGACGATCCACACCTGTAATTCATTTTGATGAGACTTTGTACATAGTATGGTTATTGAAAGGATGTAAGTCTTTGGAATATCGTGATGAATGAATGTATTTGCATATGGAAAGAACATGTCTTTTTGGAGGTCCAGAGGTGGTGAATTGTGGGAGTTTGAGACTGTATGTACCCCAGAAAATCATCCTAAACCTGGTCCATTCCTGTGGGTGTGAACCTATAGTGGGTGGGATGTTTTCATTCATGAACTTAAAGACCTTGTGTTTAGGTCACTTCAGGTAAGGCGTAGCCCTGGGTTGATCTCAGTCCTCTTACTGGGTCCTTTATAAATGGCATGAATATGGAGAGAAGGACAGGAGAAAGGCACAGGAGCTGAGAGAAGGCCCCTGAAACCAGGAACCGAAAGCCTCAAAACTGAGGAGAAAAGGGAAAAAGGAGCAGATGCCACCATGTGCCTTGCCATGTGACAGGGGAGTTCAGGATTGCCAGCGGCCAGTCATCAGAGAGAATGCATTTCCTAATGAAGCCTTGTCTTGGACATTTTCACAGCCTCCAAACTGTAAGCTTGTAAGTTAATAAATCCCCATTGCAAATGGCAACCCCTTTCTGGTATATTGCATTTGGGCAGCCTAGCAGACTAAAATGCCAAGTATCTTAAAAATCATAATAAATGTATTTTTAATGCATGCAAAAATGATAAATGCTATCATCACAGTCTAAGGCTATTCATGAAAGTTTAGTTTTTCTTGCTTCAGAAACACATTTAAAATGGGTAAAAATCAAGGGATTTCATGGTACACTGCAACAACCAACAGTGCTCAGTTTATTGCTAACATTGAAAAACTTAGATTTTACAGTACTCTGGTATATATAAAAATATTTTTCAACTTACATTGCATATTTTTGAGTCCATTCTCATGTCAGTTATATCTGTATGCATACAAAAGGCATATTTTGTCTAATTTAGGGATTTGTTCAGGATCACAAAGTAGTGAGAATATGATCAATAAAACTTTTGGTAAAGTCAGAGCTGGTGACCACTGTGACCTCAGGAGAGCAAGACAAATAACTCTCACGACTGTATGTTTGGATGGCAAATTTTTGTTGTGAAAGCAACGTTTGGTGGCTTAAAAGGGTAGTCTGTCAGAAAATGTAGCGTTAGAAAAAAGACTCCACCTTGGTATGTACTATCAGGAGGCCCTGAATAGTTGCTTGCCAGTGGAACAAGTCATGTCCCACAGGTCCAACTGAACAGTGATAAGGTGTACTGTGATGGAGATGACTCAATTCTTTCTGAATCCGCTTCAGAGCCACGGGTCAGTGAAGATGCCTGTTGGGCTTGGAGGCCTGTGGTTGTCGCAGGCTCAGCTGGCTGCCTGCTCGGCTGGTTCAACTGGGTCAGTCCCTGGCTCACAATTTCCTTGCTTGACCAGATGCCGGGGCCAGTGCTGTGTGCCTTCAGCGTGAGTATGCACGAGTGTGCCACCTGTAGGACTGTAGGGTATTTGATGATGCTCTTTACTGTAGTTCATATAATTCCTCTCTATTCCTAACTTGCAGAGAGATTTTTAAATCATGAATAGATGTGGGAATTTCTCGAATGCCTTTTCTGCATGAAATAATAGGAATATATGATTTTTCTAGTTTAGCTTGTTGATATAGTGGATTATGTTGATTGATTTTCAGATGTCGAAAGAGCCTTGAACACTTCAAATAAATTCTACTTGATCATAGTATACAATTCTTAGAAATTATTGAATTGTTCTCCAATATTGTGTTGATGATTTATGCATTTTATGCATCTGAGACCATGAGGGATATTTGTCTTAGTTGTCATTTTTGTATTTTCTTTGTCTGGTTTTCATGTCAGCGTAATACTGGCCTTCTAAAATGAGACGTGTATTCGTACTCTTCTTCAATGTTCTAGAAATGATTGTGTAAAATTGGTCTACATTCTTTAAATATTTCATTAAGTATATCTGATCACACCATCTAGATCTGGAGATCTATTTTCAGGGAAAATGGAACTATGCATTCTATTTTTGAAGTGTTATAGTGCTTTTAGGATTATCTTTGTTGATACTTACCAAAAAATGATAACTGGAGAACACAGACAACTCCAAATGCTCAGAATCTTAGTGATATGGTTCAGGAAATGTTTAGGGAAAGCAGACATTACCTAGAGGAGACTGCAAGGCACCGCAGGAGATACAAGGTGAAACAAGGGCCCTGTCCTGCACAGAGGCATATCATAGTAGAAAGACCACAAGATATGACAAAAGGAGACCTAAAATTCCTGTGTAACATCTGCCACTGATGAATAGATGGGCCCGAGAAAGTCATTTCTCGCTCTGAGAGCCTACCTCAGTGGAACGAAACATGAAACTAGTTAAGGAAGCGTCAGGAAACCTGAAAATTGGTTCCGTAATGAGAGGGAGGCTCGGTTCCGATCTAGCGAGGGGTCTGACCCGGGGCAATCGGCCTCTTCCAGGAGGAGTGCCCCACAAAGCCCGGGGGACAGCCCTCGCGAGCCCCGTCTCACAAACCCTGAGCCCGGAGCGCAGGCGCAGTGGGGAGGAGGCCCGGGCCGCCCAAATCTTCTCAGGAGACCAGCACATCCGGGGACGCCGGGACCGCGAAAGGGCTGCCGGGAGCCGCGCCTCTGGTAGCGACGTGCTCGAGGCCGCGTGCGAGGGACGAGCTGCTGCTCCGGGCAGGGCCAGGAGCCCGCGACCCTGGAGTCAGCGGCCTCTTTCGCGCCAGCGTGTCGAACCTCTTCGAGGCCTCGTCTAGGCTGGAGGCGGGCCTGGGGACTCTGTTTCCTTTTTTTAAACCGTTGACTGTCAAACCTTTATTGTTTTGCGTTGGGGGTTTGCTGTCCTTTTTTGTTCTTTTTAATCTGAAGAGACGGTTCCTCGGGGGCTTGAAGGGGCCGCGGGCCAGCGCCTCGTCTGCTGCGCTGAGGCTGCCCAGGTAGGCGGCGGGGGGCGGCTGTCACCACGCCACCTGCCCCGCATCAGTTCCCTTTCTGATTGCGGCTCGGCCCGCAAACCGCAGCCCACGCAAGCTCATTCGAGGCGGGATCCCCGGGAGGGGAGGAGGGGCGGGTGCGGGCCTGATCCTCCCAGGCCCCCGCGCTGCCGAAACCTCGACACTGGGCTCGCGGACGCGCTGCTTCCGGGGTGCGGCCTCCCCGAGTGGGGCAGGGGCGCCCAGCTTGGCTCCGCGCGGCCGCGGGCAGGGGTGGCTGCAGGAGAGACTGAGAAAGGGGAAGCGGCGCCCGCGGAAGCCCGTGCAGGGTGTGCGTGGGAAACCGGGGCGCTCGTTTCTCTTTGGATGCGGTCGGAGGACACCGGAGAGGTGGAGGCCGCTCTCGTCCAGTGCAGCCCTCGGGTCAGCTGCTTGGCGGGGCTGGGGCTGTGCGGGACAGCCCTTTCCTTTCAGTAGGACGTGGTGGAGGAGGAGGTGGCGTCATCACTTAGGGGCAGGGACTTTATAGTTGAGATCTGAGGGTGGGCCTGAGTGCCCGCGAGGCTCTCCTCCTAGAGACCCGCGCCCAGGCGCCTGCCACCACTTCTAACCTCCTGAAGCAACCCCATTCCACCCTATGAGGAAACAGCCCAGGCTTGCTGCTGATGCACACGCGGACGCCGCCTGCCTGCAGAAGGCTTGTGGGTGCTCCTCTTGTCCTTCCAGAAGGGGGAGCGACTCTGCCCGGGTGCACCAGTAATATCGACCACTGCGAACAGAGAAAGGTTCCCATTCTCCTGGCATGTCGTATGATGGCATAACAGGTTAGGTCATACGGAGACATCAGCCCAGGCTTACCCCCATCCATGGAAAGTACCCTTGTACCTCCTGAGCTGGTGTGGACATCGAGGAGACAGCCGTTTCTACGAGCACATGTGACAATGTGACGATGGGGTTAGAAAGACACAAATCAATATTTGCATGATCCCAGTGCTCCTTTTTGTCTGTTTTCTCATCCACCACCCTTTTCTGATGACGTTAATTAAATTGTCATTGATTGACATTCATCTTCTCTGAGCTGGGCTGTATTTCAAAATTGTACAAAAATAAAAGCAAACTGTCTTAGGTTCCCTGCTGCTAAAGGAAATTCCGTACAATGCGTTTGCTTAAACAACCGGAGTTTATTGGCTCATGGCTTTAAGACTAGGAGAAGTCCAAAACTGAGGCGTTACCAAGACTGCTGTGCTTTGTCCCCCAAGACTGCTGTGATCTGATTCTGTTTGCTGGAGATCTTTCAGAGACCCTGGGTTTCTGTCACATACCAGTATTTTTTCTCTTCTTTTCTGGGTTCCATTGGCTTCCAGTTTTGTGCTCTTCCCATGGCTTTCTGTCTCAGTGTCTGAAATTCTTTCTGCTTATAAAGGTCTCCAGTAATCTGGATTAAAGCACAGAGTGATTCAGTTGACCATATCTTAACTAAAAATAATGTCTTCAAAATGCCTGATTTACAGTGGGTTCAAAACACATAGGAATGGATTGCTGGAATAAAGAGTTCAACATGGCACAGAGAGAAACAGTTCCTGCAGTAATCTATCATCATGAGTGTCCTAATTTTTTATAGGTAATTTTCAAGGGAAGGCAGGACAGGACCTCTCTGTCTGATAATAGGTAATAAGTCAATATGGGTCGTGTGGATTGCTTTTTAACACGTGCCCTTTGTTCTGCCCCCAGTGTCACTTAACCCTCTTCTAGAGTGTGTATGAAACTGCCCAAGCCTCAGCGGTGAAAGGTGGCAAAAAGGGACTTGGCCCAGAGGATTAGGAGTGCTTTGAGAGCAGAATGGTGATGGAAGATATGAAGGTTGCTGCCAGTTCAGGGCTCTGTGGGAGAGATCTGTGAACCAGGGCTCCACTCAGCATAGTAAAAATACCCCACAACTGCCTAGTCTTGATCCTGAGAGCTGTCAACAGCTCTTCCAGGACAATGAAGCATCTGACCTGCTTGAGGCTGTCAGCCAGCTGCAAGAATTAGGCCATAGATGGCTGAGGCCAGAGATCCATTCAAAAGAGCAGACCTTGGAAATGCTGGTGCTAGAGCTGTTCCTGGCCATGCTGCCCATGGATATCCAGACCCAGGTGCAGAAACCTCACCCACAGAACATCGAGGAAGCTGTGGCCCTGGTAGAAAACTTGAGGAGGAAGTCTAGTCAAGTAAAGAATGAGGTGAGAAGAGAGATTTCGGACATAAAAAGTGACAGAGAATAATGCTAGCTACTTTTCTGGGGCACATTTTTTGCAGAAAAGAGGGGTATTCCCTCACTCTTCCATTGTTCCTTTAGAACAGCCCGGGCAGGAGAGGAAGCAGCAACCCCCAGCAATGGTCAGTCCGCTGGTTTCACAGCTCCCGGCAGGGTCGAGCTTGCCCATAGGGGAAATAATTGCTTTCTGCCTGCTAGCGGCCTGAGCTGTGGCTGAATGCAGAGGGGCGGGGTTGCTGGGTGGAGGGCTGGCAGCAGCCACAGCTTGTTTCATTTTATGCTTATTTTCTTTATTGTCTCTTTGGGTGTGTGGGGGGAAAGGATGGCTCAGTATGTCTTCTGCCTTACTGCTTCCTTTATTGTCGAACACTTGTGAAATCTGAACTCTAATTTGTCCCCCCCTCCACCATCACTCTAAAACCAAATTTAGTTTTGTATTAAGAAGATGAGGATGGTTTCTAGGTTACAACCTATAGCCGTTTGATATGGTTATGAATTCCAAAAATAGATTTGTTGGTAATCTGGTCTGAACCTGGGCATGATTAAGTTATGATTAGGGTTTGGATTGGGCCACATCATTAGTGTATTCAGTCCCCACCCCTTGTTGGGTGGGGGTTCACAGATAAAAGGCATGGCAAAGGACCGAGTTGAGGGTTTTTGATGTTAGAATTTTTTTTGTTTTTTGTGTTTTTTTAAAGATTTATTTATTTCTCTCCCCCCTCCCTCTCCCCATTTTCTGCTCTCTGTGTCCATTCACTGTGTGTTCTTCAGTGTCCGCTTGCATTGTCAGGCAGCACCAGGAAACTGCGTCTTTTCTGTTGCGTCAATATGCTTTGTCAGCTCTCCTTGGATGCGGCACCACTCCTGGGTGGGCTGTGCTTTTTTTCACGTGGGGTGCTCTGTTGATGGGGCATACTCCTTGCACGCAGCAGCACTGCATGTGGGCCAGTTTACCACACGGGTCAGGAGGCCCTAGGGATCAAACCCTGGACCCTGCATATGGTAGGTGGACACTTTATTAGTTGAGCCATGTTCGCATCCTGATGTTGAAGTTTTAATGTTGGAGTTTGATGCTGAAGCCTTAAGCTGGAGCCCCAAGAAGTAAGCTCACAGAGGAAAGAGAAGCAAGTTCCAGGAAGACAGGAACCTTGAGCCCAGAAAGAAGCAAGCCCTGGGAAGAGAGGAACTCTGAACCCAAAGAGAGGCAAGACCCTGGAAAGTAGGAACCCAGGAAGCCTGAACCCTCACAGACGTCAGCAGCTATCTTGCTTCAACACATGAAAATAGACTTTGGTAAGGGAAGTAACTTTTGCTTTATGGCCTGGTGTCTGTAAGCTCCTACCCCAAATAAATACCCTTTATAAAAACCAACCGATTTCTGGAATATTGCATCAGCTCCCCTTTGGCTGTGTACTACACAGCCCATGAGCTAGGAACAGAGACAGTGATCTTGGGAAGAGCAGTAGAGGATCCAGGGTCCAAGAAGGGGCCAGAACAACTCCAATCAATGAGTGTGTACAAGGAAAAGAATGTTGGAATACATATGGGGTGCCTGAAGAATAGCAGGGCCTGAATCATCAGCAAGAAAGCAAACTAGTAAGCGGAAGAGGTGAGATACTTCCTAAGAATGACCGACTCTTAGGACCTGTGATAGTAACTGCATGCCGTGGGTGTTTTCTGGGTGCTCATCCATGTTAGCAATTAGGGCATCTCCCAGGTGGCAGTACAATAGTCTGACAGCAGGAGATTGGGAAGCTCTCAAAATACCCCACCAACAGCTGTATTTACACCTTGGAATCTGTTCTTTGAAAATTGGTAAAGAGGAGGAAACTAACAAGGATGCTTGCAGATACCCCAGCCTTATGTGTTAGAGGAATAGTTGGGGTCAGAAATGCCTTTACTGGTAGAATGGAACACTGAATTGTGCACCTGGAAAAAAATAATAGGTAAAATCTTCCACCTGTCCTACTTTCCAGTGCAGGTTGAGGCTCCTTCATTTTCAAATACCTCTAACTCTTGCCCAGCTCACAAAATATTTCAAGACATGATAGGTAAAATAAATTGATTTGCATTAATTTCCCTCAGGAATTCTGTGGAAAGAGCCAATGGGGTAACCAGTTCTTTGAGGTGATAGGTACTTGGCTGTTATTTACAATGAGATGGCCACTTCTGACAGACAGACTCACACACACAACTGCCCCCACCCCCAAAGGTTACTGAAGGAGTCTGGATCTTCTCTATTTTAGAAATGAGGTCAGAATGTTAATGAACATAACATAGAGGACTTTTCGCAGGCTGTTTTCCATCCAAGCAAGACCTGCTCAACCGCTGCTAGCCCTTTCTGAGGAGACGAGCACCAAAGAGTGGAAGATGGCATCCGAGCCCGTCTTACCTGAGTCCCAGGTGATCGTTAACTTTCCATTTCATTTCCCCTACCCGTTCTTGGCCTCATCTGTGCTTTTCCTTGCTGACATGATGCCTCATGCTCAGCAGGTGCTCTCAGGTGTGTTAGCTCCACAGGTTCTCCCCTGAGCAGGTAAGATTGTCAGCAGGGAATTGAGGACCTCCCAGGCTATTTATGCAACCCTTTGTCTCCTTCCTCTCTCCTTCCTCTGTCTATTTCTTTGAAGCATTTGGCTCTTTCTTCCTTTGGTCTTTCATGTAAAACAGAAACAGGTGGTAGGACAGCTACTGCAGTTGGAAGTCCTGAACTAAAGCCCATTCTCTTTTTTAGAAGCTGACATTTGAAGATGTGGCCGTGTATTTTACCCGGGAAGAATGGAAGTTATTGACCCCTACTCAGAAGGCCCTCTACAGTGATGTCATGCAGGAAGTCTATGAGACAGTCACCTTTCTAGGTAATGCTTCCCCCTTCCCTTTGAGGAGAAGTGAAGTCATCTGTTGTGTCTTCAGAATATGGCGAATGCACCCTGTGTGGCAGTACCGCAGTTCCAGTAGCTTGCTCATTTTCAGCTTATGGTGTGGGGAGAGGAAAGAACACCTGGATGATTTTGCCCAAAGACACATGCCTCACTTCATTATTCCAAATAGAGTATTGATCTATTCAACTCCCCTTTCCCAGAAAACTTGTTCTTCTCATGTATTTCTCTTCTCAGGAAAGGGCCCTGCCATTCACCAATTTGCTCAGGCCCAAAAGCCTCACAATTGTCCCTTATTCCCATCTGTCTGTCATACTCCAATTTCAATCACTCAGCAAGGCCTCTTAGCTCTCTGTTCAAAATATATCCTAAATATAACCATGCCTCCACTTTGTCCACTGTTACCATCCCAGAGTAAAACCCCATCACTTCTAACCAGTCTGCTTTGTTCACTTTCTTTTGTTCCCTGCCTCAACTCTCACCCTCCCACTCTCTTTCCCACACAGCAACATGAGAGATGTTGTACAAATGTAGTCAGACCATGAAAGCTCCCCACTTTGCACCATGCCAAGAATTCTCAACTCATTCAGAGTCTACAAATACTGTTTTTGACATTTTGATAGGAATAACTTTGCATCTACACCTGAAATTGAGGAGATTGGCATCTTGACAATGTTGAGTCTTCCCATCTATGAACACAGTATTTCTCTCCCTTGGTTCAGATCATCTTTGATTCCTTTCCTCAGCTTTGTGTAATGTTCAGTATTCAAATCTTGTTTATAGGATTGCCTCCTCTTCTATGCTATGTAAAAATTGTGTAAAGTTGGTATTAATTCCTTAATGTTTGGTAGAATTTTCCAGGGAGAACATGTGGACATGGAGATTCCTTTTCCTGGAGACTTTTAATTGGTTATTCAATTTCTTTCATGGTTATACTGCTGTTGAGGTTATCTATTTCATATTAGTTGAATTCTGGCAGTTGAGAGTTTTTAAGCAATTTGCTCATTTCCTCTAACTTATAAAATATATGAGCATAAAGTTGTTATAGTATTCCCTGGTTATTCTTGCAGTAATAGAATGTGTAGTGACAACTTCTAATTCATTCTTGTTATTTTTAACTTGATTCCTCTCTATTTTTTATTTTTGCTAGCAATTCATTAATTTTATTGATTTTCTTCTCAAAGAAATGTTTTTGGTTTCATTGATTTCTTCTGTTTGCAACATATCTTTCTGATCTTTATTATTTCCTTAGGTCTGTTTCTTTGGCTTTTTTGTTCATCTTGTTCTAGTTTATTAAGGTAAGGACATGGATCATATACACCTTTCCCTTTTCAAATGTAAACATTTAAGGCAGTGTATTTCCCTCTAAGCATAACTCTAGCTACATCCCATATATTTTAATATTTTATGATTTCTCTTTCCATTCATTTCAATGTGTGCTGTAATTTTCTTTGTAACTTCCTATCTGAATCATGGATTGTTTAAAAATGTATTGTTCCCTTTTTTACATTTTCAGATATTTTGCGCTTGTCTTTTTATTGTTGTTTTCCAATTTTATTCCATTTTGGTCACTCAAGTTAGGTCTTTCTTGGTAATGGGGATGATGGATGCTTTCAGTTGCATTCACCCTGTTTTAACCTAGCATGCAAGTACTTTCCTATACTCTTCGGCCGTGGTTCCAATGACAGTTTAATTTTTTCAGTGCCTCTGTAGTGTTTTCCTTGGTTTAACTCTTACTACTGCTGCTCCCAGTGTTCCCTGTAGGTGCTGTTTGGGGGGTGGGGTGGAAGATGGAAGCGGTTTCCAAAGTGCAGGCCGCTGGATGCCTCTTAGTGGATAACAGGAGTCTCAAGCCTGTGGGTAAAAAAAAGTTTTCCTGGACTGGACTGCATGTTGGTTCTGGGTCTCTCTTGTCAGATATTTTTGCCAGCCTTATGTCTCCTATGGTGGGTAGGAAATCTGAGACCCTGGGGAGTCTGGGATCCATGCACTAGGTCTGCCCATTTACTAACGTTATTTTTGTACTGGGTGTCTCAGACCCTGGATGAAAGGAGAGTACTTCTCCTGACGGCTTCCTGTGGGCTGGCCTCCAGCAGACTGACCCACTTTCTGATGGTGTCAGGCTTGTGTGATGTTTCTAGAAGTACACCCTTCGGTACCAGGCAAGAACGAATGTACTTGGGTGATATTCTCAGGCTGTGCTGGGCATCAGGTTCTGGGGTGCCTTCCTCATGTTTGGTGGTGACACATTACTCTTGCTGTACTGGGAACCCAAACCAATTGATGTTCTTCTTTCTGCTTTTGCCATTTCTCCTTTGGTTGTTTTTGAATTGCATGTCTCCAGAACTGGTTAATGGTGAGGAGCTGAGAGAAAGGGGTCTGTGCCATCTTGTCCACACAGGATCAGATGTAACACTTCCCATATATTATGAAATTAGTCATCATTGAATATTCTTGCTTTTCCTGTGATTTTCTTGCTCTGGGACAAAGATGGCTGAACTTTTTCTTTGTCCCAACAGGGCTAAAGCTCAAAAATGACACTGGAAATGATATGCCACCATTAGAATTACAAGCACCACATAGCAAAGAGTCTACACAGAACAGAATGTAAGGTCTGTGAAATATAAGAGTCAATGGAAATCCTGAGACTACAAGAAGAGTTGAGAAACAGCATCAAAATTTACCTAGGAACAAAAGAAAGAAAGAGTCATTATGTAAACAAGAGATACTGAATCTTATGGTCACTCACAAGAATGGCCGCCTGGGAGAGAAACATTTTAAATGTCAGGAATGTGGGGAAAAACTTCAGAATTAGGTCTACCCTTATTAAGCACCAGGGACTTCATACTGAAGAGAAACCACGCACATGGCAAAAATGTGAGAGGAGGTTTAGTTGGAGATCAGATCTTCATAAGCACTTATTGACAAACCAAGAAATAAAACCCCATAGATGTTCCTGGTGTGGGAAAAACCTCAGTCATGGCACAAAACCTTTGTACACATTATAGAATTCACACATGAGAGAAGCCCTTTAGAGGTCAGGAATGTGGGATAATTTTCTGTCATAATGCCCACCTTGTTAAACACAAGAGAATGCATTCAGGCAAGCATCCCTATACTTTTGACATTTGCAGGAGAAATTTTAGCAGGCGCTCAAGCCCTTTGAGACACCACAGAGTCCACAGGGTAAAGGGAGCTTGTCCTGTGGCCCCGGCCTAAAGCATGTCACCAAGTGGAGCTTGATCTTAAGATGATGAGTGAATAAAAAATCCTCAAGCTCCGAAGATAAGGATCTGTCATTACCATACATCTTGAAAGGTGCAAGGGCCACACTTGAGAAAAAGGAAAGAAATTATCTTGTTCAGCATTATATCTTTAGCACTTAGCACAAAACTTACACATAGTGAGTTCTTTATAAATTAAAGGATGGCAGTATATCAAGCAGTGATCAGAAAGTGCTCTGGTGACCTGCACATTAGCTCTAGTTCCTCTGAGCTTCCCTAAGTTAAGTGATCTTCTTCTACAGTGTCAGTCGGCAAATGCTTGAGAGCCCTGAGGCCTTGTCTCATTCTTTAACCTTGGGTGGGGGTGGAAGAGAGGAGTATTCACTTCTTCTGCAGAGCACTCAGAGAGAATTACTAATTGGTGACATTTGCTCAGGCTATTATTCTAATTGTATGATATTCCAAGCCCAGTGCTCTGGGCACTTTAGCACAGGAAGAGGGGATTCATTGTGTGTCCTGAGAGAAGCACCTTCACTCAAGTATCCTCTCCACTCAGCACCCAATACTGCAGGGTCTGCTGTTCAGGAATTCCAAGCAGCAGTGGTTTGAAGGTTAACAGTGAACCCTGGGGGCCTTGCAAGCACGTGGCTCTGTCCTCCCCCTAATTCTCTCAAAACTGAGATTTACAGAAAGTCAAAACCTGCTCTGGAAGGAAGTTAGAAATCTTGCCTGTTCAGTGCATTCAAAATATATACAGGCAATGCTGTTTGACAGCTAACAAGATGTATGTTACAAAAAAAGTATTCTTCAAGTAAATTTGTGACCTAGGAGTTAGAAACCTCATTGTTCTTTAATCTAGGCCTTGTCATGGCATTTTCATGTAAGCGTACACAGTGAAACTAAGGGATTCCAGGGAGTAGAACGCAATTATATGGTTTTCCAGTTTTATTTTACCACGGAAACATTTGTGGGGGGCAGGTGTATGCTTGTGGTACCCCTAATACCGCTAAGAGCATTGCTGTGGGACACCAGCTAGGGAAACATTGATCCAGTTAAACTTTCACCATTAGAGTTATTTGAGGCCCATAATGGTAAAATGAGTTGTTCGAACAAAATCTAGATCCCATGTCACATGACTCAATTAAATCTTGTTTATTCCACACTGCTCAGCCTTGCGGGTGGCAGAGAAACATTACCATTCCGCAAATTAGGCATTTGAAGCTGTCGATGCCCTGCCAGGCCTTGGTGTTAGAGCCAAAACAGAACCTCTTTATCCACTTTCTAGGAGATGATGTGGAGAAATCTCTCCCCAGTGGCTTAGGCAGTGGCATCTGCTCCTCCCAGTTCAAGTCACCCAGTATTGTTTGGCATCTTCTCACGTGTCTAGTAGGGTGTCCAGGTGTTTTAGCAGGAGCAGTCTCGTAATTTGAAACAGCTTCCCTAGGTGGAGAAGGGAGGACATCAGTTTTGCCTAGGTCCTCTTGTCTAGACCAGCATCTCGCTGTTTGTTGAAGGACCAGTTTGTGTTGTAATTTGCTTCTACTTTAAGTGTTTAATTTTACATATGTTACATACTAATGTTTTAAAAAATTATTTTTTTACTGGAAGAGTTAAATAAAAATCCAAAAGTACATAAAGCAGAAGATTATTTTTTAAATTATTAAATTCAACAGTTTTAATGCACTTAAAACTTGTTGGCAGGGGCCCCTCTGGGAGTGGGTCATATGGACATATGGATAAACATGCAAAAAGTTTCTCTTTCACTCAGTGGTCTTGGATAATCTGAGAAATGTGTGGGACTTGCTGCAGAGACACAGGGAAAGCCTCACAAAAGAGATGTGTCTCCAGGGAGGCAATCTACCCTAAAATTTTTTCTCAAACACCGTGACCCTCTTCTACTAATAAAACTTCAAAAGTTCTGTAAGTCCTACATGCATGAGTCCAGCTTCCTACCTTGGAATCATTGCCTTTCTTCCTCTGGACCCAACCAAGAGTCAACCCTCTGATCTCTCTCCCACCTCACATGTGCCTGCTGCTCAGCCAGGCTGCTAATCTCATCTCGGAGTTTTCAAAACTGCCTCCCAACCTCTCGAAATGCTTCTTTTGCCCTTTCATCCCATCTCTTGCTTTAAGCCCCTATAGTCTCAGTAACACTGAACTTAACGTCTCCTTGAGACAGTGGCTAAAACTCAGCTTGTATTAAAATACTGATCACTCTGTTGCACAGCCAGAACTTCTATTTCAGTTCATCTGGGTTATGGACTGGGTATTGTTACTTCTAACAAGTTTCCCATGCTGCTGCTGCTGCTCCTGGAACCACACTTTGAAAATTGCAGTGCTAGAGCACAGCTCATTTTCTTCTAAGGAGGACAGAAGCTGTCTGAGAAGCCCAGTATTTCCTCCAAAGACTTGCCCATGGTGGAGAGAAATAAATCCACCTGATAAGGCCTTACCACGTCAGGTTAAAATGTGAGTTTAATCTGCCCTTTATCCTCATCTAATTGTCAAATTCCCACCAGTCATTAAGGGTGAGGATCAAATCTCCATGTTTGCTGAATGTTGAGGCTTCTGATTCCTAGGACCCTAGCCTCGCCCTATGTTTTAGTCCCTGGGACTGCCAGCAGGCCCAGTTCCTTCACAGCTCTGTGCACATGGTCTGCACCAGCTCTGGGTCTCTCTGGGTTGGAAGTCCAGGAAAGGCCGCTGCACCAGCAGCTCCACCATCTGTTTTGCTGCTTTCTTGGGCACTAGTCATCAACTGAGAAGCTCCCTGCTGTGCATGGACCTCTGACACACAAGTGCTGAGGGCAGCACTGAGCTGAGTACATAAGAATCCTCACCCTTACCTGGTTTTCTCCTTATGATCTGGGGTAGAGACTTCCTTGGTGCTGTATCCCTGCCAGTCTCACGTCGGTATGATCATCCTGAGGAGCTCAGCCTACCTGGTCTGCAGTCCTCTCAAGGAACTGACACTAGCAGAGGTCAGAGCTGCTCGGGGTGACATTGTAGGAAAGGTCAGGGTCTTACACGTCCTGCCTCTCTCCAGGGAGATTCGCCTTTCTCAGAGTTCTAACACTTGCCTTGTCTGAAAGGGGCAGGGACCGGATCCATTCAGTGTCCTGCAGATAGACCTGACAAGGGCCATGAGAAGGAGACCAGGCACCGTCACCCAAGCTTGTCCAAGTCCTCTGAGGAGGAGGGACACACACCCCTGGATGGTGGCATGGTGGATATCATCTCTGAGGCCTGCAGTTCAGCAACAACTACAGGCCAGCAGCTGCCTTAGCGCCTGTGTCCCATAGAGGCCGCTAAGATATGTAGGCTGAAGGACGACCCTGGAGAATTCTAGTCTTGCAGTCTTCAAACTGGGGTGCACGTGTGCCTAGGAGTGCAAAGTGAAAACCCCACCAAGGTATTATAGACCTAGATAAGCCAATTATAATATTTGTATGATAGGCACAGTGCTAAAATAGCTGAAACTTCTTGGGGTAAAAAGGAAAATATGGGAAGAATCCACTGATATTGAGGTGCACAATCTAGCTACAGTAATCAATGTAGTGTGACGTGGAGCAGGCCCTGCCACAGAGACCACTGAGACAGATGAGACAACCAAAAATGTACCCCACCTAAAACATGGCCAACTGATACTTATCAAAAGTGCAAGACGAATTCAATTCGGGAAGGACAGGCTTTTCAAGAAACTGTGCCAGGGCAATTGGATGACCAGAGGCAGGGAAAGGAGCCCAGAACTAAGCCTCACACTTGATGCAAACATCATCTCAAAACGGAGCACAGACACAAAATAGAAAGCATAGAGCTGTGAAAACATTAGAATAAAAATACAGTACAAAGTGTTTGGAATGTAGGGTCAGACAGAATTTTTAGTCTTGATTCCAAAAGCTTGATCCATCAAAGGAAAAATGGAAAAAGAGGACTTATAAATAAAAGTGGATCAATCAGTATAACATTTTGCTCTGCGAATCAGGATGAAAAAACTAGCTAGTGTTGAGAAATATATTTGGAAACTGTATATCCAACAAAAATCTGATCTTTGGAATGTACGAAGGTCACACAAATTTCACCTGTTAAAATCACACAATTCATAATGGGCTCCCTCACGTCACCCCACCACTAAGAGCTTGCATTGCTGTGAAACCTTTGTAACAAATTACGAATGAGCATCATCAAATATTACTACTAACTATGGTCCATATCTTACGTTTGGTGAAATTTTCCCCGAACATACCTTATTTTTTTCATAAATCCTGTAATTTATGTAAAGTGTACAATCAATGGCATTTGGTATGATCCTTGAGTTGTGCATTCATCACTTCAATCAATATTAGAGCACTTTCATTATTCCAAAAAACAACAAAAAACAAACCACTATCATGCCCATACGTTAGAGCTATGAATTACACATCGTATGCTGGAGCCCTGTATGACGTTATGCATGTCTGATTTGTAAGTTCACAACTTTTACTATACTTATTATGTATGTTCATGTATGAATGATATACTTCAATAAATTGTTTTTAGATGAAAAATTCATAGAATTCAATTAGAAAATGGCAAGAGACATGAACAAGTATTGCACCTGAGAGAACACTGAGGTAATTCATATTATCACATGAAAAGATGGCCAAATGTTTAGCCATTGAAAAAATCAAAATCACGTTGAGATATCATTATACACTCACCTAATATGATGGCTAAAATAACAGAGTGAGGACTCCAAATGCTGCAGAAGATGTGCAGCACCTGGACCCCTCATACCTTCTGGGGGAATGTGGAGTTGTACTGCTGGATGAGTCAGGAGCATGAAGTAAGGTATTCGTTCAAAAATTCGCTCTTCCAGAAAGCCAGGAGAACACAGACAAAAGTCATTAGCATCAACTTTCTCAGAACTATGGAAATTAACCAAAAACTTGTGGTATTCCAGAGAGGGTTAGTTCAAGAAAAACAAACGAATCTTTCAAATGATAGCAAGTTTTGTCGCCTTTCACTCATCTTTTTCCCATCTCTCCTATCCATCTGGAGAGGAGCCTTGATAACTCACAGTCCAGATCAGGGTGAAAATCCACAGGCTGGCGCCCCTGGAGAAGGCGACTTGGGTTCACAACTCCTTCAACACCTCATTCCCAGAGAAGGGTTGTTATTTGACCTGTTATTTTCCTGGAAGAGCCCACTGGGAAGTCTTTCTTTCTTTGACCTGATTCAGAGCTCACATATGTGAACAGCTTTTTCCTTGGGGGCATTTGTTAACAAGCCTTCATAACCTTTATAAACCTTATAAGTTACAGGAGAAATTGGGCTCAGAAAACGTCCATTGGTGGCAGAATTTTAACAGAACCGTGCATTGCATTGAGTAAAATAATAGAAGAATAAATAGGTCTATTGTATACTGTAGTCCTGAGTCCTTTATCTCCCAACACCTCTATTCCACTCTTGGCTCTTTGATTGAGAATCTGAGTGTCCTTGGGTGAGTTCCTTACCTTTCCTGAGAAATAGCCCAGCACGTGACTCATCAGATTATAGCTAATTTGTCAGCCCAGGGCCGGTCAGAGACTGTGAACAGGTTTTCCTGGCCAATGCAATGGGAAGCTTTATAAATTGGGGGTTTTCACTGATGTGACTTTAGCTTCACTTTTGGTCACATTTCCCCAGGTTTCAGAAAGTAGAGGTAAAGTTGGCAGGTGCTCTGCAAAGCGTCTGTCACATGGGGAAAGTAGAAGACACTCTATACAGGCAAACAGAAAAATGTGTTCTTCCCATTCCGTCCAAGCCAAACTGGGTATCAGGTCTATTGCTAGTTTAACAACTCATTCTGCTGCCCAGTGAGCTTACCTGTGGACTCATTAAAAGACTTCAACTAAAAAGTATGTTTCTGACCAACAGATGCCTATCTGCCATATTTTAAATGTGTTTTTAAATAGTCTGCTGGTGCTTAGGTAAGGGGTGTGTGAAGCACATGCACACACCAGGGGTCCCCTAACGTATCTTTATGCCAGCCTTAGACCCTGACTGATGCCATATGCCCCTATTAAACTCAGTCCTTTGCTTGAATCCATAATCTCCTAAAATGGAATAATCATGCTTTGTGTCATGTACATGCTAATGTCATGAGTACATTAAGGAGTTCCACCAGTCAGATTCCTGATAACAAAGCCCTGAATGAAAGTTGAGTTTGCAAACGAAACAATTCATTCCACACAAGGGCCATTGCCTGAGTGGGAGAAGCTGGGTGTACATTCAAAATGAGGGTTCCTCATCATATGGAAGGTGGGGAGTTACAGCAGACCATTCAGCTCCCTGCTGCCATTCATTGACTTCAGTTACAAAGTGACCCCAATGCTCCAAATTTCTCTTTTTTCCTATCACACTTGTCTTCTCATCAGAGGTCACAGATTTTACTGGGTCATGCCCTATGGGCTCCTGTCAGCCAGACATGCTCAGCAAGCTGGACTTAGTGTATTCACTGTGGAATCTACAAAAAAATGCTGGATATGACATTGTCTACCAATACTTGCTGGATATGACATTATCTACCAACATGGGTTTTGATGCCTAAGAGAGCTATCTCAAGGTGCCTCACAGGACCTGGCACGTAAAATAAATGGGATGACCTCCTCAAGACATTTCCCAGGCCTAAATGTCCCTGGTGTCTTTGGAATCAAGGAAATTAACCGACTCATTTTATTTCTTTAGTCTAATGAAAAGCAAGCACATAATTTGCATGTTTTTGTATTCATTTTTTTTAAAAAGATTTATTTATTTATTTAATATCCCCCCCTCCCCTGGTTGTCTGTTCTTGGTGTCTATTTGCTGCGTCTTGTTTCTTTGTCCGCCTCTGTTGTCGTCAGCGGCACGGGAAGTGTGGGCGGTGCCATTCCTGGGCAGGCTGCTCTTTCTTTTTCACGCTGGGCGGCTTTCCTCATGGGCGCACTCCTTGCGTGTGGGGCTCCCCCACGTGGGGGACGCCGTTGCGTGGCACGGCACTCCTTGTGCACATCAGCGCTGCGCATGGCCAGCTCCACACGGGTCAAGGAGGCCCGGGGTTTGAACCGCGGACCTCCCATATGGTAGACGGACGCCCTAACCACTGGGCCAAAGTCCGTTTCCCTGTATTCATTTTTTATTTCTTTTTAATTTGTATTTGCCATCTTGGTTTGAAAATTGATGTGAGAAATGTACCCCAAATCTCTCCTAGTTATTATTTTGTTCCTGCCCTCTAGCTCCTGCCTCTCTCTCGAGGGTTTTTAACACACCTTGACATTCCTAAAGTGTCTCTTTCCACAGGCCTCTGTCCCCTCCATACAGGGCAGGCACCACTCTCTGCCACTTAAAGTCTCAGAGAATTAAGGTGAAAAAATGAAACAGCCCTAAGTAGCTCCTGCTCTGTGGTGGGTGGCAGTTTAGAGAATCTCCAGAAGCAGAAATCCCTGTTATCAGTGTGATTTTGGCTTTCTGAGACCATTCTTTGGCTTTCTGAGACTATTTCTTAAATGCTTCCCTCAGTCAGACTAAGGGAATACACCACACAGTTGGCCAACTTCCACCACCAGCTCAAGAAGTGGAACTGGTCATTGCAAGCCTCACCTAAATCTTGACATAGTTTCACTACTGGACTCCCATCACAATTTGAGGAAGCCTTCTGTAGCTATCAGTGGCTGAGGTGGTGAGGGAAGGGAGATCTCTAAATAATAAAAAATAAATTTCAAAGCCCAGACTCCTGGGCTGCCTTTTGCCTCACAATAAGATTGGAGAGGTGTGAGATTAGGAATTTTCCTGACCCCGGGAAATGAAACAGATAAAACTTATTTTCAACCAGCATGCCAAGACAATCCAATGGAGCAAGAAAAGTCTCTTCAAAAAAGGTCCATAGGCTTTAAAGCATATTGTTAGCTTCAAGTGGTACAAACAGCATGGTACTGGCGTAAAGATTGGCATACTGACCAATGGAACCAAATTGAGAATTCAGAAATATACCCTCATATCTATGGTCAAGCGATTTTTTATAAGGCTGTCAAGCCCACTCAGCAGGGCCAGAAGCAGTCAATCCAACAAATGGTGCTGGGAGAACTGGATAGCCATATCCAAAAGAAAGAAAGAGGACCCCTATCTCAGACCTTGTACAAAAATAACTCAACATGGATCAAATACCTTAATGTAAAAGTTAGAACTATAAAACTCCTAGAAGAGAGGGTACAACCAAGATGGCAGAGCAGTAAGGAACTCAAAGAATCAGTTCATGGTACAAGGCAGTTAGTAATCACCCGGAGCTATCCAGTACCTATTTGGGTGCTCCAGGACACCAGAAGAACATCCTGCAACATCCTTGAAAGAATGGAAGGAGGAGACTGCCCATATGCAGAGAAGATTTATGAGTAGAGCACTTCACACTGTGGAGGCCACTGCCCATCCTCCACTGGTGGCACAAGCAGGCTTGGGAGCTGTTCTCTGGCTGGAGGTGGAAGCTCAATTTCCTAAAAACAGGTGAGGAAGAGATGGTGGGGCACCAACTTCAGCTATTGATTAGTAAATTTGGCTGGCTAAAATGTAATCCTAAGAAGAGCTAAAGTTTGAACAGTCCAAGTCAGAAAGAGGCTGGGAGCTGCCATTTTAACTCCACCCCTGGCATGAGGGGAAGAGGGGTGGACTGAAAATCACAGTGCTGGTAGGGACCTGCTTCTTTCCATCCAGATTGGATTGCAACTCTGACCTAAGCCCCAGCCCCATTTCCAGCAGGGAGGAAACTGGGGGGAACCTGTGCCAGCACATCTGAGTAACTGCAGGTACATTTGGTGGGCACAGATTGAATAGTTGGACACCTGGGGCTCCATTCCTGCATCCCAATAAGAAAGGAAAGATGTTGGGCTTCCTCAGCCTCTCTGGGCAATTGCAGGCACTTTCAGCCCACAAGACTTATTTTTTGAGCAACTTCAGTTCCATCTCCACTTTACCAACCCCAGAGGATGAGATGGGACTGGGGTTACGTCAGTCTCTGGGAAACTGCAGGCACTCCCAGCCCACACATAGACTGGATACTCAGGTACCTGTGGCTTCATCCCCGCCTTCCAATAGGATAAGAGGGGAGCAGTGTTTCCTCAGCCTCTCTGGGTAATTGCAGGTGCTTTTGACCCACACAGACTGAATAGGCAAACACCTATAGCTCTACAACTGCCCCCAAGTAACTTAGAAGGTGAACTGTGTTTCCTTAGCCTTTCCAAGCAATGGCAGTCACTTTTACCCTACACGGTCTGGCCTGGTGGGTACCTGTGGAGGAGGGGGCTGATGTATCCTCTATCTCTCTGGACAATGGCAGGCACTCTCAGTCTACAGAAACTGAACTGTTGGGTGCCTGTGGATCTACCCGTACCACCCACAGAATAGGAGGGGGCTGGTGTTTCTTCAGCCTCTCTGGGCAATGGCAGGCACTTTCAGCCTACAAGGACTGAACTGTTGGGCATCGGTGGTTCCATTCCCATGCCCTAAAGGGTAGAAGGGACAGTACTCCCTCAAACTCTCAGGACAACTGTAGGCACATTTGGCCCACACAGATGAGATTGCTGGGCAGTCCTGCTGAGATCAGTTCAGCAATAGGTTGGCTCGAAGAGAAGGCAATGCAGAACTTTATGAAATAAAGTTCAGAGAGAGAGACACAAGAGAGGAGCTAAAGATGGGACGAGGGGACTCAGCTTCTGAAACTGAGAGCCTTGACCCTAGTTTCCACCTTGTATTTATTGGAAACTACCAAGCAGCAGTTTGCTATTAGAACTGCAACATCATCTACAATAATAGGGAACAACTGCAACATCTGCGATATAACAGGCGTAACATATACAATAAGGAACTGTTAGGCCAGTTTCCCACAACATTTCCCCTTTTGTTTTTGCAAAGTCTACGCAACTGACATTTCACTGATTAACAAAGCTTCCTGCATGATATTTTCACTTTTAGGTTTGAACAATACTCATTAAAATTTTTTCTCAAAATATTCAATCCCATGATTGTTCAAACTTAAAACAAGAGATTTACATATACATTCAACAAGTTACATTTATGTATCACATTTCATCAAATCACAAGTACAAAATATATTTCATTATTAAAGTTCTGATTAGTATTCAAGCACTTTATACATAATCCATAAATGCAGTAGATTATACAATAGCAAACAGTAAGACTTCCAACTAGCAGGCATTCAATGAATAGATTTTCATTTCTCATGGGCTTAAAATTCCCAACTGGCAAGGCTATATAGGTCAATATTAGTGCTGGCCACATCCAATTCACAGGCTAAGTCATTACAAACACCATTAACATGAGAAGACACTGTATTTATCAATTACAGCAGAGAATATAGTTTTGTCTTACCCAGACATTTAAGAATTTGATTGAGCAGCAGGGACCTTACAGCTTGTCCCAATTGTTTCCCTTTTCCAGGCCCTTAAAATACCATTGTCTCTGATGTTTTTAGTGGAATCACTGCCACAGGTTTCTTCTCTGCAACCAGATTCATTGCCATCAGGCCAGAGCAGAAAGTCTTGAAGAACTGCAAAAGTCCATTGCTGACCTTTTCACACAGTTTTTGTACTTTTTGTATTCCTTCAGGCTTGTTTTACTTTTACAAAATACATGATCTCACTGAATATTATCATAATACTTTTACAACTTATTATATTCATACTAGTTCTGTCCCACATATTTAAAGACAAAATACATCTTATAACATTTCTGTTAGCATTCCCAAAAACCTTTTACCTTTTTCACTATTCGCTTACCTTTTACATCTTTCATTTTATCCTTCCTTTCTTTTTTCTTTCTTTTTTCATTTTTCTCTCTTTTCTTTTTCCCTTCCTTTTTATCTTTTTCTTTATTCCTTTTTCTATCTCTTTCTCTTTCTTTTTTCTCCCTTTTTTCTTTTTTCCCTTCCTTTCTTTCTTTTTTCTCCTTCCTTTCTCTTTTTCTTTTTTCCTTCCTGTCTCCTTTTCTTTTTCCCTTCCTTTCTCTTTTTCTTTTTTCTTTCACACACACTGACATTGAATGAACAAACACAAAAGCAGCTCCAAATCTATTAATCTAGAATTTCTTCATTGCTTCCTTTTATAATTCAACATTTCTTTTCCAGTTTTGCTCCTTTCAGTTTTTTTCTTAACCTCTTTCTGTTCCCAGGCCATACTTGCTTTATGATGCCATGCTTGAACAAGTTCTGTAATTTAGATACTTTGATGTAAAGCCATTCTAGTCTTTGGCACGAGACCCCAGCCATGCAGTTTCCAGCATCTTCTGTCCAGCTGCATCACCAGAGGTTCTGGGTTCCACAGGAACTTTTGCTGTCTCTTGGCATTTGTGGTATGGCCTTATCTGATGAGGTGGTACTCACACAGGACATTCTCCATCTCCTGGGGAAATACAAGCAAACCCTTGAGGACTTCAAAGTCTTTCCAAATCACTTGGAGCTCTGCACCACTACAACCACTTTAATTTCACTCGAGGCAATCCTTCTTCCCTTCAAGTCCCTGTTCAGGTGACAGCTGCTGCAAGCCTTCTTCCCTTCATGCCCCACATCGGGCGCCAGATACTGAGATCAGCTCAGCAATAGGAAGGCTCAAAGGGAAGGCAACACAGAACTTTACAAAATAAAGGTCAGAGAGAGACACAGGAGAGGAGCTAAAGATGGGACGAGGGGACTCACAGCTTCTGGAACTGAGAGCCTTGACCCTAGTTTCCACATTGCATTTATTAAGAATTACCAAGCAGCTGTTTGCTATTAGAACCGCAACAATAATCGGGAACAACTGCAACATCTAACAACTGCAACATCTACAATAGAACAGGTGTAATATTTACAATAAGGAAGAGGTAAGCCAGTTTCCCACAACACAGAGGGTTCATCCCCAACCCTGGCATGGAGAGGGGAACTGGTGCTACATCAATAAACCTGGGCACCTGCAGTCATTTTGGACCCACACAGCATAGATTGCTGCCCAACACCTGCAGCTCCATCCCTGCCCCAGGCAGGGAAGGAAGGGGCATGAATCTTCATCAGTCTCTGCAGGCAACTACAGACAGTCTTGGCCTGTACAGCTTTGATAATTACACATGCTGTGGCTCTATCTCTGCCCCAGGTAAAGGAAAAAGGTGAGAGAAGCTTTATCGGTCACTAGGGCAATGCAGACAACTTCGGCTTCCACAGATTACAGTACCAACTACATCCTCGGCTCCTACTACACAATCAGCAAGGAAGAAAGGACAAAAAAGCCCTAAACTAAAGAGAGAAAGTGCACCTAGAATAAATGTATATAGTAAGCCAGATTCTAATATACCAACAAAAAATTACAATTGTACCAAAAAACAGGAAGATATGTCCCAGTTAAAGAAACAAGACTCTAGATGAAATAAAGGAGTTGAGACAACTAATCACAGATGTTCAAGCAAATCTCCTTAATAAATTCAAGGAGATGGCTAAAGAGATTAAGATTTTTTAAAAATTTTGATGAAGTCCAATTTATCTCTTTTTTTAAAAAGATTTATTTATTTATTTTTCTCCCCTACCCCCCCCCACCCTGGTTGTCTGCTCTCTGTGTCTATTTGCTGCGTCTTCTTTGTCTGCTTCTGTTGTTGTGAGCGGCATGGGAATCTATGTTTCTTTTTGTTGCGTCATCTTATTGTGTCAGCTCTCCGTGTATGTGGCACCTTTCCTGGGCAGGCTGCACTTTCACGCTGGGCGGCTTTCCTTATGGGGTGTACTCCTTGTGCGTGGAGCTCCCTTACACAGGGAAACCCCTGCGTGGCACGGCACTCCATGCATGCATTAACACAGTGCATGGGCCAGCTCCACATGGGTCAAGGAGGCCCGGAGTTTGAACCGTGGACCTCCCATGTGGTAGACGGATGCCCTAACCACTGGGCCAAGTCTGCTGCCCAAGATTAAGATTTTTAAGAAGATATTGAATAGGTACAACAAAGAATTTGAAAGCATACATAGAAAAATAGCAGCTCTTATGAGAATGAAAGGCACAATAAATGCAATTAAAAATACACTGGAGGCATATAACAGATTTGAGGAGGGAGAGGTAACGATCAGTGTGCTTGAAGATATGGCCTCCAAAATGAGTATACAAAATAACAGATGAAGAAAAGAATGGGAAAAAATGGAACAAGATCTCAGGGAACTAAACAACTGCAAGAGACATGGAAAAACAGGTGTCATGGGTGTCCAAGATGAAGAGGAGAAGGAAAAAGGGACAGAAGGAATATCTGAAGAAATAATGGTAGAAAATTTCCCAACCCTACTAAATGACATAGATATCCATGTTCAAGGGGCACAATGTACTCCAATCCAAATAAATCTGAATAGACCAACTCCAAGGCACATACTATTCAGAATGTCAGATGCAAAAGACAGAAAGAGAAATCTGAGAGTAGCAAGAGGAAAGCAATACATAATATATAAGGGATGCCCAATAAAATTAAGTGCTGATTTCTCATCAGAAACCATGAAGGCAAGAAGACAGTGGTATGATATATTTAAGATAACACAAGAGAAAAACTTCCTGCCAAGAATTGTATATCTGGCAAGATTGTCTTTCAAAATTGAGGGAGAGTTTAGAATATTCACAGATTAACAGAAACTGAGAGAGTTTATAACAAAGAGACTGGCTTTGCAGGAGATACTAAAGGGCGTGCTACAGCCTGATAAGAAATGACAGGAGAGGCTTGGAAGAGAGTCTAGAAATGAAGATTAATCAGTAAAAGTAACAAAGTGTCAAAAGAATGGCGAAGATAAAATATGACAGATAAAACCCAAAGGTCAGAATGGGTGAAAAAAGAACCACCTTTACAATAATAACATTGAATGTTAATGGATTAAACTCTCCAATCAAAAGATATGGACTGGTAGAATGGATAAGAAAACATGAGCCATCTATATGCTGTCTACAAGAGACTCACCTTTCACAAAAGGATAACAATAGATTGAAAGTGAAAGGCTGGAAAAAGATATTCCATGCATGCAATAACCAAAAAAAGTCAGAGTAGCTATACTTATATCAGATGAAATAGACTTTAAAAGTAAAACTGTTGGGAAGTGGACTTGGCCCAATGGATAGGGCGTCTGCCTACCACATGGGAGGTTCACGGTTCAAACCCTGGGCCTCCTTGACCCGTGTGGAGCTGGCCCATGCACAGTGCTGTTGTGCACAAGGAGTGCCGTGCCATGCAGAGGTGTCCCCCGCGTAGGGAAGCCCCACATGCAAGGAGTGTGCCCCGTAAGGAGAGCTGCCCAGCATGGAAGGAAGTGCAGCCTGCCCAAGAATGGCGCCGCACACGTGGAGAGCTGACACAAGATGACAACAAAAAGAAATACAGATTCCCAATGCTGCTGATAAGGACAGAAGCAATCACAGAAGAACACACAGCAAATGGACAGAGAGAGCAGACAACTGGGAGGGGGGGGAAGGGAGAGAAATAAATAAAAAATAAATTTAAAAAAAGCAAAACTGTTATTAGAGACAAGGAAGGACATTATATATTAATAAAAAGGGCAAACCACCAGGAAAATATAACAATCATAAACGTATATGCACCTACCCAAATGCCTCAGGATACATGAGGCAAACACCGACAAAACTGAAGGGAGAAATAGCTGTCTCTGCAATAATAGTTGGAGACTTCAGTACAACACTCTGAGCATTGAATAGAACATCTGGGCAAAGGATCAATAAAGAAACAGAAAGCATGAATGATATATTAAGTGGACTAAAGTTAATAGGCATATACAGAACACTGTACCCCAGGACAGCAGTATATCTTCGAGAAGATTAACAAAATCAACAAACCCTTAGCAAGACTGACAAAGCATATTACCTAGCTACAGTAGTATAATAAGAATAGCATGGTACTGGCATAAAAACAGACACACTGATGGTTCAGAAACAGACCCTCAGATCTATTATCAAGTGATTTTTGACAAGCCCATCAAACCCACCCAGCTCAGGCAGAACAGTCTTTTGAAGAAATGGTGCTGGGAGAACTGGATATCCATATCCAAATGAAAGAAGAAAGTGGACCCCTATCTCACATCTTATGCCAAAATCAACACAAAATTGATCCAAGACCTAAATATAAAAGCCAGAACCATAAAACTCCTAGAAGAAAATGTTGGAAAATATCTTCAACATCTGTTGGTAGGTGGTGCATTCTTAAATCTTACACTGAAAGCATGAGCAATGAAAGAAAGCATGGATAAACGAGACCTCCTCAAACTTAAACACTTTTTGTGGTTCAAAGGACTTCATCAAGAAAGTGAAAAACAGCCCACTCAATGGGAGAAAGTATTTGGAAACCACATATCTGATAAGGGTTTGATTTCCATTCTATATAAAGAGATCAGACAACTCAACAATGAAAGAGCAAGCAATCCAATTTAAAAATTGGCAAAACCAAGAATGGCGCCGCACACACAGAGAGCTGACACAACAAGATGATGCAACAAAAAAGAAACACGGATTCCTGGTGCCACTGATAAGGATAGAAGTGGTCACAGAAGAACACACAGCGAATGGACACAGAAAGCAGACAACGGGGGAAGGGGGGAGAAATAAATAAAAAATAAATATTAAAAAAAAAGGCAGAAGATTTAGATAGACATTTCTCTAAAGAGGACATACAAATGGCCAAAAAACACATGAAAAAATGTTTCATATCACTAACTATTAGGGAAATGCAAATCAAAACAGCAATGAGTTATCATCTCATGATGCATAGAATGGCCATTATTTAAAAAACAGAAAACAATAGGTGCTGGAGAGGATGTGGAGAAATAGGAACACTCCTTCACTGTTGGTGGGGCTGTTAAATGGTGCAGCCTCTGTGGAAGACAGTTTGGCGGTTCCTCAGGAAGCTAAATATAGAACTTCCATATGATCCAGCAATTCCTCTACTAGGAATATATCCAGAAGAACTGACATGAACAGACATCTGCACACTGATGCTCATAGTGGCATTATTCACAATTGCCAAAAGATGGAAGCAACCCAAGCATCCACCAACCAATGAATGGATAAGCAAAATGTGCTATATACATATGATGGACTACCACGCTGCAGGAAGAAGAAATGAAATTGGGACACATATAATAACATGGATGAATCTTGAAGACATTATGCTAAGTAAGAATAGCCAGACACAAAAGGACAAATATTGCATGGTCTCATTAATATGAACTAAATATGAAGAATAAATGCATGGAGTTAAAACCTAGAGTATAGGTTATTAGGAGATAAGAGGAGGGCTGAGAAGGACTACTGATGTATGTAGAAGTTCAATTAACTTGAGTGTAAAAGTGTGGAAATGCATTGAGTTTACAGTAACACATTATGGTGAATAGCAGCTGGTTTATCAGTGGGAATGTGGGTGGAAAGGGTAGTCTAGGGATGTAAATGTCAATTGAAAGAAAGCTAGAGAATAATCTAGGGACTGAATAACACAGTGAACTCAGAGGCATATGAGAGTTTTGGTTGATAATACAGATGCAAGTGTGTCCTTCTGTGAGCTAGAGCAGATGTACCTCACTATTGCAGGGTGATGGGAATGTGGAGAAGCATGGGAAAATTGGTATGACCTATGGACTGTGGTTAACAGCAATACTGTAATATTTATGCATCTATGCCAAAGATATACTGTGTTGATAATGGGAGGACTATGGAAAAAGTGTGCCAAGTGTAGACCATGGTTGGTGGTAATAGTCTGATGATATCATCTCATAATCTGTAACAAATGTTCCACCACAGTGTGGTGTGTTGATGAAGGGGTGTTGTATGGGAGTTCTGCACATGTGCATGATTGTTTTGTAAGTTCACAACTTCTGTAATAAATATACCTTAAAAAAATAATAGTGTGGGTTGGGGGAAAATACACCAAATGTAAGATATGGACTATAGTTTATAGTAAGACTTTGATGATATTCTTTCATAATTTCTAACAAATGTCTCATAACCATGTGAGGTGTTGGTGGTGGGTTGATGTATGGGACCCCTGTATGATGTTATGTATGTTTGTTTTGTAATTTCACTACTTTTGCTATACACTTATTGTTTATGTATGTTCATGTATGAATGGTATACTTCAATTTAAAAAACTTCTAGAAGAAAATCTAGGAAAACATCTTCAAGATCTTGTGGTAGGTTGTGGTTTCTTAAAACTTTCACCCAAAACATGAGCAATGAAAGAGAAAATTGATAAATGGGACCTCCTCAACATTAAACACTTTTGTGTTTCAAATGACTTTTTTTTAAGATTTATTTATTTATTTCTCTCTCCTTCCCCCCCACCCCAGTTGTCTGTTCTCTGTGTCTATTTGCTGCATGCTCTTCTTTGTCCGCTTCTGTTGTTGTCAGCGGCATGGGAATCTGTGTTTCTTTTTGTTGCGTCATCTTGTTGTGTCAGCTCTCCGTGTGTGCAGCACCATTCCAGGGCAGGCTGTACTTTCTTTCACACTGGGCAGCTCTCCTTACAGGGTGCATTCCTTGTGCACGGGGCTCCCCTACACGGAGACACCCCTGCGTGGCACGGCACTCCTTGTGCATATCAGCACTGTGCATGGGCCAGCTCCACACGGGTCAAGGAGGCCCGGGGTTTGAACCATGGACCTCTCATGTGGTAGACAGACGCCCTAACCACTGGGCCAAGTCCGCTTCCCTCAAATGACTTTTTTAAGAAGGTGAAAAGGCAGCCTACACATTGGAAGAAAGTTTTTGGAGCCACATATCCGATAAAGGTTTGTTCTCATATTATATAAAGAGATGATACAAGTCAACAATAAAAAGTCAAGCAACTCAGTTTTAAAAAATAGGCAAAAGACTTGATCAGAAATTTTTGCAGACACACCAATGTTCATGGCAGCATTATTCACAATTGCTAAAAAGTAGAAACAACCCAAGTGTTGTTTCTCGGGATGTATATGAAAACTGGGATGAACTTTGAGGACATTATGTTGAATGAAATAAGCCAGACACAAAAGGACAAATATGGTATGGTCTCACTGATATGAACTAAATACAATGGTTAAACTTATGGAGTTAAACTTTAAAGTATAGATTACTAGGATATAGAATGTGGGTTGAGAAAGGAGAACTGATGCTTAATGTATGTAGAATTATTTTTGTGGTTCCGGGGGCTGGGGATTAAATCCAGGACCTTGTATGTGAGAAGCCAGTGCTCAACCACTGAGCCACATCAGCTCTCCTGATTTGGTTCCCTCACTTGTTTTGCTTGTTGTTTGTTTTTGTTTTCTTCAGGAAACACCAGGAACCAAACCTGGGACCTCCCATGTGGGAAGCAGGCCTTCAACCACTGGAGCCACATCCATTCCCTACTTAGAATTTTAAATAAGTTTTATTATAACAATGTGGATAAGAATAGAGTTAACGGTAACACATTATAGTGAGTATAACTAACACTGCTGATTTATAAACATGATTATGGCTGAAATGGGTAGTCTAGGGATGCAAATATCAATTGAAGGAAAGCTAGAGGATAATCTAGGGACTGTATAACAGAGATCCTGGTGGTGGATCATGATTGTAGCTAATAGTACAAATACTAGAATGTTCCTCTAATACAAGGTGTATTAGTCAGCCAAAGGGGTGCTGACACAAAATACCAGAAATTGGTTGGATTTATAAAGGGTATTTATTTGGGATAGGAGCTTACAGATACCAGGCCATAAGGCAAAATTTACTTTCCTCACCAAAGTCTATTTTCACGTTTTGGAACAATATGGCTGCCAAAGTCTATGAGGGTTCAGGTTTCCTGGGTTCCTCCCTTCCTGGGGCTTGCTTCTCTTTCCTCTGTGTGCTTACTTCCTGGGGCTCCAGCTTAAGGATTCAGCATCAAACTCCAACATCAAAAAACTCTTAATTTTGTCCTTTGCCATGCCTTTTATCTGTGAGTCCCCACCCACCAAAGGATGGGGACGCAATGCCCTACTGGCACAAGAGGTTACATGATTATTAATCAAGTAAACCTATGAATCCAATATAATCTAATATGCCCAGAGGAAAAGATCAGTTTATAAACGTAATCTAATATTTCTTTTTGGAATTCATCAATAATATCAAACTGCTACACAAGGTGTTAAGAATATGGAGATACATGGGAAAATGCAACTAATATAATGTATAGAATGTAGTTAACAGTAATATTGTACTATTTTACAGCAATAGCAAAGAAGGTACTATATCAAGGCTAAGGGTCAATAATGGGATGGTTTAAGGTATGGGAATTTTCCTTTTGGAGTAATGAAAACGTTTTGAAATGGATTGAACTGATGACAGCATTACGTTATGATGAAACTGAGAGCCACTGAGTATATACTTTGGATGGATTGTACCAGGCAGGGGACCATATAACAGTGAACTCTGTGGTGAATGATGAACTGTGGTTAATAGAACAAATATGAGAACTTTCTCTCATGAACCATAATAGGATGGTTTGTGGCAAAATACACCAAATATAAGCTATGGACTATATAGATAGCCCTATTATTATGATGATGTTCTTTCATCATTTGTAACAAATGTGTCACAACAACGCAAGGTGGTGGTAGAGTGATGTATGGGAATATTGTATAGTATGCATTATTGTTTTGTTAACTCACAACTTCTCAAATTAAAAAAAAATGGTCATAGGACATCAGGATATCCACAATCCCTCCCACAAATGAAGTTGGATCCTACATATAGCATGCACAAAAATAATTCCAAATAGATCATCTAGCATAATGTAAGAGGTAAAAATGTAAACCTCTTAAAATAAAACCTTCTTTAATATTCATGCCAATAATTTAACCATTGTTTCTTAGATATACTATCAAACACAAGTGACAAAAGAAAAACTAGATAAACTGGACTTTATCAAAAGGAAAATTATGCTAAAAGGGATGCCATGAAGAAAATGAAAACACATCCCACCCAATGGGAAACAATTTTGCAAGTTATATATCTGATATGGAACTTGTACCCAGTATATATAAAGAACTCTCACAACTCAATAATTAAAAGACAAAAAATCCAATTTACATGTGGGGAAAGGATTTGAATAGTCATTTCTTCAAAAAGATAAACAAATGTCCAATAAGTACGTGTAAATATGTGCAACATCATCACTCATTAGAGAAATGCAAATTCAAACCACCATGAAATATTTTGTACCCACTGGTAGAGTTATAATAAAAGGCTTGACAGTATAAATAGTTGGTGAGAATGTAGAGGACTTGGAACACTGATATACGTGTAGTGGGAACATAAATGGTTTAGCCACTTTGCAAACCAACTTGGCAGTTCCTCAATAAAGCTGTTTTTTTTTTTATAAGAAATCATAGCAAGAGTTTGCTGACCTAGATGGGGGGCAGATGGGGTGAATCTAAACCAAACACCATGATGCTCTGCTCTAATGTACATTCAGGAAATGAGTAACTAACTCCCTGAGTACCTACTAGATATTCAGTGCTTTACAAAAATTATCTCATTTGATTTTCACAAAATCCCGGAAGCCAAAGCATAATTCCCATTTTGCAAATGTGGAAACTTAGGCTCGGAAATGGGAGTGAGAAGGAGCTGAGTATCATTTTGACTCTGAGCCTAGAGTCTTATTACACAAAAACAGGATGTATAGTGTTGGTGCTGTCTAGAAAGCAAGGAAATGGCTACTGTTACATGGAAAGGGAAAGGTCTGGAGGATTATTGACCAACATCGGACCTTAAATTGTTACCTGTGACTTTTCATAGATGTGGCTGGCCTTAAATTGAACTGCAGGTCCATGTTTTCATCCCTTAAAGAAAGGCACCTGAGAGGGTCTTTTAAGTGCAATGGAGGGCACTGGCTGTCCCTCCCCTAGCTATTCCAGTGCACGATGGGAGGCAGCTCAAGGGGATGCCACTTCTCTGAAGAGCACTGCTCGCCTGGTTTGTTCCAGGCCAGCCACCAGAGCTGGCCCAGTGCCTTTCGTTCTTTTCTGCTCCCTGCTATGCCGTTCTTAGGTCCCACTTTCTCTGCACTGCTGCCCCTCCATCCTTGGGGACATCCTCCCCATCTCAGTGATAAGCTGTCACAGGTCGGACCTTTTGAGGCACTTCCAAGGAGACAAGGAAACAACACAATCCCCTTGAGTGGAAAGGAGATTTACATTCTGAGTACTGGAGAAAAGTCAAAGGATCAAATCTGAGCCTGTGATTGGCCTGGTCCAGAAAGACTAAATAGACAAATAGACAATGGCCAGACCATTTATAAAAATAGAACCTCGACCCACAACTTCTGCAGCAGTCAGCCCACATGGTCAAGAATTGCTCAGTAACTGCCAAATTCCCTAACTTTTAGCCCTGTTTCCAACTCAGGACCAACCTGAGAAAGCCAAAAATGCACCCCCAAACCAATCACATAGGATGTTCCACTTCATTAGCCCACCTCCAGCTTCTTCATGCCAACAGCCTCCATTCATGGCATGCCTGAATCATTCCCTGTTTTTTTCACTGTAAAGCTTTCCCACTCCTCTGCCTGCCTCTGAGTCTCTGTCCCAAGCAAGTGATGGTGGTGACTCCCTGGCCATGCCAAGCTCTGAATAAATAGCCTTTGCTGTTTCTCATTTGGGTGGTCTTTGTTTATTTCTACACCCAGATTGCTCCGGAAAGCCAAGTTCAATTCCAATCTGAACACCCAAAATACACATACAGAAACAGAATTTTGAAGTGTATAAATTGTGCATCCCAGATATATACATATATCTCAATGAATTATCAGAGAGAGAGAGAGAGAGAGAGAGAGAGAGAAAGAAACACCCTGAAACTCTCACCCAGATAAAGACAGACAAGATTGAGGCAACCAGGCCCCTTTAATCACAACATTCTTCCTCCCCCTCAAACGTTACTGACTTTTATGGAAATTACTTCCTAGCCTTTTCGTTTCATCACCTAAGGTTGCTCCTGTAAACACTTTAGTGAAGCTTAGTTTTTTACAAGGAAGCTTTTGTAATTGTGAAATAGGACATGCAGAAAAGTATTCAAAGGAAAATGCCATGAAAGCCGCAACCAGGTCCAGAAATGGAACACTCCCGTCACCCCAGCAGCACTCCCATGGTCCTTGCCATTCTACCCAGTGGCAACTCTTGTCCTCACTGCAAATAATATAATTTGGCTTCACCAGTTTTTAAGCTGTATATAAATGAAATGCAACAGAGCTTCCTTTTTGCCTGCCTTCTTTTACTCAAATTCATGTTTGTTAGGCTCATTCATGTTTTTGCATGACACTGCTTCATTCATTTTCATTGCTATATAGGGTTCCATCGGACAAATACAGCACAAAGGATTGATCCATCGTAACCACATCATTGAGGTGGTTTCCTGTTTGGGCCTGTGCAGAGAACTCTGCTATGAACAACCCTGAACATGTGTTTTGAGGAACATCCTTATGCATTTCTACATTCTCTCTTTAAATGAAATATTTGCTCTGCCCTAGTTATTCTTTTTGTGGCCAATGTCATTAGTTCATTGGGGACATGCTCTTAGGAAATACCTGGGAAAGAAAGATGTGTGTAAAAGTGAATTTTTGTTTTGTAAATTCACAACTTCTGTAATAAAAGTACATTTTTTAAAAAGTGAATTTTTACAGCTTTATTAAACTATAATATTTCACATAAAGTTTACCCATTTACAATGTACAGTTGGGTGGATTTTTTAGTATACTCATAGAGTTGTACAACCATTAGTGCAATCTAATTCACATTTTTAACAGCCAGAAAGGACATACACAAGCTGTACAAATTAGCAAGTATTCTCCTTTCCCACTAAAATCTCCTCTCCATCCTAGCCCCAGGCAACTACTAATCTACATTCTGTATCTATTTATTTGCCTATTCTAGATATTTCATAGAAATGGAAATGCATGATGTTTTATTTTGTGACAGATCTTTCTCATTTAGCCTAACATTTTCAAGTTGCATACGTGCTATAGCAGTTTAAAGCACTTCATTCTTATTTTGTTATTGATATGTAATTCACATACCATGAACTAGACCTTTCAAAGTGTATAATTCAGTGTTTTTTAAAATACATTCACTATCCAATTCCAAAACAATTTCACCACTGCAAAAAGAAAATCCCTAACCATTAGCAGTCACTCTCCATTTGTCTTTTACTTCAGAAGCCCTGATGATCACTAATCTAAATTATGGCTCTATGGATTTGCCTCCTCTGGACATTTCATATAAATGGAATCATACAGTATGTGGCCTTTTGTGTCTGACCTTTTTCCCCTTAGCATAATGTTAGCAAGGTTCATCCATGTTGTAGCATGTACCAATAATTCATTTATTTTTTAATTTTTTAAATTTAATTGCCTTTTTACACTTTTTATTTTTTATTTTTTTTTTAAGATTTATTTATTTATTTAATTCCCCCCCCTCCCCTGGTTGTCTGTTCTTGGTGTCTATTTGCTGCGCCTTGTTTCTTTGTCCGCTTCTGTTGTCGTCAGCGGCACGGGAAGTGTGGGCGGCGCCATTCCTGGGCAGACTGCTCTTTCTTTTCACGCTGGGCGGCTTTCCTCACGGGCGCACTCCTTGCGCGTGGGGCTCCCCCACGCGGGGCACGGCACTCCTTGCGCGCATCAGCGCTGCGCATGGCCAGCTCCACACGGGTCAAGGAGGCCCGGGGTTTGAACCGCGGACCTCCCATATGGTAGACGGACGCCCTAACCACTGGGCCAAAGTCCGTTTCCCTTACACTTTTTAAATTAAAGCTAATAGATCATAAAGAAAGTTACATTAAAAAACATTAAAAAAACACAAAAATATGAGGTTCCCATATACCCCATTTCCCAACCCCCACCCCATCATTTTTGTAAATTATATTTTTTAAGATATATATATATATATCACAAAAAATATATGTTACATTAAAAAACATAAGAGGTTGCCATAAACCCACACACACACACACACACCCCACTCCTCCCAGATCAACAACCTCTTCCATCATTGTGGCACACTCATCACACTCGGTGAACATATTTTGGAGCACTGCTGCACCACATAGATAATAGTTTATCCTGTAGTTCACACTCTCCCCCAGTACATTCAGTACGTTATGGCAGGATACATAAAGTCCAGCATCTGACCCTGCAATATAATTTAGGACAACTCAAAGTCCCAAAAATGCCCCCACATCACATCTCTTCCTCCCTCTCGCTGCCCTCAACAACTACCGTGGTCACTTTCTCCACCTCAATGCGATAATTTCTTCTATTACTAGTCACAATAGTTTTATAGTAGAATATCAGTAAGTCCACTCTAATCCATATTTTATTCTTCAATTCTGTGGACCCTGGGATGGTGATGTCCACTCCACCTCTAGATCAAGAGGGGCCTTAGATTCCACATGGATGATGGATGCAATTCCTCTGCTTTCAGTTGTTGGCACTCTTGATTCCCTGGTGTGGTGTTTGACCATCTTCACCTTCTTGTCAGCTGACCTGAGTAAGTCCAGTGAACCAGAGAGTAGGATTCGCCACTCTGCTGAGGCTCAGGGCCCAGCTGGCACATGGGCAGTCCAGAGATTCAAGTCCCCTGAGCATGCACCATCCCTAGCACCAACCACAGGTTCAGTAAAAGTGACAGAAGAGGCATGTGTAGGAAGGTCACATCTGAGTCCAGCTCCATCACAATCAGGAGCACAAAATCCAAAGTAGGGCCCTCTGACATGGCACGGAACTCCAAATCCATATGCCATGACCATATACACTGTGGATTTCTGTAGCCTTCAGGAGAACTAGCACCTAGGGTTTTTTCTACTTTGGCTCTCTTTGGGGTCCTGCTGAGGTGTACGTAAGCATGATCCCTCTGATGATCTCCCAACTCTCTTGTGAAGTCTCTTAGCCATATAAACTCATTGGTCTTTGCCATTTCTCCCTTTTATTCAAGGTCAAAAAGCAGTTTTTTACACTTGATCCAATATGTAGGCTGAGATATTCTGGTCTGAGTTGACCCTTTTATTCAAGGTCTCTTTCTAGTTCCAACACCAGCTAGTGATTGGCCGTAATCCCTTGGTGCTAGGGAGGCTCATCCCCAGGAGTCATGTCCCACACTGGGCAGAAGGTAATGCATTTACATGCTGAGTTTGGCTTAGAGAGCATTACACCACATTTTGTTTCTCCATTCTTTGGCTGATGGATATTTGGGCTTTTCTCAACAACTGTGAATGGTGCTCCTGTGAATATTTATGTTTGTTTAAATACCTGTTTTCAGTTCCTTTGTGAATATATATCTAGGAGTGGAATTGGTGAGTAATATGGTAATTCTACGTTTAATATTTGGGGAAACACCAAACTGTTTTCACAGTCCCTGCAACGTTTCACATTCCCACCAGCAGTACACAAGTATTCCAATTTATCCAAATCCTCACAAGCACTTTTTTTTTTTCACTTCAGTTGATTATACTCTTTCTTTAGGGTGTCTGCTGAGACCAGCTCAGCAATAGGTTTGCACGAAGGGAAGGCGATGCAGAACTGAAGAAATAAAGGACAGAAAGAAAGATACAAGAGAGAAAATAAAGATGGGACCAGGGGACTCAACAGCTTTTGGAACTGAAAGCCTTGACCCTAGTTTCCACAATGTATTTATTAGAAATTACAAAGCAGTAGTTACCTATGTTTACTTTCAAGGCTGCTTCTTATTAAAGCTACAGCACCTGCAATGCTAGGGAGCAGGCCATACAAAGGTCAAACGCCTCTGCACGCAAATAATTTTCATGCTGACCGGACAGCGTTCCATCTAGTCAAGGCTGGTGTTCCTAAGCCCACACTTCTTACCTGCATTATGGAAATGTTTCAACTTCAAGCCCGGTTCCCACATTCATATTCCAGCTATTTTCCCACAGGTGTCAAGTATTATCACATATTGGTTTTGATTTGCAATTCTCTAATAACTAATGATGTTCAACATCTTTTCATGTGCTTATTGGCCCTTAGTTTGCTTCTTTGGAGAACGAAGGCTTCTATGCATGTCCTTTGCCGATTCTTGAATTAGGCTGTCTTTTCATTGTTGAGTTGAAAGTGTCCTGTATACTAGACCTTAGCAGACATTTGACTGCGAGTATTATTTCCCATTCTGTAGGTTATCCTTTCACTTTGTTGATTTGTCCTTTCATGCATAACAGTTTTTAATGTTGTATTTTATTTTTCTACTTTCATTTCTCATGCTTTTGTTATCATTATGAAGAATCTATTGTTAAATACAAAGGCATGATGGTTTAACCCTATGTTTTTACATGATCATTTTCCCCCATTGAGTGATCTTGTTACCATTCTCAAATATCAATTGAACAGAGATTCTGGGTTTATTTCTGGACTCTCAATTCTATTCTATTGTTCTACATGGCTACTTTTTGTAGATTTTGTAGATTTGTAGTATGTTTTGAATTTGGGACGAATGTGAACCCTCCAACCATATTCCTCTTTTTCAAGGTTTCTTTGTCTACTCAGGGTTCCTCATAATTCCATATGGACTTTAAGTTCATCCTTTCCATTAAAGCAATAATGTAATATTTAGGAAGTACTACCATCTTAACAATATTAAGTCTTCCAACCTATGAACACCAAATTTCTTTCCATTTAAGCATCTTTGTTCTATTCCTGATTATATGGGGGAAAGTTTTCAGTCTTTCACCACTTAGTATGAAGTTAGATGTGGATTTTTCATAAATGCCATTTATCAGAATAAAGACGTCCTCTTTTTATAACAAAAGGATGTTCAACTTTGCCAAATGCTTTTCTGCATCAATTATGATGTTCATGTGACTTTATTCCATCATAATATTCATGTGGTATATTACATTGATTGATTTTCATATGTTCAACCACTCTTGTATTCCTGGTGTAAATCCTACCTGGTCAGTTATATAATCCCTTTAATATACTGCTGGATGCAGTTTGCTAGGATTATGATGATGATTTTTGCATCTACCTTCATAAGGGTTCTTGGCCTATAATTGTCTATTTTCTTGTAAATAATTCCAAAATCATTCTATGAGGCCTCTACTATTTTTAAAAAGATTTTATTTATTTATTCATTTATTTATTTATTCTCCCCCACCCCCTTGCTGCCTGTGTTTGTTGTCTGCTCTCTGTGTCCATTCCCTGCACGTTCTTCTGTATCTTCTTGTCCTCTCTTCTCATCCTCTCTTTAGGAGGCACTGGGAACTGATCCTGGGACCTCTGATGTGGGAGAGAGGCACCCCATCACTTGAGCCATCTGAGCTCCCTGGTTTGTTGTGTCTCTCATTGTCTTTCCTCTGTGTCTCTTTTCTGTTGCATCATGTTGCTGCATCAGCTCTCCATTTTGTGGGCCAGCTCACCTTTACCAGGAAGCCCTGGGAACCAAACCTAGGACCCCCCATATGGTAGACAGGAGCCCAATCTCTTGAGCCACATCTGCTTCCCTCTACTATTTTTAAATACCAAAATCAAAGGCATAACATGATAAGAAAACAGACCAATATTCCTTAGGTATATAGACAAAGAAATATTATCAAACAAATCCAGCAACATCTAAAAAGATTTATACAGACTGCCCAAGTGTTATTTATTCCAGAAATGCTTAGGCTGGTTCAACATACAAATATCATCAAATTAAATATACCACAATAAGAACTCAAAGGCAAAATCAACACAATCATCTCGATAAACCCAGAAAAGTCACTTGATGATATCCAACACAATTTTAGGATTGAAAAACTCAAAGACTAGGAATAGAAAAGGAATATTTTAATTAGATAAAAAACATTATGAAAAGTACACATCAGAGAACTCTTAATGATGACAGACTGAATAATCTCACCCTAAGATAAAGGACAACAAAAGGATATCTCATGTAACCATTCCTATCCCACACTGTATTGGTGCCTGTAGTCAGGGCAATTGGACAAGAAAAATATTTTAAAATTTCTAGTTTGGTAAAAAAATAAACATGTATAAATATATATATTTTTTCACGGAAGACAATGATCTTCTATATAGAAAACTGTAAGGAATTCAATAAAAATTATTGGTGATATTAAATGAATGCAGCAATTTTGCAGGATCCGATATCAGTATACAAAATTCTATTGCATATCTAAACATGAAAAATCCAAAAATTTTATTTGAGAAAACAATTCCATTTAAAATAGAATCAAAACTATAAAAGTCTTGGAAATAACTTTAAAAAATGAAGTACAAAACTTGAACATTGAAAACTACCAAACATCTTTAACATAAATGTTTTTAAAATCTAAATAAATGAAAGACATCCATGGTCATGTATTGGAAGACTTAATAGTGTTAAGATGGAGATATATCCAAATTAATTTACCAGTTCAATAAAATCCATATTGTATCCCTGCAATCTTTTCTTGCAGGAATTTATCAGCTGATCTTAAAATTCATATGGAAAGGCTAAAGGCATGGAATTGTCAAAAAATACCTTGAAAACAAAGCAAAGAACAAGTAACAGGACTCAAACTGATGAAATTTTAAAGTTATACAAAACTACACAATAATTGAGACAGAGTGATACTGGATTAGTACAGAAGTATAAATCAATGAGATGAAATTGTTCAGAAAAAATCATAGAATTACTTTCTTAGAAGATAATATAGAAGTACATCCTCATGAATTTGGGTTAGGCAGTGCTGCTTTCTGAGATATACCATCAAAACCCCAAATAACAAAAGAAAATATAGGTAAACTGAAAAAAAATTCAAAATTGTCAATTTATAATATAGAAATGATTTTTCTTCACAAGATATCATGAAAAAAGTCTAAAGACATCCAAAAGATTGAGTGAAAATATTTGCAAACCACGTATTTGACAAAGAATTGTACGGAGAATATATTATATAAAGAACACTTACAATTCAATAACAAAAAGAGTTCACACTCAATGGTGAGACACTGATCAGGAGTAAGACAAGGATGCATGCTTTCACCTCTTCTATTCAACGCTATCGGAATTTCTAGGCTGATAAATTAGGAAAGGAAAAAATGGGTCTTCAAATTAGAAAGGAAAAAGCAAAACTATCTATGCAAATGACATGATTTTTTTGTCTTTATTTTTTTAATGTTACATTCAAAAAATACGAAGTCCCCATATACCTCCCCACCCCCCTCACCCCATTCCTTCCCCCATAACAACAACCTCCTCCATCATCATGAGACATTCATTGCATTTGGTGAATACATCTCTAAGCACCGCTGCACCTCATGGTCAATGGTCCACACCATAGCCGAAACTCTCTCACAGTCCACCCAGTGGGCCATGGGAGGACATACAATGTCCGGTAACTGTCCTTGCAGCACCACCCAGGACAACTCCAAGTCCCGAAAACGCCCCCACATCACATCTCTTCCTCCCACTCCCTACCCGCAGCAGCCACCATGGCCACTTTCTCCACACCAATGCCACATTTTCTTTGATTACTAATCACAGTAGTTCGTGAATAGAATATTAGTAAGTCCACTCTAATCCATACACTATTTCTCCATCCTGTGGACCTTGGAATGTTTGTGTCCACTCCACATCTATATCAAGAGGGGGCGTAGATTACACATGGATGCTGGATGCAATCCTCCTGCTTTCATTTGTAGGCACTCTTGGCTCCCTGGTGTGCTGGTTGACCTTTTTTTTTTTTTTTTTAAAGATTTATTTTTATTTATTTAATTCCCCCCCTCCCCCGGTTGTCTGTTCTCTGTGTCTTTTTGCTGCGTCTTGTTTCTTTGTCCGCTTCTGTTGTCGTCAGCAGCACGGGAAGTGTGGGCGGCGCCATTCCTCGGCAGGCTGCTCCCTCCTTTGCGCTGGGTGGCTCTCCTTACGGGTGCACTCCTTGCGCGAGGGGCTCCCCTACACGGGGGACACCCCTGTGTAGCACAGCACTCCTTGCTCGCATCAGCGCTGCGCATGGGCCAGCTCCACACGGGTCAAGGAGGCCCGGGGCTTGAACCGCGGACCTCCCATGTGGTAGACGGACGCCCTAACCACTGGGCCAAAGTCCATTTCCTGGTTGACCTTCTTCAGCTCCATGTTAGCTGAGTGGGGTAAGTCCAATAAACCAGAGAGTAGGAGTTGCAAGTCTGTTGAGGCTCAGGGCCTGGCTATCACATGGTCAGTCCAGAGATTCAGGTCCCCTGGGTATACACTAAACTCCAGCACCAACTACAGTTCTGGTAAAAGTAACAGGAGAGACTTGTGGACAAAGATCACATGATTTTATATATACAAAACGTTAGTGTCAAGTGTTGCATGTGCTATGTTTTGAAAACAGTTTGTTGGTTCTTCAAATATTAAACAAAGAATTATGATAGGTTGCAGCAAGTCCATTACCAGGTATATACACAAAAGAACTGAAAACATGTATTTAAACAAACATGAGTATTCATAAAAACAATTTTCACAATAGCCAAAAGGTGCAAACAGCACAATGCCCATCAATTAATGAATGGACCAGTCAAAGGTGGTGTATCAATGCAAAGAAATATTATTAAACCATAAAAAAGAATGAAGTAATGTTACAAGCTACTATGTGGCTAAAACTTGAATATATAATGCTAAGTGAACCAAGTCATCCACAAATGGTCACATATTGTATATGATTCTATTTATTTGAAATATCCAGAATATGTAAATCCATAGGGACTAGAAGTAGATTGGTGCATGTCAGGAAGTAGATTAGAGAATTGTGGGGAGAGGAAAATGGGGCAAAGTGAAATCACATAGTTTCTATGCACTGTGAGTTCTCTTATGCCTGATAAGGCATAAACTCAAGAAAAATTTTCTCCACATTCAAACATTTACAGGTTCTCTATCCTGAAAGAGTTCTAAAGTGATGAAGCTGAATGGAGCTAGGAAAGAGACCGCACAACTATGAAAGCCATAAGGTTTCTTTGCTGTATGAATTATTTTGTGCCTTGTTAAGTTGGATTTATGAGGAAAGTTCCTTCATAATAGGAGCATTCATATAGTGTCTTTTTTTGTGTGGGTTTTCTGATATCTGGTGAAGTGCATGCCCTGCAAGAAGTTTTTCTCACAGGTCCAACATTCAAAGAGTTCCTTTTCTGCCTTGTGAGGTACCTGATTTGTCACTCAGGGCTTCCCCACACTAAGAGAAGTGATAAGATCTCTCCCACTCATGAGTCCTTTCATGTACAACAAGCTGTGAACTACGTGCGAAACTTTTCCTACAATCAGGATATTTAGGAGGAACCTCTCTGGTGAGTTCCTTGGTGCATAAGGAGGGTGGACCTTTCAGCTACAATCTCCCCACAGTCAGGGTACATTTAGGGATTTTCACCTGTGTGTGTCCCCTGGCACTTGTTGGAATTACAAGGGAAGCTTGTCCTTGTCTGTAGCATTGATAAAGTGTGGCTTATGCCTTATGGAGTGTGCTGGTGTGGGGGGAGGGTAATGTGGGCATTTTTACTGAATCTTTTTCCACATTCAATACGTATATGAGCCCTTGCTCCCAGACGTATAGTGTGTAGTGACAGAAATTGTGGGTTCCCACCAAAGATTTTGTCACACGTCACACCCATACACAGATTTTTTTGAATTGCTTTTATTCTCTGGTGCTAATTAGGGTCAAGAGGTCAGAGAATGTTTTTCCATACCAGGGATATAAATGGAGTTTCTTTGACTGCATTTCCTTCAGTCTCCCCACTTCTCTGCAGTGTGGGGCCCCCATTAAGGACTGCTCCATTTGATCATCTGGGGAAGACTCCCTATGTCCTTCTGATCTGTCATGGTGTCCTTTATGCCCAGGGCTCTAGGGAACACCACCATTGGCATAGCCAGGGAGCAGCATCTAAGGGTGGCTGCCATCAGGGGGAAAGGAACTGGGGAGTTTTCTCTCAGTATCTAATTTCTCTTCCCCTGGTAGAGAGAGACAGAGAAAGACCTTACATTAATCCTACACTGGAGGAAAGGAAATCATAAGCTTCTTTTACTGACTAAGTCAGAAGCCCATAAGCAGGCTAATACTGCCTTATTTTTCCATATGCCCCCTCTAGGAGCCATCAACTTAAAACTGGATCTCAAAACTGTCTTGGAATTCCCCTGTGAGGTCTCCCACCTCACCTAAGGAGCCTCTGGCCTTAACTTTCAGGGATGGGTAGGATGGAGCAGGGCCAGGGCTAGATAAGGCAAGTATATCTGAGAGTACATGCTTCCTGAAATTTTACACCCTGTGTGCCTTGGTTTCCTCATACCAGTGAGGCTGGAGGATGGACAGTGGGGACATGGGACACAATGTAACTCACTGGCAGCAGTGGTGAAGTAGACCTACCCTGAGGGACCTCATGCCCAAATGTCCAAATGCCTCCCTCTCACTGGTTGGAGTCTTGCTGGAAAGGCCTCTCCTCTTTACTCCTTACCTGAAGCTGGACTTCTGTGGCTCAGGCCCTCCATGCAGCTCTCATCACTAGAATCCTGTGGTTTACCTCCTTCTTCCACCAGGGAGCTTAGAGCCTTCTCATTTGGAATATGAGACTCTGTTCACATCAAAAGAAATAGATTTCTACATCAACACTTTCCTCTGGCAGGCAGGGGAAACAAAGATTGTTTTGTTCCCTGTCTTCAACCAGTGAATACACAATTATTTTTTTCTTTACACAAACTTATATAGGCCTTTGATGTGTTTTGCAATGAGATGTGTATTTGTATCATTAAAGCAACAATTAAAAGAATATCATTTGCTGGGAAGCAGATGTGGTTCAAGTGATAGGGCTTCCACCTATCATATGGGAGGACCCAGGTTCAATCCCTGGGGCCTCCTGGTAAAAAAGAAAAAGAGAAAGCATGCCTGCGTGGTGAGCCAGTGCCTGCGTGGCAAGCCGAGTGCCTATGCAGTGAGCCAAGTGCCTGCGTGAGTGCCTGCATGGTGAGCCGAGTGCCCGCACAATGAGCTGAATGCCCTCACGAGTGCCCACATGGCGAGCTAGTGCCCACGCAGCAAGCTGAGTGCCTGTGCAGTGAGCCAGTGATCACGTAAGTGAGTCAAGCAGCAAGATGATGACACAACAAAAAGAGAGATGAAGAGGAGAGTGAAGGTGAAGCCCAGAAAAAAACAGGAACTGAGATAGTGCAGCTGACAGGGAAACTCTCTCCACATCAGAGGTCCCCAGGATCAAATCCCAGTGAATCCTAGAGGGGACAAATGAGATGAAAAGACAAAAAGAGAAATAGATACAGAAGATCACACAGTGAATGAACACAGACAGCAAAAACAGCAGGGTGGGGGGAGGGGGAGCAGAAAAATAAAATAAGTCTTAAAAAAAAAAGAATATCGTTTGCTGGTCAGACCCTTAAAGAGTGAGTTTAGCATTCTAGGAGGCGGACTTGGCCCAATGGATAGGGCGTCCGCCTATCCGTGGTTCAAACCCTGGGCCTCCTTGACCCGTGTGGAGCTGGCCCACGCACAGTGCTGATGCGCGCATGGAGTGCCGTGCCACGCATGGGTGTCCCTGTGTAGGGAAGCCCCATGTGCAAGGAGTGCGCCACATAAGGAGAGCTGCCCAGCGGGAAAGAAAGTGCAGTCTGCCCAGGAATGGTGCCGCACACGCAGAGAGCTGACGCAGCAAGAGGACACAACAAAAAGAAACAAAGATTCCCAGTGCTGCAGATAAGGATGGAAGCGGTCACAGAAGAACACATGGTGAATGGACAGAGAAAGCAGACAACTGGGGGGAGGGGAAGGGAGATAAATTTAAAAAATCTTTTTAAAAAATTCTAAAAGGGCTTTGATTCTTACATATAAATATGAAATAAAACTACATTTGACTAATTCCAGAAGGATTAAAAAATGAAATAAAATGATCGTTACAAAGAAAAGGACTGGGGCTTCAGAAGACTATGATGCTAAAAATGATGTCTCTTTCCTTTGCTATGGTAAAAACAAAAACAAAAAAACACCTCATGCCAAGTCCAGCAAGCAGAAGTCCATCTCCAGGTATTTGAGATCTGGATGTTCTCTCCATATTCATCCGTCACTGAAAAAACTATGCTCAGTTTTGGGCAACACAGCGGTGGGAAAGTGATATGGAGAACCTGGAGATGCTCCCAAAGACAGAAAACAAACAAAAAAAAAAAACAGCAGTAGACCTTTTGCCGAACTAATGTAAATGTATTTCCACTTGTGATTCACATTACCCAAAACTGACATATGAAATCAAAATGCAGAGTGATTCTTTCTCCTGGTGTGTACTTCCTGGTAGTTGTAATTGTAATGTACATACAGCCATAATCTAAGTTCCTTGATTTTTAAGATATTCTCTAATTTTATCGTGGGAATTTTCAAACACACAGGAAAGGTAAAACAAACCAAAAAAAAAAAGATGCACAATGACTAGCTGTATACCCTTCACCACATTCCAACCATTAGATTTTTATTCATATTTTATGGACATCATTTTAAATCTCTGCATAATAGTTCAGCACACTGATAACATCAGTTAATTTATATAGCCAATCCCCTATTTGGAATGAATACATTGGTTCAAAACATCCCAAATTTTAAATAGCACTTGATGAAAACCTCTGAGCACAAAGACACTGCTTCCTGAACTTTTAAGGGCTGTAACAGCTGGTAAGCTGGGAGGCTGATGCCAGTGCCCCTGAAATTTTCAACCTTGGGCAAGGGCTTCACAATACCAGTGCAGAACAGGATGTGCAAGAGAAGTCACATGAACAAGCACCCTGAAGTGGGAAGGAATAAAAAGCTTGGATCATGCACAACACTGAGAGACAGATGCGGTGGGGGAGGCAGATGGGGGGGCCTGTCACTGGGCTTTATTTGTCCTGCTCTAGGGAGCTCACTATGATTCAGCCTCCCTGCCTTACGGGCTCAGGCACCCCTGGTTTGAGTTCAGGTTTATGCATCCACTTGGCTGTCACATAACTGATTCTGCTCAAGGGAATCTTAGGTCAAGGGGTGCTCCCTGTGGAGGCGTCTTGGCAAAACTCAGAGCTTATGTCAAGTAAGGGAGTGTCTAAGGGACAGGACACTGTTCAGAAAGGTCTCAGGCTTCATCCCTGAAAAATAATTTCTTACCCACTGAGTGCACATTCTCAAAGCTTTCCTGAACTGTGACCCTGGAGAGGGCCTGCTTACAAGGATCCTGATACACCCACATCTCCTGGGTGATGTGCACAACCATGTCTTCTGAGCACTCAGGCAACAAAAAGAGCACAAGGTCTCCTTCAGTTCGAGATGCACCAATAACAATTTTACATCTGATGTGTGGGTTACACATTCAAAAATGGGGGTTAAGAGTGAGATTATGTTTCTTGGGGGAAATCAGTATTAGGTGTTTAACTGAGATGTGAGGAGACATGGAGGGTGACATGTGGGTGGCAGAGAAAGTATCCTCTACAAGTGGCATAAAGGACCCCCTACAGAATGAAAGCCAGGGCTCAGGAAGGAAGGGCACTGGGGGGAAACAATGGGACCCAGTCATCTCTTTTTCTTCCATGATCTCCTCTTAGGAAAGAATGAAAACAGTAGAGCAGATATGCTGAAGGGCATGGAAAACACAAGGAGAATAGCACCCTCAATTCATTGCCTCCCATGGATGATTATCACATAATTTCTATTTCCAAACCCAGTCCCTGATCCTTACGACTGTATGGAAGGAAAGCACTGGAATTATGATGATATCCAAAATGACAGGTCACAGTAAAGTGATACCAGTAATCTTTCCCTGCTGGTTTGCAGTGCTCCAAGGCCCTCATCCTTCAGTAAAAGCTCCCAACGAAATGAGATGACCTTTACTTCACGTGGAAGAGGACTCCATTCTCCTCCAAGCCTTAAACTCTCCTCCTCTACATAGAGACACCATCAGATCATGGGACATCTGCAAGGAGGATCACAACACAATAAAGCGCTTTGCCAAAGGACACTGTCCATTACCACGGTGTCTGGGACTGCCCTCACACACCTAAAACAAATTATTGTTGGGAGGATTCAGTAAGGGGATTATGCCACAAAAAGAGTCCTTCCAGAGAAACGTTCCCCAACCTCGCAGCCTGGAGATCCTGCCACATGTAGCTCCCAAAACTGGAAGCACTCTTCTTCCACAGGGCAGCAGAATCCCTTTCCTCACCTTGAGACACACATTGGGGTGACCTGCAGTTCTCCCTAGCTTCATCATCAAGGATGAGTGGAAGCACCAGCCAAACGTAACAATGTAGCACCCGCAGGCTCTTAAAATCAGATTGTCATTAAACTCACATTCCATGCGAATAGGCTAGAACCAGCATGACAAAGCTAAACAGGCTGATTGTATGGTAAAATAAAAACTTTAAATAGGACGTCTTGTTTTCTAGCCAAGAGGTGAAGCATATAATCGAAAATCAACCTTCGTACAAGGACCCAGGAGAATCACAACTTGATTGAGAAAAGACAATAAATTGACCTCAGCACCAAGATGAATCAGATGTCAGATTTACCTGGGAAGGAATTTAAAGATTCCTTCAAAAAAATTTAACGAGCAGTTAAAAATTCTCTTGACATGAAAAAATAGAAAATCTCAGGAAAGAAAGAGACTTTATAAAAAAAAGAATAAAAGTGGGAATTATAGAACTGAAAAACACAATAAAAGGGGAAAACCACCACATTAGATGGCCTCAGTAGTAGACTGGAGATGACAGAGGACAAGAGTTCGTGAACTTCAGGGCACATCAGGGCACCCATTCCAAAAAACAGAGAGAAAGGAGATTGAAGACATCAATAAACAACAGCGCCTGTGGGACCCGTGGGACGAGAATAGAAACCAACATCACATCAGTAGAGCCCTGCAAGAAGGGGAAACAGAGGGTGTTTAACTAGGGTTGGAAGGAACAATGTGTGGGGCCTTTCCATATTTGGAGAAATATAAATGCACAGATTCATTAGAGGAGTGAGCACCAAACAGGACAAACACAAACTCTACCAACCCAGAGAAGCTTGGGGCTCACTGACTGGGTGGAAACAGACGGAAAGACAGTTGCCACCTGCTCAGGCTGCTCAGAGGCAGAAGAGGGAACAGCCCGCAGGGGGCAATGCCGCCTGGCCCCGCCCTGGGGCCCCTGAGGAGGTAGGAGAGGAGACAGGGGCACTTCCGGTAGCGGCTTGGCGCCTCGCAGAGGCCCCGCCCCCCGCAGAGGCCCCGCCCCCATCAACTTCCGCGTGGGCCCTGGACGGGAGAGCGGCCGGAGCCTGGCGCTGAGGAGGTGGGTCCAGGGCAGCGGAGGGCGTGGCCGTCCCCGGGGCGAGGGCGCGGGTTGGCTCGGCTCCCTCCTCGGCCTGCGCTGCACCGACTGCTGCCACCGTCTGAGTCCCGCCGGGCGGGCCCAGGGAGGGGCGGCCATTGGCGAGCACTCGTTGGCCTCGGGGCCAGGTCGGCGTCTTGGCTCCCTCTTTCCCCCAGATGGTTCGGGGTCCAGGGTCGACCCTCTGGTTGGTGCGATGTCGCCGAGGGCCGCTCTGGGGGTCCGATCCCGCGCCCCAGCCTCTGACTCGAACCCAGAATTTGAACTTTTCAGAGACGGGTCTCGTCTGCCTTTCCTCAAGTGCCCTGTTTTCACACAGCACTTTGTTCCTCAGCCCTATGAGGGCAGGATCGTGACGGGGTGTTGCGAGAGAAAACCCTTAGCCCTCTTGTGACCTTTTCATTAGGGGTGTAAAGGAAACTTAGAATTGTTGTGTGGAGTGACCTTTTCTTTGGGAGTGTGGAGGGAACTTTTTAACTGGAGTGGAAGGGCAACATTTCAATGGGGATGTGAAGAGAACTTTTCACTGGGGATTGAAGGGAACTTCATTGGGGGTGTGTAGGGAATTTGTTACCGCTTGTGTGAAGGGAACTTTTCATTTGTGGTGTGAGAAGAAGTTTTCATTAGGGGTGTGAAGGGAACTTTTCATTGGGAGAGGCCGATGGAAGGCAGTCTGGAGTGTCAGGAAAATAGAAGTTTCCAGAAATGAGTTGTGACAACCAAAAACCTTTTATTGAGCATCTGCTCTGTTCCAGCCATGCTGCAATTCATTTTCCAAGCAACTGGATATAAGCAAATTTTATGAAGTAGATGCTATTATTATTCTAATGTTACAGATAATGGCACTAGGGGTCAGTTAGGTAACTTCCACAGGGTCATGCAGCTAGCAGGTTACAACCCCCTAGATGATGTGTCGCTCAAGTTCAGGCTTCCTCATCATTAAGGGTGTCTTGGGGGCAGACAGTGTTGATTTTTGATGACTGGCTGGGAAGAGAGTCCTGAGCATTTGGTTTTCCTTGTTCCACTCCAGGAAAGGACAGGCACACAAGGCATCAGGGCAATTGGGAGACGGAGGACCAAGAGCACAAGGTGGCAGGTCTGGGTCTTGAGACTTGTTGATACAGGTAAGGGTCCACTTTTGTGATCTCAGAGTTTCTGCTGAGACCATTTTGATTTTTTGTAGACATTCGATTCGTAGAAAACTATAAATTGTAAGCTCCTTACTATTTGTCTCTTTAACTTTCTATGTCTTGTACAAATTATTCAGTCCTGCTAAACCTCAAACCTCAACTGTATTCAGGGGATAATCCTAGTGCCCACCTTCTAAAATTGAGTACGGAGTCAAGGAGCTAATATATGCAGGGTGCTGAGGACAGTGCCTGGCATATAGTATGAACTCAATAAATGTCCATTTATATGGATGTAGCACAAAGATCTGATAGTTTGCCTACTGCAGTAGCTTTTTCTCAGAGCAAAGCCACTAGGAATGTTATGCATGACAGGGGGAACAGGGATGGTAGAGGAACTAAACATATCTAGAAATGAGACAAAAGAGGGGTTGCTGATTGGCTGCCCTTGCAAAGCACTGCTCTAATTAGGGTCCCTTTCCTTGAATTCTGTTCAGGGGTATTTAAGTGGAAGGACTTCAGGATTCTTAGTATTCCTCCCCCTTTTCTTTTGAGTCTTCCCTGTATTTAGGAACTCCAAACAGTTGTTAGGGGATTGGGAATGGCGTTAGAGGCCAGCGACTCTTAAGGGCAGGTGTTCCTCTCCTGAGGTAGGTAGAATTCTAGAGCAGAGCTGTCAGATGTAACTTTCCACAATGATGATCATTGAGTATATGGAATGAGGCTAGTTTCACTGAAGTATTGAATTTTTAAAATTAATTTAAACTTAAATAGCCACAGGGGGCTAGTGGCAACCATATTGGATGACAAAGTTCTTGGATGGGTGTGGAGATATTGTGAAGTTTTTGGAATTGTATGCAAAATTGGATGTGTATGTGTATTTTCCTAGGGAATGAGTTCATAGCTTATTGTGAAGTTTTTGGAATTGTATGCAAAATTGGATGTGTATGTGTATTTTCCTAGGGAATGAGTTCATAGCTTTCCCCAGATTCTCAAAACTACCAAAAAGTTTAAGAACTGATAACTTAAGGCTTTAGTGAAAAAAAAAGATATCGGAGTTAAGAATGCCCTCTCCTAACCATCGCTGTTTCTTCTTTTATTTTCCTGTCCTCAGCTGTAGGTGGCTTTGAATTGGAATCTCAGACTTCAATTCTCAGGTCAATTCTAAATCACTGGAAGGGGTGATGGCTGTGATCCTAGGTTGTGCAATCCAGGCCTCCCTGAACCAGGGCTCCATGCTTCAAGAGTATGATTCTGACTGTGAAGTCTTCCGTCAGCGCTTCAGGCAGTTCCAGTACAAAGAGGCGGCAGGGCCTCGTGAAGCTTTCAACAAACTCTGGGAGCTGTGCTGTCAATGGCTGCAGCCCCACATACGTTCTAAGGAACAAATCTTGGAGCTGCTGGTGTTGGAGCAATTACTGCACATTCTGCCCGCAGAGATAGAGACCTGGGTGAGGCTGTATAACCCAGAAAATAGAGAAAGAATTTTGGCATTGATAGAAGAGTTGGAGAGGGAACTTGAAATACCAAAGGAGCAGGTGAGAGAATAGTTTGGAATGTTTGTAATTAGAAAAAGCTTAGATGAGATCAGACATTTTGTCCTGGTTTTATTCCTCAGATCCAAGACTTCTCCAAAGTGCATTTCATTTTTTTCTAATGCTGAAGTCAGCATATGGATCAGCAGTTGACAAGTCTGTCAGACCCAACCCCCCTTCTAAAATATGTATTTTGCAGTGGCCCCTCTACTATCCTAAAATGAGATTCATAGATAGCATAATCCATCTACCATCATATATAAAATCAAAAGTGTCAGTATAATGCTCTGTGTCTTACAGGGCAAATCCAGCCCACCTCCTGCTTTTGTACATCCCATGAGCTAATGGTTTTTACAGGATCATTTTAAAAATGAAGAAATTGCATAAGCGACAGACCAATTGTGGCCTACAATGCCTATAATCTTTACTCTCTGTCCCTTTACAGAAAAAGTTTGCCAATCCCTGCGTCAAGTAGAATGTATTTGGAATATGAGGGGAAAAAGAGTAAAACAATTTATTATGGAGATAGATATATATATATTTCAGTATATACACGTCTGGGCTTGACTGCACCTGAAGAAATGATGACGTAGTTAGATGCTCGCATCTATGCATAGAATCCCTGTGAATGCAATTGCCAGAAGTTCAGACTAAGACAGGTCAAATATTGCTGCTGGTCATGGCATTTTCCAAAATGGGAATTAACTCTTGGCAAAATTCTGAACAAATAATACTATAGTCTTCCTTGATTTTCACAGTAGTACATTCCTGGAACATTCAAGTTTTGCTAAAACTATGTGAAAACATTTTGCATGTAAATGACTTAAGAGGGTGCTCTTCTGCCATGTATTTTTTTACCTATATGAATGCTTCAGCAGGAAACACAAATATTGTTTATTATGTGGAACAATTTTGTCTTGTGAGTTATACGCCAATCTTAGGCCCTCCAAATTCAAATAACTTCCATGTGCCATTGTGTCCTAAACATCCCATGGGCTGCCGCATGTGGAGAACCACCGTGGAGACCCTCTATTTGTGGAGTACCTTAGCTAAGCACAGGGCAGACTCTATTATGAATGGCCATTAAGAAGATTCTAGCACTGAGTGTTGTTGAAGCTCCTCAATATCTCTTAGATTCTTGGTCCGTAGCCTGCCTGAATAGGAGCCTACAAAGTTTCCTGCTTTCCAAATATAGAAACAATTTTTGGTTTTCCATTCTTTCTCTCCTCTCAGTACTGTTTATTATGTAAGGTTTCAGATTCTTACAGTCTTAGTCCTTTTGCTGGACAATACAGTAGACACTAGCCACATGTAGCTCTTGGACATGTAAAATGTGGCTCATCCAAATTGGGATATGCTGTAAATAGAAAATGTACACCAGATTCCAGGGGCTCTACATCATAAGATACATGAAATATCTCATTAATAATTGTTCATATTGAACACAAGTTGAGATCAGTACAGTTTGAATAGGAACATGTTCTTAAGATTTTCCTCTCATTTTAGTTTTATTTTTTTCATGTGGCCACTAGAAAATTTAAAATTACATGTGTGGATGTCATTATATTTCTACTGGATAATGCTTGCCTAGACATTAGAGTAATGGTTTCTGGCATTTCCCCCAGATTCACAGGCAAGAAATGCTCTTTGAAGAGAAGGAACCAGTTGGAATAGCCGAAGTACCAACAAACTTTGAACCAGAGTCACCTCCAGTCCAGGTTATGAGATCTTCCCAGGACAGCATACTGGCAGAGGAGTGGATTGCACAGAAAGGGCTGCAGGAGCTGAACTACGATGCTGCTGGGGAATATCAGCCCTACCTAAAGGCTGGTAAGTCAAGGTTTGCATTTTGTATCTTTTGTTTCTGCTTTGAGAGCACAAGCACTCTGAAGAGTTGGCATTGTGGTCAGGGTTAGAAACACTGATTAGTCACTCTCATAAATAGTCAGAGGAGGAGCAAGCTCTCTGGAATAGTAATGGAAAAAGCATATCAGGCACCCCTTAATCTAGTGTCCCTGTCTAAAGGCCTTTGATCAGCAATGATGTGCAAGGAAGTTTTGGGACAATGGATACTGTGGCTAAGGACTCATTTCCTGTAGCAAATTTAATCAACGTGATCTGTGATGCTGTGAGTCCTGAAAGGTTTCTATCACTCTTGGGAACCTCCTCAGTTGCTCTTATGGGATAACTCTTTCCAACTTATTACTTTGAGTTATATACACTTTCTTTCAAACATTAAAAATGGTTGAATTACCTACAAAATTATAAACCAAACATCTATCTCTTTAAATCGTTAACTTAGAGCAATAATTCTCGAAGTGCAATGACCAGACTCTCTGTTTCAGAGTCATCTGGGGTGCACTTTTATCAAACTCTACAAGTGAATAAAACGCATATTAAAATTTGAGACCCTACAGGGGTTAGCCTTAGAGGAGGAAGTCCAGCTGGAGAAAAAGACGTGGACCACATAGCCTGGTTGCTGCTGTTTTTAAAGTTCAGGCCAAACTGTGGCTAGAAACCTCTCCACTTTGCTCCCCTCGCAGGCACAGGTGCCACAGGGTGGTACTTTCAAGAGACTATGAAATACCGAGAGAACAAAAGAGACATAAAATATGAAAAAAGTTGGAAAGAGTCTACGATACTATATAGGAGTTTCTGATCTATCCATAACTAGTTCACTGCCTGAACTTAGCTTTTTTCCTTTGTACGTCTTAACCTTTATTCACTCAGCAAATATATACGAGCACCTATTAATAGCCAGGCACCATGCATGAACCTGGGCACTCAGTAGTACACAAGACAGACTGAGTCCCTGTGTTCCTGCAGCTTATAGCCCTGTAGAGGATTCAGGTATGTAAATAGTGAGCCCTAAAAAGATGCGATGGAGGGAGTAGGATGATGGTGGGCATGCACAGGAGGTCACCTAGCCAGCCTTTGGCAGAGAGGGAGACTTCCTGGAGGAAGAGGGATCTAGGTTCCAAGCCAAACCATATTTTGCTGAGTTATAGTTTGCCTGGTGAGTGGTGGAAGTGGGGAGGGGAGAGGGTTCTGGGCAGAAGGCACAAAAGGCTCAGAGATGGAGGGAGCAGGCACCCTTGAAGAACTGAGAGCATTTCCCTCCAGCAGCCCTGTGAGTGGAAGAGGAGAGGAGGGGGTGGCAATAGATGAGCCTGCAGGGAGAAGCAGGGGCCCAGATCATGAGGACCTTTTTCAGCATGTTGAGGAGTTTGTGCTTTATTACCTGGGTAGTGAGGAGCCATTGGCAGTTCTTAAAAAGGGGATAGATAGCAACAGATTTGCATTTAAGATGATCACTCTGGCTGAAATAAGAGTAAGACTGGAATCAGGGACACCATGTAGGAGGTTGCTGTAATCTTCCGGGTGAGAGAGGACAGTTTTTAAAATTAGGTTCATGTCAGTTTGATGGACAGAAAGGGTCTGATTCCAAGATACTTAGGAGGTAGAAATTATAGGAGTAGGTGTTGGGGTGAGGAAGAAGGGATTAAGGATGATATCCATCATTTCTGGCCCATAAACTGGGTCGATGGTATATTAGTCACTGAAATAAAGGTCCCTGGAGGAGGAGCAGGTTTGGTTTGGTGAAGGTCAATTTATATTGAAACATGTGGAGTTTGAGATGCTTATATGTCTTCAGATAGAAGTGGGCAATCTGGAATCGAGAGAACAGGATTCAAATTGAGATTTGCAAGTCAAATATTTATAGAAGTTCAGTGATGTCTTGAGGGCAGTTGAGAGCTTCCTAGGATTCTTTCCAATCAGAAAGCACAAGGACCAATGGGCAGATTGGGAGACATCATGAAAGACAAGATCATTATATGAATTTGAAGATTCACAGAGTGATTTAGGTACCTTGCCTAGTCTCTGCTTTCCAGTCTACCCACTTGGGAACTGATACCCTAGATACTGTGACCCATTTGCATTGGATGCCCAGAGATAGTCTAGCTCTGATGCCTACCCAAGGCTCTTCCCATCTCCTCTGGTTTCCGTCCTGAGAGCCATCTCTCTTCTGCTGGTGCCTGGCAGACTATGGTGAAGGGCACAGTGAATCATCCCACCTCTCACGTGAGACTCCGCCCCATGCTGGGGAGAATGGCTTGGTCCCTCCCTGACCAAACTGTAGGACCATCTCTTATCGGCACAGGGCCACAGCACCCATAGAATGCGAATATGTATCACAAAGTAATAGGGTAACTGTCGAGAAAATGTTCCCTCTTTCTACATTTAATCAATTTGTCCAGATGCCATTTTTGGTAGCCTGCTTTACCAACTGTTGCCCACATGAAAGGCATGGGCTTTCCGTTGTTTTTAAATAGAGGTAATAAAGAGGAAAATCCCTTAAGTGCTTATGTACAGATATTATAATTTAAAAGGAGCTGTATAAAATATACATTTATATTCCATTGTTTACATTAGCTATTAAGAGTTTAAAAACCTGTATTTTTGTACGTATGCCTGCAACAAGTGCAAGAACCTAGGTAGTAATCTTTAATCATAAATCTTTCTGCATATGCATTGTAATTCTCCAACTTGATTTGCTCTTCTTAGCAACAGTGCCTTGTAAAATATCACATGATGCCAAACAGTACAGTAAATCTTGATTTTAATACTTTACTTGCTAAAGCACATGGAATTTAGTGTATTTCACAAGGAATAAAAATGAGTTAATTTAAAAAGTAAAAAATACAATCTGGAGAAGTAATGACCACTTTTGTATCACTGCTTAATGTGATATATTATACTTTGCAAAATGATGTAAGATTTACTGCTCTATTATCTCCTGATTATTTAAATTACTACTATATTTTTATTTCCCACCCCCACCTTGTGACTTGCTTCTTGTCTGCTCTCTGTGTCCATTCGCTGTGTGCTCTTCTGTGTTTTTATTTGTCTCCCTTTTTGTTGCATCACCTTGCTGAGCCAGCTTTCTGTGGTGCTTGTGGGCCAGTGGCATCCCGCAGTGCTTGCGGGCCAGCGGCTCTCCGCAGCATGTGGGCAAGCCTGCCTTCACAAGGAGGCCCCGGGACGCAAACCCAGGGCCTCCCTTATGGTAGATGGGAGCCCAACTGATTGAGCCATAGCCGCTTCCCTACTGCTATATTTTTCAATGTCCATTTCCTTGTTGTGTTAAATGAATCTCATTGTATTATAGATTTAGTTGAAAGCATAGGATAGTGGTAGAATGGAAGGAAATTTTTAAAAAAATAATGGAAGAAGTCACTTGATTGTGTATTAAAGTTTGAAATATATTCTGTGTCAGCAGAAACCTAGGTTGTTGGGTATATGTAGTATGAATGTGCATGTATGTATATATATATATATATATACCCATTGCAGAAAAAAAAGGACTATGGTGACTTTTAGAAACACCCTACATTAGTAAATAACTAAAGGAAGCTTATATACCTACTGATAAACAGAAATCCTATCCTAAATTCTTTTACCCCTTTTTTTGGAGCAAGGCATGGTATGAATAAATATATCCATGAGAAATGAAAGTCTGTGAAGCACTTTAATAATTATTTGTGCAAACTTTGCCTGTGTTAGACATATGTCAGTGTGAAATGAGCCAATAGAGATAGTCAAAACAAGATTGAATAGAGGTAATTTAAGGAAGTTACTGTAATGTAAGAGTCTACACTTGGTTAAAATAATGAAGATGTGTTCAAAGATTGGATAAATGTAGTCATCATAAATCAAGGTCAGAGACCTCACAGTATGTGGTTATGGTTTTAAAACAGAATTATCATTGTCCTACCTATCTACAAGAGCTCTTTTTTTTTTTACAAGCACTCTTAGTAAGTTAGAAAGATGATCCCTGAAATACTGCAGGATGAAAACTTAAGAAATCAGGTAATGGAGGCATCAGAAAGAAAGAGAAAACATGTTCAACTGTTTGAAGAAATCACTAGCAGGAAGCCTATAAAATATGAATAATACAAAATACATTGTTTGCCTACATAAAGAGCTGACTAGGAAAAAGAACTGAACTGAATGCTCTGCAACCTGTGAAAATTTTCATTTCTGCAACAGAAAATGATCTAGGAAAAACATTAGCTTAAAACAGGCAAAGAAACAAACGCAATAACAACAAAAAAATCTCATTGGAATTCAAGCCAGTCACTTATAATTGCTAGAGTTAGGCAGTAATATAAAAATGTCTATAGTCATTGAGAAATCATTGGAAGAACAGCTTGTCTTAAAAGTATAAAATATAATGCAATTGAAAATGTGAAGTTTAAAATCACTATACCTCAAAGAACCAACTTTTGGTTTTGTTGATTTTCTATTTTTTTGTTTGTTCTAAGTTTTATTTATTTATTCTCTAATCTTTACTATTTCTTTCCTTTGGCTTGGTTTGGGATTAGTTTGCTGTTCTTTTTCTAGTTCCTCCAGGTGTGCTTTTCATGAAAGCACTGAGGGCTATAAATTTCCCTCTCAGCACTGCCTTTGCAGTGTCCCATAGTTTTTTTATTTATTTCTCTCCCCCCCCCCCGCCGGTTGTCTGTTCTCTGTGTCTATTTGCTGCATCTTCTTTGTCTGCTTCGGTTGTTGTCAGTGGCACGGGAATCTGTGTTTCTTTTTGTTGTGTCATCTTGTTGTGTCAGCTCTCTGTGTGTGCGGCGCCATTCCTGGGCAGGCTGCACTTTCTTTCATGCTGGGCGGCTCTCCTTAGGGGGCGCAGTCCTTGTGCATGGGGCTCCCCTACACGGGGGACACACCTGCATGGCACGGCACTCCTTGCCCGCATCAGCACTGTGCATGGGCCAGCTCCACACGGGTCAAGGATGCCCAGGGGTTTGAACCGCGGACCTCCCATGTGCTGGAGGGACACCCTAACCACTGGGCCAAGTCCGCCGCCTGATATGTTATGTTCCCATTTTCATTCATCTCAAGATATTTGCTGAATTCTCTTGCAATTTCTTCTTTGACTTACTGATTATTTAAGTATTGTTTGATCTCCATATATTTATGAATTTTCCCTTGTTCTGCTCATTATTCAGTTCCAGCTTCATTCCGTTATGATCAAAGGAAGTATTTGTATAATTTCAATCTTTTAAAATTTATTGAGTCTTGTCTTGTGACCCAACATATGGTCTATCCTGGAGAAGGATCCATGAGCCCTTGAAAATAATGTATATCTTGCTGTTTAGGAATGCAATGCTCTATGGATGTCTGTTAGGTCTACTTTATGTATCATATTATTCAGGCTATTTATTTATCCTCTGTCCAGATGTTCTAGCCAATATTGAGAGTGGTGTATTGAAGTCTCCAACTATTATTGTAGAGACATCTATTTCTCCCTTAAGTTTTGCAAGTGTGTTCTTCAAATATCTTAGGCCACCCAGGTTAGGTGCATAAATATTTAGTATAGTTATTTCTTCTTGTTGAATTGCCCCTTTTATTAACATAATGACCTTCTTTATCCCTTATAACAGTTTTTCATTTAAAATCTATTTTGTCCAATATTAGTGTCACTACTCCAGCTCTTTTTTGCTTACTGTTTGTATGGAATCTTTTTCCAACCCTTCACTTTCAACCTGGTTATGTCCTTATATCTGAGGTCTCTTGTACACAGCAAATAGATGGCTCATATTTTTTTATCCATTCAATCAATTTGTTTCTTTTAATTGAATCTGTAGGACATTGAGTCCCTGCCTCCTTGGTGGGCAGATACTCAAAGAGAAAATGACATGGCAAAGGAGACAGTTGGAGATTTTTCTTTATTTTTTATTTATTTCTCTCCCTTTCAGCCCCCCCCCCCCCAGTTGTCTGCTCTCTGTGTCTATTTGCTGTGTGTTTCGTGACCACTTCTATCCTTATCAGTGGCACTGGGAATCTGTGTTTCTTTTTTGTTGCAGCACCTTGCTGTGTCAGCTCTCCGTGTGTGATGCCATTCTTGGGCGGACTGCACTTTCTTTTGCGCTGGACAGTTCTCCTTATGGGGCACACTCCTTGCGCATGGGGCTCCCCTACTCAGGGGACACCCCTGCATGGCACGGCACTCCTTGCGCACATCAGCACTGTGCATGGGCCAGCTCCACATGGGTCAAGGAGGCCCGGGGTTTGAACCGCGGACCTCCCATATGGTAGACGGATGCCCTAACCACTGGGCCAAGTACGTTTCCCCAGAGTCTTTGTTAATAGGACTGTGATAAAGATTTTATCTGAGCATGCAATGGGGGGATCATTCATCATTGAAACACCTCTGTTAAATTCAAACTGCTTCTTCCCTATCTGTATTAGATATCTGTGGCTGCGTAAGAAATTATCCAAACATTAGCCTAAAGTATCTACATCAGGGGCTCTTAACAAGGGGTCAGTGAGCTTGAATTTAAATTAAAAATAAAACATTATTCTTGTGGGAATGTGTTGGTCGGGTGTGATATATTTATTAAATAATGCACCATATAGTGTGGACTTAGTAAGGGGTCCATGGTTTTCACCTGACTGGCAAAGGCATTCATGGAGCAAAAAAGGTTAAGAACTGTTCTACATTTTTAGACAGTAGTTATGTTCAAGGTACAATGTGTTTACTCTCAAGAGGACAACAGCATCTGCATTCATCTGCAAGATTAACTGGGGCTGGAGGATCCATTTAGAAGATGGCTTTCTGCTTAGATGTTGGCAGAAGGTCCAGTGCCTGGTGTGAGGGCCTTTCCATAAGCTGCCTGAGTGCCCTCAACAACATAGTGACCAGTTTATCCCAGAACTAAACATCTAAGGGAGAGCAAGGAGGATACCTTTATATATCTACATATATATATATTTTTTTTGAGGTACCAGGGAGGCCAGCACTCAATCACTGAGCCACATCTGCTCCCCTGAGTTGGCTTCCTCATGTTTCCTCATTATTTTGCTCATTGATTGTTCGTTGGTTTTTTGCTTATTGTCTGCTTGTGTTGTCTGCTCATTGTCTGTCTGTTTTCTTTAGGAGGCACTGGGAACCAAACCCGGGACCTTCCATGTAGGAGGTGGGCACTCAACTTCTTGAGCCACATCCGCTCCCTGGCAATACCTTTTATAACCTAGTCACAACACAACATGACTTCTGCCATATTTGATTCTTTAGAAGAGAGACACTAAGTCCCAAATTCGTGTAATGGGAAGAGAATTGAGTTTCAGCTCTTGAAGTGAATATATTTTAAAACAGAGAAATTCTGTGATTTCACAAAGAATCTGTGAATATATTTTAAAACAGTTGCACATTCCATGCTTCCCTGTATCTGTTAGTGTTATACTTTTTTCTGGCTTTTCTTCCTTTTATTAGGTCAAATTGCATATACCCCAGGCAATGTATTATCATCGCTGGAAACTAAAGTTCTAGATAGAAATGCTTTGAGTGAAAGACAGAAAACATAGAATTTCAGGAATGGGGCTTTGGTTTCCATCGGTGGGGCCTTCATTTTTACCTACAATATGAGTCAGGGTTCTCTAGGGAACAGAATCAACAGGAGATCTCTGTAAATAGTATGAGATTTTATAAGATTCTCTCATGTGACCGTGGGGCTGCACAAGTCCAGGTTCCACAGGCAGGCTGCAAACCAGGGGCTCCGATGGAAGTCCAATGACGGTCCTTGATGAGTTTCCAGGAGACACTGGCTGTCCAAAGACAACCTGGGAAATTCTCTCTGAATGCTGAAATCACTTCCCCTTTTAAGGCATTCAACTGATTGGATAAAGTGTCCCTCATTGCTGATGGCAGTCTCCCTGACTGATGTAGATGTTATCAGCCGTCTATGCAGTAAACTCACTGGTGACTAAAGTCCATTAATATCCTTGTATTAGAATTAGCCCATTGCTTGCTTGACCAAACAACTGAGCATAGTTACCTGGCCGAGTTGACACATAGCCTAACCATCACACCTACTGACCAGCAAATTCTCCCTCCTTTACAGTGAAAATCACTTGTCACTGAGTGGCTATTTTGGCTCCATGGACTGGCTGACATTGAGGCTAATGAGAACAGCTTCACCGACAGAAGTACACAGGGATTCTGTTTCTTTTTTTTTTTTAATATTTATTTATTTCTCTCCCCTCCCCCCCTCCCCCCCCACCCCGGTTGACTGTTCTCTCTGTGTCTATTTGCTGCGTTTTTGTCTGGTTCTGTTGTCAGTGGCACGGGAATCTGTGTTTCTTTTTTTGTTGTTGCGTCATCTTGTTGTGTCAGCTCTCCGTGTGCGGCACCATTCCTGGGCAGGCTGCATTTTCTTTTGTGCTGGGCAGCTCTCCTTATGGGGCACACTCCTTGCACGTGGGGCTCCCCTACGCGGGGGACATCCCTGCATGGCAGGGCACCCCTTGCGCGCATCAGCACTGCCCGGGATTCTGTTTCTGACTGTCATTCAACATTGAACCAAAAACCCTGGACCTGAGCTATAAAATATGCCGTGAGCATTCTTCTATGTGCATGTGTTGAGAAGGTCAATTTCCAGAAGTGGGATCGATTGGTTAGTGGTAAACTGCATTTAAAATTTAATAGATGTTGTCAAATTGTCCTCCAAAATGCTGTATGACCATACCCACCCACCACCACATTTCTCTGGCCATCATGTACACTGGATATCATCAAACCATTTAAACTTCATCTTATGATAAGAGCCATGGCTGTTTTCACCATGTTAGCAGACAGAAGTAGGGCTACATTCCTTAAAATATTTTTATGTGTGCTCCTTTCATTACACTTTAGTGACAGAATTTTATTCAGTGTATAATAGTAGCATATGGGTACTGAGGTCAGAAAGGCAGGAGATCAGTCAAAAGAGAATGGGAAGTAGTCACAGGCAACAGCACGATGTTAGTTATAATTGAAAAGTCCATTAGGTTAACTCGATGAGTAGCTCAAATTCGGGCACATGTTCTCTGCATCTAGGATGTGGGACTGTCCTGATGTACCCAATTTGGGGCCAGGATCTAAGGAGTACTATGCTGGGATGGAAGAACTAAGGTGAGAGTTCTCAGGCTTCTTTGAGTTGGTGCCGTCATGGACATGGCAGCTGGACCTGAGGGCAAAAGCCTATGAGAAATCCATGAGCTTCCCAGGGCTAGTATTCCTTGACTTAGGTCTCTTGGGTACTAGATCTGCCTCAAGAGCTGTTTTTAATCTTTGGCAAGGTATTAAAGCTGCCCTTTCCCCCAGTGTACATTTCCTGGGTTTGGTTTTCCAGGATATAATCTAGATATAATCTAAAGCATCACTCATTTCAAGCCCACACTCTGTGGGATGGGACTAGCCATATGAAGAGTTCCTGTAGCTCTGTACTGTGTTTTTTCTGTCTCTCATAGTGGGATATTCTGAGCCTCCAAGTTTCTACCATCTAGTACTTGCTAATTTCCACTGTCCCCGTTTCAGTTCCCCCTACTTTTATTTGACAGCAGTTTTCCTTTATCTTGTACCTCTAGTTTTACTTTACCTGTACCACTTGCCTGTTCCATCCCTCTCTTAGCTTTGAAATCCAAGCACAAACTAAGCAGTGAATGTAAGATCACTTTATTTATAATTCATATTCTTTTCCTGGAAAGCTAATCTATTGCCTTTTGTCCACGAAACTATGAAGTAATACACTTTACTTCCTGTGTTCTGATGTAAGGTACTGAAGTCGAAATTTTCCTTCATGTTAACCTTAGCCAAGCTAACTTGCTAATATTATTGGATAATATTAACGTATAAACATTTTCCTACAATAATCATGTCTTAAATTAACATTTTGCAACTGTATTAATCTGCCAAAGGGGTGCTGATGCAAAGTACAAGAAATCTGTTGGCTTTCATTTTTTATTTTTTATTTTTCCTGTTGGCTTTTATAAAGGGGATTTCTTTTGGGGAAAAGCTTACAGGTCCCAGGCTGTGAAAAAGTCCAACTTGAGGCATTATCAGAGATGCTTTCTTACTGAAGCCAGCTACTTTTGATCCTGGTGTGTTCCCAGGAGGTGAAGCAAGATGGCTGCCGATCTCTGTCCAGGTTTCTCCTTCCCCTCCAGGTGTCCTCTATCATGTGCAGCTGCTCCGCTTCTTTCCAAATTCAGCTACAGGCTGGCATAGGGCTTGTCTCTTAGGGCTTCCTATATCAGTGGCAGCTGTTTCGCTCCCTTCCCTAAGTCAGCTGTTTCGCTTTCTTCCCAAAGTCAGCTCTAAGCTTTCAGGCAAATTGTTCATTTCTCCCTGGGGCCTCGGCCTTTTGAGCCTCTCCTTTCTATCACATGGCAGTGTCAAAAATGAGAGCTCTCTCTTTCTATGTCTTTCTGTCTGTGGGAGTCTGTTTATATGAGACCCAGCAAGGGGGCAAGTACTCAACCTGAGTCACACCTCACTGACTTAGTCCAAAAAGCCCTAAAGCAGTCTTAACAGGTAATCTAATCAAAGGTCCTTCAACTGAATTTAATGCACGAAAGTTGTAACATCCAGAGGATGATGTTTACAAACATAATCTTTCTCTTTTGGGGATTAATAAAATAATCTCAAACTGCCACAGCAACCCATATTTAATTGCAGACCAGTAACCTTTCCATAGATCAGGAAGCAGAGGAAGGGATTTGGAAAAGAGGATGCAAGATTCAACTGGAATCAATGAGAACAGATCACGGGAGGAAGAGGGATTGGTGAAAACTTTTCCTTGCTTTCTCTAGATTGACAGATTAGAACTCTGGTTGGTAGTTATGTGGGCTAAATTCAAAATAATCCACTGTAGATGTCAGGTGAATCAAATATATACAGACCGTTCTTTTTGGTTGTGAACTCTTTATCACCTTAATTTGAGGATCTCTTAACTGAAAATATTCCAGTAAGCAGTTTCATCACTCCCACTTTTTTTTTCCAAACTTACAATCATGTCTTCCTTTTTTCCCCCAAATTCTACTCAATTTATTCATTTTTTTAAAAGATATTACATTAAAAAAAATGAAGTCCCCATTCGCCCCCACCCCACCACTCCCCCCACAGTAACACTCTCCCCCATCATCATGTCACATCCATTGTGTCTGGTGAGTACATCTCCGGGCATCGCTGCACCCCATGTCCCGTGTTCCACACCATAGCCCACACTCTCCCATGTTCCATCCAGTGGGCCATGGGAGGAATACAACATCTGGCAATTGTCCCTGGGGCACCACCCAGGACAACTCCAAGTCCCGAGAATGCCTCCACATCTCTTCTCTTCCTCCCCTTCCCCGCACCCAGCAGCCACCATGGCCACTTTTTCCACATCAATGCCACATTTTCTCGATTATTAACCACAATAATTCATGAATAGAATATCATTAAGTCCACTCTGATCCTTACTGGATTCCTCCTTCCTGTGGACCTCATCACTCCCACTTTCTGCCACTCTCTCTTTACTTGGTACTCATTAACACAATGATTGTCAGTTTTAATATGACAAACCTTACTTTATGTTTTGGCTCTAACCTAAATAATTCTATAATCTAAATAGATGTAGAACTAATTCAGCACATTGATTTAAATGCAGAAATGAGTCACTCCCCTTACATAGATTAGAGGAGAATAATATTGAGTTTTGGATTTGTTCCTATCTGTTAAAAAATAAAATTCCTGTGAGAATTCCAGGTGAAATAATTGTAATTGAGAAAGAATTATGGATTGAGAAGCCATTTGTCCAATAAATCAACCTGAAATCAGGGAAAACCTGTGTTGGCTCATTATTGTGCTTCCCATCTTTCTTTTGACCAGGATATCCAATACAAAAGCCTCACATGAACTTCCCGCTGGACCATAGTGAATCCTTGTGGGCGAAGGAATCACAGAATTCCAAAGAAATGAAACAATTAAATGACTCCAAAATAGGTAAGTAATTGCCCATTAAATACTAGAGAATGAAGCAAAGAAAAATCCAGACTTATTCAGAGTAAAGCTCTTTGAGATTCTACTTAGGAGTTTCTGTCTTCCCACTAAAAGTTAATATAACACATGTTATTCCCTCTGTTTCTACTTGGTGACTTCTGCAATTTCTGTTCTTCTCTTAGGTTTTGATATTGGGGAAGAAAACGAAGAAAATACTTCAAAGCGGAAAAAACTAGAGGATATGTATTCATTTATTTTTACCTTAGAGGGTAAAGCTATCCATGGCCCCATTTCACAAAAGGATTATGAACAGTTGAAAATTGAAAGGGAAATTCTCCCAGATGACCTACAGTCAAATTTCATAAAACTTGTAGATGATCAGAACCACTCTCTGGAAGAGAAACCTGAGGTCTCCAATCTGGAAGAACTTCTCAACCCTAGACCCCATAAACAAAAGTGTCCAGGAGAGAAACCTTATCATTATTCTCAGAGTGGAAACTGTTTTGCTCAGAATTCACAATGTACTGGGGACCAGAAATTCCATTCAGGAAAGGGAACTCACACATGCTCTGAATGTGGTAGAAACTTCCTTCGTAGTTCAGACCTTTTTAGACACCAACGACTTCACACAGGGGAGAGACCCTTTGAATGCACTATATGTAAAAACCGATTCACTCGGCAGTCACACCTTATAGGGCACCAGAGAATACATTTTGACGATGAAACATATAAATGCCAAGAGTGTGGGAAAATTTTTTGTCATGGATCAAGTCTTAAAAGGCATCTGAAAACTCATACAGGTGAAAAACCTCATAGATGTCAGAGTTGTGGGAAAAGTTTTCTTCGACTGGCAGGTCTTACTTTACACCAGAGAACTCACACTGAAGAGAGACCTTTTAAATGTAATTATTGTGGGAAAAGCTTTAGATACAAACCAAGTCTTCTGGTTCATTTTAGAATTCATACAGGGGAGAAGCCATACAAATGTAGTCATTGTTCAAAATGTTTCAGACAGAGAACTGGCCTTATTATACACCAAGCTTCTCACTTTAGAGAACACTACTTTAAGAATTGTTGAGGGAAACAGTTCCTACAGAGATTGACACTAACTCATAAAAGTTTTAACCTGCAGCAACCCGTTTGTTTTGAAAGAACAGTTTTATTTGAGCTTATAAGAATAGCCTCTTTTTGGCTTATTAAAAAAAAAAACTTTTTCCCAAATCATATGACTTCTAGAGTATTCACCTACTCTTGCAACTGTTGTAAGTTTGATTTATCCTGTATCCACAACTCACATTTCTTAATTGCATTGAAAATATTCGCAGCTCAAGCCAACCATATCATAGTTGTGAGCATACAACATATAAATGATTATATTCTTTTCATGTCTAAGATCAATATGATGGATTATCCTGTTAACCATGGATGTGCCCAGTTGATCTTTATCAGTACTATATTTTAATCATTTTGAAATATAAATGTCCTTCCTTCTTTAATCTCATTTACCAGTCGTTTTAAAAACTTAGAACTACTTCCATGAATGGTGGCAACAAACACTGCTGTTGATTCCTGTCCCTAACCAAAGATGATTTTAAAAATCTAAAATTTGAGTCCTTTCATAAAATCATACCGTTACTGTTGGCCTAGAGAGAGGCCAGTTTAATCCTACTTTGAATTTCCTTCCACAGTAATTCTTTAGCCATGTCTTCCCAGCTAGGTTCTTTTCATAAGAATGAGGGAAATTAGAGGGCGAGCAGCAAAGAATTACAGGCCTCTCACCTTGGTCTTGCCAGGATGGACACATTCTCTGCCTTATCTCCTGAGATAGTAGAGTCCACCCTGGGCAGGAGGGAGTCCCTCCTCCTATAGTGTTTCTTTCAGGGTGCTCCCCCAAATGGTATGGCATTCCTTACACATACCAAGGGAACAAGAATGAGATAAGGGAGCTTGTGATTCTTATCCCAATTCTTCCACTTTCAAACTGACAGAAAATATAATTTGCACTGGGAAGTTCATTCAAATGTTTGCCAAATAAATGACCTTGGCAAATCTGCAAATTATGCTTTATCAGTTGTAGCAGTTTTAAAACATGGCCTACAGAGTCTTTGCTTGTCTACCTGTGGTTAGAAGAATAATGCCCCTTTCCCCCCACAAGGATGCCCATGTCCTCATCCTGGGAACCTATGAATAGGTTACTTTACAAAGCAATAGGGACTCTGCATATGTGATTAAGTTTAGGATATTGAAATGGGGCGATTATCTTTCATTAAACTTTCCTATCATATGATTTCTTATAAGATAAAGAGGGAGGCAGGAGAGTCAGAGAAGGAGATGTGATGACAGCAGTTTGGAGTTCTGTCATTACTGGAAAAGGCCATGAAACAAGGATTGCTGGAAGCCTCTAGAAGCTGGTAAGCTCAAGGAACTTATTCTCCCTGAGAGCCTCCAGAAGGAATGCAGCCCTTTCAGCACCTGGATTTTAGTTCAGTGAGACCCATTTGGACTTCTGGCCTTCAGAAATGTAAGATTAAATAAATTTGTTGTCTTGAACAACTAAGTTTTTCATAATCTGTTACTCAAGCAACTGGAAACAAAGACACTTCGCATCAAGAGATGTGATCTCTGTTCCCTTCCCTTGAGTCTGGGCAGGTTTGAGACGGCTATTAATTGTAGCAGGCTGAATTAGTAGTTGTTGTGTACAGTAGAAGTGATGCTGTACAAATTCTGTCATGTCATAAAAGACGTGCAACATGCAGTATCCATCTTGTTCGCTGTGAGTCAAAGGAGACCATTTGTGCCCCAGTTAAATAATCTATGTCTACATTAATTTGATAAACTCTGTTTATATGTGCATGCGTAGTGCTGGTGTGTTTTATTTTGGAGGTACATCTGTGCTGTGTTTACTTCAATATTGTTTTAAAGTTTTTAAGCAGAAGGTCAGCTTGTTTGGGTTCCCTAGTACAGTGGAGATAACATGGCACCAGCTAACATGAGGAAGTCACCCCAGGACCAGTGTTTCCCAATACCCAGCATAGCCCAAGAACACCTTACAAGTATGCTCATTCTTACCTGGACCAAAAGCATATCCTCCTGAAAAGATCACACAAGCCTGACCCCATTGGTAAAGGCATTCAATCTGGAGGTAAGGGGTCAGTACTAATATTCTCCTTCCAACCGGAGTCAGAGAAAACCAATGTAAGTGATTTCCTAGTAAATGGGCAGAAAAAGCAAACAGATCTCAGACTCCTCAAGGCCTGAGATTCCTTACCTCCCATAAGGCACAAAGGCTGGCAAAAGGATCTGACAAGAGACACCCAGCCACAACATGTAGTCCAGACCAGGAAGATGCTTTTTTTCCCTCTCAAGCGAGAGACTTTCTTACCCTCCAAGAAGCACCCAGTGGCCTGGACTGGAGAAAGAACCTCCACCCCCACCAGCTAGAGGGCCCAGTGGGAACAGCAGTGGTAGCAGTGAAACCAAGAAGACCAAAATAACACCACGGAGGTGCTGAAAGAATTAAACTCTCATTGAAACAAGGAACAATGGCCCAAGAAAGTAGAAAAGAAATCACGTGATATGCTAAAACTGGGTGACTGCAATTGAAAACACCCATCATTCCAAAATCAAGAAAGTCATAACTTTAGCAAGAAAGAACAGTATGACAAAAAATGAAATAAAAGTGGAAATTAACAATTGAAAGACAAGGGCAAAATCTCTAAAAATGGAACCAGATACTTTAAATAATCTGTGATTCAAATAGGAAGCCACAAAAGAAATTATACAGCACACAGAGAATTGAGTAAAAATGAAGATTATAATATATTAAAATATATGGAATACAGCTAGATATATTGCTATATATATCTATATATAGATCCATGCTCAGAGGGAAGCATACTGCCTTAAATGTTTACATTAGAAAGGGGAAAGGTCTCAGTTATGTATGTTCCTACCTCAATATACTGGAACAAGAAGTGCAACAAAACAAAGGAGACAGAAATAAAGAAAGAGTAAGGATTGTGATGTTCACGCCACCTCTAGATCAAGATGTGTTCCCCGAGTGCAATGAGTGTGCCACAATGATGGAGGAGGTTGTTGGTGTGGGAAGAGTGGGGTGGAGGGGTGGGGGGTATACGAAACCTCTTATATTATTTTTTTCTCTTTATTTATTTTTCTAATGTTACATTAAAAAATATGAGGTCCCCATATACCCCTCACTCCTTTCAGCCCACTTATCACCCCATAACCACAACCTTCTCCATCACCATGAGACATTCATTGCATTTGGTGAATACATCTCTGAGCACCGCTGCACCTCATGGTCAATGGTCCACACCATAGCCCATGCTCTCCCACAGTCCACCCAGCGGGCCATGGGAGGACATACAATGCCTGGTAACTGTCCCTGCAGCACCACCCAGGACAACTCCAAGTCCTGAAAATGCCCCCACAATCATATCTCCTCTTCCTTCTCCCTACCCTCATATTTTTTAATGTAACATTTTTTGTATGATGTATATATCTTCAAAAAAATATAATTTACAAAAATGATGGGGTGGAGGGGTGGGGAGTGGGGTATATGGGAACCTCTTATGCTTATGTTTTTTTATGTTTTTTTCTTTATTTTTAAAAAATGTTACATTAAAAAAAATATGAAGTCCCCATATACCCCCACCCCCCTCACCCTACCCCTTCCGCATCAACAACCTCTTTCATCACCGTGGGACATTCATTGCATTTGTGAATACATTTTGGAACACTGCTGCACCATATGGATAGTGGTTAGCATTGTAGTTTACACTTTCCCCCAGTCCACCCAGTGGGCCATGGCAGGACACACAGTGTCCAGCATCTCTCCCTGCAGTACCACCCAGGACAACTCCAAGTTCTGAAAATGCCCCCACATCATATCTCTTCTTTCCCTCTCCCAACCCTCAGCAGCCAAAGTGGCCACTTTCTCTACATCAATGCTACAATTTCTTCCATTACTAATCATAATAGTTCCATAGAAGAATATCAGTAAGTCCACTCTAATCCATACTCTATTCCTCCATCCTGTGGACCCTGGGATGGTTATGTCCACTCTACCTCTATATCAAGAGGGGGCTTAGATTCCACATGGATGATTGATGCAATTCTCCTCTTTGCAGTTGTAGGCACTCTTGGTTCCCTGGTGTGGTGGTTTTTTAATGTTTTTTAATGTAACATTCTTTGTGATCTATTAACTTTAATAAACAAATGTAAAAAAATAAAATAAAAGGGTATAGGGGAATTATACAAGGGTGAAGGTCATTGGGGCTCATCTTGGAATTGTGCCTACCAAAGTGAGATGCAAAAATTTAACAGGGAATTCAATATGAAATTATGAGATCTTAATAATAAAAATATAAAAATAAAATAAAATGGACAAATTAAATAGACATTTCTCCATAGAAGTTATACAAAATTACCAATAAACACATGAAAATGTGTAAAAATAGGAAGAGTAAAGATCAGAACATATATCAGAAATGAGAGGAAATCCATGAAACTAAAAACTTTTCTTCGAAAAAAATCAATAAAATTGATAGAAGAGCCAGCAAAAATAAAAAAAATAGCAATAACGATATAGGGGGCATCATTACACATACTAGTGCCAGAAGAACAAGGGAAAATTACAAATTTATGCTCATATATTTAATAGATTAGGGTATGATGAGTCAAATCCCTAAAAACTCCCAATTACCAGAATTAAACCAATATGAAGTAGAAAATCTAACAGTAATATAACTATTAAAGAAATTGAATTCACAATTTAAAACTCCTGGAATAGAAATCTCTATGCTCAGAGGGTGCCCCTGGCATATTCTACCAAACGTTAAAGAATTAAAACAAAATTTATACAATTTTTATAGAACATAGATGAAGAAATTCTACATACAGTAATCGTATGCTGAAAATTACTAAAATCTAAGTAACATAATTAAAGATGTCCTTAACAAGTGGAAATACCGTCTTCATAGATTACAGACTCATCATAGTAAAGATGTCAATTCTTCTGAATCTTCAGTTTAGCTGTAATATACTTCCTGTCAAAAATGCCAAAAACTGCTCTTGTAGACATAAACAAAAGCTTATTTTAAATGGATATGGAAATACAAGGTGGTAGAAGAATTAAAACTATTCTGATGAAGAAGAATAAAGTGGTAAGATTCACTACTGAATTTTAAGATTTTACCATAAGGACAGACAGACAGATCATTGGAACAGAATAGAGAACCCAGTAATAGACACACACAAATACACCAAACTGGTCTTTGATAAAAGTGTAAAAGCAATTCAATGGAGGAAGGTAGGCTTTTTCTAATAATGGTGCAAAAGCATTTGGACATCAATAGGTAATAAAAAAACACATAAATAAAAACAATATGTAAGCCTCACCCTTTATATAGTAATTAACTCACAATGGATCACAGAAATGATGTAAAACATAAAACTAACATTTTTAGACAAAAAACTTAATCTTCAAAATCTTGCACTAGGCAAGAAGAAGGAATGATAAGTTGGACTGCATCAAAATTTGACTTTTGTTCTGGGGAAAAAGATGAAAAGACATGCTAAAGAATGGGAGAAAGTCTGTGCAAACCATGTTTCCCACAGGCCTAGTAACTAGAATATATAAAGAATCCTCTTTCAAGAGTAAAATAATAAAAAATCCAACTAGAATATAGGCAAAAAAATATTTCCCTAAAGAGGGTATAAAGATGACTGTAAGCACACAAAAAGACATAGAACATCAGCTGCCATTTAAGCAAATCAAACCACAAGGAGATATAGTTAATCACCTCTAAAATGGCTAATGCAAAATAGTGACAACACCAAGTGCTGGTGATGATGTGGAGAAACTGGATCACATGTACACTGCTGCTTAGAATGTAATATTGTTGAGAAACTATGATATACTTTGGCAGTTCCTTATAAATTAAGCATGTGTCTACCTTATAAATCAGGCATTGTACTCTTGGGCATATGAAAATCTATGTCCATATAAAAGCCAATAAACCAATGTTTATAGCACTTTTATTTATAACAGACAAAAACTAGACACAGCAAAAATAACCATCAGTGGTGAATGGTTAAACATACTGTAGTATAATCCATACCATGGAATACTATTCAGCAATAAAAAGGAATGAGCTACTGATACATGCCACCGCATGGATTAAAATCCAGGGAATCGGCGGCAAACTTGGCCCAGTGGTTAGGGCGTCCGCCTACCACATGGGAGGTCCGCAGTTCAAACCCTGGGCCTCCTTGACCTGTGTGGAGCTGGCCCACGTGCAGTGCTGATGCACGCAAGGAGTGCCCTGCCACCCAGGGGTGTCCCCTGCATAGGGGAGCCTCACGCGCAAGGAGTGCGCCCGTAAGGAGAGCCGCCCAGCGCAAAAGAAAGTGCAGCCTGCCCAGGAACGGCGCCGCCCACACGGAGAGCTGACACAAGATGAGGCAAGGAAAAAAGAAACCCAGATTCCCATGCCGCTGACAACAACAGAAGCAGACAAAGAAGATGCAGCAAAATAGACACAGAACAGACAACGGGGTGGGGGCGGCGGGGAAGGGGAGAGAAATAAATAAATAAATAAATCTTTTTTAAAAATCCAGGGAATTATGCTGAGTGAAAAAAGCCAATCTGAAGAGTTATGTATTTTATTATTTCATTCATATAATATTTTTGACATAGCAAAATTTTAGATACAGGGAAGCAGCTGTGGCTCAATCAGTTGGGCTCCCATCTACCATATGGGGTTCACATCCTGGGGCCTCCTTGTGAAAGCAGGCTTGTCCACACGCTGTGGAGAGCCACCCAGCCCACAAGCACTGCGGAGAGCGGACTCAGCAAGGTGACGCAACAAAAAGTGAGGCAAGCAAAAAAAAAAACTCAGAAGAGTGCACAGCGAATGGACAGAGAGCAGACAGCAAGCAAAAAGCTGCAAGCGGGGGGGGGTGGGAATAAAAAAATTTTAGATACATAGAACAGATCAGAGGTTGGCATGAGTTAGTGAACAAAAGGGTAGAAGGTGGTGAGTGGATCGTCTATGCATGTGATTATAAAGAGCAACCATTCACATGACAGAACTATTCAGTACCTTCATTATGGTGATGGACATGACACACAACTGCACATGGGATACAACTGTACCAAAGTGAATACACTTATATACGTCCAAATGAAAGAGGATATCAGAAAATAAGTAGGTTTTTTATATCAATATCAGTATTTGGTTGTGATAAATACTAGTTTCACAAAATGTTGTCACTGAGAGAAACTGAGTAATGTGTACATCTGTTCTCCATGTGTTGTATTTTAAATCTGCATGTGAATCTACAAGTATCTCAATGAAAATTTTAATTAAAAAACTGCAGGAGAAAGTTTCTATCAAGGCACATGATAGAATATGCACAATTTCCTACAGAAGATGGTCCAAGATTATCCTTGAACTCTTGTGGACCTGGGTTCCATAGTTCTTTCTCTCACTCTAAACTGATCACTTCAGGTTTACAGTGAAATGATATTGCAGGGACAGATGCTGGACATTATATATGCTGCCATAACACACTGAACGGACTGGGGGAGAGTGTACACTACAATGTAAACTATTATCCATGTGGGGCAGCAGTGCTCCAGAATGTATTCACCAAATGCAATGAATGTGCCACAATGATGATAGAGGTTATTGATGTGGGAGGAGTGGGGTGACGGGGGGTGGGGGGTATATGGGAACCTCTTATATATGTATTTTAAAATTTTATTTCCCCTCCCACCTTGTGGCTTGCCTGCTGTCTGCCCTCCATGTCCATTCGCTGCGTGCTGTTCTGTGTTCTCACTTGTCTCCCTTCTTTTTGTTGCATCACCTTGCTGAGTCGGCTCTCCGCGGCATGCAGAAGAGCCTGCCTTCACAAGGAGGCCCCGGGACATGAACCGAGAGCCTCCCATATGGTAGATGGGAGCTCATCTGACTGAGCCACAGCCGCTTCCCCTCTTATATTTTTTGAAGGTAACATTTTAAAAAAAGTAAAGAGACTGTAGAACCAAAATAATAATAATAATAATAATAATACTCTTGAGGTTGTTTGAACATTGAATTGATCCACCAATTCCAGAATGTCTCAGGAAAAGCAAATGACTCACATGATATTCACTCAAAAATGTTTAAATGGGCACAATCTTGGATCCAATATATGGTTTGTACTCTCCCATAGCTTGGGGTGGATATGTAATGAAGGAGATAAGACATAAACCTAATGTGGATCAATAAAAAGGGTGTAGGGAATGGGATCTGGTCCTATGTTCTCCCTCTTCTGATACCTGGATTATCCTGTGATTGCCAAAAAGTGGACATGCTCGAGAGCTTGCAGGGAATATATTTTGGTCTTAATAAGCCTTTAGGAAGATTCATGCTTATCCTAGTTGAGTCCAGGTCCAGGAGAGCCAATCTGTAGGTCTCTGCCTTAGATAGCAAATGCACACTAATTCCTGTAGTAATTATACCTAATTTAATTTAGTACTTAAGCATGAGACACTGGACTAAGAAAGATTTCAAATACTCCTATAGCTCACTGGCTCACATCCAAGTAGAGAGGATAGTCAAGAATTATTTGATGTGAGGCAGAAAGTATGCATCACATAGGAATTTGATAAATATGCATTAGCTGCTCATTGCATGCTAGACACCACTCTGGAGTTGGATATAAAGCAGTGAATAAGACAACATCCCTATTCTCATGGTGCTTATATTTTATTGAAGTGTCAAACTATAAATGAATGAATGAGTGAACTAGTGAATGAATGAACAAAGTAATGTCAAGAAGTGGTAAATGTTTTGAAAAAGACAAATAGTGTAAGAGAACAGTAATTGGTTTAGGGGCAAATGGTGAGATCAGCTCAGTGATAGGTTGGCTCGAAGGGAAGGCAATGCAGAACTTTATGAAATAAAGGACAGAGAGAAAGACACAAGATAGGAGATAAAGATGGGACCAGGGGACTCACAGCTTTCTGGATCTGAGAGCCTTGACCCTAGTTTCCACATTGCATTTACTAGGAAACTACCAAGTAGCTGTTTGCTATCAGAACTGCAATGTAATTTACAATAAGGAATAACTGCAACATCTACAATAGAACAGGTGTAACATTTACAATAAAGAACAAGTCATACAAAGTTCAAATACAATCTAAACTCTTTTACCCACAAGAGCAGTGATTGGTTTAGGGGCAAAGCTATTATAGACAGAGGGGTTGTGGAGAGAAAGAGCCAAGCAGACTAGAAAGTATAAAGGGAATGGAACCATGTGAATATGTGGTGGAAATGTGTGCCAGGCAGAAGAATCTAGAGGGAGAAATGAATTTGGCAAGTACAGGCAACAGCAAGAAGGCCAGTATGGCTAAAGAGGACAGTGCAAGGGGTTTGGTGGCAAGAGATGAAGGGTGAAAAGGAAGGAGGTGTCAGGACCCTGTGAGCCTTGGGAAGGAGTCCAGATTTTACTCTGAATGAACTGAGAGTCACTGAAGGGTTCAAAGTAGGGAGATGTCATGATCTGATTATATCTTTAAAAGATATAGCTGGTGTGTGGAAAAAGGTGTGGGAGGGCGAGAGTGGAGGCAGGGAACAATAGCTAAAAGACATAGTTCATAGAGTGGCGTTATTCACAATTGCCAAAGGATGGAGGCAACCCAAGTGTCTATTGGCCAATGAATGGATGGGCAAGGTATGGAGTATACATGTGATGGAATGCTATGCTGCATAAGAAGACATAAAATTGGAACACACATCATAACATGGATGAACCTTGAAGACATTATTCTAAGTGAAATAAGTCACACACAGAAGGACAAATATTGCATGGTCTCACTAATATGAACTAAATACCAAGAATAAATGCATGGCGTTAAAACCTAGAGTATAGGTTATTAGGAGATGAAGAGGGCTGTGAAGGAGTACTGATGCTTAATGTATGCAGAAATTTTAATTAACTTGACTGTAAAAATGTGGAAATGAATAGAGTTGATGGTAACACACTATAGTGAGTGGCAGCTGGTTTATAAATGGTATTGTGGGGAAACGGACTTGGCTCAGTGGTTAGGGCGTCCGTCTACCACATGGGAGGTCCGCGGTTCAAATCCCGGGCCTCCTTGACCCTTGTGGAGCTGGCCCATGCTCAGTGCTGATGCGCGCAAGGAGTGCCGCGCCACACAAGGGTGTCCCCCGCGTAGGGGAGCCCCACACGCAAGGAGTGCGCCCCGTAAGGAGAGCCACCCAGCGTGAAAGAAAGTGTAGCCTGCCCAGGAATGGCGCCGCCCACACTTCCCGTGCCACTGACAACAACAGAAGCGGACAAAGAAACAAGACGCAGCAAATAGACACAGAGAACAGACAACTGGGGGGGGGGGGGAATTAAATAAATAAATAAATCTTTAAAAATAAATAAATAAAAATAAATGGTATTGTGACTGAAAAAGTAGCCTAGGGATGTAAATGTCATTTGAAAGAAAGCTAGAGAATAATCTAGGGACTGAATAACACAGTGAACCTAGAGGTAGATGAGAATTGTGTTAATAGTACAAATGCAAGAATGTCCTTCTGTGAGCTAGAGCAGATATATGTAACTACTGCAGGGTGATGGGAACATGGAGAAGCATGGGAAAAATACAATTAATGTATCCTATGGACTATTGTTAACCACAATACAGTAATATTCTTGCATCAATGCCAAAGATGTACTGTGTTAATAATATGGGGTATGGGAAGCAGATGTGGCTCAAGCGACTGAGCTCCCACCTACCACATGGGAGGTCCTGGGTTTGGTCCCCAGTGCCTCCTGGAGAAGATGAACAAGACAGCAATCTGGTATGACAAGCAGGCGTGGCAAGCTGATGCAACAAGATCATGCAACAAGGAGACACAAAGATGAAAGACAGTGAGATACACAATAAAGCAGGGACATGAGATGACTCAAGCAATTGAATGCCTCTCTCCCATATGGGAGATCCCAGGTTTGGTTCCCATGCCTCCTAAAGAGAAGACAAGCAGACACAGAAAGCACACAGCAAATGGACACTGAGAGCGGAAAGCGAGCACAAACATCAGTGGGGGGGGGGGGGAATAAATAAATAAAATAAATCTCAAACATAATAGGGGGTATGGAAAAATATTCCAAATGTACACTAATGGGCCACAGTTAATGGTAATAGTCTGATGATATTATCTCATAATCTGTAACAAATGTTCCACAACAGTGTGGTATGTTGGTGAAGGGGTGTTGTATGGGAATTCCACACATGTGCATGGGTCATAACTTCTGTAATAAAAATATATTTTTTAAAAATAAAAATATAGAACATTTCTTTCATGCCAGGAATATCTCTGGTGGACTTTCCCAGCACACCCACATCTAGGGAACCACTTATTTTATTTCTGTCCCTATAGTTTTGCACTTTCCAGAATTTCATATAAATGGAATCATAAATTAGGAAACTTTTTGAATCTGTCTTCTTTCACTTAGCATAAGGCTTTTAAGAGTTATTCTTGTTTTCTATGTATTAGTAATTCACTTCCATTTTTTATTAAATAGAATTCCATTGTGTGGGTGCACCATATTTTGTCCGTTCATTCAACAGTTGATGGATATTATAGTTGTTTCCAACTTTGGACTATTCTACATAACACTGCTATAAACAAAGGTGTACAGATTTTAAGGTGTGGACATATACTTTCATTTCTCTTGGATGATTACCTAGCATGATGAATTGGAGTTATGTACCCCAGAAAAACATGTTCTAAGTCTTAATCCATTCATGTGGGTGTGATCCCACTGTAGATAGGACCTTTTGATGAGATTACTGCAACTAAGGTGTGACCCAACTGAATCAAGATAGGTCTTAATCCTTTTATTGTAGGCCTTATAGAGAAGGTCACAGAGAGAGAGGCAAAGGGGAGAAGCCAGACAGCAGAAGCCACAGGAACCCAGAAGAGAAAGGGAAGATGTTGCAGTGTGACATTCCATGTGATGTAAAAGCCATGGAACCTCAAAGATTGCAGACCAGCTAGAAGATACCTACCCCAAGGTGGGAAGGGTAGGAAGCAAGCCTTCTGGCCTCCGAAACTTTGAGCCAATAAATTCTTGTTGTTAAGATTTTTAAAAAGACATAATTATAGGTAATGCTGTTTTACTCCAGGATGGTGTTTTAGTTTGCCAAAGGAGACGCCAATGCAAAGTACCAGAAATCTGTTTGTTTTTATAATGGGGATTTACTTGGGGTAAAAGCTTACAGTTCCAAGGCCATGAAATGCCCAAATCGAGGCATTAATAGAGATGATTTCTCATCAAAGTCAGCTTCTGTTGATCCTGTCATTGTTGACCCGTTGTGAAGCAAGATGGCCACCAATTTCTGAGGAGATCTCTTCCTTCCCCTCCAGAATCTACTGTCCCTTGGAGCTCAGCTGTGAGCAACCAGGCATAGGGCTTGTCTCTTTCTAGGCCTCAGCTCTTTGAGCCTCTCAGGAGCTTCTAATTTCCTGCAGTCCTCTCTCACACATGGCTGAATTGAACAGGGCAGCTCCCTTTTCCTGTGTCTGACTCAGTGACTCTTTCTTGTGTTTCCATTTATATCAGACCCAGCAAGGGGGAGGAGACTAAACCTGAATCACATCTCATTGATGTGGTCCAATAAAGAGCCCTAAATCAATCTTATCAAGTAATCTAATCAAAGGACCCTCAACTGAATTTAATGCAATAAAGGGTATCACATCTAGAGGAATAGATTAGTTTACAAACATAATATCCCCTTTTTGGGGATTCATAAAATAACTTCAAACTGCCACAAATGGTAACAATGGAAGAGGTGGAGTATGGTTGGATGTGGGATATATTTTGTAGGTAGAGCTAAGGAGACTGCTGGTGAAATATTCACAGGGTGTAAAAGAAAGATGAGCATAAAGGATGAATGTGAAGCTTTTGGCCTGAGAAAATTGGTGGATGGCCAGGCCTTTTCCTGAGCTAGGAAAGACATGAGAAGAAGGTTCCAGGATGGGGTAGGGGAATGGATCAATAATTCTATATGAAATAAGGAAGTGAGGCATGTGTCTTTGGGCAAAGCCATCCAGGTGTTCTGGATACAACTTTCTCCTCCCTATACCACCTAGCTGAAAACCAGCAAGCTATTGGAACAGCAGGACTCACACAAAGGGGTACATTCTCTATAAACTAAGGACACAGCAGATGACTCCACTTCTCTTCAAAGAGAAGGGGGTATTTTTACCCAGAGAGTTGACTGTCTCATAGACTTCCTGCATGACAGCATTGTAGAGGGCCTTCTGAGGAGGGGTCAATAACTTCCATTCTTCCCGGGTAAAATACACGGCCACATCTTCAAATGTCAACAACTTCTAAAGAAAAGAATGTGCTTTAGTTCAGGACTTCTGACTGCAAAACAGTCCTACAACCTATATGTTTTACATGAAAGGGCACACACTGAAGGAACTAATTGTCAAGGATTTCAAAGACAGAGACAGAGAGAAAACAGCAAGGAAGGAGCCGAATGGATGCATAAACAGCTTGGGAGACCCTCAGTTCCTACCATGAAAATCCTAGCTGTCTAGAGAAGACTACTTGGGGCTAATATGCTTGAGAGCACCTGCAGAACAAGGTGTGTCAGGTGCGGCAGGGAAAAGCACAGGGAAGGCCAAGAACAGGCAGGGAAAATGACGGGAAGGTTCTGAATGCTCACCTGGGATTCAGGCAAGATGGGCTCAGATGCCATCTTCCACTCTTTGGTGTTCAGAAAGGGCTAGAATCAGTTGAGCAGGTCCTGCTATGGATGGGAAAGAGCCTGAGGAAATTCCTCTCTTTTGTGTTCATAAACATCCTGAACTGATTTTTAAAATAGAGAACATCCCGCCTTTTTCAGTAAAGATGGTGCACCATTTTGCACATGTTTGTGGTGCCCAGAAGTGGCCATTTCATTGTAAATAAGAACCAACTATCTATTACCCCACAGAACTGGTACCCCATTGGCTCTTTCAGCAGATTTCCTGACAGAAAGGAATTAATGCAAATCCATTTATTTACCTATCATAACCATAAATGTTCTATGAGCTAGGGAATTGTTAAGAGATATTTGAAAATAAAGGACCTGAGGCCTGCACTGGAAAGTAGGAAGTGTAGAAGGATTATCCTATTATTATTTTGTTTCCAGGAACACGATTCTGATCCTATCCTATCACTAAGGGCATTTTTTATCTCATTGTTTCCTCTACCTTGTAAGGCTGAGGTGTCGGCAAACTTTCCAGTTAGGACTTCTCATCTTCTCCAATTTCCTAAAAAGAAGATTCCACAGTGTAAATACAGGGTTCTGCGGTTTGGGTATTTTGAGAGCCTCACCAATCTCCTCTTGTTGGACTACTGTGCCCCTACATGGGAGAAGTCATAATCCCTAACATGGCTGAAAACACAGAAAATGCGTGTGGCGTGTAAGCTGAACCAATCACTAGCATGTGACCCAGAAGTCAGTCATTCTTAGGAAACACCTCACCTTTTTCATGTACATGTACATGTTGCTGAGGATTTAGGCACAGCTGTTCTTGATGTACTCCCACAGGAATCCCAAAATTCTTCTTCCTTGCACACACCCATTGGTTGGGGTTCTGCTGGCTCCTTCTTAAACTCTGGGGCCTCTGCTGCTCTTTCCAAGAGTACTGCCTCTGTTCCCGGCTCATGGCCTGTAACCAACCCAGAAACAATTCTCATCGTCATTACCACAAAACTAAATTTGGTTTTGCAGTGGTGGTGGAGGGGGGAACAAGTTTAGGGTCCAGATTTCAGATGTGTGAGACAGTAGAAGAATTAGAAGACAAAAGACATACTGGGCCATTATTTTCTCACAAAGACCCATATAGACAATCTGAAAAAAAATAACATAAAATGAAACAAGCTGTGGCTACTGCCAGCCCTCCACCCAGCAGGCCTGTGCCTTTGCCCTCAGCGACAGCTCAGGCCATTAGCAGGCATAAAGCAATTATTTTCTCTATGACCAAGATGAACCCTGCCAGGAGCTCTGAAAGATACAGACTAACGATTGTTGAGTGATTGTGGTTTCTAATCTTGCCCTAACTGTTCTAAAGGAACAATGGAAGCGTGAATAAATATCCCTCTCATTCCACAAATAATCTACTCCCAAAAAGTATCTACCATTATTCTATATCATTGTCTATTGCAGGAATCTTTCTTCTCACCTCATTCTTTACTTGATCAAACTTTCTCTTAAAGTTTTCTACCAGGGCCACAGCTTCCTCAGTGCTCTGCAGGTGATTCGTCTGCACGTGGGTCCAGATCTCCTTGGGCAACATGGCCAGGAACAGCTCTAGCACCAGCATTTCCAAGATCTGCTCTTTTGAGTGGATCTCTGGCCTCAGCAACCTCCAGCATAATTCCTGCAGTTGGCTGACAGCCTCAAGGGGGGCAGATGCTTCATGGTAGTGCAAGCTCTGGAAGAGCTGCTGAGAGCTCTCAGGATCAAGACTGTCCAGCTGTGGGGTATTTTTCTTACTGAGTGGAACCCTGGTTCACAGATCCCTTAACCTCCCACAGAGCCCTGATCTGAATGCTCAAGTATGCAGCAAACTTAAGATCTTCCGTCATCATTCTCCTCTCAGGGCACTCCTAATCCTGTATAACAAGTCTCTTTTTGCCATCCTTCACCTCTGAGCTATTTCAGGTTTGGAACAAATGTGTAAGATGGCTTCTTCCAAATAGTACTGAGGAAAGAAAAAAAGGAAGAAATCCACATGACCTATATTGACTTAATTACCTCTTATCAAAGAAAAATTGACAACAAGGTCCTGTCCTGTCTCCCTTTGAAAATTAAACTGCCAGGGATTAGGATACTCATGATGATAGTTTCTCTCTTTAGGAGGTTGGATTTTGCATCCAAGTAAAATATGTTCCTAATATTGGGAATGGATGTGGCTTAAGCCATTGAGCATCCCTCTCCCACATGGGAGGAACTGGGTTCGTTCCCAGTGCCTCCTAAAGAAGATGAATAACAAGCAGACATTGAGCAAAAACAACGAGCAGACAACAAGCAAAAAAAAAGGGCAAACAATGAGAGCAGAAAACAAGCGGAAAAAAAAACAAAACAAGGAGGGAGCAGATTCGGCTTAAGCTGTTAAGCACCCACCTCTCACATGGGAGGTCCTGGGTTGGGTTCCTATAGAAAAAAACCAAACAGACAATGAGCAGACAAGCAAAAAAACCCAACAATGAGCAAGCAATGAGCAAAACAATGAGCAAACAGACGAGGGAGCCATCTCGGAGGGGAGGGGGGTTAAAAAAAAACCGTTCCTAATATTAATCCATTCCTGTGGGTATAATCTCTTTATAAATGGAATGTTTGAAAGATGTTATTTTTAGTTAAGGTGTGACCAACTGTATCACTTTAGACTTTAATCCAGATAACTGGACTCTTATAAAGAGAATGAAATTCATACACAGAAAGAGAAAACTATAGGAAGAGCAAGAAGATGGAAATCAACAGAACCAAGAAGAGAAAGGAGAACATATTGCCATGTGACAGAAAGACCAAGGATCCAAGGATCTCTAGCAGCCAGTCTCAGAATAACACAGTCTTCAGCTGATGACTCAATTTTGGACTTCCAGTCTCAAAATCGTGAGCCAATAAATTCCTGTTAATACGAACCACTGTATGGTATTTTGTTTTAGCTGCTGGGAAACTAAAACTCTCTCCTCTTTCTCTAACTCTGAGACACAGCACAGCTCACAGAAGGCAACTACCAATTTAAAACATTTTAACTAATTAATATATTTTCCTTTCATTTAATTGTTCAAGGAAATGTTGATGGGTGAGAAAACTGATAAAATGTATTTGAAATCATGGAACTATTTATTTTCTTGTCCCATTTTCACAGTATTACAGAAAGATTAGTACAAATTGGGACCTTTTATAATTTCTCTATATTTAACGCATCCTCCCTGCACATTTTCTTTAGTTGAAGGGAAACCAAATTCTATGCCCTATCATCCTCTTGTGAAGATGAAATCCCTTGCCTCATGGAACATTTGATATTTTTCTTTCCATTGAATTAATACTGGCAGGAAATGTGGAACAGTAAGAACTGAGTAGAAGGAAAGTAATTAGTGAAAATTCAACCTTATTCCTACCAGCAAGTGTCTCCCAACTAAGAAAGCAAATCATCATTTTTCTTCGGCAATATTTTGCAAGACTTTTTTTTTCTGTCTTAATTTTTTAAAATTTTAATTTTCTTGTCTTTATTTATTTTTTAATATTACATTCAAAAAATGAGGTCCCCATATACCCCCCACCCCCCTCACTCCACTCCTCCCCCCATAACAACCTCCTCCATCATGAGACATTCATATTTTGCAAGACTTTTAAAGGGCTCCATGTAGATGATTTATACCCATACTTTAAAATTTTTGTTTACTTTAATTGTACATAAATACAGCTGGCCTTTATTTACAAGTCGTCTACACTTCAGGTCATAAAATGAGAGAGAAAGAGAGTTGGAGATGATTAAGGTTCTTCATAGACAGGGAGGGTGTGGGTAAGGGAAGACCTTGTGCTGACTATATTTTCTCAGGGACATTAAACCTCTAAGCAAGGCTGAGCACAGGTTCCCCAGCCGATTTTCCCTGAGGTGAGCCAACTGAAAGGGCAACACAATTGTTTCCAGGATGCCATACTTAGTCAAAGAAACGGCTGTCTCCTTGATGTCCACACCAGTTCAGGAGGTACAAGGGCACCTTCCATGTTTGGGGGTGAGCCTGGGCTGATGTCTCAGCCCGAACTGATCTGTTATGTCATCATACCATAAGCCAGGGCGGAATCTTTCTCCAGGTGCAGGAGTCGATATTATCGACCACCCCCAGCCTCCGAGTCGCTCCACCTTCTGCATGGAGCAGAGGAGCCCCCACAAGCCCTCCGCAGGCAGGCGGCGTCCGAGTGCGCATGGGCAGCAAGCCCGGGCTCTGTTTCCTCATAGGATAGAAGGAGGTTAGAAGCGGAGGGAGGCACCGGGAGCTAGACCCAGGGCCGCCCGCTCACTGCGCGTGCGCGCTGTACCCCGCGCCTTGAGGTGGGCAGGCAGCTAGAGCCCGCGCTGTCACCCCGGGACTTGTGGCGTTCCTCCTCCTGGAAGCGGCACATTGGTCCAGGTCAGTCTCCTCGTTAGATCCGGCCCAAAACACTCTTACATTACTGAAACCTTTTCTGGTTCGCTGGAGATCTTTTCACGACTATGTTCGTGTTTTATTCTTCTTAACTAGGCAGCTTTTTAAAAAAATTTATTTTTTTTTTGAAGATAGATCACAAAAAATGTTACATAAAAAAAATAAGAGGTTCCCATATACCCCACACCCTCCTCTCCTCCCACATCATCAACCTCTTTCCTCATCGTGGCACATTCATTGCATTTGGTGAATACATTTTGGAGCAATGCTGCACTGCATGGATTATAGTTTACCTTGTAGTTTACACTCTCGCCCAGTCCATTCAGTGGGTTATGGCAGGATATATAATGTCCAGCATCTGTCCCTGCAATATCATTTAGGACAACCCCAAGTCCTGAAAATGCCTCCTCATCACACCCCTTCTTCCCTCTTCCTGCCCTCAGCAATTACTGTGGCCACTTTCTCCACATCAATGATACAGTTTCTTCCATTACTAATCACAATAGTTCTATAGTAGAATACCAGTAAGTCCACTCTAATCCATATTTTATTCCTCCATCCTGTGGACCCTGGGATGGTGATATCCACTCTACCTCTAAATCAAGAGGGGGCTTAGATTCCACATGGATGCTGGATGCAATTCTCCTGCTTTGAGTTGCAGACTCTCTCAGTTCCCTGGTGTGGTGGTTGACCATCTTCCCCTCCCTGTTAGCTGACCTGGGTAAGACCAACGAACCAGAGAATAGGAGTTGCAACTCTGCTGAGGCTCAGGGAACTAGGCAGCTTTTAATCTTGTGAGGTAGCCAATATTCACACAATTTCCTTCAGAGAGTGGCCCACCAAAATCCTACATTCTACCAGTGGATATTTCTGTGACCCTCCATGTTGGGGCGAGGGAGCTGTCATTAATGTCGTGAATGTGAGGAAAGCTTCAGAATTAGGTCTGGCATTATTAAGCACCAGGGAATGCATCATGAAGAGAAACCCTGTACTTGTCAAAGTTTTAGGAGGTTTAGTCGGAGTTTATATCTTCATAAGCAGTTAATGACACATCAAGAAATAAAACCATATAGATCTTCCTGGTGTTGGAAAAGCTTTGACCATACCACAAACCACTATACACATCAAAGAACTCACACAAGAAAGAATCCCTTTAAATGTCAGGTTGTATGGAAAAAGTTTCCGTCAGAATGTCCACCTTGTTAAACACTGGAGATCACATTCATGTGAGCAGACTTATACCTATAAAATATGTAGGAGAAAACTTAACAGGCATTCCAGACTCCTAATTCTCCAGAAGCTCCACAGGAGGTGGAAAATTTATCTAGTTACCCCAGTCTAAATAAAGTCACCAAGTGGAACTTGACCCTAAAGATGATGAATGAATAACAAAATCATCAAGTACCAAAGATAGGGATCTGTTAATACCAGAATCCTTGAAAAATGCAAAGACCATGCTTGAGAAAAAAGAAATACGGTGTCTTTTTTTTTTTTTTTTTTTTGAGGTACTGGGGACTGAACCCAGGACCACATCATACATGCAAAGCAGGGGCTCACCTACTGAGCTACACCCGCACCTACATTGTTTTTTGTTCAGCATTATATCTCTAGCACTAAGCACAAAACTGACAGTGAGTTCTTTATAAATAAAAGGATGGCAGTATATCTACTGGAAAATTGGAATGATAACTGATTTTACTAACCATCTTGCTTTTCTTGAGCTTCCATTTTATCCAGGAGGTTACAAAGAAGAAATAGAGTTTAACTAAAGCAGGGTGACATACCAACGATTCTTTGTGGGGCTGATAAACATCCCTGCCCATGCACAGAAGGAAGAACTAATGAAGAGATCAGGCTGATCTTCACCAGATGACACACAATCTTACACCAACATCTTTTTTTTTTTTTTTTTGCAGTATCACCCATATTCATATTTTATTAATACATGAGGTTTTACTGTTATATAGCCTGTATTACATTTTTAGCTTTCCTTATAATAATATAAATGTCTTTAGGCTTTCCCTTTCAAGCACTGCCATAATTATATAATAAATTTGCTATTTACAAACAGCATTATGGGCGATCACCATTTTCACTCATTTCCAAAGGGTGACAAATGATCATTTTTATCAATTCTGCACAGATTGTTCATAAGCTTTCCATTTTCTAACACCATTCTGTTTTCTGGTGACCTATATTCTAAGTATTAATTCCATGAGCGTATATATTTACTTCATAACAGTGCAATCATACAGTACTTTTCCTTTTATGTCTGGGTTGCTTCACTAACTCAGTGTTCTCCAGGTTCATCCACATTGTCCTATGCTATAGGACTTCATTTCTTCTTTTTTTTTTTGAGAAGCTAATTGATTTTATTTTATTTTTTCTTCTTTATTTTCTTTTAAATGTTACATTCAAAAAAGATAAGAGGTCCCCATATACCCCTCACCCCCCTCACCCCGCTCTTCCCACATCAACAACCTCTTCCATCATCAAGGCACATTCCCTGCATTTGGTGAATACATTTTGGAGCACTGCTGCACCACTTGGATAGTGGTTTACATTAAAGTTTACACTCTCCCCCAGTCCACCCAGAGGGCCATGGCAGGGCATACAGTGTCCAGCATCTGTCCCTGCAGCACCACCCAGGATAACTCCAAGTCCTGAAAATGCCCCCACATCATATCTCTTCTTCCCTCTCCCTACCCTCAGCAGCTACCATGGCCACTTTCTCCACATCAGTGCTACAATTTCTTCCATTACTAATCACAATAGTTCCATAGTAGAATATCAGTAAGTCCACTCTAATCCATACTCTATTCCTCCAGCCTGTGGACCCTTGATTGCTAATTAACAAACAGGGCCTCGGGGACACCCTGCCCAGACAGTGGAAAGCCCCGTAGTCCACGTAGTTCACATCCTCCTGGTGGCACACAAAGCTCATGTACTGACCATGATCCATGTCCCCTTTATCCCTCCCCATTCCCCCGCAGCTCCCCTTTGTTTCAAGCAGCCGTATAAGCTCCTCCCTCAGCTCACCCCTTTGAGGAGAAACCTCATTTAGTGCAGCTCCTGCATTAATGCAGCTTTAGCTCAATAAACTTGCCACGCACCCCCCTCCCCTTTAAGTCTTTTTTTTTGGCACAACACTAACAAAGATCAGAAACTGCTCTGGCCATCTGAAAATTAGCTCTAGTTCCTCTGAGCCTCCACCAAGTTCAGTGAGCTTCATTTCCAGCCGGTCAGTTAATCAGCAAATGCTCAAAGCCCCGGGGTCCTGGTGTCATTCTCTAGTAGAAGGGATGGAAAAGTATTCACTTCCTTTGCAGAGAACACAGAAAGAATGACTAATTGAAGACAGTTGTTCTGGCTGTATTCTAACTGTGTGATCTTCCAAGCCCAGGACTCGGGGCAATTTACTCTGGAACAGGAAGAGGGGATTCATTGTTGTCCTGGGAGAAAGGAGTCGCCTCTCCATCCAGCGCAGTACTGCAGGGTCTGCTCTTCAGGAATTCCAAGCAGCAGTGGCCTGACGGTTAAGAGAGAATGCCTGGGGACCTTGCAGGTACGTGGCATCTCTCCTCTCCCAATTCTCTCAAAACTGAGATTTACAGAATGTCAAAAAGTTTTGCTCTGGAAGGGAGTTAGAAATCTTGCTGGTTCGGTGAATTCCAGACATACACAGGCAATCCTTTTTCGACAGCTGTTAAGATGCACGTCATGAAAAAGAAGTATCCTTTTTCAAGTCAATTTAGGATCGAGGAGTTTGACAACATCATCGTTCCTTTGGGAGTGCATCTGGGTGTAAATGTACACTGAGAAACGATGGTATTCAAGGGAGAAGGATGCAAATATGCAGTTTTCCAGTGTTATTTAACAGTGTAAGAATTTGTGGAGTGCACTGTGTGTTCATGGCACCCTAACAGCATTGTTGTGGGCCACCAGTTCGGGAAGCGTTGATCCAGTTAAACTTTCACCATTACAGTTACTCAAAGTCCAAAATGGTAAAACAAGTTGTTAGAACAAAAACCAGATCCCAAGTCACCTGACTCAGAATTAAATGTCCTTTCTTCTATCCTATACGGCCTCGTGGGTGGCAGAGGAACAGTACCATTCCACAGATTAGGCTAAGCTGAAGCTGCTGACGCCCTGCCAGGCCTTGGTGTTAGCGCCAAACCAGGACCTGCGCATCCGCTTCCTCAGAGATAACATGGAGAATTCTCTCCCCATGGGCTCAGGCGGAGGCCATTCGCTCCTCCAAGTTCAAATCACCTAGTATTGTTTGGCATCTTCTCATGTTTAGTACAGGGGTTCTTCACCTATTTTTTTCCAGACCCCTTTGCCAGTCAGGTGAAAACCACAGACCCCTTCCTAAGTCCACACTATACCGTGTATCATTTAATAAATATATCACACCCACACCAAATGTCCTGACAAGAATAATGTTTTTTTTTTTTCCTTTTAATTGCAATTCAAGCTCCTGGACCCCCTGAAATCTTTCCACTGGACTCCTAGTTAAGAACCCCTGCACTGCAATCAGCTCACGGTAGGTTGGCTGGAAGGGAAGGCAATGCAGAACTTTACAAAATAAAGGTCAGAGAGAAAGACACAAGAGAGGAGATAAAGATGGGACCAGGGGACTCACAGCTTCTGGAACTGAGAGCACCTCGACCCTAGTTTCCACCTCGTATTTATTGGAAACTACTGAGCAGCTGTTTGCTATTAGAACTGCAGCATCATTTACAATAATAGGGAATGACTGTAACATCTACAATAGAACTGGTGTAACATTTACAATAAGGAACAGGTAAGCCAGGTTCCCACAACACCCCTGGTTTAGTAGGTTATCCAAGCGTTTTAGCAGAAGCAGTCTCCGTAATTTCCAGCAGCTTCCCCAGGTGGAGAAGATGGGAGGCCATCAGTTCTGCCTGGGCCTCTGACTAGGCCAGCATTGCCTACACAATCTGTGTTTTTTTTTTAAGATTTATTTATTTATTTATTTTTCTCCCCCCCCCCCCCCCCCCCCCGGTTGTCTGTTCTCTGTGGCTGTTTGCTGTGTCTTGTTTCTTTGTCCGCTTCTGTTGTTGTCAGTGGCACGGGAATCTGTGTCTCTTTTTGTTGCGTCATCCTGTTGTGTCAGCTCTCCATGTGTGCGGCACCATTCCTGGGCAGGCTGCACTTTCTTTGCACTGGGTGGCTCTCCTTACGGGTGCACTCCTTGCACGTGGGGCTCCCCTACGCGGAGGACACCCCTGCGTGGCAGGGCACTCCTTGCGCACATCAGCACTGCTCATGGGCCAGCTCCACACGGGTCAGGGAGGCCCAGGGTTTGAATCGCGGACCTCCCATGTGGTAGACGGACTCCCTAACCACTGGGCCAAGTCCGCCGCCTCACTGAGGTTTTGATCTGCATTTTCCTAATAACTAGTGATTTTGAGCATCTTAAGTGCTTTTTGGCCATTTGTATTTCCTCTTCCCCCTTACCTAATCCTTCCCTCCCCCAGGAACCTCTAACCTACTTTCTACCTCTGTGATTTGGCTACTTCTAGATCTCTCTTATAAGTGTTGTAATACTATTTTTGTCCTTATGTGCCTTGTTTATTTCACTGAATATAATGTTTTCAACATTCTTCCATGTTGGAGTATGACTCATAACTTCATGTTTTCTTAAGGCCAATTAATATTCCAATTAATATTCCACTGTGTATATATAACATATTTTATTTACCCATTCATTTGTTGATGGACATTTGGGTTGTTTCCACCTTTAGGCTATTGTAACTAGTGCTACGTTAGCATTGGTCTACAAGTATCTGTTTGCGACACTGCTTTTACTCTCTTTGGGTATATACCTAGAAGTGGGATTGCAGTATTAAATGGTGATTCCATAGTTAATTTTCAATAGTCACTTGTTTGGAATACATGTGTTCAGCTATTGATTCCACCAAAAGTTCTCTCTAAACCTGTTTCCAAGTCAATAAAAGAGGGATCATAATTTCTACCTCTCAGGGTTGCTGTGGTGATTAAATGATAGATACACTTTTAAGTATGGTTTAAAAAGTGATTGGACACAATCGTGTTCCATAAACATTTGTAACATCTTCCTTTTTCTTGAAGTTCGTTACTTAAAATGAAATTAAACCATTTGAATAGCTTTCAAACATCCTTAGTTAATGGATTTCCCATCATTCCAGTTGATATTTAAGCCAGCTAATAAGTCAACGAAGTAGCATTCTGGCATGACATTCCTTTGTAGAGACACATCTCTTTATTCTGTATTCAACAATAAGCTAATGTCCACATTTGTCTTCATGAACTGCTAATGAGCAAGAGATCAAAATATGCTAGGTGCCACCAACTTGAGATGCCTGAGGAGGAGGCAAGGCTAGGGCTGGGAGTGGAATTTTTCTGCTCGGTACTAACAATAACTAATGTTAGTCCCCAAGCTAATGAATATAAAGTAAAAGCGTAAAGTGAGTTGTAGAATGGGTGTGAGAATGGAAGAGCAAAGAGAAGAGGAGGGAAGTGATCTGGGAGGAAAGGATCCCACGATATTCCCAAAAGCTGGGAGCCTATGACCCCAAAACCACACCTGCCAGAACTGAGATTATTCCCTTGGAAATAGAAAGAGGGAAATCAATTTCTTGTAAGGGGTGCCCCTCTCTTCTTTGTGTCGATCTATATTTCGCAGCACCCTGGAGAGCTGCTATCACAACACCACTGAAAGGACACTTACTTGTTTAACTTTCTGGAAGAAGGGATTGCCTCAAAATTAAAGGAAGAGTTCATCAACAGAGCCAGCAGGTACTGCCAACTCACAAGATGAAGCAAATTCCCAGGAAACAGATCCGATCAAAGGGTACTCCTCATTCAAAGGTTACTAATCCGGGGGCCGGGGCCGGGCATGCCCAGCCGGCCAGACAAAAGGGGGCCGCGGCAGTCCCGACCCCAGCGACGAGACCACTCACGTACATGCCCCATGCGCCGGTGCCTGCCGCCGCCCGTACTGCGTGGCCCTGCGAGGCGGTGAACACGGCTTTCTACAAGGCCTACTCCATCAAGGACAAGCTGCAGTCCATCGAGCGCGTGACGGGCAGCGAGCGGAAGGCCAGCGTGTACCGCGACTTCGGCGTGCCCGGCGGCCCGCTGCACGGCAGGTTCAAGGACAAGCCTGAACTGCGCTGGTTCCTGGACCAGCGGAGCGGCAAGGTGGGCACGTGGCACAAGAAGACGTGGCTGGCCAATGAGGAGGAGATTGACCGCGCCCTCTACACCTGGTTCCTGGCTCTGCGCCAGCCTGGCATCCCACTCTCCGGGCCTCTAGTCTAGATGCAGACCGAGGCCTGCGCGCCAGATCTACCGGCCCGAGTGCACCCTCAAGGCCAGCCACGGCTGGTTCTGGAGCCGGCAGAAGGGCCATGGCATCTCCAGCCATGGCATCTACAGTGAGGCTGAGCTCCAGGCTGTGCGGCTTGTTCTTCCAGCAGGTTGTTCCAGGCGTCAAGCACTACCTGGGCAGCAGCTACCTGTAGCAGCAGGCTATTGGTGGCCCACCCACCCTGCCCAACCCTGGCCACCGGGACACCGACCCTGGAGAACAGCAAGGGGCGCCCAGCCCGAGCCGGCCTCCCGTGGAGCTGCAGACCCCCGATGGTGCAGCGCCCGTGGTGTTCCTGTCTGCCGCGAGCGCACCCCCGCGCCCCTGGAGCGAGGCTTGGTGGTGGCCTTCAAGCAGCCGTACAAGCAGGAGGCGCTGCGCCTGGCTGTGTCCTGCACCGGCGGCTCCTGGCCGTACTTCACGAGCAGCTTCCTGCTCAAAGACATGCTGTTCCTGGCAGGTGTCTCCTGGACCTGGTGCAGGTGGCCTGTGTGCTGCCTTTGAGCCTCCAGCCTACGGGGACGGTGTGGGGCAGCTGGCCAGCCAGGCCGAGGAAGCGGCCGAGCACGGAAGAGGACCCGACGACCTCACACACCTGGCCGTGCTGGCCTACAAGCGCCTGGCACCCAAGGAGGTAGTTGAGTGACTGCACCTGGATGAGGACGGTGTGTGTGTGGGGGGGGGGGGGGGGAGAGGGGCTGCCAGACGGCTGCAGGGAGGAGGCGGGCAGAGCCTGAAGCTGGGGCTCGCTGATGGATACAGCCCAGTGGCTGGGGGACACTGCGTCCTCTCTGGTAGCCCCGGGTGACAGGATGTGACTAGGCCGGGCTGCACCTGCATCTGCACCTCAGACCCTAGTGGCCTTTCTCCTGCTGCACTTGGAGGGAGGAGACAAGCACGGTTTCCATACCTCCCCTCCTTTCCCCACCCTGGGGTGCCTCCTGCATAGGTACATGAGGTACAGGGACTCCAGCCCAGCTGGGCTTGGAGGGGCTTCATGGGTAAGGGGTTACCCGGCCTCACTGGCACCCCAGGCTTCAGGCAGAGCTGGAAGAGAGGCCCAGGGCTCACACCCCCCCCCCCACCCACACCTTGGCGAGCCCAGGAGGGGCTGGGGTCAGCCGGCTCAGCCAGGTGCCTGCCCACCGGCAGGAGCCACAACACTTACCAGGGGGCATTTGGCAGATGGTGGGCGACATCTGCAAGGGTTCAGCCTTCCTCTTCCCCACATTGTGGGCCCGTCTGCACCTCCCCTACGGTCATGGTCATCTGCCACATGCACTGGTGAAAGGCCTGGCACTCCCCACCCATCTGCTCCAAGCTGGCGCTGGTGCCCGGTGGCCGGCAGTGCCATCATCTTGATGTTGTTTTTTGTTTTAACACATTTAACGCATTAAGTCCTTTGTGAAGATCTTCCTCAGAGGGCCGTGCGAAATGGGACCAGAGGTGGCCCGCGGGGGTGGCTTCAAGCAGGCGGATGGCTTCTGGGTGCTCCTGGGGTCCTTCCTGCACGCCACAGCTGCAGAGGGCGGTCCCATGTGGATTTGTTTTCCCCTAAGAAAATTTCCTTCTGAACAGCTCTCTTGTTCCCAGGGGGTTGACGAGGGTCCTGTTGACAGACCTGTCAGGACATGCTCCCCAAAAGTGCCCCCTTTGGCCAGAGCCTGCCTTGTCCAGCCCCAGGCTCAGGAGCAGGCCCCAGCACTGACAGCCTCCTAGGGATCCGCAGTCCCTTTGCCACCCAGCACAATCCTCCTGCCATGTTCCCCTCTTGGCCCTCTGCCTGCCCCCACTGTCCTCCCCCCATGTCCTCCCAGCACTCCCCCACCCCCACTTGACCCCTCCCAGGGCACCTCTCCCCCCCACATACCCTGTAGTGCTGCAGCTGGTGCAGAGGGACCTGCAAACTGATGGTGTTTTCATGGGAAGGTGGCTGGACGTTGACAGTGAGGGAACTGGAGGGCCTTCTCTCCAGGAGACTGCAGGTTGTGGGGGATGGCGCAGCTTGGGGTGGAATGTGATGCACATGTTTTGTTTGGTTTCCAAAATGTTTTTCAAAAACCTGAATCAATTGCCAACATAAAAGAGATAAGTAGGAAAGTTCACTGAATCTGGATCCTGGCTCTTCTAAGGCCCGCCCTGTATATGCACACCAGTGTTCATAGCGGCATTATTCACTATCGCCAAAAGTTGGAAGCAACTCAAGTGTCCACCAACAGATAAATAGATAAGCCAAATGTGGTATATACATACAATGGAATTTTACTCAACCGTAAGAAGGAGTGAAGTATTAACACACAGGATAACATGGATGAATCGTGAAGACCTTATGTTGAGTGAAACAAGCCATGCACTGAAGGACAAATATTGCATGACCTCACTGATATGACCTAAGCATATTAAGCAGACTCACAGAGCTAGAGTCTGGAAGACAGGTTATCAGGAGACAGAAAGGGAGTAGGGAGTGATGAACCGATGCTCAATCTGGGCAGAATCTATGATAAGGTGGAAGGGAGAGGTATGGCAGTGGATGGGGGTGATGGTGGTACAGGCATGCGAGTAGGGTCGGTGGCGCTGGAATGTGAAAGTGAACAGGGTTGGGGTGGGGTGTATTAGTCAGCCAAAGAGGTGCTGATGCAAAGTACCAGAAATTGATTGGCTTTTATAAAGAGTATTTATTTGGGGTAAAAGCTTACAGTTACAAGGCCCTAACGAGTCCAACTCAAGGCTACTTCCTTACCAGAATCTGTTGCCATGTGTTGAAGCAAGATGGCAGGTGACGTCTGTGAGGGTTCAGCCTTCCTTATTCCTCTTAAAGCTCCATGGCCCAGCTTCTTCTGAGCTCAGCTGTAGGTTGGCATAGGGCTCGCTCATCTCTCCTCCCAGGGCTTGTTTCTTTCTGGGCTCAGCTTCTCTGTTCTCTTCACAAGGTTAGCTGTAAACTATCAGGCAAATTGTTCATCTCTTTTCCTGGGGCCTCTGCTGTGTCTATGGAGCTGTCTGTTCATCAGTGTTCTTCTGTGTTTATACTTCTGTGTTCTTAATTGTGTGTCCATTTATATAGCCCACCAAAGGGGCAGGGACTCAACCCTGCAAGCCCTAGTGATGTGGTCAAATTACAGCCGTAATCTTGATTTAATCAATCAAATGTAAAGCCTTTGAATTTAAGTCAGTCAAAGGGTATCATGTCCAGAGGAACAGACCAGCTTACAAACCTAATCATATCTCTTTCTGGAATTCATAAATAATATCAAACTTCCACAGGGTGGTTGGAGTATCCATGAAACTAGGGGGAAGGAACAGGTGAACTCTGGGGAGGTGGATGTCTGTGGTTAAAAATACAATTATGGGAGTGTTCTTTTGGCACATATGGGAGGGGAATGTCACTGGAGCGTGGTGTCTATGGTGGGGAGATGTGTGGGAAAGAGTGCACCTGGGGCATTCTTCTATGGAATATGAATGTGTTCATGTGGTCACAGGGTGTTACCACAGTGGTTAGAGACTCACACAATAAACAACAAAATATTAAACTGCCATCCTGCTACAGTCCCAAATAGAAGGGTGAGGATCCTTTAAGTACAAAGTCAGTGCCTAATCAAAGAAAATAGACCAATATGTCAAGCCCTCAATATTAATACCTGTAGCTATGAACCTTATTCTTGTAAAACTGAAACTTAGCCTAATAAAAACTATTGTCTGAGAGTTACCTCCTGAAAACCTCCTTGATACTCAAATGTGGCCTTTTTCTAAGCCAAACTCAGCAAATAAGCATTCTCCCTTTCCCCCAGCATGGGACATGATTTCCAGGGATGAGCCTCCCTGGCACCAAAGGATTATTACCAGGCACCAATCAGTGATGCATTTGGAAAAAGACCTTCACCAAAAGGAAGAAAGATCAAATACAAAGGAGTTTTTACAGGGGAGCAGGTATAGCTCAAGTGGTTGAGTGCCTGCTTCCCACGTACAAGGTCCCAGGTTCAATCCCTGTACCTCCTAAAAAGCAAACAAATGAAAAACCCAACTCTCACTGGGGAGCAGATGTAGCTCAGTGGTTGAGCGCCTGCTTCCCATGTACAAGGTTCTGGGTTCAATCCCTGGTACCGCCTTTAAAAAATGTTTCTACAGCTAATAGATTTCAAAATGAGTCAGAGGTCATTCCAGAGGTTACACTTAGGCATGTCTCAAGCAGATCTCACTAACAGCCACTGTGAACAAAGCCTCAAATAGGAGTGCTCCTGAGGGCTCTAGAGCCATCCAGACACTATAGACAAGGCACACAGTTCCTTGAAATCAGTGCCCTATTGGTGAGCCTTACCTTAAAATATATGACCATTTATTTCCCCAGTGAAACAGAGTTATACTCATTTATAATTTCCCTACATATGATTCTTCTACCACTTTTATTTGAGCCCATAATTAGCACTATACCCATTAAATATATGTTCCAAAGACTTAAATCTTCAGTCTGTTCATATCCCGGTTGAATCCTGAATCTTAGAAGAGTTGTGGCCTACTCCCCAAATCACCAGACTCACAGAGGACAACTAACAAAATGAAGGTGGACAACCCCCATGCCAAAAACCAGAGTATCTACAACTGCAAGCAAAACAGTACCTTCCATCTGCCCCTTAAGATCAAGCCCCCTTCAGTCTTAGGAAGAGTGGGCATCACCATCCCCAAATCCTCAAGGTTGAGAAATAAAACAAACATAAGGGGGGGATGCAACCATGGACAAAGTAAACTTATTAATATTGTAGTAATGGAAGAACAGGTAACATTGATATAAAGATAGTGGTTACCAGAGGTCCTGAGGTGGGGAGGCAAGAATCGTTGGAACCCAGGACATTTTTAGTGCAATGGAATGACGTGTAAACTACAATGTAAACTAAAGACCTTGGTTAGCAGCAATGCATCAATGTTTATTCATCAACTGCAACAAACAGACTACACAATTGTAAGATGTTATTAATGGGAAGATGGGGGAGAGGGAGGGAAAGGTGGGGTATATGGGAATCCCTTATACTTTCCACAGAACTTTTCTGTAATCTAAAACCTCTTTAAAAACAAAGTTTGTTATATTACATTTTTAAAAACCCTGGATCAGTTGCCAACATAAAAGAGTAAAGAAGGAAAGTTCACTGAGCCTGGTTCCTGGCTCCACTAGGCCCCGCCCTGACACCTGGGCAGCCCTGCATAGAGCGGGGCGGCCCACGTGTCTGCCCGCGGGCTTCTCTTTGCAACCCCGGTTTGTAGTAACGACGGTGAGGTGAGTGGTGGTGTTGGGGAGGCCTGCGAATGGGGGCCGAGCTTCTGGGGTTCCTTCGCAACCCAGGCTGCCAGGCTGGGTTTCTTGCCGGCCACGTCTCCAGGGTCCTTGCAACGGTGTGCACATGCCTCTGCCATCTGGGGTGGTGGGGCGCAGGAAGACAGAGTTGCCACTTGCTGTCTGCCCAGGCACCCCGGGTGAGGCCGAGCCCCTCAGGAAGTGGTGGTGAGCAGGGAGGGGAGCACATTGAGAATAGGAAACGGAGCAAATGTGCAGGTTTCTGAATAAAGACCCACCACCTGGAAAAGGCTGGGAGGTGAGGAGACTTGCAACAGGGGGAAAAAAAGAAGTTAGTTAGCTTGAAAGCTTATTTCACATGACCTCTTCTACCCTGTCAACATTCCCAAGAGGGGCGAAGAGCAGTGATCATTCGTCCCGTTTGAGAGATCAGCTATTTAAAGCAAATGGCAGGAAGTGATTGTCTTTAGATGTGTCAGGGCAGAAAATAGAAAGTCGGGGGTTCCTATTTCCTAGATCAGATACCCCACTGCCTTTTCAATGGTAGGGGCCCAAAAGTAAATCAGATTCTCACCCATGTTATTGTGGAACAGGATTTAGGGGCCAGGACTCCTGGCTGGATCACCAGTAGCCATTCTACTCTTTCTGTTCTATGAAACATTCTTCCAATGGTACCATTCTTCATTAATTCTGACTACTCAGGCCAGCTGTCACCACATCAGAATGAGCAAAATGAGAGACAGAAGGACAGAAGGGGAGAGACATCGTTCCACCTCAACCTGTCCAGCAGCTCCACAGCACATGCCTTAGGTGTATCAACTCCATTGGCTTTCTGAAGACACAGCAGGAAGACAGTATACAAGAGTCTCCTTGACTGGAGAAAGGGGCAGATTATCCATCTGAGGAACAGAGCTTGAGCCACAGATTCCATTGCCTGAGAAGCAACAGAGTAAGCAAAACCAGATAAGAGGCAGGTCTGAGGGGAGTGGGTTCATATGCAGTTTCTCTGCTCTCACCCTCAGGAAGAGAAGGACTTTGGGGAGAAGGTGGTCTGTGCAAATAGAGGACAAGAAAGATCCTGGAAGAGTGGAGAATATCAGCCCAGTCTGTTCCTATCTGCATTCCTAAGGTGGGATGTTGGAAGTCAAGGTGACTGGGAGCAGGATGCTGCTGTTTGTCGTGGTTAAGACATTGCATAGGAAAGTGGGTCCAAGCCAGCTCATGCAGGGCCCAGGTCACTGCCTTCTCCCTCCCAGCAACCAATGACATGGCTGCTACCCTCCCTGACCCTCCTGCACCCAGAGATTGCCTCCTCATCCATCACTGCCTTGTTTCCTCTGCCACAGGCCCAGTATGCTCCTGCATCTTTTCCAGTTCTCTTACGACAGAGAGGGACAGGACATGGTCAGTGTTTCTATATCCACTCTTCCCAGTATAATGGATACAATAACTGGGTATACACAGGCAGGTTAGGAGAGAATAAGGAACAAAACCAAATAGTGGTCTAATCCTTTAAGATAGGTTTAAGTTCTCTCCCTGCCTCCTTCCCTCTCCTTACTCCTTTGAAAACACGAAATGACAGGTAGAGTGAGAACGGTGATGCCCCGTTTGGGGAGGAAGCTATTACTACTTTAAATGAGGGGGCTCCTGATAGAAGTTCTGAAACTTCTCAGCTCTGCTCAGCTGCTGCAGGCAGTCCCTCCCAGACTCTCCTCCCATTTCCATTCTTGTCATCTTTGCCTCACTCTTCAACTCCATGCTGGTTTCTCCTTACTACCACTGTGGGCTCAGGCAAAGGATGGAACAATTAGAAGACGGGATCAGGAACCAGGGAAACTTCCCCAAGAATCAGCAATCACCAGCCCAAGTGTGGGAGAAGGCAGTATCCTAGGTGGAGAGGAGCAGAGGTGAACATTATCTCACCCTTAGTCCATCTGGGCACCCTGGGGAAGGGAGTCAGTGAAGGATGCTAGCACAGCTAAGCGAAGCAGTTTTCCTCCAGATCTGGGACTTAAGGATGAATTGGAAAGAACTAGGTAATACCAAGATTCTTCCTGTCTCCCTCTAGTCTCTGGATGCCTCTTTGTGAAACTTGGATTGCAAGAAGGAACAAACTCCAACCGTAGGGTTGCAGGCTCCTCAGAAAAACTTTCAGACCATCTCTACCCATCTCCAGGACTCCCTGGGGGAGGCTCTCAGCTTCTGTAAAGTGAGTTATTCTAGTTACCTTCTTCACCCCTGTGCCCCATCCTACTGTAAATTGGCAGGAGTGTAGGAGTGGGAAACAAAGGCACGATGCTGTTAACACAGGAATGCAGAAAGTAAACCTTTCGGGTCAACAAGACAAGCTGTCCGGGGCAGGGAGAAATATGAGAAGACGCACTTTGTAGTTTGAAAGAGCACTAAGACCTTGTATTCTGAGATAAGATTCTGTAGTTCTTTAGCTTGTGAGATTTATTAATGTGCAGCTGCATGTTATCGCTTGTGCTTACAATAGCTTGAGTATATATAATGCCACTTGGAGATAGTAAAGTTGTCTGTTGAGCTTGATGAGTTGATGCACTCAGACCCCCTGATCCCAGTCTTCTCTTTGTCTTTCTTTCCCGATACCCTTCAGGTCAACGATTTCTGACATGTAGGGACCTTACTTTGGGGTCATTCCCCATGGTGGAATCTGGTGCAGGATCTGTCAGAGTTGGGGGTATAGAGACTCATAGCAGTCAGCAGATTAAAAAACAAACAAACAAACCACTAAAAGGATCCGTTTTAACTCAAGCCAAGTTTGGGAACTGTCTCATCTTTGTGTTTTGTATGCTTTTAAAACCCATATTACAATGATTGCAATCTCCATTTTCATGATAGGCCCTGTAGAAGTTTTATATAGTTATGAATTCCAAAAATAGGTATTGGATTATGTTTGTAATCTGGTCTATACCTGGGTATGATTAAGTTATGATTAGGGCTTTGATTGGGCCACATCATTAGGGTGTTAAAAGGCATGGCAAAGAACAGAGTTGGAGCTTTTTGATGCTGGAATTTTGATATTGGAGTTTTGATGCTGGAGTCTTGAGATGGAGCCTGGGAAGTGAGTACACAGGAGAAAAACACAGAGACAAGGCAGAAACCCAGGGAAGAGAGACAGAGCCATTTGCCTGATAGTCTGCAGCTGGCCTGTGGAGAGAGGTAAGGTCTAGAGAGCCTCATAGTCTACAGCTGACCTTGTGGAGAACACAGAGGACTTGAGCATGGAGAGAAGTGATTCCTGGGAAGAGAGGAACCCAGGAAGCCTGAATGCTCACAGATGTCAGCAGCCATCTTGCTCCAAATAGACTTTGGTGAGGGAAGTAACTTATGCTTTATGGCCTGGTAAACATAAGCGCCTACCCCAAATAAATAGCCTTTATAACAGCCAACCGACTTATGGTGTTTTGCATCAGCACCCCTGTGGCTGACTAATACAGGCCCTTTGATTGGAATTTCCATCAGCTTATCATGGTGGTGCATTGCCCAGGTTTTAAAGATTCAGAAATGCTGTAAATACTTAAAATCATTCCGACTGGGAAACGGTATGACTAACAGCTAGGTAGGAAATCCATCTACAAATCAAATAGTTTCTTTTTTTTTCTTTTTGGTTTTTAACAGAATTTAAGAATGGCTTAATCAAGTTGTCATCTGATATATCGTTGGAAAAAACTGATCGTAGTTCAGTATGTGATTTATGACATATAAGTCTAAAGGAAATTTTTAAAATTAAGGGGCTCTGTTCTAACAAAATTCTATTCCTATCTATATATTATTTATGAAAATAAAAAATAGGGATATAATTGGTGGCAAGACAGGCTTCATTCTGACAATAACTAATATTCATTCATGATATATGAATTTTTAAAAATGCATCCACATCAGTGATATAATTTCATCTATTGCTAGAGTCACATTAATTCTATAGTAGAATACCAGTAAGTCCACTCTAACCCATATTTTATTCCTCCATCCTGAGGACACTGGGATGGTGATGTCGATTCCACCTTTAAATCAAGAGGGGGCTTAGATCCCACATGGATGATGGATGGAATTCTACTGCTTGCAGTTGTAGACTCTCTCTGTTCCCTGGTGTGGTGGTTGACCTTCTTCACCTCCCTGTTAGCTGACCTGGGTAAGTCCTACAAACAGGAGAGTAGGTGTTGAAACACTGCTGAGGCTCAGGGCCCAGTTGGCATGTGAAGACTGTGGCCAGGTAGTTGCTGAAGGTAGGGAGAGGGAAAAATAAGTGTGATATTGGGGCATTTTCTGGACTTGGAGTTGTCCTCAATGATATTGCAGGGACAGATGCAGGACATTATATATCCTGCTATAACCCACTGAATGGACTGGGAGAGAGTGTAAACTATAATCCATGCTGTGTAGCAATGCTCCAAAATGTACTCATCAAATACAATGAATGTACCACACTAATGAAAGGAATAGTCGATGTGGGAAGAGTGAGGGCTGTGAGGAGTGGGTTATATGGGAACCTCTTATATTTTTTAATGTAACATTTTGTGTGATCTATGTATCTTTTTTAAAAAAAGATTTATTTATTTATTTATCTCCCCCTCTTCCCCTCCTTTTTTTTTCCTGCTCTCTGTGTTGTCTTCTCTTCTCATTTTCTCTCCTCTAGGAGTCACCAGGATTTGATCCTGGAGACCTCTGATGGGGAGAGAGGTTCCCTGTCAATTGCTCCACCTCAGTTGCTGGTTTCTTCTGAGCTTCACTTTTTTTTTTTAAAGACTTACTTATTTCTCTCCCCTTTCCACCCTCCCCCCTGTTGTCTGCTCTCTGTGTCCATTCATTGTGTGTTCTTCTGTGTCTGCTTGAATTCTTGGCAGCACTGGGAATCTGTGTCTCTTTTTGTTGCATCATCTTGCTTCGTCAGCTCTCCATGTGTGCAGTGCCACTTATGGGCGGGCTGCACTTTTCTTGCGCGGGGCGGCTCGATGCGGGGTGCACTCCTTGCAGGTGGGGCTCCCCTATGCAGGGGACACCCCTGTGTGGCACAGCATTCTTTGCGTGCAGCAGTGCTACATGTGGACCAGCTCACCACATGGGCCAGGAGGCCCTGTGTTTGAACCCTGGACCTCCTACATGGTAGGCAGATGCACCGAACAGTTGAGCCACGTCCACTTCCCCCCTTTTCTCCCTTTTGATGTGTCATCATCTTGCTGTGTGACTCATTTGTGCAGGGCACTGGCAGACCACACAGGCACTTGCGCAGGCACTGGCCTGCTGCACGGGCATGCTTTCTTTTCTTCTTTTTCACCAGGAGGCCCCAGGGATCAAACCCAGGTTTTCCCATATGGTAGGCAGAAGCTCTATCACTTGAGCCACATCTGCTTCCCTGATCTATGTATCTTTTAAAGAAAAGATAATTTAAAAAAGGCAAAAGGAAATCCATCCATAGCATTGAGAGGTATTTTCAATATGTTTGATCAATAGTGTTTAATAATTTTAATAATTGAATAAGAAAAAATAATATGTAAAGTTTTATGGTTACAGGAAATTAATTTCAGTTTATATATTTTACCCATTTAATTTTTTTTAACTTTTAAAGAAGCTTTAGATTACATAAATGTTACATTAAAACTAAAGGAAAGGTAGTGGATGTGGCTGAAGCGGTTGAGTGCCCACCTCCCACATGGGAGGTCCTGGGTTCAGTTTCTGGTGCTTCCTGAACAAAAATGAAAAAAAAAAAAACAAACCACAAACAACCAGCAAAACAAATGAAAAAACTAACCCAGGGAAGCCGATGTGGCTCAGTGGTTGAGCACCAGCTTCCCACATATGAGGTCCCTGGCTCAATCCCCAACCCCCTGTACATCAAATATATAAATATATATCTATAGCTCTCATCTATCTATCTATCTATCTATCTATCTATCTATCTATCTATCTAGGGGGTTCCTTTATATCCACCCCTCCCCCTCCCCCGCTTTCCCCCCATTACCATCATTCATTAGTGTGGTGCGTATGTTACAATTGATGAACACATAATGAAGCATTGCAATTAACCATGGTCTATAGTTTACAATTTGCACTGCACAATTTTATAGGTTTCACAAAATATATAATGGCCTGTATCCATCATTGCAATGTCATGCAGGACAATTTATATACATTTTTAAGTAAATATGTATATTGAAGCATGACACACAGAAAAATGCTCAAATCTTAAGTGTACAAGTCAGTGAATTATCATAAAGCAAACATCCTTGTAACCACCACCCAGATCAAGGAAAAGAACATTACCAGCACCCTAGTGCCTTAAAAGTAGAACTGTTGAGACACCCTAAGATACTGCCTACCTGTTTTTCATAATGGTTGTACCAATTTACATTCCCACAAGCACAGTATGAGGGTTTTGGTTACTCCTTATCCTTGCCAACAATTGGAATTGTTTGTCTGTTTCATTTTAGTCATTTCAGTGACCTTGTAGAATATTGCATTGTGGTTTTAATCTGCATTTCCTTGATGACCAATGAAGTTGAACATCTTTCCACATCTTAATGGCCATTTGAATATAATCTTTCGTGAAGTGCCTGTCATGTTTCTTGCCCATTTTTCTCTTGGGCTGTCTGCCTTTTTCTTACTGATATTTTTGATTTTGAGGTTGAGTCCTTTGTTGGATATAGGTACTGTAAATATTTTTTCCTGCTCCCTGGCTTGCTGTTTAACTCACTTAAAGATGCCCCTTAGATAAGAGAATTTCCCAGTTGTAATGCAGTCCAATTTATCTTTTTTCTCCTTAATATTACTGCTGTTTGAGTCCTGGTAAAGAAATATTTGCCTATCCAATGATCATAAAAATATTTTCCTGTATTCATTTAAGGTTTTTTATTTTACCTTATACACTGAGATCTACAATCTATCTGAAACTGATTTCTTTTTCAAATGGTTTGAGGTAGAGGGGGTCAAGATAAGTTGCTTTTCCACATGGGTATTCAATTCACCCAGCACCATTTTTTGAAAAGACACCCATAATACTGCAATGTCAAGTTTATCATAAATCAGGAGACCATATTTGTGGACCTGTTTCTGGACTCTATTCTGTTCTCTTGATCTATTTGTCTTTCATTGTATCAATACCACACTACAGTTTTGTAATTAGTAGTTTTATAATAAATCTTGATATCTGGTAGGGTAACTGTTCCAAACTTTGAGTTTAAGATTGCCTTGGATGCATCTCTGACAGACCTGGAGCAGTTAATATCTGCTGCTAAGGTTTCCACTACAGATGCAAGAAAAAGAACGTCCTCACGGTTTTCTGTCTGTCTAGTTGTGGCAGTCAAGATTGAATGGGGGAATCCAGGAAATTCCAAAATCACGGGGAAGGGGAAATAATCTTTGAAACTTAGAAATGAACTTAAAAACAGCATGTAGCCTTTTCACTCCACAAGAAGAAGAAAAAAAAGATTGCCTTGGATATTTTTTGCTTTTACATTTCCATGTACATTTTAGAATCAGCTAGCAATTTGCACCAAAAAATTAAACTGGAATTTTGAATGGGATTTTATTGAATGTATAGATTAATTTGGTGAGAATAGTCTTCCTTATAAAATTGAGTTCTCTGATCTGTGATCATAGCATATCCCTCCTTTATCTCAAAAATATTCCATGTCTTTCATTAGATTTATTCCTAGTTATTGTGTTTTTGATACCATTGTAGATATTGTTTTCCTTAAACTTAGTTTTCTATTTGTATTTTGCTGTTATACAAAATCATTAATTTGTATATTGACATTGTGTCCAGTGACCATGCTAAATTTATCTTTTAAATATTCTTTTGGATTTTGTACATGCACATTTGTGTCATCTGCAAATAAAGAGTTTGATTTATTCCTTTCTAATCCTTATGACTTTTATTTCTTTTCTCTTGCCTTATTTCACTAGCTAAAATGTTCATCATAATGGAGGAGTATTTGTAATACCAGGAATACTTATCTTTTTGCCAGTTTCAGGTGAAAATATTTCAATAATTCATCATTATGTATAATGTTCTCTGTAAATTTTAAAAATGATTCTCTTTATCACACTAAGGAAGCTTCCTTCTATTCCTAGCTTTCTAATAGCTCATCATAAATGGGTATTGCATTTTATCAAATGCTTTTCCTCTACAACTATTAAGAGGATCATGTGGTTTGCTAGTAAATTACATTTTTAATTGATTTATTTGATAATCACATATATCAAAAGCTAGAGGTAAGTGTGTGTGGCTATAAGTTCTCATTTGTAAGTCCATCTGCTTAGGAAAGTAGGCTCTCCACAAGGGAACCTGCTGTGAACCTCACTGGAGCAAGGACGTAGAGAGAAATAGGACTTATTCCACCAGGGTTTCTCATCTCACACCTTGAGGAGAGAAAGGAGATTTCTAGAAAAACTGGGCTGGATTTCATTTGTTCTCTATTACTTTAATAAGACAAGTTGTTTAGTTTTCCTAGTCTTAGCTATCTTGTTTGTTCATAATGCCCCCAAAAAGAAAAAAAGACTTCTCATGTCTCTTTACTTTATTCCTTGATCCCTCTCATTTCCTTGATTTTCAGCATTTGTTGGATTCCTAATTTTGAATATAGGTTAGCAGACTTAAACCTTTGTTTGTGCTCAAACCAGGGGACACCCCAGATTCTGAACTGAAGCTAGACTGAAAAGAATCCATGAGATGCTATTTGGCCAGACAGTGAATTCCATTTCTTTGATTCACCGTCTCTCTGAGGACCTTTTATTTTATTGTCCACTCTCTAGAACAATTCTCCTTTGATTTGAATATGTTTGTTGAGGACGTTGGAGAATGAATTAGCAAAGTTCCAAGAGTGAAATTAGTGTGTTAGAATATGAGGGTAAAATTAGTCTTATTTTTCCCTACATGGGATACAACACTGTGAAATTCAATTTTTAACTGAGGGCCCTCCAATTCTCTTAAAACATAGTTATTTATTTTTCTTTAACAAGTTTAAGCTAATGTTAATAAATTAAAAAGAGAATTTGCTTGTTTGTCCACTTCAGCTTTGTTTTATGCCCATTTCATATTGTTGTCTGTGTTGTAATTCATACTTTTGATACTATTTCTGATGTGTAAAATTGGCTGTCTTGTAAATATCTTATAAAGAGTTAAATTGTAAATAAACTATGGTGGCTGTTAAGTTTTTGAAAAAAAAGTTAGTGGTAAGCATATAGGGGGTTAGGAGAGTAGGCTCTGAATTCAGATATATCTGAATTTCCATTTTCTCTCCATAATATTAAGACATTCTTTCCTGCTCAAACTCTGGAAACTAATTTGTTTAGATAGTCCTCCTTCTGGGATGTTCATCCAATCACAATCTTAAGGGAAATTCTAAATATTCCAAGTCATACATAGTTCTCCATGCATATACCCATTGATAAAGATGAACATGTGACAGTTGTTATTTCTAGCAGGTTTACTGAGATATAATTCACATACCATAAAATTCACTCATCCAGTGAATTATAGTATATTCACAAGGCTATGTAGATATCACCACCATCTAATTTAAGAACACTTTCATCCTCGCAAAATGAAACTGCATACCTATTAGCAGTTATACCACATTCCCTCTTCCCCCAACCCCTGGAAACCACTAATCTACTTTTGGTCATTATAGATTTTCCTATTCTGGACATTTCATATAATTGGAATTGTACAGTATATTTGATATTTGGCTTCTTTAACTTAGCTTAATGTTTTCAAGATTCATCCACATTGTTGCATTTATTAGTACTTCATTTCTTTCTTCCTAATAAGATCCCATTGTATAGATATATTACATTTTGTTTATTCACAAGTTGATGGACATACAGGTTGGTTGTTTCCATGTTTTGGCTATTATGAATAATACTGCTATGAAAATTCTTGTATAATAAATTAATTTTTTTAAGCCACCAAGTTTATGGAAATTTGTTATAGCAGCCCTAGGAAAATGATACAGACTCTTTAAAAAAGTCTTTGTTCTTCTATTTTTCTATTACTGTCTTCATTTGTGTTAAATTGGTATTTCCAGTGTACCATTTTACTTCATTTCTGTATTAGTCTGCCAAAAGAGCAGTGGTTGCAAAGTACCAGAAATCTGTTGGCTTAAATAAAAGGTATTTATTTGGGGTAAAAGCTGCCAGTTACAAGGCCATAAAAAATCCAATTCAAGAATGCATTCTCACCAAAGTCAGTTGCCATGTGTTGAAGCAAGATGAAGCAAGATCTCTGGCTGGTCTCTGCCTTCACTTCTGGGCTTCTTCATCCTCCTGTGGCTGTGTGGGCCCAGCTTCTTCCTGCTTTCAGCTGCAGGCTGGCATAAGGCTTCCTATATCAGTCTCGGAGGTTCTTCCCAATCTCAGCTGTAGGCTATCAGGCAAAAGGACTGTCACCTAGCCAGATCAAAAATGACTGAGCTCTCTCTTCCCATGTGTCTTCTTGTGTCCCTGTGAGTGTCCATTTACATCAGACCCAGCAAGAGGGTGGGGACTCAACCTGAAATCAAAACTTTTGAACTCAAATCAAAAGGTCCTAATCTTAACAGATTAGAATTTAATCAAAGACACCTCTGCTGGAAATAGTGCAATCAAAGGGAATCACACCCAGAGGAACAGATTAGTTTATAAACATAACCATTTTCTTTTGGGGAATCATAAAATAATTTAAAATTTCTACAACTTCTTATATCTTTTACTGTATATATTTTAGTTATTTTCTTAGTGATTGCCCTGATGATTATAATTAACATCTTATTTTAAAACAAGGTAGTTTGGATTCATGGTATCTTAATTTCAAGAGTACACAAAAACTTTGATCCAATACAACTGAGTATAAAGTTATTTATAATAATTTTATCTGGTAGGAGAAGAAAATTATAATAAAAATTAATTTATACTCTTTTAAATTTACCTATGTAGTTACTTTTACCAATGTTCTTTATTTTTTCACGTGGATTTTAATTACCATTTAATGCCCTTTCATTACAACCTGTAGGACTCCCTTTCATATTTCTATAAGGCAGGTTTGCTAGCAACAAATGTTCACTTTTTGCTTATCTCAGACTATCTTAATTATCCTTTATTTTCGAAGGTTAGTTTTACTTGATATAGAATTTCTGGTTGATCATCTTTTTCTTATTTTATGTATTTATTATCATTTGCTAATCCTTTTTATTAGAGAAGTTGTAGGTTTAGAGAAAAATCATGCATAGAATACAATTCCTATATAATACCCTATTATTAACACCTTGCACTAGTGTGGTACGTTTGTTACAATTCATGAAAGAACATATTTATAGTTGTACCATTAACTATAGTCCATTGTTTACAACAGTGTTCACTGTGTTATACAATCCTGTTTTTTAAAAATGTTATTCTAGTGACATATATACAACCTTAAATATCCCCTTTTAATTGTATGTAATTCTGTGCTGTTACATTCACAGTGGGGTGCCACCATCCCCCTACCTATTACCAAAACTTTACCAACAACCCAAATAGAGAGTCTGCACAATCTTTTTCTTGTTTGATTGTCTTTTTCTTGAACGAGTCATCCTGACTTCTATCCTCCATGGGGTATGTTAAGTCAGTCAATTATCTTAACTGAGTCATTTTTCTATTGCTGCTTTCAAGAGTCTTTGTCTCTGGCTTTCGACAATAGTTTATGATGTTTCTAAGTATAAATATCCTTCAGTTTATCATACCTGCAGTTTGATGAGCTTTCTGATGTATGGATTAATGTTTTCCACTAAATCTGCAGTTTTCCTATTAATTATTCAAATATCCTTTCTTCTCCTTTCTCATACTCCTCTCTCTCTAGGATTCCAACTATTTGTGTGTTGGTAGCTGTGATGGTATCCCATGGGTCTCGGAGGCTCTGTTCTTTTATCTTCAGTCTTTTATCTTTATGTGATTCAGAATTGTTCATCTCAAAATTCTCTCTTCAAGTTCATTGAATCCTTATTCTGCTGGCTCACACTGATTTTTCAGCCCCCGAATGATATTAATAGACTTTATTTTTAGAACAGTTTTAGATTTACAGAAAAATTGAGCAGTTAGTATAGAGAGTTCCCATATACCTCCCTACCAACGCACACAATATCCCCTATTATTAACATCTTTCACTAATATGGTACATTTGTTACAATTATGAAGCAATACTGACACATTATTATTAAAGTGTATTTAATTCAGATTTCCCTAGTTTTTACTTAATGTTCATTTCATGTTCCGAGATCTCATCTAAGATACATTATATTTAGTAATAACTTAGTGCCTCAAAGGACACTATCAAGAAAGTGAAAAGATAACCCACAGAATGGGAGAAAATATTTGCAAACCACTTATCTGACTAGGGTCTGTTATCTAGAATTTATAAAGAACTCTTACAAAGCAAAAACAAAAAACAAACCGAATAAAAAATGGACAAAGTACTTGAACAGACATTTCTTAAAAAAAAAAAAAAGATATATAAATAGCCAATGAACACATGAAAGACACTCAACATTATTAGCTGTTGGGAAAATGCAAGTCAAAACCACAATAAGATACCATATTACAACAACTAAGATGGCTACAATAGCATAAAAAAAGAAAGTAGCAAATATTGGTCAGGATGTGGAGAAATTTGAACTCTAGTGCATTGTGATAGGACTATAAAATGGTACAGCTGCTATGGAAAACAGTTGGGTGGTTCCTCGAAAAGTTAAACATAGAATTACCAAATGACCCAGCAATTCCACTTCTAGATATATAAACCAAAGAACTGTATACAGGTATTCAAACAAATATTTGTAAATGAATATTTATAGCAGCATTATTCACAATAGCCAAAAGATAAATATAACCCCAATGTCCATCAATGGATGTATGGGTAAATAAAATATGCTATACAATGGAATATTGTCATAAAAATGAATGCAGTATGAGACATGATATGACATCAATGAAGCTTGAAAACATGCAAAGTAAAAGAAGCTAGTGAAAAGGAGGTCAAATATTGTATGATTCCACATATATAAAATATTCAGTATAGGTAAATCCATAAAGATGGAAAGCCGATTAGTGTTTGCAAGGGACTGGGAGGAATGGGGATCTCTTTGGGAATGATGAAAATGTTTCAAACTAGACAGAGGTGAGGTTTTACTTTAATATGGCTAAGAATGGGCTTTCTTTATTGTTTCCTCTAATGTTCTTTTACGTCTCCACCATTGTCTTTTGTTATGCCTAAACACTCCTTAGAGTCTCACCCTTACAGCTCTTTCAGCTGTAACCCACTGTTTTTCTAGTGCCCTGTTGATGTGTGAAGTGTTCTATATTACTATGAATAAATCTCAGTCTTTTAGTGGGCCTGTGTCCCTGGGCTGTGATCCTCATAAGTGTTTCTCAGCATTCTCCTCCTCCCTTAATTAAGACAGAAAGTCTAGCGGAGGTGAGGATGAAAATTTCCCTTCTCAAGTAGGGTAAGGCTCTGGTAAAATCTTTTCCTCTGCTTAGTAGGAGGCCCTTTATGGAGAAAGCTCTAGGTTGTTTCAAAATAGTTAATTCTGCCCTGCCCCCCCTGCCCCAAGCCTGCCAGAAATACAAAGGTTTTTTTCTCGGTTCCTTACTATAAGAAGCTGGTGGTTTCCCAGTACTTAAAATTCTTGAAAGTATATGGACACCCTTAAGACTATGGCTCCAGGAGTCTTTTCACGCTCATGTGAGTCCACACACTGGCTCCAGCAGCTTCTGTGCCAGGAAAACTGACCTTGCTGTGAATCTCTGTTTTCTCCTGTCTTTACAGAGTTCAGGGTGGTGGTTTGCCCTGAAACTTCAATTCACTGAGGGTGCCAAGAAAAGTCACTGATTTTGTTTGTTCACCTTTTTTCTTGTTGTAAGGAAAGGGGCAACAACTTCCAAGGTCTTTCCATGTCAGAGCTAAATCCAGAAGTCACTTGTGTTTCATTTTACTGGATCTGAGTAGTTTCATTCTTAAAATTCTCACCCCTCAATCCTGGCTGATACATAATTTTAGGGCTGTTACACAGCCTCTCAACACAACCTCTCAATGTCTCTTTCCAAATCTCCTTTGTGGTTCCTCCTCCTCTACTTCCCCTTCTATATCAGTTATTCATTGGGGCTCTGTCATTGATACTCTTAACTCTCCTTATTCTCTTTGACTGAACACATCCAGAGTAATCCAGCTACCAGTCTCAAATCTTGATCTCAAGCCCAGATGTATGTCCTAAATCTCTGATGCTTTTTCTCTGAGGGGGAGGGGGAGGGAGAAAGGGGAAGAGGAGAGAGGGAGACAGAGAGAAAGGGAGGGGAAGAGAGGGAGAGAGGGAAAGGGAGATGGAGAGAGGGAGAACTACTAAAGAAACAAGAGAGGAAAAGGAGGAGGAGGAAGATGAAGAATTTATTGGCTCATGTAATAGAGAAATTTGAAGAGTGGGATTTCTTTAAGGCCTGTCTGGATGAAAAGGTTCTTATGGAATCACCAGACCTCTATTTTGACACCCTCAGTCTACAATAGGGAGCTCATCATAGTAGGAAATTGACCACTGTTAGCCCTGAGCCTACACAAGCTCTTTAGCTAGTAACTTTAGAAAATAGGGAAATAACTTTCCTGATAACTTCAACAAAGCCATTTTGTCAATTGTGTTGGGGTACATGTCCAATTCCAATTCAAACACTGTGGCCTGGATGGAGTAGGGGGTGGGGATAAGAGATACTCTGTCCAAGTCTGGGGACACTTGTGCGGCCCTGGGCACATAAGCCCCACCTGAATCATGCAGATTGGCTGGGCAGCCTCCTGACTGACTGACTTGCATCCAGTCTGGTCCCTTTCAGTTCATCCTGCACACTGTTTTTAAAGTAGAATAAGATGCAGTTATGAAAATCTTCTCCCAACACTTTCAGCATGAAGTTCAAATGCCTTAATTTAGGACACAGGTCCTTCCTGACTTCCTTTCTGGAACCAAACTTTTAGACAGTAAATTTCTTAACACTATTTTGACAATCTGTGCCTTGGTGAAAGTATTAACTCTTACGTGCTAGATTCCTCCCCCATTTTTTTAATCCCCCCTTGTGGCTTTTTGCGTGCTGTTTGCTTTGTCCATTTGCTGTTGTGTTCTTCTGTGTATTTATTTATTTAATTTTCCCTCCCCCCTTATTGCCTGCTTGCTGTCTGCTGTGTCTATTCGTTGCGCACTCTTCTGTGTTTTTGCTTGTCTCCCTTTTTTTTTGTTGGGTGACCATGCTGACTTGTGTCTCCGCAGTGTCTGCGGGCTGGGCAGCCTTCACAAGGGGGCCCTGGGATGCAAACCCAGGGCCTCCCATATGTTAGACAGGAGCCCACCTGATTGAGTCACGGCCATCTCCCCCTCCCCCATTTTTGTTATGTCTAGTAAACTCAGTTTTACCCTTGAAACTCAGTTTAAGGATCATGTCTTCTGCAAAGCCCTTTCCTTCTTCCAAGTTTGATTTAAATATGTATTCTTGGCTCTAATAGCATTCTGCAATAAACTCTCTAATAGTACGTTTGTCAAGCTGTAATGTTAATTTATACGTATGCCTCCATTTCACTGTATACTCTTTTGTAGTCACGAACTGAGTTCTATTCAACGTTTGCATCCTTAGCACTTAACAGAACCTGATTCATAATAGGAACCAGGTAGATACTTTAAAGAACTTAACACTCAGTGCTTCCCATGACACTCTTCCATTAAATCCAAAATGACAAACTGTACCATCTTTGCTTTCAAAACTATTTAAAAACCAATTGTGATAGACATTCATCTGCATCATAAAAGTCTCAGTATTTCCACAATAAATTATTTAATACCTACCCTGTGTAAAGCACTAGAAATAAATTATAAGCAAATCACACAAGGTCTTTGGCCTTATGAAATTTATTGTCAATGGAAAAGATGAAAACAATAAACAATTACAAAAACTAATTTAACTAATTAACTCCAATGGTTCAAACATTTTTAATTTGGGAAGATTGCAGTTCATCTCAGGATTCAACTGGATCATGGTACATGCTGTGTAGGAATGGATAGAGCCACCCATCATCTAGAGAAACCTACACATGGATTTGGAATAAGCAAAACAAAGGAGTTAATTAGTGACTTTTCTAAAGAAGGGCAAACTACTACTAACAGGAACAAATTCAGCAGGGACGATTGGCATTTCATTTCCTAATATTAGTTCTCAAGCAAGTCACAAATCCATATTTTAGATGTGCAAAGACAAAATGGTACCCAACCATAAAAGATGTTATAGGAAAGAACTATTGGGGAGAATATGAAATAGGGCAACTGAAGATTAGGAGAAAATAGGAAATGTTAAATAATTGAGAGAACTGGGCTGCCCTGAAGCTGCAGCCTGCTTCACATGCTGAGCCCTGGTGCTGCTTCTCAACGTGAGGCTGAGGGTATCTTGTAGAGAAGCAAATGAGGTGGTGCCAAAGACTTCAGTCTGCATATACATGTGTACAAACATGTGGTGTACACACAAACACACAATCACCCTTTCTTTTGTTGCACATCTCATCAGTGAGGCGATAAGGCCATGAGACCTCCTGTTTGAGGCCTGTCTCTATACAACTGCAAAAACTTCCTTATCCTTTAGGAAGACAGAATAAGAAACACTCACTTTTGTAAGGACTGCAGTTCAGGAGGTAAATCACATCCTATGTAAACACCATTTGTAATACTATATTCCAATAAGGCACTAAAACAGGGTTCCTATTTAAAAAGAAAAAAAGGAAATGAAGAGAAAAGAGAAGGTTGGCTGCAAATCACAGAAAATGGATCTGAGTTTAAAGTAAGAAAAAGGGGTCTGCATGTACCCATGTCCAGAAACTCTGGTGTGTGTCTATGTGGCCACTTATAAGAGAGACACTACAAGGACATCGCCTGTGAGTCAGGAGGCCCCAGTTCTAAGCTAATATGACAATGTCCCTGTGACCTACAGGCTGGTGGCTCATATAGTCTACTTGTGGCGACCCTTTCTTCATGGTCCTTCTTGGGCTCAGGTCTCAAATCCAGAGTGACCTAAGTCACAGAGAGCTCAGGCCAAATCAGCCAAACTCGGTTGCCACTGTAATTATTTTCTTGTGATATGATACCTTTTCCCACTAAAACCCTCCCTTCTCAATTAAACAAAAGGCCCACAACATCATGAAAACTCACATGGATAAGAACATGAGGGTTTCCCACTATAATCAGTAAAGCTTTGGTTCTGGTGATTGCAACATTAAATCTTTTTGAGCTGGCTAAGAACCCCAAAAAATATCTAACATCTTGAAAATTGCCTTCACTTGATCGAACCTAAAAAGATGAAAAACAAATTTACAAAATAATATTATAGATTCCTGTTAGCATGGGAAGAAGTTCTCAAAATGTGAAATAGTTTAGAATGGCGATAAATCACTGTGAAGTCATTTTTTGGGAAAGCAAGAGGAAAAATACTACTATAATATCAATTTGTATATACACCAAGAGAAAAAATTCCCAAAGGAAACACTCCAAAAGTCTGACAGTAATTCTTGGTGGCAAGGTTATGGATAATTTCTATTTTCCTTCTAACAGAATTTTTAAACTTACCTGTAAGCAACATGTACTATGAGTTAACAGAACTTAAAAGCCTCCCTGCTGGCATTTCACATTTTCCCCTTTATTTTTATTTCTATCATAATACCTTGGTTGCCCTTTCTGAAAACAACTTGAAACTCCCTCTCTAGTATGTTTACCACATTTTCTTAGATTTCTTTCTTTTATACTACTGTATTCTGAATTTTGAATTAAACAAAAATTTTCTAGTTACAGCTTGAGGAATCTCCATACTGCAACAGAGATAAGCCCACAGTGCTTTTCTCGGTTGTCAGTCTCTGCTTTGTACATTTTAATGTAATAAAAGCAAGACCAATAAAATGCAAATGACATCAAAACCCAGTATTTATCCCCTCTAAAAATTTTGCATACAGTTGAAATGATGATAGCCATATATTCTTGTCCTTGGAACTCCTCTACCGATCCAACCTTTATATCTGTCAGATCAACACTTTGCAAAAGAATTCTGATTTTCTCCACCTTTAAAACAGAAAAAATGGAGAGATTATAGATAACATTTTACAAATGGGGCCATTTATTTGGATATCTAATTGTGTAAAGCAAATAATAACAAATGTGCCATATCATTTAACAATTCTATATCATACTTAATCAAATCTAAAATGTCACTTATTTTAATATAAATACTGATTTCAGATATGTTACTTTGAGGGGGAAAGGGACAATGTATATCAGGATAATATGTCAGAGAAAAATATTTCACCCCCCAAAGTCCATAGCAATGATAGAAGGGTTATAAGTTTTGAAGAAGTACAAAAATAAAAGAAGCATCCCTGCCCAAAAGTGAGATAACTATCTCCATGGACCAATAGGGATCTGAACAAAGGAAAAGGGGGAGCTGCAGCCACAGCCTGTTAGGTTTCAGGACTAGATGTAAATGACTGTGGCCAGAAATGCAAATCTAAAAGGTCTTGGACAGGGACATGACTGGGTTCACCCACAGGAGGCAGAAGCTGTGGCTGTGCTTCCATTGTTTCTACTGCTGAAGGCCAGTCATGGAGGCACTTGTTTTCCTGTAGCATGGTTACCACAGGTTCAACACTAAAAATAAACTTGTGCTTTATGGCTAGGATTTTGTGAATCAAAGGCATAAAATTCTGACCTGAAACATCGTCATGACAGTGGTTGCTTCTAAGGAGGAAAAGAAGTGAATGGTATTGAGGAGGGGCATGAAAGTATCTTAAAATTCACCTGAAATGCTCTGATTATTTTAAACTGAACTTTCAAAGCCGAATCATTTCAACAAAAACTTATAAATAAATAATCTACTATGTAAAAGGCACTATTCTCTCATTACTAACTCTTCTTGATACACATCTCCAAGTTCATTCTAATTCAACTGTTTAATCCAACACTTAACTTTCTGTCAGGGTCTGTGCTATATGCTGGGGAAATAATGGAGAATGAGACAGATGGGGAGAGACATATAAGGAAACAGACACAATAGAATGGAGTAAGTGTTAAGCCAGAAGCAGCACAGAAGAGGAGGGCCAAACAGACCAGAAGAACTGGGTCAAAAAGAATGGAAGTCTAGATTGATTTCTGAAAGACCTGTCAGTCTGCCCATCCATCCATCCATCTATCTATCCAACCATCCATCCTTCCATCCAGCAAATGCCTCCTATATACCAGAACTTTGATTTTGGTGATGGAGCCATAAAACTGGCAACAACAAACTCCTGCTCATGCTGAGCTTACATCGTGGATGGGAGTCTCAGAGAACAAACAATCAAACATGTAAGAAAATGGAATTTCAATAGTAATAAGTACTTTGAGGAACAATGAACCAAGGAAAGGGTATAATGTGTGACTGTGGAAAGGGAGATTTTCTTAGCATTGTCAGGGAAGGCATTTCTGGAGTGAGTTAGGAGCAGAGATCTGAATCAAGAGGAGTGAGTCATGCCAAGGATGGGCAGAGCACAGCCAGATTTTGTAACTCACTGGCTGTGTGAGTGTGGCCAAGGGACTGACTAACTCTAAGCCACAGTTTGGGCTCTGTCATGGACACCACCAGCTCCCCATCACCACCTACTACCTGATATGTAGTAGGCACTTAATAAGTATCCTATCAAGAAATTCTAAATTGAGGGTGATTATGTACTGACCTCACAGGGTTGTTAAAGTGCCTGGCAGATACATCTAGCCATATGTAGAAAGAACTGTATTCCATAGGTTTCAAAGAGATTAAAAATTGCTAAAAGCAACAAACCCTCTCTAATGCCATCTGCATGGGCCCTTTAATCTTGTACAGGAGGTCTTTCTTCTCTGCCTTGTGGGTGAAATTTGAGCAGGCCCCAAATTTTTATTTCTGCTGGATAAAATATATTCTGGTCACTTTTTAGCCTCTACCACAGTTTCAACAGGGTAATCAAACCTCAAACTTCGGGAAGTGGATTTGGCTCAACTGATAGAGCGTATGCTACCATATTGGAGGTCCAGGGTTCAAACCCAGGGCTTCCTGACCCATGTGGTAAGCTGGCCCATGCACAGAACTGATGTGCATAAGGAGTGCCGAGCCATGCAGGGGTGCCCCTGCGTATGGGAGCCCCACACGCAAGGAGTGCGCCCCGTATGGAGAGCCACCCAATGTGAAAAAAGCACAGCCTGCCCAGGAGTGGCACTGCATACACAGAGAGCTGATGCAGCAAGATGATGCAACAAAGAGAGACAGATTCCCGGTGCCACTGACAAGAACGCAAGTGGACAAAAAAGAACACACAGTGAATGGATGCAGATAGCAGACAACAGGACAGGCAGGTTGGGCAGGGGAGAGAAAAAAAAAATCTGAAAAAAAAAAACCAAAACAACCACACACAAAAAACCCTCACGCTTTACTGGAAGTCAAGCTACCCCCTCTTCTGGTTCAGTGTTGGGAAGCCTTCAGAAGGGATGGGAGTTTGGTTGACTTTTCTATTTTGCCTCCCTTATGCTTCTCTCCTCTTCTACCACCATCTCATTGCCCACATCTCCTTTGCTGGACTTTCTTTCTCACTCATCCAGGTTTACAACTGGGCTGAGTTGAGGGTGGACATGAAGAGAGGAGGGGAGGGGATAGGAGAGGAAGGGAGAGGAGGGAAGAGGAAGGATTTGTTGGGCTGGTTCTATGGTGGGACAGGTTCTGGTGCTCTTACACCTGGCAGACAAAGCAGATTTTGCTCCCTTGAGGCCTCCTTAGAGAGGTTCTCATTGAGAACATCAGGTCTCAGAGCCACAGGCATGGGCAATGCCCCCTGCCCCAGCCAGCTCCTGGCTTCTGCTGCTGATAGCCTCCCTCCACTTCTTTCTGGTAAGGCCATCTTATCCCTGACAGAATATAGTCTTGGACAGTCCTTTGTAAATGACCCCCAGGCAGGTTTCTGCTGTCAGGAGTTTCTCTGGAATAGAATCTACTCCCTTGCAAGCAGCAAAAAATACTGGCTTCTACCATTGGTTTGCTGCTATATAGGTAGCTTCTAACAACTGCCATTTAACTTTAGCTTTTACAGGCATGGATGAAATACCAATTCCCTTGCTGCTCATACTCCAGGGACAAATATAAACCCTCATAGAGATGCTCTCACAAGGCTGGAGTTCAGGGGCAACAAGCAACTCATGGGGAAACTAGTGGGGAAATTGTGCACACCAACCACTTTGTCCAAAGAAATTCTCTCCCTTCTCCACTGTCAGTGCAATCCTTGGTATCTTACAGTGGTTGAATGGGTAAGACCGGGAAAACAAGCTATTAGGCACCTGCCCATTTTTGAATCCTACACAGGTGGGGGGGCACCTCACTGTAAATAATGAGAGGATACTTGACACTCACTGATTTTGTTCTTGACCTTTTTAGCCTTAGCCAAAACCGAGATGGTAAGAGTCCTATTTTAATAGCCTGTTACATGATGTAGAGGAAGTGATATAAAAGACATTCAGGGTGGAAAGAGTCTCATTGCAAAGGCCTGAGGAAAGGAACACAGTGGCTGGAGGGAAAGCTACAGGGCTGGACAGAGGCCAGATAATGAAGTCCCAGTAATCATATGATGGAACTGGAGCCACCACCTGCAGCAATAGAAAGCCAATGAAGACTATTTGGTTGGAAAGGAAGAGTGAGATCTGCATTTTCAAAATATCACTGGGACTCCTGGATGGAAGTTAGAGATGAGATGTGAGGTGGGAAGACCAGTGAGAAGCCTGCTGCAGATGAGACAAAGTAGGCTGGGAAACTAACTTAGGAGGCAGAGTCTGTAGGACTCAAAGACTGACTGGATATGGAGAATGCAACACACAAGTCTGGGTCCTGAGCTCTTGGGGTTGGGAGGCTGGAGGAACAGCTCATGGAAAGGAGAGGAGGGACATCTTGATTTCACTTCCTCATTTTCCTCACCTACAGGTCCATGGTGTCCTATTTTAACTCACTAGCACTTTCAATGCTGTCATCCTATGAACTCTCTGCTAGACTCTTAACCTTGGCCCACTGTGTTTCATTCAGTAATAATCTCAGTTAACATGGTAGGTGCTGGGAATAGGCAAGTATGGCAGAATCCCAGTCCTCAAGAAAAGTCAGTTTAGTGAAAGAACACTAAAAGATAAGCATATAATTATATACCACAATGGTTAAGTGCAGCAATAAAGAGATTCATATGGTTAATATGGAAGCAGAATTCAGGGATCTGCAAATCCTTCAGAAGTTGTGCATGAGCCTTAAAGGATGATGTGGCAGTTTGAAATTATTTTATGAATCCCAGAAAGAGAAAGATTGTATTTGCAAACAAATTTATTCCTCTGGGTGTGATACCCTTTGATTGCATTAAATTCAACTGAGGGGCCTTTGATTTGATTACCTGTTAAGATTGCTGTAGGGCTTTTATTAGGACTCAAGTTGAGTCCCTTTCCCCTTGCTGGGTCTGATATAAATGGACTCACACACACATGGACAGAGGTAAGATAAAAGAGGGAACTGCCATGAGAGAGAAAACACTACAGATTTGCCCACAACTGAGCTGCAAGGACAGAAGCCCTAAGGGACAAGCCCTGTGCCAGGAGAGAGAGGATTACATGATCTCTTAAGCATGAAGCCCCAAGAAACTGAGCCCACAGAGCAGCTAAGGAGGAGATGTGAGCCAGGAGGGAAAGGGTGAAACATCACAGAGACTGGCAGGCATCTTGCTTCACCATGTGGCAACACACTGAGATCAACAGTAGCTGACTTTGGCGAGAAAGCACCTCTGCTGATACCTCCAAATTGGACATTTCATGGCCTTTGAACTTAAGCTTTTACCCCCAAAGATATCCCCATTATAAAAGCCAACAGATTTCTGGTACTTTGCATTGGCACCCTTTGGTAAATTAAAACAGATGGGGACATGGAAGTCTGGCAAAAGAGGGCAACACTGTTTTAGTTCTTAACCCAAGAGTGCCTGAATCCAGCTCCCTTTCTGGATTTTCCCACCATGTGAGGCAGTTTACATAAGCTAATATCAGATTTCTATTATGTGCAACTGAAAACCTCTAGATTAAAAGAATTTCCAACTCCTTCCTTAAATGAGGTAGGAAAACAGGTAATTCAGTAGACCTGAGTGGGGAGAAGGGACAATTCAAGGCCTGCATATAAGGACAGACTGTGCCAGAGGAGGCAAGCCCAAGTACAAGTTTTGGGCCTGTGCATGATAAGGTAGCAGCCTGGTGGGTTTGAGAGACTGACCTATGTATATAAATGGAAGGTCATGAAAGTTAAGCAAAGACTGAGAAAGTGTTCTATTTACAAAGAGGCTAGACAGATACATAACTTGGTGAAATGCATGATCCTCAATTGGATCCTTTGCTATAAAACATTTTCCTAGCCAAATTAAGGAACTCAAAGTGGTTCTCTGAGTGAAGTGTACTTGGAAATTTTTGTAACTTTTCTCTAGGTTTGAAACTGTTTGAAATAAAAATAAGTTGACTCTGGGGAAAAAGTAACGCAGCTTATACACACAACCGCCCCCCGCATAGGGGAGCCACACGCGCAAGGAGTGCGCCCGGTAAGGAGAGCCACCTAGCGCGAAAGAAAGTGCAGCCTGCCCAGGAATGGCGCCGCCCACACTTCCTGTTCCGCTGACGAGGACAACAGAAGCAGACAAAGAAACAAGACGCAGCAAATAGACACAGAGAACAGACAAGGGGGGGGGGAATTAAATAAATAAATAAATCTTTAAAAAAACCATTGTATTAAACAGATGACTCAGGATTGTGGGATTTCATTTAAAAAGACAGCTGTATTTTCTAATTTTGCCATAATGAAAAAAAACCCACTATTTTTGTGACAAAATACTTTTAATACTTTTAAAAAACAAACCAAATCTCCAAATATATGTAAAAATTCTTCCCATAGGAAGGCGTCCATAAAAAAGGCACCTCTGAATTCAATCTGTCCAAAACAAAATCCAGCAACCACCAGTGTACTTGGTATTGATTCAGTACAAGGTAGCTACTGTAATTAACTCCCGCTGCAATTCTCCAGCCCTATCTAAGTTCCACCATATGCTTCAAGAGGCTGTGCCTTTCTACATGTTGCTGCTTGTGCCTGAGAATTCTCATCTTTCAAGTTTCGGTTCCACTATCCCTCTTCCAAGTCTTCTCTGATTCTCCCAGTAAGAGTACTGCTGGGCTCTAAGTCTCCCTAAAGGTACTTTCTACTCAGTACCATTGATTGTGAATTCTCTGAAGGTGGTCTTTGTGCCTCTTGTCTATGTTGGCCTAAGGACATAGCCCATTATCTGGCACATGGCAAGTATCCGTGATTATTTTTAATAAATATAGCCTTTTTTAAACCATGTTCTCTACCTTCCTTCCAGAGTATTCCTGAATCTGGCCTTTCCAAAATCAAATTCTATAAAGTACTCCCTTCCTAATCTCTCATTCATTCTGCAAATACTTATTGTATGCTCCTCTGTACTAGGTGTTGGTAAGAGGCACAGGATCAGATCTTTTAAATCTTACAGTCTATTGGGAAGATGCAAAGACCTCATCTGTCAATTCAAATCTGGGTTCTACAGGAACACAAAGGAAGGTCTGAAACCCATGAGGGTGATCTAGGAAGGAATTAGAAAGATAAATTTCCAGAAATATTACTTGAGAGGTGCAAAATAACATATTTAAGAGTGAAATCTAGAGCCTGGCTATTCTTTCCACACACTTTCATGCAACTATACATTGGAAGTGGCCAACTGCAAGCTGTCCTCAAAGGATTTAAAAAGTAAAGGGAAGGAGGCAGCTCTCTGAATACAAGATCAATGTGTAATGCGTTGCAAAGAGAATCTCTGAACTGAGTGAGCTTTGTCTCTGGCTTGACCAAAGGAACAAAATCATTAAACACACACTGTATCACACAACAAGGGGATGGTCTGGGCATGGACTCCTAATCAGAGTAGTATGAGGAAGATGAGTTACAGCTGCCAACCTCCCCCTAGCACCCCAGTGGAGAGCACCTGCTGCCCATCATGGATGTCACTCTATTCCTACTTGAGATGAACAAATGGGCTCAGAGAACCTGTTCACTTTACACACTTCCATCCTTAGCTCATTCCCTTCTTCTTGTTGGTCCACCTGCTAGTCACAGTTCTTAGGATAAAGTAGAAAGGCATGATTCTGATCTATAGACTTGAATCTCTTTGAATCTGTGTGAGTAAACACCACCAATACAATCAGGTCAGAATGCCAACTAGATCGAGGTTCTTGCTCTTTAAACGAAAGCCATACTTGAGTTTCTCCATGGAAGTACAAATAGCATTTTCAGCAGGTCATTTATTCATTACACAGGACTGTCCCATGCATTTCAGGATGTTTTGGATCACCTAGGTTGGAAAATTACCTAGAAGGCTTTTCTAGAGACTTGCTGAAAAGTGGTGTTTCCTCGGTGAATTAGGAAGTTGCAGAGAACTCATGTGTCAATTCAAATACAAGTTTGAATAGACCCTGCCCACTAAATGTCAAAAGTACTCCTTAGTTTTGAATGGACAACCTTAAGCACCCAGCCACTTCCAAATTCTCTCTGACAGAGTGGAATTGCCCCAGGTTAACAGTCACTGCCCTCAGCAGTGGCACATACACCAAGGCAATGTCACTTTGCAGCGAGTCACTAGGTCAGTCTTCTAGGTAACCTTCTGACCTAGGTGAGTAACACCGCAGACTTCACAATCTGCACATTATCCATTAATGCCTTGTCTTCGATACATTGAAAGTTAAGTCAACTATGGTTTAAGATAAATATGAGTGATGTTTGTTTTACTCTAGAAGCTACGAATAATTTTCTATCATAAATTAGTTCCAACTGAAAGGATTTCCTGTAATGTTTATTATTTACAAAAAAAGGAAAGAGGAGTTTCCCACCCCAAATTTTAATACTGACCACTGTGAGAAACTGGTTTTCAATTTAAAATTAGCTTATTTCTGCCTCCCACAGCCAAAGGTGTAGAGTTGCCATGACATCAAAAAATGAGGCTCTCTCCTCCATACCTGCTTTCGGTAGGGGGTGATTACACCAATATCTTTCATTGACACTCTATTTGAGGTGGTCTTGGTAAGGAGGCAGCAATAACGCATGACTTGAATGGCTTCTGCTGGATTGAACCATGAGGGGCTTTTTCCTTCATGCATTTCACTTCCCTATGTTAAGGAGAGACAAAAATGGATCATAAATTACAAAAACTTCATTTACTCAACGAGTGTGTATACTTGTTAAGGGCCTATGTACAAGGACCTGAGTTAGGTGTAAGGAATATAGCAATAAAAAAAAAAAAGAACCCTACTTTTATGGAACTTATACCATAGCAGAGAAGACTAACATCAATTACATAATTAAAAACAACCATACTAAGTGTCACAAAGGAGAAAGATGCTAAAAGAGCACATAATTTCATGAACTGACAATATTGGAATGGTAGTGGTGGTATGGTCAGGGAGGGATTACTTTATGAAAGGGAAACTTGAGGTGACTATTAAGGGTTCCTGGGATTTAACGACGAAGGGGCAAGAGTCAGAAGGGTAAAGTTATTGGTGGAAAGGACAGTATGAGAAAAGGTTATAATGTGGGTAACATCATGGCATGTTAATAACAATAAAAGAAGGTCAATGTGGCAAAAAGCCAAAAGAGCAATAGGAAGGGTAGAAATGGTGACAATGTGGAGGCAGGCAGGCAAGTACTATTCTGTATAAGCGCATGTAGGCAAACAAAGAGGATCCTATCAAAGGCCAATCTATCCCTCCACATTGGCTTATCCATCCCTTCTCTTCATTACAAGACAAGAAATTTGATCCCTTTCAACCATCCTCTTGTCAACAGTTACAGATTTCTCTTTCCTGAATCATTGCTCTAATATTCCCCATCTCTGACCTAATTTCATGTGTCAACTTGACTAAGTTATGGTGCCTAGTTGTTAAACAAGCCCTTGCCTGGTTGTTACTCTGAGGATATTTCGTAGATGGATTAGCATCTATATTCAGTTGATTGCCATCAGTAATGATGGCTGTCTCTTCATCTAAACTGTTGGAGGTTTTATAGCCAGAACTGAAGATTTCAGAAGTCAGAAAGAAGAATTCCTGCCTTTACTTCAGCCAGGCAATTTCTTTTGTTGAATTCGAGTTCACTGTCATCAGAGTTTCCAACTTATGGCCTGCCCTATGGAATATGGACTTGCCAATCCCCGTGGCTACACAAGCCAATTCTTATAATAAATGTTATAGTATCTGCATATGTATATATTGCATACTTGGACATATATGTTTTGTCAGTTCTGTTCTTTTGGAGAACTCTAACACAACGTCTTTTAAAAGCCATCTCTTAATTATTCATCAGATGGAAAAGTATAGTAGGGCTTCTTAACTGATAAAAAAAGGTTAAATGAATATCAACTGATCAAACTATAAAAATAAAGGAAAAACAAGAGGAAAGAAAAATAATCAGAGGAATTTAAGATGAAAGAATCAAATCCAATAAAGTAGAATGAGATGAATGATCTCATTAAAAACAAAGATTCTCAGACTGAATGGAACATAAAACCCAATTAAATACAAAATATCAGGGCAGGAGGGGAGGAGTGAAATGAGAGTCATTGCTTGGTAGGTATGACAGTTTGAAGTTATTTTATGATCTCCAAAAGATTATGTTTTTTTTTTTAGTTTCATAGCTTTTATTTTTTATTTTATTTTATTCATTTTTTAAAAAATATTACATTCAAAAAATATGAAGTCCCATTCAACCCCACCGCCCCCACCCCCCACTCCCCCCACAGCAACACTTTCTCCCATCATCATGACACATCCATTGCGTTTGTTAAGTACATCTCTGGGCATCGCTGCACCTCATAGTTAATGGTCCACATCATAGCCCACACTCTCCCACGTTCCATCCAGTGGGCCCTGGGGGGATCTACAGTGTCCCGTAATTGTCCGTGAAGCACCACCCAGGACAACTCCAAGTCCCGAAAGTGCCTCCACATCTCATCTCTATCTCCCATTCCCCGCACCCAGCAGCCACCATGGCCATCCTTCCCAAAAATATGGAACGCTTCACAAATTTGCGTGTCATCCTTGCGCAGGGGCCATGCTAATCTTCTCTGTATCGTTCCAATTTTAGTATAAGTGCTGCCGAAGTGAGCACACATTATGTTCTTAAAGCAATCTATTCCTGTGGATGTAGCACCCTTTGACTACATTAAATTAATTTTAGATCCTTAATTAGATTGCTTTTGATTGGACTTCAGTGCGGTATGACTCAGGTTGAGTCTTTGACCTCTTGTCTGACATAAACAGACACACAGAGAAAGAAAGCTGCCATGTGAGAGAAAGAACTCCAGTTTTACACAGCTGAGCTCAAGGAGAAGTCCTAGAGAGGCTCAAGGAGCTGAGGCCCAGGGAGAGAAAAACCATATGCCTGATAGCTCACAGTTGAACTCAGGAAGAAAGGGAAGAAGCTGAGACAGAGAAGAGGCCTAGAAAGGGACAAGCCCTATACCTGGTTGCAGACAGCTGAGCTCCGGGAGACGGTAGATTCTGAAGGGGAAGGAAGAGATAGGTGGCCATTTTTGCCATGTGGCAGGACCCTAGAATCAATATCAGTTGACTTTGGTGAGAAGGCATCTCTGACGGTGCCTTGATTTGAAAATTTCATGGCCTTCAAACTATAAGCTTTTACCTCAAATAAATCCCCTTTAAAAAGCCAACCCAGGGAAGTGAGTGTGGTTCAACTGATAGAACTTCCGCCTACCACATGGAAGGACCTGGGTTTGATCCCTGGGACTTCCTGGTGAAAAAGAAGAGAAAGTGTGCCCATGTGGCAAGCCAGTGCCTACATGAGTGCCCACATGGTGAGCCAGTGCCCGTGTGAATGCCCATGTGGTGAGCCAGTGCTCGCATGGTCTGCAAGTGCCTGTGCAAGTGAGTCATGCAGCAAGATGATGACGCATCAAAAGAGAGACAAGGGGAGAGTCAAGGTGAAGCACAGCAGAAATCAGGAACTGAGGAGGCGCAATTGACAGGGAACCTCTCTCCCCATCACAGGTCTCCAGGATCGAATCCTGGTGAATCCTAGAGGAGAGAAAATGAGGAGAGAAGGCAACACAGACAGCAAAAAAACAGCAAGGTGGGAGGAGGGAAAGGAGGGAAAATAAGTAAATAAATAAATCTTAAAAAAAAATCCAACCAATTTCCGGTACTCTGCATTGGCAGCTCTTTGGCAAACTAAGACAATGTTTGGGAATTTTAGAAATTTTAAAATAAAATTAACAAAAAAAAAAAAACCCTTCTTATAGAATAGGGGTTCTTAAAGGGCCTGTGAGCTTGAAATAAAATTTAAAAAAAACATTCTTGTGGGGACATGTTGGTGCAGGTGTGATATATTTATTAAATAATAGATAGTATAGTATGGACTTAGTAAGGGGTCTGTCATTTTCACCTGACTGGCAAAGGGGTCCATGGAACCAAAAAGGTTAAGAACTTTATTAATATATATCAATAAAATTGATCTGTAAAAAAAGTGAAGAAACTGTTATAGAAAGATGACTAAAGTAAAATGATTTTTAAAAATAAGGAAAATTTATAGAAGAGGACATAAAGATATTAGTAAATGCAAATTAAAGGAAAGCATACATCAGAATCATGAAATACAATTCAAGGTTAAAACATTAAACAGGATAAAGAAATGACATTACATAATGAGTAATATATAACAATTACAAAACTTAATGCACGAAACAATACTGAATACAACAAACAAAACTTATTAGAAATAAAAACTGGGAAGCGGATTTAGCCCAACAAATAGGGCGTCTGCCTACCACATGGGAGGTCCGCGGTTCAAACCCTGGGCCTCCTTGACCTATGTGGAGTTGGCCTATGTGCAGTGCTGATGCACGCAAGGAGAGCCGTGCCACACAGGGGTGTCCCCCACATAGGGGAGCCCCATGTGCAAGGAGTGCACCCTGTAAGGAGAGCCGCCCAGCATGAAAAAAGTACAGCCTGCCCAGGAATGGCGCCGCACACACGGAGAGCTGTCGCAGCAATGATGCAACAAAACAAGACAGAGATTCTGGATGCCGCTGACAAGAATACAAGCGGACACAGAAGAACACACATCGAATGGACACAGAAAGCAGACAACTGTGGGGGGGTGGGGAAGGGGAGAGAAATAAATAAAAAATAAATCTTTAAAAAAATAAAAATAAAAAGTAAACCTTTTAAAAAGAAATGTAAATTGTAAAGTGAGACATCAAGGCTCCTCACAAGTGGAAAGATGTAGTGGATGTAACTTAAGTAAGGATGTAAAGTAGCAATATAATGCATTCAATAAATTGATTTAATTTATGCATATAGATCTTTACACTTCCCCAAACAGAAAAGGAAGACTTTTAGTTTATCTCAAAGGAAACAACCAATTTTTGCAAGTATAGATTTTATAGGCCATATTTTTTTTATTACAATCTAATAAAAGTAGAAATAAAAGACGACCTATGGAATGATGGAATAAGGAGCTTAGAGGGCCTTCTACCCCCAAAAAACAGTAATTTAACTGGTAAACATTATAAAACAATCATTTGAAATCTCTGTATATTGTCCTAATGACACAGAGAAAATGGAAAAACTATCACTGAAAAATATCTACTAAATTTCCATAAGAACAGTGAGAAATTTACTGCATTTTGAACCCCCCCCCAACCCAACTTCTTGTTATGGAAACTCTACCCCACGGGTGTTGTAGAAGATCTACTCCTGACAGATGCAGCTGTGAGGACACAGTCTCTCCCTTTCCCTTCTACTCAGCTCCCACTCTTTGAGCAGAGACTCTCTCCCAGGTACAGCAGACTGAGAATACTGCCCTAGTTTACTCATAGGGCAGAGGGGCACTGGTATGACAAAGCTGAGAAGGCAAGAAACTTCCACCCACCCCAAGTGCCCATCTGTAGAGTGGGGTTGTCCTTCCGGGAAAAGCATGACCCACCCCTGGCTCTGGTTCAGTGGTGTAATTTTCTTCCCAGGGGCAAAGTCAGGCCAAAAGGACCAACTGTTCTTCAATTCTGCCTGAAAACACTGACTTTATTTGGAACAGAGAATGGAGAACTCTATGCTTTAGAGTAATGTAAAAAAAATGGAGATTTTGATGGAGAACAAGAAAAGGAAGCTAGTAGCTCTGATAAGCAAAATGGTAGAGTATCCAGAAGTTTAATGGGGAGAACCAGGGAAAGAGACAGCCAAGAAAATCACACATAACATAGAGGATTGAGGAGGTTATGTGCATATGTATGGATGGTCCTATTCAGGAGCATTCTGAATGAAGTGGTTAATACCTTAACTGAAGCAGCCTCATCAAAAAGTCCTACTTACAATGGGTTCACATCCACAGAAACAGATTAACTTTAAGAACATGTTTTTTGAGGGGCACACACAGCTTCGAACCACCACAATCACTGTTTAATATTTGTTTAGCGATCTCACTAAAGTAATTCTGTAAAGTCTATTTCCCTTGCAGTGTCCAACCTCTGATGTCCCTACTCAGATTGTTTCCTGTGTTTTAATCTTTTGCCCTGGCTACTGAAAGGTTGCTCCTACGTCAGCATAAGCTACTTATTGGTTAAAACTAGTGCTTAAGCCCCCTTAGCCAGTTAGATTTTTACCCTTTACCATTAGATGTGCTTAGGGTTTGGAGTCTTTCACAGTTTGGGGGCGGGGGGGGGGGGGGGGGGGGGGGGGGGTTGTGCCATGTTCACCCAGGGACCTAGAAGCTTTGAGGTTCCCTGTCTGATCACACTTGAGGTAGCATGACCTTGAGCACACACACAGTCTTCCAGAATGCCTGGGATGACTGTAATATTTTTAAGCCTGGTTTCATAGGAGCCATAACTTGGGTCAGAATAGCTTATTGTTCAGCCATTGTTTTGTTCAAGATTGTGCTTAAGCCCCTTTTGTCAGAGATGCCTCAACTTTTTGTTGATGTTTGTGGGTAAGTGTGGGGAATTCTTTCAAATTGTCTCATATCCTGCTGCAATTACTCCAGAGTAGGACCACACAATTTCCTTGTAAAAACCAATTAAAGCATTATGAATAAGGTGTTGATATCTTTTCAGGGCTACCGTTATCCCTCTAAACCCACAGGTAGTCATTGTTAGGTTCTGTATATTTCTAGACATCTTACTATATATTTTCATATATAACACACATATTTTTATAGTCTATATACAATTTTTATTTTCTATAGTTGAACATAATTCCTTTCTCCTTTGTGCCCACACTCTGCCAAGGGTAAACAAATTAATCTATTCCTGGGTTTTGTCTCTGTTCTAGTGTTTTTTTAGGTCAATGCAGGATTTTAAAAAGCAGTTATGATCTGCTTCAAAATTATCTGATCTCTCTCTGCTCTAATTCTAGAACACCAGAGCCACCTGCCCCAACCTACATTGCAACCTTTTTGCCTATCAAATTTCCCTTTGCTCTACCTTTCAGGCACACTGGCCTTCTTTCTGTTCCTGGAATATGGCAATTCCCTTAATTTCTTTGCACAAGCAAATCCCTCTGCATGGAATGCTAATTTTTCCAGTCCTTCTGAGGGTGAATCCTATTATTCAGGTTAAAGCTCCAATATTACTGCCACCACTAACCCCACCCCTCTCAATCAGTTTACTGTTATTTTCTGTTTACTTCTTGGGTTTTCTTCCCATGCAAGATTTTGAGTTCTGTGAGTGTATATATGGCAGATGCTGTGAACTCACTTAACATGGAGTCTGAGCATGTTGCTAGACTGAATTTGTAAATCTTGTGGCCATGTAATAGCCAGGTGCTATCACTTGTACTAATATACCCTGAAGCACAGGCTTCAGAGTAAAGAATGGAGCAGTTGCTTTAAGAATAAACACATAAATATATGTCCCAGAGACTTAAATCTTCAGTCTTTTCATGTGCCAGTTGAGTCCTGAATCTCAGTAGAGTTGCAGTACCTACTCTCCAGTTCAATGGACTCACCCAGGACAACTAACAAGGAAATGATGATGGACAATGCCCATCCCAAGGAACATAGAGGGTCTGCAACTGCAAGCAAGATAGTTCCACCCATCTGCCCCATGGGCTCTAAGCCCCCTCTCAATTAGAAACAGAGTGGGCATCACCATCCCCAAATCCTCAAGATTGGGAAATGAACAATGGATTAAAGTAGATTTATTATTATTCTAGCAATGGAAGGACTTTTATCGTTGATATAAAGGCAGTGGCCACCAGAGGTTCTGAGGGGAGGAAGAGTGAAGAATAGGTGTAATATGGGGGCATTTTTTGGACATTGGAATGGTCCTGCATGACATTACAATGACGGATAGAGCCCATTATATATTTTGTCATAACCTACAAAATTGTGCGGGATAGAGTGTAAACTATAATGTAAACTATAGTCCACACTATAGTCCAGTTTCTGCCACATAGCAGGCACTAGATAAATATTTGATTAATAACCAAATCACACCAAATGTGTGTGTGTGTGTGTTTATATAACACGTAAAATATCCATTTAAATAAAATAGTGTAGTGAAACTTCATATTTAATCTCCTTATTCAGGTAGTCACCTGAACTGACTGACTTCCTAGTATACTAAACTTACTTGACAAAAGATGTTCAAAATGTGAACACATACCCTCACACCATGAAAAATGAGAGGAAAACCTTTCTTAGGTAATTTCTTCCAGTCAAGCAGAGAATTCACAATTTTAGGGTCTGCACAGACTTCCAGTTCTTTATGATAAAAGAGTTTAGATGGCAACATGAGCAAAGCAGAGTGGGATCTGTAGTTCTTCACAAGTTTCGTAACCTGTGTGGAGAGAACATAGGACAATAGGGTGATCTTTAGTCAAAACACACAAGCAACACTTTCAGTCAACTGAACAGAAAATCTCTGCATGACAAATGCCAAGAACCAGATCAAGTTTCACCTACATTGTGCAACTTGCTCTCTTCAGTGAGCACAAACATGATCTCTTCATCTTAAAATGAAAACAGTTGCTTAGGAAGAACTCTCACCACTAGACTAAGCTCTTCAAATGATTTATTTGAATGCACATTGCATTTGGAAGACAAATTTTACTTACAGAAATAAAGAGATGAATTTAAGCAAGATAGAAGAGAAGCTCTCTGTAGTAAATTAAAAACTTGGTTGGTCTTTGTACCCAGTTCCTGGAGAAGCAACCTCTGAATCTTCAGAATGGCCTACAACAGGGGTGTTTTTGTTCCTCTTGGTGGGCGCAAGACTACACCTGATAGTAACAGGGTGGGGCCAGACACACCTACAGCCTTAGGGTGGGGGCTGACCACACCAGAAAGACCTATCAAATGATTAGGGGATTTGGGCTTTGAGCCATGTGATATCAGCCTATATTAGCACACAGCCCGGCCCATATCCACCCACCTCCCTGACCTCTAGAGGGGAAGCATGGCTACAGATTGAGCTCAGCTTTCATAAACTTGGGACACTTTGAAGCTCAGGTGAGTTTCTATAATTGAGAGGCTACACCTCTGTGCTGGGTGGGTGATGTTCTGACTCCAAGTGGAGAGGACACAGCTGTTTTGAGACTCTCACAGACCTCACATAATGTGTTTGGTTTTTTTACTATAATAAACCTAATTCACTCTAAGGCCTTTTTTTTTTAAACTGTAATAAAGCTATACTGTAAGTACAGTGAGTTCTGAGCATTCTGGTGAATTATCTAACCTGAAAGGTTGGTAGTAACTCCTGAATTTGCAGTCAGTTGATCAGGAGTGTAGGTAGCCTGGGTCCCCAAATTTATGACTGGTGCCTAATGAGGACTCTTGTACAGGATTGCCTTTAACCTGTGGAGTCTGGTCTAACTCCAGGTACTTAAAAGTCAGAAATGAATTGAATTGAGTTACTGTAGTCTGTGCAGTTGGTATCAGAAACTGTTGTTGGCAAGTGATAGAAATTTTGTGATACTTTTATATTCTCTTTGATCCTCTTCTGTGTTAAGGAGAAATGAATTTGATAAATTCCCCAAGGAGTTTCTGCTTTCATTCTCTTTAATGATGAGTTTTCTCAGGGGACACTATTTAGGATTTTAAACTGCAGAGGAGCTGGAAGAATTGAAGGGCATTTGCTACCTAAGGGTTGGTAACCCTCTCAACTCTTTTCCTTCTTGGCGTTATAAATGAATGATGGAGTGTGACTTTGGGTGGACATAGAAATAATTAGATGCAAAGCACAACAATTCACTGTTACCAGGTTGACAAAGAACTGTTAACCTTTTAGGCAAGAATAATCCTTATGTGTGATAGATTTGCTCTAATACAACTTCACTTACACTTTAAAATAAGCTTAACAACAAAAAGGTGAATATGTTAACTTACTACCAAAGGATTGTATGCACCAGAATGAACAAAAGCATTTTCATCTCTTTGATATACTGGTCGAGACATCAATCTTTCCAACATGGACATATTCAGCCCATAAGCCGTAGCAAGTCTGGATTTAACGACTGGTCCAAGTTGCATGGGGTCTCCAGCAAGCACGATCTAAGGCATACACATTAAAAAAAAACACCTGAATATTTTCCCTCTCAAATAAATTTTATGCCCATAAAAAGAAAACATTAAATTGTCATAGAGATAGTACATACACAAATGTAGCTCATTTTAATTTCACTAGAGACAATTCAGTTGTGTTTCACTGGAAAGGCAAGACGTTATCATGGTATGCAAAAGTGTCCTTCTGTGAGCTAGAACTGATGTATGTCACTATTGCAGGGTAGTGGGAATATGGAGAAGCATGGGAAAAACACAATTGTTGTGACCTATGGACTGTGGTTAACAGCAATACGGTAGTATTCCTAATATTCTTGCATCAATGCCAAAGATAATACTGTGTTGCTAATGGGGGGGTATGGAAAAAGTGTGTCAAATGTACGCTATGGACCATGGTTGGTGGTAATATCTGATACCATCTCATAATCTGTAACATGTTCTACTATGGTGTGATGTGTTGGTGAAGGGGTGTTATATGGGAATTCTACACATGTACATGATTGTTTTATAAGTTCGCAACTTCTGTAATAAAAATATATTTAAAAATAATCATAATAGTTTGGGTTGGGGAGAAAGACTAAATGTAAGATATGAATTATAGTTAGTAGTAATATTTTGATGATATTCTTTCATAATTTGTAAAATATGTTTCATAACAATGCAAGGTATTGATGGTGGGGTAATATATGGGACCCCTGTATGATGTTATACATGTTTGTTTTGTAAGTTCACAACTTTTACTACGCACTTATTGTTTATGTATGTTCATGTATGAATGACATACTTCAATAAAATGTTTTTTTAAATGAAAAAAAAAAAGTTATCCTGGTAGCCTTTGCCATGGACTTTGCATGTATTATTTCATAAAATTTTCCCAAGAAGTAGGTCATCTACCATCTCTAAAATACAGACAAAGAAACTAAGATTCAAATAGCCAAGGTTTGATCACAGGTAGGACTGAACCTAAGTCTCTATGACTCTAAAGCTGCAGGTTTTACTTACAGTCATTTCCTTGAATGTATACTATATGCCAACCACTGCGTTTAGCACCCCATAAATAAATTCATTGCAGACTCCAAGTCTCATCAAGCTCCTCAACCTTAAGGATAATCAATACTATCCTATACCTCTCATTTCCTTCAATTTTGCTGTAGCCTGAAGTACACATCTCTATATTTACCTACCATTGATTTTCCCCTAATTATTCTTTCATTCTTTCCCAAATTTTTTAAATTGAAGGATAAAAAGAAAGGTGCACAAAACAAATGTATAGTTTAAAGAATTATTACAAGGCAAACACTCATATCACTACCACCTAGGTCAAGAAATTAAAACATTCTAGCACCCCAGAAACCATTCCAGTAGTCATTCCCCTTCTTCCCCAACAGAAACCAGAATCTTTACTTCTTTAGCTGTAGTTTAGTTAGGACTGTTTGTGAATTTTATATAAACAGACTAAAAACAACATAGTATTCTTTTGTGCCTGGCTTCTTTGTCTCAATATGTTAATGAGGTTCATCCATGTTGTTGTATGGTCTTGTAGCTTGTTTCCAATTCTGTATTGTGCTCTACTATATGGATGTACTACAATTTATTATTTTGCAATTGGCATTTGGCTATTATCAAGTTTAACTGTGACAGATAATGCTACTATAAAGAGCTGATGGAGCACTCAGGGACATATTTCTCTTGGGATATAACTAGGAGAAGTTTTGCTGGACCATAGAATATGGGTATATTAATCTACAGCAGATAATTTGATTGTAAGTACATTACTAGCCTTTTAAAGAAACCAATTTCTGGCTGTTCTTCTCTATAAAAGGTTTTTTTTTTTTAATTCATTAAGTCATGCTTTCATCCATTTCATTTGCATCTATGTTTTAGCCTTCATCTGCTGCTCTATTTCTAACTTCTTTATATCATGCTTAGCTCACTGATTCTAATCTTTTCTTCTTTGCTAAATGTATTTTTAGGCTATAAATTTCCTCTTAACATGACTTAAGCTTCATCCCACAAATTATAATATGTCATATGTCCTCTATTACCCCCTTAAAATACTTTCTCACTACAATTGTGATTGTCTTTTTTGGCCCATGGGCTATTTAGACATGTATGGTTCTTTTTTTCAAACAGTTATTTCATAATGATATTTCATGAACTTTTAACTTAATATCAGTGAATTGAGAGAACGAAACTGGGAATCTGGGGAGATCCAGTCAGCTAGAGTTGGCAGGGCAGAGTTCCAGAGACAAGAGAGCTGTACAGAGAGATTCCAGAAAATGGCAGAGGGAATCACTCCTGAGTCTTCAGCTGAGTTCCAGTGAGAATATGAGTGTGAGGAAACTACCTGAGGTTAGGAAAAAGAACCACATAAAAAGGGTAGGGAGTGTATTTCCTAAAGCATACACAGAGCCAGTAATAGTTCATGTTCCCAATAACCAGAGTAGAAACCTTGTAATTCAAGAAGCATTGGGTAGATGTTATTAATGTATGAAAGTGTGGGAGGGGGAAGGAGGGGGGGGGCATTTGGGAATACGCCATATTTTTATGTAACATTTATGTAATCTAAAGCTTCTTTAAATAAAAAAAAATTGCAAAAAAGAAGCATTGAGTAGACTTCTAAAAAATAGGGACAGTTTAGCCCTAGAATAAACTTTTTGTTTCCCCATGACAAATATTAAACAGAAACTTCAAAAGAATTGCTTCCAAGAAAATTAACTACATCCTAGAACAAAGCACAAGAATATATATACATTTTTTATACACAAAAATGTTTACCACTCAACAATATAAAATTTAAAACTTTGGCATCAATCAAAAATTAGCAACATGCAAAAAAACAGAAAAATATCACCCTTTTTGAAGGAGAAAGTTAAGTCCAATAAAGAAATGGCATAGTTTATGAAAGGTTTAGTAGATAAGAATATTAAAATAGCTATTATAACTAATTCTACATGTTCACAAAGTAGAAGAAAACATAAGTGTTAGAGGCTAGGTTTACAATAATTAACAAGCTATGACTGAGTTTCTCCTTACATGCACTGAGGAAAGACAAGCCCCCCTGCTATAGCCTATGTGTCTGAAAGCATAGTACTTCCCTAAAAGTTGATCAAAGAAACCATGTAGAAACGGGAGTAAAGTGAGATAAAAACCTTCACTCCCTGCAGATTAAAATAACACTAGTTCCTCTAGCACTCCAAGAAAACATAACTCTCTAACCTACTACCCTCTAGTCATACAAGGGAAAATTTTAATCTCTAGGGCTTCCTATTGGTCCCTGCACCTCACTTGGACCCTCAAACCCCTCCCACTGACTATCATTTCCCCACCTAGGAATGTACTGTATAAATTCAAATCCTCCCTTTCCAGAAGCAGACTGAAATCTATTCTTCAGATCCCCTCCATTGGGAGAGCTTCTCAGTAAATTCTTGCCTGCATTCACATCAGTCTCCATGTCCCAGCGAGCACCCCCTTTTCTCCAACAATAGGCATGTTAGGGAGAGACTTAGGAGCTATAAAAAAGACACAAAAGGAACTTCTATACCTGAAAAATACAATATTTAAGATGAATAATACACTGGATGGGAATGATAGATATTGCAAGGGAAAAAAGAATGTACTTCCAGATTTTGTAATGCAAACTCTGCAAAAGAAAGCACAGTAAGAAAAACGGGAAAAAATGAACTAAGCATTAGATAGTTGTCCACTTCATACTTATTATGGAACTGGTGTCCCTGAATCTGAATTGAGAGACAGGGCACATGAAAAATATTTTAAGAAATAGTAGCAAAAAAATTTGCAAATTTAATGAAAAGTATACTACCATAGATGCAGGAAATTCAATAAATTGTAAACAAAAGGTATATGAAGAAAACTGCATCAATATACATCATAATTAAATTTTAAATAAGTGTTGAACAGAAAATCCCTAAAAACCATCGATAGAAAAAACAAGTGACATATAGAGGAACAAAGATAATAATTACATCCAACTTCTTGGTGAAAAAATAAACTAGAAAATAGTAGCAAACATGTTTAAAAGTAAGAAAAGAACAAAACTTTTAACCTCAAATTCTATACTCAGTGAAAATAATTAGAAACAAAGGCTAAATATATTTTATTTATCTATTATTAATTTTTAAAGTAAATTTAGATTACATTAAGTGTTACATAAAAAATATAGAGGATTCCCATATGCCCCACTCCCTTGTCCTCCCACGCTTTCACCATTATCAACATTCTCACTAGTGTGGTGCATTTGTTACAACTGATGAACACATATTGAAGCATTGCCACTAACTGTGGATTATAGTTTATACTACAGTTTACACTCTGTCCAATGCAATTTTGTAAGTTATGACAAATATATAATGGCCTGTATCTGTCATTGCAACGTTATGCAGGACAATTCCAATGTCCTGAAAATGGCCCATATTACACCTATTTTTCCCTCTCCCTCCCCACAGAACTCCCAGTGGCCACTGCCTTCACATCAATGTCTATAGTAGAATAATAGTAAGTCTACATTAGTCCATTGTTCATTCCCCAATATTGAAGATTTGGGGATGGCAATGCCTACTCTGCCAGCCCACCTGAGTGTAGGAAATGTGGGAGAGGTGACTGAAAACAGGAACTGTGGAACTTAATTAGATGATTTGGATAGGCTGTAACCCCTGAAGTACCCAATCAATGGGGAACAAGGGAGGGACCTGCATGTTAGGTTTAGGGTATAAATGTCAGTGTTTCTTGATGTTTGGTGCACCAGCCATTTTATCCATGTCGTGTGCCTGTTTGTGCAAGATCGTTAATAAAATTATTTTCTTCTCCACAATCAAGTGAGCTTTTGTTCTCTTACAGGTGCAGCTTTTTAACACTTATAAAAGGGAGGCAGAGGAAGGATTGAGGACAGAAGACGAAAAGGGAATTGGATGATAAAACAGAGATTGAAGTAATATGGCTAAACATCAAGGAATGCTAGCAGCCTTAGAAGCTGGAAAAGATAAGGAAGGATAATCTCCTGGAGCCTACAGGAGGAATCAGCCCAGGCAACACCTTTATTTTAACTCTGTAAAACTCATTTCAGAATTCTGACCTTCAGAACTGTAAGAAAATCAATTTGTATTGTTTAATGCCATTAAATTTGTCGTGGAATGATTTGTTATTACAGTGGCAACACAAAACTAATATAGGTATCTGTTACACCTATTAAACACTACTATTTTGGTGAAAATGCAGGCATAAACAATACAGAAATACACATGTTCCAAAACATGTTTATTTCCTTGAACAGGCAGCTGGGGCCTGTGATATTTTAAGAACAAAGTAAATTTCAGAGCAGAGAACATAGCCAGAATGAAAAAGGTCATTTTATAAAGAGGACATAAAAATATTAGATGTTTATTAAACTAATAACAGAATTTCAACATGCAGAACACAAAACTGGTGCAAATGACAAAAACTGGTAATATTTGTGAAGAGAGAAACAGACGAAGCCATGATTTTAGTGGGAGATTTTAAAATCCATTCCTCAATAATTAACTGAACAAGTAGATAGAAAATCACTATTTATGAAGACGATTTCAATAACACTATCAACCAACTTTACCAAATTGACATTTATACAGCATTCCACCAAGAGCAGAATATACATCATTTCAACTGCAAATGGCATATTTATAACAGCATACTCTGGCCATAAAAATATCTTGACACATTTAAAAGCATTCAAGACATACAGAGTATGTTATCCAATCACAATGGAATTAAAATAGAAGTCATTTTAAAAACCTAAAAGTGTACCTATTATTTGAAAACTAATACATTTCAAATTAGCCCATGAGCCAAAGGGAAAAATAAAAAATCAAGAGAGTTAATCGAGAAAGCAAGCATGAACTGAATGAAAATGAAAACCCAGCATATTATCACATGGGTATGATCTTAAGCAGTGCTCATAGTGAAATTTATAATGCCAAATACATATGCTAGAAAAGCTCTCAAACCAAAAGCTTATGCTTACACTTTAAGAAACCAGAAAGAAATTAAACCAAAAAATAAACAAGTAAAATATAAATACAAGAACAGTAATCAATGAAAGAGAAAAGAGGAAAATAAAGAAAACAAACTAGAAGCTGGTTCCCTGAAAAGATCAAGGAAATTGAAAACCTACACCAAGGCTAATGAGGAAAAAAAGCAATAGAATACACAAATTACCAGTACTGGGGATGATTTAATAACATAGCTTTACAGATCCTATAGACAATAAAAATTTAAGGTATTATTAACAACTTCTTGCTAATACATTTGACAATTTAGATGGAATGGACAAATTCCTTGAAAGAAATAAACCAACAACATTGAGTCAATTAGAAACAGCCCAAATAGGCCTATATATGAAAATAAAGTAAATTTTTAATTAAAATCATATCCATAGGCTCATATGGCTTCAGTGGTAACTTCTACCAAACTTTAAAGGAAGAAAAACTACCAATTACACAGAAACTCTTCAAGAAAATAAAGGAAAGAAGTCCTCCCAATTCTTTCTGAGGCAACCATTACACTGATACAAAACCAGACAAAGCTAATACAATAAAAGGAAACTACTTAACCAATAGGCCTCTATGTAAGTAGACACGAAAATTCAAAATGGAATTTTAGAGACTTGGTACTAAGTGAATATTAAAAGGATAGCGTATGATGATAAATTGGACTTAATCCTAGAAATGCAGGGATTATTCAACATTAAAAAATCAGTCCATGGAAAGCAGGCATGGCTCAACTGATAGAGCATCTGCCTACCATATGGAGGATCCAGGGTTCGATACCCATGGCCTCCTGACCTGTGTGGTAAGCTGGCCCACATGCAGTGCTACTGCACACAAGCAGTGCTGTGCCACCCAGGGGTGCCCCCACATAGAGGAGCCCCACGTGCAAGATGTGCACCCCACAAGGAGAGCCACCCTGTATGAAAAAAGTGCAGCCTGCCTAGGAGTGGCGCTGCCCACATGGAGAGCTGATACAGCAAGATGACGCAGCAAAAAAGAGATGCAGCTTCCTGGAGTTGCCTGACAATGCAAGTGGATGCAGAAGAACACACAGCCAAAGGACACAGAGAGCAGACAAGGGGGGGGAGTGGAGAGAAATAAATTAAAAAAATTTTTTAAATTAAAAAAATAAAATGGCCTTTATAAAAAAAATATCAAGCCATACTGATGGAATGAAATGCTCCAGGGCTCCATTCCCCACAGAAGCTTTAACAATCAGCAAGAACTGGCTGAAACATCTTTTCTCAAAACTCCAGAAAGCGTTAAAGGATTGCAGTAACCGGGCAAATGCCAAATCAAGAAAAAAGTAATTCAAAGTGTTAAGCTCTCTATGGACTGCAGTTAAGTAGCAATATGATGCAATATTCTTGCATCAATGCCAAAGATGTACTGTGCTGATTATGTGGGGGGTATGGAAAAAGTGTGTCAAATGTACGCTGTGGATAATGTTGGTGGTAATAGTCTCATAATATTATCTAATAATCTGTAACAAATGTTCCACCACGGTGTGGTGTGTCGATAGAGGGGTGTTGTATGGGAATTTTGCACATGTGCATTATTTTGTAAGTTCACAACTTCTGTAATAAAAATATGTTTTAAAAATAATAGGGTTGGTTGGGGGGAAAAGAGACCAAATGTAAGATACTGACTTAGTAATAACATTTTGATGATATTCTTTCATAGTCTGTAAAAAATGTCTCACAACAAAGCAAGGTGTTGGTGGTGGGTTGATGCATGGGACCCCTGTATGATGTTATGCATAGTTGCTTTGTAAGTTCACAACTTTTACTATACACTTATATACTATACATTTACATGTATAAATGATATAAAAATAATAATAGGATGGGTTGGGGGAAAATACACAAAATGTAAGATACTTTGGTTAGCAGTTATATTTTGTGGATGCTCTTTCATCATTAGTTAAAAATGTTTTATAACAATGTAAGGTATTGGTGGTAGGGCGATGCATGAGAGCCCTGTATGATGTTATGTATGTTTGTTTTGTAAGTTCACAATTATTACTATACACATTATTTATGCATGTTTGAGTGATATACTTCAATACATTTTAAAAAATGAAAAAATATGAGGGTTGGTTGGGGAAAAATGCACCAAATATGTAAGGTATCGACTATACTTAGTAGTAATATTTGACGATGCTTTTGCATAGTTTGTAACAAATGTTTCAAAATAATGGAAGGTATTGGTGGAGGAGTGACGTACGGGACCCCTGTATGTTATACATGTTTATTTTGTAAGTTCACAACTTCTACTACATACTTACTGTTTATGCATGTTAATGTATGAATGATATACTTTAATAAAAATATATTTTAAATAAAGGTCGGATCTTGTGGTACCCTTGCTGCCCTATTCGCCATACCTTCACCAGCTGGGCTTGGAATCAGCCCATGTAACCAGTATTGGCCCCTGGTTCCCAGTTCAAGAGGGAAAAGAATAATCCTCAGGTACATACTGGGAACAGAAATGTCCAGGACAATCTGTCTAATGGCAGCTTTGGAGATTGAAAGAGGACACTAATTACACACTTGCCACCCCAGAACTTTCCATCCATGTAGAAGGCAATTCATAAAACTCTCCTGGAGAACACTGTAGGAAAACGGATCACAGCTGCCTAGGGTAAAATTTTGCTAGTTGTGGACATACAGTGTTGTTTCTGGGAATGTGAGAAAATGCCATTTTCTAGGGAAGTGGGGAAACTCAGATTCATGTAAAAAGGGAAATTCTACACAGACATGCCCAGGACAAGATCCATGCGAAGGAAGGATGGTGGAGGGTACTGCTTTTACCTTGAGTGATTCTCTAAACCCATTAGATGGCTAAGTCTAAAGGACTGCACTCAATCAAGCCAATCCACAAAGACTGACAAGGGCATTTTCTTATTTTCGCATGTGTCAGTTCCTAGCATTCCAGGAAAGCTCTGTTATAATACTAGCTGGAAATAAGCCTAAGGAACAGATGCCTACAGAGTCTAAATTCCAGTGATAACACACTAAAATATCGAATGTCCAAGTTTCAGAGAAAGAGTAAGTGATGTCCCAGACAAAAGAGAAGATAAAAGCATGAGAAACCACCAACAAGGAGAACCAGACCTGGGACATACCAGAAAAAGACTTTTTAAAAATGGTACTAAATATGCTCAAAGAACTAAAGGAAAATATGAACAAAAACTAAAGGATATTAGGAAAATAATAGATGAACAAAGAGATAATATCAATAAAAATATAAAAATTATGTAAAGGGGCCAAAGACAGATGAAGACTAGAGTAATAGAAAGTTTAAAATCCACTAGAGTGTTTCAACATCAGAGAAGCAAAAAGAAGAAATAAAGTAGAAAGTAGAAATGTAAACAGAACATAAGGAACCCAGAGATACCATCAAGCTTACCAATATACGCATGGTGGGAGTCCCAGAATGATAAGAAAGAGACAAAGGGGCAGAAAGACTATTTGAAGAAATATGGATGAATACTCAAATTTAACAAAAGATATGAATATACACATCCAAGATGGTCAATGAACTCCAAACACAAGAAGCTCAAGTAGAGCCGCATCAAGAAATATTTTAATAAAAAATGTTGAATGCCAAAGATTCCATAGATTAGAGTTATTATTCAATCATAAAAGAGAATGACATACTAGTTCATGCTACAACATGGATGAACCTTTAAAATATGATTTTAAGTGAAATAAATGAGAAACAAAAGGCCATATATAATATGATTCCATTTATATGAATTTTCAAGAACAGGAAAATCAATTGAGACAGAAAGTACAATGGTGGTGGTCAGGGTCTTGAGAGGAAGGTGGGAATGGGAGGTGACTGCTAACAAGTGCTGAAAATTTTCTGGAATTAGATTCTGGTGATAGCGGCACAACTTTCTGAATATATAAACACCACTGAATGGTACACCTTAAAAGGGATAAATATTATGGTATATGAATTATACCTCATTAAAGATGTAATGGAAATAAAATGGTACGGCCACTCTAGAAAACAGTTTGGCAATCCCTTATAAAAATAAACATGCAAATGCCATATGACCCAAAAATCCGACTCTTAAGCATTTATACCAGCTAAGTGGAAACTTATGTTCACAAAAAAACCTGTACTTGATTTTTCAGAGCAGTATTTGTCTGTCTCTGCCTTCTCCAGGCTCTGTTGCTTTCGGCTTCTGGCTGTTGCATCCATGGCTTTCTCTGTTAGCTTCTGTGGCTTTCTGTCTCCATATTTGTCCCATTTATAAAGGACTCCAGTAAAATGATTAAGACTCACCCCATGCCACACCTTACTGAAAAAAGCCCTTTAACTGTAGTAATCTAATTGAAAGGTTCCCACCTGCAATAGGTGTACACCCACAGGAATGGATTAGCTCTAAAGACACAATTTTCTGGGATCCATCCAGAATCAAACCATCAAACTTGGGAAGTTTTTTTTTTTTTTTGGTAGAAATAGACAAGTGGATTCAAATATTCATATGGAAATGCAAAATACTTAGTATACCCAAAAGTAATCTGAAAAGGAGGGACAGAGTTAGAGAACTAGTACCACCTGCTTTCAAGCTATTATTATTATAAAGCTATCAGAGGGTTGTGGGAAGAAGGCAATAGACTAACAGTCAAAGCTGAATGCTCTCACAAAAACAGTAGGGAATGAGCCAAAAGCTGTCTGAGCAACAGGAGTTGGGGGGTCAGCAGATCAGAACAGTGCTACACAACTCCTAGGAGGGTGAGCAACAGAGACAAAGAATCCAAAACAACAAATGTGAGTTACTAAGCCCCCATGGCAGCCAGGAAGGGCTCCCCACCACCACCCTCAATATACTAAGCTGGGGTAAAATACTTTGTTCACTGCAGCCAACTGAGAGGGGAGGAGACATCTTCCTCCCACCAACTGTTTCAAGGGAGAAAGGAGGGGAGGTTGGGGTGTTTTTTTTCAGTGAATTTGGCCAGGACACCCTGTTTTGAATCTCTGATTTGGAGATTCAGTACAGGAACACAGGAAAGCTGAGACTGAAACAGCTTCATGGAGGGGTGCAGTGACTAGCACCATCTGCTAGCTTGTCTAAAAATTGCATGGAAAAAAACTGTTTATGCTCTCTGTATTCAAACACTGGGGAGAAAATCTGCACCCCAATAGTGAGTCTCTGGTCTGATTTTGAAAACTTAACTGGGCAATTTTAAAGACTGAGAATAAGTTGAACCAAATATAAAATAAGAGCTATGAAAAAAAAATTGGCAAGACAGAAATTAACCATCAGAGGAAATTCACCAACATATTCAGATGCCTAGACATCAGCAAAATTACAAACCATACTAGGAAACAGGAGTGATGGCCCAGCAAAAAGAACAAACCAAATATCCCGAAGAGATACAGGATTTAATTAATCAATGATAATCACACAACTCTCCTAAATCACTTCAAATAATTTAAAGAATATATGAATAAAGAAATAAAAGATATTAAGAAGACACTGGGAGAGCATAAAGAACAATTTGAAAGCATACAATGAAAAGTAACAGACCTTAGGGTAATGAAAAAACACAATGGATGAGATTAAAAATACCTTAAAGGCACATAAGTGGCGGTAGACTTGGCCCAGTGGTTAGGGCGTCTGTCTACCACATGGGAGGTCTGCGGTTCAAACCCCAGGCCTCCTTGACCCACGTGGAGCTGGCCTATGTGCAGTGCTGATGCGCACAAGGAGTGCCGTGCCACGCAGGGGTATTCCCTGCGTAGGGGAGCCCCACGCACAAGGAGTACGCCCCATAAGGACAGCCGCCCAGCGCAAAAGAAAGTGCAGCCTGCCTAAGAATGGCGCCACCCACACGGAGAGCTGACAAAACAACAAGATGACGCAACAAAAAGAGACACAGATTCCCGTTCCGCTGACAACAACAGAATCGGACAAAGAAATAAGATGCAGCAAACAGATACAGAGAACAGACAACCGAGGGGGGGGGAGAGAAATAAATAAATAAATCTTTTTTAAAAATAATTTTTTAAAAAAGGCACTTAAGTGTAGATTTGAATTTCTTGAAGACAGAATAGTGGTTCCAAAGACAGAACTTCTGAACTGGAAAAGACAGGAGAATAGAAAGAGAAGAGAATGGAAAAAAAGAAACAAAGTCTCAGGTAATTGATTTATTGGTGTCCCAGAAGGAGAAGGGAATGGAAAAGGAGTCGAAAAAATATTGGAGGAAATAATGACCAAAAACTTCCCAACCCTTATGAAGGACATAAATATAAAATATCCAAGGACAATGCATCCCAAACAGAATAAATCTGAATAGACATACCCCAAGACACCTATTATTTAAAATTACAAATATCAGAGATAAAGAGGATTCTTAAAGAAACGAGAGAAAAGCAAAGCATCACATAAAAGGGAAACTTGAAAAGTCTTAAGTGCTGACCTCTCATTAGAAATCATGGAGGAGAGAAGAAAGTGGTATGATGTATTTAAGGTACTGAAAGAGAAAAACTGCCAGTCAAGAGTTCTGTATCCAGCAAAACTGTCCTTCAAAAATGAGGGTGAGTTCATAGTCTTCACAGACAAACAAAAACTGATAGACTATGTCACCAAAAAACCAGATTTGCAAGAGATAATAAATGGCTGCTGTAGCCTGAAAGGAAAAAACAAGGATGAGAGATTTGGAAAAGAGTTTAGAAGTGAAGATTTTTAGGAAGGTTAAATTAAAAGTTAAGAAGACAGTCTATAGAATGATATGACAACAGAAAGCTAAAGGAAAAAAAGGATGAAGTAATGCCTTTATAGTAATAACATTGAATGTTAACGGGTTGAACTCCTCAATCAAAAGACATAGAATGATAGAATGGATTAAAAAAATGAGCCATCTATATTTTGCCTACAAGAAACCCACCTCAGATGTAAGGACGCAACCAAGTTAAAGGTGAAATGTTGGAAAAAGTTATTCCCTGCAAACAGTAACCAACAAAAAGCGGGAGGAGACCAGAAAAATGTAAAATAGCATTATAATATATGAACAATAATTATTCAGTGCAACTGGTAAATTGTTCCTGTGATCAGTATTCTGTAACTTTTTTTCATACAAAATAAACATTTGCTTTTAATTGAGGAGGGCTGGAGAACAGATATATTTTTGGATACTTCATTTTTCTTTAACCCTTTCTTATTCATTTTCATTAATTAAAACAATCTATCTGGATCAATAATGATTCAGCTTGACTACTGTTGAACAAGATTTTGAGTTTTTCTGCCTCAAAAAATTATGAGTTGGCAAATTGTTATCTGCTATAATTCATTCCAATAAGATGTGAAGAATTCCCAAACAGTAATTTGATTATCTAGAAAGAATTATGGCCTAAATGGAAATTAAATAACTAAACCAATAATTTATTTCATTTTTAGAAATTCTTATATCCAATAGTTAGAGCTGTAATATAAAAATTAGAATTGTTATAATTAATTTCTATTATATTTAATTTACATTTATAAATGTTTGTTGCTATGCTATTTTTTATAATTGATTAAAAAATAAAAAATATAAATGAAGCTATAATAATCAAAAGAGTATGAAAACATTCTCTCCTGAACTGTAACAAATACATAATACTAATACAAGGCATCATTAACTGGGTGGGTTGGGGGAAAAATACACCAAATGTAAGATATCGGCTATCGTTAGTAGTAATGTTTTGACAATGCACTATCATAGTTAGTAATAACTATTCCACAATAGTGCAAAGTGTTGGTGGTGGGGTAATGTATAGGAGCCCTGTATGATGATATGTACATTTGTTATTTAAGTTCACAACTTATACTATATATTTACTGTTCATGGAGGTTCATGTATGAATGATAACCTCCAGTAAAAAAGTTAGGAGGGCCCTGGCTGCCTCTCCACATGGGGGATCCCCTTGCAGGCCCCACGGGCAGCCCACACATTCACCTGCAGCCACCCAGCACCAGGCAAGTGATGAGAGCTGGCCGCAGTGCTCCAAGCTGTTCCCACACATGTGCCTAGCCCCATGCAGCGCCACCTCCAGCATGCACCAGAGCAAGGTTAAGAACAAAAATTGTGGTGAGGCCAACTCCCAATAGGGAGAAATAGTCACCCCATTGCTACCACCAGCGCCACTGTCCCCCGGCCCAAAACAAAAAGACAATTTACCGATCACCTAGTCTCTGCTGTTTCCTTGCATACATTACCATCAATGCCCAGCCTCCCTAGGAAGCCATCCTCCTGGAAGTGAGGAGCTGCCAGTACTGAGCTGAAACTGAGGCCTGGGCACCTGTCTCACACTGGCCATAGTGCACACAACCAACAACAGGCCAGTTGCTTCTGTGAGCACATTCATCGGCATTTGAGAACTCAACAGTAGTCTTGAAGACAGCACCTGCATTCCCAGAGTGGATTCCTGGTACCAGAGGAAGCAAAGCAGGCTCTATTCTCAAAGAACCATGGTTGGTTGTTTTGACCTGTGTGGTGGTTCCTTGAAGGACTCGTGTAAAGAGGTTGCATTTGTTTTACCTGAACTCAGAACTCTCCAAGATTGGGGTGACTGCTGGAGAGGCATTTTTCAGAAACATTTAAAGCAAATATATTAGCCACTGTCACCTGGGGCAAGGAATAACAGTGCAGACAAACAATAGTCATCAAAAAGTCTTAGAAGAAAAGTTAGGGATCTTAAAACTCTGAAGAAAAAGGGCTTTTAAAAGTTCTTCACTAACTTTTGTGACTCTAAAAGGCCATATGGTGAAATGGATGTGGCTCAACCAATTCGGCTCCTGTATACATATGGGAGGTCCAGGGTTCAATGCCCAGAGCCTCCTGGTTAGGGCAAGCTGGCCCACGCAGAATGCTGGCCCACGCAGAATGCTGGCCCACGCAGAATGCTGGCCCACGCAGAATGCTGGCCCACGCAGAATGCTGGCCCACGCAGAATGCTGGCCCACGCAGAATGCTGGCCCACGCAGAATGCTGGCCCACGCAGAATGCTGGCCCACGCAGAATGCTGGCCCACGCAGAATGCTGGCCCACGCAGAATGCTGGCCCACGCAGAATGCTGGCCCACGCAGAATGCTGGCCCACGCGGGAATGTCTCCCTGTGCAGGAGTGCCAGCCGATGCTGAGAGATGACACAGCAAGATGACACAACAAGAGACACAAAGGAGAGAAAATAAGAAGACATAGCAGAATAGGGAGGTGAGGTGGTGCAAGGGAGTAATTGCCTCTCTCCCACTTCAGAAGGTCCCAGAATTGGCTCCCAGAACTGCCTAATGAGAACACAGGCAGACACAGAAGAACACACAGCGAATGGACACAGATAGCAGACAATGAGGGGAATGGGAGGGTGGGGCGAGAAATAAATAAAATATTTCTTTAAAAAAAAATACCATATGCATATTGGGAGGGGATCACATTCTTAGAAAAGACCTGAGAAGGTCTCCTCTTCGACTGACCTTCAGGCTCTGTGCAAGCAGCAAGTGAAATGTATGGCAAAGTTATAAACTACGCAGGTAAGTATCAAAGGTGTGCCCAAACACACATGCAGAGACCAAGGACTGGGAGGTTATTATTGTTGTTGTTGCTCTTGTTTATTAGTTCCAGGTCTTTTAAATAAATTGTCAAATCACTAACTGATCACTAAGCTAACCAAACAGAGACTTTAGTGGCCACACAAAACAAAGAATATAGACTTTACAATATTGGTTCAGAAAAGTCTGGAAACAAATAACGGCCATTACAACCAGCAGCAAAAACAAACTGAGGAGTGAAAAGAAGCTGATTCCAGAGTTTACACATTTGTAATATTCAGAAGGTCCAGTTTGCAACAACAACAAAAAAGGCAGGCAAACAAGAAAGTATAGGCTAAACATTGGAAAAAAAGAAAATAGAAAGTCTCCCTGTGAAACCCCAGGCATTAGAATAAGAATGTGATGTCTCTTACACCATAATTACAGACAGGATCATAGAGCTAAAGGAAAGCTTAGAAAATGAGATGAAGTAACTCAGAGAATTGCTGTGTGAGTGTGCTACAGAGTTAAAAGCTATGTTTAAATCAACCAAAGGAGGTCTGGTGGAGCTAAACAAAGCACTAACAGAAATAAATGATGTACCAGAGAGAATTGAATAATTTGAGCCAACAAAAAAACAAACAAACCTAAATTTAGATCCACTGAGATTACCTAATCTGAGAATAAAAAAAGACTGAAGAAAGCTGAACATAGCCTAATAAACTTGTGGGATACTGATATACGTATAATAGGAATCCCAGAAAGAGAAAAGGGGGGGGGGGTGAGGCTGAAAGAATATTTGAAGAAATAATTGTTGAAAATTTCCCAAATTTGATGAAAGACAGGAATCTACACACCCAAGAAGCTCAACATACTCTAAATAGGTTAACTCAAAGAAATCCACATCAAGACACATTATAATCAAGATGTTGAGCATCAAAGACAAAAAGAGAATTCTGAAAGCAGCAAGAAAGAAGCCTCTTGCTATACACAAAGGATCATAAATAAGATAAACTGATGATTATGCATCAAAAACTATAGAGGCCAGAAGGCAGCGAAGTATCATATTAAAAACTTTGAAAGAAAAAGAATGTCAAGTAAGAATATTATATGCAACAAGACTATCCCTAAAATATGAAAGAATTTAAGATATTCCCAGGTAAGCAAAAACTAAGAGTTCATTGCTGGTAAACCTACCTTCCAAGAAATGCTAAATGGAGTCCTTTAGCCTGAAGTAAAAGAACATTAGTAACTTGAGTCCAAAGAAATAAAATACACTGGTAAAGTTAGCTAACAGATAAATATAAAAATCTGATGTAAAATAAATTAGTAAATTTAACTACATATGTAATTATAAAAGTCAGTATTAACATATTTCTGGTCTTTATTTTTTCTATAGGATTTAAAAGGTATTTATATAAAATAATCAATGTCAGTAGATGCACAACATCTACAGCTGTAATTTGTAACAATTAACAGAAGGGGTGGGGAATGGATCCAGATAGGAGCAGTTTTTGTGAAACAGGTAGCAGTAGAGGAACTGAGTAACAAATATATGGCCTAGAAAGCAAAAGGCAACCTAACTCCTTATCAATAATTACATTAGATTAAATCAGTTAAGCTCTAATTAAAAAGCAGAATGGATTAAAGAAACAATGAGCCTCCCTGGTGCCGAGGGATTACTACCAGTCACTAACTGGCAATGCAACTAGAAAAAGACCTTGAATAAAAGGGGGAAATGGTAAAGACAAATGAGTATATACGGCTAAGAGTCTTCAAAAAAGAGGAGGTCATCAGAGGGGTTGCACTTATGCACGCCTCAGCAGGATCCCATAGACAGCCAAGTAGATACAACCCCAGGTACTGGTACTCCTGAGGGCTACAGAGACACACAGTTTCTATGATCATGGCAGTTGGCTCTGGAGTTCAGTGCCTTGTCAGTGGGCCCTACTTTGGAATTTGAGTTCCTGAGTGTGATGGAGTTGGACTCAGATGTGATCTTTCTACACATGGCTCTTCTGTCACTTTTACTGAATCTGTGATTGGCGCGTGGGTTGGTGTTACCCAGGAGACTTCAATCTCTGGACTGGCCATGTGCCAGCTGTGCCCTGAGCCTAAGCAGAGTTGCAGTTCCTACTCTCTGGTTTGTTGGACTTGCACAGGTTGGCTAAAAGGGAGGTGAAGATGGTCAGCCACCACACCTGGGCAACTCTAAGCAGGAGAATAGCATCCATCAACCATGTAGGATCTAAGCCCCCTCTCAATATAGAGGTGGAGTGGACATCACCAACCCAGGGTCCACAGGTTGGAGGAATAAAATATGGATTAGCGTGTACTTACTGGTATTCTATAATAGAATTATTGTGACTAGGAATGGAAGAAACTGTAGCATTGATCTGGAGAAAGTGGCCACAGTAGTTGCTGAAGGCAGGGAGAGGGAAGAAGAGATGTGATGTGGGGGCATTTTTGGGACTTGGAGTTGTCCTAAATGATATTGCAGGGACGGATGCTAGACATTATATATCCTGCCATAACCTGCTGACTGTACTGGGGGAGAGTGCAAACTACAGTGTAAACTATAATCCTTGTAGTACAACATGTTCCAAAATGTATTCACCAAATGCAATGAATATGTCACAATAATGAAAGAGGTTGCTAATGTGGGAGGAGTGGGGGTGGGGTGGGGGATGGGGTACGTGGGAACCTCTTATTTTTTTAATGTAACATTTTTTCTGATCTACGTACCTTATAAAAAAGACAATTTAATAAAAAAAATTTTTTTAAAGACCATGAGTCAACTATTCCTGTATACAAGAGACTCACTTTAGCACCAAAGACACAAATGTGTTGAAAGTGAAAGAATGAAAAAAGATATTCCATGCCAACTGAAAGAGTACTTGAGTGGCCACATTAATATCAGAGAAGTTAGACCTTAAGGCAAAAATTGATACAAGAGATAAAGAAGGACACTGTATATTAATAACAGGGTCAATCCATCAAGAAGATATAAGACTTATTAATATATATGTACCTATCAGCAGAGTCCCAACATATATAGGTGAGGGAAAAAAATAACACTTGTGGCTGCAGACTTCAACATTCAACTTTCTGTTGGATAGAACAATTGGACAAAAGAGAAACCAAGAAAGAGAAGACTTGATAACATATAAACCACCTAGACCTAACATAGAAAACTCTACCCAACAGCAGAATAAACATTCTTCTCACTGCACATGGAACATTCTCCTGGATAGAACATGTTATGCCACAAAGTATGTCATTACATTTTAAAAGATGGAAATCATACAAAGCATTTTCTCTGGCCACAAAGGAATGAAATTAGAATCAATGGAAAATTGACAAATATGTGGAAATTAAAAAATGTACTCTTAACAAATGCATCAAATGAATGGAAATGAAAACATAACATGCCAAAAAGCAAAAGCAGTGTTCAGAGGGAAATTTACAGGTGTCCCTACATTAAAGAACAATCTCAAACCAATAACCTAATTCTTCTACCTTGATGAACTAGAAAAAGAAGAGAAAACCCAAAGCTGGCAGAAGGAAATAAAGTTTAGAGTGGAGATAAGTAAATAGGAAAACAATAGACTCTATGAAACAAAACTCACAAACTTTTAGCTAGAATGACACACTTTATAGTTTATAATATGCCAATTATACCTCAGCAACGGAGCTTACGAGAGAAACAATGAGATACCAGGAAACCTCTAGGTGAATGATTAAAATTAAAAAACAAACAAAAACAATACCCAGTGCTGGTGATAATGTGAAACAATTGGAACAGTGATAAATTGCTGGTGGGAACACAAAATGGTATAGCCACTTTGGAATAGTTTGACTGTATATTAGTGTTCTGTGGCTGCTGTAACAAATTAATGCAAACTTGGTGGCTTAAAACAACAGGAGCTTATATTCTTAAGAGTTCTGGAATCCATAAGTCCAAAAGTAGTATCACTGAGTAAAAATCAAGGTGTTCGCAGGGATGCACTCCCTCCAAAGACTCTAAGGAAGAATCTATTTCTTGCCTTCTCCAGCTTCTGGTGGCTGCTGTCATTCCTTGGCTATGGCTGGATCATTCCAACCTCTGCCACTGTGATGACATTGCCTTCTTTTATTTCTTTCTCAAATCAACTTGTGCCTCCCTCCCCTTTATAAGTATACATGTAATTGCAATTAAAGTCCACCAGTTAAGCCAGGATAATCTCCCATCTCAAGATTCTTAGCTTAATCATATCTGCAAAGACCCTTTTGTGCCATAATTCACAGGTTCCAGGGATTCAGAAATTGATATAGTTTGGTGAACAATCTTTCAGTCTGCTACAGGTGATTTCTCATACTGTTGACAATGCACTTACCATACAATCCAGCAATCAAAGTCCCAAGTTTTTATCCAAGTGAAATGAAAGCATGTTTTTAAAAAACTGTTTGCAAGTATTTATAGACTTTATTTGTGATGACTAAAACTGAAAACAAAGCAAAGGGCCTTCAAATGGTGAATATATTAAACAAACTTTGAACATCCAAACAATGGAATACTACACAGCAATAAAAAGTAATGAACTATTGATACACAAAATAACGTGAATTAATTTCAAAGGAATTATGCTACGTGAAAGAAACCTGACTCAAAATTTTATATAATGTACGATCCTTTCTATATGACTTCTGAAAAAGGCCAAACTATATAAGAAATCAGTGGCTGTCAGGGGCTTGGTGTAGGAAAAGGGTTGGGTATAAACAGGCAACAAATGAACTTTGAGGAGTGATAGAACAGATCTACATTTTGATTGGGGTGGTGTTTCTATGACTATATGCATTTGTTAAATACATTCTGCAAAATTTCAGACTTCTACAAAGAAATATGGTAAATAACACCTTTAAAAACAGGAAAAAAAAAGAGATGACAATAATAAAAACAAACAGAGAAAGAATGAAGGCACAAACAAACTTTACCTGGCCTTTGGTACTTGAAATTAATCCTAGTGGAATAAGGCATTCTGGCTCACATGCTTGCCCTGCTTCATCCACAAATACATGCGTAAAATGTCCAGTTCTGAAATCAAACATTTTACATTTTAATTTTTAGGAGAAGCATTAAGTTGTTAAAATATTAGGTCATCAATGGCTTTTTAAGAAAAGTTTATTGATATATATCATTCATACATGAATATACATAAACAATAAGTGTATAGTAGAAGTTGTGAATTTATAAAACACATGCATAACACAACAGGGGTCCCATACATTACTCCATGACCAATACTGTGCATTGTTGTGAAACATATGTTACAAATTATAAAAAAAAAATCATCAAGATATTACTATTAACTATAGATCATATCTTAAATTTGGTATATTTTCCCCCCATCCTATCCTATTATTTTTCAAAATATATTTTCATTACAGAAGTTTTCAATTTATAAAACAATCATGCACATATGCAGAATTCTCATACAACATTTCACCAACGTACCACCCCGTGGTGGGACATTTGTTATAGATTATGAGATAATATCATCAATTACTACCAACCACGGTCCATAGCGTTTATTGGGCACACTTTTTCCATACCCCCCCATTATTAACACAGTACATTTTTGGCATCCATCAATGGCTTTTAGCACATTGGTTGTACATTTTGGATTTTGCCCCAAAGAAGTGATCACCAATATAGGATCATAACAGAGATAGCAGAAAATACTGGTTAATAATGTTAACTTTTGTTGTGGCCTTGCTAAATAATAATAATCACCTAAACTGGGTTGATACAAGGATTAAATTATTCATATTATATGTCTTAGAATAGTACCTGGTAAATTATTAGTGACATGTAAGTGTTCATTAAAGAAATATTCAAGAGGAAGTGGGGTAAGAATGAAAAAATTATTGAATGCTTACTATATGCAAGTCACAGAGCTACATGTTCATATTTTATATCTCACATTTATTACTTCTATATGTGATTCCTGATGATTAAGTAAACCAGTGCTAGTGTCAAAATGGGTTTGAATCCTGGATTCCCCCACTTACTAGCTATGTGTCCCTTGGCAGGATACTTAACCCCTTTATACTTTAGTTTGCTCATATGTAATATGGGTGTAAAAGTAAAATCTTCTCCTCTATAAGGTATAGGTGAGAACAAAAGGAGTTAATAAATATGAAACACAGCAGGGCCTGACACATAGCAAGAGTTCAAAAAATGCTACCCATTCTATTGCTTTTATTTTACCTTGATCAAGCCTTCCAGTCACATTATAAGGTATCACCTCAACTTCACAAATGTAGAAACTGAGGTGTAGTGAAATCAAAGGTGAAAATGTGAAAAAAGAATTTGCATTTTTGAACATTTATTATATATCAGGCACTGTGCTAAGCATTTTCATGCATTCTCATTTAGTCCTCACAATGATCACAATGATCCCATAACATAGGTATAATAATATCCCTTGCTAACATATAAGGAAACTGAGATGTGGCACAGATAAATAACTCACACATGTCACAAAACTAATAAGTGACAAGAGCTAGACTGAACCCCAGGTGTATCTGACTGCAGAGTCTGAGCTCCTCACCAGTGACTTTATTTCCCCTCTGACTCCCTATACCAGAACAGCCTCCGTTTTTCAACTACAAAAAGAAAGACAACTATTGTAATAGGTTTCTCAGAGGGTTCAAAGCACCAGAGTCCCTACATATGTAGTGCTCAAGAAATGGAAGCTTGTTGTTGTTTCCCAACTCATTTTAAATTGTACTGGGCATTGGTTCCTATCTCAAAAAGCATACACAAATCTATGAATCTCAAGCTATTGACTCCATAAAGGATCCCTTCAGATCCCTCCCTATGAAATATGAACACATCATCCATTTCCATTTTCAAGATACTGTCAGGATGTGTGCACTTTGGGAAGCCTCCACAGGTCCACAACATAACCTATAACATCTTCCCTGTGATTACCTGTATCCTCCACAACACGATGGGATTAGGGTCCCAGAGTCCACCACAGCACTAGGCACACATGCCACAAAATGGATTTCTTGTCTTTGCAGTCTCACCCTAGAACACCCTGCTCATTTACTAAATCAGTTCACCTTACAGTTCCTCTGCCCTTAAAATAGAGATGAAATCTTCTCTACCAGGTCCTATGTGAGAAGGCTTTTCACTTCAACCTCACCTCATGCCATTCTTTCCCTTACTCTGCTCCAGCTCCAAAGGCCTCCTTTAGGTTCTTTAACATGTGAAGATCTTTCTGACCTCAGGATCTTTGCCCATACTACTCCATCTGCCAGGGAAACTCTTCTCTCTGTCCTTTCTGGTGTTGAGTCCATGTCCTTTCATATCTCAGCTCAAATGTCATTTCCTTAGAGACAACATCCCTGACCACACTATACAAATGTCTGCCTATCCTCACCCCAGTTCTTTTTATCACATGACCTTGGGTGTGGTAGAGCAATTACACAATGTAATTATCCTGATTATTAAGTTACTTGCTTATTTGTCAGGCTCCCCACAAATGTAAGCTTTTAGAGGGCAGAGAACCTTAACTGAATGGTCTATCACTGATTCCCAGTGCCCCAAACAATGCCTAACACACATTAGGCGCTCTACAAACATTTTAAATACCTTATTCCTAATTGGTAAAAAAGTCCGGCAGTGCTGCATGTTGTAAGTACTATCCTGAAGCGTGAGGCTCTCCAAAGATCTTCTCCATCCTGGCAATATGGCTTAATTATATCATTGATTGCCTGGGGGTAGGGAGCCCATTAATTTTTCAAATTATCAAACATGTATTTAAATTAGACAAGCATGTATTCGATTCACACAACTGAAAGGAATTTTAAAGAAAATATTATCCAGTTGCTACTCCTAAGAATTTCTTCCTAGGAAAAATATTTTACATCTTAAAAATCAGCAGAGAACTCTAGAACAACAGATAGGACATATGATCTTGTAGATTACCCCTAACACTATCTTTTTAATTCACTTTCTTGATTTCCAACTAAAGAAAATAAGGAACTTATTTCCCAATGGGATACTTATAAGGAAAACAATAAAACAGAACTGAAAAGAAACAATATTTGGAAATAAAATGAATAGACATACTTAGAATTCCATAAAACTAATAATGACCATAATAGAATTGATAATCCATAGAAAAGGCATGAAAATATAATTAAGGATTCAGAAATAAACATATTATATTTAATAATAAGTTATGGCATAGAAAAGAGAAAATTCTTGGCTATGAATTTTCTTTGGATGACTCCCAACACCCTTGCCTTCTCCCCCACTTAACAAATTTCATATCCCTTTATAACTCATGAGAACACCCTTCTTTGTCCTTTGCTAAGCATTCTGCTACTCACCTTCTCACTTCTGCAGGAGGCATTCACTCGGACCATGGTCCCAGGAGTCAGCACATTGGTCTCATGCAGTCGCAAACATATGAGGTCCGTTGCACTGTTGGATGGTGCACAGATTAAAATCCGGCTCTTGAGCAAAGCAGTATGCACCTTTGTCAAAGAAACAAATAAGAGAAATATTCACACCTATCACAGAAGCACATAACAAAACATCTAATATCAAATTTGCATCATGTTCATTTAATTGAGCTTAGTCCAGTCTAGAGGACAAGGGGTGGTTAGAGCAAAGATAACTAGATTTTATTGTTTGATTTATCACATCTTTTCCAAATGGCTTCAATATAAATTACTTAACTTCTCAGACACGGGCAAATGCAAAATAGAATTGATTAATTTGCTTTATCAGAAATATAAACAGTCAGAATTATGGGAAAGTTCTTTGAGCTCTTCAGAATCATAAAATATTCCTCAAACACAGAAACTTTTTTCATATTTATTTTTGTACAAACTCACAGTATAGTACTAAGCTAATAGTACATGATCATTAAAGGTTTGCTGATTTGAACCACCAAATAACACTAAAATACTTACATATAACACTATATATACACACATGCATAAATATATAAATACAGTCTTTATAAATACATACTATCCTTATAAATCCAATCCTAAATATAAATGGGAACATCAGAGACTTCTGCAAAATGATAGCTTTCACTCTGGTAAAGGGAACATTTTTTTCTACAGGAAATTTCAGGACAAAGAGACTTTTTTCTAAGCCCTATGAAATAAACTTATTAAATTCCACTTATTCCACAACACAAATATAACTGAATAGTTTCAAATAACTGAAATTTCTCAAGCTCCTTACAACTTTGCAACTTTGTGATCCTATGTGGAAATTAAAAATTCTTGGTAAGTTAAACATAATAAATGAATAAAGTACGGAATTCCAGTTTACTATGGACCATTTTAGAATTATTAAGAGAGTCCCATTTGACATAATGCTACACTTTTAGAATTTAATTCAGTACTACACATTTTCAATTTTAGAAATGTTTTATTTCTGATATCTCATAGCATGCTGGCTATCATTACCTGTAAAATAGCTTCTATTATTGTAACTGTCTTTCCAGTTCCAGGAGGGCCAAAAAGGATATATGGTATTGGTCGGCATTCACCATTCAGTATCCTTCTAACTGCTAATTTCTGATTTTCATTCAGCAATGGATTGAAAAATTCCTTATCTCTTGATTTAGAGGTCTGACTTCTACTTACTACATTCGGTGTGGAAAAACAATGTTTCAGTTACAAATCAAAAACTTTTGAGTATCAGTAGAAACTACTATTATTTTAAGGTATTAACAGTGTAGAGTGCCTTAAAGACTAAAATTAAACCAGTCACGCAGCAAAACCCTTTAGCTTACCAATCACAAAACAATGCAATGAGGCTAACTACCTTTAAGAAGATATTTGCATCATCATTAAGCATAGTCAGGAAAATTAATCTAGTTTTCAGAAAGGAGAAAAGCTAGTCCGTACAATCCCTATTTCTGCCTCTTTATCCAGTAGTACCTAAAATATTAGCTTAACAGTTTAAAAATATCTATGAGAGCTTAGAAGATTGCATAAAAGGAATAATATATACTTGGAAGTATTTTTTTTACAAATATCTAACCTAAAGTATTTACTGTTTACTACTGTTCACTAAAGAAAAGGTAAATGTTTCTCCTTCTGGACAATACAATTTTCACAGTTTAAAAAATTCCAATCTTTTCTCTTTCTCCTAAGAGCATTTCTCCTGGTATCTAATTTCCAGGCAGGAATCATCTTAGTTGCTCTACTGTAAACCCTAGTTTTCCAAACCCCTCACAAACACACTCCCCAGGTTACTTGTCTCTGCAGCAAAAGTTTCCATACCTGGCATGTCCAAGGTGCTGCCACTCCTCTCCTCCGACACATATTTAGCTTGGGCTGTAACTGTTTCTCTGTGCTGTTAAAGCATGAAGAAAAATGTTAAAGAAGAAAAATACTGAGAAAGATCATCTTTGTATTCATACTGGCTTAGCTTAGAGATAGCAATGTTCTACTTATGGTATTAATATCTCTTTAGACAGAAGTACAATCCATAGCCTAAAATGCATAATGCTACTATACAATAAAATTTGGCAGAACATTGTAAAAAAAGTTAAAGTTCTTTTTGGATTCCCTTTTCTAAAATAAATACAAATACACTAAATATTATGGTTAAGAAATATTGGAATCAATACGAAGTATTACATTTTATTTGACTAAAACGTATGAACTCAGTAAACCCTTCCTAATTCCAAGGATCGTGATTAAGATCAGAGTTCGCAATGCTTATCTATTTTGGGGTATGGAATGAAGGAATGGTCTTCTATGCATGTCACTTTTTCTGGTGAGCTTAGAGCACCGAATTAAAACCAAAAATTTAGAAGGTCTTTTATATTGTTTAATTAATTTCTTATGAAGTGTAACTTTCATTTCACATTCTTTCAGTCTATTTTATTTTATGAGGAGTAGGTAAAAGCAAAGCAGATTGAGAAGTAGGGTATGTTATAAAGTATCCAGGCCCTAGAAAAACACGGTGGCAGGCAGGAAGAGATGTCTTCAGGTTTGGAATATCAGCTAAAGGGAAACAAGGCAGCTAAAAATGTCACGTGCAGGAATGAGAAATGAAGGGAGAAGTATCATGCAACAGAATTTGGGAAAATATTCTCAAGAAGTTCCACAGTCATACAGATCAAACTGTTCTATATTCTGATTGTGGTGCTGTTATATAAATGAGCTAAAGATGGCCTCTGTGTAGTAGCCCTGTGTGTTGTTTACTTTTTCACAGCAGCCTGTATCCATTAGCTAGCCCAAAAGCTTGCCAATGCCAAATTCAAATTATTACACAAAATTATTTTAAAAACAGCTCAAATAAGCAGTTTTTAGCCATTTGGAGCTGATCTGCTTTATATTTCCTGCTAAACTGCTAAACCCAACATCCACCAACTATAGATAAAATAAAACTCTGCCCCACGCTACTTTGGCTCTTTGTAATTATCTGACCCAGAAACTCCCCAACGTGCTGACTTTGAGACATCACCTAGACATGTTAGCCCTGCCGACTTCCTGTCTCTTCTCCTCTGAGTTTTCCCTTGTCCTGCTTATCCTTAAGGTAGTATCTCACCTCAGCTTCTGGAAGGTCTCCACTTGAGAGGAATTTCCCCTCTTTGCAACCTCTGAGAATATCACCCCCAGTAAGTAGTTTGTGTATTCCTGCCATCTAATGGCCACAACCTTGTCTTTTTTTTTTCAAAAAAGATTTATTTATTTATTTATTCCTCTCCCCTCCCCCCCCCCCACCCCGGTTGTCCTCTGTGTCTATTTGCTGCGTCTTCTTTGTCTGCTTCTGTTGTCAGCGGCACGGGAATCTTTTTCTTTTGGTTGCGTCATCTTGTTGTGTCAGCTCTCCGTGTGGGCGGCACCATTCCTGGGCAGACTGCACTTTCTTTCACACTGGGTGACTCTCCTTAGGGGCGTACTCCTTGTGCATGGGGCTCCCCTACATGGGGACGGCATGGCACAGCACTCTTTGTGGGCATCAGCACTGCGCATGGGCCAGCTCCACACGGGTCAAGCAGGCCTGGGGTTTGAACCGCGGACCTCCCATGTGGTAGACGGACGTCCTAACCATTGGGCCAGGTCCGCCGCCACAACCTTTTCTTGATCAGCTTGAAATGCTTGAATTTGAACTCACTAGAGGTAGTAAATACTCTAATATGTACTTATTTTAAAATTCATTGAACTGTACACCAAAAGAAAATAACCTAAATTAATAACTGATAATTTAAAAATGAATTTTTTAAAAATTTGGGGAGAGTTTATAACATAGGTAAAAAAAATAAGGCAACCTAAAACAAAGGTAAAAATGGACTTAAACTGTTGTAAGGTCTGCTAAGACACAGAAAAAGCATGAGAAAAAATTCAATAACCATTTATAATAAAATATTCTTAGCAAACTAAGATGAGGGTAACTTTCTTAATGTGATAGCCAATAGCTCCAAAAGCCATACCACTAACAGTATAATTTATTGTGAAATATTGTATGCTTTCCTCATGAATTCAAGAATACAACAAGAATGTCCCTTATCATAATTTCTACTTTTCATGTGGGTTGAAGGTCCCAGAGTAAAGAAAATAAGGCAAGGGAAAGAAATAAACGGTATAAAGATAGGAAAAAAAGAATTTAAACTGTAATCCCCAGATAGAATGATTTTGTACAGAGAAAATCTGACTGGAACTACAAACTGAGATTTAACATGGGGGTAGCCAAGACTATGGCAGCCTTGCATATCTAATACTAGGCAGACATAAGTTAATACAGTAGGCCTGAGACTGCTATCCTTAAACAGGCTGGCCTGCAAATTTGGCCCTTGGCTAGGTCTGGGAGGTTAGATTTCATGAGGGTTCCGACCATTCTTTAAATGATAAGGAATGGCTCCCTGTGCCTATACCCTTTGTGCAAACAACATGGCTTATGCTGAACAACTGTTTTCCTTCTGGGAGTCTAGAGCTTTGATACAGGATAGACAGAAAGTTCCCATGAAACTAGCCCCCAATGAAAATCTTGGACAGTCTGTTATGAGTTGTAAAAACACCAAACAGAACAACAGCCTTATGAGTTGTAAATACACCAAATAGAACAGATTTCACATACATTGCTAATCATTAATCGCATATTATTAGGTCACAAAAAAATTATCAGAAAGTAAGTTCCATAAAGAAAGAGCATGACCAAAAATACTCTGACTGTAATACAACAGCATTATTAATACAACCAAAAAATTAAAAGGGCTCTTATACCTTGAAATTAAATTATTTTTTATCTATTAAGCAACTCTTAGCTATAAATGGAAATATAAACCAAATTTTAATTTCTAAACCATACTGGTAATGAAAGTACTTCATAAAAGATTATGTGGGGGTACATTTAAAACAATAATCAGAGGAAAATTTATGCCTTTAATATGTTTATTAGTGAAAACAAGAGAAAATAAATGAGTCAAATTCCCAGTTTAAAAAATTAGAATAAAGTAAACCAAAGTAAACTAAAAGACAGCACAAGGGAAAAATAATCAAGAAAAAAAATTAACTAGATGGGGAATACAAAAGAAAAAACAGCAGATAAAATTTAAAAATCAAAATCCTGATGTTTATTAGGGAAAAATAATCTGAACATATGGAAAACTGGTAATTAAAACTAAAAACAATAGAGACAAATCAATGAAACAAAGAGCTTGTTTCTTGAAATAAGATGAATAAAAAGCTGATAAATAAAAAGACAGAAGACACAAATTATCAGTATCAGAAATTAAAGAGTAGATATTACAGAACCTACAATGAAAAAAAAATTATGGTGTACTGTGAACATTCTACATGTACACATTTGAGAACTTAGATGAATTAGACCAATTCCTTGAAAATCACAAACTTCCATAACTCACCCAATATGAAATAGGTACTTTAAATAACCCTGTAACTATTATGGAAATTTAATTCATAATTTAAAAACTCACAAAAAAGAAATCTATATGGTAAAAACAGCATGGTACTGGCATAAAGGCAGACATATAGACCAATGGAACAGAACTGATGGCTCAGAAACAGATGCTTACATCTACGGTCAACTGATTTTTGACAAGGCCTTCACACCCACCCAGGTGGGTCAGAACTGTCTAATTAACAAATGCTGCTTGGAGAACTGGATATCCATATCCAAAAGAAGGAAAGAGGACCCCTACCTCACACTTTATACAAAAATTAACTCAGAATGGATCAAAGATCTAAATATAAAACTGAGAACCATAAAACTCCTAGAAAAAAATGTAGGGAAACATCTTCAATATCTCATGGTAGATGGTAATTTCTTAAAAATTACACTGACAGTATAAGCAATGAAAGAAAAAATGGATAAATGGAACCTCCTCAAATGTAAACACTTTTGTGATTCAAGGGACTTTGCCAAAAAGGTGAAAAGGCAATCCACGCATTGGGAGAAAATATTTGTAAATCACACATAGTGGTACCTCTTTACTCATCATTAATTGGTTCTGGGAGGCATGACGAGTACCAAAAACAACTAGCACCAAACAAATTTTTCTCATAAGGAATAATGTAAATAAAGTTAGTACATTCCCAAGCCAAAAAAATGTAAAAAGATGTAAAATGTAAGAAGATGGGGTTGTATGTCATGACTTTACATGAGAAATAAACTTAAAAATTAATAAATACTTAGATTAAGTAAAATAAAAACTTTACCTATACTGAGAAGAGTCTACGGCCTAATGGAATGGTGGGAGGAGAGTGTGAAGGGGGAGAGGTTGCATGGAGTGTTGCTTGGAAGGAGAGTCCCCCTCCAATAGAATAGCTGGCACTTGTACTTTAGGTGTTCTTTCTCTTTTCTGCCTTTTTTCAACTTGTACCACAGGCCCTGACACACTCTTTGTCACCTTCACTAAAAACTTATCCAATGAAGACTGCTTCTGTCTTTTCAGAATTCCTCGAAAGTGGTCATTCAATTCCTAAAATTATTTTGTCATTCAATAAATCCACATTTCTGCTTGTCAGAGCTTTGTTCAGATGGTACTTCTCCACAAAGTTTTGAACTCCTGCCCATTTTGCACACATTTCTTTTATCAAGGAACTGGGTAAATTCTCCCTCACCTCCTATCCACCTTAAGAAATCTCTTTAGCCATCTCTTGTTGCTCCTTCTATAGTTTCTGCAGTTCCTCAGTGCTGAGCTGTTCATGAGGTTCCTCTACTAACTCCTCAATATCAGCAGCATCGACCTCCAGACCCATGGATTGGTACAAAGATTCAATATCCAGCACAACTGTACCCTCTGTACCTACAGGCTTGGGATCAGTCTCAAACCCTTCAAAGTCTCTCTGAGTCACAGCTTCTGGCCACAAATTCTGGCCCAGTAATGCCTTCTCCTCATTTGTGATATCAGTTCTACTTGGCATTTTTTTCCCAAAATACTCTGGACTCATCTCATTTAAAGACTTGGTGGGAATAACACCCTCAGCCTCTACATAGTCTTGAAATTCACTAATGAAGTCATCAGCAGACTTTTCATTAGTACTCACTGCCTTGCCATGCCTCACAACAATATAGATGCTGTTCCTCTTTTTAAAATTATCAAACCAGATGTGGCTGGCCTTAAAAACCTCAACACTCTCATCACTTGGTTCCGGTTTGTTTTTCAAAAGATCAGGATGCAACCCTTTCACTTTTTCACATATCATGGCTTCCGATACATTGTTGCCTGCTAAATGTTTTTCATTTACCCAAATTAATAACAGCTCTTGAACTTCCTCAAGTGTTTGGGAAAGCTGCTTTGTTACCACTTTAACTCCTTTTGCAACATCAGCCTTTGTTTATGGCTTCTGTATTCTTAATGATGATGGAGACCGTTGTTCTAGGGATACCAGATTCCCTAGCAAGATCAGTAATGTGAATACTGCCCTCATATTTACCTATTATTTCTTTGTTTGCTCAGTGGTGGTACAAAGTAATTTTCTTTTCTGCTCAGTGCTATTACTACTCATTTTCTTAGGACCCATGATGAGAAAAACAAAAACAAAAACGCAAAAATACACAAAATGACCACAGAAGCTAAGACTGAAATGGGATGCACAAAGGGCAAGAGCTACTACGTGGCTAATGCATGATCATTTGTTTCAGCTGTAAAGGATAACAAGTCATGAAGCAACCGACACCAAAAAGTTCAATCTTATGCACGGAGTACCAAACAAATGACATGTACAGGAACAAAATTTTCACGTCAAAATGCATCAAGTACTAAATCTGATGAGTTTCAAAGCAGTCAAGCATTAAGGTATTTCTGTATCTGATAGGGGTTTGATTTCCATGCTATGTAAAGAGAGCATGCAACTCAACAAAAAAAGAACAAGCAATCCAATTAAAAATGGGCAAAAGACTTAAATAGACATTTTACCAAGGAGGAAATACAAATGGCCAAAGAGCACATGAAAAAAATGTTCAATATCACTAGCTATTAGGGAAAGGCAAGTTGAAACGGCAATGAGATATCATCTCATATCTCACAAAATGGACATTATGTAAAAAAAAACCCAAAAAACAGAAAACAAGTGCTAGAGAGGATGTGGAGAAATAAGAACACAACTTCACTGTTGGTGGGAATGTAGAAAGGTACAGTTTCTGCGGAAGACAGTTTGGGGGTTCCTCAGGAAGCTAAATATAGAACTGTTACATGATCTGGCATCCTATTATCCAGAATAACTGAAGAACTGAAAACATTACACAAATAGACATTTTCACACTGATATTCATAGTGGCATTATTCACAACTACCAAAAGATGGAAACAACCCAAGTGTCCATCAACCAATGAACGGATAAACAAAATGGGTAGATATGTATACAATGGAATACTATGCTGCTATAAGAAGAAATGAAATTGGGACATATATGCCAACATGGATAAACCTTGAGGACAGTATGTTAAATGAAATAAGCCAGACACAAAAGGACAAATATATGGTCACACTAACATGAACTAAATATGAAGAATAAACACATGGAGTTAAAACCTAGACTATAAATTACAAGGAGATAGGATGAGGACTGAGAAGGGGTACTGATGCTTAATGAATGAAGAATTTTCAATTAGCTTGACTGTAAAAGTCTGGAAATGGATAGAGTGAATGATAACACATTATACTGAGTGTAACTAGCAGAGCTGATTTATAAGTGGGGTTGTGGCTGAAAGGGGTAATCTAGGTACGTAAATGTCAATTGAAAGAAAGCTAGAAAATTATCTAGGGACTTAATAACATAGTAAATCTGAAGGTGGATACAGATTGTGATTAATAATACAAATACAAGAACGTCCTATGAACTAGAACAAATGTGTATCAGTATTACAAGGTGGCAAGAATATAGTGATGCATGAAAAAAATACAATTAATATAACTTATGGACTATAGTTAGCAGCAATTTTTTAATATTCTTGCATCAATCTCAAAGAAGCTGCTATATCAACACTGAGTCAATAATAGGGGAGTATGGAATTTTTTTTCTTTTGGACTAAGAAAAACATTCATAGATTTACTGGGGTGATGACTGCACAATTGTGATGAAAGTGAGAGTCACTGAGTATTCACTTTGGATAGAATGTACAAGGGATGGGACTGTACAACACAGTGAACCATTTGGTGGAAGATGGACTATGGTTAACAATACAAATATGAGAATGTTCTTTCATGAACTATAACAAATGTACAGTACTAATTCATAGTGTTAATAATAGCGGTGTAGCAGTTTGATATTATTGATGAATTCCAAAAAGAAATATTGGATTATGTTTGTAAACTGATCTTTTCCTCTGGGCATATTAGATTATATTGGATTCAGAGTTTTACTTGGTTAAGTAATCAGGTAAACCTATTGTGCCAGTAGGGCATTCAGTCCCCACCCCATGGTGGGTGGGGACTCACAGATAAAAGACATGGCAAAGGACAGAGTTGGAGGGTTTCTTAGGTTGGCATTTTGATGTTGGAGTTTGATGCTGAAGCCTTAAGCTGGAGTCGGGAAGAGAGGAACCCTAAGCCGGGAAAGAAGGAGGCCCTGAGAAGAGAGGAACCCAGGAAGCCTGAACCCTCACAGAAATTGGCAGCCATCTTGCTCCAACACGTGAAAATAGACTTTGGTGAGGGAAGTAATTTATGCTTTATGGCCTGGTATCTGTACACTCCTATTCCAAACAAATACCCTTTATAAAAACAAACCAATTTCTGGTATTTTGCATCAGCACCCCTTTGGCTGACTAATATAGCGGGTGTACAGAAAAAATATACCAAAATGTAAGCTGTGGACCATAATAAGTGGCAATAGTCTGGTGATGTTCTTTCATAATCTGTAAACAAATATTTCACAACAATGTAAGGTGTTGGTGGAGAGGTGATGTATAGGAATTATGCACCTTATGCATGATTGTTTTGTAAGTTCACAACTTCTCTAATAAAAGTAATTAATTAAAAGAAATCTGTAGGTCCAAGTGGTTTCCTTAGAAAAATCTAACAAAAATTTTAAAGAAGAATTAACACCAATTCTAAACAATCTCTTTTGCAAAACAGGCTATTACCCTAATATGAAATCTAGACAAAAATAACACAAAAAACTGCAGATTAATATTTCTAATGAACATGGATTCAAAAATCCTGAACAAAATATTAACAAATAGAATACAAAAATATGTACAAAGAATTATACACCATCACCCAGTGGGGCTTATTCTAGTGTAGTATTTATTTATTTGAAAATTAAAAAGTACCATATTAACAGGCAAAAGAGGGAAGCGGACTTGGCCCAGTGGTTAGGGCATTGGTCCACCACATGGGAGGCCCGTGATTCAAACCCCAGGCCTCCTTGACCCATGTGGAACTGGCCAATGCACAAGTGCTGATGCAAGCCAAGGAGTACCGTGCCGCGCAGGGGTGTTCCCCACATAGGGGAGCCCCACGCGCAAGGAGTACGCCCTGTAAGGAGAGCCGCCCAGCGTGAAAGAAAGTACAGCCTGCCTAAGAAGCCCACACAGAGAGTTGACACAACAAGATGACACAACAAAAAGAAACACAGATTCCAGTGCCAGATTACTATGCCACTGATAACAACAGAAGCGGACAAAGAAGAAGACGCAGCAGATAGACACAGAGAACAGACAACCGAGGTGGGACTGTGGGGGAGGAAGGGGAGAGAAATAAATAAATCAATCTTTAAAAGAAAAACAGGCAAAAGAAGAAAATTCACATAACCACATCAGCTAATTCAGATGTATTCACCAAATGCAATGAATGTCCCATGATGATAAAAGAGGTTGTTGATGTGGGAGGAGTGGGGTGAGGGGGGTGGGGGGCATCTGGGGACCTCTTTATTTTTTTAATATAACATTTTTTTAAAAATAGAGAAAAAAGAAAAAGTAAAGAAAAGAAAAGAAAACTAGGAATAGAGAGGAACCTTCTGAACTTGATAAAGATCTCCTACTAAAACCCTAAAGTTAACATCATACTTAATAGTCAAAGACAATGTTTTTCCACTAAAGTCAGGAATAAGGCAAGGATTTTTTTCCTCTGACCACTCATGTTCGCATAGAATTGGAGGTTCTAGCCAACTCAGTAACACAAGAAAAGGAAATAAAAGGCATACAAATCAGAATGGAAGAAATAAAACTGTCTCTACTTGGCAGATAACATCATGTTCTATATATAGAAATTCCTAAGAAATCTTGGGGGAAATATCTCCTAGAACTAATAAGTACATTCAGCAATGTCATGATACAAAATAAAAATAAAAAATCAATTGTGTTTCTACATACTAGCAATAAAAACATCGGAACTAAAAATGAAAAAAAACATTTTAAATCTCTCAAGAATAAGAATACTTAGGTGTGAATTTAACAGAACATGTAGGGAAGCGGCTGTGGGTCAATTAATTGGGCTCCCATCTACCATATGGGAGGCCCTGGATTCATATTCCAGGGCCTCCTTGAATCCAGGGCCTCCTTGTGAAGGCAAGCTGGCCTGCGCCCGTGGAGAACTGACGGCCCATGACTGCGCAGAGCTGCTGCAGCAAGATGATGCAACAAAGGGAGACAAGCAGACACAAAAGAATGTGGAGCGAATCGACACAGAGAGCAGACAGCAAGCAAGCCGCAAGGGGGGGAAGAAATTTAAAACAAATGATTTACTCACTTAACATGACATTTAATAGAAAAAAAACAATAAAAAACATGTATAGACTTGTATGCTAAAAACTGCTAATGAAAGAAATCAAAGAGAATCTAAATAAATGGAGAGACATATTGTGTTCATTGTTTGGAAGTCTCCACATAGTAAAGGTGTCAATTTCCCCAAAATATTACACAAATTTAACACAATTTTCTGTCAAACCCCCAGCAATAGAGACAGACAAAATTTGTTTATAGATATACGCAGAAGTTATTTTAAAATTTATGTGGAAAGGCAAATGAAATAGCTAAAACAATTTTGAAAAGCAAGAACAAAGTGGGAGGAATCATTCTACTCTATTTTAAGCCTTTATATAGTTACAGTTATCAAAACTGTGTGAAATTCATAGAGAAACAGACACATACTTCAACAGAACAGAAAAGATAATCCAGAAATGGTCCCAAACAAGTACATCCAACTGTATTGATAAAAGTAAAGAAGCAATTCAACCGAGCAGAAATAGTCTTTTAAACAAATGGTGCTGAAGCAGTAAGATATAAATGGACCGATAAAATGAACCTCAACCTAAAGATCAAATCTTATATAAAAAAACTCAAAATGGATGATAGATTTAAATTTATAAAGTAAAAGTATAAATCATTTAGAAGAAAACATAGGAGAAAATTGTCAGAACTTACAAGAGTTCTTAGACCTGACAACAAAAGCACAGTCCATTAAAGAAAATAAATTAGGTTTCACCAAAATTAAAAACCTGTGCTCTGTGAAAGATCTTGTTAAGATGATGAAAAAATAAGCTACAAACAGGGAAACACTTTCTAGCTACATATTTGACAGAGGACTAACATCTAGATATATAATGAACTCTCAAAACAATAAAATCACTTAATAAGTGAATAATTGTGCAAAAGTAGCCAGAAATAGCAACTATGTACAGCATAGACAGATTGAAAGGTAAGTAATTTTCTTGTTTGTTTTTTATTATTAAAATAATGAAAATGCTCTAATAATGACTAAAGTGATGAATGCACACACAAAAAAACAGTACAATTAGAAAATGGGTGAGAGATATTTCAATGAAGAGGATTTATGGATGGCAAATAAGCACATAATTGTCAACATCATTAATCATTAGGGAAATTCAAATTAAGTTCACAATAAGGTATCTCTACATACCTTTTTGAACAGCTGAAATGAAAAATAGTGACAACACCACATGCTAAGTCAGGGTGTGGAGAAACCAGACTTCTCACATATTGCTGGTGGTAATGCAAAATGGCATAGCTACTCTGGAAAACTGTTTGGGAGTTGTTGTTTTTTTAAACCTAAACAGACATGTCTCACACAACTCAGCAATCACACCATTCTGCATTTATCCCAGAAAAATTAAAATTTACTTTTACGCAAAATCTTATACACTATTGTTCATAGCAGATGTAATCATAAAAACTAAAAACAACCAAAATGTGTAAATATGTGAATGATTAAGCAAATTGTGTACATCCATACCCCAGAATAACACTCAGGAATAAAAGGAACAGACTATTAATATATTCAACTCAACCACTTAGATGAACCTCAAGGATTTTATTCCTGAGTGAAAAAAAAAATCTCAAAAGATCACATACTCTATAATAACATTCATTTAGCATACTTGAAATGACAAAACTACATAGCTTAAGAACAAATTAGTGGTTGCCAGGGATTAGAGAGAGTAGGGGCAGGAGGGTAAACCTGGTATAGAGGTTTATCAAAAGGGAAATTTTTTTCTTAACTGATTCCCGCTACCTTTGCCTACCCAAAAGCATTGTTCCAGCACCTCTTTTCTGCATCATCAATCTTTCCTTTCTTCCTCTGTAAATTATTCTCATACACATAAAAATGCTCTTATTTTTCCCATTTTTAAGAAAAAGAAAAGTAGATCACTAACTGAAGGTGGAAGTGTGCCTAAGAGAAGGCTTCTGGTTATTTGTTCTTAAAAAGGGACATTTTGGGAAATGGACTTGGCCCAGTGGTTAGGGCGTCCGTCTACCACATGGGAGGTCCGTGGTTCAAACCCCGGGCCTCCTTGACCCGTGTGCAGCTGGCCCATGTGCAGTGCTGATGCGCAAAGAGTGCCCTGCCACACAGGGGTGTCCCCCGCGTAGGGGAGCCCCACGCGCAAGGAGTGCACCCGTAAGGAGAGCCGCCCAGCGCGAAAGAAAGTGCAGCCTGCCGAGGAATGGCACCGCCCACACTTCCCTTGCCGCTGACGACAACAGAAGCGGACAAAGAAACAAGATGCAGCAAATAGACACAGAGAACAGACAACCGGGGGGGGGGGGGGGGGGATTAAATAAATCTTTAAAAAAAAAAAGGACATTTTTATGATGATGGAATAGTTCTGTATCTTGATTACACTGGTGGTTACATGAATCTCCCCATGTGATAAAATGATATACATATTTTATATTAATGTCAATTTCCTGATTTTTATATTGTAGTAGTTATTCAATGGGCGGAAACTGGACGAATGGTACACGGGACCTATCTATATTTTCTTTGCAACTTCCTGTAAATTCAAAATTATTTAAAATGAAAAGCTAAAAAATTCATATCTTGCAGATTTGTATTTTACTTTTCTCAACATATTGTAGACCTGTTAGCACCATGTGAATTTTAGGTAAATTTTACATTAAGTCTATTTTATGGCATATTTAAATTAAAACTTGCAGCATCTACATTTTGTGATTTGGGGTTACTTGTGACCTACCATCCCTAATACCCCAGTACTTTGGGAACTAATATATCTAAAATGATTCCACAGTCATTATCTATTTAAATATATCAAAGTCATTAAAATATTACCTTTGCGAAAGACTGTTCACCACAAGCATTATCTTGTACATGGTTCCAACACTCTGGAACTTGGGGAGACTTTAAAGATATAGTGTCTGGAAATAATACTTTTTTAAAAAATGAGAAGAGGTGCAAGGTAGACATTACTGAAAAGGATAATGAAGAATAAAGACAACTTCCAGTTTTATGACTATTCCTACCAAAATTAATCCAAGGACATTTTACTCCCTCCCTCCGTTCTTTCTGCAATGTTTCCAAATTATAATATGGACACAAGACTGTATTATAGTCTTTGCATCAAAGTCATTTACTTTTCTCTATTCATAAGCTAAACAAATTAAATTATGAGGGGAAAAACAATGTGTAACGGGTTTCTTTTCAGAAATAATAAAGAACACTAAAGCCCCTCAACACAAAGTTCAAAATGTGTGAATAATTTATAGTTTTTATTTCTAATACAGGATTCAAAAGATAGTATATTACTTAACATGTTACATAAGGATTCTATAAACATACTCTAGGAAAGTGGCACTTAATTCACTTTCACAAAACTAATACCTTTTTCACCTAAATGTTTGGCTTGTTCAACCGCAAAGTGATATCGTCTGCTTGGAGTCCTGCCAAAAAGAAGAAAACAGAAAATAACTCACCTTAAGTTAAAAAAATATAGTTAATACTCAAAAGGTATTATACATTTTTTTATTATAAATAAAGGTATTATACAGACATCTAAAACTCATGTCTGTTTTAAAGAAATCTGTATTTGTCCCCAGTTGTGAAAGGTACGTATCAGCTCTTGCATCCCTGTTTGTTTTGTCCCAGATATCCTTCTCTGTTTTTGTTTTGATGTTTTTGTCATGCCTTTTTTCCCATCAAATATATTTATTTTCTCTGCTGACTGTTGTTTTAAATTAATTTCAGGGGACTGGTCCTCTCACAATCGAAATTACTTTTCAATTGAGTCAAAGGGATCAACATTCACAGAATGTTTTTACTTTTCTATTGTAATTTATATATTAAAACAGAAATATTCTTAGAAAGGAAGAGGGAGTTTCTGTTCTACTTATGTCTGGGATAATTCTTTTATAATAGCAGGGTTTACATACATATATATACATAACTAATTATGTATTAACTACATATTAACTAATCCCTCAACCATTCAGATTTCTCCGAGGAACCTATGGGAAATGCTGTTCATTCTTCACTGAACACAATGAGCAAGGGCAGAAGCCCAGGCATTACTGTGCAGACCCAGTTCCATAACACTACATAATGTGTGTGTTTGTGCGTGTGTTTGTGTGTGTAGCTAGAAGAAAATCACCTGAACAGAACCTTTGTACTGTCTGCCAGTAGATTTACTAGAGTTGCTAAGGATAATTATCCTAAGTTGCTAGAACTCAACTCTGTTAAGTGCACTCTACTTTCAAGGCCACATCCTTAAGAGAACTTTAATGAGGATTTTCTAGGGAATGAAGCAGCTGGCAGCCCTACTCTGTCCTCTCAACATTATATTACAACAAATACCTGGCTAAGATACAATGAACTTCATGATCAGAAAGGAACCATCTTGGGACTTACCAAAATTGACTTGAAAAGAAAGAAAAAGAGTTAAAACATAGCTATTATAAAATTAGAAATTTGACATAAAGTTTGGCACCTTAGAGCCTAAAGACTTTCATGGTTATAGTCTCAAGCCCTGAAGACACGGAAATCCTAATGCTATTTAAACACTTCACAGCAAAAAAAAAAAAAGGCAGAAACAAATCTTTTCAAAGGTATAACAAAAAACACCAAAACTTGGAAAAGATACCATAAAACAAACCAAAAAAATCAACCTGTGGTCCACTAACTTACTGCCCAAAACTGATTAAAAGTCATGAATACAATGTTAGCCAGTGAGTTCCTGATGCACACCTAAAATATGCAAAAATCAGGAGGGGATGTGGCTCAAGCAGTTTAGTGCCCACCTCCCACATGGGAGGTCCCAGGTTCAGTTCCTGGTGCCTATTAAAGAAGACAAAAAAATACAATAACAACAAGTAGACATTGAGCAAAAACAACAAACAGCAAGAAAAAAACAATGAGCAGACAATGCAGAAAAAACAAACAATGAGCAGACATTGAGCAAAAACTAACAAGCAGGGAACTGATGTGGCTCAAGCGGTTAAGTGCCCCCCCTGACACATGGGAGGTCCTGCATTTGGTTCCTGGTGCCTCCTAAAGAGAAAACAGTGAGCAGACAATGAGCAAAAAAACAACCAGCAGACAACATGCACAGACAATGAGCCCCCCCCCCCCCAAAATCCCAATGAGCAAACACACAGAGAGCCATCTCAGGGGGGAAAAATGCAAAAATCTAAGAATACCATGTTTTTCATTCTAGGTATTCAAGGCCGGTTTAATATTAAGTCATCTAGTTAAAATAATTCAATTAATATGTTGAAAGAAAAATAATTATATCAATAAATGCTAAATAGGCACGAGAGGAAAATGTAGCATCTAGGCCTTTAAAAATACTCTTAAAGGAATTGGTACTGATAGCTAATTCCTAAACTAGATTAATCAAAAGACTGCAAGATGTCTCATTTATCTGGTAGGAGGCCTAAGAATCTGCATTAATAGCATGTTCCTAGGTATAGCAGATGTACATTGTTTATGGTTTCCAAAAATAGTTATTGGATTATATTTGTAAACTGGTCTGTTGGAGGTATCACCTTTAATTGATTAAATTACAATTAGGACTTTGATTGGGCCACATCAATAGCGCATTAAGTCCCTTCCCCTTGGTGGGTGGGGACTCACAGAGAAAAGACCTAGCAAAGGACAGAGTTGGGAGTTTTTGAGCTGGAGTCCAGGAAGTAAACACACAGAGGAACAGAGCAGCTGAGCCTGGAGAGAATGGAGCCCCGGGGACAGAGACAGAACCAGTCACCTGAGAGTCTACAGCTGGCCTTGTGGAGAGAGGCAAAGCCTAGACAGCCTCATAGTCTATAGCTAACCTTATGGAGAAAACAGAGGACCTGAGCCCAGAAGGAAATGAGCCCTGGGAAGATAGGACCCCAGGAAGCCTGAACCATCGCAGACATTGGCAGCCAACACTTGGCAACAGACTTTGGTGAGGGAAGTAACTTATGCTTTATGGCCTGGTAACTGTAAGCTCCTACCCCAAATAAAGACCCTTTATAAAAACCAACCAATTTCTGGTATTTTGTATCAGCACCCCCTTGGCTGACTAATACACTAGGCAATGCCAATGCTACTGGTCCAAGTTCCAGGCTTTGGGGAACTAATAGTCTTCTCTCTCATGATAAATATAAAACAAATCAACAAGCTATGTTTTCATGTTCTCTCTTCCTCTCTTTCTTATTTTACCAAACACCCTGAAAATGATTCATGCACATTCACTGTCTCTTCTTTCTTAACCCCTTACCCTTAATACACTCCAAAATCACTCTAGGTTATCTACACTACCAAAAACTTAAAAAGTATAACAAAGTCAACACAATTAGTAATAAACTAACTCAGTTTAATTTTGATACAAAGAGTGAAGCAAACTAATTTATCATGATAGAAAGGAGATAACTTTTGCCTGGACTTGGAGTGTGGTAGGGAAGGGGAAAGTAGAGGGAGGAAGGAAGGATTACAAAGGGGTACTCTTTTGGGGATTATGGATACCTTCATTCCCTTGACTCTAATGATGCTTTCACAATGTATACTTATAACAAATATATCTAATTTTACATTATACATATTTACAGTTTATTATAGTCAACTATACCTCAATAAACCTGGTTAAACTTAAAGGAGAAGAAAGCTTGGTAATGAAATTATACATATCTAGAGAGCCAACTTAAAATCCTCAAAGCATAAATCTTTCAACAGGTGTCTGGTATCATTACTGGAATGACAAAGGATTTACTTTAAATCCTAAATAGAAGACTGGCACTAACTAGGAATAAAAACAAGCTTTTTATGAAATTCATTAAAAGAATTACCTATTAAATACAAATTCCACATCCACAGGTTGAAAGTTATATGTTTCATGAAATTCTGGATTATTTGTAAAAGTTATCGCTGCTTCATGAATCTGAAAAAGTAACACACAATTTAATGCTCATAAATTGTACCTAATTAATTTTGAATATCAGCAACACATCATAAAGCTGTCATTCTACTGATCTGAGCTAAAATTTAGCATCTTAGATTTTTAAAAAAATAACTGAGGGAAGCAGATGTGGCTCAACTGATAGAGTGTCCACCTACCATGTAGGAGATCCAGGGTTCGAACCCAGGGCCTCCTGGCCTGTGTGGTGAGCTGGCCCACGCACAGGGCTGCTGTGCACAAGGAGTGCCATGACACACAGGGGTGTCCCCAGTGTAGGGGAGCCCCATGCGCAAGGAGTGCATCCTGCAAGGAGATCTGCCCTGCACAAAAATAGTGCAACTTGCCCAGGAGTGGCGCCTCACACTGAGAGCTGATGCAGCAAGATGACACAAAAAAGAGACACAGATTCCCGGTGCCACTGAGAATGCAAGCGGACACAGAAGCACACACAGTGAATGGAAACAAAAGAGCAGGGGGTGGGGCAGAAGGGGAAAAAATAACTGAACAGGATAAATCATTATACTGCTAGTGTATAAAAACAGGAGAAATCAGTCAATGTATCCATCTTTCCCAAAAAATATTTACTGAACTTCTACTTTCCAGGCCTAGTTCTAGAATCTGGGAATACAAAGTTGAGTATGGCACAGACTACTAAGTTCCAAAAGATATAGAAACAAATATTTAGAATACAAAGTGATATATAATATATAAAAGCCCAGACATAAAGGTCATTCCAAGTCTTCCCCTTCCAGCAGTATGGGGAACTAGATATTCTGGGAAACCCTCCTGCTAAAACTAGTTCCAATTTTTGTTCTTTTCCTGGACCAGCAGGAAGGAAAGAAAATTTCTCAGAGCATATAGGAAGATAAGTAGGAAGCAAAAAAAAATTAGAGCTGAAATATGGAGCTGAATTTTAAAACAGTGAATACAGTCAAAAGAAGGAACCCCCCCTGGGGTCAGGTACTTATACAAGCAATATTGATTGAGAAACTGGGACTTGAGCAATCTGCAAGACGGGACAGCTGAACCTGTGACTACTGGATCAATAAACAGACCTGGAAAACAGAGAGGTTTTCCCAGGCCAGCAGTGCTCCCTTCTTCCCAACAGAAGGAAATAAAAATTTCCTCAGAAAGAAAGCACCCTCATTATAGACCCCTGGGTTACTAAAATTAACAGCTAAAATGAAGTCATTTTCAAGTATCATAAAACACAAAAGGAAACAACCACAATGAATGAGAATCAGCACAATTAAATATAAACTGATTTAGTTCCCAAGAATATCACATCCTGAAATGACCATTTTCTGAAATTAAAATATGTATGAAATGTTTAAAAGAAATGAAAGAGTGACAAAATAAGAAATCATAGAACAATACCAAAAACCATCAGAAACACTGCAGATATCAATAGGACAGACAATAAGGGACAAATTAGATGAAATAGACCAATTTCTCTAAAAGAAAAAACTACCCAATATGAAATAATTTCAACAGCCCTATAACTATCACGGATGTTTCCTTCATAATTTTAAAACTCTCTCAAAAGAAATCTGAGGGCCAAGTTGGTTTCACTGAAAATTTCTAACAAAACATTTAAATAAGAATTAATACTAATCCTAAATAATGTCTTATGGGAAACAGAATTGGACGGAACATTTTTAATTCATTTTATGAAGCCAGTATTACCATGATATCAGAACCAGACAAAGTACAAAGAGAAAACTATAGACCAATATTTCATATGAATATAGACAAAAAATCCCAAACAAAACAATAAGACAGAAACCAGTGAAATATATACATACACACATAAATACATACATACATACATACATAAATATCAGATAGGGTTTATTCCAGGGATGCAAGGCTGGTTCAATATTTGAAAATTAATCAGTGTAATATACAATATTAACAGGCTAAAGAAGTAATATCACTGGCTCATATCAATTAATTCAGAAAAAGCATTTAACAGAATCCAACATCTTTCATGTTAAAAACAGAAAACTAGGAATAGAGGGAAACTTCCTGAACTTAATAAAGAACATCTATAGAAACTCTACACTTAATCTTAATAGTGAAAGACTGAATGAATTATTTCCTCTAAGGTAGGGAAAAAGACAAGGATGTTCGTTCTTACCATTCTTATTCAACATAGTACTGCAAGTCTTATCCAGTACAATAAAGCAAGAAAATATAAGGCATACAGACTGGGAAGAAATAAAACTGTCCCTACTTGCATATGACACCAATGAGTCTACTGAAAAAACTACTAGAACTAGTAAGTGTGCTCAGCAAGGTTGCAGGATATATGACCAAGATACAAAAATCAATTCTATCTTTATATACTAGCAACAAACACCTGGAAACTAAAACACAATACCATTTTAAATTGATCAAAAATGTCACACTTAGGTGTAAATCTAACAAAATATATTTAAGACTTTAACACTGAAAACTACGAAATGCTGATGAAAGAAGACAACAAAGACCAAAATAAATGGAGACTGACAGAGTACATGGATTAGACAACTCAAAATAGTAAAGATGCCAATTCTCCGCAAAATGTTTTACAGAATTAACACCACTCTTATCTAAACCCCAGCAAGACTTTTGTAGAATTTTATCTAAAATTTATATGGAAAGGCAAAGGAACCAGAATAGTTAAAGCTATAAAATAACACATTAAGAGGAATCACTCTATTTTAAAACTTATTTCACTTTTCTAAGAAATTCTCCAGGTATGCAAAGACAAAATATTGAAATATTGGTTAACAGTTTATACGTATATACACTTTTTACCTTATTTTTATTAGTGAGGGCCTATATCTTTGGGCCATGTTAATGAATGTGCTTACTTCTGCTGCTTAAAAAAAGGTGTAAAGGTGATGCATATGGCTGCAGGAGGCGATATCATGTATGCTTATGAGTTTTGATGGTCAGCTACAAATGCATGTATATGACTTAAAGTTCTCAATAATCCAGTTCTTTCTGTGAAACAAGTTAGTTTTTTTGACTAAAAGTTATAATGAATATGGGTGGATGACACTATACTGGGAAAAATGGTGGCAGAGAACAACTGTGTATGACAGATGATATACATGGGGTTTTGTTTCACACGGGAAAGAGAGTCGTTTTTCCTAAGTTAAAGTTTCAGATTTTTCCAGAAAATGAAAGAGGACAGTCAAGGACAAAACGGGAATGTGTACTGCAAGTTGCAGAAAGGTTGAGAGAAGTGAATTTTAGCTTTGCATTATTACAATCCCTGCATATCATAAGTCTGAAAAGTAGCAATGAAATGTTCTGAGATTTGTCATGTTTGCTCAGTTTTTATGGGTTTATTCATTAATTTTAAAAAGGTTTTATAAACCCTTTACTGCAAATATATTAAATCAAGTCTAGAATGTGGGTTTTCTCTACATTAAAATGGCAAATTGATCTTGGAATATTTAGTGTTCATCCTTATAAAACATGGATTCCATAGCTTTCCGTGCTTCCTACTCAGTTATGACTTTGATTATTTAAGAAACAGCAACAAAACAACATAAAAAAAGCTCCTCCCTTCTGAAAGAGCTAAGACAATTATGTTACATTTCTCTATGTCTATATTAAAATACTTAATTGTCATTTTGATTAACAAGTAGTTAAACTACAAACATTTGTTGTTCTCAGGCTCTAATGCTCCTTCGTAATCAAGAAACTAATTTTCTAGTTCTTATGATTTTGCCTTCTGTGCTAATTTCCTATTGTTACAGTAGGAAATTACCACAAACTTAGTGGCTTAAAACAACAGGAATTTATTTTATTACAGTTCTAAAGATCAAAATCCAAAAAGGGTATCACTGGCTAAAAAAGTCAAGGTGTCAGCAGGGCTGTGTTCTTTCTGGAGGCTCTAGGACAGCCTGTTTCCTTGGTTTTTTTCTCAGCTTCTAGGGGCTATGTGAATGGCTTGGCCATAGCCCTGCATCATTCTAACTTCTGCATCTCTTTCATCATCTTATTCGGATCTCTTTTTCTGACTGACTATTCTGTCTTCCTCTTTCCCTTCAATGGACTGTTGTGATTATCTTGTGCCAATCCAGATAATCCATGATAATCTTCCTTTTCACAATCTTTAATTTAACCACATCTGCAAAGTCACTTTTTCCATGTAATGTAACATATTTACAGGTTCTGGAAGTTAAGGCATGGACATCTTTGGGGACTGGCATTAATTCTACCTACTATGCCTTCCCAAGGTCATATACTAAAATCAGAAAAATAACATCTTAAGATGCTTTTTACACCAAAATCTTTGAGATTTCCCAGAGGGCCCATGGGAATCACAAAGTATGGTCTTTATCCTTTTGTAAAAAGATGAGGGATAATAGAAATATTTAGAGTTGACATGCTTCATATTTTTTCAATTAACTCAAACCTATCGCAAGAACTGCAGGGGAAAGTTGTCAAATCAAATAAGAAGTCCAGTCTTCCCTATATTAAATCTGTATTAGTAAAATGATCTCTGGATACATGTTCAGCAATTATATACTTTATAGGATAAACTGGAAGGTCCTAGGATTTGTTAATTCCCTCACTGTCCATAATATATTCATACCTTCAGCTATGTATTGTACCCCAAAAGAGAGCAATACTCTCCTCTATTCTGAGACTGTAGATTACTGTAATAAATTAACAACTATTCATCAGCCTCATTTCCAGGTGATTTCTGCTTACCTTTTATGTTTGTTTGTGGATTTGCTCAAGATACTGGTTTCAACAAAGACAATATCAGGGTCTTGTAGAAAGGACTATATGAGATGCTTTTAAATATTGATATTTCAAGGATTGGATCCACACAGGTATAGGATTCAGAGATTAAAGCTGACATTGCTTAGACAACTGTCAGATCAGACTATAGTAGGAGACTGAATCTGAATTTTCAGGATTTATTTTCGTTCAAAAACAGGTTATAGGGAAGTGGACTTGGCCCAGGGTTTAGCGCGTCCGTCTACCACATAGGAGGTCCGCGGTTCAAACCCCGAGCCTCCTTGACCCGTGTGGAGCTGGCCCATGCGCAGTGCTAATGCGTGCAAGGAGTGCCATGCCACGCAGGGGTGTCCCCGCGTAGGGGAGCCCCACGCACAAGGAGTGCGCCGCATAAGGAGAGCCGCCCAGCATGAAAGAAAGTGCACCTGCCTAAGAATGGTGCTACACACACGGAGAGATGACACATGATGATGCAATCAGAAGAAACACAGATTCCTGTGCCGCTGACAACAACAGAGGACAAAAGAAGATGATGCAGCAAATAGACACAGAGAACAGATAACCGGGGCATGGGGAAGGGGAGAGAAATAAATAAATAATAAAAAAATAAATTTTTAAAAAAGCAGACTACATCCTGAAAGCAGACAGGCAAAGCAAGACTCAATGAAATAAGCAGTTGTGGGGTAAATGAAGGCAAAATGCCCTTTTTGTGAACTCGAGGCCCTGGAATGTGGATGAGTTGGTCTGGCCAACCACCTGACCCTCATAAACAGGGAGCTGGATATAAATGTTGAAAGAATATCTGTGATAATTAACAAAAAGACAGATAATTTTCAGTTAGTAACACTTGTACCCCACTGTTCCATGTAGGTTATGAACTTCCCCTTGCTTTGTAACCTTATAAAAGGAGTCTATTAGGTAGTGCGGAGCTTCTCCTGTCCGGATGCCGCCCAGTTACATGAGTAACAAAAGCATGACTGATGCTGGGCTTCCATGTGATTTCTCTGGAATATCAAATTATTTGGTTAACCTTTTCATGCTTGACTTCCTGCATTACAATTGGCATAGTTGTCAGGATATTCCAGGGTCTACAAATGGTATGAGTGGCAGACGGAGTCACAGGGAATTCTGCAGGAGAAATCCAGCCCTTTACTGGGAATTCTGTGGGGAAAATCCTGGGGTGGCCCTGTTCCTCTATGTGGTTTGAGCTGATTCACCTCATACAACACACTTGGGGTCTTGTATGTGACTCGGGGGACACCCTGTATATGCCTGCAGGGTTAGCAGTTAGGTAAGAATGTAGAAGATGTCTTTGTGAAAAAGAAAGAGCATGGAGCCACTTGGCCCATGTTAGCAGCCTTGAAAGATTGCTCCAAGAAACAGCTGATTGCTGTATCCCATGCAAGCTGGATAGAAGAGGAGCTTAAATTAGAATGGAAAGCAAGGAGCTTAAATCTTTTTGCAGTTGTATGTTTGTTCAGGATATATTTTCATACCTCTGGATGGTAATCAAATGGCCAAAAATTAAATAAGCACTTACACTGATAAACAAATACTCCTGGGGTCCAAGCTGGAAAAGCTAAACAAGATACAGAAAGTGTAGAAGGTTCATGGGAACGGAATATTTATGGTTAAGGTTGAGTAAAATTTGATGGTGTTTTAGAAGGCTTAGTATAAAAATTTGTTAATGTGACAAAGTTTCTTAAGTCATTAGTAATCAGTGTACTAAGAAGAAAGTCTGTTTTAACTTTATTGTGTCCTTGTTATTTGAGAACAACCAAGTCCACAAGCCAGTCAGCATTACCTTTCAAGTATTGTCACAGGGTTATTTACAAAGCCCCATGTTATGTTGTGGGCTGGTAGCCAAGGATTTAGAGAAATGAAAAAAAACCATGTGATGTTATACCTTGTTTCTCTAACTTGATGTGGATAAAAAAAGGGAGCAACATGGGATTGGGAAAAAACAGCTGATAATGCATTTAAGGAAATAAGACAGCAGTAAAAAAACACACAACATTGGGGAAAGATAGAGGAGACTATTCCTTGTATATTGAATGTATATGTCACCCCTGACGGTTTTGGTTGGGGCCTCTGGAAAAAAAAAACAGCAAGGCAAAAAAAATTGCCACTAGGATTTTGGTCTCAATTGTGGAAAGGGGCTGAACAATGGTATTCTCTGATGGAAAAGCAATTATGTATAGTCTGTCAGGCTTTGTTAGCCACCAGGCCCTTAACAGGTCTAGCCGCAGTGGAAGTTCATACCATCTATCCCGTCAAGGGGTGGCTAGTGGGCATTCAAAAGAAACCAAACAGTGCAATAGCCTAACTTTATAGCCTTCCAGTCAGCTATGAATGGCATCTGGATAGATGAAGGCACTGGGCAGAGCAGCCAGTGGGCTGAGAGCTGTGTACTGACAGTTGGGCTGTTTTTAAAGGGCTCACAATTTGGATGCCGTGTTGGCAAGCAGATCACTGGACCATTAACAGCCAATTGCTGTGGGGTGCTGCCATTTGCCCTGCAATCCCACTGGTGCTAGACTCAAAGGATGCTTTATGGACTGAGTCTGCTGGGCTGCAGGGGTGGACCAAGAGACTGGTTGACAGCACATGGATACTGAATGAACGGCCCAGAAGAGGACTTGACTTGCCCTTTTCTATCATGTGACTGCCTGGGCAGCACCTCTCTGCATGCCCTTAAGTGCCGAGGATGATGTGTTTCCCGGAATTGGCCCCTCTAATAATTTGCTATTGCCAGCTCCCCATACGATTACCCCTGGGAAAGGTGTGTTACAATGGTCATGTTAAGTATCAACAGAGAGCAGAGGGTGTGTTCTGTTAATCCCCTGGGTTATCAGATTGGCCAATGATCATGGCCATTTGGCCCCTAAAGGTAGTTTATTCCCTTGGTGGGATGGAAAATATCCCTAAGGGGGCATTCATTATTTCTGTATGGCAAAAGGTATTCATTGTGATATGTCATTATTGTAGTTGGTTGTGGTGCTTTATACTGTTGCTATGGATGTGGGGTATACTGAATTAATGCTTTGACCACTCAGTTATTGTGGAAGACTTAACAGGCAGATTGTACAGCATAAAGAGTTTTCGGGTGGAGTGTGAAGTAAATGAAATCAGAATGCCCTTTCTGTGAACTTGAAGCCCTGGAATGTGGTTGGGTTTGTCTGGCCATACACCTGACCTTCATAAACAGGGAGATGTATTTAAGTGTCAAAAGAACATTTGCAGTAATAATAATCAGGTCTGGTAACTTTCAATTAGTAAACTTGTGCCCTGCTGTTCACTTAGGTTATGAACCTCCCCATGCTCTGTAACCTTATAAAAGCTAACTGTGTCCATTAGGTGGCATGGAGCTTCTCCTAGCTGGGCACCACTGGGTTACGTGAGTAATAAAGGCATGACCGATGCTGGGCTCCTGTGTGGTTTCTCTGGAATATCAAATTATTTGGTCAACTTTCTCAGGCTTGACCTCCTGCATTACAGCAGCAATTGTATTTGTACAAGGTCAATAAAAATCTTTCTTCTTGCTAGCTTATAACTGGAGAAACTGTGAAACCAGACATTCCACTTCTAGGTATTTACCGAAGTGTAACAAACATATATCCCCGTAAGGACCTGTACATGAATGTTCATAGCAACTATTTGTAATAGTTAAAAGTGAAAAACAACCCAACAACCCATCAACAGGTGAATGGGTAAACCAACTGTGATCTATCCATATAGGAAAACCAATCTGCAATAAAAGTGAATGAACTACATGCAATATGTATGAATAATTGTTGCGACACCATGGATGAATCTCAAAATCATTAGGCAAAAAATACTGTAAGATTTTATTTATATAAAATTCTAGAATCTATAGTGACAGAAAGCAGACCAGTGATTACCTGGAATAGGGGTGAAAGGAGGGATGGATTTCAAAGGAGGACAAGAAAACTATTAGGGAAGGTATTTGTATGTGGGGATGGTTTCATGGGTGTACACGTGTCAAAACTGATCAAAGCTTACACTTAAAATATGTACAACTTATGGTAGTTTGATTATACCTCAATCTTTTTAAAAGATTAATCTGTTTTTAAAGGATTTTAGAGATCTACTTCCCTTTATGCATAAAAGTTATTTAAAATTTCACTTTACACAAAATTTCTGAAAGATGCCTAAAGGGGAACACTTGCCTAAAGGGGAACACTTGCCTAAAGGGGAACACTTACCTATGTGTGAGTGCCAAATATACAAATCTAGCAACATTTCCTCCAAAGCCATGCAAGTAACAACAAAAAGGATAGTTAACATGAGTTTTAAAAAACTTATTATCTAAATACAATTAATACAGTATTTACTCACCTCATGAACATAGACAACATACTCAATCACATGTTCATTGCACTGCTTACTTCTTAAAATCACTTTATAACCTAGTTAAAAAATGATCACCACATGTAAAATCTATTATAAAATCTCAACATCCTGCTAGTATACTATAAAATCAAACACTTTAAAGGAATGGAATTAGACTAAAACACCAAAGGGGTCAAGTGCTTAAATGCAAATGTGACAAGAGAATCATGCTGAAAATATTTTAAGTGAAATTCTCACTAGAGGGAAGAAATGTAAACAATGTGAATTTAATGTTACCAAACTTAAAATTATTTGTTGTAATTATAATTTCTGGGGTTCTGTATATTAAATTAAAACATAACAAGTAAACACACCTGGATACAAACATGGTCTATTATTAGATAATCCTGGGACCTCCAAAATTAAGAAATCCCCAGTCTTCTTTAAAATCACTCCACTCATATTGAACTCTTTAATTTCCATTTCTTCATGAATCTCCTCAAGCCATAGCAAAGTTGAAAATCTCTCTTTGTAGTTTAACATACTCAAAAGCTGAAAAAAAATCAGGAAGTTACTGACAGTAGAATAAGATATCAATGATGGCTGCCAAGTTTACAGAGCAGGCAGTTCTAAATAAAGAAATGTTAAAGCACTTCATTTTCTTTACATAAACCCTAACCACCACCACTAAATGAGGCAATTTAAGATCATAATATATGAACTCAAATAGGTTTCTTTATTATGCTATAATTCAATGGCTCCAAGAATTGCGGGGATATGAGGGCTATGCCTCACATGTGAAAAGTACCCCCACGCTCTTCAAGCTGGGAAGCTGTTGTTTGTTTGTTTAACCCTACTCTTTAATGGCTGGCCATATCTTTTTCTACTATTACTTGTGCCCCACTGTCCTTATTCTTTTGTTTTTTTCTGGTTGCCTGAACTCACTGGAAAAGGCAGCTTGGTTTTCACAGACATCTTAAAAAGAAGGAACAGCACCACATAACCTGCACTCTCAGAGTATTATGAGAATTAACAAAAGTGGAAGTACTTTGAAAACTTCAGTTTTAAAAGGCATTCAACTGTAATTTAAAATATCATCATCAGTACTAGTAGGCAAGGAATATACTTGTTTCTTCCAGTTAACATTAGTATCGATCCTCAGTGACTTCTATACTTGTGAAGAAGGACCTTTCAATCATCATTGTCATTATCACCATCATAGTTGTCAACATTTACTGAGTCCTTACTGAAGGCTTGGTACCTAATAAAGGGAAGTAAGTATTATCACCCCATTTTACAGGTAAGGAAAGTAAGACAAAATTGGCCTTTAGATTTATTTACTAATTTATAAAAATGGTTTTCTATTGTGGTCTTAGACCAGGATCTAAAATCACTCCCCAAGACTACAGCAAGAACTTTTATCAAATCTCCCTTCCAGGAGATTTTCCCGGATATCCCCAATCCATATTTCACACTGCCACCCATCATAGTGATTCTTCCACTATAAAAATGATAGTGTTAACATCCTAGGAGATGAAGGCTCTGAAGCTTGTTCAAATTCCTTTGCGCAGTGTCCAGGCTCCTTAAAGATCTGGCTGCTTCCATCTTTCCAGTCCTACCAGCTCTATGATCTTACACGTGTCCAATCCAACCACACAGTACCTTTAGTTCCCCAGAATGTCATGATCTTCCACAACTCTCTCTCTACCTCTATATGATATTCTCTAAGCATGAAATGTAGGTTCTCCTCTTAGTCTCCTTGACCAACTTCTACTCATTCTTCAAGAATAACAGCCAGCCTTGGGAAGTTGGCCATCCCCATCTCTGTGCCTCCAATCCCTGCTATTACAGCACTTACCAAAATGTGCAGCACTGTGGTGGTTCCTTCCTGCTCCAGCCAACATACTAGATCCAATGTTGGCTCTGTCACCCATCTCTGTAAACCCAGCCCTTGGCAACCAGGAAAAGCTACACACACACACACACACACACACACAACTATCATGTCCACTCCTCCTGATTTTCAAAGATAATCTTTTCACAAGGATAGATATTCTTCTTCTACAGTTCCCTTCTGAGCTTTCTTCCTTTTTTGTTTTATTTTCAACTTCTTCCTCTACTTGCTCATGCCCTCAATCTTAAAAAAAAAACCTCAAGTCTCTCATTTTGGAGCTCCGAGTATACCCTTCACAGAAGACAGACCTATATATGGGCACTTGTCCCGAGGGGAGACCAAATCTACCCTTAAAAGTAGCTTCCTGATAGATTTAACACAATCCCAAGAAGCTGATTATCATAAAATGATAAACTGAGCCTAAAATTAAAATGGACATACAAATGACTGAGAATAGACAAAAACAATCTTGAAAATAACAGAGTTGGAAGACTCACACTTTCTGATTTCAAAACTTACTAAAAAGGAACATTAATCAAGATAGGTAGGTATTGGCATAAGGAGAGAGATATAGACTTACGTAGAAGAAATAAGAGGTTATAAAGAAACTCTTAAATTTATGAGCAATTGATTTTCAACAAAGCAGCCAAAACAATTTAATGGGAAAAGGATAGTCTATTTTTTAAAAATGGTGCTGGAAATAGTGCGTTGAAAACGATAGGTGAACACAAAGAGAATATCAACAGAAATGGAAATTATGAAGGGGAGCCAAACAGCTGAAGACCAGAGTAGCAGAAATTAAAAATTCCTCAAGGGGTTCAACATCGGATTGGAGCTGAAGGAAGAAAAAGAATCTGTGTTTTGGTTTCCTTCGCTGCTCAAGCAAATACCATGAAATGGTCTAGCTTAAATCATGGGAATTTAGTTGCTCATAGTTTTGAAGCTGGGAAATTGTACAAATAATGCATAATGAAGGAGATGCTTTCTCACTGAAGACTGACTTTTTGGGGCTGGCTGCCAGTGATCTTTGGTTCCTCTGTCACATGTCAAGGCACATGGCAGTGTTTGTTGGCCTCTCCCTTCTCTTCTGGATTTCACTGATTTCAATGTTTTGCTTCTGTGGCTATCTCTCTGAATTTCATTCTCTTATTTAAAAATGAAACAAAACTCCAGTAACAGGATTAAAAGCCATCCTGATTGAAGTGGGTGACACCTTAACTGAACTAGTCTCATCAAAAGGCCCTATTTATAATCAATTCAAACGCACAGGAATGGATTAAATTTAAGAACATGTATTTCCTGGGTCCATAAGCATCAAACCACCACAATCAGTGAACCTAAAGATAAGACAATTTAAATCATCTTTGAGGAACAGAAAGCATAATGAAGAATAGAGAAGAGAGCCTGAGAAACTTGTGGGATACCCTCTGGTGTACCAATATATGCATTATGGGAGTCCTAGAATGAGAAAAGGCAAAGAGACAGAAAGAATATTTAAGTAATCAATGGCTGAAAACTCCCCAAATTTAATGGAAGACATGAATGCATATATCCAAGATGCTCATCAAACTCCAAACAGGATACACCAAAATGGACCCATACATCAGCAGATTATAATCAAATGGTTGAATGCCAGAGAATTCTGAAGGCTGCACAAAGGAAGTAATGTGTTATATACAAGGCAGTCCTGTGACAAGTTTGAAGTTGGGTGGACCCAAGAAGATCATGTCCTTAGAGCTAATCCATTACTGCGGGTATGAACCTTCTTCCCAGGTAGGATCTTTTGATTAAATTAAATTACTTCAATGGCCTGGAGGCCTTTATAAATGGGATGGATATGGAAAGCAGAGAGAAAAGACCCAGGAGCTCAAAGAGGAACCCAAAGAAGCTGAGAGAAAAAGCCATGAGATCAAGAACTGAAATCAACAGAACCCAGGAAGCCACAGTAAATGCCATGATTTGGACATTTTTCTCAGCCTCCGAACTGTAAGCTTATAAGTTGATAAACCCCCATTATAAAAGCCAACCCATACAGCCTTTAGCAAACTGAAACAAGCCCCAATAATAATAAATGCCAGTTTCTCATCAGAAACCATGGAGGCAAGAAAGACGTGAAATTAAATATTTAAAGAACTGAAAGCAAAAAATTGCCAAACAAGAATTCCATATCTAGCAAAACTGTCTTTCAAAAATGAGGGAAAGATTAAAACATTCCCAGATAAACAAAAGCTAAGAGAGTTCATCACCACTAGACTGACCCAAGAAATACTAAAGGGGATTCTGAGGTTGAAAAGAAAGGACACTACCTAAAAGATCAAAGCCGCATAAAGAAATAAAGATCTTTGGTAAAGGTAACAACATGGGCAAATATAAATGGCAATACTATTGTATTTTTGGTTTGTAATGCCACTTTTGACTTCCTACAGGTTCTAAAAGGTAAATGCATTAAATATAATGATTAATCAGTAGTTTTAGACTCATAATGTACTAATATGTAAGTTTTAACAAGAACTACATAAAGGTGGGGAGATGGAAGATTACAAGAACATAGTTTGTACGTGCTATTGAATTTAAGTGGGTATCAAAGCAAAATTTATTGTTATAAATTTGGGATGTTAAATGCAAACCCCAAGGTAACTACAAAGAAAATTTCGGAGAATATGCAAACTCACAGAAACAAAAAGTCAGTTCAGGTTAACAGGAGCAGGCAGCAGGGGGAATTGGCAGTTAAAGCATAATAGGTAAAGGGTTTCTGTTTGGGGAGATAGGGAAGTTCTAGTTATGGAAGGTGTTGAGGGTACCACAATATTGTGAATGTGATTAATCCTACTAAATAGTATGCCTGGGAGTGGTTGAGATGGGAAAGTTTGTGTTATATAATATGTTCCCACAATTAGGAAAAAAAACAGCTGAAGAGACAATGACAATTACATGTAATACTTGTTTCTGGATGGGATCTAACAAGGGAGGAAAAAAGGCTCAAAGGGATATTATGGGGAGATAGGAAAAAATTGGAATATAGACTACAAGCTTTAAATCATTGTTAAATTTCTTGAACGTGATAACTGCACTTAAGTTGGTTACATAAGTCTTAGAAAATGTACATGACAGTAAGTGTTCAAAGAGCATGATGTATACCCCTAGACTCAAGTGTTCATAAAATGGGACTGATAGGCAGACAGTGATATGGCAAATGTGGCAGAATGTTAAAATGGGGGGGTGGAATAGGAATTTGCTGGAGCTCTTTGTATGGGGTTTGTATTATTTTTGTAATTGTGCTATAGCTTTGAAAGTAAAGTAAAAAGTTAAACAAAAACAAATAAAAAATAGATATGTGTTGTCAGATAGTCTAACTTATACTAAAAAATTTTTTCATTGAAAAAAATGGTGCTGGGACAATTGAATAGCCACATGTAAAACAATAGTGTTGGACACTTACCTCATACCATACACAAAAATTAAACCCAAATGGATCAAAGTATTTGTGCTATAATACTCTCAGAAGAAAACATAGGTGTAATTCTTCATGACTTTGGAATAGGCAATAGTTTCTTATATATAACACAAAAACAAAATCCCCAAAAGAAAAAAAATAAAACATCAAAATTCAAAATTTTTGTGCTTCAATTCAATTCAGCACAGGAATTCAACCCCTACGTATCTTGCCAAAAGAAATGAAAACATATGCCCACACCAAGAACTGTATGTGAATGTTCATAGCAGCATTATTAATAATAGTCATAAAGTGGAAGCAACCCAACTGTCCATGAGCTGCTGAATGGATAAAATATAATTGGGTATAAAATTAAAAGGAACGAACTACTGATCCATGCTACAACATGTGTGAGCTTCAAAAACTTCATCCTAAGTGAAACAAGCCATACTCAAAAGACTACATATTCCATGATTCTACTTACGCAAAATGTTAAGAAAAGGCAAATTCATAGAGACACAAAGCAGATTATTGGTTATCTGGATAAGGGAAGGATTGGGGATTGACTACAAATGACTATAAGGGATTTTTTGGAATAAAAAGAATGTTCTAAAATGGGACTGTGGTGATGGCTGCACAACTCTGAAAATTTCCTAAAAGTCAGTGAATTGTTCACCTAAAACAGGTGAAGTCAATGATAAATAAATTATACCTCAATAAAGTTCTAACTGCTCCCTGATCTAGTCAAAAAAAGACCAGGCTAATGGCAGAAGATACTTCTTCCACTTTCCTTCTATAACCAGCACCCAAAAGACCAGGTGAAGTGAATTATTAGGAACATGCCTTTTGTCCACCTCCTGGCATGGCGGCAGACAAGAGAAGTATGCGCAATAACTGAGCATGAAATTTCAAGGCATAAATGGATGATAAATGCCATCTGTCAGCTCGAGTCTTTCATTTCCTGAAATTCTCAACTCAAAATAATGTCTCAATCTGAGAAGAGAGGCCTCACAACTTTTGACAGATAAAAAAATTGGACTTAGAGAAGTAAAATATTTTATTCACACACAATCATACACAATTTTCCCACCTTTGCGAGTAATGGCTGGAAAGTCAGTATGTCAACATCTTGTTCCACACATTTTTTAAGTGCCTCTGGGATGGGATAATGTGGAAGGGAATTTGGAAGTGGTCGTCTTGGACGCCTTTAAAAAACCCAAAAAAGAAAACAGAAGTTCAAAGCAATTCTATACAAGACAATTTTATTTAAACATCCTTTCCACACTTTTATAAAGATAAATGCTTATTTATAATTCCAAAAAGTAACTGACATATATTACACATTGCTTATCAGTATTGTTCAGACATTTATTGTAGCTTTAGGATAAATCTTTCAAACAAGATCTTACTTGGAACCCTAATTTTACTTAAAGCCTATAAAGACAATGAATCTGATTGCAATAGGTAGGAAAAACAGGCTGGAACTTCCAGGAACCCTCATGAAAACATGAGTTGAAAAACTGTCTTCAAGCCATTAACTAACTAAATTCTTAGCAGAGCATTTTTTTTAAATGATGAAGATCAAAATTACACCCATGTTGCTCACTGCAAACAAGGAAATATTTAGTAGTTTGCTCTGCTTGGGCCCTGCCTTCCCATTTATCAGCCTGCATGTTTCTGGGAAGATTCACAGTTTCAAGCACAAGTTTCTGGGCCATCCCTAAAAAGGACTATGACAGAAATCTGCAACATCTCTGCCACCAGTAAGAAAGAGCATCACACGTTATTACGTGAAACTCTAACATATTGGTGAGAATTTTAGGAAAATGAAAAACTAGAAGAGAGGATGGGAAAGAAAATGGAGGCTAAAAAAAAAAAAAACACTAAAGAGCAAGGTCTGGCAAACATCAGTAACTAGTCCAGAATTAGAAACGGTCTATAGCTAAATCAAGTAACTTGAAGAAAGATATTTGGCAGTGTTCCCCTTATTAACTTCTAACTCTTCCTTCAACTTTTACCTCTAAATGGGAATGAGGGACAAGTGTTTTTCCCAGTCTGAGCTCCTTTACTCCAATGAGGAATAAGGAAACTGAATACAGAAAAGGCTTTGCAGCCAGAAATATATGGGATGAACCCCAATTCTACCACTTAGCAGCACTGGGAAAGGTCTATTTAAACTCTGAGCCTATTTATCTGAAAAACAGGAGAAAGTGAAGATATCAACTGCTTAGGGTTATGCTGAAGTATTAAGTTGGCATACATAAAGCATATGTGAAAAGCACAACAAAAATAAAGGTGAAAAATGATGACTGCCACACACATATTTAGTTAGTGAGCTTTAATATCCAATTATACTGTATGCTCTCTATACTTTAAGATCAATCCCTAGCACAGTGCCTGGAAGATATGGACATGTAATAAATTACACATCAATGAATATACAACAGGAAAAAGTGAGCAACAGCAGAAAGAGACTCTAATCTTAGGTCTACCATATTTTAGCCTTCAGGCTCTAAGCTTGTTAACTATCCATCCCGCCCACTAGCAATATGGCAGGTAATGGGTGATGGCAGAGCCCAGTGCTCACCATAGGGCAAATGCTCATTGTAAGTATTTTATAACAAAGAAAATAGCCAAGGAAACAGATGACATATCAAGAAAGATATACTCTTAGTTTAATATTTACTATCTTATTTTAGTTACAATACCTTCTTGGTCTGGTCCCAAGTACAGAAGATTTTGTGGGACGTAATGCTGCAGAAGTCTCAGACCTTTTCCGAGAATATGGTTCTGTAACAGTTATGAGTGATTCTTCAGCACTTACTACATTTACTTCAATGTATCGCCCAATTGTGAAATTTGAAAAACGTAGCAAAAGGAGCTCCTTGCAATGGCCAGGATGTCTTGGAAATCAAAGGAATAAAATTTAACTTTAAATCACAAATAAGATACAGTCAACATAATTTCACTTAGAAACATACAGGAAAAGTCACATAGCTAACCAGTGATCATGAATGGTATCCAACTGCTCGTTTTACAGGGGGTAAAAACAGACTTTTCTTAAATAAGTATCACTATTTTTCCAATATAAAATTAGGCACCTAAAGTAGAATCATGTAGCGTGATGAAAAAATACAACACAGCTGTTTCAACTTTTCCCCAATTTCTTGCTTTTGTTCTAACTATAGCCATATAGTACATCCATTTTTTAAATTTTCTTTTTCACTTATTTCAAAAAGTATGTTTTTATGCTGTCATAAACATTTTCACCTCATGATTTTCAAGCTCCCTTTCCTCTCATGTTTTCCCAACCAGGCACTCTACAATATCAGGGATATAAACACCAACAAAACACCACGACAGAAATATGCATAAGGTATTGAGAGGTCACAAAGAAAGGTCTAGATGCCCCAATCCTAAGCTCCCACACTTCGCAAATCCTGCTGCACCATAAATTCATGATTATCTGTCTCTTAGTTACATGCAGCTATTGCTTCAAGTAGGTAGAACACACTTTGGTGAAATATTTAAGATATTATTTGGACAAATTCTTTTTCAGTTGATTTTGTCACATCAAAACAGTCTGTAAATACTTTTAATAACACATAGCCTAAAAGGATAGATGACATTTTAAAAATTAAAATGTAAAAAATATCCCTAAAATAAACTTACTCCAAAGCCCCCAAGTGACATACCTTGCATCACAGGTAACCATAATGAAGACTTTTTCACCTGGAACGATTAGGCCGTGATCACTAGGTTCAACTTCTGTAATCTGGTTCCCAGGCACTTTATTCATCCAATCCAATAAAGTTTAAATTCAAAATTAGACCAAAAGGTTTTCAACAGTGGTGGCATACTTAGTGGAAATAAATACCCACATATATATACACATATACTCAGAAAAAAACAAACACCAACTAGAGCATCAGATGGTATCCTATAAAAATGTCAATAAAAGAGAAGAATGGCCTATAACTAAAAAATCTTCCAAATCACTGGGGGGAGAAGAAACAATGACAACAGGACAACAATCTGGAATAGGTTTGGGCAGCCTTTCCCCAATATAGAAACACTCGAAAGGAACTATCAAAATCAGTAATATTGAAAAAATAAAGACAAAAAAAAGGAACTATCAAAATCAGAAGCAATTCTTGGTATGGGTCAAGCTATTTCAGTTACCCTGAAAATATTAAGAGAAGTAGGGCGGTTGTGATGGGTTCTTCAAAAACAGTACACAACCTAAAGAGCAAGAATAGCTGTTCTTAACCTGACAAATTGTTGCCCCAGTACACACATGTACCCACACAATCAGGAGCTTCTGACAGTGTGTTTCATTTGAGAACAAAATAAACTGAAGTTTTACAGGGTTTTATAGGCATGAAACCAAAACAATTGTAAATTACATGCTAATAGTTTAAAAGTATACCTGGAAAGAATTCTTTGTTGTCCACTAAACTGCTATCTAGTGCCTGTACTATCATTTCTTTACTGTTGCCATTCGATGAGTTAATATTCTCATTTGAAAATTTCTTCTCCTCTCCAAAATAACCAGGAACATGAAATAACATTGGGTGATTTTGGCCTTCATCAGACATTTGAAATCTGAATTGTCCAGTTTTCTCCCAGCCGGCAAATTTATATTTGATTAAATTTTGAGGAAAAATTCCTTTATTCCTGAAAAATGAGAGTTATTCTTGAACATAAGACAGTATTTCTAATGCTAACATATACCATAAAACAAGGGGATTTAAACACAGAACTCTATCTAATGAATGGTGATTCTCAGAACTACAATTATGAATGTAGGGAAAAAGTCAACTTTGAGATAAAAAAATGAAAGGATTTCTATAAAGGAAAATAAATGGACACAGTAAGCATACTTGTGCAGAAATTCTCTCGTCATGGTTTAAAAAACTCAATGCTATTTTATTTAAAATTTTAAGAGGAAAACTTACTCAACACAGATCACCATTGTTTTACTTTCTCCTTCATTTAAGGTTCCAAAATCTGTCATCCTTGTAACTTCAACATTGCCTTTGTTTTCCAGTAACAAGAGTAAAAGCGATTCATCCATACCCTCAGCAGAAGAAGAGTCTCTGAGGAAAGCATGAAAATAAATTGTATTATCATTATAGTAAAAGCATTCCTCTAACACCACTGCATACTTCCTCTGAGTTACACACTCCTTCCTAAACTATAAAATTAAGGACATATGACAAACTGCCAGATGATTTGGATTGTTGCAAAAACAAGTCCCCTTAGAGATTACTACATGAACATGTTTCCACACAATTTTAGAAAAAAAATGCCCACAAGTCATCTGAAGGAGCAAAAAAATACAAGTACTAAAATATCAAAAGTGAAGGAAGAACACACTAAGATCTCAAGAGAGATGTTTCAGGAACATAAAAGACTTGTCTGGAAGTATTGTTGGGAGTTTTCATGAAAAGACATTCAAATATCAGAATGAGGTAAGATAATTTCCATTTCTCAGGAAATATGTCACAAGTGTGTTTGCACACTAGGTTCTCTAGGGTTGCTTCACCAGATAAATAAAAGTTAGAAGTATGAGACCAACTAGGAAAATGGCAAAAACAGTCACCTCCAATTATCCCTGTCATATATTGGGGTTCCACTGAAGGTTTCTTTTGGAAGGACAGTTTTACTGCTTAAAAATATTTCAAAACCACTAAATAACAAGTTTTTCCTTTTCAGAAAAACATGACAGAATATTGTTGTAGCAGTTTGGTATAATTTATGAATTCCAAAAGTAGATATTGTATTATGTTTGTAAACTGGTCTGTTCCCCTGGGTACTTAGATTGTATTGGATTCAGATGTTTCACTCTTACTTGACTAAATTATGATTAAGGCTTTGATTGGGCCACATCAGTAGTCCCCAAGGAGTCAGGGACTCACAGAGAAAACAACAAGGCAGAGGAGTTAGAGCTTTGATCCTGGAGCCCAGGAAGTAAGCACACAGAGAAGCAAATACATGAGAAGGTTCCATTAGACACAGCAGAGGCCAATGGGAAGAGAGATGAGCAATTACCTGACAATTTATAGCTGGTCTTGTGGAGAGAGCAGAGCAGCTGAGCCTGAAGAGAACAAGCCCCTGAGAGAGAGACAAGACTTATCCCAGGATAAGTATTGGAAGAAGCTTGGACCACCAGAGCATTGGAAGGAGGTGGAAGATTGAACCCTCCCAGAGATCGCCACCATCTTGCATCAACATGTGGCAAAAGATTTTCGGTGACAAAGTACCTCTTATGGTACTTTGAGTTGGACTCTTTAGGAGCTTGTAACTGTAAGCTTCTACCCCAAATAAATACCCTTTTTAAAAGCCAACAGATTTCTGGTACTTTGCATCAGTACCCCTTTGGCTAACTGTCTCCCCTCACAACAGTTCTGGCTGTTCCTCAACTTTCTATCAATATTACTGTTCTTTTAATGTGATCTATGAAAACAGAGGTTTTATTCTACTTACCACTTATCCTTAGAGATCTTTCCAGAAAGTAATCTGATCAGGTCATACCCCTCCATTCCATGAAACAGAAAGAAACCTACCCTCCAACAGCATCAAGAAAATAGGGGCCTTCAAGAAATAAGCACCCTTATGGGGTTTAATGTGTACCCAGGGCACCTGAATCTCTGAGACTGACCATGTGATAGCCAGGCCCTGAGCCTCAACAGACTTCAGCTCCTACACTCTGGTTTATTGGACTAACCCCACTCAGCTAACATGGAGGTGAAGAAGGTCAAGCACCAGACCAGGGAGCCAAGAGTGCCTACAACTGGAAGCAGGATTGCATCCAGCATCCATGTGGAATCTAAGTCCCCTCTTGATATAGATGTGGAATGGACACAACCACTCCACGGTCCACAGGATAGAGGAATAGAGTATGGATTAGAGTGGACTTACTGATATTCTATTTATGAACTACTGTGATTAGTAATAAAAGAAAATGTGGCATTTGTGTGGAGAAAGTGGCCATGGTGGCTGCTGGGGGTAGGGAGTAGGAGGAAGAGATGAGATGTGAGGGTGTTTTCAGGACTTGGAGTTGTCCTGGGTGGTGCTGCAGGGACAGTTTCCAGACATTGTATGCCCTCCCATGGCCCACTGGGTGGAATGTGGGAGAGTGAGGGCTATGATGTGGACCATTGACCATGAGGTGCAGCAGTACTCAGAGATGTATTCACCAAATGCAATGAATGTCTTGTGATGATGGAGGAGATTTTTGTTATGGGGGGAGGAGTGGGGTGAGGGGGGTGGGGGGGTATATGGGGACCTCATTTTTTGAATGTAATATTAATAAATAAAGACAAAAAAAAAGGAATAAGCACCCTTAAATTCCTGGCTCCCTGTCCAAAAACATACCGACATTCTCAATCTCACTAATGAGTCTCCCAAGTCCTGAAGTTCAATCATCCCCCTTCTCAACCAGCTCATGTCCACACTCTACATACATACTCAAGTTCCCCCTGTCCTAAAAACATCTTCCTCTTCCAAGTACTTACCACCTTTCCCTTCCAGCTGAAAATGACAGCAAAATGAACTCCCAATCATTCCTCGGCACACTTCAATGTTGCATGCTCTCTAATATATTTAACACATATTATTGTTGATCTATGTTAATATCAGCAGCAATTGGACAAAGACAATGTGCAAGAGCCCACAGGATGCAATGAGAAGAACACGGCATTACTTCTCCAATATCTGAGGCTCAAATATTTAACCCAGGTCTGTCTAGTCATGAAGAAACCCTGGAAAAACCCAAAGTGAGAGACATTCTGCAAGTTGAATGGCCATAGCCTTGGAAAACTGGCAAGGTGAGGAGCATCAAGCAAAGGCTGAGGAAGTGTTCAAAACTAAAGGAGACTAGAGAGACATGATATCTGGGTGCAATGTATGATAGTAGGCTGGAACCTTGGGTTGGATTCCTTTTATTACTAAGGATATTACCAGGGCCATCAACAAAAATTGAATGCAACTGTCTGTGGGTGAAGCATATACAGAAGTTCCTTTTGCTATTCTCCCAACTTTTCTGTAAAATTGAAATTGCTTCACAATAAAAAGTATAGGTTTACAAAACTGAGTACATCAACAATACTTCCAGAGGCCTGATGTTAATAAGCACAAAATTCAATGTAAGCTATAAAAATGAAAGAGAAAAATGAATAAAGGAGTCAGAGTCAGAACTCCTGACAATTCTTTCAAGGAGTTTCTGTTATATGAGAGACAAGAATCACCATAGGAGCTAGAGAGGAAAGAGATCTTAAGAAAAGGCATTCTTTTTTTTTTCATATTGTTTTGTTTTGTTTTAAGATGAGAGATATTCTACCGCATTTGTATAATGATGAGAAGGATACAGGGGAGGGAAATAGAAACAAATTTCCAATACTACTACAGCTCTTTACGTATAAAATAAATAGGTAAGTTTTTTTAAAATTTAAGAGTAACAAACACAAGATGAAATATAGGATGGATAACTTCCAAAAAATATCACAAGAAGAGAAGACTCAATATAGAAAACTCATCCAATCCAACAAAAGTCAGTAGTGGAAAAATACAGTAACAAACAAGTATAATAAATTGCCAAAAATAAAAGTATCATGGAGGGACTACATAAAAACACAACAGATCACCTCAGTTGTGAATGGGTTACAATCCTCTACTTAAAGTAGTAGAATTAGGGTAAATAAAAAGACCTATGCTGTTTAAAAGTCATACCTAAAATAAGATAAAATATTGAAAATAAAGATAAAATATTAAAAACTATGCTAATTTAAACAAAGCAGATGCTTTTAAAATTTTAGACAAGACAGTCCATGATCCCATACATTAAACCTAGCAAAGAATGATTGCTTAAACTGTGAAAAGATATAATGCATTAGGAAGATCTACAAACTTTTATGTACTAATAACACAGTATGAAATAACTCAGAACCTATTAGAAATACAAATAGAAATGGATGAAACCACACCTTTGATATTTCAAAGCACTTCTATTAACAACTACCACCACGATAACGACGTTGACAGTAGGTATTAACGTACGCCCTGAGTAGGTTCCAGATCCTTCACAAAAACCTCACTTTTTATGAATCTGTTCAATTAATATGTAAAGCAATGCTGAGACTCGGGTACTATTTCTACTTGGGAAAGACAGACCTTCAGTAAAGAGGAGCAAACAAAAAGTCTTCACTCTTAGGGAAAGCACTATAGTTCAAAGTAAGATCTCAATGGAAGAAAATGAGTCAAGACTCCCAGCTTAACAGGTTCACCTCCCTCCAAAAAAGAATTTGCTGTCAATATCCAATACTACATTCATCTTTAAAACCAAACCAGGGAAGTGGGTGTGGCTCAAGTGACTGAGCTTCCCTCTACCACATGGGAGGTCCCGGATTCAGTTCTTGGTGCCTCCTAAAAAGACAAGCAAGACATTGAGCTGATGTGATGGGCTGGTGTGGTGAGCTGAAGCAACAAGAGACACAAAGAGGAAAACAGGATGAGAAACATAACAAAGCAGGGAGGAGATGTGGCTCAAGTGATTAGGCAACTTCCTCCCACATGGGAGATCCCAGGTTTGGTTCCCAGTGCCTCCTAAAAGGAAGTTGAGCACAAAATAGATACAACAAGTGCAAACAATGAGAGGGTAGAGAGAAATAAAACAAAACTTTGGGAAAAAAAACGAAGCAAGTAATCAAGAGGATAATCAGCCATAGATAATGATCCATAGAGATGAAAAAATTACTGCATAATTAAAACCTGAGCTGGCAGAACCCAAGTTGTCACTGCCCATCCATAATTATCATAGCCTAGAACATTCTTTCTCCAAATCTTCAAACAGTAGGCTCCTTGACATGCTCAATTTAAATGTTCTTTTTGAAAAAGACTTCCCTGACCACTTCGGTAAAATAATAGACCACTGTGAACAGATGTGGCTCAAGCAATTGAATGCCCACCTCCTACATGGGAGGTCCAGGGTTCAGTTTCTGGTGACTTCTAAAACCAAAGACAAACAACAAGGAATTAAATGAAAAAAACCAACTCAGGGAAGCCAGTGTGGCTCAGTGGTTGAGCATCACCTTCCCACTTACAAGGTCCAGGGTTCAATCCCCGGCCCCAGTTCCTCAAAAAAACAAACCAAAAAAAACCCCCAAAGTAATAATAACAACCTACTATAAACAGTTGTTCTCCTACGACTTCAAGATGTGCCTTGTAAACCATTAACTTGTGCATGATCATGAAGTGTGAGAAATGTATAATTTCAGCCCCCACCCCAAACCTACCAAAACAATTTATTTTACCAAAAATACCAGGTAGTTCATATGCATGTTAAAGTCTGAGAAGCAGTGCTCAAGAGCTGAGGTTGGTAAACTTTCTCTGTAAAGGGCTAGATAGTAAATATTTTTGGTTTTGCAGGCCAGATGGTCTGTGTTGCAAATAGTCAGCTTTGGCATTGTAGCACTAAAACACCCATAGACAGCCAGAAAACGAATGTATGTGTGTGCTAAAATTTATTTACAAAGGGAAGTGGACTTGGCCCAGTGGTTATGGCATCCATCTACCACATGGGAGGTCCATGGTTCAAACCCCAGGCCTCCTTGACCCGTGTGGAGCTGGCCCATGCGCAGTGCTGATGCGTGTAAGGAGTGCTGTGCCGCGTAGGGGCGTCCCCCGCATAGGGGAGCCCCACGCGCCAGGAGTGCACCCCATAAGGAGAGCCGCCCAGCACGAAAGAAAGTGCAGCCTGCCGGGAGTGGCACTGCACAGGCGCTGCACACACGGAGAGCTGACGCAGCAAGATAATACCAAAAAAAAAAAAAAATTTACAAAACCCACCAGTACCAGATTTCACCCAAGAGCTACAGAATGGCAACCCCTGCTCAAGATCATGTCTTTACTTCCTTTTCTTCATTACATTTTATCCCAAAATAAGCGGAAGGGAATTTATATTTTATGACACCTGCAATCTATTCACAATATACAAATTGGGAAAATCTCCTGCATTAACACTGAAGCTCCAGAAAACCATGGTGGTGGGTCCCTGTATTTTTATGCAATTTATTTCTTGCCTTCAGAAAAACACGTTTCTAACTCAGCCTGCTACTTCTTGCTCTCCAAGTCCCAGAGCCATGATGTCATCCATTTACAGAAACCAGTGTGATTTGCTAATGAGAGATACTCAAGGACACTGCATTCTAAAGTATTGGGACTTGGAGTTGCCCTGGATGGTGCTTCAGGGGCAATCACCGGACATTGTAAATCCTCCCAGGGCTCACTGGATGGAATGGGGGAGAGTGTGGGCCATGATGTGGACCAATGACCATGAGGTGCAGAGATACCCAGAGATGTACTTACCAAATGCAATGGATGTGTCATGATGATGGGAGTGAGTGTTGCTGGGGGGGGGGGGGGGGAGGGGTGCGGTGGGGGTGGTGGGGTCGAATGGGACCTCATATTTTTTTAATGTAATATTTTTACAAAATCAATAAAAATTTAAAAAAATTAAAAAAAAAAAGTATGGCAAAGAGACACAGAGTTGGCATATACCTGAGGAAAATGTTCAAAATATACTGCTGCTGGATGGTCCTATGAAGGAAAAAACTGCTTCTGGGGTTTCCTATTTTAAAAAGTTGAAGAAAACATATTCACCAGCGCAACAGTGCACAAGAGTTTCTGAAGTAATTCACTCACTCCAGTGAGGATATGTGAAACATTAGCTGTGGTCAAAAACACCACTGTATTAGGCTTATAATTCAATTATTTTCAAAGAACATTCTTCCATCCCAACCAAACTAGGCAACTCAATAGGGAGGTGGTCAAATCCATGTCCATGCATCTTACAAATCCAATGGTGGACAACACTATAATTCCCACAAGGATGGGATACTGCTTGTGAATGACTATTTTCTCAAGGACCTGGAGCTGCAAAAGCTTCTCCTTGCCCCTTTTTGTCACAGAAACTACTACTTCATGAGTCAAGAGTTAAGGCAGAGATCAACAGAATGCAAACTCCACTGGAACAGGGATGTCTCTCTCTTGTTAAAGGCTATAACTCAAGTGCCTAGAACAGTGCCTGGCACATAAAAGACAATAAGTATATTTGGAGTGAACACCTAAACTCTATAGGATATTAACTTCTACTGGGTACCCAAAAAGTGGGGAACTAAACCACTAAATGGGTTGGGAGATCCTACTGGACCTACAAAGCAAACTCTGAACAAAACTTCATTTATCCACTGACCAGGAGATTATGGGGAAATTTTGAATCACCAGGATTAGGGGTGAGTTCCAAGCCCCAACTGTCTGAATATATCCCTTTCCCTAGTGCAAAGTTATGTTTTAAATGCTCTGTTTAGGGAAGGCAAAGAAGATGTCTCATGAGGTAGATTTGTCATATTTTAGTACCATCTTTTCCAAAGGTAAGCAGCTTCCCCTTCCATCAACGGGTTCTGGGTTTGTCACCTGGTTATGTCTAGCATTGTGCCACACCTCTCCAACACCATAGCTCAAAGAAGCTTATGTACTATAGATCCAGAGTTGTTTTGTTTAAAAAATCAACTGAGGCCTAACACGGTTGCTCAACAATTTCATTCCAAGGGAGTGAGTGATGAATCAGTCACAGCTCAAGATCTCCTCTGGCCAGACTGCTCATTTGTTCAATTCGACATTATTTAATCTGCCCCTAGCATGTGCCAGGCACTATTTAAGTGCTTGGGAATGCATTAATCAATAAAATAAACTAAAAACCTCATGCCCTTGTTGAGTTTACATTCTACTGGATAGAAGAAAGGGCTTAGGCAAACAATAAATATAACTAAATAGCATATTGCATTGTATGTTAGAAGGTCATAAGTGCTATGGAAACAAAAATAGAGCAGACAGTAAGGGTAATTCAGAATTGAAGGCAAACTGTAACTTTAAATTATTCCTATTAACATTCTGACCCTTTGCCTTTGATGATTACCATAAGAGCCATACCAGGCTTCTGCCATCACAGAATCCACCCCTGACCATAGAAAACAAGGAACCCATTTTACTGCAGTATCATTTCCAAGCACTCCTAACCTAAAGCAAATATCCAATAGAGCATGCTCCCTTAAAGTAGGCACATGGTCTCAAGTGAACATAGGTAGTAGCATAATTAGATTCCCCAACACACTCCTGCCCTGCCCCACTACACCACAAGCTACTAGCTTCCCAGACCCAACCAGAAATGGGACCTTCACTGCCTTCTGCCCTCTACCAGGTAGATAAAAAATTTTATTTCAGCCTGAGGGACTGTTACCTATAACTAACACTATGTTATCTTTTTTTTTTATCAATTAGGATTCTTGATTATAATCAAAGAAATTTAACTGAATTGACAAAAGCCTAGAGAGCCAGACTTGGAGTACTCAATTGCTTTGGTACAGACACTTGTATAAATGGATTCTAGCAGTTTATTTCATCCTTATATCACTATACTCAAAATTCAAAGTCCTAGAAGAGAGACTGAGTAGGTTGAAATTAGATCACATGCTTAGCCCTTTGACATTCTAGGATAGTGAGTAAAAGTATCTGACAACCACAATGTACAAGAGGCATAAGGGATTCCCCAACATAAAATGAGGGTCGCATGGGGAAAACAGATGGTGGATGGCCAAAGAAACACAAATGTCTATTACAATAGAATAAAATTCAAGATTCTTAACATGGAAGACCCCATTTCACCTTTTCCTATCAAGCACTTTATGTTTCAGGAACGCTTAACTACTTTTGGTGCCCACCTACCCATAAACCGAACACACTTCTACAGCTTTAAACTAACTAGTTGAGCCCCCTGAACCTGAGTTTCTTAACTTTAAAATAGGGATAAATAAAACATATCATATCATTCTTTCTGGTACCTGACACATACTTGTCATTCAGGTCACAATTTATGCCAGGCAAAGAAACATATGGAACCTGCTCTATTATAAGGAGAGGCAATAAAAAACAAAATTAAGGAAAATATATAATAATGTAAATAGTAATAAGTGCTAAGAAGAAAAAACAAAGCAGCACACAGTAAGCAGCAGGACTGAGGGATAGTGATGTTAAACAGTGGTCAGGGAGTAGGGAGTGGATGTGCTCAAGCAGTTGAGCACCCACCTCCAACATGGGAGGTCTGGTGTTTGGTTCTGATGTCTCCTAAAGAAGACAAACAACGAGCAGACATCGAGCAAAAACAAGGAGCAGACAACGAGCAAAAAACCCTAAACAAGCAAGGAGCGGATGTGATTCAAGCAGTTGTGCACCTACCTCTCACATGGGAATCCCAGGTTCAGTTCCCGGGGCCTTCTAAAGAAAAAAAAAAACAAAACAGACGGGGGGGGGGGGGGGGGACGGACAATGAGCAGACAATGACCAAAAATAACAAGCAGACAAGGGGACAAGGGAGCCATCCAGTCGGGGGGAAATAGTGGTTAGAAAAGTTTAATAAGGGTTTGAAAACACCTGTGCAGGGGGTACTTCATCATTTAGGCCCAGAAAAAACAATGCTGATAAAAGAAATCCAAAACTTTTTAGAACCCATGATGTGCAATGCATTCTTTAAAAAAATACCAAATGGTGAAGGAAAACAAAAGCAATGATTGTACATTAATTTTTAAAAATGGAGCCAGTAAAACAAAAAATTAAATACCAGTGTAAGATTATTAGAACGGATTAATAGTAGAATCTCTTTAATCCACCATGAAAACTGCTAATATCTTCCTCCAGATAACATTTTCTTTTTAGTCAACAAACTCGTATAAATCCTATTTAATTAAGAAGTAGTAATTGAAATATTGTTTAGGATTACTAAGCTAATTTTTCCAGGACACAGTTAAACCAGGCCCTTTATTGACCAGGAAAGATATGCTACCCAGGAAATAAAAATGTTGTTTTCATATTACTACCTTTTCACTAGGGTCATAGAAAGTGCTCTCCAAAGATAGCATGACTGAGTGCTCTCCACCACGACTGCATTAACAACATCAGATCTTCGAGGTACATATCCATCAGTAAGCTTCAGAGAATCCAGTGTATAAAAGATACTATCATCTATCAACCCGTTTCTTCCAAAGACCCTAGTAATGCAGACCTGTAAATATAAGAAATGAAAATATTTATTTAAAAATCATACCTTGTCACAAGGTGTGGACCTCCTCACCCTGTAGATCACACTAAATAACCTGACTGACACATTTAAAACACCAGGCATACTTTGTAAAGCTACCCATGCCCAGACCCCATCTTAGACTAATTAAATCAGAACCTCTGGGGATGGTGCACAGGTCTTAGGTGAGAACGACTATCTAAATATTACGTGACATGAATATTAGTAAAATTCAGGCTGAGAGAGCCAGAGGATGAGATGAGTAAGAGGGGAATTTGGTGGTAAATTGACTATCATTTATTCCTTACTTCTCCTATCACATTCTAAGGTCATTTTTCCATTTGCATCCTTTGTACAAACTGAATTTCGCACTCATTTTTCAATTTCTATGACCCAAATCATACCCAGGTTTTACCAGTAAACTCAAGTTTTACTCAGTTCATCCTTTCCCAACTATTCTCTGGAACATGAATTGTTTTTGTTCTTGCTGTTCTCAGAACATTTCCCAAATAAACTACAATATTTAGAACATAATTATGTGTTCTACATAGTTCCCTTTCTGAAATACAGCCTTTTCAATAAGAATAGGCTTCTCTTTGGCAAAGAATACATTTTCTTTTATTTTCTAGATTTCCCAACATACTTAACAGAATCCTGGGCGGCAAAAATTACCCCTAATGGAAGGTGTGGCGGAAACAAATGACAAGTGAAACATGTAAATGAATTACCTCATCCACATATTTATATCTCAGGGGCTTCACTGAAATGGCCGTGATGTTTAACATGTCTGGCTGGCTGAAATACTCAGCTTCTACCAAATCACCCATATAAGGCTCAAAACCTTAAACAGCCAAGGAGATAAAAATGAGTAATTATCTTATAATTTTGGAAGTATATTTCACAAGTTATTTTGAAGTTGTAATACACTAAAAAAATTTATCTTGGATCTAAGGTACATTTTGATCATTTTGAAACAGGTGCCCTGTAAGTTTTCCTGCAAGAAAAAAGTTTATGATTCTTTAGGGAATGATTCTCTACTAATCTGATCAAGTCAAAAGGGTATAAGGAGCAAGTTTTAATCACAGCCCAGTCTTTTGGGTAGCAATATAGGATTTATTAAATGATTGGTCACATCCACAACTCCTTCAGAAGAGCCAGTAAAGTAAATGAGTGCAAGTTTGCACCTGGCTGCCTGCATTCAAATCTTGTTATGGCCACATAGTTTGCAACCTTGGTTAAAGTACATAATCTCTCTGTGACTCGGTTTCTTCATCTCCAAAGTGAGAAGCATAATCATAGTACTTATCACATAAAGTTGCTGGGACAATTAATCAATTCACATAAAACTCACAGAAAAATAACCAGTACATATTAACTACTACATAAATATTTATTGCTATTAGTGGAGCACTAGCAGTAGGAAATATTGCTACTGTAAGAATGAATCAATTTCCCCAGGTTTTTGATCTGTTGATGAACTGTAAGATATATATCTTACATTTTACAGTTATAAACAACTTCTAACAGATTTTCACAATAAGCTTACATAAAGCATAAGATATAAAGGTAACAGCAAGGATTTAGAGCAAATGGAAGCCTCAAACATGCACGTGGGAGTGTAAATTAGCACAACCACTTCAGAAACTGGCACTATCTACTAAATGTAAACATTTGTTTACCCTATGACCCAGCATTTTCTAGTTACTTCAAAATCTTTTCCTTTTTCTTCCTCCTTTCTATTTCAGTTAAATTTCTGAATGACACAAGCCATAGGCTTTGGACCTCTTCTCTCTCCCTCTCTCATATCTTACACATTTTTTATGTTGTTTCACATAATAGTTATAGTGTGATTACTTTGAAATGTATACACCTCCAGTTCTACATTTCTAGCTCTAAGCAACCTCAGATTTGTATATCCAAATGCCTACTCAAATTAGTATGTCTAAAGCTGAGCTCCTGTAGTTTTTCTCCTCTCAGTCTTCTACATCTCAAATATGACAACTCTGCCCTCAAACCAGATACTCTGGAGTAACCCTTGACTTCTCTTTTTCTTCACACCAAAGGTCCAACCTATCAGTCAATACTTTCATCTCTAACTTCAAAATATATCCAGAATCAAACCACCCCTATAACCTCCACCTCTACTACCCATATCCAAGTCCTTATCCCTCACCAGGACTTTTACAATGAACTCCTAAGTGAGCTTCCTGATTCCATACTTGTTTCTTCTCAACAAAGCAGAACAAACATCTTAAAACATAATTAATGAGAGCAGATGTGGCTCAAGAAGTTGAGAGCCTGCTGCCCACATGGGAGGTCTCAGGTTCTGTTCCCGTGCCTCCTGAAAAAACAAAAACAAACAACAAAACCAACTCAGGGAAAATGACGTGGCTTAGTGGTTGAGCACCAGCTCCCCACATATGAGGTCGCGGGTTCAATCTCCAGCCCCTGGTACCTCAAAAAAAAAAAAAAAGTCAAAATCCTGGCTTTTACATCCAAGAAAAGTAAAAAACAAAGCAGCCTAGTGTTGCCAAGCTAATCTCCCACTTTACATCCAAGTTACATGGCAACTGACTTAACTCAAATAACACAAACATATCATTGCTTTAGATACAGTCTAATATTTGCTAATTACAAGTAGAACCCAACAACTGACACACGTGCACATACACACAGGCTATCTCCAAACATTATTTTGAAGCATTTCAAGTATTTTAAAAAGTAATAATATTCCTCTATATTGGTAATATTTTTAAGCTAGATTAGAAATTAAATATACGAATAAAAAATATCAAATATTAGTGACTACCTTCAACATATAAACAGACAACAGAAGATAGCATGAGTTTTTAAAACATTACAAGTTTTTCCCAATGCTATAAATTAGTTTCAGTTCCAAAGGTCTGTCCACTTCAAACATTAAAGAGCCACTGACTGGAACAAAATACATTGCAGAAGTATTTCTAGTAATATAATCCTATCGGCAAATTAAGGCTGCCCTAATTTGACTGTTGAAATGATGCCTGTAACCATCACAAAATCCAATCTATAAAATAGATAAAACCTACTTTTAAATATTAGGGTAAATCATACCTTTACAAACACTGTCTAGAGAGAAGTAAGTTGTTTTATTAATGTAGCCACCACCTTTAATTAGAGAGGTAATACAACCAGTTAAAACTCCGTTACTGGAGTCTGATGGTCCATTGCCATCACAATTATCAGAGAAAGCATCCACCTGAAAGATAAAGAAGCAGTTATTTTCAACATAACAAAAGTTTGAAAACGGGAAAACACATGCTTAAATCACTGTTGTTCAACAAATGTTTTAAAGACCTATACTCAACAGTAGAGAATATATTTCAGAAAACAAATACATATCATTGACCTGAGATGATGGTAAAAACAAAGCCTGAGCTTTATATATTGTTAAAATACATATAAAAAAAGTTAAGGGCATACCTAAGTTTAATGCACTAACAGTATGAGATTCAAAGAGAAATTATATATTGCCCCTGACCACCAGGAATTCTCAATTAAATTCTGAATAAATGATATCAGCAAATAAATTTGAGCTCAGCAAATTCTGATAAATTATATAAAACAAGTTCAAAATTGGCTTCCGGGAATTCCTAGGAGGCAAAACATTTAGGACTGGGAGAAAATAGGAGAGTTTCTTGGAGGAAGAAGACTTAATTGGGCTTTGAAAAAAGAAAACAATTTTACCTGGTAAATGGGGGTGGAATAATGGCAGAGGCAGGGAGACAGGGAGGAGAAACAAATACAAATAAGAGGAACAAAGAGGAAAATGATTCAAGATCAGGGCCCTGGGGGTACAGAAGCATGCGATTAAGTTAGAAAATAACCTTAAACTGGAGAAGGTTCTAAAAAGGACAAGTCAAATTAGGGCTTTATTTTATCTATGATAGGGAGAATCTGAACATTTTATTATTAGAAATGTAATAGTATTTATTTTATATTTTGATTTTTAAAATTCTTTTTATTTATACACACTCCACATTGACCAAACATATACTCTTCCTTTTCCCCTTCCCCTGGTAACCTCTAATGTTTTTTCTCAGGATTTGCTATTTCCAGACATCTCTTATCAGTGATAGCATACAAAAATCAATATTTTTATTTTTAAATTATACAAATAATACATGTACATTATAGAAAAAACAAATAAGCATATAGCAAAAAAAGTTACCTAAAATCCATAATTGCACCACCTAGATATAACCATTTAGAATAATTTGGTATACACACTGCTCCAGGTGATTTTTCTATGCAAAAATATATCTATGCACCATTTTTTATTAAAATTTAATAATTTATGTAAGTATATGTATATACGCATATATCATTATCACTAAATGAGTACGAAAATTTTTTTCAATAACAGATTGCTGAAACATTATTTTAATGGGTAATATTTATTTCTGTAGGATAAACTCCTAGGAGTGGAATTTCTTATTCAATGGTTTCTGATGGAAACTTGATCCATTAAGGCGTAAATTCTTTCTCAGGTTTCTTGTTTGAATAGCCCAGTTCATGGCCTGTTCCCATTTCTCAAATATTGTCTTTCCAGCTGCCAATACCAGTCCCCCTTCTCCCCCCCCATTCATTTTCATTGTCTTTCTCTCTGCCATCACTTCTGTCATTATCCAAGTGGATGATCTGTAAGATACTCTGACCTCTCTGCTTCCTCTCTCCACACTAGCTCACAGTCCAGAGACTGAAACGTCATTCAAATTTCATTTATAACTCCCACTCATTCTAGTCCATTTCCTCTCCTTTGCAAGTACCACCAACACAATAGGGAGTTCAGATAGATTCAAATATATGTGGGATGGTATTGTATGATGAAGGTGACATTTCAATTAAATAGAAAAATAGTGGATTACTCAATTAATGGGTATGGGACAAATGGGTAGCCATTAGCAAAACAAGATCCTCTCTCAGTCTTAACACCTAAATCAACACCAGGCAAACTAAATGTTTAGATGTAAATAAATAAATAACTTTCAGAGGAGTGAAGAGATGAAGTAGGGAGCAAAATAAGTCTCTCTAAGGATTCTTACTGAATCCTAAAGTTATATGGACAAGATGGACATATTTATAATATATAAAAATCAAATCCCATAAAACGAAGTCAAGGGAAGGTCTTGGAGGAAATATTTGCAATACCTTCACATGATAATGTTCCTAATAAAACTCTGATTTTTCTAACATACAAATAGCTCTAATATCCCTAATAGATAAATAGTTCTAGGAAAGGAAAAATTGTTCTATTCTCCCTAACACTTAAAAGAAATGCCAAATAAAACATTGAGACTGTTTTTCACTTCTTAGATTGGCAAAGATTTTAAAGATGGATAATATTCCTGTCCTTGCCAAAACTGGCAAACAGGCAGTCTCACATCCTGTTACTGACAGTGCAAATTAGTACAACAGAGATGAATGATAATTTGAATATTTAATTTCCCATTAAAATGGTGATTGTTGCATTACTGTTTATCTACTAAACAAGCTCTTGAACTGTACTCTTAAAACAGGAGAATTTCATGTTATGTAGATTATACTGAATACAAGTATTTTAAAAATGTTTAAAATGCATGTCCTTGGACCTAGCAATTCCACTTCTATGAATGTATACCACAGAATTTTTTTTCCTGAAAAAGGAAGTTGCAGGACAGGCCTGAGCCCAATAATTATAATTACTAATCACATTTTTAAATGCTAGAAGAACAGACATACAGCTTTTATATTTAAAAGATAAACTACTACAAAGATAAGAACTAAAGCACCACACAATCAGGTGAGTGTGAATTCATTCCACTCTATATCCACTACACCAGGTTACACCAGAGAGGTTGATTAAATACAAGAAAAGCAAGGCTCAAAGCCCACCACGAATAGAGACTGTCCCCAAATTCAGGCAAATCTTACTTTGACAGCTTTCATTTCATGAGATGTTTTGTCTTCTTCCACAAGTGCAGTCACTTTTTGTCCAACTTTCAGAAGCACATTGCCAGTCACAACATCACTACTAAAGTAGATCAACTCATTAATCAAGCCGAAATCACTACAGAACCTTGTCACAACTCCATGCACAGTTTTCAACATGCTGTCACCTATGAGATGGGTTAACAAAAGGTTACATTAATTGATCACACAAGCAAACACACACCATGAATAAGCCCTATGAGAGAAGATATGACCGAGATGATCTAAATCGAGAAGTAAATGGGCTGGTTTTGAGTTACAGACAAAAATGACAGCAGAGCACAGTGGTTAAGTGTGCAGGATTCTGGAGGCAGAATGCTCAGGTTCAAATCCTGGTCTCACCATTTCTGTGTATCATAGCTCCAAGCCACAGGCAGAGGAGCACCATGGTTAAGAGCACTGAATCTGGAGCCAGACTCCCCAGGTTTGAACCACAGCCCTTCCACTTAGGAAATGTGAAACTTCGCCACATTTCTTCACCTCTCTGATCTTGGATTTTATCTGTCAAATGAGGACAAAAACAATTCCTGCCTAATAAGATTTTTAAGGCGTACTAAGTAACACATATAAACTGCTTAGAACCGAGTGCCTTGCACAGGTTAAGAGTGTAAATGCTAATTGCTGTTATCATCAAATCTGCATATGAAGAGTCTTTAAACATCCACTGACAGTTTATCACTTCACTATCATTATCATAATCAGCATCAGGAGATTCGTAAAAATCCCATGATATGAAGCAGTAAGTAGGTATCTGAAGATTTAAGTCTAGCCCAAAAGCACATTAGAATCATCAGAGGTGGCTTTTCTGAATAAGAACAGCTAGTAAGCAATAGTTTGGGGTCTGCCTGCCTGCAGAGCTCACACTCTGAACTTCAATACCACAGTCACTCCCTCGAGGGAAGAACTGACCATCTGTCTGTCTGGGAGAATCTTAATTATACTGGATTATAGAATCAGAAGCTAAGAAAATCCTGGCATGAACACGGATGCTGGGCGTAACGGCCTGGGCATGCATTCTGCTCTGCCACGTACTAGCTGTGCGCCCTCGTTCTCACCCGTCTGAGCCTCCCCGACGTGGTTATCAAACGAAGCTGGCAATACAACGACATCATGCCTTGGCTATTTGGTGAGGATAAGCGACACGAATGGCCACAAGACCCTTAGGCCAGTGCCTGGCACATCCAAGCACTCAACACACAAAAGACCGAAGTGCTCATTGGCGCAGGGATACAATCCGCTGGGAAAAACCGTGCCACGCTGGGCCGACTCCCGCCAACTACACGCAGGCCTGCACGAGTAGCCTCCGGGCATTCGCTGAGGCGAGTTTTACACACAAAAGCGAGCAAGGTGAACCCACAACCCAGCCCTCCCGTAGGTGACCCTTAACTTGGGGTAACTCGACCCCTTGCCTTCAAAAGACCCGCCCTTTTCGGAACAAAATAAAATTCACCCTCAAATTAGGGAGATTCACCACTACTGGAAATAGAAAAAGGAATAATTTGCATGAGCCCCTGGCATCTTCACAAGTTAAGCTCCAAGGGCACCTGGGGAAATGCAGGGGTAGGACCGAGCCCCCTAGGGTCTTTTCTGCACACACAATCGCTGCTTTAGGTAGAAGAGTTTAGGGCATGCGTCCCTGCAGGCCCAGCTTCGGGGGACTCCGTGACTGACTAGATGACTCCCCAGTACCACAAGATGGCAGCGCCTGAGGCGTGCAGTGCCCGCCCAAGGTCCCGCCACCCAGAAAGAGGAGTGAGCACCCCTGTATGAAGGCTCCTTGGATGGCAGAAAAGGGGTTGCAGTGGGTACCTTGTGAGAGCCTCGGCTGCTGCGGCTGCTCCTGCTCCTCTTCGTCCTCCCTCGTCCACGACAAACTCAGAGTCCTGTTCACAAGCCCGCCCGTGGTCGCGTCGTCCGGGCCTGCCAGGGCACCACAGGAATCGAGGTGCGAGGCCACCGCAGCTACCGCCCCTTCCTCCAGTTTGCCCTCTGTTACAGTGGCCGCTTAGGGACCACTACTCCTCCTTATCCTCAGCCTCTGCTCGGGCCAGCTGCTGCTAGTGAGCAGCCCTGACAGGAGCCCAAAGCGCTGCCGCCACCTGAGGAGACCGCGCGCACGCGATCCCTCAGACTACTCGCGCTTTTGAGTGTGCGCATGTGCCTGTGCCCATCCCCCACCTCCGTTCAGCCAATGGGAAGGCAGGAGAGGCGTCCTAGCTCCTCCCATCAATGGCGAGGGCGCGATCGCAGCAGCCGTTGGGAAATGGCATCTGGTCTGAGGCACTATGAGGGGCTCAGAAGGTGGAGGGACTCATCCCTGGGATGCCCCTGTAGAACCTAGTGGCTGGCCTGGAAGGTGGGGCAGAATTCTGTTCTGAGGCTAGAGGCAAAGTTTTGCTCCAATTCCCAGTGTCTAGTCCCCAAACCTCGCTGCCTCAGGGAACTTTTCTCTCGCTTTGTCTCTGGGCGCCCTCCTCCCAGCACAAAGGGTTCAGTGGTCAGCTCCAAGCAAGGTCTTTCTGTGCAGTAGTACATGCTACCAGAGATATCGTAGAAAAGCCAAACATTCACATTTACTTGGCCCTCAAACACAAAATGCGGCCGGCAAGCTGAGGTAGCCCGTAGCTTTACCGCAGAGCACTCCTCGTGGAGTAACACAGCTAAGGCATGTTAAAATACACATTTCTTCATCACATTGATCTGGAGATGAGGGTGTGGAGGTGAACAGGTTCAGAAGATGAAGCACCATATAGGGAGTTTGGATTGTGTGACATGTTTACTTTGGGGACTTGAACCCTCTGTATGCAGACATTAAATGATGATTTTGCGTTCTTTAATGAGCTATTCATCAAAAATCTGTTTCTAAAACACTTATGTAGTTTTAAGAATCCCCATGGTCAGGTCACACTAGAGGCCATTTACATGAGACTGTGGTGAAACTCCATATTTGCCCCCAAGGTAGAGAAATTCTGTTAGAAGCAGGAAACTCACTTTTCAATACCCCCAAAAACACAGTTTAGTGGATATTATTCTTGCAATGAGTCCTTGATTTGCAAGGTCTCCCCATATTCTTGGGATCTAAATAGGAATAGAACTACATTGGGAGGTGGGCATTGCAAGTGCCTTCAAATAGATAAATGACTTAAGACAGTCTGTAAAGAGAGTGCCAATAAATAACTTAGGACTGTCTGTAAGGAGAGTGCCAATAAATAATATGGGACTGCTTACAAGAAGCCTTTCAAAAAGAAAAAAAAAACACATAGATACGTTATCTTCAGCTAACCGCAGTGTTCCGCTTCTGTGCCTGCTTGCTTGCTCGCTTATTAGTAGACGCACCCCCTTCCTAAAAAGCTATAAAACCACCCCTTCCCTGAGACTTGGTGCTGCTCTCTCCTCTGTAGAGGAATGAGACATTTGCCGCCCAGCTAATAAAGCTCTCAATTGGAACTATATTCAAAGTCTGAGTTCGGTCAATATCGCTGGTCTCTAACATTTGGAGGCCCCAGAGAGACTGATCAATGAGATCCCCGACTCCAGCAGGGTTGATCTCCTCAGACTCAGAGAGAAAGGTACATTTCGGGGACGGACTGGCAGTCTAGGGGAAAGCCTCGGAGGGACGTTCCTCCGCCCCGGATGCCGCCTGGCCCTGGAACTTGTCTCCACCTAAATTCTATCTAGAGAGCATCAGGAGTTCCTGGGCCCAGGATCAGCAAACGGGACGTCCCTGTCACTCGGTGAATCTGTTTTCTGAAAAACCTCTGCAGAGTCTGTGGAATGTGGGTAAGTTGATCTGCTGGACGCAGCAAATAGATCCCACCCACGGGTAAGAGCGAGATGTCGCTTTTGAATTCTGTTCAGGTTGTCTGGTTTGTCTTTTTGTCTGTCCTGTTTGTCTTTTTGTATTTCTGTTCTCTGTAATTTGTGAAAAATTATGAGTCAATTGTAAACTGTATGTTTCTGCTGATGTGTTGTAATTGTTTTGTGTTTGCCTGTTCAATGTCAGTGTATATTTTGATACCTCTGGATGGTGATATAAATAAAAATTTTTTAAAAAGAGCTCTATTCAAATGGCCAAATATAAAATAAGTGCTTATATTAATACATAAGTTTGAATGTTAATGGAATTTCTACAATAACAAAAATTGTAAATCTTAACAAAATTACTTTTATTAAAAAATAGTTCTTGTCTAAATCAAAATGAATATTTTTCTTCGCAGGATAAAATGAAGGATATAAAACTTAAATGAATATTAAAAAAGTTAAAAGTTTGTGGAAATGCTGACTGAAATTTAATGAGTTTTTTCTGGAAGGATGTGTTTTGTCCTAAAATAAGATGGCTGATTTTCATGAACTCTTGAAACTCGGATGCATGTGGCAAGTTGTAGAAGGTATTGTAATAAATTTAAGTAAGGGAATGTGTTCTGTGAAGATAAATTTGTCTTAAAATTATAAATAATTATAAAAAGTTTAACAAAGCATTGTTTAAATTAAGGCATTAAGTGGCTAATTCCAAAAAGTCTTTATTAAACAAAACCTGAATTAATACTACTAATGAAAGGTAATTTTATAACAGGGAAATTTGTTGGTGGCCAGCCTCCCCTGCCACCTTGCTTCTAAAAAACTTTCTGGTATTACATGGTACTAAGTATTTAAAGTGAAGAAAAGTTCATTTTAATAAGCTTGTTTAGTGTTAATGGCAATTATATGTTGTAGAAAGTTTGCCTGGTAACTTAGTATGTGGGATATATGGAAGGTGTTTTTATTGTTAAAGAAACAAGAGATGATTTTGTCCTAAGATAAAATGATTGATTATTGGAAAGAGTAGAGTGAGGGACAAAACCTGAATAAATACTGGAAGTGTAGAAGGTTTGTGGAAGAGAAATTCTTATGATTAAAATTGAGTAAGATTTAATGGATCTGTCTATAAAGTTTTAAAAAGTTTAGTATCAAATAGTGTACTGATGCGAAGTTAAAACTGTTGTTCTTTCTCAAAGTCTTTAAAGTCAATCTGTTCTGGTAAAAGTTTCCTGAATAATCAATATACAAGAAAAGTCTGTTTTATCAAAATAACTGCTTGTGCTTTTAACCTCATCATTTCCTCAGTGTTTTTTAAAAAAAAAAAAGTCTTATCTCTTTTAAAGACAAATAATGTTCAAACCTGCTTTCTAAAAATCAAATCCTGAAAAATAGCTTCAAACTAACTGCAAGAGATTTGTTCCTTTACCTTAAAAAATTTTTTAAGTTCATTTAACATGTTAAGTTTATTTAACATGTTATAAGTCAAATGAAAAGTGTTTAAAAGTGTTATGAAATTAACAAGTTTAAAAAATAAAAAGTGTAACCAAGAATTAAATGACCACTGGAATTTTATTATCTCCAAGGACTGGGAGGAATAAAAAAAGTCTCCTGCTTTAACTGTCAGTATTCCTAAGAGTAGCAATTCATGAGAGAAACCAATCTGTCTCCCTAAAGCTTCAAATAGCCTTGGTAAATATACATAAAATTAGTCTTATTACTTATCCAAAATTCTGCTAGGTTCAAAGAAAAGTGTAAAGTTCTGAAAGAAAAAAATAGTCCTAAAGCATTAGAAACATTTTAGTTACAAACCATTAGTAAAAAAACAAAATTCTTGTGCAAAAGGGCACAGTCATAGTGCAAATTTAAAAAGTTTTAGGAATCTTTAAAATGTTTCGCAGTCACACTTTTTTGTAAAAGACGAAAGTTAAGTAACTAAAGATATGTTTGTGTAACAAACTATTCATGTCTGCCTATCTGCTCAGGTTATTGGAGTTAAATAGGCAGTTATATAAATAAATATATCTAAAACCCAAATTAAGCTAAACAGTATATAAAATAATGCAAATTATAAGTAATATCAATAAATTGTGTTCCTGTATCTAACTCTATTTGTGTCTGCCTGTTTGCTCGGTGTATGTCTTCATACATCAGGATGATAGTATCAAGTTAACAAGTGAGAATTCTTAAAGGCTCTGTTCAAATTATTAAAAAATTAAATATGCAGTTATATGTGAATAAATATTCTTGGATCCCAAATTAAACTGAGCAAGATGAAAAGAGTCTTATAAAATCTAATTGTAAAAATTATTAAAAGGACCCTCTCCTCTCTGCAAGAGTTTTAAGGGTAGGACTAAATGTAACATATTAAACCTATCTATTAAGCTAAAAAATTAAAATTCAGTTTGCCCTGTAATTTCCCAGTTTAAACCTTTTAACAGCCATAAAATAAAAGTAATTAATAGTTCTGTTAACAAATTTCAGTAAGTAAATGTTAGAAATTTGGACCTGAAGGGTATCAGGAGTGTAAAAAAGAAAAAGGGGGGGGGGGACAAAAAAAACAAAAAACTAACGAACTGGGATCAAGGAATCTGCGAATAATAACTCCTCAAAGAACTTTATTTTCTACATGTGGCATTATATATACTCAAACTATAGAGATAACAAGCAGTGTAACTACACATTAACAAGACTTGTAAATTAAAGAACTTATCTCAAAGTACAAACATTCAGTATTCCTTTCAAACTACAGTGTGTTTACTCATATTTCTCCCTGCCGGGGCAGCTCTATCCCTTGAACTTGAAAAGCTTAATTGCTGCATTCCTATGTTAAAAGGATAGCCATAAAAACAGCACGTATCCCTTTGTGGAACCACCATGCCTCAGTTTCCAACAAGTAAAAAAAGTCCATAAAAACTGGAAAAATCTTTCTGAGATAATTAAACAAATTAAGCAGTTATATAATGTGTTTTAAAACCTGGTAGTCTGTATGCTTTTGAAAATTATTCATTTTTATAACATAAACAAAAAAGAAGTTTTAGCTTCCTGTAAAGGAAAAAAAAACATTCCTTGCATAAACTATAGTGGTTTCAATTTTGTTTAGCTTGAGTGTAATCTCCCTCGGTTTATAAAGTGCCCATTAAATAAATTAACATTGTATGTACAGGATCTTTTGAATAATAAAAATTATAAGTTTACGTTAATAAAATTAAGCTAAAAAAGATTGTGAATGTGCTCTCTTAAATAAATAAAATTTCTTTGGTTAGTAATTGTAATTTAATAAGTTTATTAAAATATAAAGTAACTGAGCAGTGTGGTTATGGTCAATAATAAAAAGTTTGTAGAACATCTTCCAAGCTGAAAATGTTTAAATAATTACAGTTCTAAAAGTCATTGTTAACTGAAAACTTGGATTGATATTAGTTGCAGAGAATAACTTCATGATAATAAAACCTGTCTGAAAGCCACCAAAAGGTGCGTATTTAAATAAATAGTAATAAAAAAGTATCTTGATTCTATTGAGAATCTTCTGTTTTCATTTTAACAATGAAAAATAGTTTTTCCCTCTATTACTAACGTAAAAAACCTACTATTATCTTCATAGTAAAATTGTATAGGTAAACAGTCATTTAATATATAATGTATTGCATTAAAGTGTTTAAAAATATATAAAAACAAGGAATAAATAACATTGTCAAACTCTTGTGCATTCAAACCAGGCCTTGAATACATTACAGGTTGGCTCTCTATGTGAGTTATTGGCTAGGCTGGTCACTGACCCCTCAATTAGAAAGAGTTGCTTTATCAGCCTCTGGTTTTGCTCCTGAAGTTGACGGAAACTACATTGCAGTTTCAAGCTCCTGCAGCAGCCAGTGATAACTTGGTACAACCAAGTGTACAACAGATATTGTATTGCCTCCAGACTGGCACTGTTCCAGAGTGCCAGAGAGCACTATGCACCAGGCCAGTAAAATACTGGAAACTCTCTCTAGGATCAACGATGCTGCAACTTACTCACTGTGTAAAGAACATGTTAAGTGGAGCCATGATACCAGAATACTGTAAGTAAAACTTAAACACAATTAGCATTATAGCCTGCTCTCATGGAGGGATAACATGTAAAGTATTACAAACCTAAAACTTAAAACTATTAATTGCAACTCTGAATCCTTTGCATTAAGTAATACATTAATTAATATTAAGTGCTATACTTTTATCCTATACTAAATATATGTCTAATAATTATAATGTTATCTTTTCTATTTTAGATCAAGTGCAAAAGTATATTAGGCATGTTAGATTCCTAATAAATTCATTTTCTAAACAGTTAATAAACATGTCTACGAAATAAAATGGCAGTCTCAGCCAGGTTCAGTCAACTTACAATTCTACTGTACTGTGTAGCAAAAATGAAGCTTGCTTGCTAATAATGAGTCACCTATTAAACAAGTCAAAATTACTGGAAATTGTACAATTAAAACCAAAATATAAAAACCTTTTTTCTGTAGTTCTGATCACTCCCACAGCTAAAAACTAAGAAAATTTCCAACTTGGTATACTAATCCTGAATGAAACCAATTGCCCAAGGGGTGCCAGTTCACCAGGAACATCTGACAAAGCACATGAGTGCCAATCATTAGACAGCTTGAAATGTGTCTTCAAACAAAGCTAAGTATCTATTGCAATTTCTCTCTGAAAATAAAAAAAATATATATATATATATATACTGTTCCCACCAGCTTTTAAAAAGGGTGCCATCTATAAGCACCTAACCTTGTCTACCCCTGTAATCCAATGTCCTCTTTTAAAAAAGAGTATTCTAAGTCTCTAAGTTTGTTTCTTTCAGAGTAAACATCTTATTAACCATATGAAAACTTCATCCAACTTCGCCAGATCCATCTTCCTCCAGTTAAAATAAAATAAGAGTTTTATACCTTGTTAGGCAATGACTACAGCCCGTGGCCAGCAGAAAGCAGTTACAGAAAAGAAATCATCTCCCTTCAGCATCCCTGTAAGATTAAAGGTGTAAACTCTTTAAAGGTAAAACAAAATTAATGGATGGATCTGGACCCTGACTAAAAATCCACGTGAGCACCGGTGGCCCCAAGATGACTGCAGGGGACCCTGCCCCAAGATTCTGCTGTCCAGAATAAAAACTTCTAAACTTCTGGTGATTCCTGTAAACACCATACAACTACAAACCGGACAAATTCAAACAAATCCTGAATATTGATTGCCCCTCCTCCAAGAACTTGGTTTGCCTGCATCTCGGGTCTAACCCCTTATATTCTCCCTGACTCCAACAATCTCTGTATCCTAATAAATATAATCCCCCAGGTTTGTAACTATCCAGGGCTTAAAGGCAGGGAACTCTTCAACTTGTTAAAAGTACCAGAACCAGGTCACCGAATATATAAAAGGCCCCTGTTTATCCTCCTTGTACTGCTTACCTGAGGCCCATATATAGTCAGTACAAAAGATTCCAAACTGTTAAACTTATAATTTTAAATGCCCCCTACCAGTTAGTGCCTTTCCATGAAGAAATTCAAAGATTTGAATTATCATAAAAGAAAGGGAGAAATGTAAGGGTAAGGCCACATTGGGAAAATAGGAATAGAACTAATTGGGAGGTGGGAATTGCAAGTGCCTTCAAATAGATAAATGACTTAAGACAGTCTGTAAAGAGAGTGCCAATAAATAACTTAGGACGGTCTGTAAGGAGAGTGCCAATAAGTAACTTAGGACAGACTGTAAGGAGATTGCCAATAAATAATATGGGACTGCTTACAAGAAGAAGCCTTTCAAAAAGAAAAAAAAAACAGATACGTTATCTTCAGCTAATCGCAGTGTTCCACTTCTGTGCCTGCTTGCTTGCTCGCTTATTAGTAGACGCCCCCCTTCCTAAAAAGCTATATAAAACCACCCCTTCCCTGAGACTCGGGGCTGCTCTCTCTGCAGAAGAATGAGACAGTCGCCACGCAGCTAATAAAGCTCTCAGTTGGAACTATATTCAAAGTCTGAGTCTGGTCAATATCGCTGGTCTATAACAAGACAGACCTCTGAATCAGTCTTGCCACCCCTCACTGTCACGCAACCTGCATCCCAGGCTTTTCCCCAAGGCATAGCTTGCCTTCTGCACTTCAAGTCCCCCAAGTATTGGCCCAAGTTCCATGTGCCCACCCTTGGGCACAGCCCAGCCCTGTCTAGCCCAGGGATCTTGACCCCGGGAAGTATCCTAGGAGTGAAAGCATTTACTTACCTGTGATCCTCACTGTCTAAAGCCCAGGCCCTGCAGCCTCATCACCCTGTGTGAGTACACACACACACACACCACAGTTCTCAGCTGTCCTGGATAGATCTTTCCCAGACTCCCGTGACTCCAGTACCTCTCCTCCATACCAACCTGACCTCCTATTATCCCTTGGCCCCCTAAAATACATTACTCAGAGACATTATGAGCCTGCTTTCTGGGATCCTCTATAGCTCAGCAGCCACTGAATCTCTTGGAAGCCTCCCTCTCCAGCTCAAATTCAGTCACATCAACCATTCTCTCCAATATCCATATAGCTGATGTAAGCTGGACTTATCATCACCTAGCTCTATCAAGTCCTACACCTGACCCCAGACTTCCAGGAGGGGAGGGTTCAGTTGTGTCCACTGTAACGAGCTGAAGTGTCCACTGGCCTTAGAGTTAGGCAATTACTAGGACTGAGGGACTGGATTGGGACAGGAATAGATGGCGAGGAAACATAGGAAGCATGGCCTTTCCTTTCAACCAGTGTCAGCATGAAAGGAATGAGAGAGGTGGGGGGAGAATGAAGGCAGATTTTTCTTTAAGATATCAGGAATAGCTAAGACTTACAGAGTGTTTGTGCTGAGTACTGCTCTGAGCACTTAATATGCCATAATTGGTTTAATCCTCAGAGCTCTGTGAAGTAGCTACTATTATTGCCCCATGTTGTAGACGGGGAAGCTGTGGCAAAAAGAAGTTAAAGGTGAACCTTCGGGAACATTATACTAAATGAAATAAGCCAGGCACAAAAGGACAAATATTGCATGGTCTCACTAATATGAACTAAAGATGAAAAATAAACATATGGAGTTAAAACCTAGACTATAGGTTACTAGGAGAAAACATAAAGACTGAGAAGGGATACTGATATTTAGTGTATTCAGAATTATCAGTTAGTTTGTACAAGGCTGGAAATGGATAGAGTTGATGGTAACACATTGTAGAGAGTTTAACTAACATGGCTGGTTCATAAATGGGATTGTGTCTGAAAAGGGATAGTCTAGGAATGTAAATGTCAATTGACAGAAAGCTAGAGAATAATCTAAGCACTGAATAACAGTGGATGAGGATTGTGTTTATTAATACAAATACAAGAAGTTTCTTCTATGAGGTAGAACAAAGGAACGTTGCTATTACAAAGTGGTAAGAATATATGAATGCATGGAGAAAATACAATTAATGTAACTTAAGGATTATAGTTAGCATCAATATTGTAATATTCTTGCAGCAATGTCAAAGAAGGTACTATATCAACTCAAAGGGTCAATAATAGGGGTGTGTGGCAGTTTGATATTATTTATGAGTTCCAAAAATAAATATTGATGATGTTTGTAAACTGGTCTGCTACTCTGGGCATGATACCTTTTGATTGATTTAAAATCAAAGACTTTACATTTACTTGATTAAATCAAGATTAGGGCTTTGATTCGATCAGATTATTAATGTGACTCAGGGTTGAGTCCCTGCCCCCTTCATGGGTGTTTTATTCAGCCAAAGGGGAGCTGATGCAAAATACCAGAAATTGGTTGGTTTTTATAAAGGGTATTTATTTGGGGTAGGAGCTTACAGATACTAGGCCATAAAGCGTAAGTTACTTCCCTCACCAAAGTCTATTTTCACGTGTTGGAGCAAGATGGCTGCTGATGTCTGTGAGAGTTCAGGCTTCCTGGGTTCCTCCCTTCCAGGGTCTTTCTTCTCTCTTGGTTCAGTGTTCTTTCTTCCTGGGGCTTGCTTCTCTTTCCTCTGTGAGCTTACTTCCTGGGGCTCCAGATTCAGACTTCAGCATCAAACTCCAACATCAAAACTCCAACATAAAAAACCCTCCTACTCTGTCCTTTGCCATGCCTTTTATCTGTGAATCCCCACCCACTAAAGGGTGGGGACTCACCGCCCTACTGGCACAAGAGGTTTACATAATTACTTAATCAAGTAAACATCTGAATCCAATATAAACTAATGTGCCCATACGAAAAGACCAGTTTACAAACATAATCCAATATTTCTTTTGGAATTCATCAATAATATCAAACTGCTACAGTGGGCTATAAAAACGGACACTCACTCAAGGAGAACACAGAAGAAGATACACAGAGGAATAGAGCTCTGTAGACTCGGTAGAGGAGAGATCTTGTCAGCTTTGGTCCTGCAGCTCCAGGAAGAGAGATGAGCTATTTGCCTGATAGTTTACAGCTTACCTTGTGAAGAGAACAGAGTAGCTGAGCCCAGAAAGAAATAAGCTTTGCAGCCTACAGCTGAGATCAGAAGAAGATGGGCCAGGGAAGCGCATTTTGCTCAGTGTTTAGGGCATCCTTCTACCACATGGGAGATCCGCAGTTCAAATCCCGGGCCTCCTTGACCCATGTGAAGGTGGCCCATGAAGAGTGCTGATGCGCGCAAGGAGTGCCGTGCCACGCAGGGGTGTCCCCCGCATAGGGGAGCCCCACACGCAAGGAGTGTGCCCCATAAGGAGAGCCGCCCAGTGCCAAATAAAGTTCAGCCTGCCCAGGAATGGTCCCGCCCATACAGAGAGCTGACACAACAAAGATGATGCAACAAAAAAAAAGAAACACAGATTCCTTTGCTGCTGACAACAACAGAAGTGGACAAAGAAGATGCAGCAAAATAGACACAGAACAGACAACCAGGGTGAGGGGGAAGGGGAGAGAAATAAATAAATAAACCTTTAAAAAAAAAAAAAGATGGGCCAATGGAGCCTTAAGAGGAAAGAGGAAGGCTGAACCCTCACAGATATTGCCTACCATCTTGCTTCAACATGTGGCAACAGACATTTGGTGAGAAAATACCTCTTATGGTACCTTGAGTTGGACTCTTTTGGGCCTTGTAACTGTAAGCTTCTATCCCAAATAAATACCCCTTATAAAAGTCAACACATTCTAGGTACTTTGCATCAGTACCCCTTTGGTAGACTAATACAGTGTTGCCAGATTTCCTCTAGGTTCTTGGCTATGTTACATAAAAGAATTTAAGAACATGCTGGTTTAGTTAGGCCAGTAGTTTATTAAGGAACTGAGAGAAGAGAATAAAGGTGACAGAATATAGGTCCCAGATACACTTGCAGGCCAGTCCAGGCAAAAAGAGAGCAAGAGAGCTCTTGTGGTTGCATGCTAAACAATTACTTGCGGGAAGCGGACTTGACCCAGTGGCTAGGGCACCCGTCTACCACATGGGAGGTCTGAGGTTCAAACCCCCAGCCTCCTTGACCCGTGTGGAGCTGGCCTATGCACAGTGCTGATGCATGCAAGGAGTGCCCTGCCACGCAGGGGTGTCCCCACGTAGGGAAGCCCCACGCGGAAGGAGTGCACCCCGAAAGGAGAGCCGCCCAGCGTGAAAGAAAGTGCAGCCTGCCCAGGAGTGGCGCCGCACAAACGGAGAGCTGACACAAGATGATGCAACAAAAAGAAACAGATTCCCATGCCGCTGACAACAGAAGCAGACAAAAACAAGAACACGCAGCAAATGGACACAGAGAACAGACAACAGGGGTGGGGGGGGGGAATTAAAAGAAAAACATTACTTGCCCCTCCCCTTGTTAATGTTCTGGGGAGTAGTCTCAGCTGTTTGTTGTTTTTTGTTTTTGTGTTTTGGGTTTTTTTTTTAAAGATTTATTTATTTGAGAATATCCGGGACTTTTCCTTGATCCAGCCACTTTCTGTTGGGGTGTGGTGGAGGGGCTTTCCTGCAGAGGATTTCCAGGTGGAATTTCATGGCCATGTGTTTTGCAGCTGTTTTTTTTTTTTTTTTCTGCTAGGTCCCAGATTTGTCTTTTCATTCCCTAAACTAGCCTGCTTCAACAGGGGCTATAGGATTTTTTATTTTGGACTAAGGAATACGTTCAAAGATTTGCTGGAGCAATAACTGTACAACTCTGATGAAAGTGAGAGCCACTGAGAGTACACTTTGGATAGAAGAATGTACAAGGCATGGGACTGTATAACACAGTGAACCGTGTCGTGGAAGACAAATTGTGGTTCACCAGTATAAAAATGAGAATGTTCTCTCATGAACTTTAACACATGTATAATACTAATACATGTGTTAATAGGGTGTGTTTGGAAAAAATATACCAAACGTAAGCTATGGAACATAGTTGTAATAGTCTGATGATGTTCTTTCTTAATCTCTAACAAATGTTCCACAACAATGTATGGTATTGGTGGAGGGAGGGGATGTATGGGAATTCTGCATATTATGCATGATTGTTTTGTAAACTCACATCTCTAATATACGTGTGTGTGTGTGTGTGTGTGTGTGTGTGTGTGTGTGTGTGTGTGTGTGTGTGTGTGTGTGTGTGTGTGTGTGTGTGTGTGTGTGTGTGTGTGTGTGTGTGTGTGTGTGTGTGTGTGTGTGTGTGTGTGTGTGTGTGTGTGTGTGTGTGTGTAGAGAGAGAGAGGAAGGGAGAGAGAAGTTAAGCAACTTGCCCGAGGTCCTGCAGCCAGGGAGTATGGAAATGAGATTTGGTTCTGAGCAGCCATCACCACAAAGATTCCTCTACTTTTCCTTTTATAGTCCTACTCATGTCCTCCCCCTCTCCCCATCCTCACATTCCTAATCCTTGGCAACTGCTAATCTTTCCCTGTTTAATTTTTTTTTTATTTCAAAGAGGTTGTATAAATGGAATTGTACAGTTTATAAACTCTTGGGATTGACTTTTTTCATTCAGCATAATTCTCTGGAGATTCATCCCAAATTGTTGTGGGCGCCAAGACTTCATTCCTTTTTACTACTGAGTGTAGTATTTCATGGTGTGGATGTAAAAGCTGGTATGAATATTGGTATAGAGTTTTTTGTATGAACGTAAAGATTCCACTTCTTAGGCATAAAAGCCCAAAAGTTCCGTATCTGGGTTGTATGGTAGTTTCACGTTTAGTTTTATGAGAAATTTTCAAAAATTTTTTCCCATATGGCTGTATCATTTTACATTACTACCAGAAATGTATGAGTGATTCTTTTATACATCCTATCTGGCATCTGGCTTCATAAAGATATATTTTAGCCCTCCCCATTGTGTGTGATATGTTATTGTAGCTCTAATTTGCATCCTAAAAGCTAATGATGTTGAATGTATTTTAATGTCCTTATTTGCCATCTTAGACAAATGCTTGTCTTTTGCCCATTTTCTAATTTGGATGTTAGATTTTTTTTATTGTTAAGTTTTGAGAGTGCTCTATGTATTCTGCAAACCACCTACTAGATAATGTACTAGTATGTAATCATTTTCTCCAAGTCTGTGGCTTGTGACTTCATCTTCTTAACAAGAATTTTTATAGAAGAAAAGTTTTAATTTTGATGATGTCCAGTTAATCCAGTCTACTTTTTTTAAAAAGATTTATTTAATTTCCCCCCCCCTCCCACAGTTGTCTGTTCTCTGTGTCTATTTGCTGTGTCTTGTTTCTCTGTCTGCTTCTGTTGTCGTCAGCGGCACAGGAAGTGTGGGCGGCGCCATTTCTGGGCAGGCTGCACTTTCTTTCGTGCTGGGCGGCTCTCCTTATGGGGCGCACTCCTTGCACGCATCAGCGCTGCGCATGGGCCAGCTCCACACGGGTCAAGGAGGCCCGGGGTTTGAACCATGGACCTCCCATGTGGTAGATGGATGCCATAACCACTGGGCCAAGTCCGTTTCCCCCATTCTGCTTTTGATGGATCATGTTTTTGGTGATCTGAAAATGTTTGCTTAGTGCTCGCTCCCAAAGACTTAAAAAAAAATTTATAATTCCATGTTTTACACTTAAGTGCATGATTGATTTTGAGTTAGCTTTTTCTTAAGGTATGAGAATTCGAACAGTTTTTAAAAATTTATTGAAGTATATCACTCATATGTAAATATACATAAACAATAAGTGTACAGTAATAGTTGTGAACTTACGAAACATTCATAAAATCATACTTCACCCTACCACCAATACCAAGCATTGTTGTGAAACATTTTTAACTAATTAAAGAATATCCTCAAAATATTACTGCTAACCAAAGCATCTTACATTTGGTATATTTTTCCCCAAACCACCCTATTATTTTATCATTTATACATGTACATACATAAATGATAAATGTATAGTAAAATTTGTGAACTTACAAAGCAAACGTGCCTAACATCATACAGGGGTCCCATATATCAATGCACCACCAAAACCTTGCATTGTTGTGAGACTGTTATAAATTATGAAATAATATCAAAATCTTACTACTAATATAGACCTTATCTTACATTTGGTATATTTTTCTTCCAACCTATCCTATTATTTGTTAAATATATTTTATGACAGAAGTTGTAAACTTACAAAAAATCATAAACATGCACAGAATTCCCATACGACACTCCTCTATCAACACACCACGTGAAACATTTGCTGCAGATTATGAGATAATATCATCAGACTATTACTAGGTTCATAGCATTCATTTGGCAGACTTTTTCCATACTCCCCCATTATCAAAACAGTACATTTTTGGCCAAGATGCATGAATATTACGTTACTGTTAACTACAGCCCATTGGTCACTCCAGTTGTATTTTTCCACATGTTTCTCCACATTCCCACCACCCTGAAATAGTGACATACATCCGCTCTAGCTCACAAAGGACCCTCTTGCATCTGTACTATCAACCACAATTCTCATCCACCTCTGGGTTCACTATGTTATTCAGTCCCTAGATTATTCTCTAGCTTTCTTTTAATTGCCATTTACAGCTCTAGACTACCCTTTTCAGCCACAATCCCATTTATAAACCAGCTGTTCCTCACTATAATGTGTTACTATCAATTTTATACATTTCTACACTTTTACAGTAAAGTTAATAAAACTTCCACATACATTAAACATCAGCAGTCCATCTCAGTCCTCCTCTTATCTCCTTTAAGAATATACCACCTATCACCAGGCCTTGATGTTTTCCTATATTTTCTTCTAGAAGCTTTATGGTTCTTGCTTTTATTTTTAGGTTTTTGATCCATTTTAATTTTTGTATAAGGTGTGAAATAGGGGTCTTCTTTCCTTCCTTTGGCTATGGATATCCAGTTCTCTCAGCACCATTTGTTGAATGGATTGTTCTGCCTGAGATGGGTGGTTTGACAGACTTGTCAAAAATCACTTGACCATAAATATGAGGGTCTGTTTCTGAACCATCATCTTGGTTCCACTGATCTATATGTCTGTCTTTATGCCAGTACCATTCTGTTTTTTAGCACTGTAGCTAGATAAGTTTTGAAGTCCATAAGTGAGAGTCCTCAAATTTTATTTTTTTTTAAAGATGTTTCTGGAAATTGAGGACCCCTTACCCTTCCCAATAAACCTGATAATCACATTTTCCATTTATTTTTTAAAATGCTGGTGGGATTTTTATTGGGATTGCATTGAACCTGTATATCATTTTGGGTAGAATTGACATCAATGATATTTAGTCTTCTAATCTATGAGCACGGAACGTTCTTCCAATTATTTATGTCTTTTTAGAATTTCTTTTAGCAATGATTTGTAGTTTTATGAGTACAAATGCTTTACATCGTTGGTTAAGTTTATTCCTAAATATTTGTTTCTTTAAAAAAAAAAAAGATTTATCCCCCCCTCCCCCCACCCTGATATTTTTGCTGTCTGTATTCATTCGCTGTGTGATCTTCTGTATCTCTTTCTCATTTTGTTCTCATTTTTTCTCCTTTAGGATTCACCAGGATTCAATCCTGGGGACTTCTGATGTGGAGAGGTTTCCCTGTCAGTTGTACCATCTCAGTTCCTGGTCTTTTGACTCTTTTTGTTGCATCATCATCTTGCTGTGTGACTCACTTGCACGGGCACTGGCTCACTACGTGGGCACTCAGCTGCTGCGTGGGCACTGGCTCACCACATGGGCACTGACTTGCCACACAGGCATGCTCTCTCTTCTTTTTCACCAGGGGCCCCAGGGATCGAACACAGGTCCTCCCATATGATATGTGGAAGCCCTATCACTTGAGCCACATATGCTTCTCAATATTTGATTCTTTTAGTCACTATTGTAAGTGGAATTTTTTCCCCCCCCGACTTCCTCCTCAGATTGTGTATCACTAGAGTCTTTTAAAGTCTATTTCATCTGATATAAGTATAGGGACTCCAGCTTGTTGCTTTGTTTTTTAATGTTACTGCACGTGTGGAGTATCTTCTCCCAGCCTTTCATTTTCAATCTATTGGTATCCTTGGGTCTAAGGTGAGTCTCTTGTAGACAGCATACAGGTGGCTCATATTGCTGCATTCAGCTCGCAATAGGTTGGCTCGAAGGGAAGGCAACGCAGAAATAAAGGTGATGTGGGCTATGGGTGGCTCTTTGTCTCTTCAGAGATAATCTAAGCTGTCTGTAACTTGTGGGTGTAAGACAGTAAGAGGCTGCAGTCCTGCCCTTGGTGACCATGGCAATGACTCCAGTCCCAGGGAACAGTTTAACAATGCAAGGTCTATAAACTAAGTATTCAGGGGAAAAGCAAACCAAATATGCTAAAAGCTTACCTAAGATGTGGAAGATATATATGCTAATTCAAGCCTATTGAGAACTGAAACAAAAAGACCATTTAACCTTTCCTCTCTATACGCAAATAATTGAACCTCTCTCAAATTCTACAACAAAGGTAGAGACACAAGAGGGGAGACAAACCTGGGACCAGGGGACTCACAGCTTCTGGAACTGAGAGCATCAACCCTAGTTTCCCCATTGCATTTATTGGGAAACTACCAAGCAGTTGTTTGCTATTTGAACTGCAACATCATTTACAATAACAGGGAACAACTGCAACATCTAACAACTCCAACACTTAACAGGTGTAACATTTACAATAACAGGTAAGCCAGTTTCCCACAACATTTCCCCCTTTTTGTTTTTTTATTTTACATGCAAATGATGTTTTACTGATTAATAAACCTTTAACAATAAGACTTCCACTTAGCAGAATAGACTTTCATATCTCATGGGCTTAAAATTTCCAACCGGCAAGGCTATAAGCCAGCACTCGATATTATTGCTGGCCACGTCCAATTTACAAGCTAAATTAATACAAACTCTTACCTAGCCAAACAGCATTTAGTAATTTGATAAAGTAGCAGGGACCTTTCAGCTTATCCCAACTGTTTGCCTTTTTCAGGCCCTTAATATCCACAGGTTTCTTCTGATGTTTCTTAGAATCACTGCCACAGGTTTCTTCTATGCAGCCAGATTCATTGTCATCAGGCCAGGGCAGAAAGCCTTGAGGAAGTGCAAAAGTCCATTGCAGACCTTCTCACGGTTTTTGCACTTTTTGTATTCAAACAGGCTTAATTTACTTTTACAAAACACATTATCTCACTGAATGCTACTACAATACTTTTACAGCTGGTAGGTGCAGACTACATCTGTCCCACATATCTCCATATTAACCATTTTATTTTAGGACAAAATACACCTTATTAAATTTCAATTAGCATTCCCTCAAACTTTTTACATTTCTCAATATTCACTTAAATTTTACATCTTTCCTTTTATCCTATGAAGCAATTTAAGCAAGAATTCTATTAAACTTAATATAAGCGCTTAATTTTTTGGCCAATTGAATAGAGCTCTTTTAGATTACATCATATCAAAATATAACAAGCTTACTACACACATTGAAAGATTACGACACTCACTGACATTGACTTTCCCATACACACTGGAACAATTACAGCACACACACTAACATTACACAAACACCTTTCTGGGTCTTTTGGGACCCTGGACTCCTGCCCTCTTGGGGCACCTGCCCTTTTTTCGCACTAACATTGCACAAACACTCTTTCTCACTAACATTGAACAGCCATACAAACACAAAAGCAGTTTTAAGTTTACTAATCTAGAATTTCTTCATTGCTTCAACATTTCTTTCCAGTTCTCCTCCTCTCAATTTCTTTCTTACTCTCTTTCTGCCCCCAAGTCATACTTGCTTTTTGATGCCATGCTTGAACAAGTGCTGTAGTTAAGATACTTTGATGTCTTCGGAATGAGACCCAGCCAGGCAATTTCCAGCATCCGTCTCTCCATCTGCATGACCGGAGGTTCTGGGTCCCACAGGAACTTTTGTTATCTCGGTGTTCATGGTATGGTTTTATCCGACGAGCTGGTACCCACACAGGACATTCTTTCATTTCTCAAAACAGCTCTGGAAGTCCTTTTCATAGAGTCCCCGTGCAGTAAACGCTCCTGAGCTGCAGCATGCGTGCCAGGCGGCCCCACAGCCTCCCCGCAGCCGCTGGTCTGGAAAGATTGTCCCCACGGTCCTGCAGCCACTTGTTACAAGCTGGGAAGCTGTAGATTTCGCTCTCCGTCTCCAGGGGAAATACAAGGCACCCTGGAGGACTTCGAAGGCTTTCCAAACCACTCCGGGCTCTGCGCCGTTATACCAACTTTAGTTTTGCTCGAGGTAATCCTTCTCTTTGTGTCCCTGGTCAGGCACCAGTTATAGTGAGCCTTCTTTCCTTTGAGCCCCATGTTGGGTTCATGCTGCATTCAGCTCACAATAGGTTGGCTCGAAGGGAAGGCAATGCAGAAATAAAGGTAGAGGCACAAGAGGGGAGACAAACCTGGGGCCAGAGGACTACACAGCTTCTGGAACTGAGAGCCTCAACCCTAGTTTTCCCATTGCATTTATTGGGAAACTACCAAGCAGCTGTTTGCTTTCTGAACTGCAACATCACTTACAATAACAAGGAACAATTGCAACACTTAACAGGTGTAACATTTACAATAACAAACAGGTAAGCCAGTTTCCCACAACATCACATTTTCTTATCCTTTCTGCCATTCTGTGTCTTTGATTGGGGATTTAACCCATTAACATTCAATGTTATTACTGTAAAGGCAGTTCTTATTTCACTCATTTTGACCTTTGGGTTTTATCTGTCATGTTTTATTTTCACCACTCTTTTGAGACTTTTAGTTACCTTTACTGGTATAATCTTCCTTTCTAGACTCTCTTCCAAGCCTCTCTCCTGACTCTTTTCAGACTATAGCGCACCCTTTATTTTTTACAAAGCCAGTCTCTGTGTTACAAACTCAGCTTCTGTTTATTTGTGAAGATTCTAAAATTGCCCTCATTTTTTAAAGATAGTCTTGCTGGATATAAGATTCTTGGCTGGAAGTTTATCTCTTGTAGTATCTTAAATATAACATACCCCCATCTTCTTGTTCCATGGTTTCCGATGAGAAATCAGCATTTAATTTTATTGAGTCTCCCTTAAATGTTCTGTATTGCTTTTCTCTTGCTGCTCTCAGAATTCTGTCTTTGACATTTGACATTCTGATTAATATGTGTCTCAGAGTTGTTCTATTTGCATTTATTCAGATGGGTGTATGTTGTGCTTCTCAGACATGAACATCTATGTCTTTCAGTAGGGTTGGGAAATGTCCTACCGTTATTTCTTCAAATATTCCTTTTGCCCCTTTTTCCCTTCTCTTCTCCTTCTGGAATACCCGTAACATGTGTATTTGCATGTCTCTCATTGTCATTTAGTTCCCTGAGACTTTGTTCAAATTTTTTTCCTTTTCTTCATCTGTTCTTTGTATGTTTGCTTTTGGAGGCCATTTCTTCCAGCTCCCCAATCCTGTCTTCTGCCTCCTCAAATCTGCTATTGTATGATTCCAGTGTATTTTAAATTTCATTTATTGTGCCTTTCATTCCCATAGGCTCTGTTATTTTTCTATGTATGCTTTGAAATTCTTCTTTGTGCTCATCCAGTGTCTTAATATCCTACTCCTTCTAGCCATCTCATTGAATTTATTAAGGACATTTGTTCGAACATCTATGATTAGCTGTTTCAACCCCTTTATGTCATCTGGAGGCTTATCTTGTTCCTTTAACTGGGCCATATCCTCCTCTTTCTTGGTATGGATTGTAATTTTTTGTTGGTGTCTTGGCATTTGGCTTACTAGATGTATTTATTCTAGGTGCAGTTTCAACCTTTTCCTTTCACCCTTGCTAGTTGTGTAGGAGGAACCGAGGATGTAATTGATGCTGTAAAGCTGTGGAGCCTCAAGTGCCCTCAATGCCCCAGGGACTGATGAAGCTTCTCCTAACTTTCTCCTTTGCCAGGGGTAGGGTCAGAGCCACAGCTGTGTATAATAATCCAAGTTGTGTAGGCCTAGGCTGTACTTGCCCAGAGAGACTGATGATCTTTACTCCCTTTTCTCCTTTCCCTAGGTCAGGGGTGGAGTTGCAGGTATGGGCAGCAATCTATGTCATGCAAGTCCAAAATGACCACAGTTGCCCTGGGATACTTTCAACTCTTCAGTCTGTGCCAGCTGTATGTACCTGCAGTTACCTGGAGAGACTGGTAAAGGTTTCCCCAGCTTCCTCCCTGCCAAAGTTGGGGTTGGGGCTTAGGCTAAAGCTGCAATCCGATCTGGATGGAAAGAAGCCAGTCCTTACCAGGACTGATTTTCAGGCCACCCCATTTCCCAGGGGTGGAGTTAAAATGGTGACTACTGCCCTCTTTCTACTTGGACAGGTTCAAATTTTAGCTGTTCTCTGGAATATATTTCAGCCCACCAGATTTACTAATCAGTAGCTGAAGGTGGTTCCCAACCATCTCTTCCTCCCCCATTTTTGGGAAGTGGAGCTTCCAATTCCAGCTTGGAATAGCTCCTGAGGTCGTTTGTGCCACCATAGGAGGATGGGCATCTGCCTCCATGGCATGGAGTGCTGTATGCAGATGGGCAGGCTCCTCCTTCATTCTTTCAAGGATGTTTCAGGATGCTCTTCTGTCTTCTGGAGCCCCCAAACAGATGCTTTAGATAGCTCCAGGTGATTAGTAGATGCCCTGTAGCACGAGCTGACTCTAGGAGCTCCTTATTCTGCTATCTTGCTGGTTGTCCTGGGTTTTGTTTTTGTGTTTGCCTATTTATGTCCTGGTGCTTCAGCACTGTTTGTTGAAAAGGCTATCCTCAGTTGAATTGCTTTTACAACTATCAAAGTCAGTTTAGTATATTTATGCGAGTCTGCTTCTGGGTTCTCTATTCTCTCCCATAAACCCATTTTTCAATCCTTTTGCCAATACTACACTGCTGATCTCTGTAAGAGGAATTAATATCAGGAAGAATTATTCCTCCCAATTTTTCTTTTACAGACTATTTTGAGAATTATATAGCTGGAGCTTTTTCATGTAAATTTTAGAATAAGCTTGTCTATAGATACAGAAATTCTTGCTGTGAATTTGTTTTAATGAGGTAACATTCACAAAACTATTAACCATTTTAAAAGTGTACAATTCAATACCATCACCCCATTCTAAAATATTTTAGTCATCGCAGAAGCAAATCCTGTGCATATTAAGCAGTCACTTCCCATTACCTCTTCCCCTACTCCCTTTCAACTTCCAATCTACTTTGTCTCTATGGATTTACAGCTATCCTGGGCTTTTATTTATTGGAAGGTTTTTGGTCGCTGTATTTTCTATTTCATCTTCAGTCAGTTTTGTTTGTGTGTTTCTAGGAATTTGTCCATTTCATCTAGGTTATCTACATTTTTAGTGTTCAATTGTTCATAACATGGTGACCAATAACAAACTGAGTTATAAAGCAATAAAAACATTTATTTGGGGTCTTAGAATTGCAGTTTGTGGAGCACAGATTGGGCTAGCAACCAAAATTGTGTTCCAAGTTGGGGCTATAATGCAAGAAAAAAGAAGTTAGGGCAAATGAAATGGGTTTCATTTTTTTCAGAAAGGGAATGGTTTTGTTAGCTGCTTATGTTTTGTTTACAACAGCCAGTTTCTGGAATTCAGGGTGATGTAAAGGCCTTTCTATATGCACAGCTCTCCAATTCCATTTTAAGTCTCTTAGCCTAAGTTACTTCATTTTGTTTTATTTCCTTTCACATTTTCCCCTTTGATCAAGATCTTTCTCTGAAAGAATCACCAATCAACATTTGGTATTGATCCTTCTGCACTAAGTAGGTTCGTCCCTAGAAGTCATGTCCCACATAGGGAGGTAATGATTTTGTTTGTAGGATTTGGCTTAGAGAGAGGTTGCCGAGACCAGCTCGGCAATAGGTTTGCTGAAAGGGAAGGCAATGTGGAACTGAAGAAATAGAGAGGAAATAAAGATGAGACCAGGAGGCTCACAGCTTCTGAAACTGAGAGCCTCAACCCTAGTTTCCACCTCCTATTTATTGGAAACTATCAAGCAGCTGTTTGCTATTAGAATTGCAACATCATTTACAATAACAGGGAACAACTGCAACAGCTACAATAGATCAGGTGTACCATTTACAATAAGATACAGGTAAGCCAGTTTCCCACAACAAGAGGCCACATTTGAGCAACAAAAGAGCTGGCTGGTAAGAAGAATCTTAAGTATTAGTAAATTTTATGGAGTTATGGAAAGCTTAAGGGAAAAGCAAAAGTGATTTTTTATATTAAAAAATAAATTATTGAAACATTAGCATGTTTTAAATAAAATCTATAATCACTTTTTATAAATTCATTCAATCTTAAGTAGTTAATTCTTGTTCTACTTGATTTTATGTTGGCAATTTTATGAATCCATTAGTTTTCCACTAGATTACTGGAAATTGGGATTTAGTTTTATGGTATTGTTTCAAAGTTTTTAAAGCAATGTCATTAGAAGCTGGTGTTCTAAAGTACTTGGTATAGCCCTTTACATGGGTTTCTGAGAAAATACTTACTTTTTTTGCTAAAGATAAAGCATTTTGCCTTTAGTTAATTGCAAGTGCTTTCAGGAAAACAAGAGAATAAAACAAAAAATTATTTAGATTACAAAAGACTTAAAATACAAAAGATAAAGAATGACTATGGTTAATTTATTACTGTCCTATAAAAGTGAAAGTTTTTAATGAGAGTTGACTATAAAATAATGTTATTGAGAAGAAAATTTGGTTGTTTCTGTGGTATGTAATATTTTAAGAATAATTGAAATTATGTTTCATAACATTATACCATTGTTCAATATGAGGTAGATTACGATGAGGATATTGTATGGACTGTGAGGACATTGATAAATCTTTAAGAACTTTGTAAATTTTGGAATGTATTAATAACATTTTATTTATATAAATTTAACCAACAGTAGTTTAGAAAATTCCTTTTAATTTGATAAAATTTTTTACACAATTTAAAACACATAACATATAAAATTGATTTTTTTTAACAAATCAACTTTATTGATTGTATTAGTCAGCCAATAGGGGTGCTGACGCAAAGTACCAGAAATCTGTTGGCTTTTAAAAGGGTATTTATTTGGGATAAAACCTTACATTACAAGGCCCTAAAGAGAACAACTCAAAGTTACTTCCTCACTGTCATGTCTGAGCTCCTCGGCCAGAGTGGGGGAGTCAGGGCCATTGGCAAAGGAAAAGGCACTGGGAGCCACAGGGAGTTTGTGCATACTGAGTTTATTCCATGCTCCTTTCCCCCTTCTTTTGTTCTCTCCCTGCTTTCTCCTGCTCCTGCTCCACTCTTATGTTTACATGGGAGCTGCTCTTATGTCACTACTATCAGAATGTATGATTGGTTCTTACAGTGGCATACCTATTATGTTACATATACTGATTGGCTGGCTTTTGTGCCAGTCTGGACCAAGCCTATACCCCGGAAGCTGAGTGCAGTTATGCTGTGTCCCTCTTTCCCCATATGGCCAAGAAATATCCAGGGAACTTCAGCTGTTTAACTATTGGGCTCTAGCTCCCCCTATATTCCACCCTTAAATGGCCGACGTCTTAAGGGCTCATCACCACAGGACTGCACCCTGGGCCCAAAGGCCACAGCAACAATATAAGGCACAATAAAACATAATTAAGAAAGCTACAAAACCAATGCCGATTAACAACCCTTTTCCAAGTGAATCCCAATGTTCCCACCACACTTTTACAGGGTCATCTGCCGTGTGTTGTATGTTTAGGACCTTGCAGTCCAATTCTTGCAAGGCTGAGTACACAGATTTTTGATTATCAGGCATATATATACACCATCGAACATGTATGAGAGCACATGTGCTCCCTGTCCCAGCTCTTCTCTGGACTGTAGGGGCAGAAGCTATTATGAAATAACCATAGACAAAGGCAAGGGGTGAGGTTAGTCTTCACTAGAAAAGCCAATCCATTTTCCTGTAACCAAGTTTTTAAAAAAAAATCCAGACCAATTTCCAGGATGTTAGGACTCGAACCTATAAACATCCCTTCCTATTATAATCAAGCCTCCACTCCTTCAGTGGATATACGACCAGTACCAGATTCCAACATGCAGTTAGACAAACCCACAACACCAAGCTTTTTCCCGGTTTTTCCAGACCTAGAGAGAATGGCTTCCCCCCAGTTTTCTTGGGCTACTGTATAAAAATACAGTATAAAATACTGTATAAAAATAGAAAACTAAGTAATCTCCAAGACACAAGTAATATAGCCCTGCAGTGTTGTTTACTGGGGTGTTTTTGACTGAGATATGCTATTTATGCAAAATTCTGTTTATCCCTTGTAATCACATTAGCATTTCAGTGAAAATCTTGAAAAATCTTCCTGCTTCCACAATCTTTCACATGATTGGATTCTAGGAGAGGTTGAACTACTTTCATATACTTAAAATATCAACCATGAATCTTTTATGGGATTGGTTTTGAAGGTTAAATTCTTAAAATATTAATACCAGGGCAAAGACATTTTATTTTTTCTGCAAGTAGAATAGTTTTGGTTTTTGTTTTTTTTTAAGAGAGAGTTAATATTGCTATGCTTCAAATTATAAAAAATTTTTAATAATCTTGTACTTCAAACAGAATCCCAACATGGTGATATTTTGAAAATGTTTGAGTTATATTGTCTTAGTTCTCAGAAATCACCAAAAGGGAAGCTAATCTGATGTTTGCTAATTTCAGTAGCATGAACTGATTGGAAAGTAAAAAGGATTTTGTATTTCCTTTAAAAAAAAATTTAGCCTGAAACTATTATTGTAAGTGTAAATTCTAAACTAACCTTTCCTTCGTTTATGGTTACTTCAAGCCTAACCTCACCCCTTGCCTTTGCCTATGGTTATTTCATAATAGCCTCTGCCCCTACAGTCCAGAGAAGATCTGGGACATCCCTGTCTCCTGTCCTGATATTAGTAACCCTGCTTTCTCTCATGCATACAAGTGTAAACCAAATTGCTGCCTGGTGGAATTCTTAGCCCTTAGGGTTAAACGACCACTGGAGTTTTATTATCTCCAAGGACTGGGAGGAATAAAAGAAGTCTCCCGCTTTAACTGTCAGTGTTCCTAAGAGTGGCAATTCATGAGAGAAACCAGTCTGTCTCCCTGAGGCTTCAAATAGCCTCAATAAATATACATAGAATTAATCTTGTTGCTTATCCAAAATTCTGCTAAATTCAAGGTAAAATATAAAGCTCTGAAACAAAAGAGCATTGTATTAAAACATTGGGAACATTTTGGTTACAAGCCATTAGTTAAGAAACAATTCTTGTGTAAAACTGCATGGTCATAGTGTAAAACTGCACAGTCATAGTGCAAATTAAGAAAAGGTTCAGGAGTCCTTGAAATGTTTTGCAGTCACACTTATTTTGTAAAAAAAATGGAAGTTTTAAGTAACTAAAGTTATGTTTTTGTGTCAAACTATTCATGTCTGCCTATTTGCTCAAATTGTTGAGGTTAAATATGCAGTTATATAAGTAATATATATTTCTGGACCCCAAATTAAACTAAATGGTATATAAAATAATGCAAATTATAAGTAACATCAATGAGTTGTGTTTCTGTGTCTAAATCTATTTGTGTCTGCCCATTTGCTCAGTGTATGTCTTCATACATCAAGATGATAATATCAAATTAACAAGTGAAAATTCCTAAAAGAGCTCTATTCAAATTGTTAAAAATTAAATATGCAGTTATATATGTGAATAAATATTCTTGGAGCCCAAATTAGACTAAGCAGGATGAAAAAGTCATATAGAAATCTGATTATAGGAACTATTGGGAAAGGGCCTTCTCTTTGCAAGAGCTTTGAAGGTAAGACTAGGTTTGGCAGATTAAACGTGTCTACTAGGTTAAGGAATTAAGAATCAGTTTGCCCTGTAATTTCCCAGTTTAAACCTTTTGTCAGCCATAAAATGTAAAAAACAAAGATTAGTTTAGTTTTCACATAAAGGAAGAAAATAATGATTAATGTAACCTGGCAGCCTACTGCCTCAGTCTCCCACTCCCAGGTTAAACAGCAACAAAGGAAACCAGCTTAAGGCAGTCCTATAGGCAATAAAAAGATGCCCAAGAAAGAGTTAAGTCAATAGCAATTCAGCACTAAATTCCATTCCTTATTTGACAAAGGGGAGCAGGTAAAAACTAAAATGGTTGGAACGTGATGGAGGAAGTGGTTAAATCACAAACTTTTGCAAACTTTTGCGCGGGAAAAGTTAGATCTTCTCGGATAGGCTGTAACTTCTGAAGTATCCAATCTATGGAGAAACAGAGGAAGAGCTCGTGTGCTAGGCTTAGGGGTATAAATTGTGTCATTTTTCTTTGTTTGGGGCACCAGCCATGTTTTCTGGTTGTGCGCCCCTTCTTGCAAGATTGAGAATAAATTCTTTTCTTTTCCACAATCGGGTAAGCCTTATTTTCTTCCAGAAGATTTCTTTCCAACAAAAATAAAGGTAATTAGTGGCTCTATTGACAAATTTCAGTAAGTAAAGTCCATAAAAACTATGGAGAGATCTTTCCTGGATTATGATTAAACAAAGTAAGTGATTGTGTAATGTGTTTTGAAACCTGGTAGTCAGTATGCTTTTAAAAATTACTCATTTTCATAACTTAAACAAAAAAAAAGTTTTAGCTTCCTGTAAAGATAAAAAGAGACCGTTCCTTGCATAAACTCTAATGGTTTGAATTTTATTTAGCTTGAGTGTAATCTCCCATAGTTAACTTATAAACTAAATTAACATTATATGTACAAAATCTTTAGAGTAATAAAAATTTAAGTTCACGTTAATAAAATTAAGCTAAAGAAAAAAAATGTAGATATGTTCTCTTAAATAAAGTAAATTTCTTTGGTTAGTAATTATAATTTAATAAGTTTATTTAAATGTAAGGTAACTAGTCAATGTGGTTGTAGTCAATTATAAAAAGTTTGTAAAACATCTTCCAAACTGAAAACATTTAAATAGTTCTAGTTCTAAAAGTCATTGTTAACTAAAAACTTGAATTGGTATTGGTTGCAAAAAAATAACTTCGTGGTAATAAAACCTGTCTGAAGGCCACCAAGGTGCATATTTAAGTAAATGGTAATAAAAAAGTTATCTTGATTCTATTGGGAATCTTCTGTTTTCATTTTAACAATGAAAAATAATTTTTCCCTCTATTACTAAAGTAAAATACCTACTATTATCTTCATGGTAAAATTTTGTAAGTAAACAGTCATTTGATATATGATGTGTTGCATTAAATTGTTTAAAATATATATTAAAACAAGGAATAAACTTTAACATTGTCAAACTCTTTTGTGCATTCAAACCAGGCCTTGAATACATTACAAGTTGCCTTTCCATGTGAGTTATTGGCTAGGCTGGTCACTCACCCCTCAATTAGAAATATTTGCTATATCAGCCTCTGGTTCTCCTCCTGAAGTCGATGGAAACTACGTTGCAGTTTCAAGCTCCTGCAGCAGCCGATGATGACTTGGTACAGCCAAGTGTACAATGGACATCACCTCCAGACTGGCACTGTTCCATAGTGCCAGAGAGCACTATGCACCAGGCTGGTAAAATACTGGAAACTCTCTAGAATCAACAATGCTGCGACTTGCTCACTGTAAAGAACATGCTAAGTGGAGCCATGATACCAGGATACTGTAAGTAAAACATAAACACAATTGGCATTATGGCCTGCTCCCATGGAGAGATAACATGTAAAGTATTACAAATCTGAAACTTAAAACTATTAATTGCAACTCTGAATCCTTTGCATTAAGGAATACATTAATTAATATTAAATGCTGTACTTTTATCCTGTACTAAATATATGCCTAATAATTATAACGTTATCTTTTCTATTTTGGATCAAGTGCAAAAGTATATTAGACATGTTAAATTCCTAGTAAATTCATTTTCTAAACAGTTAATAGACATGTCCGTAGAATAAGATGGCAGTCTCAGCCAGGCTCAATCAACTTACTATTCTACTGTACTCTACTGTGTAGCAAAAATGAGGCTTGCTTGCTAATAATGAGTCACCTATTGAACAAGTCAAAATTACCAGAAATTGTACAATTAAAGCCAAAATGTAAAAAAAAAAAAACCTTTATTCTGTAGTTCTGATCACTCCCACAGCTAAAATCTAAGAAAATTTCCAACTTGGTGTACTAATCCTGAATGAAACCAATTGCCCAAATGGTGCCAGTTTACCAGGAGCATCTGACAGAGCACATGAGTGCCAGTCATTAAGCAGCTTGAAATGTGTCTTCAAACAAAGCTAAGTATCTATTGCGATTTCTCTCTAAAAATAAATAACTTAAGAAAATATATATATATATATATATACTGTTCCCACCAGCTTTTTTTTTTTAAGATTTATTTATTTAATTCTCCCCCCCCACCCACCCCCCCGCCACCCCCACCCCCGGTTGTCTGTTCTCTGTGTCTGTTTGCTGTGTCTTGTTTCTTTGTCCACTTCTGTTGTCGTCAGCGGCACGGGAAGTGTGGGTGGCGCCATTCCTGGGCAGGCTACACTTTCTTTCGCGCTGGGCGGCTCTCCTTACGGGGCGCACTCCTTGCGCGTGGGGCTCCCCTATGCGGGGGACACCCCTGCGTGGCAGGGCACTCCTTGCGCGCATCAGCACTGCGCATGGGCCAGCTCCACACAGGTCAAGGAGGCCCGGGGTTTGAACCGCGGACCTCCCATGTGGTAGACGGACGCCCTAACCACTGGGCCAAGTCCATTTCCCCCCACCAGCTTTTAAAAAGGGGTGCCATCTTTATAGGCACCTAACCTTGCCTACCTCTGTAATCCAATGTCCTCTTTTAAAATCAGGTATTCCAAAATTTTAATTAAGTTTGTTTCTTTCAGAATGAACATCTTATTAACCACATGAAAACTTCATCCAACTTCATGCAGAAGGCCAGATCCATCTTCCTCCAGTTAAAATAGAGTTTTACACCTTGTTAGGCAATGACTACAGCCCATGGCCAGCAGGAAGCAGTTACAGAATAGAGATCATCTCCCTTCAGCACCCCTTTAAGAGTAAAGGTGTAAACTCTTTAAGGGAGAAACAGGATTGATAGGTGCATCTGGAGCCTGGCTGGAGATCTACGTGGGCGCCAGTCGCCCCAGGATGACTGCAGGGGGGCCCCCGCCCCAGGATTCTGCTGTCCGGGGTGAAGACTTCTAAACTTCTAGGAACAGGCTCCTGGATGCTACAATGAAAATTTATAAGTAATCAATCAAAACAACAAACAGCCATCTACCTCATAGCTCCCACAATAATATGCCAAAGCTTAGCAAGTTAAACTTTGGCATAAGGGGGGAAGTGATGTGGGCTATGGGTGGGAGGCTCTTTGTCTCTTCAGAGATAGCCTTAAGCTAAACTGTCTGTCCTGACTTGTGGGTGTGGAACGGTAAGAGGCTGCAGTCCTGCCCTTGGTGTCCATGGCAACAATTCCAGGCCCAGGAAACAGTTTAACAATGCAAAGTCTATAAACCTTAAATATTCAGGGAAAATGCAAACCAAATGTGCTAAAAGCTTATTTAGAATGTATGAAGTCCATTCTAAAAGCTTACCTAGGATGTGGAAGATATATGCTAATTCAAGCCTATTGAGAACTGAAAAACGAAAGAACAATTTGGCCTTTCTCTCTGCATAAAAGAGACTCAAAAATCTTGTTGCGGACTTGGGATTGAATCTGAAAGCTCCCGAGTCTAGCTGGCAGTCAATAAACCATTTTTCCTTCTCAAAATCATTCCTGAGTCCTCACCTCTCTATATGCAAATAATTGAACCCCTCTTGTATTCTACAATACCAAAGACCTGAAAGGAGTCACAGTCTGCCCACATCATGCACTGCTGGGTCCACAGGGCCTGAAAATTCACTCAGTGTGCTCAGAGGATCCTGCTGGCTATGGCAAATGTAAGGTCCAAGCTCCTCAGTCAGGGCTGTTGGTGAAGAAAAAGGCATGTGGAGCCGTGCGGAGTTTATGCATACTGAGTTTATTCCATACTCCTTTTCCCCTTCCTTTACTCTCTCCCTGCTTTTTCCTGCTCCTGCTCTGCTCTTCTGTTTACACGGGAGCTGCTTTTATGTCACTGCTATCAGAATATACGATTGGTTCTTACAGTGGCATACCTGTTATGTTACATATACTGATTGGCTGGCATATGTGCCGGTAAGGACTAAGCCCATACCCCGAAAGCTGAGTGCAGTTATGCTTCATCATTGTTTCCCAGATATGGCCAAGAAGTATCCAGGGTGCTTCAGCCATTTAACTATTGGGTTCTAGCTCCCCTTAACACTTGCCCAAATTCAGTTGCCACATGTTGAAGCAAGATGGTGGGTGATGTCTGCAAAGGTTCAACCTTCCTCTTTCCTCTTACGGCTCCATGGTCCCAGCTTCTTCCCCACTCAGCGGTAGGCTGGCATAAGGCTCATCTCTCAGGGCTTCTCAGCAGCTCTGTTCTCTTCAGCTGCAAACTATCAGGCTCATCTCTTTTCCCAGGACCTCTGCCATGACTATGGAACTGTCTCTCTTCCTTTGTGGTCTTCTTCTTTGTGTATCTACTTCTATGTTCTTGACTGAGCATCCATTTAAAAAGCCCACCAAGCCGGGGGAGTGGGGGGTGGGACTCAACTCTGCAGACCCTAATGATGTGGTCCAATCTAAGCCCTAATTTTTATTTCATAAAGTAACATGAAACCTTTGAATTTAATTCAACCAAAGGGGTATCACACCCAGAGGAACAGAGCAGTTTACAAACATAATTAGATATCTCTTTTTTGAATTAATAAATAATATCAAACTGCCACATAGATACAGATTAATAAAGCATAAATCCATCCAAATCCATCAATAGTATTCAATAGAATCATATAGTTGTACATTCATCACTTCAATCATTTTAGAGCATTTTCATTTTTCCAGTAATAATACTAAAACATGAAAACCAACCAAACAAAACTCATTATCTCTCAATCTTTCTATGCTTCCCCTACTATACATAGCTGCTATTCTGTTTCCTTCTCTCTAGTTTATTTGTATTTATATTTTGTAAAAACTGTCATATATGCAATATCACCCATATTTATTACATGAGGTTTTGCTTTGTTATACAGTTCAATGTTACATTTTTTAGCTTTCCTTCTAATTATATAAATATCCTTAGCTCTCCCTTTCAACCACTGTCATACCCATATAATAGCTTTGCTAGTCACAAACACCATGATGTGCTGTCACCATTTGCATTTATTTCCAAAGATTTACAAACAACCATTTAACCAATTCTGCAGATTAACCCTCAGCTTTCCATTCTCTACCCTCATTCTATTTTGTGGTGACTTATATGCTAATTATTAATTCCATGAGTTTACATAATATATTTAGTTCATAATAGCACAATTATACAGTATTTTTCCTTTTGTGTCTGGCTTACTTCACTCAACATAATGTCCTCCAGATTCACCCATGTTGTCATATGCTTCATGACTCATTTATTCATACTACTATATAACATTCCATTGTGTGTCTACGTCACAATTTTTTATCCATCAGTTGATGGGATGGACACCTGGGTTGTTTCCAACTCATGGATAAGCCACTATGAACATCAGTGTTCAGATGTCTATTTGAGTCACTGCTCTCCATTCTTCTGGATATATACCTAGCAATGGTATTGCTGGGTCCCATGGCAAGTCAATATTTAACTTCCTTAGGAACTGCCAAACAGTCCTCCACAGTGGCTGAACCGTTCTACATTCCCACCAACAGTGAATAAGGGTTCCTGACTCTCCACATCCTCTCCAAAACGATGAGAGAGTAGGTATTTTGTGATTCTCCAGGGGTCCTTTGGAAAAATCTCAAAGACGGTTTGATACAACAACAAAACATTATTTAACATTTGATTTTTATCACATGGTTAAATAGGATTATAGGTCACTGAAAAAATTTAACTCTTCTTTAATGAAAGTAACAGTAGATTCTAAAATACAGAATATAACATGATGGTAAAAGACCTATTTTTGAAGAACATGATGAAGTTGACGTTAAGTATAAAAAGTTATTCTGAGAAAATATAGACTCTTTGTCTTTTTTATATTGACTATTTAGCAGAAAACCTTTACAACCTGTTACTAAGAACAGGCTGATAATCTAAGAAAACTTTGATGTTTTAATAGAGAGAAAACTAAGTTTTAGTTTTGTGTCGGTATATTATTTGATACTAAGTCTCTTAAAAATATTATAGATAGACCCATTAAATTTTACTCAACCTTTACTACAAGAAATAAAATTCTTTTTCTGCAAACCTTCTACAACTTTCTATATCTAGGTTTTGTCCTACATTTTCTCTTTCTAATTCTGTAACAACCAGACATATTTTAGGACAAAACTATATTTTCCTGGAAAATAACACATATTTTATACCTTATATATTAGTCAGCCAAAGGGGTGCTCATGCAAAATACCAAAAATCTGTTGGCTTTCATAAAGAGTATTTATTTGGGAGAGAAGCTTACAGTCACCAGGCTATAAAGTATAAGTTACTTCCCTCACCAAAGTCTTTTGCCACGTATTGGAGCAAGATGGTTTCTGGCATCTGCCAGGGCTCAGGCTTCCTGGGTTCCTCTCTTCCTGGGGTTCATGTCTCTACAGGCTCAGCTCCTCTGTTTTCTCCAGCAAGTGAGCTGTAGACTATGAGGCTCTCTAGACTTTGCCTTGTTTCACAAGGCCAGCTGTAGACTATTAGGTGAACAGTTTCTCTTCTCTCTTTCCTTACCACCAAGCTCCTGTGTGAGCTTACTTCCTAGGGTTTCAGCTCAAGACTCCAACATCAAAACTCCAACTCTCTTTTTTGGATGTCTTTTACCTTTGAGTCCCCACCCACCAAGGGGCTGGGACTCAACACCCTACTGACATAGCCTAATCGATGCCCTAATCATAATTTAATTATACCCAGGTACAGACCAGTTTACAAACATAATCCAATATCTATTTTTGGAATTCATGAACCATATCAAACTGCTACACCTTACATAGTTAAGTTACCAAAATGATTCAAGCTGTCATCTTATAAAAGGCAATTACTGTTAAAATAAAACTTGTTAGAATAATGACTCAATTTGGTTAAATGTAAACATAAATAAATATATATGCATATATTCTTCACCCAACATTGATAATTCAGAACGCATAGTTTTCTTTTTTAATTAACAATATTGATTTACTATATAAATAAAGGACTTGACAAAACCCAGAGACATTATAAAATTCATTCATTTATTTAAAAGGGCGGCTTTCTGTCCCTGACTCACTTTACATGTTTTATTTTAAATATTTAGTAGATATAGTATCACTTATTTGATTTGTAAATTTGAATATGTGTTAGGGTTTAAGACAGGCCCCTCAGTCAGAGTGGGGGAGGCAAGGCTGTTAGCAAAGATAAAGGCATGTGGAGCTGTGGGAATTTATGCATATTAAGTTTATTCCATTCTCTTTTCCACCTTTCTCTGCTCTCTGTCTCCTGTTCTGGCTCCTTTAAGCTTTCTTTGTTCTCTCTGCTCCTCTGTTTACATGGCAGCTGCTTTTATGTTACTACTATCAGAATATATGGTTGGCTCTTACAGTGGCATACGTACCATGTGACGTATACTGATTAGCTGGTGCATGGGTCAGTCGGGATTAAGTTAATCCCCTGAAGCTGAGTGCAGTTATGCTGTGTGTGTCGCTGCATTCCAGATATAGCAAAGCAGTATCCAGGATGCTTAGGCCTTTTAACTATTGGGCTCTAGCTACCCCTACAATATGTTAAGAAAGAACAGTTCTAAAAATGCATGCTTTTTAAAAAAATGGATCATTGAATTTTTAATGTCTCCATTGCTTACAATTTGTATAGTTATTGTCTTTTATATTTTTCCCCTAGAGGTACCTCTATTTTTGTGCTGATTATTATTAAAACAGGAAATTTGGAACGCTTTTATTTTTTATTTCACCCTTTTGGAGTTGCTGTAATTGTAAAGCTATGATTTTTAAAAAATGTTAATTCTAGCTTTTATTCTTATACAATTTGCAGAATAGAGTTGAAATGATTGCTGTAGATTTTAATATTGATAAGAGGAACTGGACAATAATACAACTGAAATGCAGGGGTGAGTTTCTAAGCAAGTATATTTAAAAATGAAATCACAGACTTGATTTTTCTATACAATTTTTGTTTGAAGAAAATATATAGTCAGTAAGCAGTCACAGATGAAAGAACAAACAAAACAGGTGGAATTAAGATGAGGAATAAAATATTTGTTTAGAGTAAAAAATGGAGAGAGTAGTTATTTGGCAGCAAGAAGAGAAAAATGGGGTGGTAGGTAGCTATTGATGGGATAGGAAGACGCTAGGCAACATTTGCTCTTGTAGCTTGTCACACCTCCTCCACTGCTGGTATCTACAATCTTTTTATGGGCACCTTTTGAAGGATAACTTCTGCTAATGTGAGGAATGCATTCTTGATGTTTATATTTCCTTTTTGCACTAGTCTCAAAAAATCTAATATCATGATTCCTTGTGATCTATTCTCTTTTTCCTTTAGGTATATTATGCTAAAATAAAACAGACTTTAAAAGGAGTATAGAGGAAATTTGTTGAGCTAAAGTTGCATTCAGCAGGAGCAGTTCCAAAAAGAGGTTTCTGCTCAAAGTGGTGATCTTGGGGAGCAGCTTATATGGCTGCTTGAGACAAAGGAGAACTTGTAGGGGAATGGGAAGAGAGAAAAGGGACATGATTTTTGCTTAGTATGTGTGTTCTGTGAGCTGCTTGGGCTATAGGGGCTATGGGAGTATTCGGGCAGGGTGAGGCCCAGTTTGCTAATCAGTAAGCAGGACGCGAATGTAAGATTGTAGCCACCTGGTGAAGGTCAGCAGGCCTTGCAGGTGTCAGCTTGAATTCTTTGTTACAATTCTTGTCTCAGGCCGGGGCAAGTGGTTGTCAGCTTCCTTCTGTTAACCTCTGTCTCTTCTCTATAATTTCCTGGATAAAATGGAAGCTCAAACAAATCAATATGGTTAGTAAAATCATTTACCATTCCAATCTCACAGGTATAAATCTTTTATCATTCATATCATCCTTGTTTCCTAGTAATATACTTTCCCTATCTTCACTGGCATGATCATCTATGCTTCTAAAATTTTTGCTCATGTTTTCAAAACTTTTACCATCAGTAATGTCATATGCTAGTATGATGCCCATAGCTCCTCTGTAGTAGGAGGTTGTGATAGTGTGAAATCACTCCTGGCCTGCTGTATCCCATATTTGTAGCTTGATCTTCTTTCCTTGTGCCATGGTTAGGCTAATGTGTCAACTTGGCCAGGTAACAGTGCCCAGTTGTTTGGTCAAATAAGCCCTGGGCTAATTGTAATACAAGGACATTTATGGACTTTAGTCATCAGTGAGCTTACTGCATAGGTGGCTGATTACATCTATCAACCAGGGTGATTACTGTCAGCAATGAGTGGTGGCTTATGCAATCAGTTGAATGCCTTAGAAGGGGAAGTGATTTCAGCATTCAGAGAAAATTTCCCAGCTTGTCTTTGGACAGCCAACGTCTCCCGGAAATGCATCAAGGACCTTCACCGGACTTTCCTTGGAGCCCCTGGTTTGCAGCCTGCCAATGGAACCTGGACTTGTTCATTCCCACAGTCACGTGAGCGATTTATAAAATCTTATACTATTTACAAATATCTCCTGTTGATTTGTTTCCCTAGAGAACCCTGACTAATATACCTTGTAATTCAACTGTTTTTACCTTGAAGTCTATTCTTATGGTGGAAATAAAGGGGGTATTGAAGGTATCCTCTGAAAAACAAAAAAGGACACAGGTCTTTCCCACTCCTGAGTCCCCAATTAGGAGTAGCTTGAAAAGTATGTTTGTATGTCTTCTTCACCATTAGGAGTTGCAGCTCAGGCTTCTCACTAAGACCAGGTGTTTTTAGGCCTGAGGACCTGTGAGGTGTGGGAAAAAGGAGGACTCGAGAGGGTGCAGGTGACCAAGGAACCATCTAGTGGAAGAAGCCCCAATGGTGGTGGTGTCCGGTGCCATAACAGGCTTTTCTTAAAACACACATACAAACACACACACCAAAAACCAATTGGTCAGTTATCCAATAATCCTCTAGTAATGGAAGAAATTGTATCATTGATATAAAGGCAGTGGTCACCAGAGGTTCTGAGGGGAGAGAGAGGGAAGGACAGATGTAACAGGGGCATTTTTGGGGATATTGGAATTGTTCTGCATGATACTGCAATGACAGATAAAGGTCATTATATATTTTGTCAAAACCTATAACATTCTGTGGTGCAATGTAAACTATGATGTAAACTATCGACCATGGTTAGTCTCACTGCTTCGATATGTGTTCATCAATTGAAACAAATTTATCACACTAATGAAAGATGTTATTAATTGGGGAAAATGTGTGGGGGAGTGGTGGGGGTATATGGGAACCCCCTATATTTTTTATATAACTTTTATGTAATCTAAAACCTCTTTAAAAATAAAAATACCAATAATCCAAATTTATAAACTACCCAAAGATAATTCTGTTGGGAAAGTTTTGAATATTGACTCAGACCTTTGGTGCTTATTTAGGTCTTTCATTTTTTGCTGGTCTGTTTAAAGGGACACTGTCCTCACCATCAATTAAATTAATCCTAATCTTGGAAAGTTAGTGTAGGAAAAAACCAAACTTGAGTGGAAAGCCACTCCTTTGGATAAACTTTTAAAACTAGCTGAACATTTTTTTTAAGATTGATTGATTGATTTATCTCCCCTTCCCCCCGCCCCAGTTGTCTGTTCTCTGTGTCTATTTGCTGCGTCGTCGTCTTTGTCTGCTTCTGTTGTTGTCAGCGGCGCGGGAATCTGTGTTTCTTTTTGTTGCGTCATCTTGTTGTGTCAGCTCTCCATGTGGGTGGTGCCATTCCTGGGCAGGCTGCACTTTCTTTGGTGCTGGGCAGCTCCCCTTATGGGGCTCACTCCTTGCGTGTGGGGCTCCCCTGTGCCGGGACACCCCTGTGTGGCGCGGCACTCCTTGCCGCATCAGCACTGCACATGGGCCAGCCCCACACGAGTCAAGGAGGCCTGGGGTTTGAACCGCGGACCTCCCATGTGGTAGACAGATGCCCTAACCACTGGGTCAAGTCCGCTTCCCACTAGCTGAACATTTTAAACAAAGTCTAAATCGAGATAAAAATATTAAAAAATAAAATAAAATCATCATAGCTTTACAGGGGAAAGGTGGGTCTGGCAGGGGTGGCCTAGTTTCCTGCGACTATGTAGCTGAGCTTGGTGGCTTTGGGTCCTCCTTGGCCGTCCGGGCCTAGCAACCCTGAGGAGGGAGGGGAGGCCATCTTGTCTTGAAAGACTCCCTGGAACCCTGGAGAGTGGCTGGGAGAGGCAAACATCGAATTTATAGATTTATTTGGGGGGAAATTGTTATTATTCTGAAAGTTATTCTCCTATACAGGAAAAAAACCCAATATTTTTCATGTGAAAACATGACTTTCATAAATTAGTGTTATGTAGAACTTCCCTCAATTTAAAAAATATTCACAGGTGTCATAATATTTTAGCCAGCATGATTTGTATGTTTTATTTCTATTACATTTTCCAATTTTTTATGAGGGGTTTTATGAAAACTTTTATACCAACATTCTTACTGGTATTTTTTACAGCTAGCTCGTAAAATGTGTGTAAGGCAACTCGGTAATAAAATTTTTTAAAGCTTTTAAATAACTCATATCTGCCTTAATTGTTGTCATTCTTCTTAGTTGACTCACTTGGTTTTTCAAGGGAGACTATCACTTAAGCCAAAGACCATTTCTCCAACTTACTTTTGTTAACATATCATGGTATGTGCATACAAACAAATGCAGCCATTGAAAAAGATGAAGTGCTTCTCTATGTACTGGCATAGAAGAGTCCTCCAAGATATGGTGAATGAAGAAAACAGTTGCAAATCAATATTCATCTCACCGTCCTATTTGTGTTTCTTCACAGACACATCTATATGAATAAAAGTAAATAAAACAAGTTCTGGAAGAATTTTCAGCCAACTGCCTAGGACCATTCTAGAGGTATAGGAAGGCAGGTGGGAGAGGAATGTTCTGGTGTATTTCTGAAGAAGTTATTCTTGTATTTTCTACATCCAGCATGTAAAACTGCATGTAAGCCAACTTCATAAAAGTTTTTAAAATAAATCCAGATTTCTCAGAAGCATAGATTTGAGACAACATGAGGCACAATCACCAAGGCAAGCTGACCCACACTCACTCAGTCTGTTTTCTCCAAGGAATGGTCACTGGAGCAAAAGGCAGGAGGATGGTCTGAGGAAGGGCACCCAAACCCCAAAGCATACATACAAACAATAACCAGACAAACAGTGAACCTGGTAATGGCATTCTAGGCAAAAGAGCAGACTTAGCCAGTGAAAATGCACTATGCTGTATGTGACTTTCTGAAGTTCTCATCCAGAAGAGAAAGAAGACATCCATTTGTCAGGTCTTTTTAGCTCCCCTTGGCCTCTTCCCATTTTCCAAGAAATACAGTAATAATAAGAATAATGGACCAGCAGTACTTGACCTGTGCTTAGGGCTGTGTGCCTACCAGGTACTACTCTAAGGGCTTTACATACAGTAGTTCATTTAGCCTCATAACAGCACTAGCAGGTGGGTACCATTAACATTCCCATTTTCTCAGGGCAGGGCACTGAAGCAGAGGAAGGTTATGTAACTTATCCAAGGTTACACACATATTTACTATGTGGCAGAGCCAGGATGTGAACCCAATTATTCTCACTCTGGACCCCTAGCCTTGTACCCCTTTATGATGATGCCTCCTGTTGATCCTCATGGAAGGCAAGCCAACAATCCTCATCCTTTTCCAATTTTGGGGGGACCTGAACAATGTATCAGAGTATTATTACATGTTTATATATGAGGTAGAAGGAAACCTGGATGATTGAGCCTTCTCTGCCACTCAAGTAAAGGAGTGGGTGACCTGGATCATCTCATAGGCCTCCATGCCTCAGTGTTCTCAGTTGCCATGTAAGAATGAGTGGAGCAGCTTGACTGAGAATGTGGGCCATTTAGTTAACTTTCCTAAGTTGCTGGCAAGACTTTCTGGGTCACAATTGGAATGTCCACAATTGAATGGACACATGTGATTGCATAGCCAACAACCTGATCATCAGCCTTGGTGTAGAGAGCAGCTTGAGGTTCCGGGGCCTGCCCCTTCTGACACGGTGAGGACCATGTGTTTGGTTGTACCGCAACCCGTCATTTATGAAAATGGGAGGGAGAGAAGGAGTACCTCCTCACTGGGGAGGTGAACTTTGAAGTAACTAAATATATATCTCCAGCTGAGATTATTGATTACTGATAATGAGAAGAGGTTTATTAAGATTATCATGGTGATAAATTCTAAGATCATCTGAGCTCTCCCTGCATGCCAACTACTGTTCTGAGTGCTTTAGTAGTGTCATATCATTTAATCCTCACAAACACTCAAGGCGGGGTGCTATTATTATCCCCACTTTATGAAGGGAAGATGAGGATCAGAGAGGTTAAGGGACTTGCCCAATGTCACACAGAGCTAGGACTGGAAACCAGACAGCATGTCTCTTGAATCTGTGTTCCTAACTACTTCTGTATGCAGCAATGTTCTACTAATTTGGACAAATGACAGTCCCCAACACCACCATTATACAGTGGGGTTGGGGTTCATCAGGTCAATTCATTCTGTGATGGCAGAAAAGGATGCTATATTATCTCGTTGTATCTGGATGTTTTACCCCCCAAATCTCTGGAGTTTCTATGAACATCCAGAGTCCCTGCAGGATTAGTAATTGGTCTGGAAGGAGGGGCAATGAGAGAGGGGAAAAATTCCCTCTCTCCCTTGTCCTTCTCTCTTCCCCTGAGTCCCAGGGCCTGATTGGTTAAGCACCAAGGGGGATCATGGTGACTCACAACAGTCCTCAGAACTGTGTGGCCACACTGATGGTGGTATTCAAATACTGGTTACCACCTCCTGGGTTAATTCTTGTTTAGGACTGAATATGGTGAGTGGGAGATGTGGGAAGATACATAGCTATTACTCATTGGTAAGTAATATATCCAGTAATACACAGGATGCTTAGTGTATTAACCAGCCAAATGGATGCTGATGCAAAATACCAGAAATCGGTCGGATTTTATAAAGCATATTTATTTGGGGTAGGAGCTTACAGTTACCAGGTCATAAAGCATAATTTATTTCCCTCACCAGTCTTTTGCCATGTGTTGGAGCAAGATGGCTACTGACATCTGCCAGGGTTAAGGCTTCCTGGGTTCTTCTCTTCCCAGGGCTTTCTTTTTCCTCACAATTAATCTCCTCTGTGTGCTTACTTCCTGGGGCTCTAGCTCAAGACTCCAGCATCACACCTCCAACAGAAAAACTCCAATATCAAAATCTCCAACTCTGTCCTTTGCCATGTCTTTTATCTGTGAGTCTCTACCCACCAAGGGGTGGAGACTCAACACCCTACTGATATGGCCCAATCAAAGCCTTAATCCTAATTTAATCATGCCCAGGTACAGACCAGTTTACAAACAAAATCCAGTATCTATTTTTGGAATTCATAACTACATCAAACTGCTATACTTAGCTATCTTGTCCTGAGAGCTTTTTCCTGGCTAGTACAATATCTTTCCACTAAAACTTACCCTGTTGAAGGAGTTACCAAAAATTTCCTAACGATGTCCCTTGCATTTCAGCAGTTCCACTGGGCAATGGTCAGAGATTTTGGCCTCCAGATCCAATCATCCAGTGAAGTATGTACAGTAACTCAGTTCCAGGTAGGATTCTTTACTTTTTCCTTAATCTCTTGAACCAGTTATGCCCAGGCTCTGAAAATTTTATTACTTTTTATTCCTTTCCATGTCAGTAAACAGAGAATTCCTTTATCTTTTTCCATACCTGCCTTCTATTTCATATTGATGTACCATCATTTACTAGCATAAGGAAGTTGGAAAATATTGCATTTGTCTTCCTAAGTGATTGTCTCTTTAGGAAAACCAAGTCAATCACTTCACTGTTTGAAAAAAAGTAAGATGGACACAGGTAAACACTTGAAAGAAGATATAATAATATAATAATAAATTATCATTTAATAATAAATTATGAAATAGTATAGATAATATATCCAGTTCACATTGGCCACAAAATATTTGAATATGAATTTTTAAAAAGAGGGAAATACACTTGAAACATTTTTATGAGTTTCCCGTTTCAACACTAAAATGCCATTTTTTCTGGATAGAAAATTTAATTGTTCTAATTGTATCAGTTCTTCCCCAAATTAATATATTAATTTGGTGCAATTTCAGTCATGAACCTTAATGGGATTTTGTCATGAAACAAAATGAGGTGTTTATTCAATCAATCAGAAGGGAACATATGTGGGGATATACATGAGAGGGAGTTTTTGCCTCAAGGTATGGAAAACTACACCCTAGATTTAGCAATTGAAACAGATATTAAAAATATGTCAGTGGAACAGAGTAGAGATTCTAGACATAGACCCATGTATATGACAGAATCAAAGAAATGATAACATTAGCGTTTCAGAGCAGCTGACACCCCAAAGCAGACTCTTCTGACTACTGCTAGTAACAAGTGTATGTGTGAGTAAGTGTGTGTAGCAGAGCTGTGGAATGAGGAAGAGGCCCCTGGGTCCATCTGATTATCTGGATTTCATTCTAGTTTTCAGACTATCTTTGATGTGCTGTCTTCCTGAAGCCTTCTGTGGAGTCACCCAATCATGGGTAAGAGACATTCTGAAGTCAGTCCCAGCATATCCACACGGGCATGAAGAGAAAGGCAGATGAGTACTCAAAACTCAACCTGACCTCCAAACACATCCTAAACATTTTACTTGGCAGGAAACTGGGAGACAGAGAAATAATGTAAACCTGACTAAGTGGTTGTGGACCTTGATAGGAGCAACACCAGGGTGGAGTTGGCCTTCACCAAAACATCATGCGTATGGGTTGGCCTGGCTGGAATTAAGAAAAAGCCAACAAATAAGGGTTTAGAACAATAAACTCCTCTTCTGTTTGAAAAATAGAAGCTGTGTTTTCACTCATTTTGGCTCGATATGTTTTTGCTGACATGGCCTTGTTAGGTGACACTGGACAGTAGAGTCTATTCATTCTGAACATTCTATGCAGGAGCTCTCAGAGATGGTCGGATCATGCTGCATATCAGAGCTCTCCCAACATTACTCTGGAAAAAAATGTGAGGGAATAGTTATTTATGGTACATGACCATTCAAGGACCCCAAACTCCTCTCTCTAGCCATTTTGGAGAAAGATCCATTGCGTTGCCCTCTAAAACCTAATTTCTTACCCTGTTTAGAAGTCATTATTTAAGTAAGAGCAGTCCATGAGTTAGGTGGGGAATTTAGGATACCTTGTTATGCTGATGACATAGGGAGCACCATTCAGAAGCTACAGCATTGTGTTTTTGCTGTAGCTTTGTAGTTTTGTTGTTTTGTGTTGGCTATATTTAATATAAAAATATCAGAGGGAGCAGATGTGGCTCAAGTGGTTGAGTGCCTGCCTCCCATGTGGGAGGTGCTGGGTTCAGTTCCCAGTACTTCCTGGAAAAAACAAAAACAAAACAACAGGCAAAACTAAAATGAAAAAATCAACTCAGGGAAGCCAATGTGGCTCTGTGGTTGAGGGCCGGCTACTCACACACGAGGTCCCCAGTTCAATCCTCGACCCCCAATACCTCAAAAAAAAAATCAGAGCACAAGGCATTTTAATATTGGGGACATCATGCCCACGTGGTATTCTTAAAGTAATTGCCCTGCTCTTTGCCCAAAATGTGCAATCTCCAGGTCTCCATTTTTTTCTGTATGTGAAATCAACCTATTCATGCCATAGCTGATGGAACAGAAGAATTCATTTGACTGAAGGGATGTCAACCTATTAACATCACTTAGATTTGTGAGATGACTTCCACTAAAAAAGCTCTCCCAAAGGAACATGCTGGGAAAGTCAGATACCCACTCCAAGAAATTTGAACTGGGAATTATGTACAAAATTGGACATTCAGAAATGAGAGTTAAAACAATCAGACAAGAGAGTCAAGGGTCATGACATGAGGGGATATGAGTAAGCTAACACTGTGAGATTAAGTTGAGGGAAGCAGATGTGGCTCAACTTATAGAGTGTCCACCTACCATATAGGAGTTCTGGGGTTCAAACCCAGGGCCTCCTGGCCCTTGTGGTGAGCTGACCCACGTGCAGTGTTGCTGCGTGCAAGTAGTGCCATGACACGCAGGGGTGTCCCCTGCGTAGGGGAGCCCCATGCACAAGGAGTGCGTCCTGCAAGGAGAGCCACCCAGCTTGAAAAGTACAGCCCATCCAGAAGTGGTGCCGCACACACGAAGAGCTGACGCAGCAAGAGGATACAACAAAAAAGAGACGCAGATTCCTGGTGCTACTGAGAATGCCAGCGGACACAGAAGAACACTCAGTGAATGGACACAAAGGAGCAGACAACAAGGGGGGGGGGGAGGGCGAAGGGGAGAGAAAGAAATTAAATAAATCTTTAAATAAAAAGAGATCAAGTTAAAATAAGATGAAATATGCATGAGTCACAAATTCCAAACATTTTTCTTGTCTTTTAAAGGGACTTCCAAAATGAAACTCCCAGCAATTCTTCTCTTGTCCCCTTTCCTCTCCTCCCCAATTTCTTGTAGACTTACACTGATTATGGCATTTCTCTTACACCAATACTGTCGTTTCTTTTCCACCTCCATCTAAGGGGCTATTACTCTCTCCCCTTAGCGCAGGCTTTTCCAGCTCTTTATTGTGTAGAAGTACTTAACCCCACTATGTGCTCTTTCTCCTCCTCTCTGTTCCCTTTGCTGTCCACGCTGTGATTGAGCATTGCTGTCAGGGTGGTCTGGAGGAGAGGCACTAGAGACAGGGGACCCTAGGAACCAGCTGTGAACACACCCTTGAAATGGAGGGTGAGGGAACAAAGCTGCAGGGTCTGGGCTTCAGAGGATGGGATTCACAGATGGGTAAAGGTTTTCACCCCCAGGACACCTCCCAGGGTCAGGAGCCCAGGGCTGGACAGAGCTGTCCAGAGAGAGCCTAGGCTGTGCCCAAGGTGGGTGTATGGGAGCTGGGCTGGTGCTTGGTGGGACTTGAGGTCCAGAAGGGAAGCTAAGGACTAGGAAGCCACCAGGGATGCAAGGTGGGTGCCTGTGTAATGAAGGGGGCAGAAAGGCTGATTCAGGGGTCTGTATTAGGTCACAAGAAGATGGGGAGAACTTTCAAATCAAGAACTCAACTCTAGAATAGTACCCACTAAATTGCAGGGTTCCTTGCTTCCAAGATAGTTTTTCTATCTTGGTGGCACATTGAAGTCACATTGAAGTTACACCAGAGAGTCTCATTTAAATGGCCTGACATGGGGATTCTTAAAGCTACATTAATGTTTTAGAAACGTATTTTTGGTGTCTCATGAAAGACACCAAAATCATCATTTAATGTTCTTAATGTGACTATGTCTGCATATAGAAAGTTCAAGTCCCCAAAGAAAACATGCCACACAATCCAAACTCTGTGGTGCTGCATCATGTGAACCTGTTTACCTCTACACCCTCATCTCCAGATCAATTTGATGAATAAATGTGTATTTTGACCTGGCTTAGATAGGTCATACTTAACTCAGGATCACAAGGAGTGCTTTGCTATAAAGCCACAGTAGGTCTGTGCTTCCAGCAGAACCAGGCCCAGCCTGTGTTTCAGAGGCCATAGTGGATGTGACAATTTGGATTTTTCATGATATCTATGCTGGTATCTAACACTACATAGACATTCCTTGCTTTCTGTGACCCCTGAACCTCTGTGCTGAAGAGGAGGGCGACCCCAGGGAATAGGAGGGAAAAGGACCCCAAGGGGGCGAGCTGTGGGAGCGGAACATCTGCAACCCAGGATCTAGCACTGCCTCCCGCCCTGGGGCAGATTGCTGATCCCCTCTCTTCCAGGCCTGGCACCGAGTCCTCAGGTGCAACCCCACAGAAAAGCCGATTTACCCCTGAGAGGAACACAAGTGTTTCTACTGGTAGAGCTTTCCTGGTAGCCTCCACATTTCAGCCCTCGCCTGTAGTGGGAGGAGCCACGACGCCCCGCCCACTAGCTCACCACGTCTCAGTGGCCACTGCTTCACGTGCTGCTCTCCCATTGGCTGGACGGTGTCAGGAGGCAGGCGCGAGCTCACGCTCTCTCTCGCGGGAGCGCGACACTGCCTGCTGCTCGGGGAGCTGCAGCGGTGGTTCCTGTGAGGGCTGCTGACTAGAGCTTGAGCTGTGCGAGGCCAAGGCCAAGAAGCACGAGGAGTTCCCAGAACAGCCTCTGTGATCAGAGTGCGGCCGGGAAGAGGCAGCTCTGACTGAAGTGGCCCCACGCCTCAGTCTCGCACTGTGTCCAGGCCGGCCCTGCAGACACGACCATGCTCCACTGGGTGACTAGGACTCTGGCCTTCTTATGGAGGAGGGTTGCCTTTTCGCAGAATCGGTCACAACAGCCGGACCAGTCGGAAGGTACAGCCTCCCCTCTCCACCTCCCGGGACCTTCCCAGAGAGGTACTCCCTACTCCCGATTGGGCGGTGAGAGCTCGGACAGGCCCTGATGGTCAGGGTGGGCGCTTTTTTGATGCCAGGAACCGGGCGGCGCCATTTTGTAGCGAGGTGGGGTGTCCCCTAGTTACCAAGTTTCCCCAACATCTGCCGCGTCAACCCACTCCATGAAGTCTCCTGTCCACAGTGGCGATGGTGTCAGAGAAGACCCCTGATGTGCTGGGCCCTACTCCTGACTTTCTCCAAATCTTTTTGGAACTTCACTTGTGCAGATACCAGGCGAACGTGTACAAAATGCCTGTTTTTAGTTTCACTGATTGTGGATCTCCCTGAATTGAGGGACAGCTTGATCTTGTTTTTGAAAGGGACAGGTCTTTGGAAGTCAAGGGGCAGGGGTCACCTTGATATCCTAAAAGCCTACCTTAGAGTCTTGCACCAAGTGGATGCTCATTGGCTACTTTTGGCGGGAGTCCGTCAAAGCGTGACAAGGTTTTTTCCAGTGGATCATTTAACAGCTTTGAATACCACTGGTATGTGTTGAGTGCTTTTATTTGCCAGCCCTGGGCTAAGGACCTTCTGGGCATAAATCCTCACAAAAAAGCCCAGTGAAGGAAGGAGTATTGTCAGGTTCATTTTCAGCTGAATCAGGGAGACACAGCCAGGTGAAGGAGGGCACACAGTATGTGGCAGAGCAGAATTCACACCCAGGCTATCAGGTCCAGCATCCGTATTCTTTTCTTTTTATCTTGGAAAAAATTATGTATTTTAAAAAAATCCCATTTAGGCAGCCTCATATGCCAACCATACAAAATTGTGTCTCCAGAGTAATGTGATGAGAAAGACAGCATCCATATACTTTAAAAAAAATTGTTTTGGGAATTTATTTATTTATTTTAAAGAATTTTTAGATTACATAAATGTTACATAAAAAATATAGGGGATTCCCATATGCCCCACTCCCTCCCCCTCCCACACTTTCCCACATTAACAACATCCTTTATTAGTGTGGTACGTTTGTAACAATTGATGAACCCATATTGAAGCTTAGCTATTAACTCTGGATTATAGTTTACATTAACAGTTTGCATTCTGTCCTGTGGAATTTTGAAAGTTATGACAAAATATATAATGGCCTGTATCCATCATTGTAATGTCATGCAGGACAATTCCAGTTCCCAAAAATGCCCCCATGTTACACCTATATTTCCCTCTCCCTCTCCTCAGAGCCTTCAGTGGCCACTGCTGCCACATCAATGATAAAGGTTCTTTCATTGCTAGAATAACAGTAAGTCTATAGCAGAATAATAGTAAGTCTACTTCAGTCCGTTGTTCATTTCCCAGTCTTGCGAATTTGGGGATGGTGATGTCCACTCTGCCGCTAATTGAGAGGGAAGCATCCATATTCTTTTTAAAAAAAATTTTTTATTTATTTATTTCTCTCCCCTTCCCTCCCCCCCCCCCCCCCGCCCCAGTTATCTGTTCTGTGTCTATTTGTTGCCTGTTCTTCTTTGTCCGCTTCTGTTGTTGTCAGCGGCATGGGAATCTGTGTTTCTTTATGTCGCATCATCTTGTTGTGTCAGCTCTCTGTGTGGGCGGCGCCATTCCTGGGCAGGCTGCACTTTCTTTGGCGCTGGGCGGCTCTCCTTATGGGGCGCACTCCTTGTGCGTGGGGCTCCCCTACGCGGGGGACACCCCTGTGTGGCACGACACTCCTTGCGCGCATCAGCACTGTGCATGGGCCAGCTGCACACGGGTCAAGGAGACCCGGGGTTTGAACCGTGGACCTCCCATGTGGTAGACGGACGCCCTAACCACTGGGCCAAGTCCACTTCCTATGGCCATATTCTTAACCTTTATGCTCCCCAGCCTCTGGAGGCAGTTTCTTCTATGAGTTTAATTTCACAGTGAATTCAGGGTGGTACTTTAGAAGAGGTGACCCTTTGGTCAACATTTCCTCTGGGGCATCTGCCTTCCTACTGCTTGAATCTCCCTTCAGGTTCTCTGTCAGCTGAGTTAGAACCCTCTCCAGAGCTGCCTGGCTCTTAGCACAGCTTTATCTTCAAAGGCTGTTGAGGTTTTAGCTGAAATCTCTCATTATAGCATCTACTAACTTGCCCAGTTTTTACTAAGGAGACCCACAGAAGAGTCTTTGACAGGTTTTCATGTGTCTAAGGGACAGTTCTCTATCTTGTCCCTTATACTTTTTCTGTGATATGATTTCAACTAACAAATATTACCCTTTTTTTTTCACTTTGACAGGATTTTGTTAGTTTCTGATTCCAACATATAATCAAGATTTCTCTCAGCTGTCCTGTCAATTTGCCCAAGTCATTAGGGAGGTGACTTTACCCTTGGTCCAGTGCTTGGCAAATAAAAGCACTTAACACATATCAGATATTAGTGCTATTCAAAGCTGGGAAAATATTCGCTCAAGAAAACCTTGTAACGTGTTCACAGACTCCCGCCCAAAGTAGCCACTGAACATCCTCTTGGTACCAGACTCTAATGTAGGCTTTCAGGCTACCAAGGTGACACCTGCCCACTTGATTTCCAAAGACCTGTCTGGGTTCAGATCTCAAACTGTCCCTTAGTAGCTGAGCTTATTTGGAAGCAAAACTTCCTGTGTGATTCTGATGCAGCTTGAGCCTAGACTTTACTCCCCAGATCTCTTTTAGTGCTTTGGTGAAATGTTTAAGAATCTCCAGACATTGCTGCTGATGCTATTGATGATAGTGATGAAGTAATATAACAATACTGGATGCTTAAAGACTCTCCAGTTGTAGATAGGTTGAAAACAACAGCAAGGAACATTTTCGTTTTAACTTGTATAAGGCCCTTACAGTTCTAAACAATTTACAGGTATGTCAGGTATGTCAGCTAATTTTCATACAACCCAATTAGGCAGACATTCTTATTGTCCTGGTTTTATGGATGAAAAGGGTTCAGAGAGTTTAAGAAATATGCCAGTGGCTGCACATTTGGTAATTGGAGGGCTGGGATTGAAACTCAGACAGTCTGACTCTGGACTCAGTGCACTTAACTATGGTGTTCCACTGCTTTGGGCATGGAGCCACTGCGTTATAAAGAGAAATGGTAGAACCAGTATTTGAACCCGAGCATTCTGCCTCCAGAATCCTGCACACTTAATCACTATGCTGTCCTCAGTGTCATCTGTGTCTTAAACTTAGCCCATTTATTTCTAGATTTAGATAATTGTCTGCCACATTTTCCTGTCATAGGACTTATTTGTAGTGTGTTTGCATTGGAGATTAATTAATGTAACCTTTTGTTTATCCATCTCATAGGTGGCACCAACTTGAAAACTGTGCATGGAGTTGTGACAAGGTTCTGTAGTGATTATGGCTTGATTAATGAGTTGATCTACTTCAGTAGTGATGTCGTGACTGGCAATGCGCTTCTGAAAGTTGGACAAAAAGTGACTGCACTTGTGGAAGAAGACAAAACCTCTCGTGGAATGAAAGCAGTCAAAGTAAGCTTTGCATGAATTTGGGGACAGTATTCCTGGTGTGCTTCAAGTCTTGATTTTCTTTTTGTTTTTATTTATTTTTTAATGTTACATTAAAAAAATATGAGGTCCCCATATATCCCCCACCCCCCTAATGCCACTCATCCCCCCATAACACCAACGTCCTCAATCATCATGAGACATTCATTGCATTTGTTGAATACATCTCTGAAAAAATATGGAACGCTTCACGAATTTGCCTGTCATCCTTGCACAGGGGCCATGCTAATCTTCTCTGTATCGTTCCAATTTTAGCATATGTGCTGCCGAAGCGAGCACTTGATTTTCTTGTATTCGTTCAGCCTCTCTGATGTGACCTGATATAGCGGATGTAGAGTGGAACGGGAAGTCCTATTCTCTTGATAGTGCAGTGCTTTTGTTCTTATCTCTGTAGCCTTCTGTGAATAAAAAAATAAAAGTATAAATTGTATATCTTCTAGCATTTAAAAAATGGTTCACAATATAATTATTGAACTCTTTTGTCATATAAATTCCTCTTTAACATAAATGAATTTCTGTGCTATGCATACATGAAAGTGGAACTGGTACATCAAAGGGTATGTGTTTTAAATATTTTTTGCCCCCCTGTGATGGTTCTCATGTTTGTTTGCCCATTGTTTTTGCTCAGTGTCTGCTCACTGTCTGCTCATTGTTTGTCTTTCTCAGGACGCATGGGGAACAGAACTCAGAACTTCCCATGTGAGAGGCAGGTGCTCAACTGTTTGAACCACTTCCACACCCTGCTTGTTTGTTTTTGCTCATTGTCTGCTTGTTTTTGCTCATGTCTGCTCGTTGTCTGCTTGTTGTTTGTCTTCTTTAGGGGTCAATGGGAACTGAATCTCGGACCTCCCATGTGGGAGCTGGGTGCTCAACTACTTGAGCCATATCCCCTCCCTTAAGCATTTTTAAAAACAGTTTCAGGGTGGTATACTTTTTTTTAAGATTTTTTATTGTTTATTTATTTCTTTCCCCTCCCCGCCCCCGGTTGTCTGCTCTGTGTCCATTTGCCATGAGTTCTTCTGTGTCTGCTTGCATTCTTGTCAGTAGCACTGGGAATCTGTGTCTCTTTTTGCTGCATCATCTTGCTGCATCGGCTCTCCGTGTGTGCGGTGCCACTCCTGGGCAGCCTGTGCTTTTTTTGTGTGGGGTGGCTTTCCTTGCAGGGCACACTTCTTGCATGTTGGGGCTTCCCTACATGGGGGACACCCCTGCATGGCACGGCACTCCTTGCGCGCATCAGCATTGCACTAGGGACAGCTCACCACACGGGTCAGGAGGCCCTGGGTTTGAACCATGGACCTTCTATATGGTGGGTGGAGGCTCTATCAGTTGAGCCAAATCTGCTTCCCGTATGGTGGTATAATTTACACACCATAAAATTTTCCTGCTTTAAGAGTATAATTCAATGACTTTCTTAAATTTACTGGGCAGTGCAACCATCACCTCAGTCCAGATATTTATCATTTGAATGGGTATCATCCAGTTATCCTACAGTTGTACTTTTTCCTTTTTGTTTTCAAAAATTATTTATTCATTTATTTTTTAAGGAGGTACCAAGGATTAGTCCAGAACCTCATATGTGGGAAGCAGGCACTCAACCACTAAGCTACATCTGTTCTCCAGTGAGAGTTGGTTTTTTTTTTGTTTTTTTTTTGTTTTTAGGAGGTACTAGGGATTGAACCTGGAACCTTATACATGGAAAGCACGTGCTCAACCACTTGAGGTACATCCACTCCCCAGTTTTTGGGATTTTTTTACTTAAAAAAAATTTTTTTAAGGTGATACCAGAGATTGAACCTGGGACAAAGCCTGCTCTCAATCACTGAGCTAACCCACTTTAGCAATTTTTTGTTTTTATTTTTATTTTTTCTTTTTGTTATTTTATTTTTTGCTTTCCTTTTTCTTTTTAATTTGTTTCTTAAAAATTTTGTTAATTTTAATTTTTTTTTGTCTTTTTTCTTTTTTACACATTTTAAAAAATATTGTACTTATTTATAGTTTCTGCAGCAGGTTGTGAGACTGCCTGTTTGCCAATACTGGAAAAAATGGTTATATTGATTGTCAGTCTTTGTAATCTTTCCAATCTGAAAAGTGAAAAGCAGTCTTATAATTTTATTTTGCATTTCTGTACTGCTAGGGTAGAGAAACTTTTTCTTTTCATTATTAGAGCATTTCCTATCTTAGGGACATTAGAAATAAAATTAGAGCTTTTTAAGGAAAATTATCCTATGTCAGTTTTCCAAGTATTTCCTTTAAAACCATTTTCTGAATGTTTTATGAGTGTAATTTTATATACTATAATTATATCCATCTTGACTACGTGGCTTTGGGATTCAGTAAGATTCCTTAGGGAGGCATATTCAACTTTAAAATTCACACAAATATTCACTTAAGTTTTCATCTGAAAGTTGCTTGTTCACATCTAATAATTCAATCAGCCTGGAATTAATTTAGGTATACAGATGGACTGAAGGATCCAGAGTTTGTTTTGCTACTGGCTACAAGTGTCCCCCATTTCATTAATTAAATAATCTACTTTTCCCCTACTGAGTTTAAATGGCATATCTATATTATGACTCAGAAGTGTTTTAATTTATTGGGACTACCTATTGTAGTCCATTGATTGTCTTACTTTGGTGGTATGATCAAAAGGTTTGAATTACTGAAACATGATTACACCTTTCAGTGTTTCATAGCCTAGTTTCACCTGTCAAATTTTTGTTTATGTTATTTAATATTTTTGGCCTTTTTCTGGCCATTCTCACATACTGATTTTTCTGGATGAAATTTTGTATCATTCTGTTAAGTTTTCTGACCCCAGAATTGTAACAAAACCTGTTGAGATTTTCTGTTGGGCTGACCTTGAGTTTATAGACTTAATTTAGATAGAATTATACTGACGTCAGTCTTTCCTGCCGTGTCTGAATTCTTCATCTACCTACCCACCATGAACCCCAAATTACCCTTGCCTCAGGGATGCATAAATAATTTTTCCGGAAATGTGATTAAACAGAGGAGTGCTCCAGGTGCTGCTCCTTATTCCACTTGAATGGCTTGATGTTCTGTGTCTGAGTATTAAAAGTCAGGGCTCTTAGATACAGAGGATATGGTTTTGACATTAGTTAGATTCTGAAAAGATAGTCATGTTTGAGGGGCAGAATAAAGGTATGAGATGCTAGAGCATAATGAGGTAGTGGGAAAGTGTCAAGAAATGAGGACAGAGAAGAAAAAAAAAATTGTAGAGCCCTGTAGATTAGGGTAGGGAGTTTCAATTTTCCCAAAGTACACTTGATGTATTTGTCATAGCAGCACTTTACTTTCTGGTCCAAAAAAAAAAAAAAAAACCCAAAACTGTTTTAGCTTCCTAGTTGCTAAGACAAATACCATACAGTGGGATGGTGTAAGAGTGGGAATTTATTGGCTCCTGATTTCAGAGGCTAGAAGTCTTGCTTCCTCCCAGGTAGTATCTTCTGGTTGTTTGGCAGACTTTGGGGTTACTTGTCTTTTTCATCACGCGTCAGTGCACATACTGGCGTCTTCTCCTTTCTCCTCTGGGTTCTGTTAATTTCCAGCTTCTGGCTGCTCCTCATGAATTTTTCCCTCTGTGGTCTTCTTTATGCAGCCTGTGGTAAATAGGATTAAGACCCATTCGGATTCATTTTGGGCACACCTTAACTAATAAAATCTTCAAAGGTCATATATACAAATAGATTCACACCCACAGGAACAGGGCTTGGGACCTGAACATGCTCTTTGTGGGGTTCTTGATTCAGCCCCCAACATTTATATAATGAAAGAAAAAAACAGAAAATAAAATCCATTACACTTAAAGTAAACAAGATTTTGGTGCTATCCTATTATAGATAAATTAAAGCCCCAATTTGCCTTGTCTTTTTTTAGAACCCTCTGCTCTTTAAGATTATTTTTCTGAATCTATCTCATGCTTCTGTCCCCTGGAATTCTGATCATGAATCTTAATGGTTTTTCTCCCTCTTCCTTTAACTTGTGTTTTTCCTCCTCCCTGTTTTCGTCTCCCTGCACTTCCTACTCTCATTGCTGCTAAAAAAACCTTTTCTGTCGTTTCATAGCCTATATTTAATCCTACTTCCTCTAAGAAATTTTCCTGTAGTTTTCCACTATGAAATTGTTCCCCTCCTGGGATTCCCAGGAGCCAATTTTAAATTTTGACTTATGTTATTTATCACAGCTTACTTTGCATTAGTTAATTTTAGCTTTTGCCCTCATTTAATTGTGAATTTCCAGTAGACAGAAACATTATATCTTTTATCATTGAATCGAATACTGTCAGTACATAAAACGTCATGCACAAGTGATGTTTTCAGATGCATGAGTATATGTGAAATTCAGGCATAAATTTTCATGTCATCTCATGTCTATATGTATTTGTCATCTAAAATATATTCACTATTGCTGAGTATAAATCATTTCTTGAATAACAATGATTTAAATGTTTTCCCATATTTAAGCTTTAATGTTTAAAGCAACTGTTTGGTTTTTTTTTTATCTTACAGGTGAATGTTTTCTCTGATAGTCATGATGGTAATAGACAGTCAGACTCTGGTACCAGTCTTTTATTTGGTACTATTACATCTCTAGTGAAAGACGGTGGCTACATCAACAAAACTGTTTATTTCTCTCTAGACATTGTTTGTAAAGGTATGATTTATATTTTTTAAAATTTGAAAATAGGTTTTTACCTATCTTTTAAAATTTTACCAAACTTTACAAATGCCAGATGATTACTGGCATTATTTCAGGGGTCAAGTTAAGGCATGCTAATTTTTTTGAGAAGATTTTAGTACTAGAACTATTTCTACAATGTACTCTGCTTCACTTAGTGGCTCTTTATTTTTGGTAGACCTTTGGAGTTGAAAATATTTACAGGATAGGGACAAGCACATAATGTTTTTAAAAACTCATGTTGTCATTTAATTTATTGTGTTCATTTGTTGGATGAGGTCACTAATATCCATATAATATATTGTACACAACTTGTTTATTCTCTTTGAGTTAAATTTGACTGTCATGTAGCTAGCTTGAGTATGAAAGGGGAAATTAGCTCATCCCTACCAGACTGCTTGCTATTTTATGTTTCATGGAGAGATAGCCAGGTCTTGGACCTGACTTATGTTTTAAGGTATTCACTCTGTCTGCTTTGTTGAGAAGAGACTGTGTGGAACAAGAGTGGAATCAGGAAAATCACTTAAGATTTCATTGTGTAGTCCTGGTGAGAGATGATGGATAAGGGTAGTAGAGGTGGAGGCTTTCAGAAGTGGTTTGATTCTGGGTACAGTTTGAAGGTAAAGATAAATGTATGGCTGATAAATCGGACCTTTGGTGTGAAGTAAAGAGGTAACAAGGATTACTCTAAAGTTCTGATTTGAGCAATGATATGGGTGGGGCTGTCAATTTTGAGATGTATAAGACTCAAAGGATCAAAATTGGGTACATGGGAAGAAGAGCAGGAGCTGAGCTTTAGACATGTTAAATTTGAATAGGTGATTGGGTATTTGAATCTGAAGTTGTTTAGAGCTAGATGTATATGTATTTTGGAGTTATCACCTATGAATATTATATAAATCTACAATGATATATATGGGAGAGAGAGGAGAAGAGGTTCAAGGTCTGTGACTTGTATCATTCTGAAATTTAGTTGTAATGAAATGAGGAGAAACAGGGAAAGGACTGTGGAAGAACTAGGAAATGCTGGGCCCTAGGGTAAACAAATATTTACATTTAGGAGATAGTGCCAGTTTCCTAGGTGATTGCCCTAATTTGTACTCCCACCTGCAGTGTTTGAGGTTTCTTGTTGTTCCAAATCCTTATTGGTACCTCTGTATTTTGTGACTTACTTTTAACTTACTGTGAAAACCTGTTTTGTACTATCTGTTCATAACTGTAAAATGTGATATTTATATCTTAGAGTTTATCAGCTGACCAAAAAACCTAGGGAAATTGGTTTATTATTACTGTGATAACATTTTTCAATGTCACTGCTCCACTAATAGCAATCAACATTTATTTGATGGTAGTTTTAATTATGTGCCAGATATTATTCCATGAGTTTTATGGGTGTTGATTATGTATCCCTGCAAGTCTATGTGGTAAGAACTGTTATTGTGCTTCTTGTTTTATACATGAAGAAACCTAGTCACAGAAAGTTTAAGTATCTTGACCAAGGCTGTAAACTATGTGACTGTATCAAGATTTGAATGCAGGCAACCAGCATCAAACTTGAACTCTTAGCTGTGTGCTTTACTGCCTCTCCTGAAGGATTGTGAATGTGACCAATGGTTTAATAAATCCTGTGCTGCTCCCCAAATGATTTGCCTGTGAATATAAAGGTGCAATTTACCCCCATTCAGCTTTGTGAAATCAGTAGAGGAGGAGAATCAGTGTCTAAAGGATCATAAACTTCCTTTCTGACAGGAATGCTTATAGTATACATTTTTTTAAAAATGTTCAAAATGTATCTTACACCTAATAGAAATTATTTTACTGTATTGCCACTTCAAATTGACTCCTGAAATATAATATTGCCAAAATTAACATGATTATAACTCAGTTTTTCTCCGTGGCTGTTTTAGGTTTTGAGCCTTACAGGGGAGACTGGGTAGAAGTTGAGTATTCTGTTCAGAAAGACACATCAAAGATTAAGGCAATGTCAGTGAAGCCCATGAAGTGTAAGCACGTGGATGAGGTAATTCATTTATACATTGTACTTGTCATTTGTTTCTACTAAACTGTCCATTAATGATTATTTTCACCATCCAGGGTTCTGTTGGGTGTGCTGGGTAATCTATGAAAATAAGAGGAAATACACTTTGCCATAGAGGAGCCTAATTTTACTGAAAGTCCTGTACTTCCGAAAGGAAATAATTAGAGAATGCTATAGAACAGACTTCCGAAAGGAAATAATTAGAGAATGCTATAGAACAGACATAATTAAATTCTAAGTTATGTAGTATATTTGGGAAGTATTAGAATGTTCTGAGAAGAGGAATAAAAACAATTCATGTGGCTGAGAGTTGTTCGGAAAGAATGAATTAAATGAGTTGTGGAACTTGAGAATACCAGTAAAAGCTGGGTATGATTTGAGAGGTGGTAACTGAAAATGAGTAGAAAATTCAGTTTTCACAAAGAGTACATATGACAGAATGAGCTTGGAATGTGACAGGGAGTTGGGGAAAAATAATGGTTAACTTAACACTGCATTCCTTTTTTACTTAAACCCGTTCCTTCTTTAAACCTTAGCACTAGAGGTTAATTCACGTTTTGTGTAATAAAGAACTTTTCCTTATCTGAGACCTGGACTTCATCCACAGAGGATCTGATTTAATTGGTCTGAGGTATGGAGTCTAGCATGGGTATTTTACACAGTACCCTTGGTGTTCCAGATATACAAGCCAGATTGGGAATCACTACTTTGAAGTGATCTTCAGGGTGAGGGGTGCACATCTTGTGACAATGTGTGATTTTAAATAAATATTTTCATTTGAATATTTCCAGGTCTGCATTACTAGCCTGTGTGGAAGAAATGGGGTGATAGATGGTAGCATCTTTTTCACCTTGGATTATCTGAAACTTCCCATTGGATACATACCTCAAAGATCTGATGTCATCAATGCGGTTGTGGTGGAGAGCAGGCAGTCATGCTATCTTTGGAGAGCGATTTCTATGACCCTAGTGAAAAGGTGGTAATTAGAAAACAACATTTTATTCCCCATGTAGCATTTGTCTCTTGGCACACAAGGTTCTAGTTTAAATTTGTTTAGAAAAGCTTAGCTTAGTAAAACAGTTATTTCTAAAAAGATAGTGTTATGTGGAGGCTGTTAACCATTTAAATGTGGATTAATGAGATTGTCCTCTTAATCCTTTCTAATACTTTTGCTATTCATATTTTAGTGGATCCTTTTAAAAATTAACATTCACTGTGTTTTTTTTCCCTCTTGGTATATTTTTAAGAACACATTGCACATCACGGGTTCTTAAAATTCTTGGATTTCCTTTCTCAGTGTTGTTTTTTCTGGACCCAAGTGATGAACTGCTCCCTGCCCAGGTGTTTTAAAATGATTATCAAATATTATCTGACAGTTGCATTTAACATTGCCATCCTTCATCCATGCTGCTCACTGTCTGCTGCTTATTTTTTTTCTTCATAGCATTTATGAACTAGCACCATCTAGTATGTTATATATTTTCCTTTGTTTTCTTTTTATCTCTCTCTCCTAATGTCCTCATAATAAAATAAGTTCCATGAGGGAAGGAACTTTCTTTCTTCCATCTCCTATTGTATTTCTGTGCCTGGCATGTAGTAAGCTGATATGACTGAAATGATTAGTATGTGTCAAGAACAGTAAGGAACAAAACAGTAGATTTTATTATTTATCCCTGTTTTGTGGGGGAGAGAGCAGATTCAAAGGGCTAAACTAGCTAGTTCAACATTGTAGAACTTTGTTGGTATGGGTGGGCACCAGAAGTAGTTAGGCATTGCTGAAGCAAAAAAGTACTTGATAGAAAAACGTGTGATGAGGTCTTTTATGCTAGAATATTCAATTTTATCTCACTGTAATAGAATTTTATGTTCCCTTAGCCATCAGGCATCTTGTTTACTGTTTAGACCCTCAATTCATGTTGGGGATCCCCTGTACCCATGGCATATAGTCTTGGGAGTCACAGTAAATTGTAGTCTTCAGACACTTTCTCCTACCATACTGGTTTATCCAAGAGCTAAGCATGTGATCTAATTTTAACCTACTCAGATTCTCCTCTAGGTCTTTGATTTACAAGTGTAAATACAAGAATAGATTATGGCTAGAATTTATTGATACCAGTGTCTGTACCACAGCAGTTGAGTAGCTCCACCCTGAAAACAAGTCTGGCTCTCTAGGCTTCAGATCATTTTTTAAAATATATTTTTGTAAGAGAGGTTGTGAACTTTATGAAACAATCATACACATGTGTGGAATTCTTATACAGCACTCCTCCACCAAGACACTACATTGCGGAACATTTGTTACAGATTATGAGTTAATATCATCAGACTATTACAAATAACTATGGTCTATAATGTATATTTGGTATATTTTTACATACTCCCCTATTATTAAAACAGTACATCTTTGGCATTGATACAAGAATATTATAGTATTGCTGTTAAGTATAGTACATAGGTTACATTAATTGTATTTTTACCATGCTTCTCCACATCTTAACACCTTGCAATAGCTATGTACATTTGTTCTAGTTCATAGAAGGACATTCTTATATTTTTACTGTTAACCACAGTTCTCCATCTCTGGATTCATTACATTATTCAGTCCCTAGCTTTCTTTCATTTGACATTTACATCCCTAGACCTTTCAGCCACAATCCCATTTATAAACCAGCTGCATTAGTTCTACTCATTATACTGTGTACCAACAACTCTGTCCATTTCCACACTTTTTCAGTTAAATTAATTAACTCTTCTGTATACATTAAGCATCAGTATACCTTTTTAGCCCTCTCTTATCTCCTAGTAATCTGTGTCCAACAATTTTAATTCCATGCGTTTATTCTTTGTATTTAGTTCATATTAGTGAGACCATACAGTATTTGTTCTTTTCTGTCTGGCTTTTCTGACTTAACATAATGTCTTCAGGGGTCGGGTCATCCGTGTTATTATATGTGTCCCAATTTTATTCTTACAGAAGCCTAGTATTCCATTGTATGTATGTACCACATTTTATTTATCCATTCATTGGTTGATGGACACGTGGTTGCTTCCGTCTCTCAGCAATTGTGAATAATGCCGTTATGAACATGGGTGTGCAAATGTCTGTTCACGTCACAGTTTTCAGTTCTTCTGGATATATTCCTAGTAGAGGAATTGCTGGATTGCATGGCAATTCTATATTTAGATTCCTGAGGAAACCCAGAAGTGCCTCCCACAGAGGCTGCACTGTCCTACAATCTCGCCAACAATGAAGGAGTGTTCCTATTTCTCCACATCCTCTCTGGCACTAACTGTTTCCTGTTTTTTTAATAATGGCCATTCTATGCAGTGCATGATATTACATTTTCCTTTTGATTTGCATTTCCCTAGTAGCTAGTGATATTGAACATTTTTGTCATGGGCTTTTTGCCATTTGTATTTCCTGTTTGGAGAAATGTCTACTTAAGTCTTATTGCCCATTTTTTAATTGGATTGTTGCTCTTTCATTGTTGAGTTGTATGATCTAGTTATGTAGCTTTGAAATCCAACCCTTTTAGGATATGTGATTTCCAAATATTTTCTCCCTTTGAGTGGGCTGACTTTTCACCTTTTGAAAAGTCATTTGAAGCACAGAAGAGTTTAATTTTGAGGAGGTCCCATTTATCCATGTTTTCTTTCATTGTTCATTCTTTCAGTGTAAGGTTTAAGAACCCACCACCTAACACCAGGTCTTGAAGATGTTTTCCCTAAACTTTCCTCCAGGAGTTTTTATGATTCTAGCTTTTCTATTTAGGTCTTTGATCCATTTTGAGTTAATTTTTGTGCAAGGTGTGAGTTAGGGGTCCTCTTTCTTTTGGTATGGATATCCAGTTCTCCCAGCACCATTTGTTGAACAAACCGTTCTTACCAGCTGGGTGGGTTTGACAAGCTTGTCAAAATCACTTCACCAAAGATAAGAAGGTCTTTTTTTGAACCATCAGTTGGTTCCATTGGGTGCAGTTTCTGTCTTTGGTTTAGGGCTTTCTTGCTTTTTCTCCCTCGCTTGTTGTATAGTAGGAGCTGAGGTTGTGGTTGGTCCTGTAAGCTCTGGAGGCTGATGCAGCCCACAGTGCCCCAGGAACCAATGATGCTTTTCCCACCTTTCTCCACTGCCAGGTATAGGGGTGAAGGTGCAGCTGTGTGTAATAATCCAAGCTGTGCAGGCCAAGACCATTTGTAGTTGCCCAGAGAGATTGATGAAGCTTCATGCCCCTTCCTCCCCTGCCTGGGATGCGGATGGAGCTTCTTTGTAGGCAGTAAACTAAGCCATGGGGTCAGAACTGACTGCAGTGATGTAGAAATGGCCCCCCTCCTCCCCTGCCTGGGGTGGAGGTGGACCCTCCAGGTTGCCCAGCAGTCTAATCTGTGTGGGCTAAAATCACATGCAGTTGCCTTGAGAGGCCGTGGAATACTGCCCCTTATGCCATTTAAATGGTGGGGATGGAACCACAGGTGCCCAGTTTCATCTCTGCTGAAAGCACCTGCTGTCTCTCAGAGAGGCTGAGGAAACACAGATCCCGTTCTCTCCTATTGGGGGGTGGGAGTGGAGCCACAGACACCTAACAGTTCAGTCCGTGTAGTCTGAGTGTGCCTGCAGTTACCCAGAGGGACTGGGGAGACACCGCCTCCCTCTTGATTTATTGGGGAATGGGGTGGAACCACAGGCATCCAGAAGTCTAGTTCATGCAGGCCAGAAATTACCTGCATTTACCCAGAGAGGTTGAGAGAACACCACTCCCCTCCTATCCTATTGGAGACAGAGATGGTACTCTAGGTGTCCGAGACTGTACTGGGTGAAAGCACCTGCAGTTGCCCAGATTGGCTGAGGGGACTCAGCTCCCCTTCTATCTCGAGGGTGGAGGCAGGGATGAAATCGAAGGCGATCGACTGTACAGGCTGAAAGCACCTGGAATTGCCCAGAGAGGGTGGTATAGTTCTCCCCAGCTTCTTCCCTGCTGAAGGTGGCATAGGAACTTGTTCTAGAGCTGTGATCTGATCTGGGTGGAAAGAAGGCAGTCCCTACTGTCACTGATTTTCAGTCAGCTCTGAAAATCATGCCGGGGCAGAGGTAAAATGGTGGCTACTAGCCTCTTTCTGACTTGGACAGGTTCAAACTTTAGCTGTTCTTAAGATTATACTTTAGCCAGCTGTGTTTACTAATCATTAGCTGAATCAGTGCCACACCATCTCTTCCTCCCCCTTTTTTGGGAAGTAGATCTTCCCACTCCAGCTACAGAATAATTCCTGAGGCAGCTTGCGCTGCTAGTGGAGTATGGGCACCAGCCTCAGCGGTGTGGAGTTCTCTATTCACAAATCTTCACTGCAGATTGACTGTCTCCTCCTTCCATTTTTTCAAGGATGTTGCAGGATGCTCTTCTGGTCTCCTGGGTCCCCCAAACAGTGGCTTTCAATAGCTCTGGGTGATTACTAACTGCCCTGTAGGATGAGTTGATTCTTGGAGCTTCTTACTCTGCTCCCATCTTACCCACCCCCCCCCCCATGTAAAATTTTTTGAGCTCCTTAGGAGCCTACATGCTAAATTTCTTTATTATAACCAAGAATCCTAATTGGTTAATAGACTGGTACCCTAGGCCTGGTTGTAAGCCATAGCCCCTCGGAGAAAAAAAGTAAAATTTGTTTCCTAAGAGAGGTGGGGCAGAAAGCCGTAAAATTCCCATTCCTCATAGGACAGGACTGGCAATTTGTGGCCCTTGGTCCAAATATGGCCTGCTGGATTTTTTTTTTTTTTTACTTTTTAGCAGGTTTTTAAAAATTTAGTTATAATTCATATAACATGAAATTCACTAATTTAAAGTATATAATTCAATGATTTTTTTAGTACTTTCACCGTACCATGCAGCTGTCACCACAATCTAAATAGTAAAAAAATTTCGTCTCACATCAAAGGAACCCACTACTTCATTAACCGTCATTCCCTATTTCTTTTGCCTGTTTTTCTAAATATTATTGGAACACAGCCATGCTCACCGCATAGTTGTTTTCTGTGGCTTCATTAGCACTACAGTGGCAAAATGAGTAGGTTTAACAGAGACCATAAGGCCTGCAAATCTGAAAATGTTGACTCTCTGGCCCTTTATAGAAAGAGTTTGTAAACTCTTAGGCAGTGTAACACAGACTTTAACATTCGTATGAATCTCCTGTGGATCTTGTTGAAATGAAGATTCTGTTTTTGTAGGTTTGGAATGTAGACCCAGACTCTGTATTTCCAGTAAACATTGTGTCGATGAAGAAGCTGTGGTTTACAGAGCACATCTTGTGTAGCAGTTGTCTAGACTTGGGAGTAATTGTTTGTAGGGGTGCATTATTTTACCAAGGTGCTCAGGGAAGGCTTTTTTGAGATTATACCATTAGAGCTGAGATCGAAGTGATGTCAAGGAGGCAGAAATTTGGAGGAAGAATGTTCCAGGTTGAGAGACTAACTAGAGTAAAGGATGGGTAACGACAACTTGGGTTCTGCCTGCTCAGGTTTTAATTTTGCAGTAATTTTTCAATTCTATGGAACATTTCTTGATGACCAATTATTTACCTTGATGGTAATTTACTCTGGTTTTAAAGATGACTATAATCTTGGATATTGAGAGTAAAGACTTTTTTTTTTTTTGAGGGTGTTTCTGTTAATGGGGGAAGCTTGCTTCAGATTCTTCAGCTCAAGTTCATACTTTGAACTATAGTGCTTTCCTTAGGTTTGAATACTTTTAGTTTGTGCCTTTGTACTTAAGGAGGTCTGTCATAGTCTAGTAGAAATAGTATCAAAATCTCAAGGTTGTTGTTAATATTCATTGAACTGATTCACAAAAAATGAAGTTCTAGTGAAGTACCTGGGACTTAGGGCCTCATCCATGGTACATACTGTCATCATCATCATTATCATGGTGGTAGCTCTGTCCATTTCTCTTTGTATTTCTAATATGTTCTGTTTTGTTTATTTCCTTGCTGTGTTGCTGGGTACTTAATTATTATATATCTCTTGTCAGTATAAACAATCCCTCTGTCATGCTTAATGTATGAGTCCTTGATCTGACTTGTCTAAAATGGCATTTGCTTTCTTTTAATTAGCATCATTCTGAATATTTTACCTTTTCTTTATTTTCGGTATTGTTTTGTCTTATTTAGCTGTAAATCTTTTAAATTGCATCAGTCTTTTTATTTACCCCAGTCTTAATCCTTTAAGTAGAGGAATATAACCAATTCACAGTGGTGATTGTGATGATTTCTTTTGTGTTTTCACTTAGTCCTTTCATGACACTTTATATTTTTGACCTGTTATGCTTCCTTGGTTATGTCTTCCCCCTCTACAGATTTTTATTGGATTGAATGAGTTTTCTAAATGCATATATTTTCTCCACATGATATTTTTGAAAATTATCTGTCCATCTTGTGTTTGTTGCCCTTAAACTTTTAAAAAATGTACTTACAGGGAGTTGGAGGTGGCTCAAGCCAATGGGCGCCTCTTTCCCACATGGGAGGTCCCAGGTTGGTTTCTCGGTACCTCCTAAAAAGAAGACTGAGCGCACAACTATTGGACTGAGAGAGCAGACAGCAAGTGCATATTGTGGGGGGTGGGGGGATAAATAAAGAAATAAATAAATCTTTTAAAAAATGTACTTACATATTACATATATAAGTAGTTGTAGTAGTATTGACAATTTCCCTGTATTTTCCTCCACTGTATCCTTCCCATCATTATACAGACACGGTAGAATATCTCCCTTCTTAAAACCAACCAATCAAACAAACAAAAAACAGCCCTCTCTTGAGATCTCTTTCCTCTTCTGCTCCTGTCACATTTCCTGTCTCTGTAGTGTAGCAGAAATTCCTTGAGAGTTGTCTAGTGTTTCTGAGTCTGATTTCTTTATTCATGTTGTCACTTTCATTTTTCTAGCCTATGCTGACTTTTTTGCTTATTAACGTCAGGCTACAAGCAGTGTTGTTGATAATATCTGTATTCAGTTTTGTAAGCCTACAACTAGGTATTTAATTTTTAAAACCTATTTTTCAAGACATTTCAATTATACAAAAAATGTTGGAAGAACAGAACAAAGAACTCCCATGTACTCTTCACTCATAGACAGTTGCATTCAATTTTTTTTGATGGGCCTGGTAATACCCTTAGTAATAAAAGGAATCCAACCCAAGGTTCTAGTCCACTATCATACATTAGGCACAGATGTCATGTCTCACTAGTCTCCTTCAGTTTTGAAGACTTCCTCAGCCTTTGCTTGATGCTCCTCACCTTGCCAGTTTTCAAGGCTACAGGCCAGTAAATTTGCAGAATGTCCCTTGCTTTGTGTTTTTCCAGGGTTTCTTCATGACTAGACAGACCTAGGTTATATATGTGTGCCTCAAATATCAGAGAAGTAATGCCGTGTTCTTCTCATCGCATCCTGTGGGCTCTTGCACAATGTTTCTTTGTCCCATTGTTACTGATATTAGTATGGTTTAACATATCTAATAAAGGTTGGATATATAGAGAGAGCATGCAACAATGAAGTGTGTTTAGGAATGATTGGGAGGGGAGAAATGGAGGAAAAGGTGGTAAATCTTGGAAGAGGGAAGATGTTATAGGACAGGAGGAATTTGAGGATGTATATGGAGTATGGGCATGAGCTGGTTGAGAAGGGGAATGGTTGAACTTCAGGGCATGGGAGACTCACTGGTGAGGATGAGAATGTTGATACGTCTTTGGACAGGGAGCCAGGAGTTTAAGGGTGCATATTTCTTGAAAACCCCTATTTTCTTGATGCTGTTGGATAGGTCTCTTTCTTTTTTTTTTTTTAAAGATTTATTTTTTTATTTTTTAAATTTCTCTCGCCTTCCCCCTCCCCACCCCAGTTGTCTGTTCTCTGTGTCCATTCACTTTGTGTTCTATGTCTGCTTCTATTCCTGTCAGCAGCATCAGGAATCTGTGTCTCTTTTTTGTTGCATCATCATGCTGCGTCAGCTCTCCTTGTGTACAGTGCCACTCCTGGGCAGGCTGCACTTTTTTCATGCTGGGTGGCTGTCCTTATGAGGCGCACTACTTGCGCGTGGGGCTCCCCTACGCGGGGGACACTGCTGTGTGGCATGGCACTCCTTGCGCTCATCAGCACTGCGCATGGGCCAGCTCCACATGGGTCAAGGAGGCCCTGGGTTGAGCCGTGGAATAGGTCCCTTTCTATTTCACGGAGTAGAGGGCTTGTTTCTTTGTAATCCAGATCATCTAGTGGTTGTCCAGGTGAATAAGAAAAAGAGTGAAAATCTAAGGAAGTAGTATCGCTATAGGAATGTTTTTAGTAAAATGATAATTTACTTTATTTGGTTGCTTTCCTCAGAGATTCTTCTACCTCTACTGAACATATTGATGAATCAGTTGGAGCCCTGTTACTGGAAAACAAAGGCAATATTGAGGTTTCAAGGATGACAAATTTTGGGACCTTAAATGAGGGAGAAAGTAAAAGTATAGTTATCTGGATTGAGTAAGTTTGTGACATAAACATTTTAAAAAGAATTACATTAACAGTCTTTGAACCATAATTTAAAAGTTTCTGCACAAGTAAGTTTACTTTGTCCATTTGTTCTTTTCCCCTTTATAGAAATCCTTTTAATTTTTTATACTAAAAGTAGTCTTTCCCTCTATGTTTATTTAAGCATTTCAGATCACCATTCATTAGTTAGAATTCTAAGTGATATGCCCCTGATTCATGGTAATTAAATGTCTTAGAGTTAAATATACTACCTGTATTTATTATTAATTCTCATTTTCCAGGAATAAAGGAAAATTTCCTCAAAAGTTAGTCAGATGCAATTTTGCTAGCTGGGAAAAAACTAAACAATTCACTCTGCGCATGTCTGACAAAATCCCAAAACACCCTCCATTACTTCATGGTCCTGCTGGTCCTAGGAAGGAGAAGCAATTTTTAAAGGGGAATATTAGATCATATAGCGACAGAAAAGACATGACCTCGCAAGCACTGGATATCAGTTCGGCAGACAACAGTGAATTCTCTCTGGGTACGCATTTAAACTCTTACATTATAATTTATAATTGAGTTTTGGTTTGATGCCTGTCTCAGTTTCCCAGGGCTGCTATAACAAAATACCTCAGAGTCGTTTTAAAACACAGAAATTTATTGTCTCATAGTTCTGGAGGTTGGAAGTCCAAAATCAATGGTCATGCTTCCTCTTAAAGGGGATAATATGTTCCATGCCTCTCTCCTGGTTTCTGGTAGGTAGCCAGTAATCCATGGCATTCCTTAGGTTGTGGTCCAACTTCGTCTCTGCCTCTGTCACATGGAGGTGTCTCCTATGAAATGTGTCTAAATTTCCTCTCCATGAGACATCAGTTTTTTGGGATTAGGGTCCCACCCTAATTAAGTTTGGTGTCTATAACAACATCTTTAAAGATGTGAAACAAGAACACATCCTGAGGTACCAGGTATTCAGACTTCAGCCTATATTTTGTGGGGTCACAGTTTGATTCATAGCAATTACTGTTCCCTTGTAAGACTTCACTTTGGTTTGTTCTCTTAAATAGAACACCATATCAGAAGCTCCTCGTCTTCAGTTTGTGTGTGCTTGTGTGTGTATGGTGGTGGTATGTAGCAGTGTGCCAGATCAAGGCCAGCTATTTTTGCTCTTTATGCTCTGTACTATTTTTGAAGACCCATTATTCCCACCCTACCCCTCTTAATATCTTTGGGAGACACTGAAATAGCTTGACCCCTTCCAAGAATTGCTTCTGATTTTGACAGTCTTAAGAGTGCTTGTAATTGAGAGAAGGATGCCACGGGGTGTTCAGGTTGTCATCATGTTGTTATTTTTTCTTGTCCCCCAGTGATGTGGAAGATTTCTGTAGTTATACTCTGTTCTTGTTTCTTTTTTTTTTTTTTAAAGATTTATTTATTTATTTAATTTCCCCCCCTCCCCTGGTTGTCTGTTCTTGGTGTCTATTTGCTGCGTCTTGTTTCTTTGTCCGCTTCTGTTGTCGTCAGCGGCACGGGAAGTGTGGGCGGCGCCATTCCTGGGCAGGCTGCTCTTTCTTTTCATGCTGGGCTGCTCTCCTCACGGGCGCACTCCTTGCGCGTGGGGCTCCCCCACGCGGGGGACACCCTTGCGTGGCACGGCACTCCTTGTGCGCATCAGCACTGCGCATGGCCAGCTCCACACGGGTCAAGTAGGCCCGGGGTTTGAACCGCGGACCTCCCATATGGTAGACGGACGCCCTAACCGCTGGGCCAAAGTCCGTTTCCCATGTTCTTGTTTCTTATTGACATTTTTTTTATTGACTTTGTAATTATATTACATTAAAAATATATATATATGAGGTCCCATTGAACCCTACCACCCCCACCCCACCTCTCCCCCCCCAGCAACACTCCCTCCCATCATCATGACACATCCATTGCATTTGGCAAGTACATCTCTGGGCACCCCCGCACCCCATGGTCAACGGTCCACACCATGGCCCACACTCTCCCCCATTCCATCCAGTGGGCCCTGTGAGGATTTACAATGTCCGGTGATTGCCCCTGAAGCACCATCCAGGGCAGCTCTATGTCCCAAAGACGCCTCCACCTCTCATCTCTTCCTGCCTTTCCCCATACCCATCAGCCATCATGTCCACTTTTCTCAATCCAATGCCACCTTTTCTTTGTGGACATTGGATTGGTTGTGTCCATTGCACCTCTATGTCAAGAGGAGGCTCAGATTCCACATGGATGCTGGATGCAATCCTCCCACTTTCAGTTGTAATCACTCTAGGCTCCATGGTGTGGTGGTTGTCCTTCTTCAACTCCATCTTAGCTGAGTGTGGTGAGCCCAATAAGTCAGATTGTAGGTGCTGGAGTCTGTTGAGGCTCAGGACCTGGCTATCACATTGTCAGTCCAGAGATTCAAATCCCCTAAATATATCTTAAACCCCGACACTAACTGCACCTCCAGCACATTAGCATGAAAGTCTTATGAAGAGAGATCCCATCTGAGTCCAGATTCATCACACATAAACACCAGTTCCAAAGAGGGGCTATCTGACCTGGTAGTTAACCCCATCGGCCATGACCATAACTCCCATGGGTCTCTTTAGCCCTCAAAGGAACCGATATTGACATTTTTTATGGGCTACTATCCTGATGCTCTAGTCAGTGCTTGTTTTTGTATCTGAAAATTTGTATGTATGTGGGTATTTGTTTCTATGAAGAATGCCACCACTGTTGCAATCCCTTCGGTCTAATTTTGAGCTTAAGTTTTATTGGATTAGATGAATGCACCACTCAAGGAGAAAACAGACAAAAGCAAAACACTGTGTCCAGGAGTCCTATTATAGAGGCTGAAACTAGTGAACAAGGATTAATCCCTCCAGGTGGAAAAACTTTCATTATTGTTACCTGTGACGCCAGGTATGTGACTAGGAGGATTTGGACTGAGTTTTTTTGGGGGGCATTTGTACATTTTTCTTTTTAAGTTTCATTTATGATACATTTAGACTATATGTTATTAAAAGTGTTCATTTAATATTTTGATAATTAAATGTAAATCATATGAAAACGCATTGTTCCAGATACTCCCTTAAATATTTGGCTAACATAAATTTTACCTACTTGAGGCAATGGATCCTCAAGATTTTAACAACTTGTGACCCTACACATTTCATTCTAAGCAGCTGATCTAAGTTCCTACTTTACGAAGAAAGTAGATGTTCAGGTATGAAGTGCATGCGTTTCACATCTTCCACCCTTGAAATTACTTGCCTCTGACTGTTTTCACTGCTTCCTTAAGTTTCTTATAGCTCATTGATGACTGACTCATTCCTTGTACTTTTATTCCATTCACCCACTCCCCTGTCCACCCATCCAATCACCCACCAATACATGCATGCATCCGACTGTCCAACCACCTAAGCAGGCCTTTATGATTACAGTGTGATAAAGGCTGTGATTAGGGAAGTGTGCGGACTTGGGATTGGGGTATCTAGGCCCTGCTTTCTTACTCCTCGATACCTTGTACGTATTCTTGTCTGAGCACTGTGAGCTCATTGATCACAGGAGGGAGTGGTGTACTGTTTACGTTTACACCCCTGACATTGGACAGAGTAGATAGTTGGGAAACATGAATGAGCTTACAGAGTGAAAGGAAGGGGAGCTTGAAATTTCATGAGATAAGAGATACTAGAGCAGTATTCCAACAAGATTCTCAGAAAGTCAGTGGAGAAAGCTTTGGGGCATATGATTGTCAGTTATCTACTAAACTCTAGACCCTTATACACAGAGGTGGAGGGCATAGAACTGGTCTTCCGGGAACTCTTAGGGAAGAGGGAAGGCAGACTGCTCAGTCAGCAATTCCAGTACAGCTTGACATGAGGATCAAAGGGGACATGATATCTGGTTCATGGGGGATTTAGTAAGTTAATGTTAGTTTAAAAACTTTAAGACAGCATAAAAACATACTTTTTGAGGTAAGAAAAAAAGAAAAACAGACAATTGTATGTACTGCAGAGTCATAGTTAAAGCAAAAGCAAGAAATTGGGAAAAAGTAAAAGGAGTTGTGCTGTAGTTTTTCATCAGGCTATAGAATTCTAGACTTGGGGATAATGAAGCTGTTTTTATTTTGTTCCTATGTTTTTGAATTACAGAAAAGAAAACTTTAGGTACCTAATTTTATCTTGGGAAAAATTAATTGCTTATTTAGCAAAGTCTGTTTCTCCCCCCATATAAAGTGAATGCTCAAATACTACTCATAATCACTGTTTGTTAGCTATGTGACTTTTCCTGGATCTTCCTAAGTGAAATTATGTTGACTCTATTTTACTTATGATTAAAGAAATTTTATTCCTTTGCTTTTCTAAGGAATCTTGGCCACTGCAAGGAGCTTCTTTTGCTTCGTTTTTCTACTTTTACAATTGGTCGATACATTGAAGTAAATGTAATAAGTGCTGAGGAATCACTCATAGCTGTCACAGAACCATATTCTTGGAAAAGATCTGAAAGCACCCAAGCATTACTTCCTGCAAAATATGTTGTATTTGGGACCAGAATGAGAAGGTATTGTAACTAAAATAAGACAGTCGATGTAAAATCAGAGTGTATGTTAATTGGTATGTCATCTGTTTAATTGGCTATTTTGTTATTAAAAAAAATGAACTGTAATGAGCATTTGACCCATGGTGGACATCGGGCTCTGCCTTCACCCATTATTACCCAACACTTGGTTAAAAAGCCAAATACCTTAAGGCAAAACATGATGGAACTGGGATTTGAATCTCTTTTCTGTTATTGCTCACTTTTCCTTGTGAATATTCTCTGACATATAATTTATTAAATGCCCATATCTTCCAGGCACTATGTTAGAGATTGTGTAGAATAAGACATTCCTACAAGCCAGTTGTTAAGACAGTGGAATGAGCCTGAAGTTAGACTAAGCCCTAGACTCCACCAAGCCACCTCTTTCTTGTCAAATCACAGTGTGATTGGCCAGTACAAGTGTTGATATTGCTAGAGACCAGAGTGATAGAAAGTGACACAAGTCCTTATCTCTTGCCACACCTATTCATGCATTCTAAAACTAGCTTGTCTTTTCTGAGAGAAGGGAATATCTCTTACTCGTCTTTGTATCCCATCTAATGTAGTGCCTGGTACACAGTAGGAACTCAATAAATGTTGCATACATGACACACTAGCAGCTTTGTCTTAAGTGATCAGACATGAGACGTTTTTATTTCACCTTTTGTTCAGAAGAAGAACAAGTCTTGGTTGTGGAAGTTTATTTGAAGATATGTTTACCCATTAAGAATGTAATTTATAAAAACACATTTACCCTTTAAAAGTGAAAATTTTTGAAAGGTACAATTATTTTAGACAAAACCTATTGGTGATGTAACCAGATAGTGACTTGGGAATTTGGGGACCATCTGGCTTTTTCTTGGAATGTAGTTTCCGGAAAGGTCACTTTTCCTCATATACAATTGTGAAACTCAAAGCCATTGGAAAACAGATTTTTCCCTTAATTTTGGTGCTAACATTGGGGAGAAAAACCTTATATGAAAGGATTTGACGGTATCTATATCCATGATTTATTCCATTTAGCATGAGAAAATCCATGCATTGGTTGCATTAATATTGATAAGTTTGTGGGATTGTGCCTCACAACTCATTTAGAGTGTTATGTACTACTTTTCTAAAATTTTGGATTCTATAATACATCTTTCCCCAGTAGTTTGTATAAGAGTTTGTGGACCTGTACTCGGTTTCAGTCTGTAGGAAAAAGCCATTATCAGAAAGGAGTCGCTTTTGTCATGGGTTTAGAGTAAAGCTTTCCAGTTTGAATCACAGTGCTTCCATTAGTTAGCAGTTTAACACTGAGAAAGTTTTCTTTAATTTCTCTGAGCCTCAGTATCCTCTTTTCTAAAATGTAAAAAAAAAAATTCCTACCTCATATGGTACTTGTAAAGATGAGATGAAATATATAAAATACTTAGCAAATTTGTGGCACAGTAAGTACTTAATAAATAGTATTAACCACTGTTGATATTAAGGAAGGGGGATAGTCAGTATGGAGGCTAGAAAAGGGGATGGTTAGTATGGAGCCT